>NC_092129.1:69709454-70972954 GCF_043159975.1 Macaca nemestrina | reverse complement strand
CCTGGCTGAGATGGTGAAGCCCTGTCTCTGGTAAAAATACAAAAATAAGCCAGGCATGGTGGCAGGTGCCTGTAATCCCAGCTACTCGAGAGGCTGAGGCAGAGAATTGCTTGGACTCAGGAGGCGGAGGTTGCAGTGAGCCTCGATCATGCCACTGCACTCCAGCCTGGGTGAAAAAAAAAAAGAGGGATGTCTGAAGGTATTCTTTTTTTTTTTTTTTTTTTTTTTTTTTTTTTTTTTTTTTTTGAGACGGAGTCTCGCTCTGTCACCCAGGCTGGAGTGCAGTGGCGCGATCTCGGCTCACTGCAAGCTCCGCCTCCCGGGTTCACGCCATTCTCCTGCCTCAGCCTCCTGAGTAGCTGGGACTACAGGCGCCCGCCACCGCGCCCGGCTAATTTTTTGTATTTTTAGTAGAGACGGGGTTTCACCGTGTTAGCCAGGATGGTCTCGATCTCCTGACCTTGTGATCCGCCCGCCTCGGCCTCCCAAAGTGCTGGGATTACAGGCGTGAGCCACCGCGCCCGGCCTTCTGAAGGTATTCATATTGGGTCCAGAGAATAGACCCTCTTGGACCAAGTAGAAACAGAGCATAATAAAAACTATTGGCCAATAAAATTTTCATTAATCAAAGGAAAAGTTTAAAGCTCAATGTAATCAAATACTGTTGTTTTTCCAACCACAAATAATGATACCAGCTATCCAAAAGCATTATTCCCCTGATTAGCCAAGCAGTTTTAAAAATTCAAGAAGCCTTGGTTTTTAAAGGAAATATTTTTGTAAAGCCAAATTTAAAGAACCAACAGATAGATGTCCACTCCCTAGAAACGTGGTTTAATTCAGTTCTAGTGCAACACTTCATAAGGCTCCCTCACCAAATCAAGTCCCCAAAGCTATGTACGCTCAAAATTCCCTATACTTGTTTTTCATGGCACATACTACAATTTCCAGTCCTGTATTTGGGTGATTATTAACAAACGTATGTTCCCCCAGTAAACAGTAAACTCCAAGAAGGCGAGAATCATGTCTCATTTGCTCCCAATTTTAACCATACACAGTAGATTCTTGATATAGTTTGGCTACGTCCCCACCTAAATCTTATCTTGAATTGCAGCTTCCATAATTCCCACATGTCCTGGGGGGACCTAGTGGGAGGTAACTAAATCATGGTGGCAGGTTTTTTCTGTGCTATTCTCACAATAGTGAATAACTCTCATGAGATCAAATGGTTTTATAAGGGCAGTTCCCTTGCACACACTCTCTTGCCTGCCACCATGTAAGACGTGACTTCGCTCCTCCTTTGCTTTATGCCATGATTGTGAGAGCTCCCCAGCCACGTGGAATTGTGAGTCCATTAAATCTCTTTTTCTTTATAATTTACCCAGTCTTGGGTATGTCTTTATTAGCAGCAGGAGAACAGATTAATACAGTCCTTAATAAATATTTGCTAAATACACCTCGTACATCTAACTCATTACCAAATTTCATCAAGTATTTCTTCAAAGCACTCTGCCTACCCTTCTTTGAATTCCTTGTTTTTTCATTTGTGTCTGAGAGACCAATAATACTCCATATTTGAATTACTAGAATTACTCTCTTGTCTCCAGTCATTCCTCAAACTCATCCTGCAAGCCACTGCCCAAAGAATTGTCACAAAGTACAACGTTCTCCTTTGAATACCTTGTCATTTCATGTATGTGTGACCACTGTCTTTTCTTTGGATCATAAACCTGTTTGAGAATGTAACAAAAACACTGAAACTATCTTTTCCAGAAAATACACATAAAACTCTCAAACTTCTGCCTATAGTCTGGGAGAGATAAACCGGGAGACTCAAGTTTTTTTAAAAAATCAACATTATACAGACTTAAGTCCAAATTCTTGAATTCCTTGCACCAACTAGCATTGGTCTCTTTGTAGTTCCCTAAGCAAAATGTTATGGAATTCACCTCTGAGAAACTGCTCACACTACACTTGCCCACATATTCATTGCTTCCTGTCACCTTCACACATTTCATCTCTCCTGGAAAACCAAGTTCTAGTTCCACACAATTTATACGACTTATCTTAAGTATTACAGTTCACAGGGCTTCGACTTCGCATTCTTAGATCACGTAACACCTTCCCCACATCTCATGACATCTAGTTAGACACTAGCTTCTATGTGTGGCAACCACTCCATTTCCGTTCCCTTTGCAGTATTATCTTTCCCCAGCAGGCTCCTAAAAGCCAGTGTTCCTCAGGGCTCTGTCTTCAGCCCTCTGCCATTCTCAGATGACATTTGCCCTTTGTGGAATCTCTGCCACACCCAACTCCTATCCCACACCCCTCCCCTGGACTTCAGACCTATGTGCTAAATACCCACTCTGCACCTCCACATGAAGAAACCAAAGAACCCTCAAACTCAATGCATGCAAAACTAAAATAAATATCTTTCCCAGAAAGCCCACTCCTACTCCTGCACTCCCATTATGCCCCTATGATGCAGCAGAGGCATTCCAGCATGCTGTTCCCTGTGCCTAGAACACCCCTCCTCTCCCCTGAAAAATTCCTGTTTATCCTCCCATTCTCAGCTTAAACTGCATTTCCTCCAGGGAGCTTTGCTGGCTCCTGGGGTTAAGGCACAGATCCCAAACTCTCCCTATTATAGTAGAGATCTTTTCACTCCCCTAACTCAAAGCCCTCAGCAGCTTCTCACCACAACAAGAGTAAAGCTCAAGTCCTTCCGTGACCTGGAAAGCCCCGCACGACTGCCTGCACCTTCACCCTCACCTGCCCACCCTCCTTCCCTTGCTCCCCAAGTTCCAGGTGCTACTACAGCTGTCCGGCTTTCTCACGCCCTGTCTGGCTTTCTCACACCATTCTAAACGAGTCTATTACTTTCCCTACTCTTACACTGGTTTGTTTTCTTTCTTTCTTTTTTTTTTTTAATTATACTTTAAGTTCTTGGATACCTGTGCAGAACGTACAGGTTTGTTACATAGGTGTATACATGTACCATGGTGGTTTGCTGCACCCATCAACCCGTCATCTACATTAGGTATTTCTCCTAATGCTATCACTCCCCTAGCCCTCAACCCCCCGACGGTCCCAGGTGTGTGATGTTCACCTCCCTGTGTCCATGTGTTCTCATTATTCAACTTCCACTTATGAGTGAGAACATGTGGTGTGTAGTTTTCTGTTCCTGTGTTAGTTTGCTGAGAATGATGGTTTCCAGCTTCACCCATGTCCCTGCAAAGGACATGAACTCATCCTTTTTTATGGCTACATAGTATTCCATGGTATTTATGTGCCACATTTTCGTTATCCAGTCTACCATTGATGGGTATTTGGGTTGGTTCCAAGTCTTTGCTATTGTGAACAATGCTGCAATAAACATACCATGCGCATGTGTCTTTTTAGTAGAATGATTTATAATCCTTTGGGTATATACCCAGTAATGGGATTGCTGGATCAAATGGTATGTCTGGTTCTAGATCCTTGAGGAATCGTCACACTGTCTTCCACAATGGTTGAACTAATTTACACTCCCGCCAACAGTGTAAAAGCGTTCCCATTTCTCCACATCCTCTCCAGCATCAGTTGTTTCCTGACTTTTTAATGATCGCCATTCTAACTGGCGTGAGATGGTATGTCACTGTGGTTTTGATTTGCATTTCTCTAATGACCAGTGATGATGAGCTTTTTTTCATATGTTTGTTGGCTGCATAAATGGTTTGTTTTCTTTACAGCACTCACCACTCCCCAACATCAAGCCAAGCCAGATTTTAATGTGTTTATTATTGTCCGTCTTGCCCAGTGAAATGTAGGCTTCATTTCCTCCAGCACCTTGAAGACAGCTTGGCATAGAAATAATTGTTGAATCAACATATGCATAAGTAAATGATTGATGCAATGGGCAAATCCTTTGCAGTGCTCTTCTCTGCCTTACCTATATACCATGACCTCCACTGTGGCAGGGACTGTGGTGACCTCACTTGTCATGGCCTCCCAGCTTATTCTTAGTGTCTGATACACAGTTCGATGATTAATAAATATTTGCCATCTAAGTGAGTGTGCGGACATGGTGAGTCCTCTGCCAATCCTCCCAACTCCATCCCTGCCACACCTCCACATTGCAAACCTCCCACACTGCAGCAAGAGCCAAGCAGGGTTCTACCATGAAAAATGGACCTTCGTGTCTCCTCCACGGCTACCCTAAGGCTTCAGAATCTTCTTTAGATGGTGGGCCCCAGAAAAGTAGCTTTAGCTTTGGTTATAGACTACAGATTTTGCTTATAATCTTAGGGCATTCACAGGTCTCTTGAAGTCCATGAATGTCCCACCCAAAAGACTTCAGAGTAAGACTCACTGGCCTACAGGATAAATGCAGTCTCCTTAGCATCAGCCCATTGTGACCTGGCCACGGTCTGCCTCTCCAGCCCTGCCCTTCCCTGTGATGGGTAATCTTATGTGTCACCCTGCCCTGACCAAGTTAGTACATCTCTAGCCTTCACTCATGCTCCTTTCTATATTGGTCGAAAGGCAAAAACCTCCTAAGTGACAATTACCCCTTCTCAGGTAGCAGCCAAAAAGAAAGTTAATTGTTTCTCATCAGAATCTGCATGTGGCCCCAGAGCATCATGCATAGAACTATTCTGGAGTCCTTATCATCATCATATAACTATGTGTCCACTGTGCATCTCCAGAAAAGAGATCCTATTGTAGCCATCTTTGCTTCTCAGTTTCCACCACGATACTAACAATAGCAGTCATTCAACAGATGGTTGTGGAATGACTAAAATTCTGTGTTCTGTATGCCTTGCCTTCCCAACTAAGCTTTTCAAGAGTAAGGATGCTGTATTATAAGTATTTATATAACACCCACACACAGAGATGCATAAAGCACCTGGAATCGCACTTTTCAGACAGAAAATACCCAATAAATACTTACCGAATAAATTAATCAATAGAGAATTAAGAACCATTTTGCAAGAAGCATAGCTGAGTCTGTTGCTCTGACAAAATAATGTATTCAGGTAATGAGAAGCCAGTTATCAATGCTTGTGTGTGTGCCAACATCTGAGTCAATCTACATGTTGTTTCCTGTGTACCTCTCTCTGCTTTAAATATCACTATGGATGGACAGAAGTTGGAGGCAATTTGTGTCTGTGACCAGAACATGCCTCCTGGATATTTCTAATTGCTATGCAATGTTGTATTTATTTCTTTTGTATCTATTTATTTTCCACAAAAGTAAATGTATGTTCTTAAAAAGAATTGACAAGAAGGACTCTATTTAAAATGATAGAGTCTGGAGAGGAAAATCTTGATCCTCCTTTTTACAAAAGTTCAAGGTAAATGAGCCTGGGCCAGGTCTGGGCAAACACTAACCATGAGGTAGCTACGTTCTGGGATAGGCAGGTCAAAAATTGTTTCCTGCACGAAAAAACAGATCCTCCCAACTTTTTGTGAATTACTCTAGCTCTTTTATATTGTTTATCTGAAAACTTAACATATCTATCTCTTATCTCATATTATCTACTTAGTAATACAATATTTATTTAATTTTCTTTGTAATCATTGTGTCTTTTAGTTAATAAGCCAAGGCAGGTAATGCTTGTCCCTCAAAAGTACAGAAGAAAATTTCTTCCAAAAAATGATTGGCGATACATGCGGTTCAAAGAAGCTCCAACAAATCATCTAGGGAGAAGTTATGGCTGCTATTTCAGCTTCTGCGCAAAGATTACACCACAACTTCGACTTCTGGAAAACCCGGCACGACCTTTGGTCTAATAAAGTAAAAGGGGCTGGCCAAGCAGGTGAGCAGGTTTTCATACTGAATTGATGGTTGTGGGAGGCACTATTTTAAGCGTTTTACATGGATTAATTCATTTAACCCTTGAAAGTATTCCACGCAGTACTATTACAACACCCGTTGTTTCAGAAATAGTAACCAAGGTAACCAAGGCACAGAGGAATTAGGCCACTCACCAAAGTTGTAAAATCAGAAAACAGGGAGTCAAGGATCCAGGCAGTCTGACCCCAGAGCCCAGGCTCCCAGAAGAGAGCAGCATCCTTGGGAGCTCACCCAAAGGGCTCACAAACCAAGGGCAAAGTATTTCACATCTGGAAACAAAGTCATTACCTCAGATCTCATCCTTAAACCCAGAAATACTAAATCCCATTAGAAATCATCTGCAATTATCCGGGCATGGTAGCTCACACCTGTAAGCTCACTGCTTTGGAAGGCTGAGGTGGGAGGAATGCTTCAGCCCAAGAGTTAGAGACCAGCCTGGGCAACATAGTGAGACCCCAACTCCACAAAAAAATTAAAAATTAGCCAGGTCTGGTGTGCACCTATAATTCTAGCTACTCAGGAGGTTGAGGTGGGAGGACTGCTTGAGCCCAGGAGGTCGAGGCTGCAGTGAGCTGTGACTGTGTCACTGCACTCCAGCCTGGGTGACAGAGAGAGAACCTGTCTCAAAAAAAAAAAAAAAAAAAAGAGAGAGAGAGAGATTGTCTGCAATTATTTATTGTAAGGACAGCAATACTTTTTTGAGGGAAAATGCTAATTTAACTTGTAATGCAAAGGTTGAGAACTCTGCTGAGTTCCATGAAAACAGAGTTAATGGAGCCGACAGTCATACAAGAGAATGGCTTGATGAAAGTTTGAATGTTTCCTAAAAATATGATTACAGATAATACCTAGTTTAACTCACAAATAGAAAATGATGCATCATTAATGCTCTTATATACAAGTTCTGAAATTCTTTATGCACAAAGAACATTAGCATTCACCATTCAAAATTTAAGGCTCTCTGTAAAATGTCAAGAGGCTTTCCCACTCACTTAAGAAAAATGTCTTCACCCCAAAATACAAGCAAGTGTTGATTTTTCATGCTAATGGGAAACAAGAATAGCCTGGCAAAAGTTCCCTAAAAACCCATTTAGTCTGTATCTTTTTATCTTTTGTCAGTTACTAATGTGTAACCAAATGACCTAAGCTGAGTTTCATCACCTCTCCTTTCTTTATTCTTACCAATCTGTTCCAAGTGCTAATGAATGGTGAGGTCTGGGAGCCCAAAGATACAAGAGAGAAGGTATATGGATGATAGAAAAAAGGTAAGTCAAGAGAGAGAGAGAGAGCTGCAGTTTGACACCACATCTTTTTTTAAAAGCCTGGCTTCCAGTCTGATTTCCACAGAAAGCATGCCACTGTATTAGGAGATAATAACTGGATTTACCTGCAGAATTACTAAGAAATTCATTCATTTATTCAACAGCATTGAGTGAGCATCTAACTGAGACCACCCAGGGAAAGTACTGGGAAAAGGGACAGATACAAACGGAGGAGAAGAAAAGGGGGAAGCCTAAAAGAAAGGAGCCCAGAAGGAAGAGAAGGCATCCAACCTCCGCCTTGGAAAGCTGACAGCTCAAGGCAGAAGAGTTTGGCCCTTGGGAAATGCACTACAAGAGTCGTAAACCGCTGACTAACACAAAGGCACAGAACTCCAAATATAAAAACACACCTGCTTGCACACTGGTCCCTGGCCTGCTTTTGAATGTGATCTATAAATCATTTCATTTATGATCTATCCAAAAGATAGGACCAATATGTCATCACATAAAATTCCACACACACATGTCCAGAATTGCAAATGGAAATTTTTACTACAAAAATTATTTGGGAATCTGTGTGTCATTAGGGATCACATTGCTGTCAATGTGATAAATTTCAGGAAAAAGTAAGAGGAGCAGAGTATTGTGATGAAAGATCTAGACTGAGTCATACTCTTAAGTTCTGAACAGAAAGCCACCAATAACAATTGCATGCTTTAAACAAGTCACTAAACCTCTCTGGACCTCAGTATCTTCATCCGTAAAATGAGAAATTACAACTATGTTTGCTACATTCCCCATCTGGCTCTACAACTGTGTGACCATGATTCTAGCCCTTGCCTCCAACCAACAATAACATCTGTAGCCAGCTAGAATTTCTTCACTGCATCCAAGAGGGCACAGCCCATTTTTCAAACTCTTTCCTTAGAGAAATAAAATGGATAAAAGACGAGATGGGAAGGGGTGGTAGCCCTGCATTTAAGTCTTCTTAGCACTCTCATGACCAAGTAATGATGACAAATGGCCATTTCATCAGAGGAAGCTGTCAGTGATAAAAATCACTTTTCTAAAACGAGGCATGAGAAAACAGACAGAGAAAGGAAACTAAAGGAAAGGAAGGAACAGAGAGACAAAGAAAAGGGGGGAAACACTTCTGTATACCTAACATATTTCTAAGTTCAATGAACTCTATCAATAATGATGGAGGTGGGAACTTGACTAGAAGAAAAAAGAGCTGAGATATCAAAGACAAAGTAAACATAATTCATCTATTATGACATCGCCCAGGTTAGCACACATGGTTGGAAAGAGTCCCATAGCAAATGAGTGATTCTGGAATAAAAGAGACGTTGGATATGATGTAAAATTAAGAGAGGTTCTTTTTTCCACAGAATAACTCCAACAGTGGCAAGGCCAAATTCTTCAACATAATCACCCACCAGAAATTGTGACACCTCTGATTAGGTGCTAAGGGATCTCTTTGATGTGAAAGTTCAAACTAAATCTTCTGGGTTACTCTTCCTTGACTTTCCTATCCACCCTACAGTGAGGTCAAAGAGCACCCTATCCTTTTGCTGCTCAAGTAACAAAGGAAAACAGTCTTGCTTACTTTTTTTTTTTTTTTTTTTTTTTTTTTTTGAGACGGAGTCTCGCTCTGTCCCCCTGACTGGAGCGCAGTGGTGCCATCTCAGCTCACTGCAAGCTCCGCCTCCCGGGTTCACGCCATTCTCCTGCCTCAGCCTCCTGAGTAGCTGGGACTACAGGCGCCCGCCACTGCGCCCGGCTAATTTTTTGTATTTTTAGTAGAGACGGGGTTTCACTGTGGTCTCGATCTCCTGACCTTGTGATCCGCCTGCCTCGGCCTCCCAAAGTGCTGGGATTACAGGTATAAGCCACCGCGCCTGGCCTTGCTTACTTTTTTTTTTTTTTTTTTTTTTTTTTTTTGAGACGGAGTCTCACGCTGTTGCCCAGGCTGGAGTGCAGTGGCGCGATCTCGGCTCACTGCAAGCTCCGCCTCCCGGGTTCTCGCCATTCTCCTGCCTCAGCCTCCTGAGTAGCTATAGCAGAGCCTGCTGCAGTGCAGTTTGCAGACAAAGTCATCTGGAGACTCCAGGAACACATGCTGGGAAATGTACAGAGTTGCAGTTACACGGATGTCATGGTGAGAGAAGATTGGGTTGATATGTGTGATATGCCTTACCAAGGCAGTGATTCTATGATTTGTTTGGAGTTTTGGAGTTTGGACATGCTATTACGACCTCTTTGACTTAGAGTAATACCTACAAATTGTTCTCTGGAACACTTTAACCTCTTCCTCCAGATTCATCTCCTTCTGCTCCTTCACCCTCCTTCCATGTACTTTGCAGTCCAGCAACGAATTACATGACATTCCCAAATCTACCATGCCTGTGCTTATCCTTAAGCCTTGGCTCATGTTTCTTTCCCTGCCAAGAATAACCTTTTCTAGCCCTTTCAAGTCTAGAGAAATCTTCATCACGTTGACTTAACTTTCATTCTGCTACCTCTCTTCTTTGTACCTCTACCTTCTCAGCCCTCATCACACTGCAATAAAACCTAAGTTACACAGGTTTTATACTTGTTAGACTATGCTGTTATACCTGTGAGCAGCATCTAATAAATAGGAGGCAGCCAATACATCATTTGAATGTACTTAAGTTGAATTTGATTCAAATGAATTATGTGGAACTCATTCCGTGATATCCCCGAAAATAATTAAAAATACCTTGAGAGGTCAGTAAATCAGTCCTAATATGTGCCCAGTTACCTGCACAAAGTTCCCATAGGCAACAAAAGACAATAGAGCAAAATGAATTTCAATTTTGGATAAGTCCCTTCCAGTTTACTAGGATTTTCTAAACCAGTATCTAAGGGACTTGAGACCAAGTTACATAATATGCAAATAATTCTGTGTCATTTTCCTCATTTGAAAATAAGAATAACAGCATTTTCTCTATCTGGAGAGATGATGACATTGTATAACATTTACGAAAAGAAGTTAAAACTCATGAAGCCAGACGCTTGATGTTAATCTTTAACACCGGCTTTGAAGTGCATCCATAGTAGTCTTTCAGTAAATGGACTATGCTGCAAAGGCTCTTAATTACCATGCAATACTTGACTCCTCTCTCATGTCACATCCAACCCATCAGGAAATCTCATCAGCTCAACCTTCAAAGTGCGAATCAATACAAACTCTTGATATTTAAAGACATAGTGTTAACTTTTAAAATATAATGGTATTATAGTTGGGCTTTTAAAAATAGTCCTCATCCTTTGGAAGTGTATACGGAAATATTTACAAATGAAACATCATAGTTGAAGCTGCGCGATGTGTACATGAAGGATCATCATGCTCTTCCACTTCTGTAAAAGTTTGAAAATGTTCACAATAGAATGTCAGATCAGGTCATTCCTCTTTCAAACCTTTAACTCGATTTTCGACTCACTCAGAGTAAAAGCCAGAGTCCTGAGGATGCTGTCCCCCACATTCGTCTTCTTAGCCATCTCCAACTTCTTTTTTTTCATTCTTTTTTCTTTCTTTCTTTTTTTGAGACAGGGTCTCACTCTGTCACCCTGATATGATCTCAGCTCACTGCAACCTCCAACTCCTGGACTCAAGTGATCCTCCCATCTCAGCCTCCCAAGTAATTGGGACTACAGATGCACACTACCACATCCGACTGATTTTCTTTGTATTTTTTTGGAGAGATGGGGTCTCACCATGTTGCCCAGGCTGGTCTCAAGCTCCTGGGCTCAGGTTATCCATCTGCCTCAGCCTCCCAAAGTGTTGGAATTACAGGTGTGAGTCACCACGCTCGGCACCTCCAACTTCTTACTCCGTTCCAGCCATGCTGGCCTCTGTACCTCAAAGACACCAGGGATGTTCCCACATCAGGGCCTTTTCCCTGCTATGCCCTCAGCCTAAAATGCTTTTCACCAGGATATCCTCATGGTACTATTCCCTCCCCTATTCAAGACTGCTTAAATGTCACCTGTGTAATGGAAACTTTCCTAAATTGTCCCATCAGACAAATTGATCAATTGTTCACTGATCTATTCCCAGTTCTGATAACAGTACCTGGCATAGAATAGATGGTCAATGAATCTGTATTGAATGAATAAATGAGCAAACTGGGTCAGCCACCCCATGAAGCTAGCTGGAGGTTTTACAACATCAACAGAGAGATGTAAGAGCACGGGAGACGAGCCACCGTGATCACTGTAAACCAGGCTGCCAAACTGATTTCAATTACTGCTTACAAGGAGGAAGGACAAGGACCCCATGTGGTGCCTAGGAAGTCAACAAAGTTAATACAGCAGAGTTTCCTAGAGCCTGAGGATCAAGTATCCGTAGGAAAGCTGCCCTTTTACTCTTCAGAAACGTCTATCCCAAGTCTCGCAGCACAGGCTGACACGTTCTAGCCTCTGCACTGGAAGAGCGTCCTCTCATTTCTAGACGCTATCCTCTCATGGTTTTGTCTAGACAGTGGAACCAGAAGCAACCTAAAATCTCTGAATACAAGGCTCAAATTCCCAGCCTGTACCTCATTCACTCTTATCTTCCTACAAGATTTGGCCTTGCACAGAAGAAAATCAACTATACATCTTTATTACCCTTATAGGTGGTATTTATAATTTTTTGTATTGAGCTCAGAAATCCACTTCCTGATGCTCCTGCTGTAGTCTAAGCATGCTATGTGAAGCAAGGTGTGAGCATGCCATGAAGCCAAAGACAAACCACACGACCAACTTTCAATTCCTTCCCTCCCCCATCCCAGGGCTCTCTGCTCAACCTGGCTCATGTCCAACTGGGGCAAAATCACTCAGCTGTTACCTAGTCACCTCGACTCCCACCTGCAAAAGCAAACAATTTCCTAAGTACCCCAGAACCCTGGAGAACACATTTCTTTCTTTCTTTCTTTTTCTTTTTCTTTTTCTTTTTTTTTTTTTTTTTAAGACGGAGTCTTGCTCTGTCACCCAGGCTGCAGTGCAGTGGCATGATCTCGGCTCACTGCAACCTCCACCTCCACCTCCTGGGTCCAAGTGATTCTCCTGTCTCAGCCTCCTGAAGAGCTGGGATAACAGGTGTGTGCCACCACACTCGGCTAACTTTTGTATTTTTGGTAGAGACGAGGTTCCTCCATTTTGGCCGGGCTGATCTCAAACCCTGACCTCAGGTGATCCACCCACCTTGGCCTCCCAAAGTGCCTGGGATTACAGGCATGAGCCACCGTACCTGGCCAATAACACATTTCTAACCCTCACTCTGGCGCTTACTCCCAAACATGCCTTCCATCATGACTCTGGGAATTCTTTAATGGCCTCAGGTTAGGACTGAGTAAAAGGAAATATTTTGAGGACCTGAGAATTCTCACTTCCATTCCTTTCCCAAAAAGACTTCGGAGAATTTTCCCCCAGAAAATGACACAAGTACAGTTAGTTATCTGACCTATATTCCAATAATTTCTGGAGCATTTCCTTGTCGCACTGTCTCTCATGCATATCCTTGTTCACACCATAGCCCTGATTTATTTACAAACCCAACCACATATTGGAGAACCCCAGTCCCACAAGCCCGGCTGTAGCCAGGAATCCCTCGTGCAGCACGCCATCTCCCAAGCCACCAGAGTCAAGGTCAAGCTCTACCAAGGCAGCCACCCCCAAAGTGTTGCAACCTGAATAGGTAGAGGAGGGGGAGTACAGATCTCTTTAATGTTTATCTAGATAGGAGGTTTGCTTTTGTCTTCTAAATGTTTCACACTTCAAAAAGCATTTCAGAGATTTATTTCTCTGAAATATTCTTCTCTGAAATCCAATTAGAAAATAGGATAATTTCCCCAAGACAACAAAGAAAGGTGTTATTTTTATAATACTTATGATCTTATGATCTTACTCATTCACAAAAGTTACCTAATCCATAGTTCTGAAAGCAAGAACTCTTTTTTTCTTTTTTTTTTTCGAGACAGAGTCTTGCTCTCTTGCCCAGGCTGGAGTGCAGTGGTGCGATCTCAGCTCACTGCAACCTATGCCTCCTGGGTTCAAGAGGTTCTCCTGCCTCAGCCTCCCAAGCAGCTGGGACTGCAGGCATGTGCCACCATGCCTGGCTAATTTTTTGTATTTTTAGTAGAGATGAGGTTTCATCATGTTAGCCAGGATGGTCTCAATCTCCTGACCTTGTGATCCACCCGCCTTGGCCTCTGAAAAGCAAGAACTCTTTTTACCAGATGCTATTTCTTGATGTTCCCTTCATACATTGTACCATTTTCCCTTATATTTTAATTATCCTTCTTTACAATTAGCAATAATTATAATTATCTGAATGATAGCAATGTCATTGTATGTTTAGTCTAAACCTATGTCTTCTATTATAATCAATAATAATGACAAAAATAGGCATGCAAATTCTACATGCCTCCTCTCCTGGTAGGAAAGCAGGTAGAAATGGGCACCATAACAGAAAACCTCCAGGCTTCAAAACATTAAGCCCATTAAGCAGAGAGGCAACATGGCTAGGGCTGCCAGATTTAACCCACAAAAACACAGGACATTCAATTAAATTTGAATTTCAGATAAACAACAAATAATATTTTAGTATAATATTGCATAGGACATGCTAAAATGTTATTTGCTGTTTAACTGAAATTCCAGTTTACCTGGGCATCCTATGTTTTATCTGACAACTCTACATATGGTTCTTCTAAGAAAAGGCAGCAGAGATGCACAAATCCGGCCACAATGACAGATCTGAGTTCAGGATGACAGAAAATCATCACACGTTTAACCATGCTTTTCTCATCAAGAGACAAAAGTCTGTTTTGGACATAATTAGGTGACTTTGAAGATGCACTAAATCTTGGGCCAGTGGGTATCACGTTAGGTTACTGTTCCTGTTTACTAAAATTATGTAGGAGTTTACGAAAAAGAAAAAGAAAAAAACTAATGACCCTTCTGATTCACGTAGCTTAGGTCACCAAAGAGAAACTCCCTCACCTTTAAGAACTCCCTGGCACAGCATCATGAGGCGTGCAGCTTTCATTTCTCTTTCTCACTTCCTCTCCACCTGCTGGAGCTCTCCTTCATGTAGATTCAAGTAGAAAGGGTTAGGCTGGACTTCGGGAAGATTTAAAATTATCATCTTCCAAGGAGAAGAAATACTGACTTAGAAAAAGTTCCCATTGACCTAATCTCCCTGTGTTTAGCATCATCTGTCTCCAAGGAATCGCCAGAATGCAGGATGCTGAGCAAAGCCTCTCAGAGTATCATGAGGGGAATGAGCTTTGTTTTCAGCTCCTTAGTGGAACTCATTTTGCTGCAAGGATCTTAATAGTACTTTCAAAACCAGAAGAAAATACATTTTGGCCTTCAGTTTTTCACAGAAAGGAAAAGAAATGTGAAGGACAATCTCAAGACATCCACACTACCTCAAATTGTTTTCCTACCTCAAATTGTTTTGCTTCTACATGTATAAAAGTCATAAACTATTGATATCAAGAACATATTAATTCCTACATTCTCTCTTTACAGCATTGTGAATTGTAAGATTTTTCATATCTCCTTTTAAAATTTTTTAACTGGCAATTCTAGCAGTTCTTTGATTCATTTAAAAAAAATCAACGTGAAAAAACTGCTATAGTTTTGTTTAGTTATAAATTCTATCCTGATAAATATATATCTCTAAAGAACAAGTTGTGGCAAATCATCTTGGTGTCGCACAGTTACAACCCACCAGCCATGCCTTTCTTTAACACATGTAACAGGGATATTAGTTATACTTCCGACATATGGGTCCATCAATTGCCATTCTTATTAAACTTTCATTTCATTTCCTGGAACAGTATTAAACTACAAGGGGAAAATTTAATAGTAAACAGTATATAACCAACATCAGGCTTAGTCATTAGTCTTAGAGAAGACACATGTTTTTCACCATGTGGACCAGGTAACTAAAAATGTCTATCGTAACCTGGCTGCTAGATCAAGCACAGATCAAATTATGTTTTAAATTCTGTCAATACTAAAGTGAAATATCTATAATGAAATAATGCAAGTTCCATTTTCACATTGGTGATAGTGGACTAAAAATAGCACCCAACTGCTTCAGAAATCTGAAAGGAGACAGCGTAAGTCTCCAGGGAAATCTGGCAAGGTCACGCCTAACCTTTAAGCCCTGGAAACAGAAAAAAAAAAAAAAAGAAAGAAAAACAAGGAAATCTCCAGTCCCAAAGTAAACAAGGTATAGTTATTAAATTGAGAGTAAATAATCGAAATAGAAGTATAGGAAATAAGTCATCACTAGAGAACTAACACTGACATGACAAACAGAGGTTAAAAATTCTCACATGAACCATATACCAATTAAACAGATGGCCTGTCTAGACAGGCATGGTTGGGGCATTCACTTTAGCCATCATTATAATGTTGTAGTGACCAGAATTAGGTATTCTGTGATCCTGCTTTGCTTGAGCTTCTACTATAAATGCTAGAACAGTAACAATGAGTATGGCATGGTCTGATGCCCTTGGTGAACAGGAACTGGCCATGCCTCCATCTATTAGGTGTGAGGTAGTGGTCAGGAGTCAGAATAGAGGATCTAGGACTACCTGGTTCTTTCTCTACCAGCTGGGAAACCTTGGGGGAAGTTCCTTCACCTTTCTGGACTTTGATTTCTTCACCTGGAAAATATAAAAGGTAGGATTCCATCATGTCTAAGGCCCCTCCTAGATGATAATACTGTGATTTTATGATTTTATTTATACAAAGAGAGGATTGCACCAAATTACACTATAATTTTATCCAGATTTTAAGTTCTCAGATGGGTTTCACATGCGAAGAAATTCCTAAGGTTGCTATCAGCAAGTCTTTGTAGAATTTCATTTATTGGCTCCTGATATTAGAAGGAAAAACATCCCCTTGCTTAATGGAAAATTGTTTAAACATGCTTTTAGCAAGGATCATAAAAATAGTCATTTCCCATAAAAATAAAAGCAGCAGCCTCGGGACACAGTCTAAGATGAAAGCATTGTGACAACTAAAATAAAGACAAGGAATTAACAAACCAACTGCCAAGTAAATTGATCAGCAACAGAAAAATCCTGTCAATTTCTCTGCATAATGGAGTGGGTTAAAAGTTTAAGCTCCAGAGTCCAAATTCTAGATCTAGAATCCCTAATTCTCCAGTACTGGTTGTATGACCTTGGACAAGTCACTTCCCCTCTCCAAGTCTTAGTTTCTACATCCCATAAAATGAGAATAACAATAATACCAGCCTCTTATGAGCAATGTAAGGTTTAAACAAGATGATCATTAAGGTTTTCGGCAAGGCGCCTGGTACATTGTGTTCAAAAACTACTAGCTATCTGTGTTCTTCAAGTTATTTCTCTGATTCTTAACAATTTACCCTTATTTTATTAATTCAATATTTGACTCTATAAGTTAGTAAGCATTTATTCTGTCCAAGGAACTGGGCTGGAGCTCTGAAGAGTACCACTCAGTTCCTCTTCACAACCTCGCCTGCCCTTCTTTGTCTGGCTAAATCCTCATTCTTAAAAAACTCAGTTGAAAGGGTCATTTGCTCTATTAAACCGTTTTGACCTCCATATCAATGGACCGAGATCCTCCATCTGGTTAAGTGCCTCTCCTCAATGCTCCTGGCTGTCTCTTTTCTATCACCTACTGTTTTTTCATTGTCTATCCACTTGTCATCTCTCTCACTCAACCATAAAATCCTTGATGACAATGTTCCCAATCTCTGTACCTACCACCAAAGCCAGTACACAATCAACATCCCGTAATGCTTGCTGAGTGAATGAATATGATAAATGAATTAGTAAATCTATGAAATTACTCTAATAGGCTTTATAAGAGTGGTCCCCAACCTTTTTGGCACCAGTTCCATGACCGGTTTCATGGAAGGCAATTTCTCCACAGACAGAACCAGGGATGGTTTTGGGATGATTCAAGTGCATCACATTTATTGTGTACTTTATTTCTATTAGTATTACATTGTAATATGTAATGAAATAATTATGCAACTCACCATAATGTAGAATCAGTGGGAACCCTGAGCTTGTTTTCCTGCCACTAGACAGTCCCATCTGGGGGTGATGGGACACGATGGCAGATCATCAAGAATTAGATTCTCCTAAGGAGAACCCGGATCCCTCACATGTGCAGTTCACAATAGGGTTCGCATTCCTATGAAAATCTAACGCTACCGCTGATCTGACAGGAGGCAGCGCTCAGGCAGTAATGAAAGCAATGGGGAGCAGCTGTAAATACAGAAGAAACTTTACTTGCATGCCCACTGCTCACCTCCTGCTGTGCGGCCCAGTTCCTAACAGGCCCCAAACCAGTACCAGTCCACGGTCCAGAGGTTGGGGACCGCTGCTCTATACATTAATAAAATCTATTCCATAGACAGGGGAGACAACTCTATTTACAACTAAAATGAAAGGAATTCTCTGGTGATTACAACAAAAGTACCGGGAAAAGGTGCTATATGCACACAATGCACACTGAACAAACACCAGGTGGAAAATTCACCTGATAGGGATAGCATTTGAGCTGAACCTTGACTTCTAGGTAGAATCAGTCTAACAGAGATGGAACAAGAAGAAAGAAGGGTACATGGTACAGATGAAGATCACTATCAAGAACAGAAGTAGGAACATGCCATTTAAACATGGCTCTTTCAACAAGAGCTTCTTGGAGTAATAGCAGGAGATTGATTGGAATCAAAGTACAAGGGCTTGATTGCCACACCATGGAATATGCATGTTTTCTCTGACTAGCCTGAGGTCTTCTACACAGAGGAAGAACCAGATATATATATATATATATATATATATATATATATATATATATATATATATATATATATATATATATATCTGTGTGTGTGTGTGTGTATACACACACTTCAGGTAGTACACTCTAGTAGCTTACGATTAATTACAGTTTGAAAGTTCAAAAGCTGAAAAACCAGTGAGGAACTCCTAACAGCGATAATAGAAAACTGACCCTGTGTAGAGAAAGGCGAGAATGACATGACAGACATATGAGAGGAAATTTCTCATCAGTGTTTTTAAGATGTCCTAGAAAATGACCGGTACTGCACTGTTGTCAACTACAGTCATTCCATATAAGAACTCTAGCAACAGAATGTTTCTACAAGTTACTTGATAACTTTGCTAGCTATTCCCTTATATCAAACACAGACTTCTTAGAAAAGGGTTGGACTCTTGATAGAAAAGCAACATTGGTTTCATTGATCATAATTGCTGAGCATCAAAAACAAAGAACCAAGACCCAGAGAGCCCTGGGCCAGGGGTTGATAATCCCTCATTGTGTGGAGCCCAGAACCTGATAGTCAAGTAGGGTGGGCACTAGAGGAGACCCACGTTCACTTCTCACCCAAACACTTGCATTTATCCATATTTCTGAGATTTCAAAGACTTGCTTTCAGCTGCTTATTCTGAGTTCACATGAGGAAAGGAGCAGGCTTGAGGACTGAGGACCAGACAACCATGGGCTTCTATACCAAGCTGGAGTGCCTGAATGCCACTTCCCTCATCCATAAATTCATCTTCTACAATGCAGAAATTGGACTGGGGAAGCATTAAAAACCGCAGTCTATTTGTGGAAAGGATTTTGCAAATACATCAGAGGGAGGACACGAGGAGAGCTTTAGTTGAGTCCTCTTCCACATTTAAGACTGGTTCAAGGATTCAAACTTATAGAACTTTCCAACCATGCAACTGGAAATCTTATGCAATCAATAACTGTACTGATATTTGGGATTTTATAGTTGTATCAACAATGCTAGAGGTTATGTGTACCACTAATAGCCTGAATTGGTGGCAACTCTCTGATGAACCACAAGGAAAAAGAACCCTATGGAGGGAAGATATGAGGGCTTAAATTACCTTCAGTTATCTAAACACTTAACAAAAATCGAATTATGCAGGCTAACTGGCACAGGTGTGCATTTGTGTCCACATTTTAGATTGCTTCCTAATTTTATCTTCATACCTGGTATCAAAAATCTGCATCTTCATACTCTTCAGTCTACCTTCTTTGTATTTATTCCATATCAAATGCAACAGCGAGTCTTGAAACTTCTTTTGGAAAGCTGAGGAGTAGATTGAAAGCTACTGTGTTGGTTCTCCTCAGCACTCCTTTTACCCTCTGCTTCTGAAATCCAAGAGGCCCAAGGAAATGAAGACTTGGAAATCGAGGAGACCTGGGTTTGAATAGTGCTTCTCATGGTTAGAACACAGCAAAACCATGAGGCACATCGCTAGTCTCACTTCCCTCCATGTCTCCATCCTGAAGACTTAGATGGAAACATCCTCCGTCTAAAGTCGTAGGAAGAATAAATGAGCTACCACCTAGAGATATGCTGAGAAAATGCAAATCAGTGAGAAAAGCCCCCAAAGTTCTTTTGTTTGTTGTTTTTCTTAACTACTGACTCAAGCTTCAACCCAGAGCAATCGTCAGAACTGCTGAAATATGGCCTGGGTCTCGGGAGTTTTTTAATCATCTGGGTGATTCTGAAATCATCTTTGATTTGGATGTTCCAACAAAGGTGAAAACGACATCCTTGTAGATGCTCTCTAAGCACAAGCTTCCAACTCTTTCTTTCTCCCAGTTCCCGTTTTTCCAAATCACAGAAAAACTCTCTCCTTGCCCTCTGTACATCACAGCTTCTCCGTAAGCTGCTTACCTCAGCTTCAACTACTTCCCTCTCTGGGATTGCTTCAGTCCACAATACTTCATGCCCCTCACTCTTTTTATTGATTGATTAATTTTTACTGATTTGGAGTCTTTGGTTTTTTTGTAGAGATAGGGTCTCATTGTGTTGCCCAGGCTGGTCTGGAACTCCTGGGCTCAAGCAATCCTCCCTTCAGCTCCTCAAAGTGCTGGGATTACAGGCATGAGCAGCTGCACACAGCCAAATTTGAAGGTTTTTTTACAGTTGTTTTGTTTTGTTTTTCTAGCACAGTACCTGGCATGTAATAAGCACTGCAAGAAATACTAGCTTCCTGCTTCCTTTTGGTTGCAGAAGTTTAACTTCTAATCACAATAGGGTATTAAAGTTAGTCACTTGAAGGCAAAATAAACAAATATAGGGACATTCCAGACTCATAGAAAATTCCCATACTCACCTTCTTCAGGGTACAGTTCTCAATTCCCTTCTGAAGCAGTAATAAAAAATAATGGCTTGCTATGTGCCAGGAATGTTATAAGCCCTAGACATCTATGAATTTGTTTAATCCTCACATCATCCAAACAATGTAGCATTTACAGATGAGAAAACTGAGGCACACAGTTAAGCAATTTGCCAGCAATGACAACTACACAGGAGTCATGCCAGAATAGAAATGTAGCTGCTGGCTCCCAGACCTGTGCTTTCATCACTCTATTATATAGAATCGATTCTCATTATTCATGGTACTCATATTCTATAAAGTCGCCTCAAACACTGAATGAGCAAATACCGAACCACTGCATTGAGGGGAAAACAGGGTAGGTTCCTGGCAGCCCATGGTCACAGCTTTTTTGCCAAATCATTAATACATACCCTTGTTGTCTATGTTTTTCTGTTCAAAAACTCTTTATTAAATATATACTGTTGATTCTCTATCATTGAACTCATGGCCAACAGCATTGTAACTCATGCCTAAGCAAAGCTTATCAAACACATATTTTCTCTTAAGACACGTCAGAGCCTTGTTGCACTTAGAGTCCCTAGACAGTACTTCAGGACTATGCTTAGGGGCCATTTTAAACAGCAAAATCATCAACCGGAATTATGAAAATGCAAAAATCATGACGCTAAGTAGATCGCAAAAGGGACACTTGTTTATAGTCTGGGAGCTGCAAGAAGTCAGCCTTGCTCAGCCTCAGCTGGGAACGTATACGTCAGATAACTCAAATTTTTTTGCCATTGCGCACATGTCTGCAAAGGACTGAGAAAGCACCATGAGTATTGACTCGAAGGTTACAAATAAAATGTCAGTAAGTCAGCGAATTTGCAAATACAGAATCCAGGAATAATGAGGGCCGACTGTACTTGGAATGCTGTGTGGAGTCCTTTTTCTACTTTTGTTCCTGAGAAAGAGAGATTCACAGACTTCCCACATTCTTCCAGTGGCATCTAAGGATCCCTTCCTAAATGGCCTTTCTCCCAGCCAATAGACTGAAGCAAACCATGTCCCTGATGCTTCCTGCCCACCACCATCCATTCATTCAACCAACAGCTTCTCCCGGCTTTCACGTGGCATGCACTTCGCTAAGAGCTTGAGGGAAATACAGCAATGTAGAAGACATGGTATCTGTTTGGGCCAGCACTCAGGGATTCCTCCTATTAGAAATCAAAGAGGCTTCCGAAAGCCCTACAATTTTTTTTCCCTGTAACTAAAGAAAATAGCTTCTCAATGTAACTAAATTGTATCTCATATGCAAATTGGAATGTACGTCCTTTCACTCTGAATTGCTTGAAATATTCCAGGAGAAATAAATACAACTGTGTGTAAGGTCTTCCAAAAAAGCAGAAGTCAAAGTCACCAGAAAGAACCTTTAAAATCAACTATGTTTCTGACAATGTTACTTTCGAAACTGTTACCCTCCCCCAGCAAAATCACCTTTGAAAACCACCTTTGTGATGTAAGTAAGATTAATCATGAATGCACTGAATGTTCAGAAATGAGTGTTTTTGTTGATTAAGTGGGAAATTACAGTTAGCAAAAATGCCTTGTACACTTTCACATGGATCTAAAACTCCTGACACCAAGTATACTGGGAGACAACAGTCAAGACTACACTATTAGTTTACACATGCAGGAGATTCTCATATTAGAATCAATCTCACCCATTCATGCTATAAGACTTCCCAGCTGCTAGGTGCAATGCTGTTGCATGAACTGCTGGGAATGCAAAATCACATTTTATATAGTCTAAGCCCTCAGTGAATGACTCAATTTGGAATAAGGTAGCCAAATGAATGAATGAACAAACTTTCAAAGAAATTCTACTAATTGAAAATTTCTTCTTTATGTTGTTGAAGTTTCTATCCTCAGAGACAAGAAAAACATCACTTTCTGAAACTTTTAATCTAGTTAATACCATTCTGAGTTATTAAGGCATATTCTTATATGGCTGAGGTAGGAACTCTGTTTAGCCCTGTTCCAAATTGCATTAAAATAACAGATGAGACAGGTCAATAAAGAAATAAACCAGAAAAGGTGAAAGAAAAATATCTGAGAATACACAGATGGAACAACTAAAACAGAAAAGAAAAAAGAAAGCTTAATAGGGTAAAATAGGCCAAAAACTCTTTAAATGCAGTTTAAACTTCTGTGTATTAGAAAATAAAGCAAATGAAACAAGAAAATATGAGAATGGACTCAAAATTCTAAAAGACCTGCAGGAGAAAGAAGAAGTATGCCAATGCAAAGATGACTATTTCTAACATCATTTAATTGCAGGAAACTAAAAGAGAACATTGTCTTTTGCTTTCAGGGCCATAAAAGAAATCCCAAGCCGCCCAACAAGTCAAGGAGCCAAGAAAACTGCCCAGGAAGTAGTGCCAGGTATGCACAAGTTGGCTGCTGGGGCCCCTCACTTGCCACTGTTTAGGAACAGGCAGAATGAGCCCGGGACGGAAGGATGGAAGATGGAACTGGAACCAAGGATGGTGGACCTTAGGGCCTGGCCAGTTCTACGGCTTCGGAGCTGGAGATGAGAATCTGAATGATAAAACTGCAGAGGTCTTCACTCCTCCTGGGGTTGACAACATTTGGGGAGCTCTCAAAAATAACCCACCTGAGCTTTTCAAGGGCTCATTAGGAAACGTCTACTTCTGAACATTACTTAACGGATTTTATTAACTTTAAGTGAACTTTTAAAATGTTCGCAAGTGTAACTCATAGGATCTCCAAAAAATAGAACATTACCAAAGAAGTCTACTATCTTATTAAAGATGACACGTTTATTTAAAGTGGATGTTATAAGAACAAACTAATTTGTCCCTCTAAATAGTTCAGAGGAGAGACAAAAAATTTGCAGTCTTGCTTGGAATTTTGGGTTCTTTTAAATTTTTTTGTAGCAATTATAGGTACTTAAGTTTATAATATTATTGTAATATTATTGATAATATCATTTTTAAAATTTTCAGACTATCAAATTAGAATTATACAACAATGAGCCAAGTAGATTTAAAGGATTGGATTTCTGCATAGGATGAACATCTCCAGGGTCCACAGGAGGCATCCAGAAATACTACCTACCCAAACTGATACGAAAACTTCATTTCCATCATCATCGTCATCATCAAAATCGTGGATCATTACCACTACCATATCACTTACAAGTGGGTTGTAAGAAAGTCATACTCTTTCTTATTTGCCCACGTTTCTTGAAATTATTACTTTATTAAACTACATAAAATTTCGTCAGTTGAGACCAGAATAGTTGTCTTTCTATGCTTCCCATTTTTAATAGGGTCTAAAAATATACACATAATTTAAAACATTGTTGATTAATGCAAAACTTTCTTTAGAGTCCCTCATGATATTATCCAAGGCAGAGAACTGAGCAATTATGGTTTCTTCCCTCATAAGATTAAGGATACTATAAAGGTGCTTCCCGTAACCTCCAGCCCACTTAAGTCCTGGGATTTCAGAGATCACTGTGAGGATATTTTAGAGACGAAGTAGGAAACAGCTCAGACATACTTTTTTTTTTTTTTAAGTGACATTACACATCAAGTCATTGGCAGAGTTTAAAATATAAAACCCCTCAATAACTTTGATGAACTGCCTCCTTTCCATCAAATCCCTTACACTTTCGCTTTGGCTGGTTTGCATTCAAGTGGCTGTATTTTTTGGATTAATATAGCATCTTTCTCTGGAGTACGCATTTGGTTCGAAACAATTGTAGCCACTCTGTTTTCCTTTTTTTTAGATAAGCAAACTGAGACAGAATTAAACCAAAAGACTAATTTGCTCCTCTCCATTCAAAGTTGTCTGGAAAAGAAAGAAACGCACTTAGCACGCTGCTCTCTCTACTGGGTTCTTCTAAAGTTACATTAAAAATAATAATGAAGTCACAGGGAGGGGGTAAGATGTATTAACTTCATGCTGAGTATGGATTTTAGAAAAATTTAATTAAAATTCATATATTTCCTTATGTAAAATTGTTTACACATAATCAGGGTTTTGACATTTTTTAAATATATCTGTAAAATCAATGTTCTTTATGATAACCCAGTAAGCCAGGCTGCAGAAAAATGTTGCAGATGGTGATAAAGATTTTACTTAAATTTGACTTTCACAGGAAAAGATTTCATATAATCATCATTCTATATTTATAACAAAATTACTGACCACTTAAATCTGTTTTTTCCTTGCTTTTTAGCCTGTGAAAGCACCAAAACAAATATTAACATGTGAGTAAAATAATAAAAACACCTAATGTTTGTTTAGTTTCTGTACCACTTTAACATATACAATCTCACTTAACAAAGTTACTATTGTCTCACCATTAATGGTAAGTCTGGCATCTTTTCTAGTTTTTCCTGATATCTATGGTTCCTCCCCTTGGCAGTTTCTTACACCTGTCTTGCATATCCTTAAAACTACAAGAAACCAAAATTCTCAAACCTGAGAATTTTCCCAAATTATGAATGTCATAGCCTAAATATATTCACAAAGTAAATAACAACTATAGCCAGGGATCCAAATTAAATGAGTGTGAGAAAGAAGATTAGAATAAGTGGCAATTATCCTTCAGGAGCTTTCTTCCAAACAGGTACAAGCCACATGGAGGAGGTGAAAATGAAATGGAGATTGAAGATGTGATTCCATTTTCATCCGAAAATACGCTCATTCACGAGGGAATATGTAACTCTTTGGACTATTCTTAGACCAGCACAAAGTGTCAGGTAATCAGTAACAATTTAAATTAATAAAAAAGTAAGATCAGAAAGGAAGGGGGCTGAAATGTTATCTAAGTAAAAGGAAAAATGTATGGGAAACTTGAAAGTTAGTCACTTAAATCTCACTTTGGAGATCAGTCTCTATTCAAACTTGAGAAAGAGTTTTAAATGATCACCAGTGGACAAATGAGTTGCCCAAAATATGCAGATGGCCAGGATAATAAATTAGCAGGGCATTGATTTTGATGCAAAAGGTTTACACATTTGCCAAGTTTTCTGGAGAAGTGAGTGATGTCTAACTTTTAAGAATACTGAGTAATAAAACTGAAATAAGCATGCAGCATTAAATTCCTAATTTGAACTTTAAAAAGGATAGTTGATATAATTAAGCTTCATCTTTAGTTTTATTCAGAGTTCCTAAATTGTTTGAAACCTAAAAAGGAACCCAGGATAAGATGACTCCCCGTTTCCTTCATCATGAAATTTTGAGTAACATCTTGCAAAATCTCAGCTTGCCAAGTAACAAATTTATATTAATAACAATTTGCTGGGACATGTGACAATCTTTCTCACATTATTATGTGCCCAGAGAAATTTTATCTAATACATTTCTTCACACATAGATGTGGCTGCATATTATGGAAGAAATGGAAGAAAGTAATCACAGTGTCTCAATGCTAAATGATATGACCTTCACATAAATTCTCTGAACATCCAGTGGGACACTCATGAGGACAGTCCACATGACAGCACCATTCTATAACAGAAAAGTTAAGAATCAGACAGTAAAACTTAGCCTGACTAAAGACACCAACCTAATTTATAAGGGAAAAATGAAGACAATCAAAATAGCATTTTGATTTGTATAGGTAAAAACAACCAGCCACTTGTCTGAATTTTTTGTTTTCTACTGAACATATAATATTTTAGGCCATTAGCTTTCTAATTTTTTCTTTGAGTTCAATCCACAGTAAGAAATACATTTTACATCACAATCAGCACACAGAAGCATGTATAATTAAAACAGATTTTCAGGAAACAAAACTTATCCTTACTAAATGCCATGCACTCTGATATTTTCTATTATATTCCTTTCTGTTTTATTCCTTTTTAAAAATATTCTAGACTCATTAAACTGATTTCACGACCTTCTGGGTCACAACAAGCAGTTTGAAAACACTGCTTTCAGCCCTAAAACCTTTTGAGAACTACTTAAGAAACTTGAAGTTTCCTAAAAGAGTCCAATCAATCCTTTCCTTTATACCCAGAGTTATTTAAGCAGAAAAACTGAGAGGGCAAAAATACTAAATAGCATCTGTCCATATGAAGAACTTGCATAGATGCTTCTCTTCCTTGCTGGGTAATAAGAGGCAGAATTCTAACAAAAGAGGAAAGATAATCCAGGAAATAAAACACAGGAAAAATCATTCTAAAACTGAATTTCCAAACAGAGTCCCATTTGTGCAAGTTTTTTTTTTAATTTTTAAGTTCTTTGTATCTTTTTTTATTATTCTAAGTATTTGAATATCATTTAATGCAAAAAGCGTAAGATAGGGCACATGACACTGATACTACTTATCGCTGGGATGATGAACAATTTTGAATAAGATGCGATCCCCTCTGTATTTGACCAGGTTCACTTTGTAATTATTAGCAAGGCAGTAAATAATCTACCAAGGAGCAGTCTCATTAGTGCCCATTGAAATTCAGTGGCATTAATTTGCAATAAAAGAACTGAAAATTAAATAGGAAGGAAAATGGTTTCTGGAGTCCATCATAAGGTTATGGAATTCACATCATACCAATGCCTTCCTTCACATCAAGGAGTTTTTAATGTTGTGTGGAATTAGACTTAATCGCTGTATTTTGTTCTTCCATTAAAAAAAAAAAAAAAGTGGGCAGAAGAAATCCTTTTTCTCTGTTTTAACCCTAAATTAAAACAAGTAAAATTAATTTGAAATATGCCAACTTTTAAAAGTTTTGTTCATTGTTTGTCTTTTAAGTAAAGACAGCTTGGACCTGCGTGGCTGTGGGATGCTGTAAATTTCTCTAAGGCGGCTGAAGAGGCACGCTGGATACCCCCAGAATCTGCCCTTCCGTATCCTCTGGGGCCAAACTGCACCTTATTCCCTTCCTTCTGCTATAAATGTCCCTGGAAACAGAATACTTAACAGAAACTGGTCCACGGCTTACAAGGCAGAAAGATAATGGAGACACCAGTCCAGATACCAGTGTACAGTTAGGAAATGCCTAATTCAGCACCCAGCCATGTGGCGCCCTGAAGCTCCCAAACCCAGTCCAGAGTACACCTGTCCTGTGGCCACCTAGGCAGGCGTTCACCAGAAGCGCCCACCTAATCCCTCTGCAGGCCCATCAGGAAAAAAAAAAAAGGGGGAGGGGGGAGAAACTGGGCAAGGGAAAATGGGAGGAAAGGGAGAGGGAGAAAGAATAAATCTTGTCGGAAAAAAAATAAAAATGAGGACACACAACCTTCGCCATTGAAGTCACGAAGTGGTCTCCTGTGTCTTGGACCGGCCGCGCTCGTTCCACAGTGGCTGCGAGGCGCAGACCCCGGCGGACCCGCACGCCACTCCGGGGCATTCTCCCCGGGTGGGACAGGCTCGCCACTGGGCTGGCGGGAGATTATTTTTAAGCACTCGTGCTTCCATATGGCTTGTTTTAAACTCGCGGGACACCTACAAATTTCCGGCTGTCAGAAGTCACATGCCAGCAATCCGCTCCAGCGCGGACTCAGCCAGCTAACTCCGAAATCAGACCCATTCAACTCCCAATCGCTCTCTAAAGCCCCAGGACGTGGGGTGGGGAGGAGGGGAAAAAGGGTGACAGGAATCGCTTCCCAGAAAGTCATCATCATAGCCGACATATTTCCAATCAAATAGTCTAGATGAAAGGAAATTTGGGGAGCACATTAAACAAAAACATTGAAAGGATAAATAAAATTCTGCCGAGCTCCGCTAACTCCAAACACCCCCAACTTTAAATGCCAAGAGCGGGACCTTCTCGAGTGACTCAAAGCGCTTCGTGTTTATTTGCCTGGAGGTGTTTCCCCCCGCAAATAACTGCTGCTTTGTCTGGTTTTCCAACGTGTGTTTAGTTAGGAAGCCCCGGGCTTTCGGGTCTGCCTGTCGCACGGACCCTAAGTGGGTGGAGAGCACGTTTTTCTCAGCTGCCCGGCAAGAGAACTTGACTCTGAACGCAACGCGGGCTGCACGCAGAACCCCCGGGCTGGGCCGCGCGCACTGAGCTCCCTGCGCGCACCCTCGGGTCGCGCGTCCCGCGGCTCCCGCGGCTCCCGCGGCTCCCTCGGCTCCCCCTTCTCCCTCCCTCCCTTCCTCCCTTCCTCCCTCTCGCCGGGCGCGGCGGCCACCCCGACGGGCGGCGCGGGCGCGGGTACCTGTAGAATGCCGGAGGGCCGGCCTCGCGCACCGTGTAGCCACTGGGCTCGTTCTCCAGGTAGTAGGGCACCTGCTGGCCGTGGGGCTGCAGGAAAGGCGACAGCTGCGGCGGCGGGTGCAGCAGCATCAGCGGGCTCGGAGACACGCTGTTGAGTGGGGGGAAACCCCCCAGGCCGTTGGAGCCGAACGCCGCAGCCTCAGACCCGGGGCCGTACGGGAGGCCAGTCTGGCCGTAGACCTGCGCGTTGGCGGCGGCCGCGGCGTTGAACTCGTAGGCGGCGCCCTCGGGGTAGTTGTACACGGCGGGCTTGCTGCTGTCCACGTACACCTCGCCCAGGGGCCGCTCCAGGGGGATCTTGAGCTGCGGACGGTTCAGGGGCTCCAGCTCGTTCCCTTGGATCTGATGCAGTAGGGCCATCCCGGATGCTTTGGTGTGGAGGGTCATGGTCATGGTCCGTGGCCGTGGGCAGGGCGCAGACCGTGTCCCCGCAGGGCAGAAGGCTCAGAAGCCGGCGGGCCACCTGGAAAAAGAGCACAGCCCGAGGTTAGAGGCGACGCAGCGCATGTCCCGCCGAGACGCGAGCTCTGGCCCCGGCCCTGACCCGGGAGCCTGCGGGTCCGGTGAAGCCTGGCGACCCGACGGGAGCAAGTGCAGTCCCGGGACGAACGCCCTCCGCCAGCTCCCGGGCTCCCGGGCCTCCAACTTTAAGTACTGGTCTCCCGAGCTCATATGCATTACAAAGGTGCTGGAGGAAGGCCAGGGACTGTTGCCTTGCCCTGACATTGGCTTAAACATCACTCCAGGCACAACTCGATTTGGAGCGATCCCAAAGAGCAGCTTCCCTGAACTTTACTTTACTTGTCGTCGCTGCTGGATAGAGGCTGAGTTTCACGGCCAGGGGGCGGGGGCGCACGAGGATCTGCTAAAGGTGGCCCAGGGAAGACCGGGCTTAAAATAAACGCGAAAGACGAATCCAGGGGCCGGCTTTCTCTAATGTGCTGCCTTATGTGCCCCGTGCCAGACTCCAATATATCTCTGTTTATCTCTCTTTCTGTTTGATTCCCCCTCCTCGTTGGCTAGAAATACGTAGTGTGTACATAGGATGACCCTGGGGAGGACTACACTGTAACCGAGATAGGGCAGATAGAATGGGGTGTGTGGTTGCATACGCAGCCAGCCACAGACAGCTATATTTAGCAGCTGGGGGAACTGACAGGGGGCATCTGAGGGGAAGGGGGGCGGAGATTCAGGGTATACATATAGGAAGAGCTGCATTTTGCCATCAGGAGAATGCAACCTGCCAGGACCTCAGTTTCTTCCTCTGCAAAATGCTCCCAAAGTGGACCCCTTCCACAACCTTCTGAGATTCTCTCAGCTGGACTTGTGTGTTTATGTTGGACCACAGTACTGTACTTGGTCCCATTAGGAATTCTCATGTGAAGGATGATTCAGAAAAACCTTTGGTTAGGGCGCACATGGGTGTTCATGCCTTCCACAGGTTAGTTATGCAACCAAAACTTCAGAAAACTGAATATAAAATGTGACCTTTTCATACCCAACATAACCTCAGGTCATGAACCAAAGCTTTGGCAATTATGTGACATTGTCGGTCTGGTTCAGCTAACAGATTTTTTAAATGCATTTCTGCATGTCTATTTTTTAGTCCTACAACTCGATCTTCTCGGTTCACTTGGGCTAGGATATGCAGAATCAAATATCCAGATGAAAAACAAATAGAAAAAAGTTTTTAACTGAATTAAAAGTTAAGCATGCACACACACATACGCACACACACACATACATATACATATTAAGGACACAAAAAATACGGAAAGTATGTCATGCATCTATAATCTTGGAGAGTTTATACTTTTTAATAAACTTCCTTTGCTGCAGCCTAATAGACTCTGGTACAACTATCAATACTTTATTTTAATTGCTATCCCAAACACCCAACAGAGTACCTGACAAAGTGTTCATGGTATATCTAAATGCCAAGCTTACTGTTACTAATAGTTACATTTTTGAATATTTTATCTCAAGTATACATTTTATCTAATTCCTACAAAAACAGACCATTGTCGGACAATATACAGATTAGCTGATTTAATATGAAGCCAAAATCGAGTTTAGCATTAATGACTATAGATTGTCAGCAACTAAAGGGTTAAAAACACATTAGGTACATCACAGATATTTCCCTTTATGGCCAGCAATCATTACTTTCCAAAGCAATTTTTCACAGATGATTTAGTTTCCATAAATCACACTTTCAATTTTCAAATGCCTTTTTAAAACACACGCAAAAAGCACTTCATAGGGCTCTTAAAAAATCTGAACCTGCCAAATTATATGCAAATGGCACAAAGAATCCTACAAGTCATGAAAGAAAAAGGAGACACACACGTACCCCCATGGAGAACAGCAATCCTCATCTCCCTGCTAGGATACAGACACTAGCCAGAAAGGTAAGTTGCTTTCTCAAAATGCTAAAGCTACAGAGAGAGAAATCAAAACAAGCCTACCCTGCTGGATCAAGAACGTCTTTCCAGAAATGTTCCATGGGCTTGTAGAAGTCAAGGGCCGAGACAGTGAGAAGGAAGGAAGGAATGTGCTCGCATGTGCGAGTGGCTCAGTGTGTGAACTAGGCAGAGAGCGTGTGTGGATGTGTTTGTGCGTGGAATGGCAGGGATTCGGGAAGCAGCCAGTAGGCAGGGCACTTGGCAGCCCCTCCCGGCAGACACGCAGCTGGGCTACTGCTCGGCGCTGGATGAATGGCAGTGGGGAGTGAGGGGAGACTTGCTGTCTGCTCACAGGGAGCAGCGTGGCACAGCCAGAGAAAGCTGTACTGGGGAGGAGAAACCCCAGCCCCTTTGCCCCTTACCCTTGGAGGCTGGAAAGTACCCTATGCTTTCCGCTGCCACCCCAAGCAAGAGGAAAAACAGGCTTGCTGTGAATCATACTCTTACGGCTAAAATAGAATGCCAGTCAAAAGTGTATGGATATCAAGTTTACAAAATAGGACATGGGTGGTTTTTCCGAAAGAATATAATTTAACAATAAAAGCCTTCTGGGATACATGTGGATCAAATGCCTTACTGGCCCTAGACCCCAGTCTCTGAACAGAGGCATTGCCATGCCTCCGATTGCACCAGGAAACCAGACTTTGGAATAAATGTTTTGGCATTCTAGGGATGTGTTTCCAGCTGAAATGTAATACTCCTCCACTTCGTTAACCAAACCCACAAACCTTTCCACGAATAGCTCAGTTGACTGCTTTCTGTAAACATGTGAAAAATACATATTATCAAAAGCCTAGGATATGAACATAAGATAAAGGTAGATACCTTTGTTTTCAACTGATTTTAGGCTTTCGAGTTGCACTGACAGTGATCGGGAAAGAGGTCTCTCGTTTTCCAGTGGCGTTCACATGGATCCACCTCTTGACCACTTTCTCAACGTTTCTCTTGGCCATAGTACTAACATGCAATAATGAGGTGCTCCTAGAGTGCCCACGCTCAGGGCCCCAGGACACATGACACCCAATGGAGCCTCTGTTGCCAGACATTAGTCACCACCTTGGATATTAAATGACTCTAATCACAATGCCAGGAGTGGCCGGTCTCTGGCCCTGGGACACTATGCAGTTACTGAGAGATTTATGAGTGGCTCTTGAGACCAGTACAAAGAAAGAAGTAGAAAGTCATAAAAATGTTAATGATGCCAGATGCAAATATATATCTTGGTGCTTTGAAAGACCCCCAATATTGCAGTGTTGGAGCACAGGAGAGCTCTCTCCATAGTCAGTATTGAAAATAAATATTGGATATAAATAAATATTGAAAAGAAAGATTGTTACCCTTTGTTGGTGACAGTGGTCCCTCCTGTAGGTCAACAATGGCCACCCATGTTCTAGACCAGTCCAAAAAAAAACCAAGAGCATTCAGGGAGGGAGGAGAGAGGAAGAGGGGAAAGGAGAAAAAAAGGAAAGGAGATCTGCAATTGTTCACTATTGACATAGGAAGAATAAGAAGGTTGGCTGTCTCCTCATAGGCTTTGATTGTTCAGAGATTTACAATCAAAGTTAGTCCAAGAAGTTCAATAAAGTCAGTTTTCTTTCCAGCATTCTCTTCCAGACTCATCTTGGTGAGCCTTGTCCCTGAGCAGGTGAGCTTGGGTGGGAAAGTATACTGTGCTACGCCGACTTTTCTCTCATGCCTTTGGCAAAAACTTCACTCTTAGGTTCCCAGCTCTCTTTGCTTCCCTCCCCAACCTCTCTTGCTGGATACACACACTCCAGCCATGACTTACTGGTTCTCCCAGGTGAAGAAGGATAAAGATTGCTCTGGCTCCGCCATTGAATATATCTTCAGCCCCACTTTTCCAGCAGTCTGCTGGGCATTGCTGGATTGTTCAAATATGAGTCACCATTCTCAAACATGGTGTTCCTCTCAACTTCCCTCTGTCTGTGCCCAGCATTACTGTCTCTCCAGTCATCCAGATTAAAATCTCACTGTCTTCTTCGAGGGCTGATTTTCCCTTGCCTTCCACACCTAATCAAGAGGCAGTTCCTGGGCCTTCTAGCTTTACAATCTCTCTTTTTCCATTTCATTTCTGCCACTCCCTTTGAGACCTATTACCTTACCTGTCCTAAGAGCCTCCTAAGGATCTCTCTGCCCTTTCCTCCCAGACTTCATCCTAAACCCTGCGACCGGTTTACTTTCTTGGACTTTTTTACTGCTTCAGGATCCATCTTGACATGACCCAGCTCTGCCTTGAACCCAAATCATAGCTTCCCCCATGAGTTCAGGGCTTCCTCTCCGCCCGTAATGATCCTTCCTAGTCCATCTCCTCTGACTGTAACCTATGCTTCAGCCAAGCAAAATTTTAATACTCAAAGAACTCAGAGCTTTTCTTTCCTTCTACCTTGAATCCCCACTTTCTTGGCTTGTCAGGGGAGAGCATGACTCTTGCAATAGGTCCAGCCCAAATGCTACCACATTCATTATTCCTTCCTTTAGTCTCTATTCAAAGAAAATTTCCTCTCCTCGGAATTCTAGTGGTAGTTATCATGCATTTATCACATTCTTCCTGAATTAGAGTTATTTATCTGGTTTTTATCCCTTCACCCTGCTCATAAGCTCCTTGAGGACAAGGTCTGGCTAGAATTATTCGGGAATTATGAGCACCCAGCCCTGTCCCTGGCCATGTTAGGTCATCAAATGTTGGTTAATTTATTGATATAGATACTTAAAAGGACAACATAATATTATAGGTGTCTGGATTACTATCTTTAAAAGTTAACTTTCCATGTGACATTCTACCTTTTTTTTTTTTTTTTTTTGAGAGAGAGTTTCACTTTTGTCACCCAGGCTGGAGTGTACTGGTGCAATCTCGGCTCACTGCAACATCTGCCTCCCGGGTTCAAGCAATTCTCCTGCCTCTGCCTCCTGAAGTAGCTGGGATTACAGGTGTCTGCCACCATGCTCAGCTAATTTTTTTGTATGTTTAGTTGAGATGGAATTTTACCATGTTGACCAGGCTGGTCTTGAACTCCTGACCTCAGGTGATCCACCTGCCTCAGCCTCCCAAAGTGCTGGGATTATAGGCATGAGCCGTCGCGCCCGGCCCATTCCAACATTTTCAAAACTGTTTTTGATGGAAGATTATCTTTGTATCTTTATGCTGACTGAGGTCATAAAGTCAAAATTTAAATTCGTACAATCTCGAGGCTTAAGTCTGCAATTCTTGGCAGCATGATTCACAAGAGAGCTCTGAATTTTTAGTTCGTAAGCAGATAATACTATGACCAAACATAGCTTCTTCTCTAGCTCCTTTAAAAGCTTTTTACATTTACAACAACATTATTCCTCCAAAAGAAACATGAAAGAAAATAAATGTGGAACTATCTCCATAATAGCTTATACCATAAAAGAAATGGTTCCTTTACTCTGAGACATGAAGGTTTGGCTGTGTTCAAACTTATTATTGTACTGATTATAAATGCTCTGTTTGGAAGTTTATTTTTGAGCATTTATCTGATACCATCAATTTTCCTCTAATGTGGAAAAATAACGAAGAATTTCCCTTTAAGTTTCTGCTCATTTTCACAAATAGTTTGGTCACTTATTTTAAGGGTTTTTGATTAGTTCCTAGACTTTTTTCACCTGACCTTGAGTTTTTGTTTTTTGAGGCAAAATTTATATACAATGAAATACATGTATCTAAAGCATACCATTTGATGAATGTGACAGATGGATATGTCCATGTAACAACTATCCCAATGAAAGTATAGAGTATTTCCATCACCGCAGAAATTTCCCTTTGTGTCCCATTCCAATAAACTCCCAACCCCTATAGGCAACCATTGTCCGAAGTTCTATCACCCTCTGGGCCAGGTGGCAAAATAAATCTATGATCTCTTTAGACCATGATCTCTTACAAATTGAAGTGTATATACTGCATTTCCTACCAATGGTACAGCCAGCAAGGTGCTGGGCATGCAGGTTACTGGGCATCAAAGGACAGAGCTATCCTCTTCTCAGTCAGACTCCTCTTGCTGCAATGGGACCCTCAAGGCCACAGAATTGTCCTAACACTCTAGTCATGAATCTTTTTAAGTACAATGACTTTTAACAGGATCAGGTTTTACCCAAGTCTGCAAGGGCACACGTTAACAAGAAGCCAAGTGGAATCAGTATTCTTTAACATGTTTTGAAACAGCCTTTTCTTTCCCACTATCTCTCCAAGGAAAAAAAGGCATGATTTGTGACCAAGAGTCAAGCCAAAGACCCTGACTCTCACAAAGCCTGTGATCTCAGATCCCATTTCCTGGCTTCCCACCCAGGACTTGATGAAGACAGTTTGAATTTTTTGGTTGTCAGGCAGCAAGACTGTTCTTGATTATGAGTCAATGAATGATTTGGAGTTAACTTGCAAGCTTAATAGAATTTAGTTAACTTTTATCTTACATTTTCTGGGAAAATTTCTTTTTAACAATATTTTAGGATCTTTTTATATAATGTACCTATGTTGCATGTAATAGAAGACAATTTAAAAAGTACTTTCACTGTAAGTGCCATGAGTGATACAAGAATTCCAATTATTTCAATTATTATTACACTGTGTCCCTCTCCTTCCCTTTATCTGTTGTTTACTTGAGGAATTTCATTGCCAGCTTAGAGTATTATTTCTCTATGAAGAGCAATATCTAGATTGTGCCTAAATTCACTTAGATTCCGATAGTCCTATCTAATGTTAAGAAGGGCCTTTACACACACACACACACACACACACACACACACACACACACTACATAATCAACCAAGAACCATCCCCAATTTCAGAGCCAGCCTAGCCAAATTATTTAAAAAAGAGAGAGAGAGAGAGAGAGGAGATTTGAGCAGTTTAGCATTTTCAATCTTTTCAGCCTTTTCAGCTCTTTCTTCCAATTTTGTGTCCACAGCACCCTCCCATTCTCCCTAAGCACCCAGGACTTCCATGCTTGCAAGAGCTCCTCCCTTCTCCCAACCTGCTCAATGACAATCACACTGCGGAGGGAGGAATGCATTCATAAGCATGCCAATGAATGACTCATTCATTCAATTCACTCAAAAAAAATATTGATTAGCTGTATTTACCAGGACCATTCCTAAGTGTCGAGAACTGTTTTGGTCAGCTCAGGCTACTATAGCAAAACCCCATACTGGGTGACTTAAACAACAGTGATTTATTTTCTCGGTGTGGGGTGGGGGTGGACCCTGGAGGGGGTAGAAGGAGGAGGACAGAAAAAGAGAGGCGCTTCTTATAAGGCCACAGTCCTATCAGTGTAGGGTCCCACCCTTATAACCTCGTTTAACCGTAATTACCTCCCAAAGACCCTGTCTCCAGATACAGTTACATTGAGGGTTAGGGCTTCAATATGTGAATGTGGGTGGGTCTGGGGGCATAAACTGGTCAACAGCAGGCATCCCAAAATAAACAAAACAAAAACCTCTGCCCCCAGAGAGCTGACTTCTAGGGCTTTAGTGTTTAGTCCTATTACAATGGCCCTTCCTGCTCAGGCTCTTCTGAGAGCCCCTCTTCCTCTTCCTCTTCTCAGGTGTGGGTGCCCCAGGATTCAGCCCCTAGACCCTCTTTTCTCCTCTGCATACCTTCTCCTGGATGATCACAACCACTCCTTGTGTTTTTACTTTCATATATACGTTGAAAACTTCAAAATAGAAATCTCCATCCAACCTCTCTTTCCTGACTAGGAAGTCCACATTTCCAGGTACCTATTAGACATTTTACTTACATGTTCATTCATTCAATAAATATTTATTAAGCTCCTACTATGTACTAGCTACCTGAAGCTCAACTTGTCCCAAAGTAACTCAAGAGCCAAAGAACTTGAATTATTATCCTGCTTTATCCAGAGTCCCCACCCTCCCCAACAGGTACTATACTCCTCCCATACTGGATTTCTTTTAAGTTCCTCAGTCCCTCTGGACTGTCTCTGGGTCTAAATGTTCATGTATGCAAGTTACTCTACCTGAAATCTTCCTCCCCTTCCTTTTCATCTGACACACTCCTACTCATGCTTCAAGTCTCCCTTGAGACATCACAGCCACCAGGAAACCTTCCTCGATATCCTGTTGAGTGCTCATGTCTCCCTAAACGTTCCCATTGTACTACTTATCATGCTGTTGGATTTCCTATTTGTCTCTCTGCTTCCCGAAGTTGGCCTGTAAATTCAAAAAGGACACACAAGGACTGTGTTTTCCAAAGACACTAGTCCAATGTGAGCACAATCCCTGATGTGTAGTTTTAGTTGGCCCCCAACAAATACTATTTGAACAACAAACTTGTAAACTCCTTCCAGACATCATCTCTGCATTAACTGACTTCCTCAATGATTGACCTCAAAAGAAGTAACTACAATAACTGAAATTTAGAACCAGAGCTTGGAGTACAATCGGGGAGCAGATTCATATTTTCTAGAACAACTCACATTCTTTTCACATAATAGACCATTAGAATGAATATTTCTTTATAAGTTGTTGAGTCCAAACTCTTCATTGCACTTATAAAGAAACTGTGGCCCCGAACAACATGGGAGACTTGCTGAAGGTCATGCAGCTTAAGGAACTGGACTAGAATCTGTGTCTCCAAACTTGGAGTGCCTCCTTCTTTCTATCCCACCCTCAGCCTCTCTGGGTAGATGCTGCATTCTTCTGACTTGAAAGAAGTCAGATGGGCCTTGCTCAGCTTAAATAAAATTAAGGGACAAATTGGTGGCTCAAGAAACTATTCTTAGAGTCTCAAAAATGCCTAAATCTTTGGAAACTACAACAAGACTGCCTCCACATTTCCCAAGTCACTGATAAAGAAATGGGAAGAGTTTGAGACTGTAAGTTAAAAACATTGAAACAACTGTGTTCAGAGACATAATTTGTCTTTTGAACATGAAGAAATGAGTAATCTACCTTCCATTCATTAGTCCTCAGAAGAGAGTTCATTTAGGTCTCAGGCTTATATCTGTATAATTTGAACTGAACATTCTAGCTAAAGAAACAATTTAAACCCTTCCTGTATCTGCTAAATTGTACAAACCTGCAAATATAATAATACCTTTAACAACAACAACAAAAAAACCCTACATGTTTTATTTTATTTGATATAGTTCAATTTCCAAAAGAATCTAATTTGAAAGATATTGAAGCTATCATACTTATCGGGGAAACTATTTTGTGATCAAAAAGTGCTAGCCTTCCTAAAAATCAGCCTTTTAAAAGAATTGGAAAGATTATTGGGAATAATATAAACATTCAAAGATTCAAAAGAATTTAGTGTAAAACTTTTGGTTGACAATTGAATAAAAACATCACTTTTGGTGACACTAGCCAGTAGGTTTTTGTACCTTAAATCCAGACGGAAACAGTAAGTCCACAAATTCTTATACCAAATTCTAATAAATGGCTAATGGCACAAATTGTAAATTTGTTCCCTTTTCTCACCCTGTCCTTCTCCATTTCCTGTCCTGAATTCACATCTACTTGCTTATCATACTGTCGAGCTCATCTCTTCACTGAGGGCTTTCCAAGCCAGCTCTACCCAACCTCTATTCAACATGGGTCACTTAATGAGACCCAAAATTCTAATCGAAACTCACAGCAGAAAAAAAACACCTGACCAATCAATGTGTTCTCCCTTACATATGTGTCCTCAACTCTCTCAGCCTCCGTTTCCAACAGGCTCAGTCACTGACACTCCTTCCTCAACACAACCTTCTCAGGCCTCGCTTTCGGCAGTGTACCCAGAGTTCAAATGTACAACTGTCCCACCCGCTGAATCCTCATCTCATCAAAATGCCAGCTTGCTCAAGGACTTAATTTGAGTCTGCAGGTTATAGGAATGCTTCTGATTAATTTCCACTCCCACCTCATATGTAGGTATTTGAATTTTAAAAATGGAAATTATATTAAACTAAGAAAATCCCTACTTAGAGAACTGACAAAATACAAAAAAGAAAACATAGGACCTGGGAGGACATAGCACCATGCAAAGCATTTTCTGCTCCTTTCTTTCTCAAGAGGCATGAAAATTCAAAACAAGAATGAGCTGTATCAAACCATCCCTTGTTAGCACCTGGAATGCCTAAGTAAGCTGTTCTTCACATCCCTCCTCCCCTCTGCAGGGTTCATCATTGTTCTTATGCAAGCAATTAATCATATGTAATACACAAGCACATGCAATGCCTGAAGGTAGACTTATGGATGTCATGGAATATATTCAATAGCAGTCAAATCAGATAGGCTAATGATTTTCCCAAAGGAAAAATGAGGAGAGAGTATTCCAAATACCAAAAATTCACCTTCTTGCTACTTGCAATGCTAGAGACAGAAAATACAAAAAGGAATAAAGTCATTTCTAAGTCCTAGTGTAAAATACCCAAAAGTTTAAGTCTAACAGTCCCAGTTCCATTGGCCTTTCTTTCATGCAAAACGTGATCTTTGACCCCTTCTGGCATGCTGGTTTAGCTTTCTCAAAATGGACATAAGAACGACTGAACTAAATATAACTCTTGCTCAATCAGTCTGGACATGCTTATTCTTGGAAATAAATGCTACATTCATTCAAACAAATGTTTTCCAATCAGCCCAGATTCGTCCTTCACTATGTGCTTAACAGATTTTCCCACCTCTGCCCATGAGACTTGGTTACTTTTTTGGGTAATCTAGCACTAGCTAAGTGGTCGGTAACACTTGTAACCCCAGTGGTGTACTCTTCACTTTGTTGAAAGGAATTTCAGTAGAAACTCTGAACTATAACCTCATGAGTCCTAGCCTATGCTCCCTTCAGATCTCACTCACAATGACTGTAGTAGCATTGTGTATATTCGTGAGAGCTTTGTAGTGGATCACCCCAACGTATAGATTGGGAGGAAGGTGGTTGGCGAAGGGAACCAGATTGGCTTGGCCTCTTTCGGAGCTAGGTTGATGGTGAAGATGATTTCTGTTCACTCCAAACTACTGCTATATGAACATAATCATCAGTTCTGGAGACTTTTCATTTAGACTGGTTTGACAACCACCAGTTTTAAAAAGGGAAATAATATTAAACATCCTTTCTAGTGTTCTTTACTCGTGATCTCTCTTCTGAGAGATGCCCTCACCAGAAGCATAAGGTATTTGGTTGGTGCACAAGTAATTGTGGTTTTTGTCATTAAAACTAATGGCAAAACCATTACTTTTAAAATTACTTTTAATGACAAAAACCACAATTACTAATAAATCCTGATGGCTGTTAACTGAACATCTATCAAGTGTTTTACAGATGTCATTTCATTTTAAAATTTTATTTTGTTTACTTTCGATATATAATGCAGTTGGTGCTTTAAACTTGAAAAGATATTTTCAAAGCCATAGTGGGAAAATCTTTCACCTCTGCCTGCAACCCACCAATTTTCCCTCTCTGGAGACAACTGAGGTCACCAGTTTTTAAATTTCCTTCTAGAGATATTCTACGCATATTGAAGAAAATACACACACACACATTCTTCCACACCCCCTTTTTAAAAGACCCAGATAGTAACATGCACCTTATTTGTGCCACGTTTTTTGTTTTCATTAGCAATATATCTTGGATATCTTTCTATTTCACTACATAAATATCTTCCTCATTTTTGATGACTGCATAGTATTCCATGACACAGAGGACTTCTACTTTATTTTACCAGTTCCTCATTAATGGCAATTAGGTGTGTTCCTAATCTTTTACGATTATCAACAATGCTACAATTAGTGAATTTGTACATAAGTCAATTTACACGTGAGTAAATATGTGCAATGTTAATTTTGGTAGATGTAGCCAAATGCCTTCATAATGCCTGTACAATTTAAACTCCCATATCCTTACAAATATGATGGATCTTTGAACTTTTTGACACTTTTCAAAATAGTATCTCTCCATGCATTTTTAACTGACACTTTTTTACTATGAGTGAGGCCAAGTAATCTATCTTTTCAGATTTTTTTTTTTTTTTTTTTTTTTTGAGATGGAGTCTCACTCTGCCACCCACGCTGGAGTGCAGCGATGTGATCTCAGCTCACTGCAACCTCTGCCTCACAGGGTTCAAGTGATTCTCATGCCTCAGTCTCCCGAGTAGCTGAGATTACAGGCATGCACCACCACACCCAGCTAATTTTTCTATTTTTAGTAGAGACAGGGTTTCACCATGTTGCCCAAGCTGGTTTCAAACTCCTGACCTCAGGTGATCCGCCCATCTCGGCCTCCCAATGTGATGGGATTACAGGCGTGAGCCACCACACCCAGTCTTTTTCAGACATTTTTGTTTGAACATTATACCTCCTAGTGGTTGTGTGATCTTGGACAAATCAAGGTCTTTAAGCTGAATCTATAAAATTGGGACAATTTCCACATCAAAGAGTTGGTGCAAAGATTAAATGCAATGATGTAGGAACTGCAGGTTCTTCTTGCTATTTTGCTCCATTATTTTGTCAGTAGTTGACAGTTCCTGGGGCTCCAGGAGCACAAGCTGATAATGAATGACAGGTACTGAAAGTGTGATAAAGATCAGAATCGTGCGGCCCAAAGGTTTTGGACGAAATAAAGCGCTGTTGTTGAAGGAGTGCTTACTGTCATTCCAAAATGACAGTTTGCTTGACACATCATTGAAATTTGGTACAAATCAGCAATGTTTCTCTGGGGACGAAGAGTAGCCATGCATGTTGGCACCTTAGGTGTGGAGAACATTAACACCAGAAGCAAGCTATATAAACTTAAAAACCAAAACTCACGAGTCTAGTGTGTTTTTGGAAATGAATTGCTGCAATGCCAGTTTTGACTATTTCGCAACATTTTCAGACCCATTGTAAACCACTATTGCTCCCACTGAGACATTGTATAGTGCAGGTAAATATCTATTATCAGATTTTAAACCTTTGTAAATAAGTGGTAGATTGTTGACAAAATTGTGACTGTCATGTTGAGAAAAGGACTTTGGCTTTCACAAAAATAAAAAGAAATATTTGGAAGTAATCTGTCAACTATCAGGCATTAAGATCTTTTGATCTATTGCTAAAATGATTGGAACTCAAATGGCAAATGTGTATACAGTCTAATTTAGAATCCCTTTATATAAAAAATTATCAGTAGAGTTGAAACCATAAACCACTGAATTTTTCTTAACTTTATCTTTTAGTCTTTCCATTTATGTCATCAATAAATACAACTACTAGATCTGAAGATTATGGAAACCCATTTGGACTCCAATAAGAGGAAAAGAATGATTGTGCCCTAGTTTTAGTGGAAAGAAGAAGTTTTATATTTTTGATTAACTTTTCACATTTGCAAAAGAAGCCAAATAGTTGTTTTCATATTAGGAGAAAATCCAATTGTTGACATATTTATGAGTTTTCTGATCCACAGCATAGACATCAAAGAAGAGTTTACGCTAACCCTCCCTTCCCCATTTTGTTACACTCTATCCCAATTTTTTAGAACTCAATGAAGAGAACATTAAATAGCCTATCACTACAGATAACATCCTATACTCCTAATATGTTTTAAAGTATGTTTTTATACTGCAAGTACATGAATATAAAATTAATAAGTTAAGCAAGCAGGTTTAATTTCTCTCTGGGGAGTAGGTAGGCAACCAGCTATTACAGGACACGTCACTTTGAATCACACATATTGTTTTAGTGTTGTGGTTTTTTTACTAGACTTTGAGGTCCCTTCCAGTCCCTAGCACACTGCCTGGGCACATATTTGGTGCTCAGTAAATATGGTCATGCACCACGTAATGATGTTTTATACTGCACATATGACGGTGGTCCTGTAAGGTTATAATGGAGCTGGAAAATTCCTATCACCTACTGACATTGTAGCTGCCCTAATGTCACAGCACAACACATTCCTCACGTGTGTGGTGATGCTGGCGTAAGCAAACCTATCGTGCCACCAGTTGTAGAAAAGTCTAGCACATACAATTATGTACAGTACCTAATCATTGATTATGATAATAAATGACTATATGACTGGTTTATAGATTTACTTTACTACAGTTTTTATCATTGTTTTAGTGTACTCCTTCTACTATAAAAAAATATTAGCTGTAAAACAGCATTAGGCAGGAGGCAGGTCCTTCTGGAGTCTTCCAGAAGCCCATATTGTTATCAGAGGAGATGACAGCTCCATGGGTGTTACTGCCTCTGAGGACCTTCCCGTAGGACAAGATGTGGAAGCGGAAGACAGTGACACTGATGAGCCCGACCCTCGGTAGGCCTAGGCTAATGCATGTGTTTGTGACTTTGATTTTTAAAAAAAGTTTAAAACTTTTTTTTTTTTTTTTTTTTTTTTGAGACGGAGTCTCGCTCTGTTGCCCAGGCTGGAGTGCAGTGGCGCGATCTCGGCTCACTGCAAGCTCCGCCTCCTGGGTTCACGCCATTCTCTTGCCTCAGTCTCCCGAGTAGCTGGGACTACAGGTGCCTGCCACCACATCCGGCTAATTTTTTAATATTTTTAGTAGAGACGGGGTTTCACCGTGTTAGCCAAGATGGTCTTGATCTCCTGACCTCGTGATCCGCCTGCCTCGGCCCCCCAAAGTGCTGGGATTATAGGCGTGAGCCACCGCGCTCGGCCTAAAATGTTTTTAAAAACCTAAACAGAAAAAAAGCGTGTAGAATAAGTATGTAAAGAAAGAAAACATTTTTTTACAGCTGTACAATGTGTTTGTGTTTTAAACTAAGTGTTATTATAAAACAGTCAAGAAGATTTTAAAAATTAAAGTTTAGGCCAAGTGCAGTAGCTCACACCTATAATCCCAGCACTCTGGGAGGCCGAGGCAGGAGGATTGCTTGAGTCAGGAGTTCAAGACCAGCCCGGTCAATATAGCAGAACCCAGTCACTACAAAAAATTTTAAAACTAGCTGGGTGCAGTAGTGTGCATCTGCAGTACTAGCTACTCAGGAGGCTGAGGTGTGAGGATTGATTAAGCCTAGGAGTTCAATGTTGTAGTGAACTATGATTGTGTCACTGCACTCCAGCCTGACCAACAGAGCAAGACCCTATCTCTAAAAAAAAATTAAAGTTTATAAAGTTAAAAAAAATACAGTAAGCTAATGTTAATTTATTATTGATTGAAGAAAGAAGAATTTTTAATAAATTTAGTGTATCCTAAGTGCACAGTGTTTATAAAGCTTACAGTAGCATATAATAATGCCCTAGGCCTTCACATGCACTCATCACCCATTCGCTGACTCACCCAGAGCAACTTCCAGTCCTGCAAGCTCCATTCCGGCAAGTGCCTTGTACAGGTGGACCATTTCTTATCTCTCATACCATATTTTCACTGTGCCTTTTCTATGTTGAAGTATGTTTAGATACACAAATACTTACCATTATATTATAGTCGCCTGCAGTATTCAGGATAGTAACATGCTGTGCAGGTTTATAGTCTAGGAACAATAGGCTGTATATACAAGCCTAGATGTGTAGTAGGCTATACCACTGAGGTTGGCATAAGTATACTTGAGGATGTTTGCACCATGACAAAATCTCCTAACAACTCCTTCCTCCGAACTCATCCCCATCATTAAATGATACATGATTGTATTGGAAGAGAATGAATAAATGGATAAGATTATTTGAACTTGTTGTCTAACTTCGTGTAGATAAAAGGGTTTTTTGACATTTTACCTGTTGTTTGGGGTCATATAGTATTTTCCAGGTGCTTATTATTATACTATCTGAAAATAGAACAATATCCATTCCTCAAGAATTATAGGAGGAAAACACAAGTGCTCACTGGATTACCTGAAAGTCACATGTCTCCATAAGACCCAGCCCTGCCCTGCCTTAGGAGCTCAAGATGGGCCCTTCGTGATGATTGCACTGAGTTGCCTTTGAGATTCTTGAGTCCCAGCTCAGCCCACGGCATGGACTTCTCCTCTTAATGACCTTCAGAAACTCTATAACAATGTGGTTCACATATTAACCCATTCTCACGCTGCTAATAAAGGCATATCCAAGACTGGGTAATTTATAAAGCAAAGAGGTTTAATGGACTCACAGTTCCACATGGCTGGCAAGGCCTCACAATCATGGCAGAAGACAAAGGAAGAGCAAAGGATCCTCTTACATGGCAGCAGGCAAGAGAGCTTGTGAAGGAGAATTCCCATTTATAAAACCATCGGATCTCGTGAGATTTATTCATCACCACAAGAACAGCACAGGAGAGACCCACCCCCATGATTCAATTACCCCCCATTGGGTATCTCCCATGACACGTGGGAATTATGGGAGCTACAATTCAAGATGAGATTTGAGTGAGGTCACAGCCAAACCACATCAGCCTGTAACCACAGATATACCACACAGCTGATAAAGTCAAGAGATGTGAATAGAATGGGTCTGGGGACCCCTAAAGCTGCACTCCTGGCAGCAGACCAGCTGTCTGGGAGGTGCTTTTTCTATTCATGACCAGATGCAATGATTCTACTCAATCACTGTAAACAATTCATGATCAGTTACAGCATTTACTGCTTATACTGGTACTTTTGGGAAAACTCATGCTATCCAACATTATATAGTTAGGATAAACAAAATAACAACTCACGCCAATATTCCTTAGTTTTCTCCCCACCTCCTGACCCACCCGCTTCAACCTTGTAGGGAGCAGAAATTCAGGCTGGCTTTAAGATGTACAAAGACAAATAAATGGGAGGGAAGGAAAAAGAAACCATCTTCCTCCATCCTACTGCAGGCAGCGGGCTTGTATGGGGCCAGAACTGGGAAAGGGGAGGAGTTGTGAGATGAAATGAAACTCACACATTTGGTATTGACATTGGGCTGGTTATATAAATTAGTCGCCCTTTATGACTTGGAAATGACCAGAAAGTCTTGAGACTTGTTTTACATTTCCTCCAGGGAAACAAATGTAAAGGCACAGTGAATACTCTATTTATATTCCATGGGGCCTGCTTTTTAGCATAGTAGTCACATTTCTATTCCTTCAAGGAATTCAAGTCTATCATTCACCCTCCTCACCCCCCGCAACAGTGCCTTCAATATTTAGAACAAATGGATCCCATAACTGATAGTTTAGACTAACTGGGGTCAGCCAGGAAAGTGAACATATCTTATTTTTCCCATATTTGTTTACTTATAAAATTCATAGTGTGCTATTGTATTGATACGTGTTCATTATGAAACTCAAAATCAGAAAGTAAAAAGATGAGGTTTGAAAATGTAAAGAGAACTTCTGCTATTCAGGACACCCCACTTTGGAAGCTATTGCTGTAAGGTAGCATCATCTGACTCAATAAAACATTTTCCTTGGCTATTTTCCAAAATGGCTGTACTAATTTACATTCCCATATCCTCACCAACACTTCACCTTTTGGGTTTTTTTTTTAACTTTTATTTTAAGTTCAGGGGTACATGTGCAGGTTTGTTACACAGGTAAACTTGTGTCGTGGCGGTTTGTTGTACAGATTATTTCATCACCCAGGTATTAAGCCTAGCACCCATTAGTTATTTTTCCTGATCCTCTCCCTCCTCCTACCCTCCACCCTCTGATAGGCCCCAGTGCCTGTTATTCCTCTCTATGTGTCCATGAATTCTAATCATTTAGCTCTCACTTACAAGTAAGAACATGCAGTATTAGGTTTTCTGTTCCTGCATTAGTTTGCTAAGGATAATGGCTTCCAGCACCATCCATGTTCCTGAAAAGGACATTATCTCATTCTTTTTGGTGGCTGCATAGTATTCTATCATGTATATGTACCACATTTTCTTTATCCAGTCTACCATCAATGGGCATTTAGATTGATTCCATGTCTTTGCTATTGTGAATAGTGCTGCAATGAACATACGCAGGTATGTGTCCTTATGACAGAACAATTTATATCCATTTGGGTATATACCCAGTCATGGAATTGCTGGGTTGAATGGTAGTTCTGTTTTTAGGTCTTTGAGGAATCATCACACTGTTTCTCACAATGATTGAACTAGTTTACACTCCCACCAACAGTATATAAGTGTTCCTATTTTTCTGCAACTTCACCAGTACCTATTATATTTTAACTTTTTAATAACAACCATTCTGATTAGTGTGAGATGGTATCTCATTGTGGTTTTGATTTGCATTTCTCTAGTGATCAGTGATGTTAGGCTTTTTTCATATGCTTGTTGGTCACATGTACGTCTTCTGTTGAAAAGTGTCTGTTTATGCCCTTTGCCTGCTTTTTAATGAGGTTGTTTTTTCTTGTAAATTTAAGTTCCTTATAGATGCTGGATAGTAGACCTTGGTTAGATGCATAATTTGGAAAAATTTTCTCCCATTCTGTAGGTTGTCTGTTTACTCTGTTGATAGTTTTATTTGCTATGCAGAAGCTCTTTAGTATAATTAGATCCATTTCTCAATTTTTGCTTTTGTTGCAACTGCTTTTAGCATCTTCATTGTGAAATTTTTGCCCATTCCTATGTCTAAGATGGTATTGCCCAGGCAGTCTTCCAGGGTTCTTGGAGTTTTACACTTTTCGTTTATGTCTTTAATCCATCTTGAGTTAATTTTTATATATGAAGTAAGGAGGGGGTCCAGTTACAAAACAAAGATGCCCTCTCTCACCACTCCTATTCAACATAGAGTTAGAAGTCCTGGCCAGAGCAATCAGGCAAGAGAAAGAAATAAAGGGCATCCAAATAGAAAGAGAGGTAGTCAAACTGTCCCTGTTTGCAGATGACATGTTCCTATACTTGGAAAACCCCATAGTCTTGGCCCAAAAGCTCCTTCAGCTGATAAACAACTTCAGCAAAGTCTCAGGACACAAAATTAATGTTCAAAAATCACTTAGCCTTCCTACACACAAAAAATAGTCAAGCAAAGAGCCAAATCAGGAACACAATCCCATTCACAATTGCCACAAAAGGAATAAAATACCTGGGAATACAGCTAATCAGGGAGGTGAAAGTTCTCTACAAGGAGAACTACAAAACACTGCTCAAAGAAATCAGAGATGACACAAACAAATGGAAAAAAATTCCATGCTCATGAATAGAAAGAATCAGTATCATTAAAAGAGCCATAATGCTCAAAGCAACTTATAGATTCAATGCTATTCCTATGAAACTACCAAAGACATACTTCATAGAAGTAGAAAAAAACTATTTTAAAATTCATATGGAACCAAAAAAAAGATCCCAAATAGCCAAGACAATACTAAGCAAAAAGAACAAAGCTGGAAGCATCCTGTTACCCAACTTCAAACCATACTACAGTGCTACAATAACCAAAACAACATGGCACTGATAAACACACCGACACATAGACCAATGGAACAGAATAGAGAGCCCAGAAATAAGACCACACACCTACAACTATCTGATCTTTGCAAAGCTGACAAAAATAAGCAATGAAGCCGGGCATGGTGGCTCATGCCTGTAATCCCAGTACTTTGGGAGGCCAAGTGGGGTGGATCAACTGAGGTCAGGAGTTCACGACCAGCCTGGCCAACATGGTGAAACCCTGTCTCTATCAAAATACAAAAATTAGCCAGGTGTGGTGGTGCACATGCGTAATCCGAGCTACTTGGGAGACTGAGGCAGGGGAATCACTTGAAGCTGGGAGGCAGAGGTTGCAGTAAGCCAAAATCATGCCACTGCACTCCAGCCTGGGTGACAGAGCAAGACCCCGTCTCAAAAAGTAAAATAAAATAGGCAATGGGGAAAGGATTCCCTATTCAATAACTAGGGCTGGGATAACTGGCTACCCATAGACAGAAGATTGAAACTGAACATATCTTTTTACTTTTCAAGGACACATTCAATGCCTACCAAAAAAAAGTAGTCTTAATAATTCTTCGTATGTCAAATTACAGATTTTTAAATAAATCAACCAAAGTCACACTAAGAGGTTCAGTTTTTATCCTTGTCTAAAGCCAAAAGTTTCCTTCAGCAACATTTGTGTATATAAATGTTTGTTTGTTGTTGACATTTAAAAGTGCAAAATTGGAAGAAAATGGCATGTTTGTTTCATCAATGACTCTCTAGATTAAGTACAGGGAGGATGAAATTAAAAAGGGTCAGTTAAAAAATCTTTAGGCTATGCCAGGTCTCCAGCTCACCTTTGCCAGCACAGTGAGTTCCTGCCCTGCAGCACGCTTGGAACTGGGGTGGGGCAGGAGAGCAGCCTCTCGCTAGAGGCTAGAGGTGCCAGGAGGCTCGCAGCAGTTTCAAAGACCTCTTATTTTGGAGGTTGATCCTGGCCCCACTAGAATCAGAAAAAGTCTCTTGGGAAACAAACTCCACTACCATCTCTTCTCCAGCAGTTGTGATCCAGGGTATCCTTGTGACTTCAATGTTAAAATTATGTCAAAGTCAGGAATACTGTGAGCACCCTGTGCAGACAAACCAGGCAGCCCTCAGATGTTGGGGCAGGGAGGGCCTTGGAGGTCATCTGGTTTAATGGGGTTCAGTCTCTTCCCCACTCACCTGAACGGTGACGCTTACCAAGCTTGGCACACTCCTCTGTCTGACCCCAGGGTGGCTGTGATCTTTACCTTACCAAGATTTTCCTCCCATGTAAGAAACTTTGAGAATAGAGAGGACATGAATAGAGGAATAATAAACCCCTCCTTCACACTCAACACACAGGTCTCAGATAACGAAGTGCCTGTACTTGAATCACACCTCCTTCCTGACAAATATCATTGCTTGATGGCACTACCACAATGCAGTCCAGGATTGCTTATCCGTTATCACCTCGTTTTGAACAGATGGGAAAACGGAGGTTCTAATGAGTTCAGTGGCTTGCCCAGAGTGAGGACCCAGAGTCATGGCCTCATGTCTCATAAAATGGATGGGATTTGTGTTTTGAGCCACCTCCAAGTAAACCTAGACTTTACCTGTGGTAGTATGTTGTCTTCACTTTGTCCTGGAATCATTCGAAGCCTCCCTCTTGAGATTTTACCTTCCCAAAAAAGCTGCCAGCCCCTCAGAGCATGTGAGGTAGGAATTTTGAGAAAAAATGGTCACACAGCGATATTAATGGGCTTTCTCAGGATTCATTGGATAATAACAGAGGTGTACCCTTACTCTGTGGTTTTCAGAGTATAGGCTTCAGGGCAACAGCATTAATATCATCTGGGAAATTGTAGAAGTGCAAATTCTTGGCAGAACTGGTTCCTTCCCTTCTTTTATATCTTTTCACATCTCGGCTCAAATACCACCTCTCTTGACCATTCCATCTAAATTACTCTTCCCACTCCCCATCTCCAGGCTCGTCTTTCACTGTCCTGTCACTGGGGTGCTTTCCTGCTCATTACACTTTCTGTCTTGGTCACTGTGATGGTGAATTTCAGGTGTCAACTTGGCAAGGTTATGGCACCCAGTTATTTAATCAAACATGAGTCTAGATGTTGTTGTGAAGCTATTCTGAAGATATGGTTGACACCAACAATTAGTTGACTGATTGGGTTAAATGTCAACTGATTGTACAGTTCCCCTTCATAAGATGGGTGGGTCTTGCCCAATCAGTTGAAAAGCTTGTCAGTAAAAACTGAAGTTTCCAGAGAAGAAAAAATTACCCCCAGAATGTAGCATTAACTCCTGCCTGAGTTTCCAGCCCACTGGCCTGCCCTACAAATTTGAGACTTGCCAACCTCTGCAATTGCACTAGCCAACCAATAAATATTATAAAGACATGAATAAAAGGCACAAGTTGGGGTGGGGGGAGCACTCATGGGGAAATTGTTCAAAAAACTTCTCTTTGGTGGGAAGGATATGTTAAAAGAACTAAAATAAGTCCTGGCAACGGGAACACAGGAGGGGAAGTTACACCGGTCTCTTGTGTAACTGTAACACTGGTTACAATGCAGGAATGGGAAGGGTGTTCCTCATAACTCTGAGTTACATGTTGTCTAACTCAGTCTGGGAAACTTGTGACTTTCTTTCTGATCTTAGCGCTTAAAATACAAACACTAATTTTTAGATTTCAGACAATCAGAATGTTATTTGATGGAAACATGGTACAAAGAATACCCATTAAGGAAAATTTAAAAATATTTTATCCTGTTGACTTAGTTTTTTTTAAGTGTTTTTATATTTAAAAACAAATTTTCTCGATAAAAATATAACTTCTAGAAGCTGGAACAATTTGAACAATAAAATAAAGTAGTATTTTTTTTTAACCTAAAGTCTAAAATAAATATCCATGAAGCTATACTGATATAAATAATTCAATAAATAAATAAAGGGGGGAGAAGAGACAAATCTCCCATGCAAAAGAATTCCAAATAATTTGTGTACATGCACAACCCTCGAAGAGGAGAAGCATAGCTCCCCACTCCTTCATTGTGAGCTGTGCAGAGTGACTTCCTTCAAAGAGCACCATGTGGAAAGGGGGTAAAGAAGGACTTCACAAAGGAGAAACTAGACAAATACTACCCCAGCCAGTTGGCCAAAGTCAACGTTAGTTGTCATCAATCATATTGTTAGAATATACGTCTGATATGATGTAATAAGAATGGCATTTCATCTCTGTGGTCTTCCTCTTGAAACACGTGTAATACCAAGCTAATCATGAGAAAAACATGAGGCAAACCTCAATTGAGGTACATTCCACAAAACGCTTGACCAGTATTCCTCAAAACTGTCAGGGTCATCAAAAACGTGGAAAATCTGAGAAACTCAAGACAACAAAATGTAATGTGGCATCCTGGATGGGATACTGGAATAGAAAATGGACATTGGGTAGAAACTAAGGGAATTGGAATAAAGCATGAATTTAGTTAATAATAAAATATCAGTATTGGTTCATTAATTGTAATATACCATACTAATGCAAGATGTTACTAATATGGGAGCTGGGTGTGGGTTAGACAGGAAATCTCTACTGTCTTCCCAATTTAAATCTAAAATCTAAAACTGTTCTAAAATAAAAGGTGTATTTAATACACATATCTTTTATGTAAAGTGAAGAATTAAATATGAAGTTATTTTCTAAATAGGCACATAGAGAGATTCTAGCACCACTCTGTATTAGACTACTATGAAATCAACCCATTTCAATTATCGTCTACACCAGGGCTTATGACGTGCCTGTAGTCATGAGAGATTCCCTCTGCCTATCTTGCCCGACACTTACCAATGGCACTTAAGAACCCGTCTCCTGACAACAAACTGCATGCCCTTCTCCAGCTGGCAAAATAGCCAACATCTCCCCAGGAGAAGAAGAGATAGACATAGGGCTGGTGCTAATCCCTCATGGGGATCAATCTCCCCAAAGTAAACCACCTTTACACATAGACACCGTGTAAAGGTGGTTTGGTTTGGGGAGCTGACTGGGGCTGGATTTCAGCCACCACTTGCCCCTCAACCCAGCACAAGTCACTGTGAAAGTCACTGCAGTGTCCGTGGGGGACACAGAATGACACGCGGCTGCTGAAAGTATGGAAGTATGTATCAAGAATATTACATATACCATACCTTTAAATATTTATCTTGAGGAATTAATCTAAGATACATACATGAAGGTGATGGTGTTAGAGTGGTGGGGTCAGTCAGTGTTTCAATAAAACTCACCTAAACACACTAGTAAGTCAGACATTTCTGGTTCATTACAGTTTATTTCCAATATTAGTGAGCAGATGTGGAGTATGGGAAAGAGCATGGATGTAGCGGAGGAATGGAAGGTGTATTTAACGTTTCAGTTGCCTTTGATTTACACTTAACATTTTTCCACATTTGGCCAGCACTTAATTGTTCATTCACACATTCACTTCCTGTGTTTAAATGATTAGATTGCTGAAGGAGAGCCGTAATACCAGGGTAACTTGATTTATAGAAGGCAGCCAGAATAATGAGGAGTGCTAAAATGTGCACCTCCACACATATTTAAATAGGTGCACACATTTCTGGAGGGAAATATGGAAGTATGTATCAAGAATATTACATATACCATACCTTTAAATATTTATCTTGAGGAATTAATCTAAGATACATACTAAGATAACAAACAGAGATATCCGTTGAAGCATCATTTACCAAAAACTTGAAAACAAACTTAAAAAATCCAAACACTTATTAAAGGGGACAGGGTTAAATACATCTTTATCTAACATTGAATTATAATGCTATTCTTAAAAATAATTAATTCCAAAATAGACTTACCATCTTATGTAAAGTAAGAAAATGAGGTTATGAAAACACATACAATTCTTATTTCTTTATAATTTTTAACACTTTCTATTTCATATTTTTACATGACGATACATTAGTTTCACAAGTAAAAAAAAAAAAAAAAAAAAAAAAACCTCATAACTTTCTTCCTTTTTTTCATATCCCAAACAAGGATGGAGAATCAGATTCAAATTTCCAACTCCAACAGGTTGTTGATTGATCTGTAGTCAATCAAAATTTGAAGTCTTCAATTTTAAAACTAAGGGTTTGAACTCAACAATCCAAGATCCCAACTTTTTCTAATTCTATGATTGACCTGTCTAGAACATACATTTCTCCACCACATTACAGTTAATGAAGAACTTTGCCAATGTGCATCTCATCCTTAGTATTTTAGTTATTATTTCCTCAGTACTACTCACCTCTGCTTCATACACTTCTTTTTCAAAAAAGCAGAGTAACAATAAAATCAGTTATACCAGACACTCTAAATAGCTCTGTGGTTCCCACTGTAAATTTATTTTGTAAAATATAGCCTATGCTGAAAGCAGTTTGTTTTTTTTTTTTTTTTTTTTGCACAATACTTTTCTTTAAAACAAACACTTGTCACTGTTTAGTAGAAAGATATTTTATTCTGCTCCATTAAATAAAGTGTTAGAGTCATTCTGACCTGCCTGGTATACAATTTGGGTGTGTAGCAGTTAGCAAATATCTTGCCCTCTTGGTGAAAATAGATGAAAACAGGAGAAAGGAATGGAAACAGCAAAGCGGTGGGATTTAGGGGATCAAACATTCTGGATTGGGAGTCAAAACATCAGGGTTTCAGTCTCAGGTTCTCTCTTCTTAACTAGTTGTGTAACTTCAGTGCTATGGTTTGAATTTTTGTCTCCTCCAAAGGTCTTGTTGAAATGTAATTGCCATTGTAACAGTATTAAGAGGTGGGGCCTGTAAGAAATGATTAGGCCTGGCTGGGTGCAGTGGCTCACGCCTGTAATCCCAGCACTTTGGGAGGCCGAGGTGGGTGGATCACAAGGTCAGGAGATCGAGACCATTCTGGCTAACATGGTGAAACCCCGCCTCTACTAAAAATGCAAAAAAAATTAGCCGCACATGGTGGTGGGCGCCTGTAGTCCCAGCTACTCCGGAGGCTGAGGCAGGAGAATAGCGTGAACCCCGGGAGGTGGAGCTTACAGTGAGCTGAGATCGTGCTACTGCACTCCAGCCCGGGTGACAGAGGGAGACTCCATCTCAAAAAAAAAAAAAAAAAAAGAAGAAATGATTAGGCCATGAGGCCTCCACCTTCATGGATGGGATTCATGCCATAATAGAAGCACAAATTCAGCCACATTTTACCTCTTGGCCCTTCCGCCTTCCACCATGTAGACACATCCAGAAGGCCCTTGCCAGATGACAGCACCTTGATATCAGACTTTCCAACCTCCAGAATCGTGAGCCAATAAATTTCTGTTCAATATAAATTACCCTGTCTCAAGTATGCTCTCATAGCAGCACAAAATGGACTAAGACATTTAGATAAATTAATTAATATAGGGGTCTCAGTTTCCTCATCTGTAAAATTAAGGAATTCTATTAAAATAATCTTCAAGGATTCTTCCACTTATAAAATTCTACCTTGAAAGAAGTTTAAGAAGAAATGTATAGTTTGAAAGCAAACAAAAAATTTAGTTTCATTAGTACTTGCATCCTACATAAAACATGACCAAAATCTCAATGTCTTAAAGCCCATTATATTTAATAATTTTGTACTATATTTTGATTTAAAATTAGGTATAAAAAGTTTGAGACAATGTTTAGCTGGAAATTTCTACAACACTATGATTATATGGACAGGGTGACCAAAACAGTTTTAGGACTGAAGAGAGTTAGATGCTGAACTAGGGTAGCGGTTTTGGTGTGTGATTTTGACACCAAATGCTCTCCTGAGAATGAGGAGAATCAATGGACTGAACTTTAGGAATCAGTGACATCAAACATAAGCCTAACTCTCATTTGAATTCTTCCCAAGTCAGGGCTTCACCTTTTTGGAAGAAAAGAAAGAAAAAACTTGAACATCCAGCATTTTTCAACCCTGGCTACCTAGAATCATGAGAGGAGTTTTAAAATCATATTCATGCCCAGGCCCTACCCCATACCAAGGAAATCAGAATCTTAGGGGAGTCAGCCATAGGTGTTTTTTGAACTCTTCTAAGTAATTCTCGTGCTGTCAACTGAGTTAAATAAGAAAACATGAGAAGATGGAAGGAATGAGGACTGCCAAAGCAAAAGGCAGGTTTTTTGGGTTTTTGTTTGTTTGCTTGTTTGTTTTTTAATACATTAAGTTCCAGGATACATATGCAGAATGTGCAGGTTTGTTACATAGGTATACATGTGTCATGGTGGTTTGCTGCACCCATCAACTTGTCATCTACATTAGGTATTTCTCTTAATGCTATCCTTCCCCTTGACCCCCAACCCCTAGACAGGCCCCGGTGTGTGATGTTCCCCTCCCTGTGCATATATGTTCTCATTATAGAACTCCCACTTGTGAGTGAGAACATGCAGTGTTCAGTTTTCTGTTCCTGTGTTAGTTTGCTGAGAATGATGGTTTCCAGCTTCATCCATGTCCCTGCAAAGGATATAAACTCATTCTTTTTTATGGCTGCATAGTATTCCATGCTGTATATGTGCCACATTTTCTTTATTCAGTCTAACATTGATGGACATTTGGGGTGGTTCCAAGTATTTGCTATTGTGAATAGTGCTGCAATAAACATAGTGTGCATGAGTCTTTATAGTTGAATGATTTATAATCCTTTGGGTATATACCCAGTAATGGGATTGCTGGGTCAAACAGTATTTCTAGTACTAGATCCTTGAAGAATCGCCACACTGTCTTCCACAATAGTTGAACTAATTTACACTCCCACCAACAGTGTATGTGTTTCTATTTCTCTGCAACTTCACCAGTACCTGTTATATTTTACTTTTTTAATAACAACCATTCTGACTAGTGTGTGATGGTATCTCATTGTGGTTTTGATTTGCATTTCTCTAATGACCAGTGATGATGAGCTTTTATTCATGTTTGTTGGCTGCATAAATGTCTTCTTTTGAAAAGTGTCTGTTTATATCCTTATGGGGAAAGGATTCCCTATTTTTAAAATGGTGTTGGGAAAACTGGCTAGCCATATGCAGAAAACTGAAACTGGACCCCTTCCTTACACCTTATACAGAAATTAACTCAAGATGGATTAAGGATTTAAATGTTAAGACCCAAAACCATAAAAACCCTAGAAGAAAACCTAGGCAATACCATTCAGGACATAGGCATGGGCAAAGACTTCATGACTAAAACACCAAAAGCAAGGGCAACAAAACCAAACTTGGCAAAGGGATCTAATTAAACTAAAGAGTTTCTGCACAGCAAAAGAAACTAGCATCAAAGTGAACAGGCAACCTATAGAATGGGAGAAAAATTTTGCAATCCATCGATCTGACAAAGGGTCAATATCCAGAATCCACAAGGAACTTAAAGAAATTTACAAGAAAAAAATAGACTTTCTTTAGCAATATACGATTGCTGCTCTGTACACTGTGCACAAAACAAGACTGAAGGTGCTTACCCAGGAGAACTTGCATGACAATAAAAACAGGTTTTTTTGCAAAAAAGTTATCTTCTTTAATCACATAAAGAAATTTCCACAAATCATAATCTCACAGTTGTCAAAGCATTAGTGGTTTCTTTCTTATTATTTAAAAGTTGTAAATATGGCAGGGCACGGTGGCTCATACCTGTAATCCCAGCACTTTGGGAGGCTGAGGTGGGCAGATCACTTGAGGTTAGGAGTTCAAGACCAGCCTGGCCAACATGGAGAAACCCCGTCTCTACCCAAAACACAAAAATTAGCTGGGCATGGTGGCTCACACCTGTAATCCCAGCTACCTGGGAAGCTGAGGCAGGAGAATTGCTAGAACCTGGGAGGTGGAGGTTGCAATGAGCCAAGATCATACTGCCGCACTCCAGGCTGGGTGACAGAGCAAGACGCTGTCTCAAAAAAAGAAAAAAATGTTGTAAATATACATAACATAAAATGCATGATTTTTAGCCATTTTTAAGTATATGATTTACTGGCATTAAGCACATTCCCAGTGCTGTTCAGCCATCACCACTGTCCATTTCCAGAACTTCCTCATCCCAAACAGAAATGTTGTACCCGTTGAACAATCCTCCTTCCTTTCCACCTTTGGTCACCTCCATTCCACTTTTCTATCCTTGTGAATTTACCTATTCTTGGTAGTTTATATAAGTGAAATCATACAACATTTCTCTTCTTAAAAACAAAGAAATTGAGAACAAGGACTGTCGTGATTTTCTGAGGAAAGTGGAAACTTCTTTTAAAAATCAGACGAGGAACCAATTGCGTTTTGGGTAGTTAAGTGTCAAGATGTACATTTCCTGGTTTTGCACAGCCTATTTTACATTTTATTTTTTTGTTTATTTATTTATTTATTCATTTATTTATTTTTGAGATGGAGTTTCGCTCTTGTTCCCCAGGCTGGAGTTCAGTGGTGCAATCTCGGCTCACCGCAACCTCTGCCTCCCGGGTTCAAGTGATTCTCCTGCCTCAGCCTCCCAAGTAGCTGGGATTAGAGGCATGTACCACCATGCCCAGCTAATTTTGTATTTTTAGTAGAGACAGGGTTTCCCCATGTTGGCTAGGCTGGTCTAAAACTCCTGACCTCACGTGATCCAACTGCCTCAGTCCCCCAAAGTGCTAGGATTACAGGCATGAGCCACCATGCTCAGCCCTATTGTACATTTTATTCACTCATGGTCACCCACTTCCTATGAGTTCAGCATTCTGGCCTCTGTTTCCCTATTGTGATTTCCAGTCCCCACATGACCCTTCTTACATTAACCTTTTTAACCACAACTCCCTCTGCATTAAATCACCAGCATTCTCCATATGTGTCCAGTGAAATACCTAACTCACCGTTTCTTTCACATTTCCATTGCCTCAACCCTAACCAATACTCTTACTTGGTACTGGTTAAAAAACAGAAAATAGGCCAGGTGCGGTGGCTCACCCCTGTAATCTCAGCACTTTGGGAGGCTGAGGTGGGCAGATCACTTGAGGTCAGGAGTTCAAGACCAGCCTGGGCAACATGGTGAAACCCCATCTTTACTAAAAATACAAAAAATTAGCTGGGTGTGGTGGCGGGCACCTGTAATCCCAGCTAATCAGGAGGGTGGGCAGGAGAATCGCTTGAACCAGGGAGGCAGAGTTTGCAGTGAGCCGAGATCACACTACTGCACTCTAGCATGGGCAAGAGCAAGACTCCGTCTCAAAAAAAAAAAAAGGAAGAAAAGAAAGAAAGAAAGAAAGAAAGAAAGAAAGAAAGAAAGAAAGAAAGAAAGAAAGAAAGAAAGAAAGAAAGAAAGAAAGAAAGAAAGAAAGAGAAAGATGAAAGAAAGAGAGGAAAGAAAGAGAGAAAAGAAAGGAAAGAAAGAGAGAAAGAAAGAAAGAAAGAAGGAAGGAAGGAAAAAGAAAGAAAGATGAAAGAAAGAGAGGAAAGAAAGAAAGAAAGAAAGAGAAAGAAAGATGAAAGAAAGAAAAGAAAGGAAAGAAAGAGAGAGAAAAGAAAGGAAAGAAAGAGAGAAAGAAAGAAAAAGAAAGAAAGAAAGAAAGAAAGAAAGAGAGAGAAAGAAAGAAAGAAAGAGGAGAGAGAGAGAGAAAGGAAGGAAGGAGAGAGAGAGAGAGAGAAAGGAAGGAAGGGAAAAGACTTCAGAGTTATACAAGCCTTTCTCTGGCATTTTATGCTCAGAGCCAGCTTCCACACAAGCCTGGATCAACCTTTCTCAGATGCCATGCACATCCCCCAAAATACCATTCTGTACCTTTTTGCCTATCCCATAAAACCTGAATGTCTGCCTGTTAGCCCATCCCGTCAAACCCACTTATGTCTCCCTGTAAAAAATGCTTTCTCCAACCAAACTAATCTGTGGCCAGTCTTCTTTTCTTTTCTTCTTCTTTTTTTTTTTTTTTTTTTTGAGACAGAGTTTCACTCTTTGTTGCCCAGGCTGGAGGAGTACAGTGGTGTGATCTCAGCTCTCTGCAACCTCTGCCTCCGGGGTTCAAGCAATTCTCCTGTCTCATCCTCTCGAGTAGCTGGGATTACAGGCACCTGCCACCAAGCCTGGCTAATTTTTGTATTTTTAGTAGAGGCGAGGTTTCACCATGTTGACCAGGCTGATCTTGAACTCCTGACCTCAGATGATCCTCCTGCCTTGGTCTCCCAAAGTGCTGGGATTACAGGCATGAGCCACCCCACCAGGCCTCCATGGCCAGTCTTCTGAATGCAACATTCTATCTCTGCCGCTGCCTGAGGACTCATTCAGCAGTGCTAATTCCCCGGTAGTTAATAGCCGCTAGCACCCACAGCTCCTTAACTGCCTTGAGCTGCCAAGCACTCCTGTCAGCCCTTTTCTTCTCACACCGAGGGCAGAGAACAGACAGCCTCTGCTTTCATATCTCTGAGAAAATGTCTGGAAGAACCACTGGTCTTGCCTCACAAATCCCTCCTATACTGAATTCCTGGGTCTCCTTTTCCTAATATTTCAGCCTGTGGTTTCGGACTCGAGCCAGCTTCTTTCCACCCAGGCACTATTTCTCCAGTCTATTCACTGCCCATTTATGTTCTCCAGGCCTCCAGTGGATGTTTCCGACTCCTGCTTTCAGATCCCCTCTGATCCAGCCTCTTTCCTCGAATTTGCTTTACCTGCTCTTCCTGCCTCCGAAGTCCTGAACATTTTTACTCGCAACAAAAACTGTCCACCCATTTTCTATATTCTTCTCTCTGCCTCCTTTCAGGGATTTAAGATCCACTCACATTCATTCTTATATGAAACTGACTTCCTGACCACAACCCTTGCTTTCAGATCCTAAAATTCAGCACCTCTTCTGGTTAAACCAGACCCCCGGGCCTGACTTTTCTTGCCCTGCCCAGTTCTGGTGCTCTCTGAGACCTAGCACAGCAGGCCTTGAACAACATCTTCTGTAGATTTTGCACCTCTTTGCCCACTGCTCTAGGCTGTAGCCTCTAGGGCTGTTTTAACATGCTAGTACAGGTTGAGTATCACTAATCCAAAAATCCAGAATTCAAAATGCTCCAAAATCCAAAACTTTTTGAGGGCCAACATGACACTGAAAGGAAATACTCATTGAAGCATTTCAGATTTTGGATTTTCAGATTAGGGATGCTGAGCGGGTATAATGAAAATATTCCAAAATCTGAAATCATCCCAAAGCCAAGATAATCTGGTCACGAGCATTTTGGATAAGGGATACTCAACTTGTATTGTGCTCCATTGTGGAGCTCTTCTGTTCCTTTGGGTACTTCCTCTCCATGGGACAGACTGTTTTCCTTTTAGCATCTACTTTTTGTCCTGATTCCTTCTTTCACCTCTCCTGCCACTTCAGTCCTTGCCCAGAGAGGAGTCATGCAGATAAATTTTGAAGTTTGATCTTTCCCCAAATCAAAGGGCTACATTGGACTAGACATTGGCTCAAGATCCACCTCAACTCATTATCTTCTTAAGGTAAGATGAGGGATAAGTCAACTAAAATTATATTAAAAATGAAATCCGACAAATGCAGTGAAAAGCAGTTTGAATGTATAGTTCTTTATTTACAATTAGTTATTTATATAACAGTGTTATAGTTATTGATTTAAAGTATGGTTATGTATAGTTATTTATTTAATGGTAACTTTAAGTCCCAAGCTTTTTCTACATACCTAATCAGCTAATTCTGTTAATGTACCAATAAAGATCTATAAAGGTTTTGGCTTCTTTCATTTTAATCCTACAAATGTTCAACACCATAGATGAAGGATACTTTTCCTAAATATGAGCTATCTAAATTGATCATCTCTAACTACTGTGATCATCCTAGACTTCTAAGTTGGAAGTTGGTGGACAAAAGCAACAATAACCCAGCCCTACCAATACTGTGCGAGGACCAAGGTAAGAATTTGTCACAAGCTGCTTACAGCTTTCAGTATTGAAGGAAGACCACAATGTAGTGCCACTAACCATCCATAACTAATGAGTCCCCAGTGATCCAGAAACGGTTACCTGTTCTTGGCATATGATGCCTTGTTCAGGGACAGAAAAGTTCAAACAACATAACTTAACTTCAAACAAAATGTCAAAGTTATTCATTATCACAAAACCACCATTTGTTCCCCCACTTCCAAACTCCATTGTTTTCTGTGATATGCTATACTTCAGCAAATGGAAACTTTCAATGTGACCAAAGCAAGTTTTTGAAAGTAGAACAAGTGAGATTGAGTGGCATTCCCCATCTTTGGTTGCTAGTACCTTTTACAAACTAGTGAAATGGTTATTATAGTCCAAATGTATTGCAAGGTAAGTCAAAACTGACCAAAGCCTTCCAGAAGCCCTCTCTAATTCCCTAATGATAATGTTACGTACAATAGCCCTGTTTAATCTAACTTCTTCCAACTCTACAAGTATTTATTGCACACCTACTTCATGCAAAGCATCATGTCCCAGTCTGTCCCTCACTCTTATTTTAGAAAGCTTTCTCTTGACGAAGGATGTTAGGTGTGTTTATTTCTTTAAAAGCCACCGAACACCATAACATTATTGATAACAATTCAAAGAGAAATTCACCCTAGGGATCAATTTTCCAACTATAACCGCCACATCCCAATCCTTCGCCACCAGAGGAGATGAGAGATTATTCTTTTAAGGTAATCAGATTCCATTCTTAAGTTCTGCCATTTACTCTACAACAAACAGGGTCTCATAATCAAGTGAAAAAGAGAAGATGCCAGGGTTCCTACTTGCACAGAGATCCTCGGAGTAAGCAAACAACCTGAGTCACTGGGTTACCAGCCAAGAAGGTTCCCTGCCTCCACCTATAGACTTCCTCTCCACTAGGACCAGGGTAAAGTCTCCAGTTGCCTCCCAGCAGCTGCCTTCAAACATATGCATTAGCCAAGGCAATTATCCTTGTCCATAGGCTTTCAGCTTTCTATAGAAGGAATGAGTGAAGATTGTGGCAAGGCCTGACTGTGATCACAGATGAGAAAGTGGAATCATTTCCCAAGGTTACCGGAACAAAGCACTGCGAAGTGGGTGGCTTAAACATCAAAAATGAATTGTCTCACAGTTCCGGAGGGTAAAAGTCCAAAATCAAAGCATTGCCTGGGTTGGTTCTGTTTGAGGGCTGTGATAGAAAATCTGTTGCATGCTTCTCTGTAGCTTCTGGGACTTTGCTGCAATCTTTGGGGTTCGTTGGCTTATAGAAGCATCACCTCCACTCTGCCTCCATCATCACATGTCTTTCTCCCTATGTGTGTGACTCTGTCCAAATTTTCCCTTTTTATAAGGACATCAGTCATACTGGAGTCCTTATAAAAAGGACTGGCCAACACTAATGGCCTCATTTTAACTCCATTACCCCTGTAAAGACCCCACCTCCAAATAAGGCCACATTCTAGGATACTGGGGTTTAAGACCTCAACATATCATTTTTGAGGGGGACACAATTCAACTTATAACATAGAGATTTTAAAATCCTGGAGGAAAAGAGTGTTTAGTAATCTAAGAAGCAGTAGATTTGAGGCGTAGTCAAATGAAGAGGAGGACTTTTTTATGAGCCGAGAGGAAGGGTAAGCCTACTAGTAAGGCTTTACAATTTGTCCACTTTACAACCACCCAGAGCTTTTCTCTTTGCAGCCTCCCTGTGGAGCAGCCCATTAGCATTTACGAATATGTTATAAAGGCTGCACATCTGATAAGAACATAAAGTCTGTGATAGTTGATTTGCTAACCTGGATTTTCCAGTCAGCAGAATCCAGCTTTGAATTGCTCACTAGCACACAGCTGCTCCCATCCTTCTTGGCCCTTCTGCCTCTCTGGCCTCACTGCACTCAAAGCTCCACTCAAAAAGGGCCTCAATCATAAATCTCCAGAAAAGTAGACAATGTCTGTTTGACAAATAGTACAAGAATCTGCCATAGCTTTTGCTAAATTTTGCCTTAAAATCTAAAGGAGGACTGAGTCTAGCCACCACCCCCTTCTTTTGGACATGCCCATGACCACACAAAGTGCCACCCACCAACCTTTGTAATATGATGCAAAAGTTATTACTAAAGTTATTGGCAATGCTGTTCTCTTCATTGTTTTATGGTGGAATCAAGAAAGTTTGGAGAGATTCAGATTGGTGCATATGTTGGAAGGGCCACTCTTGCATGACATTTGGGTGCCATGTCACAGTGCCCAGGACAATTGAGACCCCTACAGGTACCTCACTTCCTGTTGTTCCAAATCTCCGTTCCTGCTCCAATTCGATAAGTCCACCATTACTAAAGCACAGTTTCCCAGCAACTACGGGTGTGTACTGCCCTGTTAGAAACCCACATGGCTTGCTTTACCATAAAACCTTGCGTGTAGCATTTGTTAGTAACAAAACCAAAATGAGGCATTTAGGCAGGAGGTGGGAAGGTTGAGCTGTTCATTTCATTAGAAACATTTACCCTTCTTTTCAAAACAACCTCCTGAGAAAAGCAGGGGAGTTTTGATTTAGCAAAAGAAATAATAGTCAAGCAGTGTATCAACAAATTAATTATTTAAACATATTCCATTCCAAGTAATTTCTTACTCCCCATAGTTATTTGTCAGTTGTTTTTTTTTTTTTTTAATTACAAAATAACACTTGCTCATTTTAAAGATTCAAACAATACAGAAGTGGGTAAAGTAAAAAGTATAATGTAAAAAGTGAAAATCTCACTTTACTTTTCCTAACCTCACTCCCCAGAGGTAACTGCTGCTCATAATTAAGCAAATATCTAAACATATATATTTAAATGATAGATATGCAGTTGCTTATTTTTAAAAAATCTGATCCATTTGACGTTTGCTTGGTAACTTGCTTTTTTCCACTCCATGATATATTAAGGACTTTCTTCATGTCATTCCATGTTTCTTTTGGAAAAATACAATTTTATTTTTTGATCAGTGGTGAAATAACAACAAAAGGTGTAACTACATGAACACCGGCGGCCAGCCTGCCACAAGAAATTCCAGCCGTATTTCTCGTGCAGGACTAAATTTTCAACAGGTTACACTGGGAAAAGTAGAAACTTTAGAACAAAGCAGACTGAAGAGTATTTCCTGTGCTGTGGACAAAGGTGGGGGATTTTCATTACCTCCAAGTGCCCAATTTTTCTACTAAGAGAGGATAAACGCTTTCAATTACATGAATTCCCATCAGGCAGACAACAATAGGCATGGAGACAATTCTATAGCTCTTGAGCAATAAAAAGTATATCACAGGCTGGAGAACGGGACAAAGAGAAACAGCTCTGCCTCCATAATAAGGGGAGAGTGAGAGTCGTTGTCTACAGAATGCTGCTGGAGCACATTAACTGAAAATTTTAAGCAAATAAGTTGGACACTATTTTCCAGTGATTTACAATACTTCTGTAGAAAACTCTACTGTAATCCACCATGCCGCTGGTGCATAGCTGTGGCGTCTCACTGGTTTAGGTACTTTCTTTATATTTCTGCTGTTTCCTTTTTCTTTTTGTTCTTCTTTCTCTCCTCTTCAAACTTTTTTCTCTCTCATCTGAACACTTTTAGTGTCTTATTTTTTTGCTCAGAGACAACTGAAATTGTCAAACTAATTTGATAGATTAGATAGATTTCTAGAAAGAGTCTTCATCTGTCTAAACTTCTTTTGCCTCCCATTGTGACAAAATCTTTGAAAAAAATAGACTCAGCCATATTTATAACAGTAAAATTACATATGTAACCATTTAACGATACCATAAACACTTTTTGCCTAAAATTCTAAATCTTGGCTTAGTTCTCCTTTGCTTTGTATGTATAGACCAAATCACATATCCCCTTTACCTCTTGGAAAGAAGTGGCCGATTTTAAGATTCTTCTTCATCATTTAACCAGCTTCAGATGGTTAAGCATTGAATTAGGGTTATATTAAATTACATATTAGTTACAGTTATAAATCAATTATATATAATAACTGATGTGTTATGAAATAGTTGGAATTATGCCTGCCTTTATTAGTGATGACAGCATTTTAAATTCTATATAATAAATATTTCTAGAGCCTTTTCATTTAAGAAATGTTTATAACAAAATATCTTCTAAGCAAAATAGCTTTTCCATTTTAATTTCATTAACATTCAGCTTTTAGAAAGTATGGCAAGTATTGCATAATATTTTCTTATTTATAAATGAAAAATTAAGAGTACATAATGTTGAAGTGAATTATCCCAGACGTCCTAGAATGTCAACACATGATTTAGATTCACAAAGCATCTGAGTTGGTTGCTGAGGCAAAGAATTTCCTTCTTAACTCACCTATCACGCCTCTCTCTCCACTCCTCTATTCCATTCAGGCTAATATAACTGGAGTTTTCCTCATCCCTCTTCATCCCTTTTTTTTTTTTTTTTTATGAGATGGAGTCTCACTCTGTCGCCCAGGCTGTAATGCAGTGGTGCGATCTTGGCTCACTGCAGCCTCCACCTCCCGGGTTCAAGCGATTCTCCTGCCTCAGTTTCCTGAGTAGCTGGGACTACAGGCGCATGCCACCATGCCCAACTAACTTTTATTTAAAACTCTTCCATATACCATTATGCCATCATATCTTACTACAGTCTTCCTTTCCTGTTGTTCAAAAAAAATCTTATAATCTTATTTCCTCTAAAACTTATTGATTGATGGGAATGGAAACATAAATAAATATCCAACTCAAAATTGGACATCTTCACGTGGACATTTTATAGAAACCTCAAACTTAGTATATTCCAGACCGAACACATGATCTAGCCCCTGCATAGCCCAGTCTATCCTCCTGCTAGTGTTATCTATCTCACTACATCATCCACATTTAATTACTTTAGCCTAGAAATTCAGTGTTCATTCAGTCAATCACCAACCCTGTCAGTTACAGACCCTAAATGCTCTCTGCCATTCCACTACTCACCATTCACCCCGCTTCAACTTTCCCCTTGCCATAATCACACTTACGGGATTGGGAGAGGGTGTGTGTGCATGTGATTAGAGGCTACTGAGAATCAGAATAAGTTTAACACCAAGTCATCACTTCGAACTGGTATAAGAAGACTATAATAGTTGCTCCTTGGTCAGAAATAAAAGTGAACATTTTCTTAGATTCCTGGAAGCTCCTATTCAATATTATAAGTCTTTGTTAATAAATGAGTTTGATTAGATCTTTTCTTCTGTGGGCCCAGAAGCCAGCGTGGAGAGATGCCTGGCAGAAGTAGACTTCCAAGTCCAGATTTCCCAATGAGGTCTTGGTGAAACCACTGACAATTCTGCTATTCAGATCTACCTAAAGACGTAAGTCAATATCAAGATAATAAAATGTTCCAGAATCTGCAGGACTGGTGTGCACATTACTAGGCAGCATGCATACATAAAAGCACAGAAACGTGCTGTCAGGAAAATGAATTAATATATGAAGAGCTATATTTTTCCACATAGCCCAGGAAGTTATATTCTGAATTTACTAGAACATCAGTGACCAACTCAGATTGTCAATACCAAAGGTTCTTTGACCAACAGGAAAACACAAGGCATAGGAAGGGATGGACCATTTTCCTTAGTTTTATAAGAGCCAGGGTTATTATTTTTCTTTTAAATAATTTACAACTTAAAGGAAAGGTTGAGAAAATGGTACAAGACATTCCCGTATACTTTTACCCACATTCCCCAAATGCTACATTTTATCACACTTGCTTATTATCCTGTCATCCAGCTCTCTATCTAGGAACCTATCTATTTTTCTTCTGAGATGTTTGAGAGTAAGTTGCATATATCAGCATGTATTTCCAAAAACAAGGTCTTATATTTTACCTTAATCCCAGTGCTTTGATCAAAATCAGGAAATTCACACAGGTAGTATTATTTTCAAATGCATTGACCTTATTCAAATTTTGCCAATTGTCTTACTAAGGCCGACTATCTGACCCAAGACCCAATTCAGGATTGTACTTGCATGGAAGCATCATGTCTCTTTAGCCTCCTTTGGTCTGGAACAGTTCATGACCTTGACAATTTTGAAGAGTTCTAGCCAGCTCTTTTGTGGAATGCCCCTCAATTGGGGATTTTGTGATGTCTCGTTCAGGTTATGGATTTTTGGCAGGAACATCACAAGAATGAGGTTGTTTCTCCTTTGTGCATCATATCAGAAGCACATGATGTTAATGTGTCCCACTACTGATGTCACCTTTGATCACTTGGATATGGTAGTGTCTGCCAGATTGCTTCCTCTCTGTAAAGTTACTATTTGCCCTTTGCAATTAATAAGTATCCTATGTGGAGGAACTTTGAGACTTTCAAAATACCCTGTTTCTGGTCCTGTTTTCCCTCAGTAATTTTAGCATCCACTGATGATTCTTGCTTCAAACAATTATTGCTCCGCATTCCCCATACCTTACCTTCTTCCTGGACACACAGCTGAAGTACAGTTCCTAGTCCCCTCATATCTAGGAGGGATGATATAACTTATTCTAGTGCACAGAGCTATAATTGTAAGGGGTATATGCCCCTTCTAGGTTTGCTCCCCCAACCCAACAAATGTATCCTATTATTCTGCAAGTTCTTTGCTGGTCACAATTGGATGCACAAGCTCCAGCAGAGAACGCTAAGAAGGCTTTGGTAGTTGTGGAGCCACTAGACCTTAGCGTCTGTACCATTCAGGAAGTCCTATGAACTTGGATGAAGAAATCTTTCTTTTAACTGGAATTTGACATCTCCCTTTGTGAATACAGACGGCAGCTATAATAGTGTTAGCAATATCAATGTCTTTGTCACCAAGATAAATCGCATGCATTACATATCACGTTGTATTCAGTGCAGACATCTTGAAATATATTTACCTATCGCTAATTTGAAATTAACTTTGAATTTTAATTATTAGATCTATCACTATATCTGTTTTTTCTTTTATCACATTTAGAAACTGTCCTGAGAGGAGATTTATTGGCTTCACCAGACTGCTAAAGGGGTCTAAGACCTAAAATAGGTTAAGATAGAAGGATTAGTTCCCTGAGTCACTGCATTGTGAGGACCACCTGGGGAAGGAGGTAGGGAATATCCGCAATAGAATTTGCATGAGAGAGAAATAAACTTTTACTCTCTTAAGCTGAGATATATGCTGTTATTTGTTCAGCAATTATCCTATCCTGACTAATCAAGAGAATAAAGCTGTAAATGTGGAAATTATATGCATGGGAAGATGGTTGAGGCCATGGGATTGGATGTGATTGTTAAGAAGGGAGACAAGTACTGAATCTGGGGCAATTGCTACATTTTGGAAAAGAAGACAAAAGAAACAGATGAAAGAATGGTCTGAATAGAAGAAAGAGAACCAGAAATACATGGTGTAAAAGATTCTATGAACCTGAAACCATATTTTCATTTATCAGATGTCTTCATATAGAATAAGTCCTTATATGTTGTCTGGCAAGATAAGAAGCGAAACCATTTCAGTAGATTTTCTCAACTATATCTGTCATTTACAAGATGACAGGTATTATACTTCTCTAAGTCTAGGTTTCCTTGTCTATGAAAAAATTGCAATGCAGATTAGAGAAGGTAATGTAAGTAAACACATGCAAAAGAACCTACTACAGCTTCTGACATGTACCTATCGCTAGATAAGTTAGCTCTCTTTCTCCCCAGTCTTTCCCCTTCCTACCCTTATTAGCAATGCATTTCATGTATTAGAGTTTAAAAGAACTAAAGAGTATATTAAGAAAACTGTAAATTTTTTTCTTAAGTCAAAATCACAGCATTTTAGACATTATACTTGCTATAGTATTCAAGCTATAAAACTAAGCAAAATCATTATTAAAATTCAAATAGAACCTTGATTTTTTATTTGGAAAACAGATTGAGTAAAAAAAGAGGTGGGTGATGTTTATTTTTTTTTAATTTTTTATTTTTTTGTTTTGTTTTGAGACGGGGTCTCACTGGGTCACCAAGGTTGGAGTGCAATGGTGCTATCTTGGCTCACTGCAACCTCTGCCTCCCAGGCTCAAGCAATCCTCCCACCTCAGTCTCCTGGGTAGCTGAGATTTCGAGTGTCTATCACCATGCCTGGCTAACTTTCGTATTTTTAGTAGAGACAGGTTTCACCGTGTTGGCCAGGCTGGTCTCGAACTCCTAAGTTCAGGCAATCTGTGAGGCCTGGGCCTCCCAAAGTATTGGGATTATAGGCACCAGCCATAGTGCCTGGCCCAGCTGTAATTTTTTTTTTTTTTTTGAGACGGAGTCTGGCTCTGTCGCCCAGGCTGGAGTGCAGTGGCGTGATCTTGGCTCACTGCAAGCTCCGCCTCTCAGGTTCACGCCATTCTCCTGCCTCAGCCTCCCAAGTAACTGGGACTAAAGGCACCTGCCACCACGCCTGGCTAATTTTTTGTATATTTAGGAGAGACGGGGTTTCACCGTGTTAGCCAGGATGGTCTCGATCTCCTGACCTTGTGATCTGCCCGCCTCGGCCTCCCAAAGTGCTGGGATTACAGGCCTGAGCCACCGCGCCCAGCCTCCCACCTATAATTTTTAAATGTCAATCAAAAGCAATCAAGACATCAAACCACCATTTATTAGAGTTGAGTATCAAAGAGTCCTCATGAGCTACGCCAAAATGTACGTTGGTCCTCAGGAAATCCACCTCTGAATCGCTCCTTCTTTGTCCTTAGTACCTTGTTCCTTATCTCATGTTTTCCTACCACAAACGCAGTGCGAAGGGGAAGAGAGGGGTGCTTCAAAAATCACAAATTTTATACAGGTAAATATTTTTATTGTTAATTTCTTCAACACTGGATATGGATATCTTATATATAAATATGAAGCCATATATGCATTCCTTAAAATTCAATTACAAAGTCCAGTGGAAAATGAAAACATAGATTAATATTGCCACAGCATGCGAGGGAAAAACTGTCTCTCATCTACTTTGAAAAGTTTTACTAAGTGTCTCTTGGAGTCACCATTTCCAAAACATGGATATGCATAAACCAATGCATATTGATAACAGTTCTGTAATTGAACCCCTTTCTCCTGTCATTCTAGAGTTTCTTGAACTGAGGAATGAGTAATATCCTGGACTAGAGGCTGAGAGATTGTTTTCATAATCAACAGCCATCTGTGCAGAATAACAATAGAGCTGAAAAGATTCTGACCTATGCTACCAAAGAATTTTCCAGATAATTCAGACTCTTTCTATGAAAAGTGCCAGAATCTGAGTGACAAGCCCAGGCAACTCCTCCTCCTTGTAGTTTTAGGAAGAAAGTGCTGCCATCTACAGGGAGGACACGGAACTAATGCTTTAAAAAAAGGTGGAGAACCTACTGGATCCTAAGGTTGTAATTAGCTATAGGAAAAAAAAAAGCAATAGCATGGCTAACGAGAGTAACACAATGTGTCCACTTTTAAATTTTTACTCCAAATATATTCTACTTCTTTGCTGTCCAATACAGCTGCCACCAGCCACATGTGGCTATGAAGCACCTGAAATGTAGCTAGTGTGACTGAGGAATAGAGTTTCTAAATTTTCATTTCATTTTAATTAATTTCATTGATTTAAATTTTAAAACTGACACTCAAGTCAGTCATTGAAAACTTTTAAGTATGCTTGTAACAACTTACGTGTCCGAATCTATTTTTCAAATGTAAATTTTAAGATATCTATCTACAGATTAAATATTCCTAATAAAAATGTAACATTTGAATTGCATATGCTATAAGTGAAAAACGTACACCACATTTCAAATGTTTAGTACAAAGCCAAAAGAATGTAATATTTTTCATTAATAACTATTATATTTAGACCATGTTGAAATCGATATTTGGATATATTATGTCAAACAAAATATATTATTAAAATTACTTTTATTGGCTTCTTTTTACTATTTTAATATGATTACTAGAAAATTTTAAATGACACGTGTGACTGACAGATTTCTATTGTACAGCACTGTTTTAATTGATTCAAAGGCACAAAAAAAAGAAGTAAATATGTTTAGTTGTTTAGTGCTTATAGAATCACATGAAGTGCTAGTTTTACAAATGTCGTATTTGACCTCAAAATTAAAGCAAACATGTAACAGACACTGATGCCAGTATGGGTTAATGTAACATAATTTTTAGAGGAAATGATCTCTTCGGTCTTCAGTGATCATCATTGTGACTGCCAGACATCTTAAAATGGTAGATAATTTGGATCTTGATGAATATAACAACATAACTGTTTTTATCGTGGTTAATGAACTGGTGACAGGAAGCACACATTGTAAAGAAACTCCACTAAATTTGTGTCCTGTTCCACTTCTTCCATCGATTTCCGGCATTATCTCCCCCAGACTATATCTTCATTGTGAGGACTGACTCCCTGGGCTCAGCAGTCCCCCACTGGCCGTCCTCACAAGCGCAGTGCAGACTTCTCCCTGTGGTGCCACCCCTTGGCTTTCGCGGCTGAAGCAGTCTTTCTCCAAAGTAAAAACACCTCCTTCATCAAGGGTGTCTTCTTCCAATCTATAACATAAAAATCCTATCTCCTCTCTTTCTATTTTTCCATATGCCATATGTTTAACATATTCTTCTGTTACTCAGGCAGAAAAATAAATAAATAAATAAACCAGACAGGCCCATGACTCAGTTGGCAGATGCCCACACAAAGATAGGGTGGCCAACCGTCCTGATTTGTTTGCCCAGGACTGTCCCAGTTTTAGTATTGAAAGTCCCACCTTCCAGGAAACCCCAATCCTGAGCAAACCAGGCCGGTTGGTCGCCCTACTTGCCAATCTCGCCTGTTGACAGCAAAGCCAGAGACAGGAGAGCCACACCCCCGCGCTTTGCTCCAGCAACAGGGACTGTTTCCCTGCTGAGTTTAGCCTCCTTCCCTTTACCCACATGGCCGCCCTTTCCCTTCCTGGCCCCCTAACTTACCTGTCGCCCTGCCATCCTCCAGGCATCACTCCCATCAAAGGCCTTCCGTCACTCCTCTGGCACAGGTAAGTTGTACCTAACCACGTTGTATTTTAATTCTCTGTCCAGTCCCCAAGCTTCCCATCAGCTGTAAGCTCAAGTCAGGAGTTTTGTTCATTCTTGTGTTTCTGTCACATATTAGCTGAACTTGTGAGTGAATGTTGGTTCGTCTTAGAAAGGCACCTGGGCTCTGGGTATATTTTGTGGGATTTCTTCCGAGAATACACTCCTCTTCTGACATAAGGACCAACCACAAACTGTTTTTCAAGACTGGACGTCTGCATTTCCCAGCGTTGGAGAATCTTTCCCAGTCTTAGTCTCTCCACCACAGTAGGGAACACTGTTCTGTCAGTAACCCCTGACTAACGCCACCCCCATTTCACCCCTAGAGGGGGAAAAAAAAAAAAAGACGCACATATGTACGCACGTCAAAAAGTTACAGCAGCAATAACCAAAAACTTCCTTGCTTTCACTTTCTACACTGGCTAGTGATTTTTGCCTTTAGGGGTTGGAATGGCTCAATATGCATATTTCTTTCCAACGTGGGAGAAAAGAATGCACAGAAGAATGCAGCCAAGTGGAGAGAATGCGCAGAAATAATGAAAGAAGTGTACCTAGAGGTGATTACATACAGAAAGACAACAAGTGATCTCAGAGTGACAGGTAGTGACGAAGATGCAAAAAAAAAAAATCAGATATAGTCCTGCTTGTCCAGGAGCCACGGTGGTTATAATTTGGGAATTACATAGGCATGCTTTCTAGATATTACATCACACAGAAGGCAATAAATTGCTCTTAGTAATACAGAGAAAAATGTAAACATTCAGTGAACATTTTAACATTAATTTTATGTATTTACTTTATGTATTTCAAACTTATCTATTTTAATATATTTAAAATAAAAATTACGTATCTTTATATATTGAAATACGTTCAAAGTGTTTAAACTATTAATTTTTGTTTGTTTGTTTGTTTGTTTCTGAGATAGAGTCTCACTCTGTCACCCTGGCTAGAGTGCAGTGGCGTGATCTCGGCGCACTGCAACCTCCGCCTCCTGGGTTCAAGCGATTTTCCTGCCTCAGCCTCCTGAATAGCTGGGACTACAGACACACACCACCATGCCCGGCTAGTTTTAGTAGAGACGGGGTTTAGCCATGTTGGCCAGGCTGGTTTTGAACTCCTGACCTCAAGTGATCCACCCACTTCAGTCTCCCAAAGTGCTAGAATTACAGGTGTGAGCCACTGCATCTAGCCTATTCATATATTTTAAAACGTTAGATTATTAATGGTCACTTTTGAGTGCTAATTATGTAAAATAACTTTACCTGTATGATTCTCAAAGTTCTACGAAGTAGGTTCTATAATTATCTCCATTTTACTGAGAACTTGTGGCACAGAAAAGTGAAGAAACTCATCCAAGGTCATAGAATTTGTAAATGAAAGAGCTGGGATTTAAAGAGGCCCGTTAAAGGTGATAGCAACCCCCTGGGATGCATAGAAACATGTTCACACCACTCTCCAATAATCAAACAGCACACCATCAAAACTAATTTATAAAAAATAACCTGCAAAGTCTCTAACAGTTTCAGCATGCACCATGCTGTTTTACTACAAGCTGTACAACATGCTTCCCAATGGATGCTCTACAAACATGCATACACCTTAGTAAATGTTTATTTCTCATGGGATAAGCCCATGCATGAACGAGTAGATAATGGTGTCAGAATCACGAATTCATTTTCTCCTTCATTTAAGTTAGAATGATAGTTCTTTTTCACCTGAAAGCGGTCTCGGAAGTGTTGTCAACCTCAGCTGCTCAATGGAAGCACCTGGAGAACTTTAAAAGCCACTGAGATCTGGTTACCATCTGCAGAGGTTGTGATTTCATTGGGACTTTTAACCTCCCCAGAGGGTTCTGACGTGTGCTCAAGATAAAGAAGCACTGTTTTGTTTAGAGTAAGCAGAGGAATTTCAAGGTGTGTCTCCAGGTCAGCCATCAACTTCACCTGGGAGCTTTTAGGAAATGCAAAATATTGCGCTCCCTCCTGGATCTACTGAGTAAGAAATTCTGAGGGTGGGGCCCAGCCTTCAGCGTCATAACACAGCTTCCAGGTGATTGTGATACTCACTTGAGTTTGAGAACCACTGATGGAGCCTAACTCCTTCATTAGAGATAACTGAAATCCAGAGAATTTAAATTTGCTTCAGGTCACATGACCCATCCATGGTGGGGCTGGCTATGAAATGACAATGATAGCTAGCATTTATGGAGGGCTTACTGTTTTGCATCTACTAATTCGTGTGATCACTGCAACGTTAGAGGCATGTGTTCTATTATTATCCTATTTTACAGATGAGGAAAGTGAGCCACAGAAATTGCTCAGGGTCACAGGGCTGAGGAGTAGAAAAGCAGGGATTTGAACACCTCCTCAGTCAGGAATGCAATGGGAATATGCCCAAAAACCTGTGAATCTTATTTTAAGAAAGAGAGGTGGGTGAATCTAAATTTCCTATGTAAATGGTTAGGAATAAGAATGACAGAGTCTAGGGTAATATAGGCCTAATCTTCAATTCTATTCATGATTGTTTCTACTATTTTAAAGTAGTCCATGAAAATGATTATTATTTTCTTTAGTTAAATAGTTAATTAATATGAAATTAATTAATATGAAATTAATTATATGAAAAGAAATTATATGAAAATTATATGATAAAAAATTTTTTTAAATTTTTTTATAATAAAAAATTATATGAAAATTAATATGAAAAAGAAGTATTAAAAAATAAGGCTAAAACATAAATATTTTAAATGAACATCTGACAACCACCAACGTATTGCTGTTCTAGTTTTTTTTTTAATGCTTTGACCTACATTTCCATGTGTTAAATAATTAGCAGTGGGAAAATGGTATTAGATGAGATATTAAGAAACGTTCGCATACCCTTTGTCCAGCCACTATTTCTCAAGAACAGAACAGCGTGCTAGTATAGAGTGATGTATAGTTATCTTCTTGAAAGTAACATCCTTAACCACAAATCCATGAAATGTGTACTGAAACATATCAGTATGCTAATAAGCATACATAAATATTTTCCAGTATTCCATAAAGGTCTCAGTCATAGAGTTTTATATCATTTAATAGATAAGTGAAACTTTAATCGATCCATTATTTTCTGAACATCTTATCATAATAACAGTGTCTACCAGTTTCTCTAGCACTTTACCAAGAGCTTGTAGCTTTGCACATAGCCTCCATCTAGTTCTCACAGCAGTCTGTGGAATAAGTATGTGCAGTGTGTTTACTGTTATGGGGAAGAGCAAGTGCTGGGGGGCAGCAACTCGCCTCAGAGAACTCAAAGAAGTGTCTCACCAGAGAGCATTAAGGGAGCAGGCTGGGGAATGCAAAAGCCTATTTGCAAATTCCACATTTACCATAACAGGTCCAGGAAGGAGAGAACAAAACAAAGGATAAGCCAAAATATTCTTCATAAGACAACAAAGACAGGACACAGAGAATAGGACTGCTCTCAAGATGGAAATACAGAGAAAAGAAGACAGGAGAATACATTATGCTGAAGTCTGAATTGGACAATGGATTTTTAAGAGGAGGGATATTTAATATTCTATTTCTAGATGCTTGTTTGTTGCAATATAGACCCTTTCTTCAGTGGAGTTTTCCACCAACTACAATGCCTTGTTGGGTGGTCTTGTGTGGGATTCAAAGAAAGGCAATGAGTTCTATCTCTGGACCCACCCAGTGTGGAACAGGATTGTGACCCAAGGGAGGTTAAAATGACCCACCAGTTACTAATTCAGAAAGGAAGAGCTGAGAGTCAAAGAGAGCCCTGAAGAAACAAGTCTCCTGCGAATATGTATATATGGACGCGGTAGGGGAATTGGTCTTCACAAATTGAAACTTGAGCTAACCTTCCCTAGATTTTCCATGGTAAGGTGATCCCTGATGTCAGCTTACTCACACATATGCATGTGTGTTTCAGTTAAGCTGTTTAATACTATGCATAGACTAATCTGTAGGATATAGACAAATTTGATTAAGCTTTTACTGATTTTACAATATTCTGAATTTTACCAACCCTTCCAGGTGCTAACAAAGAAAGGTATTAGGTTGACGCAAAAGTAACTGCGGTTTTTGCCATTCAAAGTAATTCAAAGTAATGGCAAAAACCGTGTTTACTTTTGCACCAACCTAATACCTGAAGGATCCAATTCTGATGATCAGAGAAGCAAAGCTCCACTTTCCTAAGAATGACCCCTGAGGAAGTTCTGTTCCTTCTTAGGTGTGCCACCTGATATACATCAGCAAAAATATTTGTAAAATGTAACCATAGTGCCATGTCATTTTATCAAAAATGAAAATGTGTCCAAGATTTCCATTATCTAAATATCAGCCACCAACCGGTGTTCTGCAGCATTAAAGCTGCCGGGCATGGTGGGGAAGGCCAAGGAGATATTAACCTACCTTCATTTGTTTGAGCACCTTAAATACAGTAAAGAGCCTCTAATTTATAAACCTAATTTTAATAGATCAGCAGGACCATATTGTCCTATGTAATGGAACTCACAAGAATGTTCTGCTTTTATGTTTGGTTTTATTTTTTTTTGAAATGGAGTTTTGCTCTGTTGCCAGGCTGGAGTGCAGTGGCATAATCTTGGCTCACTGCAACCTCTGCCTCCTGTGTTCAAGCAATTCTCCTGCCTCAGCCTCTCGAGTAGCTGGGACTACAGGCGCCCACCACCACACCCAGCTAATTTTTGTATTTTTAGTAGAGACGGAGTTTCACCATGTTGGCCAGGATGGTCTCGATCTCTTGACCTCCTGATCCGCCCTCCTCGGCCTCCCAAAGTGCTGGGATTACAGGCGTGAGCCACTGCACCCGGCCTTATGTTTGGTTTTCTAGACCATGTAGTAGATTTTGAGAAGTTTATCATTATTACTCCCAAGTTGCTAGTAATTTTTATTTTAACGCATTGTGATGACAAGAACACTGGAAAGAGATTAGAAAAGGCACCTTTTAATGCTTAACTCTGCCAGCAAATCAGTGTGAGACCCTGGGTGAGTCACTGCCTGTCTTCACCGCCATCTTCCTCTTTTTTTTTTTTTTTTTTTTTTTTCTGAGACAGAGTCTCACTCTGCTGCCTAGGTTGGAGTGCAGTGGCACAATCTTGGCTCACTGCAAGCTCTGCCAGGTTCAAGCAATTCTCCTGCCTCAGCTTCCTGAGTAGCTGGGATTACGCCCACCACCAGGCCTAGCAAATGTTTGTAGTTTTAGTGGAGATGGGGTTTCACCATGTTGGCCAGGCTGGTCTCGAACTCCTGACCCTCAGGTGAGCCGCCCACTTCAGCCTCCCAAAGTGCTGGGATTACAGGCATGAGCCACCATGCCTGGCCTTCCTCTTCTATAAAATGAAAGGCTGGGTTAGATATTCTCTAAAGTCTAAAGGAACTCACACATGCTATATTTTTCTGATCCTAAATGCATCATTATCATGGCTTCTCTTGAAGTATTATAGAACAGCTAATGAAGAACAAATTGGTTGAAGACTATTAAATAAATACATAAAAAGGAACTGAGGAGACGAGAATATTTTAAGTTGCATTATGACAGTATGTCCTCTGAGGCATCTAAAATAGTAAAAGTAATTTGCTTCTTAGCATCCATTTTGCTACCTATGTTTGGGAAAACAAACAAACCAGCCCATAAGTACCCAAATTCCTACTAAATTTCTACCATGCTGGTGACTCTAAAGAATGCTGAACAGCAAGACATGAAACTACAAAGACTTCATACGGCCTGCACATTTACAACTCCCAGGGATTTTGGAGACTTTGCCAAACTTTACATTCCTAAAGTTGTATAAGCCACTTTACAGTTTATAAAATACCTTGCTTCAGAAAACAGTCAAAGGTAAACACTCCCCTACATTCAGCCTCGAAATGGCCTCTGTTTAGAAGCACACTCTAATAGGTTCCTCAAGGTCAGACCGTCGCCTTATTACAGGAAATGGATGAAGTCATTCCTGGCTCTCAGTTTTTCTGAAAAACTACCTGCTTTCTCAGTTTCACACACCACACCCCTCTATAGCTCTTGTTTTGTCTCCACAGTCGTGGCACCTGTTCTGAGAACTGAAGCTTTCGTCTTGGTTCTAGTAGCACATGAGAAAACACATTTACAAAAGCACAAACAAGCAAAGGGGTCCAAGCGAGAATTTCAACTTTTGGGTGAAACAACAGCTAAATTTGTTCACAGTAATAATAAACATGCATGAGCTCACTCTTTCAGAGAGCAGTAATTTGAGCAGCAATTCTGAGGTCAGGATCCAAGGTTCTAGGCCAGCTCCAGCTCAGTCTGCTCTGACCAGAATATATTTCTTCCAGACTCTCAGGGTCTTGCTTTCAGCCATTTGGGGTACAAGAAAGGAAGATGAGAAGAAAGGCAAGAGACAAGAGTGATGGAAACTTTTTAATATGTCCTTAAAAGCCTCTTTATAGAGATGAGTAATAAAAAGATTGGGGCCAGCAAACATTTCCACATTTTCTCTAAACAGTTATAAAACTGAGAGTCTTCTAAGGTCAGAGTTAAAGTAGTACAGCCTTGTTTTTGTATTTTAAATGTTTTCTTTTTTTTTTTTAATGGAACGTTAAAATAGCCTCAGTACCAGTAAAAGGTGTGCACAAGAGTATTCAGGAGAGAGGTAACGGGACCCAGCAAGTAGGGAGGCGAGACAGTTCTGATGTGAACCCTCACTAATGCAAAGGGTATCTCTCTGTCCCCTCACACATACACATTTTTCTCTCCTCCTCCAATCAAAAAATGATATCCTGTGAGATCATTTATTTTCTTTTTTATTTTTATTTTATTTATTTATTTTGAGACAGAGTCTTGCTCTGTCACCCAGGCTGGAGTGCAGTGGCACGATGCCGGCTCACTGCAACCTTCGCCTCCAGGGTTCAAGCGATTCTCGTGCCTCAGCCTCCCGAGTAGCTGGGATTACAGGCGTGCACCACCACACCCAACTAATTTTTGTATTTTTAGTAGAGGCAGGGGTTTCGCCATGTTGGCCAGGCTGGTCTCGAACTCTTGACCTCAAGTGATCCACCCGCCTCGGCCTCCCAAAGTGCTGGGATTACAGGCGCCAGCCACCATGCCTGGCCCATTTAATTTATTTTCACCAGTTAGAATTTGTTACTCTCAATTTATTCAAAAACCATTAATTGACAGTACCTACTGGCCAGTACTGTTGTAAATATTGGAAATACAGCATTGGACAAAACAAAGAAGTCTACCCTCATAGAGCTTATATTCTAGTGTAGAGAGACAGACAAATAAATAGGTAGCATATACACGAGCTTAGGAGCAGGGAAACCAGCTCTGTGACTGCTCCAACACTCCAGGGAACTCTGGCGATAACTAAGAGCAGGTGGGTAGAGATGGCAGTGGTAGCAAGTGGTTACATTCCAGATAGCCAACAGGATACTCTGATGTTTAGATGAGCCTATGGAAGAGAGGAGTCAAGAATGACCTCATGGTGTTTGGCTTGAGAACTGGAAGGAAGGAGCTGCCATAAATCAAGACAGGACTCATTGTAAGAAGAGGAGGTTTAAAGGGGAGATTTGGAATCTGTTTTTTGGGTTTTGCTTTTATTTATTTATTTATTTATTTTTGAGACAGGGTCTCACTCTGTCAACCAGGCTGGAGTATAGTGGTATAATCATAGCTAACTACAGCCTCAACTTCTCAGGCTCAAGCAATCCTCCCGCCTCAGCCTCGCCAGTAACTGGGACTACAAGCGTGCACCATCATGTCCGGCTAAGTTTTGTATTTTTTGTGGAGACAGGGTTTCTCTATTGCCCAGACTGGTCTCGAACTCCTGGGCTCAAGTAATCTGCCTGCCTCAGCCTCCTAAAGTGCTGAGATTACAGGCATGAGCCACCACCCCCAGCCCAGAATTTGGTTTTAGACATGTTAAGTTTGGGAAAGTTCTTAGAAATCCCAGTGGAGATGTCAAGTAGCAGCTGGATGGACCCGTCTAGAGTTCAAGGAGAACGGGAGTGATAGGTGGTGTTTAAAGCCATGACTCCAGATGTCAATCTGAGAAAGGAGAGAAGTCCAAGGACTGAATCTGAGGAGCTCCAGTTTTGAGAGATTGTAGGAAAATGGAGCAACCAGCAGGAGACTGAGAAGGTGAGCCAATAGAAAAGGAGAAAAACCAGGAGGGCAAAGTATGTCGGAAGCCGGGTCGAGGGAGGTTTCAAGATGGAAGGAATGATCAACCAGGTGAAATGCGGCTAAATGGTCACCTAATATAAAAACTGAAAAGTGACATCGGATTTAGCAATGGTCCCAGGTAAGATAAACGAAGGCTGACTGCTACTGTAATATGGACACTAGCCTGAGAGAAATCAATCAAGGTTTTGCTAAATAATTAGAAATTAGGAAAAAACCTTATCATTTCCGGTTGTCCTTTGTTTCATAAATCTTACTTTATAGGCCAAAGGCTAAATAAAATAAACACTCTTTTATCTATCCCTTATGCAAAAAAAATAAATAAATAACAATAGATAGAGATTTTTATGTTCTCTCCAGTGACAAACTTATAATAATAGACACTTCTTAGCTAATAACAAGAGGTTTAACTGTTTTTCACTTTTCTAGACTTCAGGAAATTATAAGTGACTTTTTTCTTAATTTAAAACAAATTTTTGTTTCTTTTCCAAATTATAACTGGAATTCGAAAGTGTTTCTTTCTATTGACTATTTTGACTTGAGTTTTTGTTCTCCATTTACTCTCTCCTTCCTGCTGCTTCTGAAGTTTTTCTCTGTGGGAGCATCTCTGATTTCTCTCTTTTGATCCCCTGCAATCTCTGACTCCTCTCCAGGTCCTCATTCTGCATCATCATAGTCGATTTTACCTTGGGCACCATAAAATTCTACTTCTTCCCACAGTAGCAGGCTGATGTCACCCACAGAACATAATGGATTCTAGGAACAGGTCCACAAGAGGAAAAGTGGGCAAGTACAAAGATAGGTAAGAGGAAGAGAGAAGCTGGAGGCTGGGGGACTTAACCATGTGTTTCCATTCGTTTCCACATAAACCAGTTAAACCAGAAACTGGAGGATATAGAAATTCCATGTCAACAAAGTTGAGCCAAACTTTTACCTAAATAATTTGACACGTTGAATAGAAACACTCTGACAATATCTGTACACCCAGACTGTTGCTACTGGTTGGGAGCCAATACATTAAAATGCAATCAGGCTGGGCACAGTGGCTCACGCCTGTAATCCCAGCACTTCGGGAGGCCAAGGCGGGTGGATCACTTGAGGCCAGGAGTTTGAGACCACCCTGGTCAACACGGTGAAACCCTGTCTCTACTAAAAATACAAAAATTAGCCAGGAGTGGTGGCATGCACCTGTACTCCCAGCTACTTGGGAGACTGAGGCAGGAGAATCGCTTAAACTAGCGAGGTGAAGGTTGCAGTGAGCCAAGATCACGCCACTGCACTCCAGGCTGGGTGAGAGTGAGACCTTGTCTCACAAAAAAAAATGCAATCAACCCATTTTGAGAATAACTTCCTATTTGCATAAATTTTCCAAACTGGTTTGTGTATATAGAAATTGTCTACTTCTCAATGGCTGGCAGGACAAACCAAAATAGTGATAGTTTGTAGGATCTTTCTGGCAGGATACCATAATCCTAACTTTAAAGCACGTCAACAGTTGAAGAAGCTGTGTAGTTGGTGACTGTGTTACTATGCTAGCAGTGTAGTGGGTATGTTAAAAAGTTGAAATTTTAATACTTATGATTTATTCATTATGGTGAATCTCAGAGTATGATCAGCAAATAAAAGTTACTACATGTTCAACATTAGATTTGATGATTTGGTGTTCTTGGCTCTTTTAAAAAATTATGACTGAGAATAAAGGAAAAGTACACTCTCCAGTTGCAATGAAATGAATTATTGTATTAGTCTATTGGTCTTGTTAGAACCTAGTAGCTCCGGAAATTGCTTAACAAATGTTTTTCTCCTATAATATCCTCTAAAAGAGAAAAAGCAGTGAAGCACAGAAAGAAACATCATACTGCTCAGAACCCTCATAAATAGTTTCTGAATGTAAGCATTTTTAGAAAAGAATATTAAATATTTTTAAATGCTGGGCACACGTTAAAATAAGTACTATCTGTTGAAAATAACATTTTAATGCTATAGTGTAGTCCTTTCCATTGTGGTGAATTTGACACATTGGAAATAAATCAAAGAGAATATTTTTTCTACAGTTTTGCAATTTTAAACTATAATTTTTTTTATTCTGGTGAAAACCTTTTGCAGAAAATTATGGAAACATACATAGGGAGCCTGCAGCAATATTATAGATGTCTAAAAAACAAAACAGTTGCAATATAGATATGAAAATTGAATTCAAAATTAGGAAGTAAACTGATAAAACAGTATTTTTAAATTATGCCAATTAAATGTGTCATTGACTCTACATTTCCCCCATATTCTAAATCAATATTAATAATACATTTCAGAGTGCGTCCATTTTGCCATTGCTAATTTTTCTTTATTATCTCAGAGTATGAGTAAGATTTTTGCTATTTTTTTTAAAAGGCTACATTAAGATTCAGCCTCAAAAGAGGTTCAATTCCTAGTAACTGCAGGTGCATGGCACTTACTGCTAATTGGACATGGCTGCTTTTAGCAAATCTGGTAGCTGCTAAAAGCCACTATTGCTATGGGGCTGCCTCACCAGCACGCAGGGCATGGTACTATTACCTCTCCACTACCAAAGCTACACATCTGCAAAATTTGCCAACTAAAATACCCAACCAACTCCTTCACTTAAATGCACAGAGACAGAAATCTCAAAGAGCTACCTACAAGGTCTCTGCAAGAAAATGCGGATCTCTCAATGCATACTAAATATTCTCATTAAAATATTTTGGTAATGTATCTTCCTGTTAGAATATGTTGTTTTGAGCCCTGTAACCATGTAGAGTGGTTTCAGAATAAAATGCTGCTATTAGCACATTAATAATGATCTTCTCTCCTGTGTGCTGAACCAACTGGCTGGTACACTATAGTTTTGGAAAATATTGTGAACCAAGTTATATCTATGCCTCATATCATCTTTTGTGTTTATGTAGGATGTTTGTTCTGAGAAAACTAAAAATACTTTGTTTAAATTGGATCACATTTTACCAGTTAAGTGAACCTTACCAGGTAAGTCTCCAGGTTTGGATATTAACTCTTTCTATTTGGGTTTTTTTCCTCACTAAATTTCTACCTGCAGTAGAAGGTGTTCACTTTTATCAACAGTGATTTCATAAAACATTCAAAGTCTGACAAAACTGCCATCGGAGCACCATTGCTGTCATTCGTTTTCCAAGACCCTGTGTCTGATTCTCGGCATTACATGCATTCTATGATGATAATCTGGGTTATCAGAAAGGAGTCACTGGGAACATGTGAGAAGAGAAAAAACCAGAAGTAGTAACATTAAAATAATCAAACTTTTACTCTCAAACAGATGATGAATGAATTGCCTAGCTATACAATTATGGACCAAATATATGTAAAAATTATACAAATGAGCATGTGTTTCTTCCTGTTTTATAGCTTGACCCCACAAATCATAGGCCTCAAAAAACTCCCAGTACAGAGCCTTTCCCTAAAGAGGTTAATATCACCAATTTTAGGCAAATTTGTCCAGGATCATATGGCAAAGTCAGGCTCAGCCAAAAATTGAAGCCACTAATGCTGATGCCAAGCTGATTAATGTTTCCTTAAGTATCTAAATTGTCTATCAAATGCTGTTTTAAGTGTCTGAAGACTAGTACTCAGACTCTTACACTATTTAAGCTTCAGTTCTCCAAGGCTGTCTGCTTTTGATGCATTTCACATAAAAGGCATTTTTTCCCTCTATTTGAGTTAATTTTCCATGTTCTCCGCAAATAATTCTTGGGTTTCTGGAACAAAAGCTTACAGAAACAGGATAAACAGTTTGAACTCTGACTTTTGTTTTCCATTTGTGAGAACGTGATTTTTTTTCAACTTTCTAATCACAGTCATAAAATTAAGCCTGATTTTCAGAACGAAGTTTACCTGATTGTCAATAACTTCCCAAGTCCCCTATCTTCAAAAATTGCACATTTGATGGCAAAATACAAAATCTGTCTGAAAAGGTCTTGTTTTACTGTTAGCATTTGAGAAGAGACTTCTACTTCAAGAAAATCAAAGGATTGTTTCTCACCCTAAAGGAAAACCAGGTTGGAAAGCTTGGCAAAATTATACCTGGTCATTTATAATTTTTCATTAGACACCTGGGAAATGTTCTTCACTAAAAGAAACCTTTTAAAATTCCTAAAGAATTAGGCTCCTTGCTCACCAGGATTGTGAGAACATTGACCCAAATCTGGGACTGAGGAACCAAATACCACTTCTCCCCCTCGCCCACCGTCCCACTAAACATACTCTATAAACTCCCAGTCACCAACTCTCCATCACTGTCCAAACTGCCATTGCTAAGAGCGATTTATGACACAGTATCGGTTACCAGGGACAGTAACACAGATAACTTTTGGTTTCTGGAAAACGTTTGCCATAGGAAAAAATATACTCACAAGTGTACAAAAAGAAAAATTCAATTCCTGTAAATGTGGATGTACATAATCAGAGCTGAATTTTTTTTGCATGAAGAGTTTGAATATATAAAACTCTTGAATCTACCTTAAAAACTAAACCATGAATATCCCAAGAAGTAGGTATTAGTTTACATGACACAATATGAAATGTATCTAAGTGTCTTTCTCTGATAACACCCGTCTATATTCATGTCTCCCTCCCTCGTTCCTTTTGTATTTAAAACCTGACATGTCAATTAGCATCTTACATAAATCATATTTCATAGCATTTATTAGCTGAGTGTTGAAATCATATTGATTATGTCACCATAAGATGTTCTATAGAATAATCTTATTTACTAATCACTTGAGGTCTCTGTAACTTGTTTCTTTTTTTTTTTTTTTGAGATGGAGTCTTGCTGTCTCCCAGCCTGGAGTGCAGTGGCGCAATCTTGGCTCACTGCAAGCTCCACCTCCTGGGTTCACGCCATTCTCCTACCTCAGCCTCTTGAGTAGTTGGGACTACAGGTGCCCGCCACCACGCCGGCTAATTTTTTTTTTTTGTATTTTTAGTAGAGACGGGGTTTCACCGTGTTAGCCAGGATGGTCTCGATCTCCTGACCTCAGCCTCCCAAAGTGCTGGGATTACAGGCGTGAGCCACCACCACACCCGGTCTGTAACTTGTTTCTGAATGAGATTGTCAGATCTGTGTTGACAGAGCTCTATCTAGTAGTTCTTTTCCCCCCAAGGAGCTAAAAATATCACAGTGGCACAGCAAGCTGCCTCTCTACCTGCCTCCCAGACTGGGGACCCTAGCTCCATGGTCCCCTTCCTCCAGAATAATATGGAGGCACAGAGTCACCCAGCTAGACTTCATTTTCCAAGTCTACCCTGCAACTAGAAGTGGCTTGCCAATGTATTTTGAGAAGTAATGTGTACAATTTCCATGTTTCTTGCTGAAGAGGAAATGGCTATGGGGAAAGGTTGATCAACAGGTACAAAGTTGCAGTTAGATGGGAGGAATCAGTTCCGGTGTTCCATTGCACAGCAGGGTGACTGTGGCTAACAATAATGCACTGTATATTTCAAACTAACTAGAAGAGAGGATTTTGAATGCTTTACTACAAAGAAATGATAAATGTTTGAGATGATGGATTTACTAATTACTCTGATTTCATCATTACACAATGCACATGTGTCAAAACCTCTCATTTTATCCCATGAATATGTGCACTTACTATGTCAATTAAAGTTAAAATAAAATTTTATTTTAAAAATGGCTTACCCTCCTTACTCTCATGTCCACTGTCACCCTCTTCCACAAGCTTTTTTTTTTTTTTTTTTTTTTTGTCTTTTCCCAAGTAATTGAGGGTCCTTTTTTTTCCCCACAGTATCTTAGTCTATGGCCTAATATACACACCGCTTATTGGATAATACTTGCCTCTATTTCATGTCCATTATGCTTATTGATTTATATATGTGTCCCCCCATTAGACCATATATTACTTGTGAGCAATGTGTGTGTCTTATTCATCCTTCTTCTTTCTAGCACTTAAAGTTCACCTAGCATACGATAAATGCTGAATAAATGCCAGCTGAATAAATAAACGAACCAATCACCTTCTTTAGTTAGCAAATGGACATGCTATGTATGAAGGCAAATTTAGACACAATCTCTATGCCTGCATATTTCTCAGAAATTTGAAAGCTTTAACCATATCATCTGGAGTTCAACTTCAACGTTGAACTGCAAGCTTTATAACATAAACTCGATTTGTCCCTTATAGGTCAAGTCGACTTTTACTGAGCTATTTTTTACCTACCACATTGGCCAAGATGGGAAAGGCTGATAACACACAGTGTTAAGTTGGAAAGACTGTGGGCTAATAGCCACTCTCATCCCCTGTTAGTGGTAGTATATAGCAGTATAACTTATTTTTTCCTGTGAATATCTTCACAAATGTACTCAAGAACAATTGTATGTGGATGTTGATGGCATTACTTATAGGAGCAAAACCAACCAAAATGCCCTTCATTAGAAAAGCTGTTTATGCGAATGATGGTACATCCTCACAAAAAGACTCTGCTAAGAGTAAAAAGAATGAGGCAGGTCAACCTGTTCTATAGCAATTGCTCTTAGGTATATTATTAAGTGAGAAAGAATGATACAAAATAACATACTCCTACATGGGTTTTTAAAAATGCATATCTAGGGATACATCATATGTGCATAGACAATTTTCAGGGACTCTAGAAAAAAATTGTAATTCTGGGAGACTGTCTGGGCCTGGAGAATACTTTCTGCATATTTCAATTTTACTTTTACTCTATGAATATATTACTTTTTTCAGTAGTTTTACCACTTCATACCCATTATGACAAAAGAGATAATAACAAGTGTACATGACAATGTAGAGAAATTGGAGCCCTCACACATTGCTGGTTGGAATGTAAAATCGTACAGCCATTTGGCAGTTCCTGGAAGTGCTAAATACAGGGTTACCATATGACTCAGAAATTTCTCTAATAGGCATATACTCAAGAGAATCAAAGACGTGTATCCACATACAACTTGCACACAAACGTTCATAGCAATTTTATTTGTAATAGCCAAAAAGTGGAAACCCAAATGTTCATCAACTCATGAATGAGAAAATAAAATGTAGTATACACCCATACAATAAAGTCTTATTTGGCAATAAAAAGAATGAGGTACTGATACATGCGGCAACATAACTGACCCTTGAAAACACTATATGGCCGGGCGCGGTGGCTCAAGCCTGTAATCCCAGCACTTTGGGAGGCCGAGAGGGGCGGATCACGAGGTCAGGAGATCGAGACCATCCTGGCTAACACAGTGAAACCCCGTCTCTACTAAAAAATACAAAAAACTAGCCGGGCAAGGTGGCGGGCGCCTGTAGTTCCAGCTACTTGGGAGGCTGAGGCAGGAGAATGGCGTGAACCCGGGAGGCGGAGGTCACAGTGAGCTGAGATCTGGCCACTGCACTCCAGCCTGCGCGACAGCGCGAGACTCCTTGTCAAAAAAAAAAAAAAAAAGAAAAGAAAACACTATACTACATGAAATAACCCAGACACAAAAGACCACATATTGTATTGTTCCATTTATATAAAATGTCCAAAATTAGATTCCATGGAGACAGAAAGGAATTAATTGTGGCAATGATTGCACGACTCTGTGAATGTACTGAAAACCACTGAGCTTTGTACTTTAAATGGGTGGATTTTATATTTTTATGCAAAATATATCTCAATAAAACTGTAAGAAAAATAGTTTTAGAAGCATTATCACATACGTGGTTGCACCTGATCTTCATACCCATTCTGAGAGGGAATGTTTGCAAAGAGCAGATGAGACTGTGTAGGCAACGAAACCCAGAAAAAAAAAAATAGCATGACTTTAACATTAAAGAAAGTCTATCATCATAAACCTGGGTATTTACCTTTTGGAAATATTTCTGTAGTAAAAGAAAAAATTTACTCATGGTTTGCCTCCCACAACCCATCTGCCTATTCAGTGATTCATTCATTAGAAACTCTTCCAGTCACCTAGAATGTATCTGTGCTGCACTCACTGAATCTCCCAGTGTTTTCTCAGCAGTACAACCTAAGAGCTTTCTGGGTACAAAGTGATCCCATCACACTTTCAATTTATGAGCTACTAATTGACTAAAAGGAAAGGGGATTTTAGATCGTCGATTAGTCCTCATTTTAAAACCATTCAGTTAAAAGAGACATACTTGTGTACTTTTTGCAGATGACAATATTGATGTGTGGGACAACACAAGGAAGATAGAAGAACCTAAGAATGGATAGCTTGTGCTAGAAAATCAGTTACAAAATCTTATATGGCTTTTCCTCCCTGCCAGGCGTCATTCCAGCATGTTGCATATATTAATTCATGTAATGCCACCACAATCCATTATTAACCATATTTTACAGATGAGAAATCTGGGACTGTGAGGAGCTTGCCCAGTGGCACTCATCCAGCTAGCAATGGCCAGAGCCAGCACTGGCACCAAACACTTGACTCCAGAATCCCTGCTCTTGACCACTATTCTACCCACTCCATACCTAAACCCCAGTTCATTATGTAAAAGAGTTGTGACATAGTATGTTTTCTCTCATAATACTTTAAAGTTAAATCAAAGTCATATTGTCACCCTAATTAGTGCCCTTTTTTCACCTCAATCAGACTCAGTTAAGATAATCTTTATATTACAAATAGCATTTCAGTCTCAACTACCATATCACATGTAATCACAATCGTATTAGCTGTTAAGCAGCTTTGATTGATGCCTTTTCTCTGTTTTGTGATGTAAAATACACCTGAGGTGTTAAAAAGGTTTGACTTTTGTGTTCAGATGCATAGGGTTGGTTATAAAACACAAAAGTAATCATGACTCATTTACGACAATCACTGAAGCCCATCATCGTTGTTGCAGGGACAATGTAAAGTTATCTTCTTCATGAGCTATATCTAAAATGACACAAACCCCACAAATTTAATTTAGTGTTCTCATTAGAGAAGATAAGTTGAAAAATTAAAACAATAATTATCATCTGATCCTGCAATCCTAATCCCACTTCTGTGTATATATCCAAAAGAACTGAAAGCAGAGTCCTCAAAGAGATTTGCACACCTGCATTCACAGCAGCATTATTTACAATAGCCAAGAAGTGGAAACAACACAAATGTCTACCAACAGATGAATGGATAAACAAAAAAAAATTGATATAGACATAAAATGGAGTATTATTCAGCCCTGAAAAGGAAGAAAAGGAAGAAAACCCTGTCACGTGCTGCAACATGGATGAACCTTGAGGACATTGTGCTAAATGAAATTAGCCAGTTGCAAAAAGACAAATACCGTATGACTCCATTTATATGAGGTATCTAAAGTAGTAAAATTAACAGAAACAGAAAGAATAATGGTGGTTGCCAGGCTTTGGAAGGAGAGGGAAATGGGGAGGGAGTTGTTGGTAAATGGGTTACAGTTTCAGTTTTACAAGATGAAAAAGCTCTGGCGATCTGTTGAATATACTTAATGCTAGTAAACTGCTTAACAAAATCAAGATGGTAAAACTTATATTCTATGTTTTTACTATAAACTTATATTCTATGTTTTTACCACAACTAAAATTAATATAATTTTTAAAATAATAACTTCTAGTTTTATCTCAATGATGAAAGTCTCTGGTAAAGTTTAAGGCCTTGAATGTAGGTGTCAGAATGTGAAAAATATGAACCTGTGACATACAAAACTTACTAACAAAGTCTTAGAGTTTGGGATGATGGATGGTTGATTATTTAAAATATAACAATGATTATGATTATATGATATATGTCATAGTTTGTTTATGTTAGTCTACCCATAAAATGAAGGTTTGTTTTCTTCCAAATTATTCTAAAATAGATTGCTAGTCCTGAAAACCGGTTCCTCAAGTCATTTCAATAGGATAAATGTGCTGATAACACCCCATTAATTAAAGTCAGTGGATATCCCATAAGCACCAATGCCACAGTAAGCAACCAAAGCCATACCATGTATATATATCCAGGCCAAATGTCTCCCTCGGACCAGAAAGAGACCAGCTGAGAAGGCAGGGATGGCTGGGATGGGGTAGCAAGTGGGAGGGGAGAAGGAATACAATAAAATTAGAAGGTAGATTGAGGTCGGGCTAGATAGGATCTGAAATTTTATGTTGAACATCTGAACTCTTTTATAGAAACTAAGGAAAGAATAAAGTTTTCTTTATTAAGGAAAGGACATAATCATATCTGTGTATAAGACGAATAACTGGTAGTATGGTGGGAGGTGAACTCTGGTAGAGAAGAGCTAAGAGCAGGGAGAGCTGTGAGGAGGCTACTTCAACAGCCTGGACAAGAAAAAATGGAAGGATGAAAATGGACTAAACATTTAGTGCTCAGACAACTGGATAGCCACACATAAAAGAATGAATTTGAACCTCTACCTCACACTGTATACAAACCATTAATTCTAAATGAATCAGACCTAAATATAAGAGCTGAAACTATAAACCTCTTAGAAGAAAACATAGGTGTAAGTCTCCTGACCCAGGATTAGAAACAGTTTCTTAGATATCCACATAAAGCACAAGTAATCAAAGGAAAAGATACACAAATTGTTCTTCAACACAACTAAAAACTTTTGTGCATCCAAGGACACTACCAAGAAAGGGAAAAGATTCACAAAATGGGAGAAAATATTTGCAAATCATGTATTTGATAAGGGTCTACTATCCAGAATATATAAAGAATCCTTACAACTCAACAATAAAATTTAAAATCATCAAATTTTTAAATGGAAAAAAATTGAACATACGTTTTCTCAAGGAAAATATGCAAATGGCCAATATGCCTGAAAAGATGCTTAACGTCATTCATCATTAGGGAAATGCAAATCAAAACTATAGCGAGATACTACTTCGCACACACTGGGATGACTATAATCAAAGACAATAACAAATGTCAGTGAGGATGTGGAGAAATTGAACCCTCATGCATTGCTGGTAGGCATATAAAATAGTGCAGCCTCTTTGGGAACTATTTTGAAGGTTTCTCAAAAAGTTAGATAAATACAGTTACCCACATGTCCCAGGAATTTCAGTCCTAAGTAGGTACCCAAGAGAAATGAGAACATAGATGCATACAGAAACTTTGTACATGGCCAAAAAGTGGAAATCCAGTTGTGTACAAGCTAATGAATGGATAAAGAAAATGAAGTATATTTATACAGTAGAAGAGTATTCAGCCACAAAAAGAAATGAGGTGCTGACACATGCTGCAATACAGATGAACCTCCATAACATATGCTAAGTAAAAGAAGCCAGTCACAAAAGGCCACATGTTGTATTGTTCCATTTATATGAAATTTCCAGAATAGCACTCCATAGAGACAGAAAGTAGATGAGTGATTGTCAGGGGCCAGGCAAATGGGAAGTGACTAAAGGTAGGGATGGGTGGCTCTGGGGTGATGAAAATATTCTACAATTAATTTGTGGTGAAAGCTGCAGAATTCTGAATATATTAAAAACTACCAGACTGTGTATTTTAGATGGGTGATTTTGTGGTATATTAATTGTATATCAAATCTGTTTGCTTATTTTAATAAATGACACATTGGGAGAGTCTTTGTGTGGAACTATTTGGTGACTACCTGTTCTAATGAGAGATGCCACCATTGAGAAGTTAGGAATTCTGGAGATACGGTAAACTGTTACTGAGATCTCTGTAACATCAGAGACCAAGTTCTATGAAGTACATAAAACCTGAAAATAAAATGTGATGTTTGAGCTCATTTTTAGGACACTAATTACTGAGTCAGAGGGCCAAGTTCAGGATGCTATGAGTGGTATTTCTGCTCCATATCCACACACTTGTTTATTTGCTTGATAATTTGTTTCAGATTTATAAGTGCAAGTAAAGCACTCAGTAAATAGAGTAATTTAGGTACTTTCCAACAAATTGCTCTTGTGTACTTTGCACATGAATTTGCTGGGGCACATCAGGAGACAGAAGGAGCTGATGGGTGGGCAAATGTGACCAGAATGTCTCTACTGCAGTCTAATCCCCCACGATCAAGTCAACCCCATGCTGGTTCCCATGCCCAAGCCCTACATCCCTTGCAGGTATCTCCTCTCCCACCAGGCCTTTCCAACAGCTTCCGCCCCCAGAGCTCTCCCTCGTCTCATCTCCTGTATCATTTACTGCCTGGCCTGCGATCCCAATCCTGGCTGTTCTTGGGAATTCATTGGAAGCCCCTGGGGAGCTTTTTGGCAATGTAGATTTTTGGACCCACGTCCAGATCTATGGAACTGAGATCGATGAAGGTTTGGCTAGAAAATCTGCAATTTTAATAAGCCTCCTAAATGATTCTGAAAGAGGCAGCCTTGAAGTGCTTTATATTAAGCACCATTCAATTTTCGTCTTATCTCCATCTTGTATTCTCAACCATCTGTGAGACCTGAAGGAAAGAAATTAGACATGTTTCTTTGTATATATAACATCTAGCCCATTCATTAATTCAGTCCCTCAAAAACATTGATTGAATGCCTCTTATATCCCCAGCCTTATTCTAAGTGTAATGACGATCAATGAATAAAACACACACCGTCACTCAATAAATCGCCGGTGATCCTGATGATGATTCTATTAAACTGAATTCAACACATAATAGCAAACACTTAATAGCACTTTTTATATGGCAGTAACTGTTCTAAGTATTATTTTTATCATCTCCAAGTAACAAAGGAAGGCACAGAGAGGCAACTTGCCCAAGGTTCCACAGTTAGGAACTGGTAGGGACAAGAGATGAACATGAGTGAGCCAGTTCCAGAGTTAGCGCTGGTAACTGCTCTGCTGTGTTTGTTCAGCACATGTAACAATGTCCTGCCCTTCTATTACCAAAAAGACAAGAAATAACAAGTGCTGGTGAGCACGTGGGGAGAAGGGAGTCCTGTACACTGTTGGTGGCAGTGTAGACTGCTGCAGCCATTATGGAAACAGTATGAAATTTTCTCAAAAAATTAAAAATAGAATTACCCTGTGATCCAGCAAACCCTCTTCTGAATATATATCCAAAGGAATGAAATCACCTCGTAAAGATATCTGCACCCCCATGTTCATTGCAGCACTATTCACAGCAGCCAAGATACAGAAACAACCCAAGTGACAACATGTGGACAAATGCACAAATGCAGTATTATTCAGCCTTAAAAACGAATGAGATCTTGCCATTTGCCACAACATGGATGAGCCTGGTGGAGGTTATTATGCTAAGCGAAACAAACAAAGACACAGAAAAAAAATGGCATAATCTCATTTATATATGGAATCTTTTATTAAGTCAAATATACAGAGATAGAACATAACACAGTGGTTATGGGGAGGGTTGGGGGAAGGGAAGAAAATGAGGAGATGTAGATCAAAGGCTATAAAGTAGCAGATATAGGATGAACAAGTCTGGAGATGTAATCTACAACATGAGGACTATAGTTAATCATATTGTACTGTATTCCGCAATTTTGCTCCTTGCATAGATTTTAGCGTTGGATGACGACGTGAGATGATGGATACATTAGTTTGCCTCACTGTAGTAATAATTTTGTTATCTATATGTATCTCTTCACAGCATGTTGTACACCTTAAGTATACACAATAAAATTTACTTCAAAAAAATAATTAATTTTGAAAAAATCAAGTTGTACATCTTAAACATATACAATGTTATTTGTAAGTTATACCTCAATAAAGCTGGAAAAAAATACACCAAAAAACAGGGGTGTGCCTCTCACACCCCAGTGAGAAGCAGAAGCATTTCTTTCCTATAAAGGAAGCTGGCTGGCCAGGAGGCAGACACACCCACCACCAGGAGCCACGTCTCTGCTGACGGCAGCCACAGTGGGATGTCACAGGTGCCCACAGCAAGCAGAATATAGAAACGGCTGCTGCTGCTTAAACACTAGTGGTCTTTGAACCATGTTCACCAATCTGAAGAACAGAACATCAGTCCCAACACTTTTGAAAGAAAATCCTAGGGTTTAAGGAGAAGAGGTAGAAATGCTAAACCAATGACTAAAAATAAATTTTCAGAATCAACAGAATCAAATAGAATATTGGGCATCAGATTCAAAGAACGGTTAACATAGACATAGGCAGATAGACGAGACAGACACACGCATGCCAGAAACAAGTTCTGAAAGTATTTTGCTCAGTTACAAAAAACTATGTAAAAAATATTGATCAAAAAATAACTAAAGAAGCTCCAAGAAAGTAAGAGGACTATTCCTAGAGAACAAAAGAAAAGCTCAAGACAGAGGAAAAAATGCTGAGGTGAGAGTTTCCTGGAGGTGAGAGCCATTTTGTCAGCTGTGGGATGGCACAGTGGCCCAGGACACCTCAGATACACAGCCCAATCAGAAGAGGCAGAAAATGGCCAGGTGTGGTGGCTCACGCCTGTAATCCTAGAACTTTAGGAGGCAGAGGCAGGTTGATCACTTGAGGTCAGGAGTTTGGGACCAGCCTGGTCAACATGAGGAAAACCTGTATATACTAAAAATAAAAAATTAAAAGATTAAAAAAGCAGCCAGGCATGGTGGTGCACTCCTGTAATCCCAGCTACTCAGGAGGCTGAGGCAGGAGAATCGCTTGAACCCAGGAAGCACAGGTTGCAGTGAGTAGAGTTCGCACCACTGCACTCCAGGCTGGGTGACAGAGCTAGTAAGACTCTGTCTCAAAAAAAAAAAAAAAAAAAGAAAGAAAAGAAAAGAAAAGAAAAAAATCAGTGGCAGAAAACGGAAAGATCCCCAGAGAACGTTTGTTTCAATATACATAGGGGAACCCTGGCGATAATACAGGCATAAATCTAAAGTGATCCATTAAATTTGCAGTGACAGAGCAAGCCAAGACAATGTCCAGTGTGCTGGTAGGTTCTCACATGGTAGGTTCTCAATAAATATTGCTAGATGAATAATGGAAAAAAAGGGATGGAGAGAGGAAGAAAGGGAAGAGATGGCAAATGAGGACCATGTGGTAGAAGACTGTGGCCAGAATGCTAAGAAATGCAACTAAAAGGTATGAAGGAAGGGGCTTCTGTCAGAAAGAAATAGAAATTGCTATTGGTAAAGACAGAAGTCCAAAATGAACTTAGAGCATACACAATGGGGCCAACAAGATGAAATAAAACCATCTGCCTTCATCTATGGCATGGCCATATTTTGGAAATGGGATCAAAGGGGTTTGGGGTTATGATCTACAAACCCTCACTTGTCATTTGAGAGTCGAGGAGAATGGCTTAGTGAAAAACCAATCCTTGAGGTTTATTACACACAGGACTTTGAAGATGGTTATAGTCATAGCTCTGCTGGCCACAGCTGTTTTTCACTTTGACAATACACAGTCAGAACTGGACTTGGAATCCCTTGGTGTCAATGAGAAGAAATGAGGAAAAGCCATCCACTCGGAAGATAAACAGAAAATACCTGGTGCTAGAAAAATTCCCCAGAAAAGAACATGATATAAATCTGATTGACTGAGATTATTACAATGGTTACAAGACATAACATAAAGAAACACCATGCTTATTTAGCATGTACTTGTCAGGGACCTTGCTAAATGCTTTTCATGCCTTAGCTCATTTGGTCCTTGCAACTCTATGACATAGGTACTCCATGACATTATCCCTACTTTAAAGACTAGAAATCTGAAAATTACCAAGATTAAGAAACTTAACCTTGATCCCCTAGTGGTCAAGACAGGACAGTCCTACTTAGTGAAGCCCCTTCCTACGAATAAGATAAAGCATGAAATATTAGAAGGGACTCAAGATAGAGAAGTCTTCACCAATCATCCCTATTCCATGGTTTGAAAATGGCTGCAAGTATGCTGCTGCCTTCAGATACTAGAAATTCCTGCTGGATGCTGAATGCAGTACTAATATTTTAAGCTAACACAAGTAGGAACAGAGGTAAACAAAGTCTCAACATTGTCCCAATTCCTTCCTTAGGGGACTAGCCATCAAAAACTCCCAAGTCAATATAAAGCCAATTAGTCCTTTCATTTTAATAAACTCCAATTCGAAATTAAGCCTACTTTGACCACAGGCATTGAATTTCAGCTCATGCACATTTGAAATCATTTTACAAACGAGGCATGTGTCAAATGTAACTAACCCACAGAAAACAAACGTCTTCCAACTACAAGTTCTCATAGACGGCTTCTAATCTATGATATTGCTCTTATAGAATATGTGGAGCTGGAGGGATGTCATTTTGGAAACTTTTTTAAAATCCTGACAGAAATGTTATATTCAGAACAATTGATCCTCATGCCTATTAGGATGGGCTACTGTCAAAAATAACACCCAAAAAATATCGAGCATTGGTGAGGGTGTGGAGCAATTGGATTCCTTCTGCACTGTTGGTAGGATTGTGAAATGGTGCAGCTGTTATGAGAAAGAGTATGGCAGTTTCCAAGAAAATTAAAAATAGAACTACCATATGATCCAACAATTCCACTTCTGGATATATACCCAAAATAATTGAAAGCAGGGTCTCGAAGAGATATTTGCACACCCATGTTCATAGTAGCACTATTCACAATAGCCAAAGTCCTCGTCAAAAGAATCTAAGTAAACAAAGAGACAACAGTAGCCTCTGATCATCCAGGAAAACCATTCACAAATCAAATCAAAAGATTGATAGATTTGATTACCCAAAAAGACTTTTCCATATCCACACCAAAACAAAACAAACAACAACCAAAAAATAAGCCTACCAGCTGGGTGCAATGGCTCACACCTATAATCCCAGCACTTTGGGAGGCCAAGGTGGGTAGATCACGAGGTCAGGAGATCGAGACCATCCTGGCTAACACGGTGAAACCCCATCTCTACTAAAAAAAAAAAATACAAAAAATTAGCCAGGTGTGGTGGCGGGCGCTTGTAGTCCCAGCTATTCAGGAGGCTGAGGCAGGAGAATGGCGTGAACCCAGGAAGCAGAGCTTGCAGTGAGCCAAGATCACGCCACTGCACTCCAGCCTGGGTGACAGAGCAAGACTCTGTCTCAAAAAAATAAAAAAATAAAAAATAAGCCTACCACCATAAAACAAAATTGAAAAGCCAACAATGAAATGTGAAATAAAATTTACATAATTTAATACAAATGGTCGGTCATCTTATTTCACAGCAAAGACTTACAATTCATCATCAATAACAAAGCATTAAAACCACAATTTTAAGAATGCTCAAAGAACACTGGCAAGCATTTGCAAAAGAAGAAATATCCAAAGCTAATTAACAGATGTTAATATTTGCAACCCTTCCCTTATAATTCCCTTATAATACAATAGTAGGTAGGCATAAAAAAAAAAATCTCATTCTTTGATTATTGGTATGGAATCATTTCCAAAATATATTGTTGGGTGAAAAAAGCAAGGGCCAAAACAATATATACAGTATGCTTCTTTTTGTGTGTGCCCTTATACCCTTCTTTGCTTGTATATGCATAATTATTTTAGGAAGGCTAGTTAAGGAAATCGTAACAGTGGTCACCTCCTGAAAGGGTTACTGACGGATGTCTGGGAGGCAGGTGCTGAAGGCGCTCTCCTTTTCCACTGCACAATACTTTGTATCTTTGACATCTTGAACCACGCACATTTACTCAAGGAATAGATAAATTTTGTTAATTTTTGAACTTTTTGCAAATCACAAAAAATGCATATTGAAATGAGAAACTTGTCATTTTGTTTTGTCTATTAAAGAAACAGAATAGAAAGAAAAATAAGCCAGAGGCATCCAGTATCCAGAGAAATAAAAACTTTTGTTCATTGCTTGCATTAGTGGAACTTGAAACAATCTTTCTTGAGGACAATTGGCAAGATGAATAAAGAGACTTCAAATGTGCATCTCCTTTGCCTCAGCCAGTGATTCTAGGAATCTATCGTAAAGAAATAACCAAACATATGTCTAAAAATAACACGCACATTTGTTGCAGATTTGCAAATAATATGTCTCAATAAGAAATTTAATTATGGAAATTACGTACTTCCATAAAATAGAACATTATGTAGCCAAAAAAAATAATGGTGAAGAATAATAATTTTTGACCTGGGAAAGTACCAAATGGAGGCTACCAAACAGTATGTATGAAAAAAAACTAGCATTTTAATTTTTATAAGTTTATACGTACATACAAATTCAGAAAGTATATATAGCTAAGTTTTTAATTTTTCCTTTTAACAGATATCTTTGAATGAAGGGAAAATGAGTGTTATTCTTCTCTTATTTTTTATCGCATGTTTTTGAAATTCTCTGCATTAAATAGAGCACAATTTTTAGGAGAATGGACTCAAGAGCCAGGGTGCTGAAATTCAAATGCCTACGATGCTACTTGCACAAAGTCACAGAGCCTCTCTCTGCCCCAGTCACTGTGCCTCTTTCCTATCTGTAAAGTGAGGATAATAATAGTTACTACAACAAGGGTTATTGTGAGTTCCGTGAATTAATGGAAGCATGACCCTTAGAACACTACCTGGGCCAGGCACGGTGCCTCACGCCTATAATCCCAGCATTTTAGGAGGCTGAGGTGGGTGCATCGCCTGAGCTCAGGAGTTCAAGATCACCCTGGGCAACATGGGGAAACCCCATCTCTACTAAAATACAAAACAATTAGCCGGGCTTGGTGGCATGTGCCTGTAGTCCCAGCAACTCATGAGGCTGAGTCAGGAGAATCACTTGAGCCTGGGAGGCAGAAGTTGCAGTGAGCCAAAATCATGCTACCACACTACAGCTTGGGCTACAGAGTGAAACTCTGTCTCAAAAAACAAAAAAACAAAAAAACAAAAAAACAAAAACTATCTGGAATTCAGTAAGTATTTATTGTTTTTATTACTTTTAAAATTAGGAGAAAAATCTTTTTAAAACTCAAGTTTATGATCCATAATACAACTTCAATGTTTACTTTATACATGTAACTAAGAGTAAAAAAGCAAATGTCTGGGGGATAATGAATGAAAAAATATTTAATCTGCAAATTCTTATAATGGTAAGGACAGTATTAATTTGGTCTTCCAAATTTAAAAAGGTAAAAAGCCTTCTATTATATGCTAGTCTGTTTTCACACTGCTATAAAGAAATACCTGAGACTGGGTAATTTATAAAGGAAAGAGGTTTAATTGACTCACAGTTCCACATGGCTGGGGAGGCCTGAGGAAACTTACAATCCTGGCACAAGGGGAAGAGGCATGTCTTACATGGCGGGAGGTGAGAGTGACAGCGTGCGAAGGTGGAATTGTCAAACACTTATAAAAACATCAGATGTCATGAGAACTCATTCACTATTATGACAACAGCATGGGGGAAACTGCCCCCATGATCCAATCACCTCCCACCAGGTCCCTCCCTTGACGTGTGGGGATTATGGCGATTACAATTTGAGATAAGATTTGGGTGGGGACACAGAGCCAAACCATATCATATTATTCTTATCTTAACATAAAAGCAAACAAAAACAAGCCCATAAAATCCAAGGACCCTGGGTACAGTGTACACTACTGGAGTGATGGGCACACTAAAATCCCGGACTTCACCACTATACAATTCATCCATGTAACCAAAAGCCACTTATACCCCTAAAGCTATTGAAATGAAAAAAAAAAAAAAGACAAACAACCAAGTACCTCCCACTGAGGTGAGACTTCTGAAATATTATCTTCTAGGAGGGGACCATCTTATTTGGATACCTGATTGTGTATTCACAAGCAAGGTGCATTTTTCTACTAAACTTACGGGTGAGCAGGCACAACAAAAAATGTTCCAGGGATGTTCTGTGGGTGATAAGAAGCACAAAACTTTTTACCCACTCTCTGTGGGAGACTGGTGATCAGGACCATCCTACTTAAATGAGAAATCTGTTGCTAGGATTCCAATGCTTCAGAAATCTGCAGGACAACAGGGGATTGATGAAACAAGGTTGGCAAGAGAGAATCACAGACCATGAGGACCACAACAACGCATTATGCTAAGAAACCTAATCCAGAACTATAAAAAAAATCTGGGGATGTTAGATTGGTTCTGTGAGCTACCAGCCATCCCCAAAATAACACAGCCATGAAAGATAGCATTCTTGTCTAATGAAGAAATGGCCAAAGAATATAATTTATTTACTTATAGTCTGCTTTATTAATGTTTGATTTTAATAGATTTTTGTTAAGTCAAAATGACTTAAGGAAGTCATAATGAGTCCAATGACTCATTAGTATCTAGTCTTCATTTCAGTTTACACGTTTTTTTATCTTTTGAAGGTTGGAGGTGGGGTGGTGTCTCATGCCAGTAATCCCAGCACTTTGGAAGGCCAAGGCAGGCAGATTCCTTGAGGTCAGGAGTTCAAGACCAGCCTGGCCAACATGATGAAACCCCATCTCTACTAAAATATACAAATTAACCTGGAATTACGCCTGTAATCCCAGCTACTCAGGAGGCTGAGGCAGGAGAATCAATTGAACCCTGGAGGCAGAGGCTGCAGTGAGCCTAGATCGCACCACAGCATTCCAGCCTGGGTGACAGAGTGAGACTGTCTCAATAAAAAGAAAAAAGAAGGTTAGTTTTACCCTTATACAGGGAGCAGCAAGATGCCAAAAAGTGCAGCAAGAGGCCCTAATCTTGTCAGCCAGGTGGTGAGTCCCTCTCCCCATGGAGGGCAGGAGCAATGAAGTGGGGCTGAGCAAGGCACAGGTGGGGCCTTGTCAGCTAGATGCTGGGAAGCGGCTCTGAAGCACTCGTAACCATAGTTTATAGCAACTGAGGTGGCCAAGACCCGGCATTTGAAGCCAGTGGCACAGGCTCCAAAAACAACTCAGGGAAAAATGCCCTTTGGTGACCTTCAGAATCATGGCTGCCACAAAGAAGATGGAACTTGACTCAGATTGTGTCCACTTCTTTGGCAGCCTCTTCTTGTACTTGATCACCCTTCTCATTTTCTCACAAGCAGCCAGGCCTCTGGCAGGGCCCACTGGCTAACCTAAAAAACCCAGGAAGAGAGTATTCATCATTTAAATAAAACTTTGCCTTTCTTAAAATACCACCATGCACCAAACCAACCCTTCAATCCTATAGCCAATTAAAGCCTCCATTTCTGCACTGGTGTGAGCTGAGGTGTCACGAGCAAAACAATCTGACTCAAGAGCTTCATACGCAGTTGGAAATTGAGTGAACTCTCTCACAGTTTCAGAGTAGGAGGGACAACCCAGTTATCACAAGTGAGTATGTAATCAACCAAATCTGTAAAGGAAAATAATTGTGTAAGATAGAGGCATCTGGTGGAGGGCAGAAGTATATCTGTGACTCCAGGAAAATCAGGGTGAACAGTGACCCTTCCCTTCGGAGAGAAGCTCCACAGGATCTGGGCCCTCTAGAGCCTAGCAAGAAGAAGAAAAAAAAATCCTAATACCAGGGGCAGCAAAATTCATCACATCATTGTTTTTTCTCACCTATTCGTTTCTTTTTTTCTTAATTTATTAAGCATATAGTGTACAGTGGTTAGGAGGAAGGATTCTGGAACCAAATGGCAGGGTCGCAAATTCCCATTTTACCACTTCCTAAATGCAAGTTCTTTTCACCTATAAACTGGGGACAATGCAAACTTCATAAGATTGTTGCGAGAATTAAATCTAATTTATGTGAAGTGTGCCTGACCCCCAAATTAGCCTTATATGTAGTAGATTATGATGAGGAGGAAGAGGAAGATAAGAATGACGATGACAATGATGACAGTTATAGGGGCACCTGCTATGTGTGACCCCAGGCATTGGAGATGGCTTATGTTCCTCATCACAAGAAACATACAATTAAGCAGAGGGGATGGACATGACACTGATTTATTTTACTATGTGATGGTGCTGTGTATATTTGATCTGGGTTTGAGGTGCTATAGAGTATGGTGGCCAATAACACGGGTTCTTGAGTTAGACAGTCTGGGTCCAAATACTAGCTCAACTATTTACTCTGTGGTCCCAGACAAGTCATTTCACTCCTTAGTGCCTCAGTTTCCTCAACTGTAAAATGGGAGTATGAGAAGAACCTATTTCGTTGTGTAATTGCAAAGATTAAAGGAATCAATATGGTTAAAGTACTTAGAAAATGACACTGTCTACAGTAAATGTTCCATAAATAAACATCACCTGTTACTGTTATCTGGGCTTTTCACAGGTTCATAGTTGATAACTTCAGGATAAAGGAGCAAGCGAAACAAAGAGTGGCGGCGGTGAGAGAAACCATGAGAGGGACTGGAGCACAGGGTATGTGGACAGCAGCCCTGGGGGATGCAGCTGGAGAGGTTAGATTCACAAAGTTAAAAACCTCTAGTTCTCTTCCTGTCCAAAAGGCAGCCATCTCTCTCAATTTCAATATCATGATTTGTACTACCCTTCATGGGGCATGGTCACAGTACTCACAGTCTGCAAGATGAGACCTGATGACTGGTAAAAAGATTCCTTGCCTGTATAACCCCTATTAGCCTCTCTGACAACCCAAAAAGTCTTTTTATCATAGAAGTTAATTCTGGGTTAAGGGACTATATCCAAAAATGCTCTTAAAAAGCAATAGGTCAACTGAAAAGGCAATCCAACTAATCAACACTCACCAGCATAGAAGAATGAGACAGATCTCATAAAATCACACACACACACACACACACACACACACACACACATATATAAGGAACCCTATTTACCGATATGTAAGTCCTTTCTGGTTTTAATCAAAGAAATAATGTTGCTTGCTCATAAACAGAATAACTTCAATTAGCAATAATCACTAAGTCCTTAGTTCTTTGGAATTATATTGGCAAGGTTATGAAATCACTTTTTACCATGGAAGTAAAAGGGATCACATACAGTATGTGACCACAGATACTGGTTGCTTTTTTAGTTTAGTTAAATAACTCATACTTTTTTATATAATGTAAATTAACTGCCTGATGAGACTCATCCCCTTTGAACTTGACTGGCTATTTATAGTGGCAATTTTATAATTGAAATAAAAATGTTCTCCTAGAAGAGAAAAGAAGCATGGCTTTCTAAAACTCTATTATAAAAATTACCATTTCTAACTTGAAGAAACTGCATTTTCAGATTTTATCTCTCAAAAAATGACAGATTTTCAAAGTAAACAGCAGGCAGTTAATGAGGGTGATCTAAGGTGCAGGGTGCCAAGGGCAATTCTGGGCATTCTCTCATTGCTCCCAATTCCACATCCTGCTCTGTTTCTTGTCTTCTACTTCACAGTGGACCCATATCATTATGGCTAGCACTTTCTTTCTCTGATTAGTGGGAAAACAGCACTTTCTACTGATGCAGAAATCTGCCGCAGTCTATCAAGACATAACTGTAGATTTAACCTCGATCTTATTCCTGCAAAATGAAGGTAGTCATAATGTAAACACCTTATTCTGTCTCCCTGATGAGGGAGAAAATTATGAAGGTTATTAGAAACCAAAGACCCTGCAACTCAAATCTCAAAGTGATTACATGTCTATTATTCCATGTGGCCAGGATAAAATATGATCCGTATTCCATCGTGAGTAAGCCACGGCCAAGACACCGGGTTAGCATAAACTCTCTGAGGGTTTATATGTGTCTTGTACAAAGGCTTATGTTGGGAACTGACCTGGCACGAGGCAGCGAGAACCTGGCACCATTTCTAACTATCCCTCTTGTGACTCTGTCCCTGGCATCCCTGGGACAAGCAGCTGCCCATGTCCACATTGCTCAAGGTGCCCAGCCAGCCAAGCTCAGTCCTTCCAAAGAATTAAAAGCAAACCCCCCCAAAAAACTTATCTGCACTCAAGTTTCTTTTTCCTTTCTTTTTTTTTTTTTTTTTGTTTTTATTTCTTGAGAGACGGAGTCTTACTCTGTCACCCAGGCTAGTGTACAGTGGCGCGATCTCGGCTCACTGCAACCTCCACCTCCCGGGTTCAAGCGATTCTCCTGCCTCAGCTTCCCAAGTAGCTGGGACTACAGGCATGCGCCACCGCACCTGGCTAATTTTATGTTTTTAGTAGAGACAGGGGTTTCACTATATGTTGGCCAAGCTGGTCTTGAACTCCTGACCTCAAGTGATCCACCGTCTCAGCCTCCCAAACTGCTGGGATTACAGGCATGAGGCACTGCGCCCAGCCTGCACCCACATTTCTATCTGCTAATCAATAATCCCCTGAGCAGATGAACAAGGCACAAAAGAATGAGTGTGCCCCTCACTCTTGAGTGACACAGACTCTTTCCAGAGAAAAGAGGCAAGAAGAATGTCTTTTTTATGATTAGTTTTATGCAAAGATTCTTCTAACAGCAGTTTGGCTAGACAGAGAAAATTATGTCTATTTAATTTAATGACATATTAAAAATTATGCAACAGTGGTCTCAGAGCTAAAAGGAAAACTTAGGATGAATGTTTCACCAGGGAAGACTGGTAAGAATGTCTTCAGGGATACTCTTTATTCTTGCGACCTCAGCATGCCCAGGAAGCACAAGCAGTCTAATTTCTAGTGATGTCAAGACATTCAATACAAGATGTTGTTCCCTCTCCATCCTCCGGGACTACAGCGAACACCAAATGGAAACAATTAATTGTGAAGACACATACTTACGTGTTAATGATTCATGCAGCAAGGCCAAAGTTAGACCCCAAAAAAGAAAGAACTGTCAAAAAGGAGCTAGTGAGGAACTCGAATGGGAGAGATAAGACAGGTGTTGGCCATGGCACCAGCCAGACCTGGAAAAGCTGGAACTCAAGACCCTCTGAGAAGCAGGACACACATGGAGACAGATCAGCTCTGGAAAATGGGAGGCCAGACCAGGGTACAGGATGGTCAGAAAGGGCAGGACCCATGAAGGGACAAGACCAGTCCAACAGGTAGAGGCAGGGAGTTCCCCTCAAGAGTAAAGGGCAAGCAGAGCTTGAGACAGGGGATGTGAAAGCTCGCAGGATGCAGGGATAGAACAGCAGATGGTCAGCCCCAGGGAGTCAAAGGCAGCAGGAAGAGAAGCCCCAGTGCCAGGGCAAGGACTAGGATGCCTGGCCCTGGGAAGACAAACAGGGACTAAGCGGAAGCCCACCCTCTAGGATCTCAGAAATCCAGGGATTGATGTGCATAACAGGAACAGGAACCCCAGAACTGGGCCAGTGGGAGAGGCAGAGACTTGCAGCAGAAACCAAGAAGGAAGCAATGACTAGGGTTAGGGCACAATTCAGAGTGGAGGCAGACCAAGACTAAGGTGATGCTGAGTCACAGGAGGAACAATCCCAAGCTCTTTTTTTTTTTTTTCTTTTTTTCTGCAGAGACGAGGTCTCACTATGTTGTCCAGGCTGATCTCAAACTCCTGGGCTCAACTGATCCTCCCACCTCAGCCTCCCAAAATGCTGGGATTACAGATGTGAGCCACTGCACCCACGCTCTCTTAATTCCTCCTGACTAGAAAGAGCCCTTTGCCACTTTCAGCTTTGTTGCTGATAATTCTATAACCTTGGGCAAGTTACTTAACCTCTCTGAGCTTCAATTTCCCCATCTGTAAATAGGTGAATAGGATCCACCGCACAGGTTTGCCGTGAGGTTCAAATAAGATAATGCGGGTAAACACTTTAGCACAGTCTCTAACACGTGGCAGGGCTCAACAAAAGTCACTTACTTTTCTTTACCCTACTACTTCCAGTTGATTACTACTAAACTCTAGGTGTTTTAAAGATAGGCCCAAGCATTATTAATTCCCCTGTGTACTCTGCTCAGTTCCTGCCACAGTGCCAGGGACACATAGGCCACATATGCTCCATGGTGAATAGAACTCACAATAAATAATGCCTTAGTCCATTCGGACTGATAAAACAAAACACACTATAGACTAGGTGGCTTATAAACAACAGAAATTTACTTCTCATGGTTCTGGAGGCAGGGAAGTCCAAGGCCAAGGCATTGGCAAATTTGGTATCCGGTGAGGGCCTGCTTTCTAGTTCACAGACAGCACCCTCTTGCTGTGTCCCTACGTGCTGGGAAGAGCAAACTAGCTCTCCTAGGCCTCTTTGCTGAGGGCACTAATCTTTTTCTTGAGGGTTCCACTCTCATGGACTAATCACCTCTCAACAGCCCCACCTCCTAATACCATCATCTTGAGAGTTAGCATTTCAACATACAAATTTGGAAGGGACATAAACATTCCATTTATTGCAAATGAACACCAAAAGGAGAGCACAGTGGTTGTGGAATATAAAAGTGTTCATGTGTCATGGCATCCTAATAATTTTTCATTTTGGTGTCTGAAAAACAAATAAGTTTTTATCTGCATGCACTTTTAGCATCACCTTTTCTAGATCAAATCCTGTATTTTAGTACTGGTTTATGTGGTTCACACTAATCTATGTCCATTAAAATCAAGCAGAACTCCAGAGTGGGAAAGCACTTTTGCTGTCTTTTTCTATGGTGTTTTCTAGACAGAGTGGACCCAGGGCACCATCAGACATTCTTTTTGGTAGACAGCGAGGGGTGGAAGGTAGGAAAGAGAATTTTAAAAGGAGGCATATCAAATGTGTGGGTGGGGGGCAGGTATGTTCCTTATGTTATTGTGGTAGTGGTTTAATGATTGTATACATATATCAAAACTTACAAAACTGTACATTTTGAACATCTGCGATTCCTTGTATGTCAACTATACCTCAATAAAGCTGCTAAAAAATCAAAGGTTATAAGTCATTGTACATTTAAGATATCATAAATGAGTTTTGAAAATTATTCAAGGTTTTGGATCAAGCTAAAACACCAAACTACTCAGTGTTTTCTTTTGATGAAAAACTTTCTGATAGACAGATTTAAACATTTTTCAATGTTCAGTTGAACTTTCCATTTACAGGATGTCAGAGTGAACTTTCTTCTTTCTCATATTCACAAATAACAATAATAATAGCTGGAATTATCATTACTTCTATGGGCTGAGAGTGATCTGACCTGTGCACTTTAATGTATTGGATCATTTAATCCTTAGAATCGTACTGTGTAAATAGAACATCATCCTCATTTATAGAGAAGGACACTCAGAGCTAAGGTCCCATGCCACATAAGAGGGAGGACTGGCACTTCAAACCAGGCAGCCTGAGTCCAGAGCCCAAGATTTTAAACACAAAGCTGTAAGAGTGTCCTGATTTGGCTGTGGGAAAAAATCTCCTCTCCCATTGGATACACCCAGTCAAGGTGCTCAGCTTTCCCCCGCCATGGTTGCTGTATTAGTTAGTTTTCACACTGCTATAAAGAACTGCCCAAGACTGGGTAATTTATAAAGAAAAGAGGTTTAATTGACTCACAGTTTCAAATGGCTGGGGAGGTCTCAGACAATTATGGTGGATGGCGAAGGAATAGCCAAGGCACATCTTACGTGGTGGCAGGTGAGAGACAGAGTGAGTAGCGAAGGGGGACGAGCCCCTTATAAAACTATCAGATCTCATGAGAATTCACTCACTATCACAAGAACAGCAAGGGGGGAACTGCCACCATGATCCCATCACCTCCCACCAGATGTCTCCCTAGATAGGTGGGGATTATGGAGATTATAATTCAAGATGAGATTTGGGTGGGGATATAGACAAACCATATCAGTTGCTATTCTGGCTCCTCTTTTTCTTGAGTCTGATTCATCTACTTTTCCCTTTAAAAAAGATACTATATTATAATCAAGTTGGATTTAGTTCAGAAAGTTGCTATTCTGGCTCCTCTTTTTCTTGAGTCTGATTCATCTACTTTTCCCTTTAAAAAAGATACTATATTATAATTAAGTTGGATTTAGTTCAGAAATTTTAAATGCATTTGAAAATTAATGAATCCAGCCGGGCATAGTGGCTCACACCTATAATCCCAGCACTTTGGGAGGCTGAGGCAGGCAGATAACCTGAAGTCAGGAGTTCGAGACCAGCCTGGCCAACATGGGGAAACCCCCTCTACTAAAAATACAAAAATTAGCTGGGCATGGTGGTGTGCACCTGTAATCCCAGCTACTCGGGAGACTGAGGCAGGAGAATCACTTGGACCCAGGAGGTGAACGTTGCAGTGAACTGAGACTGCACCACTGCACTCCAGTCTGGGTGACAGAGCAAGACTCCATCTCAAAAAAAAAACAAAGAAAATTAATGAATGCAATTCACCATATTAAATAAGGGACAATATTCATATGATCATCTCAATAGATATAGAAAAACTGATATATTTACGTAACTTAACTATATATCATTAGCAGCATGTTAATTTCTTAATTTTTATATTACTTCATTTTTCAAAAATTGCTGTTAGCCAAGTTAGGATTAACTACCTGAATCTGATAAATGGTTCTACAAAAATCTGTAGAGCAAACATCATTCATAATGGTGAAAAGTTGAATGTTGCCCTGCGATCAGAAACGAGAAAAGAATACCCACCATCACTTTCTCCTCCCACTGTAGTAAAGGATCCCAGTCAATGCAATAGGTCAAGAAAAAGGAATAAAGTTATGGAGCTGGGAAGAAGAAATAAAAATGTCACTACTCATACATGGCATGTTGTATATTTGGAAAATCCAAAAGAATCCATAGATAAAATTATTATAATTAATAAGTTAAATTAGCAAGTTTGCCAGATACATGGACAATATGCAAAAATCTATTGTATTTCTATGTAGCATCGACAGTTACTGGGCATGGTGGCTGGCGCCTGTAATCCCAGCACTTTGGGAGGCCGAGGCGGTCAGATCATGAGGTCAGGAGATCAAGACCATCCTGACTAACATGATGAAACCCCGTCTCTACTAAAAACACACACAAAAAATTAGCCGGGCGTAGTGGTGGGCACCTGTAGTCCCAGCGACGCGGGAGGCTGAGGCAGGAGAATGGCGTGAACCCGAGAGGCGGAGCTTGCAGTGAGCTGAGATGGCGCCACTGCACTCCAGCCTGGGCGACAGAGAGAGACTCCGTCTCAAAAAAAAAAAAAAAAATTTAATAATAACATAAAAGTGTCAAATACTTAAGAACAAATGTAACCAAAGATTTGCAAGTCCTCTGCATAGAAAACTACACAAACTATAAAAAATAAAGAAAAGTTAAAGGGGGATTAAATAGATGGCGGGATATATTGTAGTCATGGATTGTATGTTCTTTCTCTGCCTAAGTGAGCCAGAATTGGTTTCAGCTCCTTACCACTCAAGCACCCTAACTGGTACAGAGGTTTTAAGTTGAAGGTACCCCCCCACCATACAGCTGATTTCCTTGCCCTCCATTTATCAAACACCCCTGTGGTTTTCCACCTCTTTATTTTTGCTCCAGTCTTTCTTTATCTGCCCAAATCCACTCATCCAGCACAAGCTCACCTTTTTATGAGTTCTTCCTGTGCCACTCAGTTTAAATTCACTTCTTTTGCCTTGAACTCAATAGCAATTTTTCACATGCAATTAATCTTAATAATATTTGCAAGCGCCTATGTTGATCGTCTGTAAATATTTGTTATTTAACCTTTCTCAATTCATCTCTCCCAGTAGAATGTTCCCTCCAAGAGGACAAAATTCAGACCTTATATTTCTGTTTCACTCTCTGGTAATGCCTTTCATGTGGGAAATCCTCAATATGCATTTACAAATGTGATTTGTTTTGGAAGCAATATGTTGCTGCAATTACTGGATTAAAAATTAGATGACACTTTGGCTCAAGCCAAGTAGATGCAATAGTCCCAGATCTAAGACATCTAAGATTTATATGCTTTTTTCCTATTAATTAGAACAGGGTGACAAACAATGATCCTGGGAGCCTCACCAATTCTCAAGAATTTACTCAGAAAACCAATAATTGGAGACTTTACCAAGAAACTCTATAGGCTCAAATCAAAGAACATAGACTTAAGATTTCCTAGAAAAACAAACAAAAAGATTTAAGATTTTTAAAAATAAATCCTATGTCCTTGAAGTATTACAATACTAGAGGGACACTATTACATTTACAACCACCCTCCACCCCCCACAACCACATGACCTCAAAACACATCAATGATGTTTGGCAAACACAAAAGCTAAGCTCCAATCAACAAATATCACTAAAAGTAGATCAACCACTGTGGGAGGAATAATGGGTTTAATGAGTTGTCATAGAGAATACTCTGCAATTCCTTAATCAGAGGCCAGAGGTGGGAGAATGTTAACAAATGTATAGTAGAAAGGCTTCCATGGGATCACACACAAAATGAAAGATCTTATCTTTTTAAATACTTGACTCTGACTTTGAAATACAAAGGAAAATACATAGAATGTCAACGAATGTGTTCCCTAATTTAATGTGCTGACAATACAGGATAAAATACCTGAAATGCAGAAACTTAACTCTTAAAATGACCAAATAAAAGCATATTTTATAGGTTACCTGAGATTCCTAGCAGGTGAATTATGAAAAAGATCCATAAATTGGCATTGGATGTTACCATCTGTAATAACTCTGGATTTAAATCTGAAAATAAAAAAGCAGGAATACAGACCAGGATGGACCCAGGACAACCACTAACACTACTAATGCTGGGCGGATTTTCCCCACCTCACAAAAATCTGTCTTCAGGATGGAGTTGGCTTAGCCAAGAGCACATGCAACCATTCGTTTCACAGACAGTGGCCCAAAAGAGATACAAGAGGTTCTTCATCTTGTAAATTCCTCCAGCAGAAGCAGAAGTGAAGTAAGAGTGTGTGTGCGCGTGTGTGTGTGTGTGTGTGTGTGTGTGTGTGTGTGTGATTGTTTGGGTGTGTGACTGTTTGGGTGTCTATTGTTCAGGTTACAAGCATCATACAGTGATCCTTGACTGTCCAATCACATTTCTGTGTGTGTATCTCTAGGGTAATCAGGTGGGGACCTAATCCTTTAAATGCCAGTTTCTGAAGGTCCTTTCTCTTGGACTTACTAGTTTCCTCAGATAACACCCCTCCAACCCCTCCAAACTCCTTCATGGGTTGTATGAACTTTCCTGTCAGTCTGGAGGAAGGAGTGGCTAGGGTTTGTCCCAACTAAACATGATAGCCTTCACTTCATTTCTGTTTTCAGGGAGCCATTTACCCCTCTCTCCTAAATAGTAGAGGAATTAGAAACTAGGAAGGTATTTGTGGATCTAATTGCTCCTTTTAAAGACTTTACACCAATTCTGCTTTCAGCCCCAGCCTACCCCCAGCCTTTAGAGGCATCTGTCGCTTCTAGATCCCAAGCCTATCTGGAGACCCGTCGTTAGATGGGCTCGCTGCTCATGCCCTTGCTCCACAGGCGTGGGTTCCACCGGAACTGCTCTGCTAAGCCTTCCACTTTCTAGAATTCCAGTGTTACTCCAGCTTGCTTTTGTCTCCTATCCCATCTGCTTTGTGCCTATGCCTTTTTCATTCCTTTACTGTCATTTTATTTTTTAGAAAATTTTATAGATTTAGGGGGTACCAGGGCTGTTTTTTTTTTTTTGTTTTTTGGTTGGTTTTCCCCAGATGCAGTCTTGCTCTGTCACCCAGGCTGGAGTGCAGTGGCACGATCTCGGCTCACTGCAACCTCTGCCTCCCAGATTCAAGCAATTCTCCTGCCTCAGCCTCCCGAGTAGCTGGAATTACAGGAATGCACCACCACGCCCGGCTAATTTTTGTATATTTATTAGAGACGGGGTTTCACTATCTTGGCCAGGCTGGTCTCGAACTCCTAACCTCAGGTGATCCGTCTACCTTGGCCTCCCAAATTGCTGGGATTATAGGTGTGAGCCACGGTAACCCAGCCACAAGCGCTGTTTTGTTACATGGATATATAGTAGAGTGGTGAAGGAGCCATTAGATCCATAGATACCGTCCTAGTTTCCAAGTCTTTTACCGTTTAGTGGAGAGGGGTAAATGTCTCCCTGAGAAGACAGAAATGAAATGAAGGCTATCAGGTTCAATGGGGGAAATTCCCTGACCCCTCCTGCCTCAAGACGACAGCAAGGCTTGTACCACCCACGCAGGAGTTTGGAGGAGTGGCAACTGAGGAAACTAAATTTCCTCTCAGTTTCCGAAGAGGAAGCAGAGCGAAATTAATCACAGGAATAATGTACATTGTACCCATCAACTAATTTGTCATCCCTCACCTCCCTCTTCCCTTCCCACCCCTCAGAGTCTCCAGTGTTTATTATTCCACCGTCTATGTCCATGTGTACACACTATTGATTAATAGCTCCCACTTGTGAGGACAGGTCTTTGTGGTCATTTTAGTAATGTTTTCAAAGAAGTAGATTTTAGAAGTCTAAACAGGAGCTTCTGGTTATATTTTATAGTAATGTAAAGGGCATCTCTCTAATTAAACAATTCCATATGCTCAATGCCCACCACACCATTATCCCCTTCCAAATACGTAGATCAAAACATATGATACGTTGCTTTTATGTACATTGAAAACAAAACAATATCTTTCAGATGAATAATGAAGTTCTTTATAAACCCTGAACCTCTCTAACCTTTCAGGTATTATACATTGTTTCCACTTCAGTACGATGACCTGTAGCCTACATTACAGCCACATTTATAGGAGTTTTCTGGAAGTAGAGAAAGGCTTCTAATAAATATTATGACATTTAGTTAGCTTACAAGTTCTGATCATCTGCCTCCCAAAACTCCTTTACATCACATTATCATGCACTGGCTCAGAAAATGAATTAGCTTTAAATAGGATTTTGCCCCAGTGGCTATATGCAAAGCTGTAAGCCACTTGTGATCATTACTGTTTTAAGGAAAGACAGTGGTTTTGGAGACTCTCAGCCATGTCGGTGCACATGTTCTTGCTTCCTCTTTCACGCCAGCAGCACCAGTTTTCCCACACAAGAACAAAGCTTTGGGCAGTTTTTCCTCTTCTTCCACTATCTTTGCCCCTATCTACCTTTTTCTGATTGTCACTGCTCCCTCCCTAAGCCAGGCTCTTTCCAATCTAATCCTCTTCTTCCATGAGGGACTTCTCAATGAAATCCTTGCTTTCACCATGTTTCTTCCTTGTTCAAGGACTTCTAATGACTGTCTCTCACCTACAGAGAGAAGCCAAAGCTTCTGAGCAGGCAGGTATGTTCCCCCATCGGTGCACACAATCAGTGCTGAAGCACAAGCCTTCTCTCCTCCCAGGCACCTGAATACTCCGTGCTCACTCCAAAAGGACTGATCCCGCGCTCAGGGGCTGTCTCCATCCACCTAGGTATACCCTTCCTGACCTCAATTATTCCCAACAATGTTCCAAGGTCCTGACTATAATCTGCCTCCGTAACAAGACTTTCCCAGTACCTCTGGGGCAGATCAATCTCTTAGGAAATTAATCTGTCACCATCTGTTGGAAAGCAAATCACACTTTGCCTGGTATCACTTGACTAGTTTACTTGTCTGTGGACTTGCTTCAAATAAAATGAAACAAATTGGCAGGTACATCCAGCTCCCTGAGGAACCACTACAATGCAATGTACATTTGTTTAACAAATATTTGGTGGACGAATGAATTGTTTTTGAAAAAGAATGAAATCTTGTTGAATGGCTATGCCAAAAGCCCATGGTTGCAACTGTAAATCAATTTGTCTGATACACTGAATTTCTGGAAAGGAGAGGTGGGGATCTTCCCAGCATCTCTTACAGTATCTTATTCTCCCAGCTTTGGGCACACTGCCTAGGCTCAAGAGGACACTCAACATAGGTGATAAACAGATGAATGAAAATCTTTAGCATCTTCCTTTCCAAACATTCTAGTCCCATGATTTGCAAAGACTTGGAGGGTCTGTTCTGCTTTTGCTACCAAAAATTTCTTTTTCTAATTTTAAAATACCAGCAGATGTACTTACAAGGCCCTATCCTCTTCTATCTCCCCAGGAATCTCGCTCCATCAATTATCCATCATGTTCTGTATCACAGCCAAAATGCTCTTTCTAAACCCACATCTGATTTTTGTTATTTCTGTCTTGGTAGCCTGACAGGTCATTCCAAACCCTTGAGTGATCTGTGTACTCCCAGTCTCTCCAGAGAGCCCTGGATTCTAGCCATAACGAACCACTTACAATGCCCCAAACTTGCCAAGTCCTATCTTGTTACCCAAATGGTTCTTGTTGCCTCTTTCCTGAAGACTCACCTCCAACATGTTGCATTAGTCCTTCAAATAAACATCTATGAATCCTTTAAAATTCAGCTCCAATATCACCTCCTCCTGAAAGACTTCGTTGGACAGAGTTAAATTCTTGTGCCTTTGTTTCCATAGTACTTTAATGATGTGGCAAATGTAAGACTTATTTCAATCCTATAAATTATTTGTTTGTGTCTCTCACTATACTGTAAGCCCATACTAGGAGATATGTTGCATTGATGTTTACATGTTCTCTTTATATTACCAGCACCTACCATAGTGTCTGACACTTAATAAATGGTTTCATTGATTAAATAATTACCTTTATAAAGTAACATGAAATTCAAAAGAAAGCAAAGAATGCAAACCGCTAAAAGTTCATTATGTCCTTACAAGGACAAAAGTAAATTATGTCCTCACGTCCTTCATGTCTTGGCTCAAATGTATGTTAAACAGCCTAAAAACAAAATTGGTGTTTTATTCCAAAAACTTATTAAAGAATTCTTCCTATATTTAAATTTATCCAATTATATCTTTTCATGTAACACTTCTCCAAGTGTATCCCAAAGAATACTATAAAAGCAATCATACTAGTTGTTTTTTAAAGGGTTGCATGATCAAAAAGCTTGGAAAAAATTGGGGTAAATAAGTTAATAAAGGTTTTTCTAATACAAACTTCCCAAAGGCTTTAATGTGCTAATCTGCACTGTAAATCTCTTAAGAAGCACAAAATTTGCAGCATTTTTCTAAACTTATTTGAACTTTTGCAATAGAGCATCTTGTGGAATTCATTTAGAAAATACTACTTGCTATATACCTGTTTAAACATAAGTCCTTTGCTCATTTAAACATAGAGTGACAGCAAAGCATGAAGGCAAAAGAGGGAATATTAAAGTATAGTACTTACTGGCTATGCAGATGATCCTAAACTTATTTAACCTCTCTGGGCCTCAATTTTCTTACCTTAGGAAATGAAGTTCATGATACTTGTTTCAGCAGGCAGATTGCACAGTTTGAATAAAATGCTAGAGGTAGAAAACTCAGCATATTGCCAGACACATGATAAGGGAAAAGTAAATGGTAGATATAGAAAATTAGCAACTTAATTTATCACCTTGTAACCTTACACTGACAAAAAAAAAAAAAAAAAAAAAAGAGCCAATAGATTACCCAGATCATAAAATTTCGTAATATTCTGCCCTTTCTTTATTATTATCAAGCACTAAGTTTTGACCTTGCATTCTGTCTGAAAGCTGCTAGTTTAGTCATGTAGCTAGTTGAATCATGTTTCTAAACAGACTAGTATCCTAAGTCAAATATTCCTGCCCTTTCAAACCTTAAAGGAAAATACATAAATATACTCAGTTGCTAATGTGAACATCTTCCTATCTCAGTAGCTCAGTAGTAGGGAGAAATCTATAATTTTCTGTGGCTCCTTTACAACTCTTTTCTCTACTGGTTAATGAAAAGGGAAGAAAAGTTCATAAAACAAAATTTTCCTAGTGATCTAAGGGAAGATCACCATATTAATCTGCTCGCCAATTAAGTTTTCACATGAAAGTGAATTGTAGAGATAGTATGAAAACAATTCTGAGAAAGTTTTCAGTTGCATTCATCCGAAGCATTACCCTTTGAACTCCCCAGTCAAAAAGCAGTTTACCTGCCCCAGCACCTCCTGAGTCCTCCAATCTTTTCTCCCTTGCTGGGCTCCAAGCACAATGGACTCCAGTGATTCTCCATTCTCTCAGAAATGCTCCCACCTTAAGGCTTAGCACTGGCTCTTTCTTCTGCCTGGAAATTCCTTCCCTGGATAGCGACTGTCTCACTTCCTCATGTCCTTCATGTCCTGGCTCAAATGTTCTCAGGAAGGCTTATCTTGACAGTACTCTTGCACCCTTCCTCCACACCCACACAGCCAATCTGCCTTGCCTGGCTCGACCTTTGCTCTTTCCTGTAGCATTTACCACCTTTTGACACCTAGACCTACTTAAGTTTATTGTTAATCATCTGCCTGCCTCCACAACAAGATGTAAATTCTAGACCACAAGGTGTAAACTCTACACGGCAAGATGTAAACAATGGCAAGATGTTGGTCTAGGTTGTTTACTGATGGAGCTGAGCATCCAGAACACTACTTTGACATAGTAAAAGCTCAGTATTTTTTTGGTTGAATGGATACTATAAATTGGATTGTATCTAGATTGCAGGTGAAGGCAGAGCTTGATGAAAGGGACGTGATGAAGGGAAGAATGAGGAACTACCAAGATTGGGGTGCTTTTCTTCTTTCCTCACCTCCAACTGATTTAGGGTGTTTCTCCCACTCCCTAAGAAGTGGAGGAAGAAAAGAACAGCTAAGATAAGAGAGAAGAGGGGAGTGTAATGGTAAGAGGAGAAAGAGAAAAGGTACAGCCACAAATGGGCACTCATCTGAAAACAGGGAGAACAAAGTTGAAGGTTTCCAACCGGACTCTGAGCAGCATTCCACTCTGCCCTGCTCTCCTTTTCTCTTGTTGAAATTGAAACTAACTAAAAGATATTTTTAAGGCCTAATAAAACTGCATGATTTAAACAGACATCACTAATTGTCAGCAAACAACAAGGATTTTCTGGGGCACCATAACCTATTTTTCAGTCATTTAGATAGTAAAACCACTCCTTCACCTCTACATTCAGCCCATTGTCAAGGACAGATGTGATTTCTTTTTATCTCAGTCCTTGTATAATTTTTCACACTAATATAATATTTTAGTAAAAGGTGGAAAGGGAAAAATCTCATGCGTGGTTTCAAAATGAGAAGCCCAACTCCTTGGTCACCAAAAATAATTCATTATTTAATTAACTTGCCAAGACTTCTTATTTGCTTAGTAAATGTTAGTCTCTGTGCCTGTGCTGAAGCATTAAAATGGTAAGTTGTGACTCTTGGTTATAATTTAGTGCAGTGTTTTTCACTTATGTTCCTTCTCCAGAGAGAACCTTCCAGATGTGGTTGACTTCCTCAAGACAATTTCTTATTACTAATTCATAGACAAGAAGGTATATCTTTTGTATATTCTCACCAAACAAGATTTTTAATTGAATTTTATTTTCCCATTTTATATTTTGAATAGACTTTCGTATATTTTTCAAATACAAAGCGTTATACCATTTTGTCACAATGTTTTCGTTCACTTATTCATTCATGCATCAGATGTCTATTGAGTGCTACTAGATGCTGGCTAGGTGATATGGTTAAAATGGTGAGGAATAAGGAAAATGTTGTCTTAAATTGTATGTGCAACACCAACAAAGAGCTCCTCCACACTCCCCAGCACCTTTGCTCCTTGAGAATTACTAATTTAGTATAACATATAAATTTAGTATTGAATTCCATCTAAAACTCTTGTGTATATGATTTTTCAAAACACAGTTATTCCTATTCTCATTCTTAAATTTTATTAATTCAATCAGTTATCCAATTCAATTATCTAATTCTTAAATTTAATTTCTTATTATTATAAAAATCATACATGATTAATATGGAAAATTTGGAAAATGTAAAAAAGTAGAAGAAGCAAAGATGTTTCATTCATAACCCTACCACCAGGGTCAACCAATAATAATGGTTTAAGACATTTTTTCCTTCCGGTTTTATTCCTTTTGCTGGATTAGCTTTACACTAAAAAGAAACATAGCAAGAAAGCCAATATGAAGAAAATTAATCCTATGGAAAAACCTAACACAAGATCTAAATAATGTAGAAATATATCATGTACTTGGATTACAAGATACTATTGCAAAACTGTCAAATCATTAGGACATACCTATAACTTCATTACAACCATAAACCAACTATGCTTTACTCTTACTTGTTTATAGTCTTTTTTAATAAAGCTGAAGAAAATTAATTTAAAATAAATATGGAAGACTGAAGGTTGAAAACCAGACCAAGGGGCAAGATGACCAAATAGGAACAGCTCCAGTCTGCAGCTCCCAGTGAGATCAATGCAGAAGACAGGTGATTTCTGCATTTCCAACTGAGGTACTCAGCTCATCTCACTGGGACTGGTTAGACAGTGGGTGCAGCCCACGGAGGGCGAGCCGAAGCAGGGTGTGGCATTGCCTTACCCAGGAAGCCCAAGGAGTCAGGGAACTCCCTCCCCTAACCAAGGGAAGCCCGTGAGGGACTGTGCCCTAAGGAACAGTGCACTCTGGCCCAGATACTACTCTTTTCCCATGGTCTTTGCAACCCACAAACCAGGAGATTCCCTTGGGTGCCTACACCTCCAAGGTCTTGGGTTTCAAGCAAAAACTGGGCAGGCATTTGGTCAGACACTGAGCTAGCTGCAGGATTTTTTGTTTTTCATACCCCAGGGGCTCCTGGAATGCCAGCGAGAGAGAACCATTCACTCCCCAGGAAAGGGGGCTGAAGCCAGGGAGCCAAATGGTCTAGCTCAGTGGATCCCACCCCCACAGAGCTCAGCAAGCTAAGATACATGAGCGTGAAATTCTTGTTGCCAGCACAGCAGTCTGAACTTGACCTGGGACACTCAAGCTTTGTCGGGGGAGGGGCATCCACCATTACTGAGGCTTGAGTAGGCAGTTTTCCCCTCAGGGTGTAAACAAAGCCACCAGGAAGTTCGAACTCAGCAAAACCACTGTAGCCAGACTGTCTCTCTAGATTCCTGCTCACTGGGAAGGGCATCTCGAAAGAAAGGCAGCAGTCCCAGTCAGGGGCTTATAGATAAAACTCCCATCTCCCTGGGACAGGGCACCTGGGGGAAGGGACAGCTGTGAGCACAACTTCACCAGATTTAAACATTCCTGCCTGCTGGCTCTGAAGAGAGCAATGGATCCCCCAGCACAACATTTGAGCTCTGCTAAGGGACAGACTACCTGCTCAAGTGGGTCCCAGACTCCCATGCCTCCTGACTGGGAGACACCTTCCAGCAGGGGTGGACAGACACCTCATACTGGAGAGCTCTGGCTGGCATCTGGCAGGTGCCCCTCTGGGACAAAGCTTCCAGGGGAAGGAATAGGCAGCAATCTTTGCTGTTTTGCAGTCTCCGTTAGTGATACCCAGGCAAACGGGGTCTGGAGTAGACCTCCAGCAAACTCCAGCAGACCTGCAGTAGAGGGGCCTGACTGTTAGAAGAAAAACTAACAAACAGAAAGGAATAGCATTAACATCAACAAAAAGGACATACACACAGAAACCCCATCCAAAGGTCACCAACATCAAAGACCAAAGGTAGATAAATCCACAAAGATGAGGAAAAACCAGTGTAAAAAGGCTGACAATTCCAAAAACCAGAACACCTCTTCTCCTCCAAAGGATGACAACTCCTCGCCAGCAAGGGAACAAAACTGGATGGAGAATAAGTTTGATGAGTTGACAGAAGTAGGCTTCAGAAGGTGGGTAATAACAAACTCCTCTGAGCTGAAGAAGCATGTTCTAACCCAAGGCAAGGAAGCTAAGAACCTTGAAAAAAGGATAGAGGAATTGCTAACTACAATAACAAGTTTAGAGAAGAACATAAATGACCTGAAATGATGGAACTGAAAAACACAGCACAAGAACTTTATGAAGCATACACAAGTATCAATAACTGAATCAATTAATCAGAAGAAAGGATATCAGAGATTGAAGATCAACTTAATGAAATAAAGCATGAAGACAAGGTTAGAGAAAAAAGAGTGAAAAGGAATGAACAAAGCCTCCAAGAAATATGGGACTATGTGAAAAGACCAAACCTACATTTGATTGATGTACCTGAAAGTGACAGAGAGAATGGAACCAAGCTGGAAAACACTCTTCAGGATATCATCCAGGAGAATTTCCCCAACCCAAGACAGGCCAACATTCAAATTCAGGAAATACAGAGAACATCACAAAGATACTCCTCGAGAAGAGCAACCCCAAGACACATAATCATCAGATTCACCAAGGTTGAAATGAAGGAAAAAATGTTAAGTGCAGCCAGAGAGAAAGGTCGTGTTACCCACAAAAGGAAATCCATCAGACTAACAGCAGATCTCTCTGCAGAAACCTTGCAAGCCAGAAGAGAGTGGGAGTCAATATTCAACATTCTTAAAGAAGAGAATTTTTAACCCAGAATTTCATATCCAGCCAAACTAAGCTTCATAAGTGAAAGAGAAATAAGATCCTTTACAGACAAGCAAATGCTGAGAGATTTTGTCACCACCAGGCCTGCCTTACAAGAACTCCTAAAAGAAGCACTAAATATGGAAAGGTAAAACCGGTACCAGCCACTGCAAAAACATACCAAATTGTAAAGACTATCAACACTCTGAAGAAACTGCACCAACTAACGGGCAAAATAACCAGCTAGCATCATAATGGCAGGATCAAATTCACCCATAACAATATTAATCTTAAATGTAAACGGATTAAATGCCCCAATTAAAAGACACAGACTGGCAAACTGGATAGAGTCAAGACCCATTGGTGTGCTGTATTCAAGAGACCCATATCACATGCAAAGACACACATAGGCTCAAAATAAAGGAATGGAGGAAGATTTACCAAGCAAATGGAAAGCAAAAAAAAAAAAAGCAGGGGTTGCAATCCTAGTCTCCGATAAAATAGACTTTAAACCAACAAAGATCAAGAAAGACAAAGAAGGGGATTACATAATGGTAAAGGAATCAATGCAACAAGAAGAGCTAACTATCCTAAATATATATGCACCCAATATAGCAGCACCCAGATTCATAAAGCAATTTCTTAGAGACGTACAAAGAGACTTAGACTCCCACACAATAATAGTGGGAGACTTTAACACCCCACTGTCAATATTAGACAGATCAATGAGACAGAAAATTAACAAGGATATTCAGGTCTTGTACTCACCTCTGGACCAAGCAGACCTAATAGACATCTACAGAACTCTCCACTCTAAATCAACAGAATATACATTCTTCTTAGCACCACATCACACTTATTCTAAAACTGACCACATAATTGGAAGTAAAACACTCCTCAGCAAATGCAAAAAAACCAGAAATCATAACAAACCGTCTGTCAGACCACACTGCAATCAAATTAGAACTCAGGATTAAGAAACTCACCCAAAACCACACAACTACGTGGAAACTAAACAACCTTCTCCTGAATGACTACTGGGTAAACAACAAAATTAAGGCAGAAATAAATAAGTTATTTGAAACCAATAAGAACAAAGACACAATATACCAGAATCTCTGGGACACAGCTAAAGCAGTGTTTAGAGGGAAATTTATAGCACTAAATGCCCACAAGAGAAAGTAGGAAAGATCTCAAATTGACACTCTAACATCACAATGAGAAGAACTAGAGAAGCAAGAGGAAACAAATTCAAAAGCTAGCCGAAGATAAGAAATAACTAAGATCAGAGCAGAACTGAAGAAGATACAGACACAAAAAAACTTCAAAAAAATCAGTGAACCTAGGAGCTGGTTTTTTGAAAAGATTAACAAAACAAACAGACAAACAGAGAGCTAAATCATGAGTGAACTTCCATTCACAATTGCTACAAAGAGAATAAAATACGTAGGAATACAACTTACAAGGGAAGTGAAGGACCTCTTCAAGGAGAACTATAAACCACTGTTCAAGGAAATAAGAGAAGACACAAAGAAATGGAAAAACATTCCATGCTCTTGGATAGGAAGAATCAATATCATGAAAATGGCCATACTACCCAAAGTAATTAATAGATTCAATGTTATCCCCATCAAGCTACCATTGACTTTCTTCACAGAATTAGAAAAAACTACTTTAAATTTCATATGGAACCAAAAAGAACCAAATTTCACATAGAACCAAAAAAGAGCCCATATAGCCAAGAAAATCCTAAGCAAAAAGAAAGCTGGAGGGATGATGCTACCTAACTTCAAACTATACTACAAGACTACAGTAACAAAAACAGCATAGTACTGGTACCAAAACAGATATATAGACCAATGGAACAGAACAGAGGCCTCAGAAATAATGCCACACATTACAACCATCTGATCTTTGGCAAATCTGACAAAAACAAGCAATGGTGAAAGGATTCCCTATTTAATAAATGGTGTTGGGAAAACTGGCTAACCATATGCAGAAAACTGAAACTGGATCCCTTCCTTACACCTTATACAAGAATTAACTCAAGATTAAAAACTTAAATGTAAGAACCAAAACCATAAAAACCCTAGAAGAAAACCAAGGCAATACCATTTAGGACACAAGCACGGACAAAGACTTAATGACTAAAACATCAAAAGCAATGGCAACAAAAGGCAAAATTGACAAATGCGATCTAATTAAACTAAAGAGCTCCTGCACAGTAAAAGAAATTATCATCAGCATGAACAGGCAACCTACAGAATGGGAGAAAATTTTTGTAACCTTTCCATCTGACAAAGGGCTAATATCCAGAGTCTACAAGGAACTTAAACAAATTTACAAGAACACAAAAAAACAATCCCATCAAAAAGTGGGTGAAGGATATGAACAGACACTTCTCACAGGAAGACATTTGTGCGGCCAACAAACATATGAAAAAAAGCTCATCATCACTGGTCATTAGAGAAAGGCAAATCAAAACCACAAATAGATACCATCTCATGCCAGTTAGAATGGTGATCATTAAAAAGTCGGGAAACAACAGATGCTGGGGAGGATGTGGAGAAATAGGAATGCTCTTACACTGTTGGTGGGAGTGTAAATTAGTTCAACCATTGTGGAAGACAGTGTGGTGATTCCTCAAGGATCTAGAACTAGAAATACCATTTGACCCAGCAATCCCATTAGTAGGTATATACCCAAAGGATTATAAACCATTCTACTCTAAAGACACATGCACATGTATGTTTATTGCAGCACTATTCACAATAGCAAAGACTTGGAACCAACCCAAATGTCCATCAATGATAGACTGGATAAAGAAAATGTGGCACATATACACCATGGAATACTATGCAGCCATAAAAAACGATGAGTTCATGTCCTTTGTAGGAACATGGATGCAGCTGGAAACCATCATTCTCAGCAAACTAACATAGGAACATCAAACCACACACCACACTCATAAGTGGGAGTTGAACAATGAGAACATATGGACACAGGGAGGGGAACATCACACACCAGGGCCTGTCAGGGGGTGGGGAGCTAGGGGAGGGATAGCATTACGAGAAATACCTAATGTAGATGACGGGTTGATGGGTGCAGCAAACCACCATAGCATGTTTATACCTATACTGTAACAAACCTGAACGTTCTGCACATGTATCACAGAACTCCAAGTGTAATAATTTTTTTAAAAATTCAATTTACCATAATTTTATTGACCTTTTCTTTACAGAAATTTTTGCTTTTGTGGTCAAAAAGTGGTCAACTCTTGGCAATTTCATATGGTTCAAGCTAATATTTTGCAGCTATGTTGCTGATGGTTGTTGGTTCAGGTTTGTTACGTTTTTCTGATATATTGTGTGATAAACATTTTTTACTTTAAAGTCTATTTCACCTGCCATTTATATGGTTAGAGCATCTTTATTTTGATCAGTATTTTTAAAATGTAATCCATATATCTTTCTTCCGATTAAATCCTATTTGGACTGAAAAAAAAAAGGAAAACCAGGTCAGTATTATAAATAATATTAATGAGTGGGGAGCATCAAACTTGCCAAATGTTAAAATGGACTATACAGCTATTATAATCAAAGCAATATGTCTCAGGCCTGGCAACAAATAAATAGATTAGTGGATTAGAGAAAAGAATTTTTAAAATTGATGCTAATGTAATTTAATTTATTGGAGAAAAGATTATTTAACATGTGATGTTCAAACAATTGGTCCTTTATATAAAAAGAGATGCAGTTGAGCCTTCCACTTTTATATAAAAAAATTCCAGATGTAAAAAACACTAAATGTTAAAAATAATAAAATAAAAAATAGAAATTTTTAGAAGAAAATTTTAGAAAATAGGAGGTGGGAAGACTTTTTGAAGTAAGATAGGAAATTCAGAATATGTATAGGAAGAAAAATTTTATTTCATACAATTATTTTTTAATTTTGTAGCAGAAAATTACAAAAGTAAAATCAAAGGAGAAATTATTGATGGGGTAAGATTTAGCAATTCACTGACCAAAAAAAAAAAAAAACTACAGAAAAAATGCTCAGCATCACTATAATCATCAGAAAATGGAAATTAAAACCGCAATGAGATATCATCTCATATCTGTTAGAATGGCTGTTATGAAAATGACAAAAGATTAAAAGTGTTAGCAAGGATGGGGAGTAAAGAGAACCTTTGCACACTCTTGGTGGGAAGGTATGTTAGTACAGCCGCTATGGAAAACAGTATGGAGTAATCACACAATTACCGAATGATTCAGCAATCCCACTACTGGGTATATGCCCAAAGGGAATGTCTTCAGTATATCAAAGCCATATCTGCACTCCCATATTTATTACAGCATTATGCATAATAGTTAAGAAGCAGAATCAATCTAAGTATCCATCAACAGATGAATGGATAAAGAAAATATCGTATATGTTCACAGTGGAATACCATTCAGACTTAAAAATAGAGAAAAATATTGTCATTTGCAACAACATGGATGAACCTAGAGCACATTATGAGCACATTATATTAAGCGAAATAAGCCAGGCACAGAAAGACAAATACCAAATGACCTCATTATATGTAGAATCTAAAAAAGTTGATCTCATAGATGTAGAGAGTAGAATGGTGGTTACCAGGGCTGGGGCAGTCGGGGGCAGATGGGTGGGAGGCAAGGGTTGGAAAGACGTTGGCCAAAGGATGCAAAACTTCAGTTAAATAGGAAGAGTAAGTGTAAGGATCCATTGTACAACATGGTGACTATAGTTAATAACAATATATTATAGTCTTGAAAAATGCTGAGAGGTTTTAAGTGTTCTCACCACAAAAATGATAACTTCATGAGGTAATGCATATGTTAATTAGCTATATTTAGCCATTCCACAATGTGTGTGTATATATATCTCGATATGATATATTGAGATATACGTATACCTCAAAACATCATATTATACACAATAAATACATACAACTTTATCTGCCAAGTTTTAAAATCTATAATATTCAAAGAACTTTTACAAATTTTTGATAAGAGAAAAGCAACTATATAAGGGAGAAATAGGTCAAGGATATCCATTGGTAATTGACAGATAAGAAAATCCAAAGGAACAACAATAATGTGAAAAGATGCTTAAGCTCATTAGAAGTCAAGAAAATGAAAAAAAAATTAACAATGCTTACTCATTAGATCAGCAAGGATTAGAAAGCAGGGAAATAGGAGTACTAGTGAGGAAAATGATGCTCTCAAACATCACTAGTGGGACTGTGATTTGCTATATTATTTTTAGAAAATAATATGAAAAAACCATAAAAATGTAAAGATACACATGCCTTTTAAACCAGCAATTCTACTCCTGGGACTTAAACACCATAAAAATAAAACCCCCAATTACTAAGAATATGTATCTAAGAATATTTGTAATGACAGCATTTTTTTATATGTTGAAAACTTTTCACAACAGAGTATCAGTTGAAAGCAGATTACTTGAATAAATTATAGTAAATTCATGCTGCACGCAACTACTGAAAAGAATGAGATAGAGCTATAAGATTTATCAGAATCTTTAAGATATATTGCAAAGTGAGAAAACCAAGATACAGAGTAATACACACACACGTATATATTATGTATATAACCTTATCCCACAATTTATGATAAAGAGGGACCATTGCCCTGAAAATCAGTGCATGTGTAAATATTGGGTTGAGTGAGCATGGAGCAAAGAATAGAGGATACACATCAACCTGTATTTATTGGTTTCTCTGAAGGGGTACAGAACAAGAAAAGAGAAAGGAAAAAGGGAGGGAAAAAAAAACCCAAAATCTCTGTAACATAATAGAAAATATGCATTGCACAATAACAAGAGAAAATGTAAAAAATAAAATTCTATCTGTTAAATTAATGGAAATTACCTATTATATTTAATAATAGAATAAGTTCATAGACAAGGACTATAAGGGGCATAGCCAAATAAAATCATGATTTGATTTCTAGACGTGATTTTGAAAATTTTTGCTTGGAATTTTTAAATAGAACTTCTACAATATAATCATGTTTTAAAAGGAAGTAAAAAAAAAAATCTGGCAATACTTCTTAAGGACTTTATAAAGAACTTTTCCCCTTGACATTCTATTTCCACTTTTTGGAATTACTCTTAAGGAAATAAACAGATGTGGACCACAATCCTTGTTAAAACACCTAAGTAGTGTAAATAAATTCTAATGTTAAATAAAATCTACAACATACAACAATATTTCAATTTGCAAAATATATACCTGTGTGTGTATCTATTTTATGCATATATTTTATGTATAAATATAATGTGTATATATACATATATATAATAGATATTACAAACAGAAATTGTGTGGTATCTTGGATTTTTATTAATTATATTGTGGGAATATTTTCTGTTTTTTAATTTTCATATATACTCAAATATGTATACCTATACACATACATATTGCTAACAAAAAGATGAAAAGAAAATGTACTAAAATATTGTTAGTGATTATCTATAGCTGATGAGAATAAGTGATTTATGTATGTCTTAATCCTTATCTCTTTTCTAAACTTGCTGAAATTAATATGCATTCAACAATATGCAAAATGCAATAATCATTTTAAATGGAAGCATAAGAAAGCTAGTGATTTCATTTTGAAATGAACATTGGCATTTCTAGTCAATTCTACATGTTCAGAAGCATAGCCTGCCTCCAGTGCTCCTTCAACATTAGAGCTTTGTGCTAGATGCTCAGTAACCTCAACACACAGCTTACATCCCTTGGATAAAGTTCGAAGCACAGCCCTCTAGATTAGCAAACTATCCTGCCAGTATCATATAAACCCTGGAACACTACAAATCCTCACGTTTTGAGGACAAATCCTTCCAGTAGGCAGCTCTCAGAGAGGCTACACAGAAAGCCTTCCTATGACTCCTAACCAGTAAAGCTGTTTTTTTTATTTTACCTCTACTGAATAGCAGTCATGATTGATTTCTTCAGGTTTCCAGGTAGAACAGATTTCTATAGTTTGGTCTAAAGTCTTAACACTGGAAACACTTCCTCCATGTTTTCTCTGGTTTCTCCTCCTGAGTGGAAAGGATATCAGCCGAAACCCCAGGCAAGGGCAGGCTGTGGGAAGGCAAGCGAGGCTGCTGGGGTGACCTGGTGTGCTCTCATGGCACAGCAAGGAAAACCAATAAGCTTTGCTCTTATCCCAGAAAACCCACCCTGAGAGGACCTGACTGGCCAACAAGGTAAACAATGGCCCTGTGGAGCATGCTTCTTCCCTCCCACCTCCCTCCTGCCCCGCCCTGGGATGGCCTTGTGCTTCCTGGTTGAGGCAAATAAGAATGCCTGCTACCTCTTCTTCCCATGGCCCAGTAGGATTGAAGAAAGATAAACAGAAACAGCAGTGGATCACTTTGAAGCACATTAGTCAATCTCTCCTGTTGCCAAAGTAAGTTGAAGAAATGGGTCTTTCATGTTGGAGCTGAGTCAAACTCACAAAACTATGAAGAGCGTTTCAATACTCAACTAGTAACAGAACATTATTTCCACTTTGATGAGCAGTAATATATTATTGAAATAGTTGCCAAAGCAATGGCTGAATGTTGCAATAGGAAGAAAATGCAAACATCTGTATGTGCATGCAGGGTCTTAGGTCTTAGCTGATTCCAGCTCCTGGTGTCTGGCTTTCTCTGGCATCATGGAACCCAAAAGTCCAAATAATTAAGATTTTTCACTTGTCGTTGTACACACACAGCTTCAGACTGCACAGAAAATTCTGGTACCTCTTATTTGATATTATGTGTCAGGCCAACAATATGACACACAGAAAACTGCTATAATCAACTATGTGACCTTGTTATGCAGACAGACCAAAATAAATGGAAGAAACCAGCTGAATCTTTTAGACCCAATCTATCATAATCAAAGCGTGTACTAAGGCTCTTCTTAGCACACACCCAGACTGATAAACTAATAAAACAAGTCCCTTCCTTTTGCCACCTGACATAAAGGCAGGAATTACAATAAACAATACTGGAACATATTTACTGGGTTGCAATTTACTTAGAGACAAGATTAAAGCAACAAGATAAAGTCAAAACTGAGAAAAATCACAGCAGATAGGTACCTGTAAGAATGGAAATACAGCAGAGAAGTAATTTGTCCCAAATAGAGAATGAGGAGACATAATGGCAGCTTATTCATTAGTGGAAATGAACACATATTATTATATTGTAGTCAGTTCTTGATTATTCATGTGTGATTTACCAATTTTTTGGCTTATCCTTCTCTCTGCAAGCCTTTGTACATCTGAGTCATCTCTTTCCATCTTTTCCATCATCTTTTCCGTCTTTAGTTCATATGTGTTTAGAAACCCCCAAAATAATGATGTAGATCATTAATCCATATCAAACTTAACTAGGAAAGCAAAACTGATGGCATGGCTATTATACTGGTCAAAGGATCCTTTCACCTCTCCAGTTTGGTACCAAGTCTGATGACACATTTTCACTAGTGGAAGAGAAGTCAGCATGGGAATTGAGCTTGATAAATAAAATTACTAGTCAGCTAATCCTAGCCTGTTGTCTTTCTGCTAAGTAAAAGTGTTCCAGATACATATAATCTGTCAGCTCTATTAAGCATCATTTATAGGCAGGAAAAATGTGCTTTTATGATGATCAGAGTCCCCATATCTCTCACACAATGGGGATACAAATATCATTTCACAGTGGAAATCTGAGTTCCTCATTCAATGGATGACAAGCTTCCTATGGGAAGAGATCCTTCCTTTTTATACTGCTTCTGTATTTCCTTCAGGATCTAAGCCCTCTGCCTGCATACATAACCTGGAAACCCATATTTACAGGGACCAAGATCTTGAGTTATTGTCCTAAGTTCAACTCCTGTCATATCATTACCAGCTGGGTAGTCTTTAGCAAATTACTTGATTTTTCTAAGCCTTAGTTCGCTTTCCTAGAAAGTGGGTTTAATGAAACCCGCTCCTAGAGCTATTGTAATGACTGAATAAACTGTTTTCTATAAAGCACCATGGAGAGCAGAAAATAATCTGGTGGATAAACGAATAGGTATCACAACTGTCATTCTACAAACCACTTGACTGAGCTCACTGACTCCAGACATGACTAAGTAGACCATAAAAGAAATGGAACTTTTATGTTTTAAGTTAAGAATTGACTTTTGTGGCCAGGGGCATTGGCTCATGCCTGTAATCCCAACAGTTTGGGAGGCCGAGGCAGGTGGATCACCTGAGGTCAGGAGTTCAAGAGCAGCCTGGTCAACGTGGTGAAATCCCATCTCTACTGAAAATACAAAAATTAGCCGGACATGGTGGCGGGCGCCTGTAATCCCAGCTACTCAGGAGGCTGAGGCAGGAGAATCGCTTGAACCCGGGAGGCAGAGGTTGCAGTGAGCTGAGATTGCACCACTGCACTTCACCCTGGGTGACAGAGTGAGACTCAGTCTCCAAAAAAAAAAAAAATAGACTTTTGTAATTTGAGTGTTGGATCTTAAAAAAAATGAAAGAGTGGGAGTGGAGAAAACCCCGTGTGTGGCTTCTACACTAACCTATCAACATACATTTTACATCTTTTACTTTTTAGCCCTTAGAATCTTTCTACTCAAGACCAAATTTTAATATTAATAGAGCCAAATATATTTGATTATGGGAGAACCACTGATGTTCAGTGTTGTTTATGAATTGGAAGGGCAGCAAAAATGAAGGAGAATTATTCTGGTGACCAACCTAAGTGACACAGTTACTCAGGCAGATGCACAATGGCATCTAGAATCCAAACAGTTTGCTTCAGGTCTCTTTCAAAGTCTCAGCAATGGCACCTTAGACCCTTCTGGAATCATCGGTTTTGAATCTAAGACTTCAAAGTGGGAAAAGCAATGCAAGACTACTCAGGGACTGACATGTGTAGAAACAAAAAGGGAGAAAGGGAGGTGCATGCTGAAAATGGTATGAGATCCATACCCCCAGTGACTTGCACTGGTTCTCCTACTTTGTTCAACCTCAGCTAGATGCAAGACTCATTTATATATTAAAATCTTTTTTTCCCCTCCTTCTTCACTATCTCTCCCTGCTGCCCAAAAGATGAATCGAACTCACTGCATCAAGCTGGCAAAGAGTTACAAGGCACCTTCTACTTGGAAGTAAGAAGCTAGAGCAGCTCACCCATGAACATTTCCGTGATTCACAGGAGAGCTCATTGACAGCTGCTCAGACTCTGAGCAGAGAGATTAGAACTAGAACTGTTTAAAATTCCTAAGCCAGAGGAGTTTCACAGGGCAGGGTGCTTCTAAACAGCCTGCAGTCAGCCATGCCCTTGCAGACAAGGCTCTGGGGGTTCCACATGCACCTCCAGCCTCAGAAGACTGGCCTGACCAGTCTTGCAGCACTTTTGAGGACAGTAGCTAAGCCTGGAACTGGTGACTTTATTTACCATTTTTGGTTAGTCACTAAGTAAAGTCTTTGCCTAGAAACCTTCATTTCCTATGCAGTAGGGTAGAAAAGGTCCAGTTAAAAATTTTCCTGAAATACTTCACCAAACAGGCCAGTTCTACAATTAGGAAATTACCACGCTGAGTAATAGTTGCCAGTCTGGTTTTTAGTGAAGTCAGGTTTAGTCCACTGGCATCTCAAGCTGATTGGCAGACAGACCTAGGTCCTACACCCAACCCCTCCCTTGCAATTTGGGCAGGTTATATTTTTAAAAGTCCAGACTTCCTGTGCTTTTGAACATTTTGAAGGCTAGGGTAGTATTCACAAATCAGGGGTGCATTTAATCTTTCCTATCACGTGGCTGCTACTGGATTTGCAAAATGCTACATAGATACACAGCCCCTCAAGTAGACTTCTAGGCAATGGTGACAATTTGCACTTTCATTGTAATAGAGACATGACTTTTCAAGAGGTTTGTGAACTAGTTTTAAAATGTTCTATGGAGAAAATGAGAAATGGACTTGACAGTAAGTTATTTTATCTTAATTTTAAATAAAAAATAATGTCATTACTTGGTGACCACAAATACAAGTGGTAAGGCTTTTCTTTTCCCTTGTGAAACTGCTACCTGTTGCTTTGAATAATTAAATTCAATAGAAATGTTTCTTAATGATTGAGAAGGTTAGAATTATGTCTCTATTTTCAGGTAGGTCACTGAATATATAAAGTCTGTATTCTGAAGATGTTCTCCTATTTTAGGGTTAAATTAAATGCACACTCACATTATGCTTCCTATTAGCACCACACAACTGGCAAGAGGAGAAGGAGGTTGTGAAATTCAAATCAAGAAATGTTTTCACTTGCTGGAAACTATGGTAAAGCTCTGAGGGAAAAAGAATGAATTAAAAACTCCTTCTTAAGAAAAAAAAAAAAAAAAAAAAAAACTTGGGTTTTCCATACTTAGAGTGGACTACGGAGTATGTAAATAAATTGGTTAACCTCTCTGATAATATGCAAAGAAACCTCACCCACACAGTAGACGTCGGGGATTTTTTTAAACGGTGGTAGTGCATAGATTGTATCCTTAATTTCAACCTAAGCAACACACGTAGAGTGCACATCAGATAGTAGGTGTACTGCTAAGCGCCTGACAATACATACTTGATCATGAAAGAAATTAAATGAAAAATCGTTCTCCAAACTGATGACCAAATTAGATCCTATGAGTTCATGGACAAAGTCGGGAGAGAGAAAGAGGAAACTAGTATGTTCACACATACCTCAATGACGGTTCAAAGTTCAGATTAAAATCTACATCCTTTTTCAAGAAGCGCCGTGCTGCTATTTGCTACTGCAGTTCCGGAGAACGTGAAGAGATCTTTGCGCTTACTCCTTCCTAGTTTTCTTCTCCCTTTTGTTTTTTTTAACAGAGAAGGAAAGGGAGAGGTGAATGATTTCTACAGATTTCCTTAATTAAAGCTAGTTTGATTCCCCACTTAAGTGAAATGAGGCTGTAAAAAGAAAAGTAGTCTCACTTATCAATAGGCACTGAAGAATCAATGTTTGGCTTACCTGTTCAGATCAAATTCCTTGATTACATTATTTCACAAAGCTGAGTAGGGCTTAAGCTAGTTACTGTTGACGCCACTGGCAAGCATTTCTTTATTTATGTACAGGCCATAATCCACTACACCAACTCAGGCCCATGGGATGACTTCCATTTCTTCTATTTTTTTTGAGACGTAGTTTCGCTCTTGCTACCCAGACTGGAGTGCAAGGCAATGGTGCAGTCTCAGCTCACTGCAACCTCCGCCTCCTGGGTTCAAGCAATTCTTCTGCCTCAGCCTCCCAAGTACCTGGGACTACAGGCACACACCACCACGCCTGCCAGCTAATTTTTTATCTTTTTAGTAGAGACGGAGTTTCACCATGTTGGCAGGGTTGGTCTCGAACTCCTGACTTCAGGTGATCCACCCACCTCAGCCTCTCAAAGTGCTGGGATTACAGATGACTTCCATTTCTATAGATCCATTTTACCATTAGAAATTTAAAAAAAAAAAAATCTCCCAACCCACAGTATCTCAAATCACATGTGCAGCAGCAGAACAAAACCTGCTGTGGCTGTGGTAGGTATGATTTCACCACGAAGATTCAGACGTTGTTACATGGTCAAAAAAGTAGTCACTGCACAGAGCAAGTGAGAAATTGAGCAATGCAACTTAATACAGCTTTTCCCTATTGCTTATAAAACAACGTTCTTAATTTTTACTTGTATGTAAAATTCTTCTGAATTTTTCCTTTATTGTAAATTATTTCAGTAGACTCCCTTGGGGTGCTTTAAGAATATTCCATGGGGCATGTTTTTACTGTGGGTCATCAGCTAAGCTATTGGAAAAAGGCCCTGGGTTTTTTTGGTTTGTTTTTAAAATGTTGTATAACAGCTTTAAATGTACAAGACATGATAGAGTGAGGGGGAAAAACTTGTTAAATTCGTAGCTTTGCTTTTCCATCTGAAATATTAGTATGCCTGGGTTTTCATTTTTGTTTTTTTCCTAATTCCAAGCAACAGTGAACCTAATTTACAATTTCTTTCCTCAAAAAAAAAAAAGAAAAGGAAAGTTTAACATTGTATTAGGGAGGCTTCAGAATTAGCAGGTGCACTCCGACAGATTTACAGGGGACAGTGGACAGATAGCTATGTTTTAGGAGTGGGAAACGTCTGCTCAAAGTAGGTAGTTTATGGTTTCCATATCAAATAGAAGAAAAAAGTACCACACTGGTCCTGAGACTTTGGTAGTTGTGTTTTTAGAAAATCAAAATTCACCCAAATTCTATTCTAGGGGACTTGTATATTTCATTGCTACGTTCTACTAAAGTTAAGGAGATACAGAAATTGCTCCATGAGGAAATGATAAAGGTCAGAGGTTCAGAATTTTAAGGGGAAAATTCATAAGCATGCGTTATGGAGGGAAAAGAAGGCTAATTAAATATAACACTGAACTAAACTATAAAAAAGACCTGTTTTCTCCATGTAAGTCAGATTATATGGGCTTCCCCCACCACTTCAACCCACTAATCTAAAGTAATGAAATGCAATCCCTGGAAGTACTCAGAATTAGACATGTAACAGATAATAATAGAGATTTGAAGAAATTTTGCACAAACATGCAACAACCTTAGTAATGAACTCTTTTTTTTTTTTTTTTTTTCACTCTAGTCTTTTAGTCTTGCTCTAAATAACCACATGAAGTAAGGAATTGGCTGTTATTCAGTAAATCTGGACTGTGGACACTGACCAAATGGCTTGACATTCTACCTCCACCCCTTATCCTATTTTCAGTCCACATTTTCCCTCCATGGTGACTTTCTGGTTATATATTATCTGGTTTGGCCGTCTCCACTGCCCACTTCAGATAATTGCTCAATTCTCAACTTGGCTTCTTGCTGGGTAGGCCTGACCTAAGAGAATGGATGAAGAAAGAGCCAGCATTTTCCTTTGATCTCTCAGAACTCAGGATTCCATTATATAATCTACCATAAATCTTGGTAGTCAAGATTGACACCAACATTGAAACTTGCCATAATATGACACTCCTCATTGATTCATTATGTATTCTGACATTTCCTAATTAACACGAACTCAATACTGCAGTCTGTCAGTGATAAGAAATTTTTCTTAGTTGCCTTCTCAGTATTTTTAAGGGTTGCCTTGATTAATTTTTCTCTTCTGCTATCTAAGCTTCATATGCCAAATGTTCTAACTGGCTATCTGCCTCTAAGGTTTAAGCTCACAGATGTTTCCTTGTGACCACAGAAAATACTACTCCACTGAGAACAGGTTTGATAAATAAAATTGGCAATAAATTTAGAACCAAAGAGCTGGATAAAGAAGTCAAGTGCAACCCATGCTTTCCACACTTTTGTAAATCTACAAACTTGTCTAGTGTACCCAGTGGTAGTAGATTCTAGGAATCCCATCAACAAAATAAAGCCTTAAATAATCGCAAAACCTCCTTCCATGTAGCAGTACAAATCTTTTCCCCTACTAAACATTACCATGGCTTCTAACAAGTAGAGAATTGGCACAACAAATTTCGCTTCCATTCCAAGTGCAGAGGGAGGAGTAAAATGGACAGAATCCAAATGGCGAGAAAGAAGTGAAGAAAGGACCCTGCAGAGCCCAGATAGGAATAATACGTGAACTCTTCTAAGTGATTAATACCCCACTACATTAATACTGCTTGTGCAACACGGATGCTGTAGCAAGCAGGAGACCTTTCCTTTCTGCTTTTTTCCCTTTCCTAGAAAACATTTTCCTAGGAGTCTTTCCCTCCACAAATGACATGTGAAGGAGCTATGTGCTTGATTGGTGAAGACTGAGTGATCTGGAGGAATAGGACCGTCAAACAGACAAGAGCAGTGTTCTTCCTGCTGAATGTTATCATGTCACCCTCTCCTGGTACTTCTCTGCTCAAACTTCAAAGCCCAGGCATTTCCACCATGGAGCATTCTCAGGAGTGTAGCATCATCATTTGAGATTTACTGTAACTGAAGTGAAATTGTTTAGTGGGTTTGGCCTTTTTCCCTCCCAACTCTGCCCCTAGTAGCTCCTTGCCTTTTCTTTTTAAATTGTTGCCCTAGCCTTTTAGTTCCCCTTGGAAGAGAAGGAAAAAGAGGAAATCAGAAAGGACACTCGTCCTCCTTCCCTCTACCCACAAATCACAGAGTTCAGCTTTTCCATTCCCATAACTATAAAGCATTTTAGGCAACTGCGGGAGAGATCTCAGTTTTCCTTTCCAACCAGAGTTCTAAATCAGTGCAATGAAAACACGTCTGTCTTTTATTCCCAGCACAGATGCCCATGGGTTTGGTTGTACTTATACTGTCAGTATCTTAAGTCACTATTTTTTTTTTTTTAGACAAAGTCTTGCTGTGTTGCCCAGTCTGGAATGCAGTGTGCAGTGGCACTATGTCAGCTCACTGCAGCCTGGATCTCCTGGGCTCAAGTCATCCTCTCACCTCAGCCTCTCAAGTAGCTGGGACTACAGACGTGCACCACCACAACCAGCTAATTTTTGTATTTTTTATAGAGATGGGGTTTCGCCAGGTTGCCCAGACTGGTCTCAAAATCCTGAGCAAAAGCAATTCACCCACCTCAGCCTCTCAAAGTGCTAGCATTACAGGTGTGAGCCACCGGGCTTAAATGCTCTGTCGCCCAGGCTGGAGTGCGGTGGTACAATCTCAGCTCACTGCAACATCCACCTCCCAGGTTCAAGTGATTCTCTTGCCTCAGCCTCCCTAGTAGCTGGGACTACAGGTGCATGCCACCACACTGGGCTAATTTTTTATTTTTAGTAGAGACGGGGTTTCACCATGTTGGCCAGGCTGGTCTCAAATGCCTGATCTCAGGTGATCTGCTCTCCTCGGCCTCCCAAAGTGCTGGGATTACAGGTGTGAGCCACCACGCCCAGCCCTTAAATCACGATTCTAAGAGAAGGTTGCTGAAGGCAAAAGCTATAGAATCATAAAATACTACAGCTGCAGGGACCATACATTTCCCCTAGTCCAAAGATTCCATCCATTTTGTAAGGGAAATGAGGTGTTAAAAATAAGACTTATTCAGTACCCAACATAAAGTAGCTATTTAATAAATATAAAAAGTTCTGCCAGGCAAGGTGGCAAAAGCCTGTAATCCCATCACTTTGGGAGGCCGAGACGGGCGGATCACGAGGTCAGGAGATCGAGACCATCCTGGCTAACACAGTGAAACCCCGTCTCTACTAAAAAAAATACAAAAAACTAGCCGGGCGAGGTGGCGGGCGCCTGTAGTCCCAGCTACTTGGGAGGCTGAGGCAGGAGAATGGCGTGAACCCGGGAGGCGGAGCTTGCAGTGAGCTGAGATCCGGCCACTGCACTCCAACCTGGGCGACACAGCAAGACTCTGTCTCAAAAAAAAAAAAAAGTTCTAATGGTCTGAATCCTAATCTCATAGAAATATGATCATTTTCTTCTGAATCTATATCTTGTCCAAAGAAAATAATTTTACTACAAAAATATTCCAAGTAAATAGCATTTTACACATATGAGGCATGCTGCCTTTTAAAGTTCTATCACTTAGTCTTCATCGTATCGCTAGCGTAATGTTTTGATGGAAGTCTGGTAGTTGTTATGCCCATTTTACAGTTGGGAAGACGGGGCACCGTCTTGCAGCTTTTCGCTGTGTCCATCAGTGGCATAGTCCCATCTTTTGACTCTCAATACACTTCTTTCTCCACCAGTCATTTCTGAAACAAAATCTTTACAACCATAAACAATCATGATTTCAAAAAGCAAGTCCTAAAAGATTTTTTAAATGGTGTGACACCTCTCTTGAACTATTTCTATCACCTAAAATTGATGTACCCACTCTTCATCTGAAAACTTCAATCCACACAGTATTTTTCTAAGATTAAGTCATTATTTCATTCCAATCCTACACCAACATCTTTAATGCCTACAAGACAAAGTCCAAGCTCCTTAATAGGACATCTGACTCTCTACTTCCAAATTACCTCCTACCACCACCCTGCACTTTTCTTAACTATGTTTCTGTCAGACTGATGGTTTCCCAAAACCTTCTCCCCTATGCCTTTCATTATGCGCCTCCTTTTCCTTGTATCCTCCCGTGTAAACATTACCTATCCTTTAAGGTCATGATCAAGAGTCATTTCCTACCCAAAGCTATCCCTAACCATCCTGCACCAACCCAGAAATACCTTCTTCTCTTTATGCTTTCTCACCACGGTGCTCATCACTCTGCAAGCGCTCTTCACATTCTACTCTGCTGAATTATATTAGTTGACGTTATGGCTTTAGGCACATGTTATAGTGCACTACTATGTAATAGTCCTATATCATATTATGTGCCTTACTGATCATACCTGATAGAGATTGTCTAGGGATCAAGGAACATGTCAGGCTCAATCTCACACTACAATTATGTGCCAAACACCAGTGTGTACCAGGCACTTCCCAAGGCACAGGGTGCAATCCTAAAGAACCCCATCTATGCACCTGAGGCACTTTTTATTTTTATTTATTTATTATTTATTTATTTATTATTTATTTATTTGAGATGGTGTCTCTCTGTGTCACCCAGGCTGCAATGCAGTGGTGTTATCTCAGCTCACTGCAACCTCCACCTCCCAGGTTCAAGTAAATCTCCTGCCTCAGCCTCCCAAGTAGCTGGGATTACAGGCATGCACCGCCATGTCCGGCTAATTTTTTGTATTTTTAGTAGAGACAGGGTTTCACCATGTTGGCCAGCTGGTCTCAATCTCCTGGCCTCAAATGATTCACTGGCCTCAGCCTCCCAAAATGCTGGGATTACAGGCATGAGCCACCACGCCCAGCCCTGAGGCACTTTTAATCTAGCTGGGAATAGAGACTCCAGGACAGGCCGTAATAAACCACAGCAAGGCCCTTGTCAATATTACTCATTTCTTAAATAAAATTAGAAAAAGAATTTAACAATATGAGTTGAATTAAACTATTCATATATTGGATTCTAAGTAACATTAATCTTTAAATGTTCTTTCGGAAAACTTGACGCAGGTAGGTACAAAATCTTAAATTTTGTAAATTTTCTAAAATTTGGAATTTCACAATAAGGAATTTCCAAAATTGCTTATTGGAAAGGAAGAGCAATTTGTGTCTTTATTTGTCACATAGTTTTAAGGAGATACTAAAACGGATACTATATGTGATGCGATTATCTTTATTAAGCAGCTTTCTTTACATGGTTTTAAGCAAATAAATTCTGACCAGTTATTACATCTAATAAATAATTATTAGAGTACAAAAGCCAAATTTCTTCTGTCAGATACACTCAAATTTTCTTGTGGATTTCTTGGTGTCCTTAGTAATATTCCGAAAGGGACTATTCCAATGAGACCATTTCTATGAACAGCAGAGGAAAGAAGGATCTCAAAACTGCAGATCATCCATTTGCAAAAGGACCTTGATGGCTTCCTCTGAACCAATCTAGGGAAGGACGTATGTTTAGGGAGCTGAGTTGCTGGTCATTTTGACAAGGAAACAGTTGAGAAAAGAAATGTCTAGAAGCCAGTGGTACTCTTCTATTCCGGCAAAAGTCAGGAACCTCAGCAAGTCTACTCACACTAAGCTCTCTAGGACTGTCAACTTGTTGGGGCCTGTCTCTTCCTCCTTGTGATTGGCCTGTGTGTTGTCTTCCAGGCAGCAAGAAAGGAGAACTGAAAGACTGCCCATGTTATACTCATTCTTAGCAGGAAAACCCACAAAATTGAGAGTGGGTGGCAGCTTTAAATAGGAGACTAAAGCCAGATGAAGTTCTTAAAGGCTGCGCTTAGGGAAACCAAGCTCCAGGTATGCATTCAACAAGGATCTTGATGGTTTTTACAACAGAAAGGCTAGGGAAGCTCCTAACCACTTGTCTTCTCAAAAGAAATCAGAGAACATCCCTGAATACTGGAGGGGTGACCCCCAAAACAGGATTACCACCATACCCCCAAAACCCCATCCATCCTGCTGCCATACTCTCTTACATTCCAGCTTTGCCACATGCCAGGAAGGCCCAGACTCCCCACCCACACTTCCACCCCTGCACATTTTCTGTTTTTGAGAAGCATAAACCAATCTGCCCCCATATCTATCTCATAATACTACAGCCAGGTGAACCCTCATTCACTTGGTGGGAAGATTTTACACGTAACTAAGTAATAATTTATGCATTGCATATAACAACTTGCTTTATTTTCTTTCTTTTTTTTTTTTTTTAGATGCAGTTTCATCTTGTTGCCCAGGTGGGAGTGCAATGGCGCAATCTTGGCTCACTGCAACCTCCACTTCCCAGGTTCAAGCGATTCTCCTGCCTCAGCCTCCCAAGTAGCTGAGATTACAGGCCCATGCCAACATACCCAGCTAATTTTTGTATTTTTAGTAGAGACAGGTTTCACCATATTGGCCAGGTTGATCACGAACTCCTGACCTCAGGTTATCCACCCACCTCAGCCCCCCAAAGTGCTGGGATTACAGGCCTGAGCCACGGAGCCTGGCCACAACTTGCATTTTATAAAAGTGAGCTTTGTACAAAACTCTCTTACACGCATTACTTTATGTAATCCTCATGAAGAGCCACAAAACTTCTGTGACTCAGATGTAATTATTCCCATTTTACAGATGAAGATACTGAGGCTAAGAGAGGGTGTAATATTATCTCCCATCAGCCCCAGATGCTCAACTTGCTTTCCCAATGCCAAATTCTTATTGATTACAAACTTTAAAAGTTAATACTGTCTCAAGTAATGGCTAAAAGCATGAGCTTTGGAATTCGATGAGTTTGTCTTCAAGTCCTAGGGCTGTCGCCTTTGAAGCTGTGTAATATTGGCCATGTTACCTAGCTTTGCAAAGCCTTGGTTTCCTCATTTGTACAACAGGAATCATAACATTGTTCACTACCTGGGGTTGCTGTGAGAATTGCACGTGATAATACTATAAAAAGCATTGCACAAAGTAAGAGCCCCCCTCCAACCTTAGGTGCTACTATAGTTGTTATTATTACCACCTCATGGGCATGTATTATGGGGCCAGTGAGGGAGAGACTATCTCAGGTCTTTGGTATCACACTGAATTAGAACATCAGCATGCAGCCGGGTGTGGTGGCTCACATCTGTAATCCTAGCATTTTAGGAGGCCAAGGCGAGTGGATCACTTGAGGTCAGGAGTTTGAGACCAGCCTCACCAACATGGTAAAACCCCGTCTCTACTAAAAATATGAAAATTAGCCGGGCATGGTGGCACATGCCTGTAATCCCAGCTACTCTGGAGGCTGAGGCAGGAGAATTGCTTGAACCTGGGAGGTAGAAGTTGCAGTGAGCTGAGATCACGCCACTGCACTCCAGCCTGGGCGAAAGAATGAGACTCCGCCTCAAAAAAAAAAAATCAGCATACAGCTCTATGTGTGCATAGACTAAGACATTGCCCAACAATGAAGCAACATGCTTCTGTTGATGTGAAAGGGAATGTGAAGCATTTGTAACACATTTTTGACATGCTCATCTCAGCAAGATTTTTTTGCTACCCTTCTCATCACAAAGATACTCACAAAGGAGAGGAATGATGAAGAAAGGATGATGGAGGTTTCTGGACTTTCTCTTCTAACACTTTATTTTCATTACGGAAGCAGCAGCATTTCAACAGATGGCATGCTCAGTTGATTGGATTGACTGCCCTTTGTTTTTTAGATCAAGTTTCCAGTTATGATCAGATGTTCATAAACTCCTAGCAGCTTTGGTGCTGTCCTTGAATTATTTCATTGATTCAACCAACATCTGTTGAGTACCAGGCACTGTGCTAGGCTTAGAATAGAAATAACTTCTTCATACTGAGTTTCTAATGCTTGGAAACTGCAAGGAGTTTAATGAGTGGCTTAATCTCATTTATTCCATATAATCATAGCTGGTAGCTACTTTTAGTACTCCCACTTTGCAGATGAGAAATTCAAGGCAGGAGGCGAAATAATCTGCCTCTAATTGCACAGCTAGAGAGTGGTGGGAGCTATGGCTGATACTCAGTCATTTTCCATGGATTTGAATTACACTACTTAATATCAGAATTCTTACTGAAGAGTGATGTGCTGTGGAAAACCTGAGCAGACGTATCAGCTTTCTAGCAGAATATTTTTAGGGGCGGATGGATAGGGTAAGCTCCTTTATTCTCTGAAGGAATCACAGACTCTCAGAGAGAAAAATGTTATACACCTTAGATAGAACCATAAAACTCAATGATGTGTACGTTTTTGCTGTTGTGTCCAGTGGGAATGATTCAGAGGAAGTCTAACGAGATGTTGCCCAGAAGGCAGGCACACCACTCTTACCTGTACAGTGTATGCCTTTGAAAATAGCACTTCATTAGACAATATGCAGTAGGTTTCACAGATGGCACCTCTTTCTCAGAAATTAACAATGGAAACCCTCTCCTGATAGAGGCGGGTGGACAGGACCATCAATATCTCCACTGCCATAGGTGAAGACTATGCTATGAGTTTTTTTTACAAAGAGTGTGGATGGTCTACCCAGAGTCACTCTCTTCCTTGCTCTTTTTTTCCAAATAGCCAATCTGCCGTCACGGAGCACAGCTGTTCCCTATTCAAAGCAAAGTAAACTCAACCACCAGGCCCTCAGCCCAAGTGATTGTTCTGACCAGCTAGGATAAATGAATGCAGATAGACTCAGAGAAGACCGCAGATAACCATGTGAAAATATTTAGCAGATGCCTGATGTAAACACTTATACTGTGTGGAGGTGTAGAGTGCGTGTTTGAAGGGAAGGTAGATGGTAGCTAGCTCTAAACCCAATATTGAACAAAAAGACACAGAGTTCTCAGAAACGAAAGATAGTTGGACTTTGTTCTTCCTGCAAGTTTAAGACACAAGAGCTTTATTCCTTTCCTTGATTGTCACAAGCAATAGAACAAAACAAGTATCTCCAAGTGTCTAAGAAAAATCTTCTGCTCGTAAATACGACCCTCGTATTCTTAAGGAAAATTTTGCTTTTTTCCTACATGTCATATCTTTTACCTACATTGTGTTTATTTCTAATTTCCTTGAAAATCTGACATTCTAGAGTATTTTATCCAACTGCTACAGCATTATCTGCATGCATTCCAAGGCCTACTGGGCAGTCATCACAGGATATTAACAAAATCAAATAAAACATTTGCATTTGAGAAATAGGAAGGGATTTTATGGTACACAAATGGACCCTGAACCATCCATGGTTCTCCAACATTCTCATCCAATTTAAGTTCTCTGTACATTTCAGAATTCAATTCAAATACTTCTATCTGGTCTTCCTAAGTTTACTCTCAACATTAAAATATGTATATACCACATTCAAAACCAGATGAGTTTCCCAGCAACCTCATATACATGGAGTTGCTCTGTAAGCCTATTAGATCTGGCACATAAAGGCATTAAAAATCTGGCATCTTTAAGCAGGAATCGTTGTCATGATCACAAGTCCTCATAAAGTCCAACCCTTCTATCGAGTAAACTGCTTTAAAATCTTTTAATCATGTTGGCTCCTACGGACTTGTTTGAGAGAATACTGCCTATCTTGACAAAGCATGAAACTTACAGTTCAACGAGCGTTTCCTAAGACATGTGGCATTCCTCTAACCAAAATGAAAGTATTCTGCCCTGCCTTGTGACTGCCACATCATTACCCGAGTAGCCCACTGCTATATGTGGTGGAATCATTATGTATGTGCCATCGTGAGGCAAAAAGGAACTGAGAAAATGGGACACCAGGACTCAAAAGACCTTGCTTAAAATCAGAGGCCAGTTTCAAGACAGAGGGGCTCGTTCTTGTGCTGCTAAATGTGTAGCTTTTCAGAAAACTTGACTGCCTTTAGGAAACAAATAATGGCTTATTCACATCGCTTAGTTCAAACTCACATAAGTTATGGCTCCAAAGATTAAGAAAACAGGTAGTGTGTTCATGCTAGTCTGAGATTTGTCCAATTAAGAACTTTTAAAATTCTAACACGGTTCAACAATACAGTGTCTCCTAGCTAGTGCTAGATTCGATAAATACATGTTATCTGGAACAGACAGGCAGCCTGTGTGTGCTGGACTAAGAAAAGGGTAGACGGATTGCCCTCTGCCTCAGCCAAATATTATTCTAGAAGTGAATTTCCACGGTACCAAGTTTAGATTTCACATTATATCATCCCAGGAATACTTGCCAGTAACTTTGCAAAATATCCTTGGAGCAGAAAGACAAAAAAATGCACATTTTTTTAAAGATGAGAGGTAAGCTCTGAAGTTACAATATGCTTGTAAACAGTAGCACATTATATCAAAAAGGAAAAAATAAATTGAGAAGAAATAGGAGTACCTACTTGAAGAGAAGATTATCACTCAGAGACTGTCTTCTTATGCTATAGAATGGGCAGGAGAAAGGAGCATGGACCTTTCGAGCCTGTTAAAGAGCTTCTGAGCATGGAGCCTGCATTTTCAGTTTTGGTAAAATCCGTTCTGAGTCGGTAGACAGGAGGCTGTTATGACCATGAAATTAGGAAATGCAGTAACTCAAAAATAAAGAACTAGCACCACCATTTGACTAGGATTGGAAAATCTCATTGAAAAAATAGAGGAGGGGGTGGCCTTGCTTTTGCCAAGCCAGGCCCGAATCTAACTTTCTTAGCACTTCCATTAAGATGGATGTTCAAGAAGAGGTAAATCGTGTGTTAATCTGCCTGAAAATTTTTTTATGCCATCCAGCCGATTTTCTCTTTATTCATAATAAAGCTTGAAGTCTAGACAGGCATGTGGAGTTGGAAAAAAAAATAAAACATTCATTCAGCACATAAATTTTGTTAATCCAAAGTTAGCTACAGCTAAACTAAAAGCAGGGGCAAGGAAATGTCCTTCTGCGAGTGTTTTTTGGGACTTTCTTACTCAGGCATGGACTCAAAAGCCCACTCTGCGCTTCTTGTTACTGATTAATGAGGTTCTTGACTTCGGTAACCTGCAGAGGTCTAGCTTCTCACACTCTTCAGCCTTTCCTTCTGTCATATGATCCTTCCATAAACTGTCCGGTATTTCCTGCAGCAATTTTTAAGTTTATGAGGTTATTGATTGTTTGTCTAACACTAAGATAAACATTTTCAAGTAGAAAAGGGGCTGTAAAATCATATTAAAAATTTTTAATAATATTGACAGTTTAATATCTCATTATGTCTGCTGTGGTTTATGCAGTAGGTACTTTAAATGACTTTTTAAAAATATTTTCGCTTTTTCTTCTCTACAAGCCTTGAAAAAGGCTGGTTTTCTGGCAGTGAGAATGGTAGAACGGGGCGGAGGAGGGATCTCTCTCTCGCTACTGTATTTCTCTCTGTCCCAGCACCCAGTACAGAGGGACACCTGCCAAGTAAGAGGTGCATCTCAAAACCAGCATGGGAAAGAAAGAAAACCAAAATAAATAATCAATGCTTTCAAACATTTTGAAATAAATGATCTTAACTGTCTTCAATCTTCTCTATACTTGTCAGTTAAGCCCATAAAATAATTTGAATATGTAAATTTGTCTGAGAGTAACTTCTCCAGAATACATAGAGCAGGACACATTTTAGTTAATATGTAAAGTATTTCATTTCAAGTGACTGAACATAAAATCTCAACAAGATTCTCTTACCCAAGGAATAATCATGTATACTAACGCAGTGTGGGGGTTCTGTAAGCATTTTTATTGTTTTTATTATGATTTCTGGTGAAAGGTACATTATTGAATAACATGCTCTGAACAGTCTAAGTGTTTTGAAAGTGAAATATTTTTTTCAAAATTAATTAAATCCTTCAATTATTTTATTTGCTAGAATGGGTGAAGTATGCTTTTCAAACAGCATTTAGCTACCTGTTAAAACCAGTTTTACACATCAATACAGAGATGAAAATTACATAGAGCAACAGTTCTCAAAATAGGACAGCTAATGAATTCTGAAATGAAGGTTATAGATTATTTCCTTTCCATTAGAAAATATAAATGTACAATGTAAATTGTATGTAAATTATAAATTAGATTAATTATCCTTTAAAAAACTATTATTGATATTCACTTGCATTCCAATATGTGCTTTCTTGAGTGCAAGAGAATAAAAATAACAGCAAATGTCTTCCGAGCATATATAGTCATCCCTTGGTATTAGAGTTGGGGTATTGGTTCCAGGACAAGTACCCGATATAAAATCACGTAGTATTTACATATATCCTATGCACATCCTCCTGTATACTTTAAATAACCCATAGATTATTTATAATACCTAAACCAATGTAAATGTGAGGTAAATACATGTTATACTATATTGTTTAGAGAATGTAAAGAGCAAAGTCTGTACATGTTCAGTACAGGCACAACTTTTTTTTCCTGGATATTTTTTTCTTTTTTTTTTTTTTTCCTGGTATGCAGCTATTCTCCTGGATATTTTTTTATCCAACCAGAGGTTGACTGAATCCTCAGATGTGGAACCCATAGATATGGAGGGTCGGCTGTACTAGATGTCAGGTACTATTTTAAGCACGTTTGCAGCAACCCAGTGAGGTAGGTACTACTAAAAACCCATTTTACAGTTGAAGAAACCGCAGGATACTGAGATTAAGTACCTATACCAGCTGGGGCCAGGGTTCAAACTCACATGGACCAACTCAAGCCCCCATGCTTTTAACGCTCCATTTCAGAATCTGAACCAGCACAAGGGATTACACACAAGGACACACTATGGGAACACACGTGCTTTGTATGTGTCATGAGAGGAAACTGTTGACAGGTTTATCAGTGAATGAGTAAAAACAGTTCCATCAAATCGATTCAGAAAGGTTGTTATGAATCATTTTGAAGTTTATCGTTCTAATGAAATCACTAAAAATAAAAATGTGTGCTTGGACTGATTTTTTTTAACTATTCTGTGCTTTCTTATAGGGAAAATATATATATATCCTTTGAGGAAAAGTGTCTAATTAAATTGCATTAATCACTACTAGACAGGTTGAACAATAAAAAAATAAGAAAACAACAATTTAAATGAAGCAGTATAATAGTGTAATTGAAACACAGGACAAATTTAATCTCATAAGTATAAGTCAAAGAGCAGTATCATGCCATTACACCTGACACCTGATTCCCTCACACACATTTTTCAAATGAAAAATAAAGCCTGACATTTCATCAAAATCATGCTATCCACTACATCTTTATTTTTTAAAAAAAGAGGGTCAACACACATTCCTTGATAGTGTCACATTGTTTATTAAGAAGCACAGAACAATGAAATTCTAGAAATTTTTCAGGTTCCAACCTTTTTTTGATTCATTCTCCCATTCCAGAAGAAACCGCTAACAGCCTAGTTTCCACCAGCAAAGTAAAGCAGAAAATGGATGCAATCTGTCTGGGCTGTTCAAGCAGCGTCCTGCTGTGATCTGGGTGATTCAGACTAAAATTAAAAATCAGGTTTTTTATTTGGACTATGTGTTTTTATCTGCCACCCCAGATGATAGCAGAGTCTGGAACTCAGTTACACAGTGAATTGCCAAAATTCTTCATTCGTTCTTCTCAGCAAAGATGTTCCCATTGAGCACTGCTGAAAACAGTCTCAGCTCTATCGCTCTAGCAAAATAGCGCTGGGCTTCGGACTTCCCTCATGAAGAATAACCAAAATTGAAACTCCGCTTATCTGGAGATATCAATCAGTACCTGACTACTCACTCGCTATTGTTCTAAGGAAAATTGCCATGCTCTCAGCTCTTGTTACTGGAACAACCAACTCAAGTTCACACAACCTCCCCACCCTAAGCCCACTTCAGATCACAGCTAACTGGACCATGGTGAGACACCCAACCAAACAACAGCCAAACTATAGACTGGCCAGTGACCTAGGACACGACCAAATGTGAAAAAGATCAACTGGACCAATCATTCAAGCTCTGAGGGTATGAATTTGGAAACCTGCACTGAGGTCATAAGTGCAAAAGAAAACGGTGTGTCTCAGGGTGGCATGGAGGCCAAAGTAAGGCAAGGCTCCTAGCAAGTGAAGTTATGCAGGAACAGAGAAAGCCAATGAGCTGAGATGAACACACATGGGGCTCTGGCTAGAGCTGCATGGGTCACTGACAGGGTCGCAGAATTTCCATAATTTCTTCTATAGCCCTTATTACCAGGTATCCAAGGGCACCTCTGGTGGTCTTTCCCATCAGAACAGCGTAACCCAAGAGTGTTTAGCTACCTAAACACTCATCCGGGGCCTAGGTGCTGGTTTATTTGTTTGTTTTGAGACGGAGTCTCACTCTGTCGCCCAGGCTGGAGTGCAGTGGCTCAATCTCGGCTCACTGCAAGCTCCGCCTCCCCGGTTCACGCCATTCTCCTGCCTCAGACTCCCGAGTAGCTGGGACTACAGGTGTCCGCCACTAGGTCCGGCTAATTTTTTTTGTATTTTTAGTAGAGACGGGGTTTCACCATGTTAGCCAGGATGGTCTCCATCTCCTGACCTCGTGATCCTCCCACCTCGGCCTCCCAAAATGCTGGGATTACAGGTGTGAGCCACTGCGTCCAGCCCCAGGTGCTGGTTTTTACAGCAGAGGCACAAAATCCATCAGTAGTCCAGTTTTCAGTGTCCAGATCTAGAGTATTTGACAACAGAGCCATAATATGACCCATCCTCGATGACACTGTATACTGTCTTTTACTCAATATGAAAGCCCTAGTCCAAACTTATAGGGATAAAAAATAGTCTCCTTATTTAAATTTTTTTAAGCTGTCTTTCTTCAAATAACAATGTCAAGCAGAAAATGCTTTTGGAAGAAATCAAGAAATTTGAGCCTAGAATTCAAGACTAGCCTGAGCAACATAGAAAGACCCCATCTCTACAAAAAAAATCGTTTTTAATTAGCTGGATGTGATGGCACATGTCTGTGGTCCCAGCTACTCTGGAGGCTGTGGTGGGAGAATTGTTTGGGGCTGCAGTGAGCCATGTTCGTGCCACTGCACTTTAGCCTGGGTGACAGAGTAAGACCCATCTCCAAAAGAAAAAATGCAATTGAACCTTACATTTCATCTGTAGAAAGGCTTTTAAAATCTGCTTTCATAAATTACATGCCTCCTCTTTATATACACACATATATATAAAGCCATAAACATCTCATGTGAGGAAATAATTATGAAAAATTTTCTATTAGAAGAATAAATGGGGCTTTCATATTTACAGGAGTGACAAAGGAAGCAACATTGAAGAAGACAATGATTTAAAACAAAAACATTACTGATACTGCTGAACCAAAATAGCTTTCTGACCCTTGTTGCTCCCCACCTGGCCCTCAGTCTTTCTTCTCCCCACTCTCCCAGCCATCTCGGTCCCCAGATACACAAATGCACACACTTCTCAGTGGGAAGCAAGGTCTCAAGTAGGATCCAGAGAAGTCTGGCCCTTCAGGTAGTTTACGTTTGTCAACTATTAAGTTGTACTTCTGAGCAGAAAGGAGAAATTCACATATTTCCTCTAAGGACAAGAGGCCAGTGTCAGACAAAAATGATATTTAAATACAGCAGAGACTCCGTTGCTAAGTTTAACTTCCCAACTTGCACAAACACCGGAATTTTAGTGAAAGGAGCGGTTGCTTTACAGAAGAAAAATCTCTGTAAACCACTGAGAACAAACAAAGGGAAGCCTTGATTCCTGTACCACGTACCGATTAGCAGAGGAAAGCACCCGCCTTGAGGCTTCCCATTTGCAATGAAGCTTAGTGGAAGAGGGTCCTGCCTATGGGTGCCTTTGATTGGCACCAGCAGCCGCAGCCTTGACCCCCCAACGCTGGGGGCTTCTGTGAGCCCAGCAGTGATACTCAGCATCTGCCTATTCACCTGGCCCCACAGGAAGGAAGAACCGGAAAGGATTGCAGGTGGCAAACAGTTGATAGAAAGCAGAGATAAAATATTATTGTGTTCTTGTTGTTTTCATCCTATTTTTATTCCTGGGCTGAGACACTCTGGGGAAGTTTGGATTACAAGAACTTCAGGCTGTATCTCCAAAATTCCTCCAGCCTCCATCCCTTCTTTTTCCTACTCCCTATCACAAGTCAGATCCTCTTCAGCTCTCAGCTGGACTTTTGCAATGGTGTCCTAATTGGTCTGATTGCCTACAGCCGCTACCATTTCTAATCCATCCAACACACCTTCACCAGATTATGTTCCTGCTTAATCATCCTCATTGTGTCACTACAAGATTAAATTAAGCACAAACCACTCACCATGTCCCTGATCACCAGGCCCCAGCCAACCTCTCCAGCCTTCGACTTCAGTCAGCGTCTCTTTCCCTGCTCCCAGCATCCTATGCTTGGGTTTCAGCCCCTTCTCTATCTAGGTCAGGTGTGATCCCACCACTTCCTCAGTGTTCATCTCAAAGAACACCTTCTCCATGGAGACCTTCCTGATGGCCCAACATCATCCTATTCTCACCCTCCTCTGAATCTCTACCACATGCCACTTGTACTTTTCTCCTCTAGCAATAAGCACTGCTGAAGCATCTCCTCTGTGCCAGCAAAGAACAGACATGACCCTGAGGAGCTTGTGCCTAGGAAGGGAGACAGAAGAATTGTATTACACCCAGCCGGTTGTAGTGGCTCACGCCTATAATCCCAGAACTTTGGGAGGCAGAGGTGCCCTGATCACTTGATGTCAGGAGTTCAAGACCAGCCTGGCCACATGGTGAAACCCCATCTCTACTAAAATTACAAAAAAATAAATAAATAAATAGACGGATGTGGTGGTGCATGCTTGTAACCCCAGCTACTTAGGAGGCTGAGGTGAGAGAATTGCTTGAACCTGGGAGGTGGAGGTTGCAGTGAACTGAGATCATGCCTCTGTACTCCAGCCTGGACGATAGAGCGAGACTCAAAAAAAAAAAGAAAAAAAAGTATGACAACCTGATAACTGATCAGAATTTACACATTTACAGAACACTTGATAACACTCTTAGATAAGTGGCCAGTTCAATCTAGTCCTGAGTTATTTCTGGATCTCCCATGCCTCCTACCACCAATGGATTGCAGTTGATTGCAGGCTACCTGGGAATACGGCTTACTCCACCTACATCCAAGGTGGTAATTCACACAGGGCCTGGTGAATATACATGTTTTGTTTTGTTTTGTCGATCAAATGAATCTCCATTTAAATTGAAGGGGCAAGAAGTCCTGTTCCTCTACAATCCACATCCCTCTATCATCCCCAATATCCAAGGAGACCTGCATTCACCTTGCTCTCCAAGTAATAGAAACAGCAGGCTCTGACCATTTACAGGGCTACTGAGTAGCCTCAGTCCCCAAGTACACCCACCTGGGTGTGTAAAGCTCTCTCTACAATACCAAAATCTTTACTGGAAAGGACATGTCCCCAAGTCCCAATACCTTCAAAGTCTTTGAAATAGGAACAAGAAGTAAAAGATAAAACATAGAAAACAAAGAACAAAACTAGCTAATAACATTGGAGACAGGACTTATTTAAGCTGCACAGTATTGGCATAAGGAAGATAAGAGGATAAGAACAAAGAGCAGGCATTTGGATCGCTAGGTCACCATAAGCATAAAACATGCTTCAACCGGATAGTAATATGAGTCCAATTTTGTGTCGTCATTTAGAAAATAAATGCATTTAACGTCATTTTCCTCACAACTAAACTTTGGCTGGGTACCATATGTTCATGTTTCTATTTCATAAAATTTTTGTAGCCTTTCCTGTTTTTCTTACCCCATTCTGCATCACAAACATCCACATGGAGGGGGGGGCCCAGGGGATTTGGAATCCCCTGAGATCATATCCAAACATTTAGGTACATAAACACATGTGCATTTTTCTGAAGGAAGGTTCTGGAAACTTCATCAGATTCTTAAGGAAGTCTAAACAAGATTCAGAACCAAACGAATGGGTTTACCACTGCAAACGGAATGTCTAATACTCTTCCACGTATACTATTCTGGTATTTTTCACAATTTGTAAATATTGCCTATTAGTTTTCCTTTTCAAATTAGCCCCCTTTTACCAAATTCATGAAAGTTTACAAGCTGCACCTTTCTTCTAAAATAAATTGGGACAGTCATTTCTTATTTTTGAAATTTTACTTGTAAAACTCCAAAGAGATCTTTAATTTCAAAACTTTAGGTCTACTCAGCAATTATCAAGTTGTGCTGTGAACCAGCTCCCGGCAGCTCAGAATAAGAAACACATGAACCTCCCTCCAGGGAGATCCAATTCTGTCCTTCCCTTTATACCAATAAATCTTCCTACAGAAGGAAACCAAAGATGGGAAGGCCAACCTGAGCACCTGGAATAGCGTCAGCCTCTACCATGCAATTGAAGGGTGCCATTTATTTTTCTCATATAGGAAAGCAAAGGAAATAAAGACAAAGGTGTAACCAAATTAAACAACAGGCTATGAAAAGAGTGACTTGGGCATGGGAAGGTAATCAAACACTCCATGTGAAAATTAAAAACCTGTGCTAGGAAATAAAGGGTTGAATACTGAAGCATCCGATAAACAGTTTTCCTATGGGGACGCAGACAGCTGATACGCCTGTGAGTGTTTGTAACTCCAGATGTTTTGACTTTTCAGTTTCTCCGCGCCTTGTGTGGTGATTCTGCACTTAGGAGATTTATTTAAACTGCAGCCACCGGAGATTGCCAGCTGCAAACGACCCCAGCACCTCGTGGTGAGCAGGTCTTCCGGAATCACTGCAACTGTCGCAGGTGGGGCCTTGTTTGCTACTTGTTGAGACGTTTAAAAGACATTTTGGCAGAAAGCACGCCCCCACCAAGAAGGAAGTCCTGGCCCCGCGTCCAGCTGTGGGCCACCACGAAACCCACAAAGCGGCCGGATCCCTTGGAAGCGGCGGCCTGGAGGAAGCAGCCTGTCCCGAAGAATCTGTGCATTATTTATTCAGGCAAAGAGAGGATATTCATTTCAACCAGCACGGGAAATGTTCGATTATGTAACATTGGGGACGAAGAGAATGAGCCTTTTTTTTCCTTTTTCCTGGAGAAAAGTGTTGCGAAATAGTCCAAGAACAGCTTCCAGTTTCCACAGTCCCTGTGCTTCCAGAGGCTTCTAAATGACAAGATCAAGGCGCCTGGGAAGCTAGAGAATTGACTAGCACGGGACCCACAACAGCTCCCCCTGCGCCTCCCCCACCCCTGCGCACCGCCCTCCCCTGCCGCCATCAGGAGCGTGGAAAGCTCCTGCTGTAGGTTTCATCAGTCATCTCAAGAGTGTCCTGGTCTAATCGTCCGGAGGCATTTTCCCCACCTTCTCACACTCCAGCGCAACCCCAGAAACAATCATTATTTCTATAGTCTACTGCGCAGAGCCAGCCCGAAATATAATTAAGAATCATGCAAAGGGATGTGCAAACGAGACTGGGCTAGACCAATGCGTCCAAATTTCAGAAGCCGAGCTGGGGGCCACGGAGTGCTTCTTGAAGGGGAAAGTGAGAGGTGGGTTCACAGAAGAATGAGTGAAGGGTCCAAACCACGGCCCCACCTGGCTGACTGAGCAGGAACAAGGACGTGCCCGGCAGCCGTCCCAGGCAGCTGGCAGGGCTCTGAGTGGGCAGAACAGGTAAGGAGGCCAACCAGCCGGCCAGGAGAGCCTCGCGTCCTCCCAGAGACGGGAAGTCTACCCCTGGGAGACAAGGACGCCAAGCCAGGGCTTGATCCCAGTGGAGCAAGGCAAACCCGGCGACTCGAACAGGATTTCAGGGGTTAAGGAGGAGACCCGTTCATTTTTTTTCATCCAGTAATTATCTCCTGAGCACCTACAATGTGCCAGGCACTGTTCTAGGTGTTAGGAACATAGCTGTAAACAAAATAGACAAAGATCCCTGACCTCGGGAAGCTTATATTCTAGTGGAACGAGGGAGAAGCCAACTATGACTGTTATGGACTGAAAGATTTGTGTCCCCCCAAAATCTATGCGGAAATCCAAACCCCCAATATGATGGCAATAGGAAGTGGGGCCTTTGGAAGGCGATTAGGTCGTGAGGTCAGGGCCTTGTGATGGGATTAGTGCTCTTATAAAAGAAACAAAAGAGTTCTTTGATCTCTTTCTGCTACCTGAGGACACAGAAGGTGGCCATCTGGCCGGGTGTGGTGGCTCACGACCTCCCAGCACTTTGGGAGGTCGAGGCAGGTGGATCACTTGAGGTCAGGAGTTCAAGACCAGCCTGGCCAATGTGGCAAAACCCTGTCTGTACTAAAAATATAAAAATTAGCTGGGCGTGGTGGTGTGCAACTGTAGTCCCAGCTACTCAGGAGGCTGAGGCAGGAGAATCGCTTGAACCCGGAAGGTGGAGGTTGCAGTGAGTCGAGATGGCGCCACTGCACTCCAGCCTGGGTGACAGAGCGAGACTCTGTCTCAAAAAAAAAAAAAAAAAAAAAAAAGAGAAAAGAAAAAAAGCAACGTGGCTGTCTGCACCTGGAAGAGGCCCTCACCAGAACCAGACCATGCTGGCACCCTGATCTTAGATCTCCACCCTCCAGAACTGTGGGAAATAAATGTCTGACTTTAAGCCACCCAGTTTATGGTATTTATTGAAGCAACTGAGCTAACCAATAAATATATATAGAAAGAAAGTCAAATGGTGACAGTGCTAAGGTGATGATTAAGCAGCGATTAGAGATGGGAGTACAAGGGTAAGGACTGGACTTATAAGCCAGGTGATCAGACAGGGTGACTGAGAAGCTGATACTGAGCAGCTACCTGAAGACTCAGAGGAGACAAGTAGCTAACTGCTGGAAGAGCATTCTGGACAATAACAGCTCAGAACAATAGCAAGTGCAAATACTGGAGTGTCCCAGGCACAGCTGCCGTCACAAAAAGGACACTAGTGCAGCCAAATTGGCACCAGCGAAGGGCAGAGCTAGGAGAGAAGGTGGAAGAGGTAACAGGAATGCTAAGGTGTGTGGGGCCTCGTGGGCCAGCCAAAGGGGGTTGGCTTTTACTTTCAAAGCTAACGGGAGTTCTTGGGAGGCTGAGGCAGGCAAATCACCTGAGGTCAGGAGTTCGAGACCAGCCTGGCCAACATGGTGAAACCCTGTCTCTACTAAAAATACGAAAATTAGCTGGGTGTGGTGGAAGGCACCTGTAGTCCCAGCTACTTGAGGGGCTGAAGCAGGAGATTTGCTCCAACCTGGGAGACAGAGGTTGTAGTGAGCCGAGACTGCGCCACTCCACACCAGCCTGGGTGACAGAGCAAGGGTTCATCTCAAAAATAAATAAAGCTAACGGGAGTTCAGTAAGGGACTTTTAGGCCATGTTAAGAGAAGGAAGCAGGCCACATGTGGGACACGTGGCATCCTTTGAATCACACAGAGGAGCTGGCTCTGAGGCATAGCCTTGGAGATATGAAACAGATGTGTCACCCACATTCAAGAACCAATTTTTCCACAACTGGGTCAGGACCTTTGGTAAGAAAAAGATCACTGCAATTTTAATGAAGGCAACTCATACTTCTGTTTAATGCCCCTTCTCAACATTTTCTTAGTATCCTACACGTTCCTGGAGTTCAACTAAACAAAAATACTTTTTTTTGAATGTCAAGAAGGGTCAGATAGCATGGGACCAGGCCAGAAGAAGAGGCCTACTGAGAGTTTATAAAACCCAGTGGTGGCTGGGTGCGGTGGCTCATGCCTATAATCCCAGCACTTTAGGAGGCCGAGGCGGGTGAATCACGAGGTAAGGAGATCAAGACCATCCTGGCCAACAGGGTGAAACCCTGTCTCTACCAAAAATGCAAAAATTAGCCCGCTGTGGTACATGCGCCTGTGGTCCCAGCTGCTCTGGAGGCTGAGGCAGGGGAATCACTTGAACCCAGGAGGTGGAGATTGCAGTGAGCCGAGATCGCGCCACTGCACTCCAGCCTTGGTGACGGAGTGAGATTCCATCTCAAAAAGCAAAAAAACCCAGTGGTGTGTATTGAACCCAGACAGGTGTCTGATCCTAGGCTAGGACTCCTTCCCTGGAGATACTTCTAGAAGCATTTTTCTGTTGGTTGTCAGTGGTTCCTAACTCTGGCTTTGCAGCTAAGGAGATTTTACAAATGTCCATGCCGAACTCATACCCACAGATGTTCTGATTTCTGGGGAGAGACTCAGGCATCAACTTTTTTTTTTTTTTTTAATACGGAGGCTCGCTTTGTTGCCCAGGCTGCAGTGCAGTGGTGTGATCTCAGTTCAGTGCAACCTCTGTCTCCCGGGTTCAAGAGATTCTCCTGCCTCAGCCTCCCAAGTAGCTGGGATTACAGGTGTGTGCCACCACACCTGGCTAATTTTTGTATTTTTAGTACAGACAGGGTTTCACCATGTTGGCCAGGCTGGTCTCATACTCCTGTTCTCAAGTGATCCACCTACCTCAGCTTCCCAAAGTGCTGGGATTATAGGCGTGAGCCACCATGCCCAGCCAGCATCAATATATTTTTTTTAATTCTCCAGGTGATTCTCATGTGCAAGGAGAATTGAAAAGCACTAGGTTGGATTCATCTTTTTTTTTTTTTTTTTTTTTTTTTTTTTTACCATTTCTATCCATCTGTTCCATGCAACACCATGCATATGCCTCACACACCTATAATCAAACCAAACCATGACAGCCAATTGCTCAGGCCACCATGTGTATACGCTTGCTTCCTGCTTCTTTCATTCCATTTGTTTAACATTTTTTTAGTAATTTTTTTACAGATTTAACATGTTTAACAGTACCACCTGAGAGAATGTGTGAGTTTTCATGAGTAAAGAAGAATAAACCCTGAGAAGTAGTTTCAGCATTTGAGAAAATAAATCTGAAACAATACAATCTTCCAAATTTATACCAAACCCTCCTCCCTTTGCAAACTCTGCTTCCCAGGGCGACTCTAGTATTGACAATGTGGGCAAAGGGGTAAACAGGAAAAAAAAACCATGTTCATTTCAAGCCACCAAGAAGCACAGGCCAAAGGAAAAATAAAATCAATCAACTTTTGCCAAGTGGAAAAGAACAAACCAGTGGGGACCGGAGTCCTATAGTCAGTTTTTTAAAGAGTATTATGAACAATAGGGAACAAATGCTGTGTAATCACTCAAAAGATTTACAAACAGTGTGACAGAACAATGCAAACTGAGTGAATACTATTGGGTGGATGTTTACTCCTCCAAGAAGAACCAGACACCCTGAGCTTCATTAATAAAAGGCTCTGTGTGCATATTAATTCACAGTGATCCTCTCACCCAGAGAACCACAGGCCTGTCAGTAACATTCTCTCTTCTTGCCTTAAAAATCATTTGGAGATATTGTCATCAAGCACGTGAATTCCCATTTTACAGAAAGGGAAATAAAGGCAGGAAGAGGTAAATTAATGTGATCAACAAAGTGGCGGTCAAGCTGCCCCAGACATAGCTAAGAGTAGAAACCAGCTGTTCCTGGTGTCATCTCTAACCACAAATTTTCTATCCACTTTCTCAAGAAAATCCGAGACTTAGTTTGACGTTCTAAAGCCTAACTCAAATTTTTCTTCTTGCTCGGCTTGGTACCTGTAGTTGCAGCTACTGGAGAGGCTGAAGCAGGAAGATTCCTTCAGTTCCGGGGTTCGAGATCAGCCTGGGCAACATAGTGAGACCCCCCATCTTTATAGATATATATGTATAAAGAACACATTTTTCTTCTTTTCCAAATACTCTTTTGGGTATTCTCCCTTTGATTTCTTTCTCCATACTCTGTCTCCATCTCCAAATTGCCTTACACAGTTTGAACATGTTATAATTAACTCTAAGGGACCATCCAAACACAGCTTTTTCTTCTGCTAGTATTTTGGTGAATATACGTGTCTTGAGATAAGCAGCCATCTGCTAGGACTTGTTGATGTTCTTTATCAGACAGCAGTTTCCCTGGTGAGGCAGCTTCCACGAGTGGGAAGGAGTAGATGGAGAGAGGGTGCAGAAAAGGGATCTCCAGGATGCCTTCCCACAAGGGGTGCTAAATGCAGCGAGCAAGGGTGCCAAGTCTGGCGAAGGAGGGCTGCCCATGTGTTGGGTCTGCTAATTAGCACCATTTGAAAATAATTTTGACAAGACCACACAGGGAGAGCATGATGTTTCAAGTGTAGCCGGCCGTTAAATAAACAGGAGCACTGAACTATATTTCCTTGTGAAAAATTGCCCAAAAGATGGACAGAGGCTGCTGAGGACCTTAGTCCTTTGCAGGAACCAGAAGGAAAAGCCCAGGCAACCTTCACTACCACACCCTGATTGCTACCAAATTCTTGAGTGTTCTCCATTCATTTCGGTATTTTTCATAGAGGAGGAAATTTCATTATTAATATCTCAGCTCAGGAGAGAGAGATGGCTGGTGTCTCTCACATCCCTGTCCCTTCATAGCCACTGCCCTTGGAAGACCAAACAGGACCAAGTATGGACCTGGCTCACCGAGTTGGGAAGGTACTGGAAGGTGCGTTAGTGAAGCAGGCTGGCCCCCTTCGGGCACTTCCTGTCTGCCCTCCCTGTGTCCAACCTGGCCTCCCTGTGTCCCCTGCACCTTTGCTCTTTGACTTACACCAGTTCTGTGTCCTACTTCCCTTCTAGCTTCCTCTGCAGTCTGATCTTTATGGTGTTTCTAACTGTCTTGCTTTCCTCCCTTCTCAGATGCAGTCCAAACCTTGACCTACCTCGTAACTCATTACCACCTCCACCTGTGCTTTGGAATCTACAGGCAGGTGCTGGTCTTCCCTTCTGGAGACCACAGCCAGCTCTCTGCTGCCCCCACCTGGTCCATAGCAGAACCTGCAGATGGTAACCTGGCAAACTGGTCCTTAAATCTATCGCGGCTTCACCAGTTTCCGGCATCAACTCGAATTTTGCTAATTTTGTTTCACCATAGCCTAGCTTGACTTTCATTAACAATGTTTAATGTTTAATGACAAAATTATGCTAACAAGTAAATGATCAAACTTAGGGGAAGGACTTTATTTTCTAAGGTAAGTGCAAAACAGTGGTAGCATTGTGACCATTCTGAAAAATCTAGCCTAAAATGATGGCTTTTTTTTTTTTTCTAATCACTAGAACACACTGTGTAAGTGTAGAGCTATTCCAAAAAGCGACCACTTTTGTAACACTGATTTTTTTTTTTCATTTCAGTTCAAATTTCCTATAATAGTAGTAACAGACGGTGGGGAGGAGGGGAAGAAGGAGGAAGAGGAAGAGGAGGAAAAGGAGATGACTCAGCTATAGTTCCCCTAACCCTCTTGGTTTGTGAAGCAGCTCAGAAACTTATTAGAATAAATTTCAGCATCCAAGACCACTGAGCCTACCATCCAACCACTCACACCCAAAGAAATAGTAGGAACATAAGTTTGGACCTGATTCCTGCTCAGCTCTCCACCACAAGCCTCTGGCTAGACTCAGGTACACAGCAGACCCTCAGTGAGTGCTTAGTGAATAGATCAATGAATACGCATGTAATTAGTAGTGTTTGCTAAACCATACATTCATTCAGTGCACTATAAACACTTGTTATTTTATATAGTCTGGCAATATAACAGCACTTGCTTCTAATATGCAGATACTCAATAGTACAAGTGTTGTTCTCTCTCCTCCTTAGTTATTTCTATTAATAACTTCAACTCCATATTATACATTTAAAAGTAACCTAGGAGTGAGAAAAACATCTGTTTTCATAAACCATCAAAGAATTTCAGTGCTATGATTAAAAAATAAAAAGTCTGAAAATACATATCTACATTTTTTCACCTTTTGAAAACGAAGCATTTCTCAACAGAAATCCAATGAGGTTTTACAAATATTCTCTTGTCCATGAACTTGCACTGACATCCAGAAGGTATAATAATGGGGCAGTTGAGTTTGGTGGTCTTAGGCAGAATGGAACTGCAACTTAGGCTCAGTGGAAAATGATGCAATTTCCTTGCAAATCGAAACCACAATGAAATACCATCTCACACCAGTTAGAATGGCAATCACTAAAAAGTCAGGAAACAACAGATGCTGGAGAGGATGTGGAGAAATAGGAACACTTTTATACTGTTGGTGGGAGTGTAAACTAGTTCAACCATTATGGAAAACAGTATGGCGATTCCTCAAGGATCTAGAACTAGATGTACCATATGACCCAGCCATCCCAATACTGGGTATATACTCAAAGGATTATAAATTATTCTATAAATAATTTAAAGGATTATAAATTATTCTATAAATAATTTAAAGGATTATAAATTATAAAGACACATGCACACGTATGTTTACTGCAGCACTATTTACAATGGCAAAGACTTGGAACCAACCCAAATACCCATCAATGATAGACTCGATAAAGAAAACGTGGCACATATACACCATGGAATACTATGCAACCATAAAAAAGAGTGAGTTCATATCATTTGCAGGGACATGAATGAAGCTGGAAACCATCATTCTGAGCAAACTAACACAAGAACAGAAAACCAACCACCGCATGTTCTCACTCATAAATGGGAGTTGAACAATGAAAACACATGGACACAGGGAGGGGAACATCACACACTGGGGCCTGTTGGGGGGTAGGGGATAAGGGGAGGGAGAGCATTAGGACAAATACCTAATGCATGTGGGGCTTAAAACCTAGATGACAGGTTGATGGGTGCAGCAAACCACCATGGCACATGTATACCTATGTAACACACCTGCACGTTCTGCACATGTATCCCAGAACTTAAAGTAAAATTTAAAAAAAAAGAAAGAAAGTGATGCAATTTCTTTTATAATGGAGGAAAATCACTTGGTTGTAAATTCCAAATTAAGTACAATGTGAATAGATGTGTAAACACATACAAAATGGCAAAAAGTGATATGGAATGTCCTTTTATTTAATGACAAGCTCTCTCTCTATCACCCAACCTGGAGTACAATGCCATAATCATGGCTCACTGCAACCTCAATTTCCTGGGCTCAAGTGATCCTCCCACCTCAGCCTCCCGAGTAGCTGGCAATACATTTGCACACTACCACATCCAGTAGTTTTTTAATTTGTTGTTGAGTTAGGGTCTCGCTATGTCGCCCAAGCTGGTCTCAAACTTCTGGCCTCAAGTGGTTCTCCCACCTCGGCCTCCCAAAGTGCTGGAATTACAGGCATGAGCCACCATGCCTGGCTTCATTTGGAATTTTTTATAGATTATATTGATAAACTCAGGATTGAGGTCTACACTCTTAGAAAGATAAAACCCAAAGACCCAGGACTACATGATGAGAGCAAAATTGTCCACGCTACTTTGAAAAAGAGTCACATTAATACCAAGGCATTTTGATTAGTTGTGGAAAAATTGACCAAACAAGATAGAGATATTATGTACTACGAATGGTACACTCTTACAAAGGAGGTACAATAATTAATAATGTGAAGGGTCCAAACATGAAAGCAGCCAAATATATAAAGCAAAAACTATTTAGAAGTTCAAGAACTTGATTTAAATTTAATTATAGTGGGAGACATCAACATATTTCTTTTAGAAGTGAATCAATATTATATTCATGTATCTACATTTGCTGATCATATACTGATCCTTATGTCTTTCAGTTAGAGAATTTTCTCATCTATCAATCAACCATTTACAAAATTTGATCATGAAGCCAGGCACGGTGGCTCATGTCTGTAATCCCAGCACTTTGGGAGGCTAAGGCAGGCGGATCACGAGGTCAGGAGATCGAGACCATCCTGGCTAACATGTTGAAACCCCATCTCTACTAAAAACACACAAAAAATTAGCCGGGCGTGGTGGCGGGCGCTTGTAGTCCCAGCTACTCAGGAGGCTGAGGTAGGAGAATGGCATGAACCCGGGAGGCGGAGCTTGCAGTGAGCCGAGATCGCGCCAGTGGACTCCAGCCTGGGCAACAGAGCGAGACTCTGTCTCAAAAAAAAAAAAAAAAAAAAAAAAATTTGATCATGAATTTGAGCACAAAGAATGTTAAGACATATTTTTTTAAAAGGTTTAGGGCTGGGCATGGCAGCTCACGCCTGTAATCCCAGCACTTTGGAAGGCCAAGGCGGGTGGATCACCTGAGGTCAGGAGTTCGAGACCAGGCTGGCCAGCATAGTGAAACCTCGTCTCTATTAAAAATACAAAAAAACGGCCAGGCGTAGTGGCTCACACCTGTTATCCCAGCACTTTGGGAGGCCGAGGCAGGCAAATCACCTGAGGTGAAGAGTTTGAGACCAGCTTGGCCAACATGGCGAAACCCAGACTCTGCTAACAATACAAAAATTAGCTGGGCATGGTGGCGTGTGCCTGTAATCCCAGCTACCCAGGAGTCTGAGGCAGGAGAATCGCTGGAACCTGGAAGGCAGAGGCTACAGTGAACCAAGATGGTGCCACTGCACTCCAGCCTGGGCAACAGAGCAAGACTCTGTCTCAAAAAAATAAATAAATAAATACAAATACAAAAAAATTAGCCTGGCATGGTGGTGCATGCCTATAGTCCCCTCTCTTTTTTCTAATTGATAAATAAAAACTGCATCTATTTTTGGGTACAAGGTGGCATTTTGATACATACACACAATGTGAAATGATTAAATCAAGCTAATTAACATATCTACCACCTCACATACTTATCATTTTTTTGTGGTAAGAACTTTGAAGTTGTCCAGGTGCAGTGGCTCACGCCTGCAATCCCAGTGCTTTGGGAGGCCAAGGCGGGAGGATCGCTTGAGCCCAGGAGTCTGAGACCAGCCTGGGCAACATAGGGAGAACCTGTCTTTATTTATAAAAATTAAAATAATTTTTATTTTTGAGAGTCTCACTCTGTCACCCAGGCTGGAGTGCAGTGCCACAATCTAGGCTCACTGCAACCTCCACCTCCTGGGTTCAAGCAATTCTCCTGTCTCAGCCTCCTATGTAGCTGGGATTACAGGCACCCACCACCATGCCTGGCTAATTTTTGTATTTTTAGTAGAGACAAGGTTTCACTGTGTTGGCCAGGCTGATCTTGAATTTCTGATCTCAGGTGATCTGCCCACCTCGGCCCCCAAAGTGCTGGGATTATAGGCATGAACCACCACACCCAGCCTAAAATAAAAATTTTAAAAAGAACTTTTAAGTTCTACTCTCTCAGCAGTTTTTAGGTATACCGTACGTCATTATTAACTACAGTCACCACGCTGCACAATAGGTCTCCAGAACTTACTCCTCCTATCTAACTAAAACCTTGTGCCCTTTGACGAATATCTCCTCTTTCTGCCCCATTCCATTTCCTCCCCAGCAACCCACCATTCTCCTCTCTGTGTCTATGAGTTCAACTTTTTTGGATTCCACATATAAGTGAGATCATGCACGATTTGTCTTTCTGTGCCTGGCTCATTTCACTTAACACAATGTCCTCCAGGTTCATCTACGTTGTCACAAATGATAGAATTTTCTTCTTGTTTAAGGCTAAATAGTATTCCACAGTGTAGACATACCACATTTGCTTTATCCATTCATCTGTTGATGGACACTCAGGTCGATTCCGTATCTTGACTATTGTGCATAATGCTACAGTGAACATGGGGGTGCAGAGATCTCTTTGACACTGATTTTATTTCCATTGAATACATACACCCAGAAGTTCACCCCCTGACTTTCTACATATTATTTTACTTCACGATTTTTCGATAAAATTAAGTATGACTCAATTTCCTCTAACTCCTTTCCACTTCAAAACCTCTCTTCTGGCCAGATTCAGTGGCTCATGCCTATAATCCCAGCACTTTTGGAGGCTGAGGCAGGCAGATCACTTGAGGCCGGGAGTTCGAGACCAGCCTGGCCAACATGGTGAGACCCCATCTCTATTAAAACTACAAAATTAGCCAGGTATGGTGGTGCATGCCTGTAATCCCAGCTACTCGGGGGGCTGAGGCAGGAGAATTGCTTGAACCTGGGCAGCGGATTTTGCAGGTGAGTAGAGATAGCACGACTGCACTCCAGCCTGGGCAACAAGAGTGAAACTCCATCTAAAAAAAAAAAAAAAACTTAGCCAGGTGTGATGGTGCATGCCTGTAATCCCAGCTACTCAGGAGACTGAGACATGAGAATCACTTGAATCCGGGAGGTGGAGACTTCAGTGAGCCGAGATCGCGCCACTGCACTCCAGTCTGGGTGACAGAGCAAGACTCTGTCTCAAAAAAAAATTTTTTTAAGTGCCTTCTTCACCTAGACTTGCCTCCCACTTTTCTCACATATTACAGAAAGATGTATTCATTTATTTATTCAACAAACATTTAACTGGGCCTCTACCGTGTTCCAGGAGCCAAGGATACTGTGATGACCAGGCAAAAGGTCTCTGCTGTAATGAAGGTTATATGCTGGTGAAGAGAGACAGGCAGCACACAATTAAATAAATGAACAAGAATTCACCAAGTGATGACCAATGCAATGTAATGATGGAAAAACAGGTATTGTAATGAATGTTGAATGGCTACTTTGGACCGGATGGTTAGGGAAGGACTTCGGAATTTAAAGTGAGAGCTGGGTAAGACAACAGATTCAGCCAAGTAAGAAGCTGAGGGAAGGGCTCTGCAGGAAGACGGGCTAGTTAGAGGAAGGCCAGCCACACGACCATCTTAACAGCTCTGAGAAAATGCAAGATGTGCAAACGGCAGTGGGGGAGAATGGAGGAGTTACGGCAGAAGAAACAGGCCATAGGCTGGCCCTGGAGGGCTTTAGAGTACAAGGTAAAGAAAGTAGATGCTATTCCAAGTGCAAAGTGAGGCCATTTTTCCTCCCTCCAGTACTGAGTTTCCCCCACTTTTGTCCTGGATCTAAATTTGCCTCCAACAAATCTTCTGTGTCTTCCATTTCTTCCCTCTCCCATCTGGCCTTCTCCCCAATGCAAATATGTTTTACAATCTCTCATCCATTACAAGAACAACCTTGCGTTGATTCTGCTACTCACTCCACATCTCATTTATACTCATCTGCACTAAAGTTCTTAAAAAGTACCCTCGTGATAGCAAACACATAGACTGCTTATTACAGGCCAGGCTCTGTGCTGGCAGCTTTCTGTTTCTGAACTCCTTCCATCCTTCCAACAGCCCTACCAAGTGGTTATCATCATGATCTCCATTTTACAGAAACTAAGGCCACATAGTAACTTGTCCAAGGTCACCCAGCAAGCAAGTGCCGACCCCAAGATCCACATTGAAACACTCCAGCACCTGAGTCCCTGCCCTTCCCCTTTGGTTTGGACTTGATACCCCACCTCCCCGGGGCATGCTGTTGCCCTCACACTTTGGAATCAGGCTTTTGCCTCCTCAGGTTTCTTGAGCAAGTTTCTTGAGTACATGATTGTCCTTTACTTCTGCACCTTCCTCAACTTCTCTATAGACTTGTTATTGAATGCCTTCTCCATGGTGAAATTCACCCCTCCTGTACTTCCTCAGAAGCTCACATTTAACCCCTCTCCCCACTCCCCCAACACTATCCCCTTTCCAGAAACCAGCAACCCCAGCCTGGGCCTCAGTGCAGCTGCTTTCTCACTTGCTGTGTTCTCCCCTGGATTCCCAGCTCCCAAAGAGCTTCCCTACCACGGTTGTGAATCGCCCTGAAGCCCAGCTCTGGCCAGCAGCCTGCTCAGAAATCTGCAATGGTTTCACATTTCCTCTAGAGCAAAGTCCAGGTGCCTTTAGCCTGGTCACAACCTGCCTTTCCAAATTAATTTGTCATGAGTCAGCTTCATGTAACCTGACATGAACCCTCACTATTCTCATAAATGTCAAGTGTTCTCCATTCTCCTTGCTCTTCTCTCCACCTGGAATGCCATCCCCAATCTCTAAGTGGCCAAATACTGCCATGTTCAAAGGCCAAGTTCAAATACCCTTTCTCTAATGATGCAGCAGAAAGTAGTATTTCTGTTCTTTTAAATCTTTAACTAGGAAAACTAAATGGGGAGGACCCATAGGAAACCTGAGTGTCTGGCTTATCCCACTGCTATGGTTTGAATGTGTACCCTCCAAAACTCAGGAGTTGCCAGTGAGATAGTACTAAGAGGCAGGGCTTCAAGAGGTGATTAGGCGTGAGGGCCCTTCCTTCATGAATGAAATTAGGTGCCCTTATAAAGGGAATTGATAAATAGAGCTTTTCCGGCCGGGCGTGGTGACTCATGCCTATAATCCCAGCACTTTGGGAGGCCGAGGCGGGTGGATCACCAGGTCAGGAGACCGAGACTATCCTAGCTAACACGGTGAAACCCCGTCTGTACTAAAAAATACAAAAAAATTAGCTGGGCATGGTGGCGGGTGCCTGTAGTCCCAGCTACTTAGGAGACTGAGGCAGGAGAATGGCATGAACCTAGGAGACTGGAGCTTGCAGTGAGCCAAGATTGTGCCACTGCACTCCAGCCTGGGAGACAGAGCGAGACTCTGTCTCAAAAAAAAAAAAAAAGGAGAGTTTTTCCTCTTTTGCCCTTCTACCTTCTGCCGTAGGAGGACACAGTGTTCCTCTCCTCTGGAGGCACCATGCATGAAGCAGAAACTGAAGTTTCATCTGACAACCAAATTGCTGGTGTCTTGATCTTGGACTTCCCAGTCACCAGAACCATGAGAAATAAATTGTTTTGTAAATTACCCAGTTTCAGGTAATTTTACTAGCAGCACAGAACAGACTAAGACACTCACTTAACATCTTTGCTACATTTTCATGATGAATATGCCTTTCTTCCACAATCAGATTATATGATCCTTGAAGTCTGATTTTTCTCTTCATCCCTTTGGCATTTTGCCCAAGAATGCACTTAATATTTGCTGACTGATTAAGATGTACATGCAGCAATATATGAAATGAACATAATTTCTCTCTTTCCTGAATGATTCTTCCTCCTCACTCTGAAGGAGCAGGCTTGTATCTGAAATCCCTTTGAAATGAACTTGCAATGGCTCATCAGCATATTTTGATGTCCACAGTAGATTTATGGGCAACTCCTTCTTTCCATAGAAATGATGTTGCTGCTTTCCTCTCCCTGCAAATGAGGACTGGGACTGCCGTCCATTGCACTCTCCTAGCCCAATTCAAGATCCTGTATAAACAGTCTCCAGGCAGTCACAGTTTGGATTACAAGATCTTCAGGGTCTTTACAGGCAACATTCCTGTCTTCTTGAGTTAAATCTTAAGTTCCTGGCATCAGACAGGAAGCCATGTAGATACAAAATTATAGAAGACCAGTGCTGGAAGGGAGTCTTAGGTATCAAATAGCCCAGCTCCCTCACAAATGGGGATCCTGAAATCTGGAAAATTGAAATTATTTGCCCAGAGCTTTAGGCTTTCAACAAATATTTAGCAATGTATTATTGGCAACTTTCACTGTGCTAGGTGAGAGGGCTACTGTGATGAAAAAGATAGACCCTACAGTCCTGCATCCATGATGTTGACTGTCTAGTGGGAAAAGAAACTAATAAAAAACAATTTTTAATAAAATGACAAGTGTTCTGATATGTAAAGTATTGGTGTCTATGGGAAAACACAAACTGCATGTGGAAGTAAAAGATGGTCTACATAAAGAATGAGTAAAGACCATTCAACCCAAAGGAAGAAGGAAGGCTCTAGTTATCTAATGAGATCTGGGCCAGACAGAAAATCTATGAATTTCTGTCTCTCTCACTCTGTTTTTGACTCTAGCTCTGTTTTCTACTAACTCTCCTCTTCTAACTCTAATTTTCTATGACATTCCAACTACCCTTCCATTTTCCCCACCTCTCTCCTCTCCTGCCTTCCCTTTCTCCTTTCTTCTCCTTCTAGCCCTTCCCACTCAGCTTGCCTTATGACCTCCATCTACTCACTTGAGCACTTAAGAACCCTTCCACTATTTAACTCTGCTGGGTTTTGGTGCACTGAGAGTAAAAACAGAACCTTCATCCTCCAACATGCGCATTCATGCTTGCCTTCATTCATTCTGCAACACTTGCTGCCAGCTATATGTTCGGGGCGGGGGAGGGGGAAAGGAAGGGGAGGGGGAGGGGGAAGAGGTACCAATAGGGTGAGTAAGAACACAGCCAAGTAGGCCGGGCGTGGTGGCTCAAGCCTGTAATCCCAGCACTTTGGGAGGCCGAGACGGGTGGATCACAAGGTCAGGAGATCAAGACCATCCTGGCTAACCCGGTGAAACACCGTCTCTACTAAAAAATACAAAAAACTAGCCGGGCGAGGTGGCGGGTGCCTGTAGTCCCAGCTACTCAGGAGGCTGAGGCAGGAGAATGGCCTAAACCCGGGAGGCGGAGCTTGCAGTGAGCTGAGATCTGGCCACTGCACTCCAGCCTGGGCGACAGAGCAAGACTCCGTCTCAAAAAAAAAAAAAAAAAAAAAAGAACACAACCAAGTAGAGGTCAGCTTCTCAGTGAAGGTGCTCTGGCTGCAGAAACAGATATACTAAGGCCAGAAGCTCCAGTACTTTGAAGGAACAGAGAGCTCATAGAGTTAAGTCAAGAAAACTGCAGTGGACCCAGCAAGGTCAGTGGAGGCTGGATGGAGGAGACCAGTGGCCCAGGAGCTGTGGGTACTTCTGTCATTCTTATTCACCAGGAACCTAATTTCCTTGGGTGGCCCTTCTACCAGAGAACAGGAACATGCACTTTTCCCTATAGAAATAGTTGGGATTATTAACAAGAAAATGTGCTGTAAAGGCCTTAGTAGGATGATGGCTAAAGGAAGTGTGTGTGTCTCTCTCTCCACACCAACCACACAACTTTTTCTCCCTCACCTCTAATAGCTGAAAAAGAGGGTCAGTGTCTGGACTCCTCTGGGCATGGAACTTGTTGAGTTTTTTAAAATATCTCCAAACCTAAGATTTAATTTTTTCAATTCCCCTCTACAGCTTTAAATCAATTTCAGAATGCCAGTTACTTATGGAAGACACATTTCAACAATTTTCTATGAAGAGCCCAAAGAAAAGACACTGAAATTAGCCAATTTCTTCTGATCATGATAGTTGTGCTAAGGGAATTTTTTTCCCAATAATTTCTTAGTTTTTCAATGTCATTCTTTAGGCCCTGCCCAAGTAAAATGTAATTTTTAAGTGATAGGAGGAAATAACTGTCTAAGAGATTTAGGCAAAATGAAATAAAATACCTAAAATGATTTGAGAACTAGAATCGTGCAAAATTCTTGTCTCTGTCTCTTTGAAGTAATAATTTGAGATAATGTCTCTATATTCCTAAGAGAAAATGTAGATGAAAATAAAATCATTTCCTAATATGCCATTCTGCTTTGGGAAAATGTAATAAAACATTATATGTAAGTCATCTTGAGGTGATTTAGAAATCATTTATTTTTGAAGTATTTGAAACCTTTTAAATCTTGGCATGGGAAAGGCAGGGATGATGAATTCGGCGAAAAAAAAAAAGAAACAGAAGCTGTGGAGTGGAGTGGTGGAGAGAAAAGGGCTTGCCCAGATGGGAGGCTGTGCACACACGGTCAAAATGTGCGGCTCCAGATTGACAAGAGCTTCTCTTGCTGGGGTCTGGTGGCTTCCAGCTCCGGAGTTCTGGGCTTCTGAGTTCAGAGATCACAGTCCTCTAACTGCATTGTCTCTTTAAAACAAAATCTCTCTAAGGCCAGTTTAACGATGAAATTAACAATGATTTAGAGGTCGTGACAAACACTTCTAAAAAACAAACCACTTAAAAAATCTGCGGACTGCATGAAGCTCAGGTTCGGGTCCAATTCCCCGTTACCCTGTGAATTCTCTGATCTTTCCCACCTCATTTTCTTGTTTAATGGAAGTCTCTCAAGCCAGGAAAATTAGAGCAGTCCCAGGGCTTGAAGGCGAACATGCTAGGTGCAGCCGTTTGCAAAGAATATTAATTCTACTAATCCTAAACCACCCTCCACACACAGGCAAATGGAATTTTGGTGTTCACAAACCTTGATTTGATTTTTATCACTGCTATTTCTGTTCAGGATACTGATAGTAATACTACAAAAAACATTTTAAGGATTACAGTTAAAGGACTGCAGTTAAAGTTGGCATGTTATCTACCTATTTAACATTTGGAGGCAGTAATTGGGAAAATACTTACTTCATAAACCCAAACTTGTCATAATAATAAAATGATGATGAGAGTTACCATTTCAGTCTTTCATTCCTACCTCGTTCTCAATTCAGGAAGCGGAAAAAGTTCTTTTAGAGGTGTTTAAAAGAAAGCAAGAAAAACACAGACACAATACATTTTTCTCAATTGACTTTCAGCTAAAACATGGATCGCTGTTTAGTGTGAAAAAGAAAAAAGCAAAACTTTACTCATGGAATAGGGAAATTTAGATTATTGTTTTTAAAACTTTAAGAAAACAGTGCACTCCGGGTTGAGAAACACACTGCTAACTGTTTTCATCAGGCAGGTGCTGTGTGTATCAACGTGTTTGGGTGTTCAATCATTGACCTTTATCAGATGGGCTGGAAAGTAGGGACTCTGGCAGGTCACTCTGTCAAAGATATATCTGTGCCTGCTATTTTTCAGTCTAAATAGAAATTGCCTTTTTGTGTTATCTAAAGCTTCGTCCTCATTATATCCTGATTTATTTTAAATAGTTATTTCTTAGTTATTTCTTTCGTGATCGTTTTTCAATAAGCTACTGGGTTCTGTCACAGATAATAAACTAGAAATCATGTCAGTATCAATGTTCAGTTCTTAATGTGTATTGCTTGAAACTATGGTAATGGTATCCTTGTTTATTTGCTTTTACAGAAGGGCTGACCTTCTCCTAGTAACCTGTAAAAGCAGAGTTCACTTCCAACAGGTGGTAATGTGAGTTTTCAGCATGTCTTGTGATTTAAATACAGTTTTCTCCATGGAATCTATAATTTCTCAAGTCTAAGTAACCACTTCTGTCTTTTCGTTTTGACTTCTAAGTATGCTTACCTTTACTCACCTAGCAAGAATGTGATGTACCTGGAATGGCATCAAAGTCTATATAACAAAGGGCAGTGGAAATGCTGCTAAAATGCATCCAAGATCCCTCATAGAAAGAATATCTTTAAACAACAAGGTCCGGGGCAGAGGGAATCAAAAACCACCACCACCAAAGGAAGCCGATACTGAATAATAGCACTTCAATAGAAAAATGACATGCTCAATGTTCCCTTTCGGATTAACTCATTTCGCCTTTGTGTAATTATGATCCTATCCCTTCCCTCTCAGGAACGGCAGGTGCTTTGTTTCATAGCGCAGCCATAAAATAGGGACAACCAAAACTTGCGATGTGTGTTTCCCTTGCATTGTTCCCTATTTGTTCTGTGTGTAAGGTTTTTCCTCCAACAAGATTGTCATCTCCTTGAATATAAAGCTGTACTTTGTGGGGCCACTGTTAGGCACCAACCACAGTTCTGGGGACACAGTGAAAGCTCAAACCAAAAAATGCATGGAATTGAACGAAGCAAGAGAACACACCTAATTCCCATGTCTGTGATTGATTTGTTTCATAATCCAAAGAAAGTGCATTCATGCTTCAATTATTATGGGCAGTTAATGGTTAAAAAAATTGAAACAAAAGGTGCCAGCGCTTCTGAGAGAACTGTTTGAGTCAATGCTAGTCAAGTTCTTATTAAATGCACTGGGCAAAGTGCTGACAATAGGACTACTTTCTAGAAATCTCAGTTGATCTCAGCAGAAAAAGAGATTGTGAAATAAAAGTGATGAATAGATAAATATGAACATGATCAATATGAACGGGACTTTGAAGTACCAACCTACACGAAGATCTATAGGCCATTAATTAATAAATTAGCTAATTTCTAAACCATCTCCTTACTGTAGTGGAGACAATCTCAGTGCCATTCCAGGCATTATATGAAATGCCCTATTTTTGTTTTCACATGCAATTAAATAATCACCAAAAAGAAAGCTGAGGTTCAAAGAGGCGAGCAATGTATCCAAGAGCATTTAGCCAAATCCCACCTTACCAAGAAACCAGCCCAAGCCCTCCACGTAATAGACTAGAATAATGACACAGATAACTTAAGTAGCTTACAGTGAACTCGGGCTTAACTATTCCTAGAATCAGGTCTCCTGAGTTAGAGTTTAAGCATGCTTTCCACTACATAGAATAAACAGTGACTTAATTTACTAGCTGCACAAAAGTTTAACAAGAGTTTTCCAGACGAGCATGGGAACGATCCACAATTTTTTTGTAAACAAAATTCTTCGTTTAATACATGCTAAAGTCTTCTAAAACTCTTCTTTGCCACTAATTCTGAAGAGAAACTAAGAAGCTAAGAAGCAGTGCAGTTGTAACTCAGCTCTGTCTCTCCCCCATTCTCAGAAAGAGGGGCAGAACCTCCCAGAACTTCCTCATGGTACATCTTCTGTTGCTGCTGCCACTTTCTCGCCTGTGGGCCTCTCTTCTCTTCATCTCACCGTGTGGATTTGCTGGTGCAGGGTAGAGGGATGACGAGGTAGAAAGAATTGGCAGCAGGAGTCCCAGGCAGTAGAGCACAGATGTTGAGCTGGGCCCAAGACCCAGACAGACCTGGCTTTGTATCCTGATTCTTTCATTTCCCCACTACTGATTGGAGGCATGTTATTTAACCTCTGTTTCCTCCCCATTTAATAATGGTACTACCCCAAGGGTTGGTATAAAGAGAAAAGGAAATGATCAGTTCTTGGTCAGTATTAACCATGATTATTTTCCGGAACTGGAAAATAAATCTATATCATTGCACATAAACCAAATACAGGAAAAGAAATGATGAAACTTCGACTTCTGTGATAGGTGGCAAGAGAGTTTATAATCACCCGGTTTATACCAGCAAGGCCATATTGATTGTGAAAATATCTAAATATTTTCACCAGTTGATAGAGTCACTAAGTTGAGTCTCTTGAGTGCCCTCCTGTGTCATCCCAGTGGCGGTGGCCCCTCTGCAGGACTGCCTCCTTTCACCTCACTCCAGCAATAGTTAATACATTCACACCTGGCCAAGTGGTGGCTGAATGGTGGGGGAGACACCAGGACCCTGCTGTGTGCCACTGGCCAGCATCCCTTCTCATTGGTTTTGGCGCCTGATACTTGGTAATTTATAAAGAAGAGGTTTAATTGACCCATACTTCCACATGGCTGGGAAGGCCTCAGGAAACTTAATCATGGCAGAAGGCAAAGGGGAAACAAGGCATGTCTTATACAGCAGCAGGAGAGAGAGAGGGAGAGAAAGGGGAACTGCCAAAGACTTTTAAACCATTAGCTCTCGTGAGAACTCACTCAGTATCACAAGAACAGCATGGGGGAAACCACGCCCATGATCCAAACCCTTCCCATCAGGTCCCTCCCTGGACACATGGGGATTACAATCTGAGATAAGATTTGGGTAGGGACACAGAGCCAAACCATATCAGTGCCCAAACAGGCCATAGAGCCAAAACATATCACTGCTCAAATAGGTTGTGCACATAACTATTGTGAATATTTGTTTGTGCTGGGAATAATTATTTTGTGACATTCAGCAGTCTTAAGCACCAAAATAAAAGCTATGCTCTTGGGAACAAAGTGAGGGCTTGTGGAACCTGTGTGTGCATTAGGAAACAGGACATAGGACTTCTTCCTCTGATTAGAAGCCACCCCTCACCAGGAGATGTACCTTGGGGAATAGAATGCAGGCTAAACTCTACCCTCCACTTGCCTCTCATCTGGACACCCCAGTGCAAAGCATGGCCTTATAGGCAATTGTCCACTTCCCACCTGCATCTCCTGAATAAAATACTGCAAAATGGAGACGATACCAAACTGCAAATCTAACAAAGTTCTGGTTTTCCCCATGATATCCACATGGTGCTTTCAAAACACAAAATTGTAAGAATTTTCTAAATAATTGTATTACATTTTTTTAATTGTATTATAATTTTTAAAACAATTTTACCGTTTTTGAGACACATCGCCTCCTATTTTGTTTAGTGACTATTGCACTCGCTCTTTTAAAGTCATCCCAGTATTGGTCAATTTTAAGTTCACATTAGAATCATCTGGGAAGCTTTTATTTAAAAATACTGATGCCTGAGCCGAACCCCTAATCAATTAAATCAGAATGTCTACATTCTTGCTTATCTATGCCTACATCAGCATATATTTTCAAGCTCCCCAGAGTATCTAATGAGGGCCAAAGGTTTAAAACCACTGTCCTACAAATGTTAGAGTCATTTAGAAATGAGGCAGTGTATTGGGGCTTACCACTGTGTATGCATATGTATGTCATATCTTTCTTTGTATTTATAAATATTTATTGTGAGTTAAATATACATACTGAAGAGTCTACATAACATATATGTATGCTTTAAAAAAAAAATAAGAAAAAGAACACCTATATGTTGTCCACCCAACCAAAGATCTAGAAAATGCAAGTACTTCTAAACAAAATATTTTTGCTTCTGCCTGTTTCGAATTTTAATGGCTGGACTCCTACTATACGTATTGTGCTGAGACTTGGTATTTTGTGCTTAAAATTTTGATGAGTTTTACATATTTTTCATTTAACCCTCACAACATGAATAAAGTTTTGCAGATGGGGAAACTGAGGTTTGAAAGGGCCAATAGTTTGACAAGAGTCACTTTCTAACAAGTGGTAGAAGTTGAGTTAGAACATAGAACTGTACCTCTCAAAAGCTTAGCCACTGAACTGTACTGAAACTAACCGCTGTACTGAACTCACTGCAAAATCATGAAGAAGAAATAAAGTCACTGCCTCGCAAAGTTAAAAGTTTAGGAACACAATTGTACCCTTTCCCATTGCCCAAACTCTGCTGTATTCACTGAAGTTGCCAGCCCAAGTCATACAGTCCTGTGGAGTTATTAGGAATTTTACGTTTTCCTATAGAAAGGATTTGTTCAATTCTCCTGCCAGATGAGCACATGTAAAGAATGTCCATTCTGATTTCTCTGAAACTATTGAATTCTAAAGTGCTAATCTGATGACTATACCAGCATATCTATTTTAAGATGGACATAAAATGGACATACAGTAAGTGCCAGCAATTCCTGTGTTCTTTTTACCATATTAAATAAAGATATCTTTCACACAAGCAACTGTCAGTAGTAATGTTTTACTTTAAAGACTATTATGCCTGATAGTTCCTTTTGTTTTATACCTTTTGCCTCCTTAATTTGGCTTTAATGATCAGTCATAATCTGCTATGAATTTTAGGGATAAGAAGTTGAATGAATGTGTACATCACATACATTCATTTTCTATTCTTTTTTCAGTTTAGTTGAAAGTCACACTGTAGACCTTTAGATTGTTGTTTTGAATAGAAAGTTCTCAGTGAGACTGGAGTGTTATTACAGAAGACATTGCTTGGTGAATTACTCCTATTAAGGGTCTAATTCCCAGACAGTACCCACAGTGAGGGAGTGGAACCTTCTTTTAGAGGCTGACTCATGGAATCCTATAGATAAATGGGAACACCAATTCAATAGCATTCATTAGCCATGAGAAACTCAACGGTAAAAGGCCATAAGAAACTCAATGCTATAAAGGACTGGAGATTTGCATCATTGGACAATCAAATGGGAAACCACTTTATCAATGGAACTTTGCAGGAGGAACAACGGAACCAGAAAAGTGGGGAGCTCTTGGCTGACTCCCAGTAGGAAAGACCTGTCACTGGGACTAGTCATCTCCTCTAATGGTCAATACTTACCTTAGCAGGCCAGGCGCAGTGGCTCATGCCTGTAATCCCAGCACTTTGGGAGGCTGAGGTGGGCGGATCAGCTGAGGTCAGGAGTTCGACACCAGCCTGGCCAACATAGTGAAACACCGTTTCTACTAAAAATACAAAATTAGCTGGGCATGGTGGTGCATGCCTATAATCCCAGCTACTCGGGAGGCTGAGGCAGGAGAATCACTTGAACCCAGGAGGCGGAGGTTGTGGTGAGCCAACATCATGCTACTACACTCCAGCCTGGGCAACAAGATCGAAACTCGGTCTCAAAAACAAACAAGCAAACAAAAAAACTTGCCTTAGCATATCTTGGTTTAGTCTCCTTGAGCTTCCTTCTTCTAAGCCTTAGCCTGGCCATCTTCAGGAAAACCTGTTCTTGCTTATCTATGCCTACATGTAATATGATATTTAAAACCTGGATTTAGACTCAAACTTGGCTGATTTACCAGCTCTGTGATCTTAGTTAGACATATGAATCTTCTAAGCCTCAGCTTCCTTATCTGTAAAGCAAGACAAATACTCTCTTCCCACAGGTGTGTGGGAGGATTAAATGAGATAACTTTGATACATTTAGAACAGTTATGCACCAAACTCTATTCTAAAGACTGCTGTTTATCTTATGGAGTCAATATCATCATTTTGTTTTCCATCCCACATAACAGTTGGATGCCAATATGAAGTGTATATTTATAACTGAGAATCAACTATTTTTACTGAATGAGGAATATTAATGAGAATGATTTTAACCAAAACAGCAAACGATGGCACTGGTGTGCTGTGTGTGAGTGAGAATAGCTCAGGAATACCAGAGGGGAAAAGGATTTCAGAATCAATAAGTACTTTTGTGAGCTATTTCACAAAAATGACATGAAAGAAAATATTTAGAGATACGGAAAAGGTCAAACTAACCTGAAACTCAGTTTTATTGACAAAAGTTTAAGTTACCTTTAGCATATTTCATCATCCCATAATCAGGACCATCAATAAATATTTACTGAGTGCCTACTGCAGTCAAGACACTGCAGTGTGGGCTGCAGTTAATGTCCAGGTGATGGGAGAATTGCTTAGAAGTACAAGCAATTGTACTTTCCTGGATGACTAAAATCTAATTGGAGAGTCAGGCATAGCATAAAAATAAATCTATAGAAGAAAAATCAGTAAACAAAAGTAGCCTACAAAATTTTCCCATGTTTTTTGGGATGCACTTATATGGCTTTAAATTTTAAAAATATTTTGAAATATAAAGCTTAAAAGAGTGAACAACTCGGGTCATCATACTTTTTTTTTTTTTTTTTTTTTTTTGCCAGAACCTCACTAGAGGAAGATATTAGATTGGATGATATGAAAATGTCAATATTTAACCTTTTTTACATCCAAAAAAACCCCAAAATTTCATGTGGTTCAACCTTGATTTCAGTAAGCTATTTCTGAAAGCTGGATACATGTTGAAATATGAGTAACATTTGCAGTCCATCTACTCTGGACTCATGCTAATTCCTTCTGGGGCCTTTTCAGATTCAAGATAGATTCGCAGGAAAAAATGCATAATATTTAAACTGACGGACTGGAAAATTAGCATGAAAAGTTCACCAGTGTTATGGAAAATTTCACCCAACACATTTCGTAAAGAACAAAAACCTAAACACACATGGTAGATCCACTTCAGCAAATCATGTTAGTGCAGCAACATTATCCAACAATAAAATTTTAGAACAATTTTCTCCCCAAGGGACTCATTTTCCTTAGAAAATTATGCAAAGTGTGAACAACTGTGAAATACAATTGTCACCCAAAATATTTAACTTGACAACAGATTGAAAACTGTTACAATGTAATATAATTTACAATGACTAAAATTTTAATTTTAATGGGTAGTACCCATAAAAGTTGTCTAGTTTAATTAATTTCCCTTTTTCATTGGTGCTGTGGGTCTTAAATTTATATTTTGCTACATCTTTATAAAACAACTTTAAATTCCCACACATTAAATTTCTCTACAACTGTCTATCTAAATCAGAGTTTTTAATGATAAAGACATGTGATGCCCCTGTATGAATAGACAGAGAAAAAATTAAAATGAACAAAAAATGTATTCCCCCTGTGTAAGATATAGACGTTTTTTATCATTGAAGACTTGTTTGGCTAACTTTACAGTCCAAAAATTCTCCTAATTTGAAAGATTGTCATTATAAATTAAAATCTCTGAAAACCTCCAGACTATGTATCAAGTCTTTGAAGATATCAACATTGTGCCCATATATATCCCATAGCCTTGCCTTGGTATCACCTTGTGAGACACAAATGTTCTTTCTATGGCATGTGCTTTTATCCTGATGTGTGAGGCCTTGGTCTGATAACCTCCTTACATAGTCATCTTAATATTCAGTTGCCCAAGGGAAAGTTAATAGAGTAGAAAAAATTAAAACTTACCTTCTTTGGTAGCTACAGAATATAATTCACAATCAAAGGGATTGGTATCAGATTTTGGAGATATTTGAGGCTCTGCGATTATTTCTCTGACTGCTTAGAACCTTAGAATCTACCAGAATAAAATCTATTAATCAAATATTTTTTTTGGACTAAGCTTACACAGTTTGTTCAGGCATTGTTAGCATGTCTGGAAGAGTCATCTCTGCTTTCGGGAAAATTACGTTGACTGAAAGAAAGCACAAAACAATCGTCTCAAAACCGTCAGTAATTTTTCTAAAGGATGTCAAATGTGCACTTCACAGCGAGGGAAAATGTTGACCAATATTGTTGTTTGTGATAAATACATCACATCCTAGTGAAAATGTGGTATAGCAGGTAACAAGTTTCCATTCTGTGCACTAGAACTGAAAAACTGTACCTAGAAAGGATATTCTGAAAAATACTAATTATAGGGACAAAGCCTTAATATTCTTAATACAAACAGCTCTTAAAAGTCTATTTTAAAAATGGAACATGTGAACAGAAAAACTAATAAAAATTTACAAAGGACAAAATAATGGAGACCAGTAAACCTAATTTTTAAAGGTCACTGTTAATTGGAGAATTTCAAATTTTTAAAACTGTGTGCTATCAGGTTTTAAATATTTATGGTGGTTATCATGTAGGAAGTAAGCATTCTCAAACACTGCTGGCGAAGTATAAAATATTACAACCTTCCTAGAGCACTATGACTTTATTCAAAATCTTAAAATACTCAAAGGAAAAAAAAGAGCTTTCTTTCATCTACAGTTCAAAATAACATAACTTAAAACTATATTATTCCTAGGCCTATATATAACAAGACATCTTCAAAATGTTGCCTTCTTATGCATGAATATGATATGATAATTCTACTTATTTAGATCTTCTTTAATATTTCTCAAGAAAATTTTTCCTCTAATAAGTTTTTCTACATCTTATGTTAGATTTATTTTCTAATGTTATTGTCTTTTTTCTGGTATAGTGAAATGACATTGACTTTTGTATATTAATTTTATATCCTGCCTTCTTGCTGAGCTCTCCTACAATTTCTAATAATTTATCTGAAGATTCTTTGGAGTTTTTTATGTAAATGTATATATCATCTGAAAATAATTAGTTTCATTTCTTCCTTTTCAATCCTTATATCTGACTCTACAATTCTCTAAATTTTTGTCATATATATTTTGAGGCAGCTTAATTGGGTATATATACATGTTTAGAATGGATATTTCTTGGTGAATTGAAACTTTAACCTTATGACTTCCTCTATTACTATAATGTTTTTTATCTAAACATGAGCTTTATCTGATACTAATACAAATGCACCAGCTTTCCTTTGTCACTCTCTGCAGATTTTTCCATCTTTTAATTTTCTGGTTACGTGTATATGCTTTAGGTATGTTCACACGAAAAGCATATATCCAAATTTTTTAAATCTCATTTAATAGTTCCTTTCTTTCAACTGGCAAATTTAACCTATTTATAGTTATTGTGATAGTGATACATTTACACATCTTTCTACTATTTTATTTTACTGTTTCAATTTGATTCAGGATTTCTATTTCTTTTTAATGCCTTCTAATTCTTAAAAGTTCTGTGTTGATACCTTCCCCCAGCAAGTCAAGAATTGAGCCCAATCTCACATCCCTTGGCCTTCTCCCATGTTTTCATCAACCCCCTTACTGTTGATACAATCTAGAATTTTAAGTTTGAATAATATTAATGAAGTTTTCCTTTCTATATTCTTTGGTATTTCCCATATTTTTATGTCAACGAACTTTACTAAGTCATTTGACTATCTTTATTTCAAAGCATCTCGTGTGTGTGTGAAGGTGGAAAGTCTTGGGTACCAAAAAAATTGCAGTTGATCATTCCCTTCCCCATTAAATACCCACTCCTGTTAGTGCTTCATTTCCAGCTCCCTGCAGCCTGGCAGCATTAGTGGAAGATTTTTTTTTTTTTCCCCAGATCATTTTTTTTTTTCTTCAACTGCCTACTGGCAGACAGCTCCTCACTGCCTGGACTTCGCCTCTGAGGACAACCTTCTGGGCTGCAGCTCTGGGGACAGACACCAAATGTCCTGGGACAAAAGCCAAACTCCAAAAACTCTATTCAATCACTCCACAGCCACATCTGAGGCCTCTGCCCCAAGCTGCAGCCACCACCCCAACACACACACCTACACACTAATGCAAAACAATTCTCGCAGATTTTTCCAAATCTTGATGTTTTCCTTCTATAATTTTTCCAGATGTGACAGGTGAGAACCAGTAGTCTCAGCTAGTTCAGCATCTTGTAAGAACTCAAACCTTAAAAATGTGTATATATAAGAATATACCTCACTGGATCTTTATAATATTAAAACATCATTTTTATTTTTTTAAATTCCTGAGTAGGGTTTTCAAGAAATAGTTTGATATATTCATAGGATAGGAAAAAAATGTAGCCATTAAATTACACTGTAGAAAAAAATGTCAAATGATGTCGGAAAATAATCTTGATATACTGATAAAGGAAAAAAGTTAGTTTACAAAATAGGATTACAATATGACTTGAGTTCTCATTATAAATATACACAAACACATGTTCACACAAAAATCAATATTATAGAGCATGTATTTAAAAATGCCAAAACCAGGCCGGGCATGGTGGCTCACACCTGTAATCCTAGCACTTTGGGAGGCAGAGGTGGGTGGATCACTTGAGGTCAGGAGTTTGAGACCAGCCTGGCCAACATGGTGAAGCCCCATCTCTACTAAAAATACAGAAATCAGCCAGGCGTGGTGGTGGGCGCCTGTAATCCCAGCTACATGGGAAGCTGAGACAGGAGAATTGCTTGAACCCAGGAGGTAGAGGTTGAAATGGCGGGACTGCACTCCAACTTGGGTGACAGAGCAAGATTCTGTCTCAAAACATAAAAATAAAATAAAATAAAAAGCCAAAAGTGTGTGGTTCTGTTAATAGTATTTTACCAATATCAGTGTCCTTATTTTAATAATGTACTAGAGTTACATAAGATGGTGTCATTACAGGGAGCTGGGTAAAAGTTACAGGGCAATTCTCTATCGTTTTTGTAACTTCTTGTGAGTCTAATTTTATTTTAAAATAAAATGTTTAAAAGTATACATGGTAACAGACTTTCTTTGAGGAGAGGAGAGAGTTCTGCTTACCACACATTTCTCCTTTATGACACCACTTGATTCCTTCTGGAGAGGAAGAGAATAAAAATTGTCCCACTGTGAACAGAGACTTGAGGGGATTCGTATTTCCAAGCCAAATGCATCCACAGGGTCTATCGCAGACGACTTCAGCAAGGATACTCCTCTCATAGCCAAGGTATAGGGACCAGACTCAAGCTGGTCCAAACAGACCCTCTCTCCAGGGACTTTCTATCTTGATAAGAGATGCAATGAAGGAAAGATGCTGGGAGGCGATTTGTTCCCACCTGGGCAGATAGCTTTTGTTGCCCCAATTCCATGGTATTTTTAATTGACAAATAAAAATGTATTTATGTATCAGGTACAACATGATTTTGGACTACATATACGTTGTGGAATGGCTAAATAGAGCTAACTAACATATGCATTATCTCACATACTGATTTTTTTAAGTGAGAACACTTAAAATCTACTCTCAGCAATTTTCAAGAATTCAATACAGTCACAAGGTTATTAACTATAGTCACCATGTTGTACAATAGATCTCTTGAACTTCTTCCTCCTGCCTAACTGAAATTTTGTGTGCTTTGACCAACGAGATATCTCCTCAACTTCTCCTTCCCCAGCCTCTGGTGACCACCGTTCCACTCTCTGCTTCTGTAAGTTCAACTTTTTTAGATTCCACGTGTAAGTGAGAATTTGCAGTATTTGTCTTTCTGTGCCCGGCTTATTTCACTTAATGTCCTCCAAGTTCATTTTAACCTGATCTTCCAATTGTTTGTCATTCTATGATTTACTAAGCACCAGTCTGAAATATTCCCTTTTTGTTTGAGTTAACCAAAGCCAGAAACTAAAAACTATAACTGAATAAATGATGTCTTATCCATCCCAATTCCAAAACAAAGATTTAAGTGAACTTGTCCTACTGTGAACTCCCTTCAAGTAGGGAAAATGGGTGAATAGTTGGAATACATGTCCCCTCCAAATCTCATGTTGACATGTCATTCCTAGTGTTGGAGGTGGGCCTGGTGGGAGGTGTTTGGGTCATGGGGGCGGATCTCTCATGAAAGGGTTGGTGTCCTCCTCATGGTAATGATTCAGTTCTCACTCTATTAGTTCATGCAAGACCTGGTTGCTTAAAGGAGCCCGGCACCTCCTCCCCTCTCTCTTGCTCCCTCTCATGTGACATACCTGCTCCATCTTCGCCTCTGCCATGAGCAAAGCCTTCCTGAAGTCTCCCCAGAAGCCAAGCAGATGCTGGTGCCATGCTTGTACAGCCCTCAGAACTCTGAGCCAAATACTCCTCTTTTCTTTATAAACTACCCAGCCTCAGGCATTCCTTTATAGCAACACAAAACACACTAATTGGTCACAGAGTCTTATCTCTTAGCGTGAAAGCTCAAATTAAAAAATTTCTCAACTCCGCCAAAATATAGTAGCAGATTCTTCTTATTTGTTTCTCTTGGGTCTCTATAATGATAACTTTACCAAGAAGTTTTGACTACCAGATCAATTTTGGTAGCCAGACAAGCTTTATGATTATCAGTTTTGCCTCAAGAAAATTCTCTATCAACACTGAAAATTTCTGCTGAAAATTCCCTAGAATTTTACCTAAGCAAATGAAGCTTTTTTTTTTTTTTTTTTTTTTTATAACAAATCAGGAAAGCTAATCACAGGTGAGACTATAGACTTTGGAATCAGAGAGACCAGACTGGAAGCCCATCTTCACTGTGTGCTGGGATTCAGAGCTTGTACAACTTACCTGATCTCTTTGAACTTCTCTTTCCTCCTTCAAGGTGCTCCAATTATCTTGTGGATTATTTGGAGTACAAAATAGGAGTTTCTTTACTGCTCCTGAGACTGTCAGCACAGAGCAGACAGTTATCAAACCCTTGGCTATGCATCAGACAGAAGAAGGATAAGGAGGAAAGAAAGAAGGGAAGGAGACAGAGAAAAGAAGGAAGAAGAAGATGAAGACGAAGATGAACAAGAAGAAGAAGAGGAGGAGAAGGAGGAAGAAGAAGAGGAAGAAAAGAACTGGGTGTGGTGGCTCACACCTGTAATCCCAGTACTTTGGGAGGCCGAGTCAGGTGGATCACTTGAAGTCAGGAGTTCAAGACCAGCCTGGCCAACATGGTGAAAGCCTGTCTCTACTAAAAATACAAAATTATCCAGGCATGGTGGTGCACGCCTGTAATCCCAGCTACTCAGGAGGCTGAGGCGGGGGAATTGCTTGAATCTGAGAGGTGGAGGTTGCATTGAGCCAAGATTGCACCACTGCACTCCAGCGTGGGTGACAAGAGTGAAACAGCATCTCAAAAAAAAAAAAAAAATATATATATATATATATATACACACACACACACACATATATATATATACACACACACACACATATATATATATACACAAAAATTAGCCAGGTGTGGTGGTGCACACCTGTAATCTCAGCTACGAGGGAGGCTGAGGCATGAGAATCACTTGAATCTGGGAAGTGGAGGCTGCAGTGAGCCAAGATCATGCCACTGCACTCCAGCCTGGGTAACAGAGCAAGATTCCATCTCAAAAAAAAAAAAGGAAGAAGAAGGAGGCATGGATGAAGGAGGAGGAGAAGGAGAATGAAGGAGAAGGAGAAAAGAAGGAAGAAGAAGGAGAAGGGAAGAAGGGAGAAGAAGGAGAAGGATGGAGGAGGAAGAAGAAGGAGGAGAGGGAGGAGGAGAAAGAGAAGGAGAAAAAGAAGGAATGACAAAAAGAGGAGGAAAGGGGGAGGAGAAGAAGAAAAAGAAAAAGGAGAAAGAAATGATGGTCCTCCCTCTCCCATAAAGACAAAAGAACTTAAAATGCTTTAAGTTTTAAATTGTCTCATATACATTATCTTTGTTATCATCACAGCAGACACATGACATAAAGCAAGTATTATTTTTCCTGATGTAGTAGGAAGAAACTGAACCTTCACGCCAAGTTAGGGGCAGAGTCAGGCCCAGAACCAAAGTTTCCACCCAGCCTCTGTAATTCTCTCTGCCTGGTTCACATTTTTTAGAACATTGGTAGGTGACACTACAACTGTCCAGTTTAGAAACATCTCCCTCCCATGCCAAAAAAGCAGGATGACTGCAACTCGTACTATAACCTGAACAAACCTTTCACTATGTCTGCAAAAAAGTTAGGATGTTTTATTGATACACAATAGTTTTACATATTTTTGGAATACAATCAAATGTATAATACAAAATAGCCAGATCAGAAAAGAATTGGAGTGTTTCCAACATAAAAAATTAGCAGTTTTTAAAATATGTGCATGAAAGTAATCAATATTAAAATCATCTCCTTGTTTAGTCATAAAATAATGGCAGCTATACATAAAATATTTTCAGATTACTGTGGCTTTACCTAATGAACATAAGCTGCAATGTGCTCAATGGAGACTGCATATTATATGACACTTCTGAGCTACACAAGCTTTCTAATCAGCACAGTCATTTGCTGGTGTGACAGTAATGTGCCAGGATGAAATCTGACTTCTTAGTGCTCTTCTGTTAGAGAAAATATGGCCTTGTAAAAAATTACCTCTCCAAGGTTCTGGTGCAGTGGTTCATGCCTATAATCCCAGCACTTTGGGAGGCCAAGGTGGGCAGATTGCTTGAGCCCAGGAGTTCGAGACCAGCCTGGCAAAATTGTGAAACCCTCTCACTATTAAAAACAATTTTAAACATTAGCTGGTGTGGTGGTGCACACCTGTAGTGGTGGTGCGCACCTGTAGTCCCAGCTGGGAATCTAAGGGGGTAGGATCATTTGAGCCCAGGAGGTCAAGGCCGCAGTGAGCTGTGATTGTCCCACTGCACTCAGCCTGGGCAACAGAACAAGACCCTGTCTCAAAAAACAAAGAAATTACCTCCCCATATTTGGGGTTTTTTTTTGTATTTCAGTTATATCCCGTTTGAGGTACGGAGAACAAATATTTCTTTTATTTTTATTTATTTATTTATTTTGAGATGGAGTCTCGCTCTGTGGCCCAGGCTGGAGTGCAGTGGCGCCATCTCGGCTCACTGCAAGCTCCGCCTCCCGGGTTCACGCCATTCTCCTGCCTCAGCCTCCCAAGTAACTGGGACTACAGGTGCCCGCCACCACTCCTGGCTAATTTTTTGTATTTTTAGTAGAGACGGGGTTTCACCGTGTTAGCCAGGATGGTCTGGATCCCCTGACCTCATGATCCACTCTCCTCGGCCTTCCAAAGTGCTGGGATTACAGGCGTGAGCCACCGCGCCCAGTCAGAGAGAACCAATATTTCTAGCAAATGTATCCTTGTAGAGATCATAGATCATCATCACCAATGAGAGGCAAAACTAGATTGCAGCTTCAACTCGGACAGGCAGAGCAGCGTGCAGAGGCTCACACTGTGAATTTCAGCTCCGGAACAATGGCAGGAATAAATCAGGAATCCCAGGAGGACCCATAGACCCTCTGAAGGAAGCGGACTGCTCCTGCAGGACCCAGGAGACACCCCAAATTCTGTGAGTGTCCAAACTGCGGGGAAAGGGAGATCCTCTGCCCTCCAACACACACCCGCCCTGGGGAAACTGAAGTACTAGTTTGCAGGAGAAGGTTCTGACCTTATCCGGAGCTGAGTCAATTTAGAGAGACAAGCAAAATACAGGGATAGAGGAAGCAGCAGGAAAGGCCCGGGGAGCTCGCTGGGTCCCCAAGCAGGTCACTCCTGCCTGGCATCACAAGGTTCCTTCAGGAGGGTGGCCAGAGGCACGGGGGAAACGCCACAGGAAGAAGGAAGTCTCCAGCTGAACTTTGTAACAATTTGATCCGGTCGAGAAGCCTCCTGGCCATAACATGGGGGAGGGTGTGAATCCTGTGTGCAGACTCCACAGGCTGGGGAAGAACTAAAGCCCTTTTCTTGTGCCACTGGGAGGTGGGTAGACTGGGGCAAGTTCTCAGCCGTGCTTGCCCCCTGCCTGGAAACAGACTCAGAGTTGTTAGCGGTGAGCGTGAGACCAGCCCTTTGGATTGCATAGGACCTGGGTGAGGCTGGTGACTGTCGTCTTTCTCCCACTTGCCTAACAACCTGCATGACTCCACAGAGGCAGCCATGATCCTCCTAGGTACACAACTCCATTGACCTGGGAACCTCATTCCCATCCCCTCACAGCAGCCACAGCAAGACCTGCCCAAGGAGAGTCTGAGCTCAGACAGGCCTAGCCCTGCCCCCACCTGATGGTCCTTCCCTACCCGCCCTGGTAGCTGAAGACAAAGGGCATATATTCTTGGGAGCTCTAGGACCCCACCCACTGCCAGTCCCTCTCCACACTACCATAGTCGATGCTGTCTGGAAAGTGCCACCTCCCTGCAGAAGGCCAAGCAGCACAAAAATAGAGCATTAAACCACCAAAGGTAAGAACCAGGGGTCCATTTCACCACCCTGACACCTCCCCCATAACAGGTGCAAGTATCCACAGCTGAGAGACACACAGACAGTTCATATCACAGGACTCTGTGCCAACAACCCCCAGTACCAGCTCAGAGCCTGATGGACTTGCTGGGTGGCTAGACCGAGAAGAGAGATAACAATTACTACAGCTCGGCTCTTAGGAAGCCACATCCATAGGAAAAGGGAAAGAGTACTGCATCAAGGGAACACCTCGTGGGACAAAAGAATATGAACAACAGCCTTCAGCCATAGACCTTCCCTCTGGCAGAGTCAATCCAAATGAGAAGGAACCAGAAAACCAAACCTGGTAATACGACAAAACAAGTCTCTTTAACACCTCCAAAAAAATCATACCAGCTCACCAGCAATGGATCCAAACTGAGAAGAAATCCCCGATTTACCTGAAAAAAGAATTCAGAAGGCTAGTTATTGAGCTAATCGGAGGCACCAGAGAAAGGGAAACCCCAGTGCAAGGAAATCCGAGAAACAATAGAAGAAGTGAAGAGAGAAATAGTCAAGGAAACGGATAGCATAAAGAAAAAACAATCAAAACTGCAGGAAACATTGGATACACTTATAGAAATGTAAAATGCTCTGGAAAGTCTCAGCAATAGAATTGAACAAGTAGAAGAAAGAAATTCAGAGCTCAAAGACAAGGTCTTCAAATTAACCCAATCCAACAAAGACAAAGGAAGGAGAATAAGAAAATATTAACAAAGCCTCCAAGAAGTCTGAGATTATGTTGAATGACCAAACCTAAGAAGAAGAGAATTCTAAAAGTTGGGAAAACATATTTGGGGGAATAATCGAGGAAAACTTCCCCAGCCTTGCTACAGACCTAGACATTCAAAAACAAGAAGCACAAAGAACAACTGGGAAATTCATTGCAAAAAGATCATCACCTAGGCACACATTGTCATCAGGTTATCTAAAGTTAAGACAAAGGAAAGAATCTTAGGAGCTGTGAAACAAAAGCACCAGGTAATCTATACAGGAAAACCTATCAGATTAACAGCAGATATCTCTCTCAGCAGAAATCTTACAAACTAGAAGGGATTTGGGGCCCTATCTTTAGCTTCCTCAAACAAAACAATTATCAGTCAAGAATTTTGTATCCAGTGAAATCAAGCATCATATATGAAGGAAAGATACAGTCTTTCTCAAACAAAAAAATGATGAGAGAATTTGCCACTACCAAGCCACTACTACAAAAACTACTAAAAGGAGCTCTAAATCTTGAAACAATTACTGGAAACACATCAAAACAGAAACTCTTTAAAGCATAACACAGGACCTATGAAATAAAAATACAATTTTAAAAGCAAAAACAAAAACCAAGGTACACAGTCAACAAATAGCATGATCAATGCAATGGTACCTCACATTTCAATACTAACATTGAATGTAAATGGCCTAAATGCTCCACTTAAAAGATACAGAACTGCAGAATGGATAGGAATTCACCAACCAACTGTTACCTTCAAGAGAATCACCTAACGCATAAGGACTCACATAAACTTAAAGTAAGGGGTGGAAAAAGGCATTTCATGCAAATGGACACCAAAAGTGAGCCGGGGTAGTTATTTTTATATCAGACAAAACAAACTTTAAAGCAACAACAGTTAAAAAAGACAAAGAGGGACATTATATAATGGTAAAAGACCTTGTCCATCAGGAAAATATCACAATCTTAAACATATATGCATCTAACACTGGAGCTCCCAAATGTATATAACAATTACTAATAGACCTAAGAAATGAGATATATAGCAACACAATAATAGTGGAGGGCTGCAATATTCCACTGACAGCACCAGACAGGTCATCAAGATGGAAAGTCAACAAAGAAGCAATGGATTTAAACTATACCTTGGAACAAATGAACTTAACGGATATATACAGAACATTCCATCCAACAACCACAAAATACACATTCTATTCAACAGTGCATGGAACTTTCTTCAAGATAGACCACATGATATGTCACAAAACAAGCCTCAATAAATTTAACAAAATTGAAATTATATCAAGTACTCTGTCAGGCCAGAGTGGAATAAAACTGGAAATCGACTCTAAAGGAACCTTTAAAACCATGCAAAGACATGGAAATTAAATAACCTGCTCCTGAATGATCACTGGGTCAAAAACGAAATCAAGATGGAAATTAAAAAATTATTTGAACAGAATGACAATAGTGACACAACCTATCAAAACCTCTGGGATACAGCAAAGGCGGTGCTAAGAGGAAAGTTCATATCCTTAAACATCCACATCAAAAAGACTGAAAGAACACAAACTGACATTCTAAGGTCACACTTCAAGGAACTAGAGTAACAAGAACAAACCAAACCCAACCCCAGCAGAAGAAAGGAAATAACAAAGATTAGAGCAGAACTAAATGAAATTGAAACAACATCAACAAAAAAAATAAATACAAAAGATAAGTGAAACAAAAAGCTGACTCCTTGAAAAGGTAAATAAAATTGATAGACGCTTAGCAAGATTAACCAAGAAAAGAAGAGAGAAAATCCAAACAACCTCAATAAGAAATGAAATGGGAGATATTACAACTGACACCACAGAAATACAAAAGATCATTCAAGGCTACTATGAACACCTTTATGCACATAAAGTAGAAAACCTAGAAGAGATGGATAAATTCCTGGAAAGATACAACCCTCCTAGCTTAAATCAGGAAGAATTAGGTACCCCGAACAGACCAATAACAAGCAGTGAGATTGAAATGGGAATTTAAAAATTACCAACAAAATCAAGTCCAGGACCAGACAGATTCACAGCAGAATTCTACCAGACATTCAAAGAAAAATTGGTAGCAATCCTATTGACAGTATTCCACAAGATAGAGAAAAAAGAACCATCCCTAATTCATTCTATGAAGCCAGCATCACTTTAATACCAAAACCAAGAAAGGACATAACCAGAAAACTACAGACCAATATCCCTGATGAACATAGATGCTAAAATCCTTAACAAAATACTAGCTAACTGAATTCAACAACATATCAGAAAGATAATTCACCATGATCAAGTGGGTTTCATACCAGGGATGCAGGGATGGTTTAACATACACGAGTCAATAAATGTGATACACAACATAAACAGAATTAAAAAAAAAAATCATATGATCATCTCAACAGATGCAGAAAAAACATTTGACAAAATCCAGTATCCTTTTATGATTAAAACTCTCAGTAAAATCATCATACAAGAGACATATCTCAATACAATAAAAGCCATCTATGACAAACCCACAGCCAACATAATACTGAATGGGGAAAAGTTGAAAGGATTCCCTCTGAGAACTGAAACAAGACAAGGATGGCCATTCTCACCACTCCTCTTCAGCATAGTAGTGGAAATCCTAGCCAGAGCAAACAGACAAGAGAAAGAAATAAAGGGCATCCAAATTGATAAAGCGGAAGTGAAATTGTCACTGTTTACTGACAATATGATTGTTTACCTCAAAAACCCTAACAACTCCTCCAGAAAGCTCCTAGAACTGATAAAAGAATTTACCAAAGTTTCGGATACAAGATTAATGTAAACAAATCAGTAGCTCTTCTATACACCAACAGTGACCAAGCTGAGAATCAAATCAAGAATTCAACCTCTTTTACAAAAGTTGCAAAAGATAAAATAAAATACTTAGGAATATACCTAACTAAGGAGTTGAAAGAATCTCTACAAGGAAAACTACAAAACACTGCTGAAAGAAACCATAGATGACACAAATGGAAACACATACCATGCTCATGCATGGGTAGATTCAATATTGTGAAAATGACCATACTGCCAAAAGCAATCTACAAATTCAATGCAATCCCCATTAAAGTACCACCATCATTCTTCACAGAACTTGAAGGAAATAATTCTAAAATTATTATGGAACCCCCAAAAAAAAGCCTGCATAGCCAAATCAAGACTAAGCAAAAAGAACAAATCTGGAGGCATCACACTACCAGATTTCACACTGTATTACAAGGCCATAGTCACCAAAACAGCATGGTACTGGTATAAAAATAGGCACATAGACGAATGGAATAGAATAGAAAAGCCAGAAACAAACCCAAATACTTACAGTCAACTGATCTTCAACAAAGCAAACGAAAACATAAAGAGGGGAAAGGACACCCTTTTCAACAAATGGTGCTGGGATAATTGGCTAGCCCCATGTAGGAGAATGAAACTGGATCCTCATTTCTCACCTTATACAAAAATCAACTCAAGACAGATTAAGGACTTTCAGACCTGAAACTCTGAAAATTCTGGAGGATAACATTTTCCATGGAAAAACCCTCTAGACATTGACTTAGGCAAGGATTTCATGACCAAGAACTCAAAAACAAATGCAATGAAAACAAAGATAAATAGCTGGGACCTAATTAAACTAAAGAGCTTTTGCACTGAGAAAAGAACAGTCAGCAGAGTAAACAGACAACCCACAGAGTGGGAGAAAATCCTCACAATCTATACATCTGACAAAAGACTAATATCCAAAATACATAATTAATTCAAACAAATCAACAATAAAAAAAATCCCATCAGAAAGTGGGCTAAGGACATGAATAGACAATTCTTAAAAGAAGATACACAAATGACCAACAAACATACAAAAAAAAAATCTCAACATCACTAATGATCAGGGTAATGAAAATCACAACCACAATGCCATACCACCTTACTCCTGCAAAAATGGCCATAATCAAAAAATCAAAACACAGTAGATGTTGACATGGATGTGGTGATCAGGGAACAGTTCTACATTGCTGGTGGGAATGTAAAATAGTACAACCACTATGGAAAACAGTGTGGAGAGTCCTTAAAGAACTAAAAGTAGAACTACCATTTGATCCAGCAATCTGTATCTACCCAGAGAAAAAGAAGTCATTACACAAAAAAGATACTTGCACACACATGTTTATAGCAGCACAATTTGCAATTGCAAAATCGTGGAACCAACCCAAATGCCCATCAATCAATAAGTGGATAAAGATTCTGTAGTATATATATATGAGGGATTACTACTCAACCATAAAAAATAAAAAAGAAGTAACGGCACTCGCAGTGACCTGGATGAGCTTGGAGACTATTATTCTAAGTGAAGTAAGTCAAGAATAGAAAACCAAACATATGTTCCTACTGATGTATGGCAGCTAAGCTATGAGGATGCAAAGGCATAAGAGTGATACAAAGGAGTTGGGGATTTGGAGGGAAGGGTGGGAGAGGGCAAGGAATAAAAGACTACAAATAGGGTGCAGTGTATACTGCTCGGGTGATGGGTGCACCAAAATCTCACAAATCACCACTAAGGAACTTACTCATTTAACCAAACACTACCTGTACCCTAATAACCTATGGAAAAAGAAAAGAGGGGGAAAAAAGTATCCTTTTAGTAAAGAATGGCAATGAAAAGTGATATTTATGTTCTACTATAAAATAATAGCTGGTTGTCACCACAATTTTAATAATGTAATTAAGAGCCCATAGTGAATTTATCAAAACATTTAATCTATAAATGAAGATGAAATTCAAGGAAGGCTCATAACATGTTGAGTTTGAAGACACATTCGAAATGATCACTTAACCACGCCCCCACAACCCTCCATTTTTAGATCATGAGTCCAAAGATCAAAGAGGTTGAGTAACTCTAAGCTAACATGACACAGAGCAGTAAGATAGCGGGAAGATATCAAGATCTGGAACCTAGAATTTGAGTTGTGTCTCTACTTCCCGTCATTTCTGTCATCTTTCTTGTGTCATTATTTTTTTGAAATGGAATCTCTCACTGTCACCCAGGCTGGAGTGCAGTGGCATGATCTCAGCTCACGGCAATCTCTGCCTCCCAGGTTCAAGCGATTCTGCTGCCTCAGCCTCCCAAGTAGCTGGGATTACAGGTGCCCACCACCAGGCCTGGTGAATTTTTGTATTTTTAGTAGAAACAGGGTTTCACCATGTTGGCCAGGCTGGTCTCGAACTCCTGACCTCAAGTGATCCACCCACCTTGGCCTCCCACAGTGCTAGGATTACAGGCATGAGTCACTGCGCCCAGCTGCAGTATTTCTCTCTTACAAGTTTATCTCGTAACATCTGCTTGGCATGTCAGGGGTTTCTCTTATTTCTTGGACTGTCAAGGGTACCCCTTCTATTCTAGTGTGGTTATTGATTTTTTTTATTTCCTTTTTAGACCAGATCCAAAAATTCTAATATTTGAAAATATGAGTGCCTGGAGGAAAGAATAGAATGGAAGAAAGGCAGTACTCAAGGCAATAATAAAGAAATACTCCAGAACAAACAAAAATCCTCAGACTGAAAGCAAAAATATGAATAAAAAACGAATCACACAAAATAGCAATGTAAAAATTTCAGAACACTAAATATAAAGAGAAAATCTGAAAGTCTTGCAGAGAAAGAGATAAAATAAAAACCGATGATCAACTAAGAAAACAGAATGAGATCATCAGACTTTTCTTCGGTAACTCTGAAGCAAAGATGACAGTGAAACAGACATCTCAAAGGTTGTATTAGGCCATTCTTCCATTGCTATAAAACATATCTGAGGCTGGGTAATTTATCAAGAAAAGAAGTTTAATTGGCTTACAGTTCTGCAGGCTATATAGGAATCATGGCACCCGCATCTGCTAAAGTTTCTGGTGAGGCCTCAGGGAGCTTTTACTCATCATGGAAGGTGAAGCAGAAGCAGGCACATCACTTGGCAAGAGCAGGAGCAAGAGAGAGAGGAAGGAGGTACCACTCACTTTTAAACAACCAGATCTCAAGAGAACTCATTCACTATTGCAAGGACAGCACCACACCATGAGGGATCCGGCCCCATGACCCAAATACCTCCCATTAGGCCCACCCTCTAACATTAGTGATTACATTTCAACATGAGATTTGGAGGGGACAAACATCCAAACCATATCAAAGGTCAAAATACAAATATTTCTAAGCTCAGCCAAAGTGTAAGAGCAAATAAACACATTATCACACTATAGCATCACTAATCACAAACTTACGTAAAACATTACTGGAGATGTTCTACAGGGGGAAAAGTCTGAGACACAGAAAGAAGATCAAAACAATGGTGACTACTAGAATAAGGATAAACTTAGATCAATGGAATGGAATTGAGAATTCAGAAATAAACTCAGGAATTTATAGTCAACTGATATTGACAAGGGCAACAAGAAAATTCAATGGAGAAAAAGAGAGTCTTTTCAACAAATGGTGCTGGAGCAACTGGATAGCCACATGCAAAAGAAAGAAGTTGGACCTCACACTATACAAATGTTAACTCAAAACAGATCAAAGACCTAAGTGCAAAAGCTAAAATTATAAAACTCTTAATCCAGGCACAGTGTCATATGCCTGTAGTCCCAGCTACTCAGGAGGCTGAGATGAAAGGATCACTTGAGCCCAGGAGTTTATGACCCACCTGGGCAACAAAATAAGACCTTAACTAAAAAGAGAGAGAGAGAGGTAGAAGAAAGAAAGAGAGAGAGAGAAAGAAGAAAGAAAGTGAGAGAGAAAGAAGAAAGAGAGATGAAAGAAAAAGAAAGCAAAAGAAAGAAAGAGAAAGAAAGAAAAAGGAAAGAAGAAAAAGAGGAAAGAAGGAAGGAAGGAAGGAAGGAAGGAAGGAAGGAAGGAAGGAAGGAAGGAAGGAAGGAAGGAGGGAGGGAGGGAGGGAGGGAGGGAGGGAGGGAGGGAAGGAAGGAAGAAAGAAAGAAAGAAAGAAAGAAAGAAAGAAAGAAAGAAAGAAAGAAAGAAAGAAAGAAAGAAAGAAAGAAAGAAAGAAAGAAAGAAAGAAAGAATTGAAGGAAGGAAGGGAGAAAGGGACATAAATCTTCATGACATTGGATTAGGCAATTGTTTCTTAGCTATGACACCAAAAGTACAAACAACAAAACAAAGAATAATGATAATTTAGACTTCATCAAAATTAAAACTTCTGGCTTCACAAAATATTATTTAAAAAATGAAAGATAACACACAGAACCGTAGAAAATATTTGCAAAACATATATCTGATAAAAGATTTGCATCTAGAAGATATAAAGAGCTCTTACAATGCTATAATAAAAAGAAAAATAATACAACATTTAAAATGGGCAAAAGGGGTGAACAGATATATTTCCAAAGAAGATGTACAAATGGCCAGTGAGCACATGAAAGTACACTCAACATTATTAGTCATTAGAGACATGCAAATCAGAACTACAGTGAAATACCACTTTACACCCACTAGGCTGGCTCCAGACTGTAAGAAATGTTGACAGCGATGTGGAGAAAATGAATCCTCATGCATTGCTGGTGGGAATTTATAATGGTGCAGCTGCTTTGGAAAAAAGTTTTGTAATGTCTCAAAAGGTAAACATAGCATTACTATGTGACCTAACAATTCCACTCCTAGGTATATAAACAAGATAAATAAAAGCATACATTCACACAAGAACTTGTATACAATGTTTTTAGCAGCATTACTCATAATAACCAAAAAGTAGAAACAGCTCTAATGTTTACCGATAACAAATAGATTTTTTTAAATATAGTATATCCATACAATGGAATTTTATTCCCCCATAACAAGGACTGAAGCACTACAATATGGATGAACTTCAAAAAATTATGCTAAGTGAAAGCAGCCAGTCACAAAAGGTGACATATTGTATGATTCCATTTATACAAAAATTCTAGAATAGGCAAATACATAAAGGTAGGGAAAGTTGTGGGAGGAAAAGGATGGGTTTCTTTTAGAGAGGACAAAAGCATTCTAAAATGAAATTGTGTTGATGGTTACAAACTTTTTTAATATACTTTTAAGAACATGAAAATGCACACTTTTAATTAATGAGTTGTAAGCAGTGTAAATTGTATCTCCATAATGATGTTGTTTTAAATTAGTTTTCAGCCAGGTATGGTAGCTGACACCTATAATACCAGCACTTTGGGAGGATGGCTTAAGCACAGGAGTTCAAGATCAGCATGGGCAACATGGTGAAACCTCATCTCTACAACAACAGTAACAACAAAAATACAAAAAAATATAAAAATTAGCCAGGCAAAGTGGCACATTTCTGTAGTCCCAGCTACTCTGGAGGCTGAGATGGGAGAATCACCTGAGGCCAGGGAATCAAGGCTGCAGTGAGCCATGATCACACCACTGCACTCCAGCCTGGGCAACGGAGCAAGACCCTGTCTCAAAAATAAACAAACAAAAAAAAGAAATTAGTTTTTAAAAAACTAATCTTCAAAACCATTTTAAAAACAATATGTAGACAGTGTTATAAGCATTGAATTATGTTGAAAAGGCTGTTGATAAACCAAAAACAAGGGGGTTTAAAAAAAAACTAGTGCAACACCACTAAAGCAGTATCCAGAGAAAAAATTCAGAGCCTTAAATATATTCATTAAAAACCACAAAGACTATAAATAAATGAGATAAACTTTCAACTCAAGAAATTAAAGAACCACAAAATAAGCCTCCCCCAAAAAGTGTAACAAAGGAACGAATAAATAGAAATGCAGAAACCAATAAATTTGAAAACACAACTAAAGAAAAATTCAAAAATTGTTGATCAATTAAACTTGAAGCTTTTCTTCGAAAAGGACAGTAAAATAGGCATAAACATAGCAGGAGGCACTCTTGACGACTTGCTTTTGTTTTCCATCCACTAACTACAACACTCTCCCCAAGTATTATGTTCATTCGAGATGCCCCTCCCTCAACTCTACAAAACTGATCTGAGAGAGGAGCCTCCCCTGTCTGCTTTTGCCACCAGGCTCGGTGGAGACCAATTCAGCCATTGTGAGAATTCTCCAACACTACGGTATCTTTTGTTTGTTTGTTTTCTCTTAACGTAGTAAGAACATTTAACATGAGATCTATCCACTTAATAAAGTTTTAAGTGCACCGTACATTGTCACCTCTAAGTAGAATGTTGTATACCAAACCTCTGAGTTTATTCATCTTGTTTAACTGGAACATTATGCCCATTTCTTAGTAACTCCCTGTTTCCCTTTGCCTCCAGCCCCTGGAAACCACCATTTCTCTCTTTGATTCTATGAATGTGACTATTTCAGGTATCTTATGTAAGTGGAATCATGCAGTATTTGTCTTTCTTTGACTGGCTTATTTCATTTAGCATAATGTCCTAAAGGTCCATCAACGTCATGCCATATTGCAGAATTCCTTTCTTTTTCAAGGCTGCATAATACTCCATTGTATGTATATACCACATTTCATATCCTGGCCACTGTGAATAGTGCTGCTATAAACATGGAAGTGCAGATATCCCTTACTACCCTGTAACCCAGCCTTCCCACTTCAGGATATGTATCCACAAGAATTGAAATCAAGATCACAATATCTTGATGATTGTAAAAGGACACAAAGAGATGGAGCCAAAGATGGTCACTGGGACAGTGGGTGTCATGGATGATTCCCTCATTGTTCAGCCTGCTTCTCCCAAGATTCTGAGGGTGAAGCAACAGATATCACAGTAATCTCTGGTGTTGACACAGTCAAGAACCATCATTTTCTGAATTTCACAAAAGAATCTTACAAAAAGTAAAGTGATTATATAAAATTCGTCAGACAGACTCAAGGAAACCAAAGCACAAAGAGTAAAACCTTTACAACCAGAGCTACAGAACAAATCAAGCACATAAGCAAGTGACACTAAGAATACTTACACTAACAATTGGTAGCACTTACGTGCACTAGACACTATTGTAAGTTCTTCACTTAAATTAACTCATTTAATTGTCATAATATTGCACAGTAGGTACTATTATTGGCTCCATTTTCCGAATAAGGACATGGGGCAGAGCAGTTAGTTAATTTACTCTAGTTTACAATGCTAGTGTGTGTAGGATTTAAGATTGACATACAAGCCCTCTAGCTCCGGAATCTAGGTGCTTAGCCACTATTAGCAACCCCAGTAATCTAAACAACAACAAACATGAATCCAGATGGCAGAAGGATATTTTGACTCAGTAAATGACTTATTTATGTATGGCTTTTAAAAAGAAAAATATTCACAAATATGACTAACTATTGTAAACTGATCACATGTCATCATAGCTGGCATTGCTTTTCCTCATTCACAGAACATCAAGATTTAGACATATGAATTGATATAACCTTGAGTTCTATATATTTGTTTTATTTATGTTTATTTGTAATAGAGGCTTTTTAAAAAATTACATACATCATCCGAAATAAACCATCAACATTTAAAATGTATGATTTAAAAAGGTGAAAAATACAGAGATTTTGAAAATAAGGGTAGACCAGGTAAAAATTGGTAGCAAGAAACATAAAATCTACATAATATGGTTGAATTTCTAAAAACAATATGAATTTCAATATTAGCACAAGAATAAATAAACTTAAATATACCAGTTAACCACAGAATAAGTTAGAACATTAGTCAAAGTCTAGCTCCTAAAAATAAAAGCACAGGGTCCACATAATTTTGTAGGTAAATTCTACAACCAATTCTCAAGAGACAGGTGCTATAAACAGGCATCTCCTAGTCCTGGGGTCAGGAAACAACAGCATAGTTGGCTATTGCCTGCTTTTGTGAAGATTGGAACACACTCTCAGTCATCTGCATATACTCTATGGCTGCTTTACTGCTACAAGGGCAGAATTGAGTAGTTGTGACAGACCTGTAAAGCCTAAAATAATAACTATCTGTTAGTTTACAGAAGTTTGCCAACTCCTGTACTACAGAAGAAATACAATGATCAATGAATACAAGTGGTGGCCATAAAAATGCACCACTCAAGCCGGACACGGTGGCTCATGCCTGTAATCCCAGCACTTTGGGAGGCCAAGGCGGGTGGATCACGAGGTCAGGAGTTCAAGACCAGCCTGGCTAACATGGTGAAACCCTGTCTCTACTAAAAATACAAAAATTAGCCAGGTGTGGTGGCGCTCGCCTGTAATCCCAGCTACTCGAGAGCCTGAGGCAGGAGAATCGCTTGAACCTGGGAGGTGGAGATTGCAGTGAGCCAAGATTATGCCATTGTACTCCAGCCTGGGCGATAGAGCAAGACTCTGTCTCAGAAAAAAGAAAAGAAAAGAAAAGAAAAGAAAGGAAGAAGGAAGGAAGGAAGGAAGGAAGGAAGGAAGGAAGGAAGGAAGGAAGGAAGGAAGGAAGGAAGGAAGGAAGGAAGGAAGGAAGGGAGAGAGAGAGACAGAGAGACAGAGAGACAGAGAGAAACAGAGAGAGAGAGAGAATACACCACTCAGATCTTTTGCTGTAGGAGTATAATAGACAGACACCCTGACCATCGAAAGCACTCCTGTGTTCACCCCAAGGCCATGCTGCCCAGGGGCTGCTTCAAGCCAATGACTAAGCACAGCAAGGCTGTTCACATGGATCCATTCCTGCAAGACATAGGACTCCTCTGACAAGAGACTTCAGCTCCAGGGCTCCACAGCAGCCTGAGTGAAACATTTAACTGTTGATGTTTGATATCAATTGTTAGTAGAGAAACTAATTTTCTCACATGGATGGAAAATTGAATAAGGCTAGTGATTTCACTTTACCTCATTTTTTGTTAATATTCACAAGAAGAACCTATTCATATATCTTTTCCATGAAGTGTGTGTGTGTGTACATGTGTGTGCATGTGTGTTTTAAGTTGAAGTGGTAGTAACTCTCTTCTTCCTCCCTATGGTCTATTGGGTAATAAATATTTGAGGGTTCACAAATAGTGCACATCTTATGTATGCACAATCTATAAACTCCTTCAAAGATGAAGGTTGCAAAGAAATTGTATTATCTGGGGGTTCTTATTCTACTAATTCAACAGAAAATACCTGCTCAGTTATCAGAAAAGAATACATAGGCCAGGCACAGTGGCTAATGCTTGTAATCCCAGCACTTTGGGAGGCCCAGGCGAGTGGTCTCTAACTCCTGACCTCGGGTCAGGAGTTAGAGACCAGCCTGGACAACATGGTGAAACCCCGTCTCTACTAAAAATACAAAAATTAGCTGGGCGTGGTGGTGGGCACCTGTAGTCCCAGCTACTCAGGAGGCTGAGGCAGGCGAATCGCTTGAACCCAGGAGGCGGAGGTTGCAGTGAGTTGAGATTACACCATCGCACTCCAGCCTGGGCAACAAGAGCAAAACTCCATCTCAAAAAAAAAAAAAAAAAATTTTTTTTAAAGAATACATAGAGCACCTACTTCCAATAAACTTTTAATAATAAGAGAGGGCTCAGTGAAGATAGACAGATAAATAGATGACAGATATAGATAGATAGAGCGATGAGAAACCATATATATATAATAAATATATATATATATTTTTTTTTTCAGTATTTGTCCAGATGTATCAAAGTACACATTACACTATGGTTTGTAATTTGCTGTCAGTGTCACCCAGACTAAGCATCAGATAGAAGAATTTGCTGTGTTTTCCAAGCAAGTTTTACAAAAGGAAATGACTGGTCATGAGGAGTTGTGAGAACCGAGCTGTCATTCTTTGAATGTGGTAGATGTCTCTGTCCTTGAGACTCATAATTAGATAAAACATTATGAGAAGACCATGCCTAGAACAAAACCTCATCTAGGCCATATGACAATTCTTTTCTACTCAAGCAGCCTCACTTTCATGGGTCGCATTTACCGAAGATGAGATAGTTTATTTATCTGCCTTCACAATCCATCTGCTCCTGATATCTCTTTAGTGAAGGCTTTTAATATTATGAGGTGCACATCAATTCCTAATAGCAGCAAGAGTCCATGTTTTGACTTCCCCTGAAAACATTAATAACTCATAGTTAACATCTTGTCAGCCTTAGCACTCTCTTCCATATTAGACCATAGAGCAAACTTGGAGCAGGACTGAATCATGTAAGCAACAATGTTTTCTTAGTGTGTGGGTTTTATGGCTATAGCTAGCAAACTAAGAGCAAACGAAGAGATGGATCACTGATTTGAATCAATTCAAATGCCAGGAGTTGGTGATTTAGCTTCCACTGAAGCCTGGTGTAGGGTCTATAAGGAATAGTGGTCACTCCTACAGGTGGCCATCTGGGATTGAAGCCAACCCATAGTCTTGTTCCTTTACCCACCCTACCCTGGGTATGCTCAAAATATGCCTGTCCCACCAGGAACCCTTAAGTGCAAGTGTCCTTGGCCAAAGGCCAGCCACAGTACAGAGAGAGAATATCAGCAGAAAGATACAGTAACCCAGTGCACCTGGACCAAGGCATAGCTCACTCCTGTTTCTTAGCACCATAGTCTTACTCTAACAGTGCCTCTTGATTCCAAGGGTCAGTCCGTCTCTGCCAGGGAGAACTGGCATTCCTCCCTTGGTTTATGCAAACACGACTTTATCGTTTGTGCATTTGTTTGATGTAATACTGGCAAACATTTGTTGAACCCTTACCATAGCCAAGCAGTTTTCACTTGTATTTTTTTAACCCTTACAACTACTGTACCCCATGAGACAGGCATTATTTTTGCTCCCATTTTACTGCTGATAAACAAGAGATTTAGAAAGCTACTTTGCCCAAGATCACACAGCTTGACAATGGTGAACCAGAACTTAGCGCTAAATCTCTCTGATTTCAAAGCCCAAGCTATTGACTGCTACGTAATATGGCCCCAAATGTGTTAGTGCCACGAGCTGGTCATCTAACAACACTTAAGATTGTGTCCGACAAATCCAATTGCATAGAAATTTGAGAATATTTTTAAATTGGTATGCAGCCATTCATATATTTATTCATTCAAGAAACATTTGTTGAGGGTCTACTATGTCTCATCCCAGGTGCAGCCAAGTTTCAAATATTAGGAAGACACTATATCTTAGGAACTCACAGGCTAGTAAGGGAACAGATACACAAATAACCATAATACAGTAAGACAGAAGGACAACAGTGGGAATCCATCAACAGGTTCCCTTCTCTACAGACTTTCCCTATTTCTCAGCCTTTATTTAGATTATGTATTCTTTGGTAATTTTCTTAACTACAATTTTGCAACTCACGAAGAAATTTTGTTATATTCTCTCCCTCACATAAAAAACAGATTTATTAAAGCATCGATAATTTAATAATTCTTTCTCAAACATTTGATCATGGTAGCTAATATATTTCTGTTTATTTTTTAAATTTGTTTTTTATTTACACAATGCTAAGATTAATTTAAATCTCTCAAACATTATTACCTAAAAAACTGTTCTAGGAGGAAATATTTGCAGAAGGCATATCTGATAATGGACCACTATCCAAAATATACAAAGAACTCTTAAAAGTCAACAATAAGAAAATGAACAATCTAATTTTAAAATGAGCAAAAGATCTGAACAGACACTTTGCCAGAGAAGATATACAGATGGCAGTTAAGCATATAGAAAGATGCTCAACGTCATATGTCATTAGGAAATTGAAAATTAAAGCAATAATGAGATACAAATACATACCTATTAGAATGATCAAAGTCGAAAGCAACACCAAATGCTGGCAAGGATGTGGAGCAACAAGAACTCTCATTCATTGCTGGCGGAAATGTCCCTTTAGGAGACTGTTCGGCAGTTTCTTACAAAACTAAATACACTCTTACCATACGATCCAGTAGTCATGCTTCTGTATTTACCCACATGAATTGAAAATTATGTCCACACAAAAAAAGGAACAAAAATGTTTAAAGCAGTTTTATTTGTAATTGCCTAATTTTGGAAGCACCACATAGGTTCCTCCATGTCCTACGTGGGTAAACGGATAAATAAATGGTGGTGCATCCAGACAATTGAATACGATTCAGTCTTAAAAAGAAATGAGCATCCAAGCCATGAAAAGACATGGAGGAACCTTAAATGCGTCTTGCTAAGGGAAAGAAGTCAATGTGAAAAAGCCACATACTGTGGGATTCCAACTACATGACGTTCTTTAAAAGGCAAAACTGTGGAGAGTAAAAGGATCACTGGTTGCCAGGGGTAGGAGGGGGAGAAGGATGATGAGGCAGAGCACAAAGAATTTTTAGGGCAGTGACACTACTCTGTGTGATACTATAATGGTGGATACATGTTATGATACATTTGCCAAAACTCACAGAATGTCCAACATTACAAGTGAACCCTAATGTAAGCTACGCACTTCGGTGTGTCACTGTAGGTCCATCAGTTGTCACAAATGTGCCACTCTGGTGCAGGGTTTTGATAGGAGAGGCTGTGCATACGTGGAGGGAGGGAGTGTGAGGGAGATCTCTGTATTTCACTCGGTTTTGCTCTGAACCAAAATCTGCTCCAAGCTATAAAGTTTATTTTTTTAAAACTGCTCATTCCAAATTGATTTTTTAATCTATTCTATCCTCTAATCATGTATTAAATGTATTTTTCCTTGAAGATTTATAATCCTCTCCAATGTCCAAACTACTCAATTCATTTCATCTAATGCAATGAACCAAAAGCGATTCAGGAAAGGGAAGTTGAGTCAGTGGGACACAGCAGTGCTGGTGCATGTACCAAAGCCATCCCACAAAGCAAGAAGATGCTTCATGTCACATGTATTCAGCAGCTACAGTGCAAACAGGCCCACATCCCTTCTAATACAATCCGGTTTAATAGTGTCTAGTCAAGCTCCTCAGAGCTCTCTTAAAATAACCTGAATCCCTACTCCACTCTTCTTACTAACCACATGTTTTGGAAAAAAAACATCATTAGGGTGCAACTGGCACTGACATTTTCCAAATAAAACATTTATTGCTAAAAATATAATTTGTCTTGTTTTTCTCTTGTAAACACTAGTTTTGCTGGCAAATAGAAGTAAGAGTTGCAATTATTGTGGTGAAGCGGTTGGAGTGCCTGTGGGTTCTTTCTGTCTCTTTCTTTCTTTCTTTTTCTTTCTTTCTTTTTCTTTCTTTTTCTTTCTTTCTTTCTCTTTCTTCCTTTCTTCCTTTCCTTCTTTCCTTCTTTCCTTTTCTTCTTTTCTTCTTTCTTTCTTTCTTTCTTTCTTTCTTTCTTTCTTTCTTTCTTTCTTTCTTTCTTTCTTTCTTTCTTTTCTGTCTTTCTTCACATTTCCACAGGCCAACAGCCACAGTGCTGGCTTTCCCACCAGCCAGGACTCCTGAAAACTCCCTAGGTTTCTTCTGACGGACTTCCTGGCAACAACGCATGGGCCTCTGATGCACATGTGCTACTCTGAGCTTTTGAAAAGCTCTGTTTTCCCACAACTGTTCATTTGCCATTGGGATGATAGCATCCATGCTTTCTTTTTATTTTGGTATAAAGTTATGTCTCACACTATTTTATGGAGGGTGTTTCAGCCATCTATTGCTACATAGCAAACCACCCCAAAAAGTCAGTGGCTTAAAACAACAATAATGCATTGTTTGTCATGATCCTGTGGGTTGACCAGGCAGTTCTGTTCGTAACTGGAGTCCCTTATGCAGTTGCATTCAGCTGAAAAATTGGCTCAGGGATGGGCTCCAATGGGATGCTGGGATGACCAGCCTCTTTCTGCATGTGGTCTTAGGATCTCTCTCCAAGAAGACTAGCCCGCTCTTCTCTTCTTGCATGGCATCTGCATCCCACAGGGCAAGCCCCAGTGTGCAAGGGCTTACCAAGCCTCTGCCTACAGCACATTTGCCAATGTCCCATTGCCCAAGGCCAGTCACTTGGCCAAGCCCAGAGTCGGTGTGGGTCAGGGAAGGATTGCAAAAGGTCATCAATACGGGAAGGTATGACTCACTGAAGACCATCCCAGAGGGAGGAAAAGATAAGTATTTGATTACAGTGATTTAGTCTAGAAGTAAAACCATTAAATATGAACACCGGATGATTGGACCTATTAAGGGCCTCATATTAATATTAATAATAACTTACACATATTGATATGATAATATGCTGGGCACAGGATGAAACTTCATATCTATGATTTACTTACCCCTCCGACCAACTATAGGAGATTAGGACCATTGTTAACCTTCATTTTCTAGATGAGAGAACCAAAGCCCAGGGGTAGAAGTAAACAGCCAAAGTGGGGTTCAGATTACAGACCAGTGAGTACACCTAGAAATTCCATGCCCTTAATACCCATGTTATCAGACTCCTAAGCAGAATGGCATAGAGATCCCCACTGTAGTGAAAGTGGCATGGCTTTAAAAATTCAGCTTTAACATTCAATTGAAGCCAATCAGCTTGATCCCCAAACCAGGAAGTCGGACTGAGCTCCCACAAACACAAAGCTATCTGCTTTGGCAGATGTCTTTCCTCCTCGGCCAACTCACCTGGACTTCTGAGTCAGTGGCGGACACCTAGGTACACAGCAGTTCCCACTCCCATGTAGGACAGGGCACAACCTGGTCAGATACCCAGTTTCAGGCCTGACAATGGGCCCCTCCAAAGAAGAGGCAGAATAGCACGGGAGAGAGAGCACAGCAGGGTCAGACCAGCCAGTGGTGAGTTGGCGGAAGATTCAATTACCTAGAGCTTACAGTGTGCTCAACACAGCCTCTGGTGCATAAATAAATGGTAACTATTATCATTAAGATTATGGTTAGGGGAAGATTAAATTACCTAAAGCTTACAAAGTGCTCAACACAGTCCCTGGTGCATAAATAAATGTTAACTATTATCATGAAGATTATGACGAAGTGGTTTGCAGAACTGCTTTGGAAACTCTGCCACTTTCTTGTAACTCATCACACACCCTGAAAGAAGCACATAGAGGATTCTACCATCTCTGTGAAGGACACCATTGCCAGCTTTAAGGACTGTCAGCACAACCATGCAGACTATACACTGGCTTACATATAAGAAATCATCAAAAAACAACAAGATTTTCAATAAGCTACTTAGCCTTAAAAAAAGTGATTCTCAAAAGTATGCAACCATGTTCCCCAAAGTCACAAATTACATCCTGTCAGTAGGTACAAATGTCAGCTCAACCTCTGCACTGAGGGTAACCAGATTGCATGGGTAAAGAATCACAGTGAATTGGGTTCCTTTTAGTCCTAATATTTTACTTAATTTTGTGTATTTTTGCTAAAAGAGAAAAAATTCAAAAACAAGTATTAAGAGTCCAGTGTTTCAAGAGGCGTGAACGTTTTGCAGATCTTTTTCACGTATTTTGCAAGTTTGGCATTTTTCACATTGCTACAACCATACACAATCAAAGTGCCACAAACATGACAGTCCATTGGGTTAAGTTTACAGAGGTGTTTAGGGAAGTGTTTTATGTTACTGTCCTAGCTCAGGCTGCCATAACAAAATACTATAGAAAGAGTGGTTTAAACAGCAGAAATTTTCTTCTTACTGTTTTGGAGGCTGGAAGTCGGAAATCAAGGTGCCAGCGTGGTTGGGTTCTGGTACTCTCTCTTCCTGGTGTGCAGAGACATAGACGCCTTCTTGTTGTCTCCTCACAGTAGAGAGAGCGCAAGCTCTCCGGTCTCTTCCTCTTCTTATAAGGGCACTAATTCCATCATGTGGGCTCCTTCCTAACGACTTCCTCTAAACCTAATTACCTTCAAAAGGCCCCACCTTCCAATACCATCGCATCTAGGTTAGGACTTCAACATCTGAACTTTGGGGAAACATATTCTACCCTTAACACAAATTCTTCCAGTTTCCTTAAACACAATCACAACCAAAAGAAAACCATAACAGATATGAAACCAAAATAATGCCCACAAATCAGCTGTTCGATTCTCTATTGCTTTTAGATATCAGGGTCCTAAAAAGAGGAAAATATGGCTAAGGAAGAGATGAAATGGGCAGCTGAAGGACCCATTAGGTCTCCTTTCTCCAAAAGATAAAAATTACCGTCTTGCTAATAAAGTTTGTGTTGAGGGATTTTGCTTTCACTTATATTCTCCTTGAACAAATAATGAAAGCAACAGAGACATCCCGGAACAGTAGGAAAAGTAGGAGCTGTGAGTCATCCAAAATTGAATGTGAATTCTATGCTTTCACTTTCTAGTTTAATGACCTTGGGTGAATCCCTTTTAATCTCTGTAAGCCTTTCCCCCTCATCCGCAAAAAGGAAAATCAAAATTTCTTCATTAAGAACTATTGTAAGGATTACACGAGTGATTGTGTATGGAAATGCTTGGTGTACCATTTGGCACAGATGAGACATTTGTTAAACGTTCCTTTGTTCTGCCTGCCTGATGGGCTTTTCTTTTGTTAAAACCAATTACCTTCCAACCAGCACTGCATTAGGAAAAAAGTTCTCATTGAAGGCCCCAATCATTGGTAAACATAAGCTTTTATCTAAAAGCTCTATATGAAGAAATTAAATTCTTAACAAATGTTAACAGTGTAATTAACAATTGTTTTTCAAACACAGGGCAGGTGAACAAGTCATGCTTTTCACATTCAATATATACCCCCATGCTCTCAGAATGAATCATTAGTTTTACACCTACATGCAAAACCAGGAACTGGACTAAAGCCAACTGATATTTTTCAGGAGTACAACAGTTGCTTCTAAAGGCACACCATAGTACATTTGCCATCAAAACGCCATCGTGGGCTTAATCCATCCTCTAGTAAAAGGTACAAGGTTCAGACTGGTCACCCTTTCCCTCAGTTTTCCTGCTAGGTGGGTGTCAATCCGGTCATTACAACACAGAACTATTCACAATGCTCTCATTTACAAATAAATAAACTGCTGCTCCATGGACTAGAAGCCACTTCTGATCCTCAGTTCACTATGCAGTTTATCGTATCACTAAATCCCTTCTGCGAGCAGCCTTGAATTCTTTCTGTCAATTCAGGACAGGGGAAGGAACAGTATAAAATAGTATTGTCGATATTGTGGATTGGCACTCAACATCCATTTCTCCCTTCTTGTCGTGAAGTGTTTTACCAAACTGCCAGTTATCATCCATTAGTCCATCATGAAACCAACTTAGTGGGTCAAGACCAGCATTTCTTAAGGGAATGAAATAGCATAGAATAGCATAGCACTCCTCAGCATAGACTAGAATCAAAACCATCAGGGAGTCTCACACTGTCTTGTGAATCTTTTGTTTCAGGTAGACGTGTATGTGACTGTATGGATGTGTGAGGAAAATGAATTCTACAGTAGAATATGTCAGAACGTTTGGAAAACACTCTTGCAGCATGCCTTTCTGTACCTCCATCATTGGGAAGCTGAATGTTAAGATTCCAGGAATCCCTTGAGAAAGGATTCCAGATGTGATTTGGATTTAGCCATTCGATGCCTAAGTGTGAGACGTGGATGCTGGCAGTGGTCACACCTCTACTGCCACAGCTATTTCTGATGGATGCTCTTGATCTTCTGTGGCATCATTAGCAGAGGATGCAGAATATGGTCACTAGGTTTACGATTCCTGAGAGGCAGGGTAAAAGGCACACATTTTATGGTCCAGATAGCAGCAGGTGAGTAGGGTTCTAGAATTAGCAGTAGGAGGGAAGGCACCCTGAAAGTGGTGGCTTCAGGATTAGGGTCATATCAATGTAATTCTGCATCTCCCTAGACATAGCAGCAGCAGCTGTCTTGGTGGTTTAGTTCTGTGGTGGGCCTTTGGGAATTTCTATGGAAATCAATCTCAAGTTCATTTCTTCAGCCCTCACATGATTCTGTAAGCCACCTAGTACCCTATAATAAATCCCTTCTTAGGCCAGGTGAAATGGCTCATGCCTGTAATCCCAGCACTTTGGGAGGCTGAGGCAGGTGGGTCATCCGAGGTCAGCAGATTGAGACCAGCCTGACTAACATGGTGAAACCCTGTCTCTACTAAAAGTACAAAATTATCCAGGCATAGTGGTGTATGCCAGTAATCACAGCTACTTGGGAGGCTGAGGCAGGAGAATCACTTGAACCCAGAAGGTGGAGGCTGCAGTGAACCGCGATCGTGCCATTGCACTCCAGCCTGGGCAACAAGAGCGAAACTCCGTCTCAAAAAAAATTAAAAATAAAAATAAATAAATCCCTTATTGCTTAAGCTACTAGGAGTAGCACCTATTCTGGTACCGTACCCCGTCGCAATTAACAGGAAAGAAAAAACTGAATATTTTTCTGGTACTCAACATTATACTTGAGCTCAGTTATACATTTCTATTGGATAATTCTAAAAAGAAGCTGAAAACTGAACACAGATATTTTGGGGTTTGTTTCGTTGTGTTTGGTTTTTGTGACTCCTCTAGCACCAAGTGATCAAAAAATACTTATGACTGACAGATTGATGAAACCATATGACGGAAGTCACAAAAATGGCTGAGAAGTTGCTGTGGAGTAGAGAGAGGGATGTCTTTAAGATGAGAGAGATTTGAACATATTTAAATGCTGATGGAAATCACCAGTTGCAGGGAGAAGGAATGAATCTGTTGTAGGTCTTCTGGAAGACTCTGAGATGGAAATTTGGATGCAGAAGTGTAGTTGAATTGCACACTCAGGAGCTAAACCTGCAAGAAAGTAAGAGCAGGATGGGTAGACGGAGTGGCTGCCCTGACATGCAGTTGCAACAGAGGCCTGCACCAATCTTATGACAAAGGAGGGGTTAGGAAGCTGAGATGACCCTTCAGAGTGGTCCTGCATGGAGGGAAAAGGGCCAGGTCTGTGTACCCCTTCACTGGCTAGCCACTGGATGAGAGTTGCCCTTGGAAAGGGTCTGCGACCCAGGATGAGATAGCGCCCTTCATCCAAGGGCAAGACCTTGGAAGGGACCCAGGTGTGGTTTGTCAGAGCCATTTGCTCTGGGCAGCTGGAGAACAAGTGCTTCAGTCCCACAGAAGGACTAGGGTACACCACGGCATCTGCTGCTGAGCCCAGACAAGCATTCCTCTTTATCATGTGCTTATAGCTTCCTAAATGCCTTGGGAAGACATTCACAGTCCTACAGGAAAACTGGAAAGGTGTATTCTGAGTATGTAAATGACTTTCAGCATGATAGCAACAACAAAACCCCTCTTCCACTTAGCAATAGTCCAGCTACGCGTGATTTTCTAATAAAACGTAGTGAGTCTGGAGCCAGAGAGCATGAGTCCAGGCTTTTTCCCTATTTTCAATTTCCAGATCAACAGTGGATGCAATCTCTCCGTTTATATTTATTGGTCATTACCACTTGAGTAGTGGCATTTTTTTTATACTACCTCTTCCCTACTTTCTGCTAGGTCAAGAATTAACCACAAGATTAACCAAGGAATTGCAGGGAAAATAGCTTTGTGAAATGGAAAGTTCATGGGACCAGGAGTTAGGAAACCTGGAGCCTATTCTCAGTTCAGCTAATTCATTCTCTCTCTCTCTCTCTCTCTCTCTCTCTCTCTCTCTCTCTTTCTCTCTCTCTCTTTTTCTTTCTTTATTTCATAGGAGTAACCATGCCTGCCCTATCAGAATCATTGTGGAGATCAAAAAAATAATGTATGTGAAAACATTGTAGTAAGAGTTATAATACATCTGTAAGCTATTATCATTATTAGTCACCTGCCCCCTTTATAATTACATAAATTATGCATCGAGAATCCATTCAAATCTCTATACAGATAATGGTTAAAAGTTCTGGTCCATAAAGAGAGGAGGATCCAATCCACCAATTCAAACCCCATTCCATCAACTGATTGATTCAGTCAGACATTCACCAAATGCTCACCAACTATGGGCCAAGCACTAGACATATGATGAACAAGCCTACGGGAGGCAGCATGGCTCGGTGTGAATCATGTGAACGTTGAAGTAACACAGCGTAGATTTCTATTTTAGCTTAGATAGCTGTAACCTTCATTTCTCCAAGTCTCAAGGTTTCTTTGTCCACAAACGAGATGCTACTATGAGAAGTTGTTGTAAATGAGTGTTGGTCTAGCTACACACAAGATGCCATGGAAACCCCCAGTTGGGTTACCTACCCCAGCCTTAGGATATCAGAGAAAACCCTCTTGTGCCTTCAAACTGAGTCTCTTGTGTTATCACTCAGCTTCCATTTATAAGTGACAACATGAGTGTTTAGTTTTCTGTTTCTGTGTTAGTTTGCTGAGGATGACAGCTTCCAGCTCCACCCGTGTCCCTGCAAAGGACATGATCTCACTCCTTTTTATGGCTGCATAGTATTCCATGGTGTATATGTACCACATTTTCTTTATTTATCCAGTTTTTCCCTGATGGGCATTTGGGTTGATACCATGTCTTTGAAGATAAGCACTTTAAAAGTAACAAAGATTTGCTCACAAAAATGAGAACACTGGAGGAACGAAGACAAAAGCCAGGTTGAACAGATGATGGCATGAGTAAAAGGTAAGACCAGAAAGACAGCATATACAGGACACTTCCAAGGGGCTCAACTGGGGAGAAGAAGATGGAGGTAGGGCTCGGAGGAGAAGTTGCTGTGGAGTAGAGAGAGGAATGTCTTTAAGATGAGAGAGATTTGAACATATTTAAATGCTGATGGAAATAAGTCATTTATGAAGATGAGGTTGACAACACTCGAAAGAGAGGAAAACAATTGATGGGGCTAAGTTGCTGACGATGCAAGTGCCCAGGTAGAGAAAATAGCTGAGACAGGGAGAGGCAAGGAGGTAAGGGGGGTGTGGACACATGTAAGGCTGTATCAGGATGTGATATTGAAGATGTTTCCTATAATGGCTTCTATTTGCTGGGTGAAATAGGAGATGAGATTGTCTGCTGAGGGTGAAGAGGGAAGACATAGGATAAGAGCCTCAAAGGAAAAAGGCATATTTGCAAAAATCATTTTGGAAAATGACAGAGACATGTAACAGGGAAAACAGTGCAGCTTTACCAGTTACAACAGGAGGCTCAGATGAGATCAAAAACCATGAAATTTGGGATGCCACTTAGCTGTGATTTCATGTGATTTTCTCCAGCTTTATTCAGTGGGGCAGGAAAAGCAACAGAAACATTGGCAGTTGGGAGTAATTCAAAGTCGAGGACAGAAGGGCAAGGGAACAGGGAGTTAAAGGTGTTAGGAAGAGAATGATTGAAGAAATGAACGTTAATATCTAGGCTGGCTCCAGATGGAATGAGGATGGGCAAGACTGGGAGGGAGAAAATAGGAGGACCAGGGAAACGCAATGGCTCAATGGCTCAAAGGCGCAAAGCACAGCTATTTGGGAGTAAGAGATAAAGGTTTGGGATAAGAGGTTGTGGAGCTTTTTAATTATGATTTCAGAGGTGCATAAGTTCTAGGTATTAGACAGTCCTGACAGGCCACGTGTCACAGAAGTGTGTGTGTATGTGTGTGCGTGCGCGTGTGTCTGACCAGCTGCCCTTCCTTTGGGGAACTTTCCCTCTGTCATTATATGTGGTCCTGGTTGAACAGGTAATCCTAGAGCGTCACCCGACCCCAACCTCACTAACAGTGGTTGGCATGGGATGCAGGCTGGTGAGTGAGTTCATCCACCTGGCTACAGTGATTGGTTCAAGGATAGGTATATGACCTGGAAGAGATGATCAGGCTCTCCAGTAATATTTTTTGCATGGACACTTGGAGACAAGGGGTATCTCTTTTTCTCGGCTCGTGAGGGGTTTTTTCAGTTTTGTTTGTTTGTTTGTTTTGTTCTGATTTTTGCCCAGAATGGTCTCGAACTCCTGAGCTCAAGCATTCCACCCTTCTCAGCCTTCCAAAGTGCTGAGATTACAGGCGTGAGCCATGTGACCACATCAGTTGTAAAAATCATGCAACTGCTTGTGATTATCTCTTCTGGTAGCATAGAGGAACCTATATGTGGAAGGAAAAAGTCCAACATGCAAAGACAAGCAAAATCAAATCAACATGAGAGATGGATAGAAGCAGAAAGAATCCAGACACCAATTCTGAATCCCTGGATCTAACCAAGCTGAAGTTAGTCTATCCCTGAATCTTTCAAGCAAGCCCCCAAAATTCTCCTTTCAGTTTAAGGTAATCTAAATTGGATTACTATAAGCTGCAATCTAGGATGTGAGTGACTGAAACAAAAGAAGATAAAAGTGTAAGCACTGAGAAGGCCAAGGAACTAAAGACATAGGCCGGGTATGGTGGCTCATGTCTGTAATTCCAGCACTTTGGGAGGCCAAGGCAGGTGAATCACAAAGTCAAGAGATCGAGACCATCCTGGCCAACATGGCGAAACTCCATCTCTACTAAAAATACAAAAATTAGCCAGGCATGGTGGCACGTGCCTACAGTCCCAGCTGCTGGGGAGGCTGAGGCAGGAGAATCAATTGAACCCAGGAGGAGGAGGTTGCAGTTAGCCGAGATCACGCCACTGCACTCCAGTCTGGTGACAGACTGAGACTCGGTCTCAAAAAAAATAAAATGAAAAGATATGATGCTGCATGAGTTGGCCTTACAGGCATTAAAGCTACCCAAGATGAAGGCAGCACCCAGTGGGAGTAGTGAAGACACTTATGAACCACTTGCAAAAGTCTTAAGCAGGGAGAATAGATAGGTTTTTAGTAGGTAACCCCAAAGAGGTCTAGAAGAAAGTTATCTGTCTGTCAGCTAGCAGGAGCCTCAAATGAACCATGCTTTTATACAAAGGCAGAGGAATACGGTATGGAAGCACATAGCGGAAAGAGAAGCATACAGACCCCACTTGCTAATGAGAAGCGAAGTGAAGTGGATAAAATCACTACTGCATATGTCCAATAATGTGGATAAAATCACTACTGCATCAACTGGGTGAGACTTTCCAAGCCAAAGGCTGCATAGCCATGAAATGCTTCCCCAGTGAAAATGAGACTCCAATTCTGAGTCGTAAGTATTATCACAGTATCGGTAAAGTAGACTTCTTTAACAGCTCCAGCCTGCCACCCCTGAGCCTTGAATCAATTGCTGTTCATCTGTAAAATAGACCATAAGGTAAAACTGGAGATTTCAGATGGGTCAAGCTTAAATTGTTTTCCCTAATTGAGATAGTTTTATGCATCTATTTACATGTCACAGACAGTGACCAGAATAATCACCTCAGTAGCAAATATCACTGTCACTCAAGTGTATTTGATAGAAGAGTTAGTATTAAATATTTTAAAGCCTTATGTAAAAAGCATATCAAACTAGTGCATTTTATTGGACAACATAAAATATACATGGATATTATAGAAGAACAAAATCTAACCTAAAAATTCAAAGCTGGCCTGCCAACTCTGGAATGATTGCCACAAAGGGAAACCCAACAACCAATTGGCATTTTAACAAAGAAGCAAATGGCTTTATTAAAAGATTTTCAATTTGTCCAAATGAAAAGCAATGTGTATATGAACTGTATACATATACAGAATTTATTTTTCCCATTTCATATACCCTTTTCACTAGAAGTCCCTAAAGATCATATACAAACATATTTCATATTTCTATGTATCTTAAAGATCACTGTAGATCACTTAAAGATCACTAGAGTCACACAGTGGAAATATTATATAAACATGTATTTGGACAAATGGAATGTAATTTCATGTAATAAACAGAAAGTACAGTACTAACCACTATGGATCATTTTTAGTCTCTTACATAAATCCTGATATATGATTAATGATACTAAATCAAAAATGAAAAAAAATATATTTCATGTTTTGAAAATATTATTTAAAATATCTTTGAATAGTGTAGAAAATAAATTTCCCAAGAAAATCAAATTTATTAAAGATTATATTTGGAAAATGAAAACAAAGGGAAAGGACAAAAACAATCTCCACTCTCATACACCCACATCCACCCATAACTGCATTTATGGGTGCATGATTCAGGGTGGAGCAGAGCCACTCAAGCTCTGAGACCCTCCAGAGACCCAGTGAAGTCACTTCCTCCACTCAAGGTGATTTTGGATCCAAAATAGCAGCCACGACTACATCTTTGGAGCATGTGAAAAGGGGTTGGTGGGGAAAACTGCCTGTCCTGCCTCTGGCCAGCCTAGCGACCTCAGTCAGGGCTGCGCAGATGTGTTTACTCACATGCAAAATGCTACTCATACTGTCCGTGCACATAAAGGAGAAAGCCGGGCAGGGATGTCCGCTCCACAAGCAAAGCCTGGTCACTATCCCTCTATGTGGTCTGTCATCCAACCAGTAGGTGTCAAATTCATTTCTTTCTTTTAGATTTTTCCTTTTCTTTCTTTTATCTTTTTTTTTTTTTTTTTGAATCATCCATTCTACATTTATTGGTAGTTTTCCTAAAAGAAGTTCTTCACTATTTTTTCCCATTTTATCACTTATTTTCTGTAGCACTGTGGATTCTCAGATTTTTGGTTATTTAAAGTATAACAATCAGTGCGTTTGTCAAGCTTAAAAAATTAAAAATATTTTAATACAATCTAGGACTGAGTCCGCATTCAAATTTTTACAATTATTGCAAGAATATTTTATGCTCTTTTAAAATTCAAACCAAGATCCAATCTAGTTTCAGCCCTTGCAATTGATTGTTTCAACTCTTTAATTTCTTTTAGTCTAGAAGAAAGAAGCCAATAATTTGCTTATTATGACTTTGACTTTTTTTGTTTTGTTTTTTGAGACAAGGTCTTTCTCTCTCTCTTGCCCAGGTTGGAGTGCAGTGGCACGATCTCGGCTCATTGAAACCTCCGCCTCCTGGGTTCAAGCAATTCTCATGTCTCGGCCTCTTGAGTAGCTGGCATTACAGGCACACGCCACTATACCGAGCTTATTTTTGTATTTTTTGTAGAGATGGGGTTTTGCCATGTTGACCAGGCTGACTTTGACTTTTTGATGACTCACAAACGGTTGGCTGTATATTTTTCATTTTCTCCTAATGTTTGGGTGCACCAGATCTATTTTTTCCCCTTTCCTTTAATTTCATGCTAGAGCTTCTTTTAAGGTCAATAAAAAAAAAAATACATTTTATATGATAGAAATAAGATAAATTGTCCAAAAGAGTAACACATTTTTCTCAGTGAAGAATATGATTCCCTGAAAAACTTGTAAAATAGAAATTTAAATGGAAAACAGAAAGTGACGGGAATTCATAATAAAATCCTGATCTTAAAAAGGTACCATTGCTGTGGGTGTATTGGATATACTGGTGAATAAGACTGTATAGGATTTCTTCATCTTATAAGGTTGGGCTCACAATAAAGCTTTCCACTTTAAAGGACTGAGATCGGCCCTGCTGAAACATTAACAATTACCACCAGATGTAATCTGGCAGCAACAGTTAGAACAGGCAAGTTTCTTACAGGACCTGAGACCTATGTAAGTTTGATCCAAATGAATTAGGTATATTGCTTTTGCTTTTTTGAAGAAATCACATAGTTTACACCTGTAAATCTGTCATTTATGCACATTAACCTTTTTTTTTTTTTTTTTTTTTTTTTTTTTGAGATGTAGTCTCACTCTGTTGCCCAGGCTGGAGTGCAATGGCACAATCTTGGCTCACTGCAGCCTCCGTCTCCTGGGTTCAAGTGCTTTTCCTGCTGAGTAGCTTGGATTACAGGCGCGCACCACCACACCTGACTAATTTTTTGTATTTTTAGTAGAAACAGGGTCTCACCATCTTGGCCAGGCTGGTCTCAAACTTCTGACCTCAAATGATATGCCCTCCTTGGCCTCCCAAAGTGCTGGGATTACAGGCGTGAACCACCGTGCCCAGCCTAGATATTAACTCTTGATGGCAGGGGTATTTTTCTCCCTATATGCAAGCAATTCCCACCAGCATCATAGAGATTCAGGAAAAGCCGAGTCTGTGTAGCAGGAGAAGAGGCATGGTCTTTGAGGCCGGGCCAATGAGTTGTCCATCCTGGTTCCACCACTACTCAACCTCAACCTTGGATAGGCAACTCCATGTCTGAGCCCCAGAAAGGTTGTAAAATAAAAATGTCACAGCTTCTCTACACGGTTATTATGAGAACTAAATTGGCCAGTAAAGCCCCTGACTTAAAATAGATACCCCCCAATGTTAATCTCCCACTCCCATTTCCCAGTCTAACTCATGCAATCTGGTGGAATTCTTCTGGATCCTAAAATGCTAGTAAATGAAATCATAGGCGTTTTTAACGCTGAGCGTTTATCTAAAGCTGACACTTTTGAGATTGTTCTTGCAAGTGATGCATTCTCACTATATCATCAAAGCATAAAATATTCACGAACTGATCAAATCTCAAAGACATGAGGAATCTGTGAAATTGGGAATTGTGTCCCACATCTTATGGCCACCTCTCTCAAGAGACACAGTGTTCAATGAAGAAGTTGTAAATGGCCTTGTGGGTGCCTATCTTGGCCAGCAGTCACATCTTTGAGGCAGACACAGGTAAAAAAGTGATGCTGATGTGAATGGATCAGTCTTTCAAGACACTTGACGATTTCGTAATCAGGAAGAGCAAGGCTGGTCAGGTTCAAGCCTAGCATCTGGGACACCACCTCCCTGAAGTCTGCCAGCTGCAATATCAAACAGAAACTCATTAACTGGGAGAACAAAATGTATCAACTACTGCTGAACCAAATGCAACAAACAAAACACCTGTAGAAAACCCAGGTTTGCATGAGGGAGGGAAATTATCTACCCTCTTCCTAGTTCTCTCACTTATAAAATACCAGATTCCAGATAAGTCCCACAGCTGCCAACCTTCAGAGATTTTACAATCACTTTTCTGATGAGCCAACTGATGTGGTATTGGCTACTAAGTCAAGAATCCAAGTTAAGTAACCATGAATGAGACCCAGACCTCACTAAGTCTTCATTTTCTCATCTTCAGGTTGGGATTAACCATACACCTACCTTGGAGGGCTGTTCTGAAATTCAGATAACATAAAATGGTGACTGTGTGTGCTCTGCATACTAGGAAGGACTAAACAAATGTTGGTGGGGTTGTGTCAATGGATGGTAAACATGCTTTGGGATTTTAGCTGGCTGATAACCTCTTACACTAAAAAAAAAAAAAAAGAAGAACAAATAGCAAGAAAGTATAAGTTAATGAAAACAGGAGGACTTCTAAATTACTATCAAGTCACATCACACAGATTGCCATTTCACAAGCCATATTCCATGGGACTACTCTGGGACTTCTATTTCTCCATTGAAAGAAAAGTAGGGGGCTGGGGACAATGGTTGAAATATGCCTCATACCCCTTCAAATTCTCATAGGCTGGTTTCTGTGGTTCCAGGTTAATGCAAAAGCAGATAAATCAGGGCATCTGGCCAACACCTCATTAAAGGCACCCTCCATGTTAGAAAAGGGATGATCCAACCTGAGTACAGTTACATCCAAGAGAATGCCACCCAAACAGTCCCATCCCAGGCTCATTTACTCTGTAACCTCCTTCCCTTGCAGAGTCCAATTTGGGAATGGTTTTAGTTGTTACAGTTTGAATTTTATGACACCTCAAAATTCTTATGTTGAAATCTAACGACCAATGTGAAGATATTAGGAGGTGGGGCCTTTGGTGGGTGATTAGATCATGAAGGTGGAGCCCTCATGAATAAGATTAGTGCCCTTATAAAAGAGGCCCCGGAGAGCTGCCTTGCTCCTTCCACCACGTGAGGACACAGCAAGAAGGGGCTGACTCTGAACCAGGAAGCTGTGCTCACCAGACACCTTGACCTTGGACTTCTCAGCCTCCAGAACTGTGAGAAAGAGATTTCTGTTATTTATAACCTACCCAGTAGATAGTACTTTGTTACAGCAGCCTGAAAGGACTAAGCTACCAACCTAGTCTCCCTGATGAAAAAGTTTCTCTCAGACTTCCACCCTTTCCAATGCAGCCAAAGCTTTTCATTCCGAAGAAGTTTCCTTTCTGAGAACACTCATTGTGTCGTCTGGCTTTCCCCATCTCTGCCTGACACATGAACCAAAACAGAGGCAGCCAAAGCGAGGGGAAGAAACCTAGGATCAGAGTCCACTCTATGCCCTTTTGAGCTTCAAAAGGAGAAACAGACAAAAGCCAAAAGCAATGGAGGTCAAGCTGCCCGGTACATGTTTCTTTATGCCTGACCTCCTGATGGACTCACTAGATAAAATGCTCCTCCTTGTAGCCAGCAAGCAAATGAGTACTTTTTTATGGCTTACATCTGTGCCTGGTCGGCCATCAAGTCTGGGTGCCACTGTGTGAGATTTGTGGCTGTTTCCTGCGACTGATCTCTGCTACAGATAAGGCTTGCCTCCTGAGGCCGAAGCCCTGGTTAACGTTAAGAGCTCTGTGATGATGCAAACTTCAGAGGTGATCACCTAACATAACAGAAACCTCCCCAGAACCAGAACCTGTTTTTTCACCGAAACCCTTCCGCTGCTTGACTAAGAATGTCTTTTCCTTTCCTACAATTTGTGCCATGAAAATGTGAACAATTTTTCTTAGCGGGGTGAATCATAATGGTTACTTGAATGCCAAAAGATGCTGGAGGGGCAGGTGGATATGTTGAAAAGATATAGAAAGCTTTGTAAATTGCTTTTGAATAAATATGTGACTAGCTCTCGCTTCGGGAGCACATGTGTTAACATTGGAACAATACAGAGAAGATTAGCACAGCCCTCATGAAATGATGAAATACAAATTCATGAAACAGTCCATAGTTTTTAAAAAAGAAATGCATGAATAATTATTAATATCCAGCTCTTGAATTGTCCTGTCATTTCCTAAACAAGGTTTCATCACCAGATTTAGACCCACCTGCTTTTCTCTCTTTTCTGCTTCTTCCAAAGATTTTCTTAGTGTCTTCATTTCACTGGTTACCACTTCTATCATGTTTCTGGCCCTTTCTTTATTCTCCTTAGCCTCATGTTCTGTGGTATCCAGTTCTGACTTGACAGACATGAGCTTTTTCTCAGCTTCCTCCTTCATCTTCTCCAGCTGGTCTCTGGATTTGTTTAGATCTTCAATGGCTTTAGTCTGTTCCAAAGTTTTAATCTAGGAAGTCAAGAGAATGCTGATAACTCCTTTTGTATTTATTTAGGAAAACTGTATAAACATGACATATCAGAAGTCAATGGAATTCGCTTCATACCTTTTTTATGAATAAAGAATGGAGTTCATCTCAAACAGTTACAGATTTTGCTAAGCCTATGTGCTGGATAAACATGTCTTAAGACAGTTACAGCTAAAAACAACATATTAGAGTACACTTATTTGAAAAATCAATGAGATAAAACTGTAGACAGCATAATTCTGGGGTCAGATTTTAAAATTAAGCCTGCTGGTATGTGCACACACATTCTATGAGCTCCATAAGCAAAAGCAGCTTCAACTTTCTGCCCCGACCAACGGGACATTGCTGGTATATAAACATCAGGGAGAGCGAAATGTCCCCTCTTCTAATGCTCTATCCCGTGAGAGCCCCCACCTCAAATCCACCTCAGCAAGTCTTCACAACTGCTGTGAGGAAAATATAGATGGGCAGTTTTTCAGAAGCGTTTCTAACTTTACCAGTGAGTCTGGGAGGTGAACAGCTGTAACTGTGGGGAGGAGTGGTGTCTTCCTCTGAGAAGCTGTCCAAAGATCTTCAAGCCAAAACACACAGTATGCTGGAGGGTGAGGCACATTCTCTGTGTTAGCTTATTGTTTAAGATTAGGCCAGAGTTGCTTACAAAAAGAATTTAAGGCCAGGCGTGGTGGCTCATGCCTGTTATACCAGCATTTTGGGAGGCCGAGGCAGCCAGGTTACCTGAGGTCAGGAGTTCAAGATCAGCCTGGCCAACATGGTGAAACCCCGTCTCTGCTAAAACACACACACACACACACACACACACACACACACACACACACACACACACAAAAGTTAGCCAGGCATGGTGGCAGGCACCTGTAATCCCAGCTACTCAGGAGGTTGAAGCAGGAGAATTGCTTGAACCCAGGAGGCGGAGGTTGCAGTGAGTTAAGATTGTGCAATTGCACTCCAGCCTGGGCAACAGAGTGAGACTCGGTCTCAAAAAAAAAAAAAGAATGAAATTCTGACACATACTACAACATGGATGAGCCTTGAAAACACGCTAAGTGAAATAAGCCAGACACGAAAGGGCTAATATTGTATAATTCCACTTATATGAAGTACAGAGAATAGGCTAATTCATAGAAATTGTATGTAAGATAGAAGTCACCAGGGACTGGGGAAGAGGCGAAATGAGAGCTATTGTCTGATGGGCACAAAGTTTCAGTTTGAGACTATGGAAAGAGTTCTGGAAGTGGATAGTGATAATGGTTGTACAATATTGTAAAAGTACTTAACACCACTGAATTGTATACTTAGTAATGTTAAAGTGATATATATTATGTTATTTTTATTTTAGCACAATAAAAAAAGAATTTGAAGCAACTTCACACAGACACAAATTGTTTTGACTAATCATTAAAAACAATACAAATGAGCTACAATTTAGTATCCACTAGGTTGGCTAAAATAAAAAAGACAGACAATCACAAGTGTTAGCAAGGATGTGAGGAAACTAGAACTCTCATACACTACTGGTGGGAATGTAAAATGGTGTGGCTACTGTGGAAAATAGTTTGCCAGTTTTTAAAATATTAAACATAGAATTACCGCATGACCCAGCAATTCCATTTCTAGGCATATGGGCAAGAGAACTGAAAATTTATGCCCACACACAAACTGTACACAAATGTTCATAGAAGCATTATTCATAATCACCAAAAAGTAGAAACAACCCAAATGCCATCAGCTGGTGAATGGAAGAACAAAATGTAGTATAGCCATACAATGGACTATCATTCAGCAGTAAAAAAGAATAGAGTACTGTGACATGCTATCACATGGGTAAACCTTGAAAACATCATGCTAAGGGAAAGAAGCCAATTGCAAAAAAGAACACATATTCTATTATCCCATTTACATGAAAGATCCAGAAAAGGCCAGGGGCTAGTGGGAGGGCAGAATGGGGAGCAACCATTTATGGGTACAGGGTTTCTCTTGGAGGTGATGAAAATGTTCTGAAACATGATAGTGGTGCCATTTGCTATATGTACATATACTAAAAATCACTAAATTGTACATGTTTTTGAGACAGAGACTTGCTCTGTCACCCAGGCTAGAGTGCAGTGGCACAATCTCAGCTCACTGCAGCCTTTGCTTTCTGGTTTTGAGCAATTCTTGTGCCACAGCTTCCCCAGCAACTGGGATTACAGGTGTGCACTACCATGCCCAGCTAATTTTTGTATTTTTAGTAGAGACATGATTTTGCCATGCTGGCCAGGCTGGTCTTGAACCCCTGGCCTCAAGTGATCCTCTCACCTTAGCCTCCCAAACTGTTGGGAATACAGGTGTGAGCCACTGCACCCGGCCTAAATTGTACACTTTTAAAAAGGGAATTTTATGATATGTCAACTGTATCTTGATAAAGCTGTTATTTGAAAGTGCATTTACAAGGAAGCTCTTTAAAAGGATCAAAATAAACTAACTTGAAATAAATAAATAAACATATCAGTAAGGAATGAATAGACAAAGAGCAAACAAAGACCAGTACAGCTCTGAATTTAGTTCTGCGCTTCCTGACAATTGAGATAAAATGTTCAGGTATATTCTCAAAGAAAAAGCATTATTTCATGTTTTCGTTTCGTGGTTAAATCATTAAAAGAAAAAAAAAAAGTAAGAAAGTAACAGAATAAAAGATACCAAATATTAAGTATTTGCTGTCTTCTTCCTTCCCTCCCAACCCTTCTTTCCTAAGAAGAAAAGATGTTTTATTGATGCATCTACTTTTTTTTTTTTTTTTTGAGATGGAGTCTCCCTCTGTCGCCCAGGCTAGAGTGCAGTGCCATGATCTCCGCTCACTGCAAGCTCTGCCACCTCCCGGGTTAACGCCATTCTCCTGCCTCAGCCTCCCTAGAAGCTAGGACTACAGGCGCCCACCACCACGCCCGGCTAATTTTTGTATTTTCAGTAGAGACAGGGTTTCACCGTGTTCGCCAGGATGGCCTCGATCTCCTGACCTCAGGATCCACCCACCTCGGCCTCCCAAAGTGCTGGGATTACAGGCGTGAGCCACCAGGCCCGGCGCATCTACTTTTATCTAATTGCTTCTAGGGTAGAATTTGGATAAAGGGGGAGATTGTCAGGAAGGCAGCAAGCCAGGGAGGCTAAATTGACCTACATGGTAAAGAGCTGAGAGAGAAGTAGGGAGAAAGATGAAGAATTCTGTGCTAACTAGGCTGCGGGAAAGCCTTCTTGAAGAAACCTAGAATCATGCAAGAGGAAACTGTGAGAAGGCATTGGTGTTGTGCAGCAAGGTAATGAGAGAGAAAGGGGAATGAGAATGTTGCTGCCCCTGATGAATGAAATCTCTTTGTGTTTTTTTACTGATGATAATAAAACTAACAACTGTCATTTAGTTGCTCAACTCCTGATTATGTATTGCTAAAAGGCTTTGAGATGACTGTGACTTACATTGATGACATTTGGAGACTACTGTCACAGATTGAAATCTCTCCCTAGGGTTGGGCTTAGAGTGCATCTTCACTGTGGCTGAGTATCTGAATCATGGCACAAGTGAGCCTGTTCTATACTCTGAAGGCTCTCACTATCCCACTAGAAAGTCTGAGAAATGGGAACAACTGTTCTAAGATTAGGACATGATCTAGAGGAGATGTGACTGCTTGGGATATGGATATCCAGATGGAAAAAAAAAAATCAGATTTATTTATACCATTTTGTGTGACATCACTAAATTGAGGAATCTTGAGTCAAATACCTGCTGAACTCATAAACTAGAAACCAGTTTTGGCCAGGCGCAGTGGCTCACACCTGTAATCCCAGCAATTTGGGAGGCCGAGGCGGGTGGATCACGAGGTCAGGAGTTCGAGACCAGCCTGGCCAAGATAGTGAAACCCCGTCTCTACTAAAAATGCAAAAATTAGCCGGGCGTGGTGGCGGGCACCTGTAATCCCAGCTACTCTGGAGGCTGAGGCAGGAGAATCACTTGAACCCAGGAAGCGGAGGTTGCAGTGAGCAGAGACCACACCATTGCACTCCAGCCTGGGTGACAGAGTGACACTCCATCTCAAAAAAAAAAAAAAAAAAAAAAAAACAGTTTTGACCTATTATAACCCATAGAACTTCTTAAGGCACAAAACTTCTTTTGCTATACTCTGAATGTTTGCGTCCTCCTAAATTCATATGTTGAAATTCTAACCACCACAGTGATGATATTAAGAAGTGGGACCTCTTCTTAATATCAACTTAATATCTTCTTAATAACAACATGGGAAGGTGAGCAGGTTATGAAGGCAGAGCCATCACGAATGGGATTACTGCTTTTATAGAAGAGGCCCCAGAGAGCTGCCTCACCCCTTCCACCATGTAAAGACACAACAAGAAGGCATCACCTATGAACAAGGAAGCATGCTCTCCCCAGACATCAAATCTGCTGGCACCTTGATTTTTAGCTTCCCAGCCTCTAGAACTGTAAGAAATTTCTGTTGTGTATAAGCCACCCCGTTTATGGTATTTTGTTACAGCAGCCTTAATAGACTAAGATAACTTTCTTTCTTTTTTTTTTTTTTCAGATGGGCTTTCACTCTTGTCACCCAGACTGGAGTGCAGTGGTGCAGTCTCAGCTCACTGCAACCTCTGCCTGCTGGGTTCAAGAGATTCTCCTGACTCAGCCTCCAGAGTAGCTGGCACTACAGGTGCCCGCCACCACTCCCAGCTAATTTTTGTATTTTTAGTAGAGACGGGGTTTCACCATGTTGGCCAAGATGTTCTCAATCTCCTGACCTTGTGATCTGGCCGCCTCAACCTCCCAAAGCGCTGAGAGACTAAGACATCTTTCTAGACAGAGAGGAGGTCGATGGCAGACATTCTCAGACAGGTTTGTAGCTATTGACCTGGCTCCATCCAAAGGAGATTAAATCCCTTGGAAATTGGCAGCTTCTATGAAACTTACAATCAAGAAGGCATACGAACAACTGCTGCAGCTTCAGAACTATGCAGAAAATAAAATGTCAACAGCTGGGAGAAAAAATTCTAAGTGAGCAACAGAGCCAATGAAACATATCACCAGTAGAGCAGACACCTGAGACAGGGAAATAGCACCCACTAAGTGCAGGTCTACAGGGGCCGACCTTGCAGACCATTTATGGATCCCAAGTTATCAAAACATTTATTTGATTACGAACTGCATAGTAGATACCAATACATCAGAGCATTGTCTCCATGGTAATGCCTACGTGTGCTGATTGTATTGTGGTCATGTAAAAGAATGCCCTTGTTCTTAAGTGATATGTGGGAAAATATTTGGGGGGTGAAGTGTCATGATGTTTGCTACTTACTCTCACATGCTTTTGCAAAAATAAAACATCTATCTCTCTCTCTCCAGGCAAAATACAGTAATTAGTAAAATATTAACAATCTATGTGAAGGGTAAAAGATTATCCATTATACTATTCCTGCCATTTTCTACAGATTAGAAAGTTTTCAAAACAATTGAATATTTTCAAAACAAGAAGTTGGGAAAGGGAAAGTATTGATCATGGATGCTACTAGTAGAATTTTTTAAATATGTATATATATACACACATACATATTTATAAGTTACATAAGCATATTGCTCAAAATAATATATTCTGTAGACCATTAAACATTTTACAAAATGGGGACATTACATTGATTAAGTAAATATCAATTTTTAAAACAAAGTGATCTCTCTTTAAAACAAAGAAATTCCTTTCACATACAAACTATCTCACTGCTACAAAGAAAATATGTGGCAAATGGTAAATTGCTGGGATTGGTATGTTGAATTTTAAACCTTGTATCTATAAAAGAACAGATATATTCAGCCTGTCTGTTCAGATTGGGAAAACATTTACAGTGGGCTATCTACCAAAGGTGATGGAACACAGCTTGGAGGTCTAGAAGCTCATGAATCAAGTCCTAATGAGAAGAATTTGTTGCCAAGAATCTCTAAAAAATATGAGACTTTATCAGAATCCTCAGGGCTGCCTGAATCTTTGTTCCCAGGAAGCAAGAACAAGTAATGCAGCGCTGAGCCAAGCCACCAGGGCAGAACAGGGAGCCAACAGTGGTGAAGAAAGCCTCAAACCCAACAACAGATTCCTGAGAGTGGAGTGGGCCCAAGTTGGTTTCTTAATCTTCCTAAGGGAACTCCTCAGACCCAGCTCAGAGTTCAGCGAGAGACTGTGCCCCTAATTCTCTTCCAGTGGGACAGAACTGGTCATAAACAAGATTGATGTGCCGCTCAGACTCGAGCAAGGGCAGAGAAGGTTCCAAGTGTGCTTCGCTGTCATAAACACTGTATCTATTGTCTGCTTCCTTAAAGAAAAGAATTTTAAAATCCGGTGAACAATTATCTCATGTTATAAGGGCCAAAGGCCCAGAAAGGGAAGATGACTAAATTTAATTTTTGATGTGTTGGCTTCCTGAGAGGATCTAAATTCTCCAGCTGGAAGGTTTCAGGAAGCTGCACTGAAAACACCACCCAGTAGGAGCCAGGAAGTGAGCACAGGCTCTCTGAATGGGATAGGACGGCAAAGTGGGAGAGTCTTTTGATGGCCCAAATAGATACTGTGTCCCTCTTTGAAAAGGACACAAAAATTTAACTAAGTGGAAAACATCATCAAGATGGCTAACTAAAGGCAACCAACACTCATCTCTACCACAAAGAAGGACCAAAACAACAAATAACCACACATCAAACAGTGTCTAGGGAGGAACACTGGAATTCAGCAAGGAAGTGACAAAGACCTTCTGAGATGCAAAATCTCAGGAGGGCAGCATAGAAAGGAAAACAAAGCAGTCAGCCAGGATCAGCTTGGAGCAAAGAGAGACTTCCCATTGCAGGAAAAAAGGGAAGTGGGAGATCCCCAGCAGTCCACATGCACACCATGGACACCTATAAACTTAGCTACCGGAGACCTCAGCCCTTACAGGACACAAGCCCAGTATAGGCGGCTGCCCGGAGTCCATGTGACCTCATTATTCCAGAGAGGAAACTTATGCTGAGGCAAACTCACTTTCTGAGACTGAAAGTGCATGCTCCCCAGAGCCTGACAGCCACCTACTCATGGCCTTCTGCCATGACCACTGGCAATCCGCCCCCACTTTCAGTGGTAGGACCACCTCATCCCTGCATGTGTCACCAGAGGCCCAAGGACCAGCCTGCCAAGCATCTCCATCCCCAGCAAAGCCACACCACAGCCTCCACAAAACACCACACCCTGAAGTAGTCACAGATACTGCTAACACTGATTACAGCTAAAGAAATCATACAGAGAGTACACAACTGTACCCTCCCAGAACCAAAGCCAAAACACTCTACCCAATCAACAATATAGGCCGTATCTACAGGAAAAAGTCTTTCCCTACCAAAGCGGCTTCATAAAATTGGAAGAAGTGCTTGTTTCAACAGATGTACAGATATAAACATAGGGACACAAGACACATGAAAAAAGCAAGTACACCTCCACAGGAACACAATAAAACTTCAGTAACAAATCTCAAAGAAAAGGACCTCTATGAAATGCTTGACAAAGAATTCAAATAATGATCTTAAGGAAACCCAATGAAATAAAAGAGAACACAGATAATTCAATGATCTGAATAAGAAAGTCAGCAAAGAGATAAATATATTAAAAAAAAAAAAAAAAAAGAACCAAGGTTAAATCTTGGAACTGAAGAATTCAATAAATAAAATTAAAAACACTATTGAGAGCTTCAACAATAGACTAGATCATGCAGAAGAAATCATTTCTAAACCTGAAAACACATCTCTTGAAATAACCCAGCCAAAAAAAGAAAAAATAATGAAGAAACTCTATGTGGCATAGGAGCACCATTAAGTGAACAAATACTTGCATTACTGGAAGTTACAGAAGAAAAAGAGATGGAAAATGCATTAAAGTCCTGTTTAATGAAATACTAGTTGAAAATGTCCCAAATCTTATGAGAGATATGGACAGACAGAGACAGGAAGCTCAAAGATCCCCAAATAGAGTCAGCCTAAAAAGGTCCTCTTTCAGGCACATTAAAGTCTAAAAGTCAAAAGTCAAAGACTAAAAGAGAATTTTAAAAACAGCAAAAGAAAAGCATAAAGTCACATAGAAGTGAATTTCCATCAGATTAACAGTGGATTTCTCAAGAGAAATGTTACAGGTTAGGAGAAAATGGGAGTCAAAGCGCTAAAAGGAAAAAAAATGCCTATCAACAATACACAGCCAACAAAGTTATGCTTCAAACAAGAAAGAGAAACAAGTTTTTCCCAGACAAGTGCAAACTGAGGGAACTCATCACCATTAGACAAGTCCAAGAAGAAATGTTTAAAAGTCCTACATCTAGAAGCAAAAAGATTATATTTACCAGAATGAAAACACATGAAAGTTAAAACTCACTATTAAAGCAGATACACAAATGGGAAAGAGAAAGGCATCAAATGTTATCACTACAAAAATCACCAAACTGCAAACTGCAAAGATAAACAATAAGAGAGGAAAAAAGGAATAAATTATATATTAAAAAAACAGAAAACAATTACCAAAATGAAAGGCCTAAGTCCTCACTTACGAATAGCAACCTTGAATGTAAATGGTTTAAATTTCTCAATTAAAAAATATTGACTGAAAATACATTTATGTCCAAGGTCAACCCCTGTAGACCCACTTAGTAGGGGGCATTTTTCTGTCTTGAGTACCTGCTCTACTGATGCCATCACAAACAAACAAAATGGTTATAACAAGTTCTTACTTATCAGTAATAACATTGAATGTAAATGGTCTAAGCTCTCCAATTAGTGGCTAAATGGATTTTTTAAAAAACTCAACTATATGCTGCCTATAAGAAATTCACTTCACCTATAAAGACACACATAGACGGAATGTGAAGAGATGGAAAAAGATAATTTAGGCAAACAAAAGCCAAAATCAAGCAGAACTAGCTATACTTACAGAAAACAAGCTAGATGTTAAGTAAGCAAAAGATGAAAATGGTGATTATATAAGGATAAAAAGAACAATTCAACAAGAGGATGTAACACTTGTAAATATATATGTATCCAACACATCCAGATACATAAAGCAAATATTGTTAGAGATAATGAGAGATAAATTCCATTATAAAAATAGTTGAGGTCTTCAACACCTCACACTTGGTATTGGACAGATCCTGTAGACAGAAAATCAACAAAGAAGCCTTGGACATAAACTATACTATGGAACAATTTGACCTAATAAACATTTACAGAATATTTCATTCAACTACTGCAAAATACATGCTCTTTTCATCAGCACATGGAACATTCTCCAGGATAAACCATACGTTAGACCACAAAACAAGTCTCAACAAATTTTTTAAAAATAGAAATCACATCAAGTATCTTTTAAGACCACAGTGGACTAAAATGAGAAATCAATCACAAGGGAAACTTTGGAAATTCTACAGATACATGGAAATTAAACAACATGCACCTGAATGACAAATGTGGTCAAGGAAGAAATTAAGAAGAAAATCCAAAAAATTCTTGAAACAAATGAAAATAGAAGCACAACATACTAAAACCGGTGAAATACAGCAAAAGCAATACTAAGAGAAAAGTTTATAGCAATAAATGCCTACATCAAAAAGATAAAAATGTTTTTTGTTTCAAAATGGTGGCATAGGCCAGATGCAGTGACTTACACCTATAATCCCAACAACTTGGGCAGCACAGGTGAGTGGATCACCTGAGGCCAGGAGTTCGAGACCATGCTGGCCAAAATGCTGAAACCCCATCTCTACTAAAAATACAGAAGTTAGCCCGGGGTGATGGCACATGCCTGTAATCCCAGCTACTTGGGAGGCTGAGGCAGGAGAACCACTTGAACCCAGGAGGCAGAGGTTGCAGTGAGCCGAGATCACGCCATTGCACTCCCACCTGGGCAACAGAGTGAGACTCTGTCTCAAAAAAAAAAAAAAAAAAAACTGCGGCATAGAAGCAAGCTGGTGGCACTGCTCCCCCAAACCCCAAGATACACAAAAACAAAAACAAATATACAGCACCAAGATTATCACCAGCAATAGCCCAGAACTCAAATATAAGGATGAGACAGTTCCTGGAGCCAGAGAGAAGTGAAAAAACTCTAAGCAGAGAGTGAGAAAATCAGACTTCCATAGCCACAATGCCTCTCCCCACAGTCTTCCCAGCACCACAAGGATAGGAAACCTTCCCAGACTCATGATTTCTACAATGGAAAAAGTAAGATCGAGGTGAACAACCAACTTCCCCAACATCTTAAGTTCCCTAGTAAGAGGCCAGTTCCTGCCTCAACCCACAGAAAGCATCTACTTTGAGTAGCTGAAGGGAAAAATATATCTGAGGACAGCCAGAGACAAACAGGGGAGACAGCTCTTTAACTTGACCAAAGGAAATGCCAAAACAGAGTGGCATCTTGTTCAGCAGGACCACACTGTAGGACGTATGTTCCATACATCTCCTAGGCACGAACTCTAGCTAGCCTCCCACACTGCCAGAATATCCCCTTTGGGACATTTCCCATTTGGGACAGGCAACGCTCCAATCATTTACGGAAGCTGAGGCAAACACAGGCTTGAGGCATCATCAATCTATGTATCAATACTATTCTACCATAATAAAGCATGAAATCCTGTCATTCACAGCAACGTGGATGAGTCTAGAGGATGTTATGTAAAGTGAAATAAGCCAGGCACAGAAAGAGAAATACTACATATTCTCACTCATATGTAAAAGCTAAAAAAGTTGAGTGCATAGATGCAGAGAGTAGAATTGTGGTTACTAGAGGCTCGGAAGGGTGGGGCAGGGTTTAGGGAAAGGTTGATTAATGGATACAGAATTACAGCTGGATAAAAGGAATACGTTTTAGCATTCTAAAGCACTATAGGGTGATTCTAGTTAACAATTTATTGTACATTTTCAAATAGCTAGAAGAGAATATTTTGAATGTTTCCAACAAAAATAAATGATAAATATTTGAGGCGATGGATACACTAATTACCTTGATTTCTTCATTATACATCGTATACATGCATCAAAATATCACTCCATATCCCAAAAATATGTACAGTTGTTATATGCCAACTAAAAATGAAAGAAAAAGGTGTAACTAAGCAGGAATGTAGCAGAAATCAAAGATGGATGTTCAGCACTTCAACCCCTTACCTACCACAGGAGTGTGTGTCAAAATCAGGGTAATTAGCTTTATTCATCACCTCAAACATTTACCATTTCTTTGTGTTGGAAACATTCAAAATCCTCTTTTCTAGCTATTTGAAGATACACAATAAAGTATTGTTAACTATAGTCATCCTATACTGTTATAGAACAGCTGTAATTTTGTAGCCGTTAACCAAGGAACCTTTCTCAGTTCCTAATAAGGACACACCCTTCCATTCCTTCACCATCTGACCCCTAGGAGCATGCCTCTTGCTGGAGATCTGCTTGCTGTACACGTTCAGAAGTGGGAAGAGCTCAAAGCAGTCCCAGAAATCCAGTGGATCTACATCATCAGAGCTGAGTACGAGATGGGAGCTCAGGGGGAAAAAATTAAGGAAGGCTATACTCATTGGGTTGGAGAAAGTTCTGGAGTGGGGAAGGAATGTGGGGAGAGGCTGTCTTGTCTGGGAGATATAAAGAGAGTTAGAAAGTTGGAGAGAACTTCACAGGTGGCTGAAGAACGTTAATCCCTTTTGGGGTTTCCTTGAAAGATGGCAATGAAGAGAATGAGCTTTCCACTAGTTTTTGGTTGTCTGACTGCTGATCTTTGGCCACAGCTCCCTACTAAGGTTGGGCCACATGATATAGGCTGATAGCTGATGGCTCTCCACCAAATAGCTATTCTTACTTTCTTTCTTACTGTACAGAATAAAGACCCATTTCTCAGACTGACTTCACTTACATGAGGTCCAGGGACTAAGTTGGACCTCATTTCTGGCCAATGGAGACATAAGAAGTGCTGTATCATTCCTGGAAAGCAGCACACAAGGTGTCCTTCCACTGTTCCTCCTTTCTGATGACTACAGTGAAGCTGGAGCCCCAGCAGCTAGCTTGGCCTAGAAGATGGCATTGAGGACTAAAGCTATTGCTAGGATACTGAAGCAGAAGGTTGAAAACTGAGGTTGCCGGGTGCTTCTTTCCAGTGAGAAGGGAGTAAACGCCTCTCCTCTCTAAGCCACTGATATTACGGGGTGTTTCAGTATATTGAGCTGAAACTAATGATAACAGATACAGGCCCTAAAGCACCTAGCATGATGTGAATTATGCAAAGCACTTTCTTCATCCTCTGCCATTCTGCCACATGATTTCAGTACTTGGCATTTGGATTTGTGTATAAAGCTATATTTGTGCCAATGAGTAGTTATCCTGGGCTAAAGAGAAAAGGGTAAAGGCAGAGTTAACATATAAATGTGTTCATGCAAAGTGAAGGCCAAACTATGTCATGGCATAGGCACAAATCAAGTATCTGCAGTATTAAAATAAAACACATGGTACAATAACTCCTATACCCTTAGGGAAAATAAACTTTAGACATGCCAAACTCAAAAGAACTTGTATCATGAGCAGTTGGTACCACACATTCTTATTAATGGATGTATTAGCCCATTTTCACATGCTATAAAGAAATACCTGACTGGGCACAGTGGCTCATGCCTGTAATCCCAGCACTTTGGGAGGCCGAGGCAGGTGGATCACCTGAAGTCAGGAGTTCACAACCAGCCTGGCCAACATGGTGAAACCCCATCTCTACTAAAAATACAAAAAATTAGCCAGGCATGATGGCACACACCTGTAATCCCAACTACTCAGGAGGCTGAGGCAGGAGAATCACTTGAACCCGGGAGGCAGAGGTTGCAGTGAGCCGAGATCGCACATTGCACTCCAGCCTGAGTGACAGAGCAAAACTCCATCTTAAAAAAAAGAAAAAGAAAAAAGAAATACCCGAGACTGGGTAATTTATAATGGAAATAAATGTAATTGACTCACAGTTCTGCATCGCTGAGGAGACCTCAGGAAACTTACAGTCATGGTGGAAGGGGAAGCAGGCATGTCTTACATAGTGGCAGCAAGAGTGACAGCATGTGAAGAAGGAACTGTCAAACACTTATAAAACAATCAAATCTCATGAGAACTCACTCACTATCATGAGAACAACATGGGGAAAACCACTCCTGTGATCCAATCACCTCCCTCCCTCAACACATGGGGATTACAATTCAAGATGACATTTGGGTAGGGACACAGAGCCAAACCATATCAATGGTAATTTTAGTAAAATAATCTATCACATAGAATTAATATCCCTAATTTTTCAAATTCTATTTTATCCTTTGTTTTGATTTCTAAACTGGTATGGATTTCATAATATTAAGAAATATAATAAGATTAAGAAATTTCTATATAGTTTTAAGTTTGTACACATGTAAATAATATTATAATAAAATTATTTTAACTCAACACAGGTAGAGAAATTCATGAAAAAACATTTTTCTTGCAAAAAGGATTTCTGTAATACTTATGTTTGACTGCCAAATTAAAATGTAATAGTATCTGGAAAGGTCTACTTTTTCTTGGTCTAGAATTCAGGAGTAAATTTACAGCATGGATCTTAAAACAGAAGATTTGTATAACCTAGGCATCAAGGTCTTCAATCATGGTTTTGAAACAGACATAGAAATGAGTACAGGCCGGGCGCGGTGTCACCCCTGTTATCCCAGCACTTTGGGAGGCCGAGGCAGGCAGATCACGAGGTCAGGAGATCGAGACCATCCTGGCTAACATGGTGAAACCCCGTCTCTACTAAAAATACAAAAAATACAAAAAATTAGCCAGATGTGGTGGTGGGCACCTGTAGTCCCAGCTACTCAGGAGGCTGAGGCAGGAGAATGGCGTGAACCCAGGAGGTGGAGCTTGCAGTGAGCCGAGATAGCACCACTGCACTCCAGCCTGGGCAAAAGAGTGAGACTCTGTCTCAAAAAAAAAAAGAAAGAAAGAAACAAGTACAAAAGCTTTCACCCAAATGTTCATAGCAGCCTTGTTCAGAATAGCCAAAAGTGGAAACAATCTAAATGCTCATCAAATGCTGAACGGACAACCAAAATGTGGTATATCCACACAATGAAATATTCCTCATCCATAAAAAGCAATTATGATGGTTAATTTTATGTATCAATTTGGCTGGGCAATCATGCCCAGATATTTGGTCAAATATTTAATGGATAGACTTTGCATAAAGCAGAGTGCCCTCCAAAATGTGGGTAAGCTTCATCCAATCAGTTGAAGGCATAAGCAGAATGAGACAATGAGCTTCCCTGAACACAAGGAAAACCTGCCAGCCTTCATATTTTTACTACCACATTAGCTCTACCTAGGTCTCCAGTCTGTCAGCCCATCCTGCTAGTCTCCATAATTGTGTGAGCCAATTCTTTAAAATAAATCTCTCCATGTAGACAGATAGATGATTGATTGATTGATGTAGATATTTATATTAGATATTTATATCTACATATATCTGTCTGCATACACACAAACACACATACACACACACACACCTCCTATTGCTTCTGTTTTTCTGGAGAACCCTGACCAATACAGGAATGAAGTACTGATCCATGGTACAACATGGGATGAACCTTGAAAATATTAAGTATACTCATACTAAGTAAAAGAAGTGATATGGTTTGGCTGTGTCACCACCCAAATCCCATCTTGAATTGTAGCTCCCATAATTCCCATATGTTGTGGGAGGGACCCAGTTGGAGATAACTGAATCATGGGGGTGGTTTCCCCCATGCTTTTCTCATGACAGTGTATAAGTCTCACAAGATCTGATGGTTTTATAAGGGAAAACCCCTGTCACTTGGCTCTCATTCTCTCTTGCCACCACCGTGTAAGAAGTGCCTTTCACTTTCTGCCATGATTATGAGGCCTCCCCAGCCATGTGGAACTGTAAGTCCGTTACACCTCTTTCATTTGGAAATTGTCCAGTCTCAGGTATGTCTTTATTAGCAGCAGGAAAACAGACTAATACAAAAAGCCAGAGACAAAGGCCATGTATTACATGATTCCGTTTATATACAATTTACAGAATGGACAAATTTATAAAGACAGAAAGATTACTGGTTACCAGAAGTTGAAGAAAGGGTAAATGAAGAATGATTGCGGTTGGGTGTGGGATTTTGGGGAAGGATGTGGCAGAAGTGATGGAAAGTCCTGGAATTAGATAGTGGTGATGTTTGCACAACCTTGTCAATATACTAAAAACCATTCAATTATACACTTTAGAAAATAAACTTTATGGGATGTAAACATTTCTCATTGTTAAAAAACCATAGAAATGTAATTCAAATTATTATTTTATATTGTCCCTGTAAGAGTGGTAAAATTGTTAATTTAATAAGTGTAGTGGTTTGAGTAGTGCCTTCCCAAAAGCTGTGTCCACCTAGAACTTCAAAATGTGACCTTATTTAGACAAGGGCCTTTGCAGGTAATGATTAAGGTAACAGTCTCATGATTAGATCGTTTTGAATTAGGATGGGCCCTAACACCAACAATGGATGTCCTTATAAGAGACAGAAAAGGAGAGACACATGGGGAGGCCACTTGAAGGGGCGGCAGAGATTGGAATTATGCAGCTATAAACCAAGGACTGTTAGCGGGATTGAGTATTGAGCCACCCAGTTTGTGGTAACTGGGTAGCCCTAAGAAATTAATACAGTAAAGCTATTTTTGCTAATGTCTAGAAATATTACTTTATGAATAGTGAAATACAGGGACTAGCTTAGGCAATGCATAAGGGGGGAGAGTTGATATCAGTAGTCTGTCTTGGACATTGATATCAGAAGTCTGATATTTTGGATTCATATCAAATACAAAATAAAAATCTATTCTGTATTTGATATCTCATAAATGCATGAAGTTGGCGTTTACTGTGTTAGCACATTAGAGAGAGCTCTATTCTCCACTGGAAGGCAGACTTAACATTCCTTTGAAACGTGTAAGGGCCTGAGTAATTCTTGAGTCAGTCAAACCAAGTCTCTCCTACACATTTCCTATATCTTATCTGTAAAAGTGTGTGGATCTGTCTATGCAAAATAAAGCAACCAAGTAAATACGCAAGCCAACTTTATTTCCCACCTCTCTTCTCCTTTTCATCCAATTATCCCAGAAAGGTATTACACTGTCTTTGTTTTCATTTGTCTTTCATCCCTGAAATTTGGCTTACTCTCAAAACCCTCACCCACTACCACCATGATCTATACATGCTTGAGTTACAGATTTTCCAAAACCAAGTGTAGTGGTTACTCCTTCAGTCATTATCTCACTGCTGCACTTGGTACTGTTGACCACAGCCTCATTCTGCTCTCTCCCTATCTCTCTCTGTTTCTTCTCAGTCTCTTTCCTGACATTTTTATCCTCCAATGGCTCCCCAGGACCCAGAGGATAAGTCCAAACATCTTAGCGTGATACATAAGGCTCCATGTGATCTGGCCCCTGTCCACTGCTCAGCTTCTTCCACTCCCTAACTCCCGGACATGGTCAAGGTGTCATCAGCAGCCGACCAGACCTCCTATCCACCTATATTGCACTGACTGTCACTCATCCTCATCCTCTACTCCAACAACTGTTGTTTGATCAGAGGCAATGTTGTACCAAATACCATGACAGTACTAGGAAGTAATCTGCGTTTATAAAATCTTGGCAAAGACCGGAGACTGTTTGGTTTTTCAGTCTGAGTTTGTGAAACACTGTACAGCTCCGAATTAGCCATATCCTTGTCTACATGCAACTGCCTCCCTATGGGTAAGAGAAATTCTTCAAAAGTGTTAGATCAGGTCTGCAAATTCTCCTTATTGTTCTCTAAAGCCCAAAATTTTGTTTCCTTTTCAAAGGTCTGCATCACACATTGACTATAATGGTGAGGTTCCTTTTCCTATTTTGTTCAACGACATTCTCCAACTATTAACTGTCATACCACTGGTTTCCATTTCTTTAACTTTTCCTTTCTACCTCCTTTGGAAGTGTCCAAAGGCCCTTTATTCTCTCTAACAAAGTAGTACTCCTATATCCTCATAAGCAAGGACGTCAGAGGGGATGAGTGCCTCTGGCGTAGGGATGAACACCCACATATCCTACAATCAGGAGCAGCTGGTGCAATGTCCCAGCCACATTAACTTTAGGATAATCTGTATAGTCCTATGGATACAGGAAACAAACTCCCCACTACCGTCACCCCAAATGGTTACAGCAGATGGTAGTTGCAGCTAACCGCATTTCTTTGGGTTTAAGATTTGTTTTTGTTCATGCAATGCCATCTTTAGGGGATTCTTCTCTCCCCTCCTTCTTTCTGAGATGATGACTGGATGGAGGAAAGTCCTTGTGACATTAGGAAAAGTGATTCTGGCCCTCATGCTGCCCTGAATCTCTTCTGTATCTATTATTTGACTTGTGAAATGTGTGAGGGTCTCTTACCACAGTCGAGGCCCCATCATTGGTCTTGGTTAGTTCAAGGCTTGGCTGTAGCTGCTATTGGGCCACAGCCTAGGTGATTACCCCAGGGCCTCTGATGGAGGGTCACTTTGTCCCTCAGTTGAAGGGAACACCCCCATCTGCTCCTGTAATGAGCTCTCCAGCTTGCATTTCAGCTGTCATCCATATCCCTCACTAGTGAAAATGGAACTCCAGGCTCCAGGGAATCGGGGTACAATCTAGGCCCCCAAGATTCATCACCTTTTGCAGCCCCTTCCAGCCAGGGTTAGAGCAGCTGATGCCATCCCACCCTACCCCAAATCCCCGCTAAAGGTCAGTCTCAAGTTGTAAAGGGACTGTTGAGGGGACTTACCTCTGATAGTTTCTCCCTACCCATGGCACCACCTCAGATGCTTTTCCTTTCTTTCTCCCTTCCTTGTATTCAGATATGTGCCCTTCTCTGGGGGGGGGGGGGCGTTCTCCCCTTCACCAAGGAAGTACACTTCAACTTGGCAGTCTAGTCCCCATGGCAGAAGGGCTTCAGCGGGGAAAAGAAAACTACTCAGAAGGGTAACTACACTGGAAAATATTTTCTAAAACATGGTCCCCACTACACATGTTCAAGAGCTGCCTTAATTCCAGATTCTTTTTCCCTGCCTGTCTGTTTCCAGATTCGGAAACCTTCCAAAAAGCAGTTTCAGAGCATTGTCTGCAAAGAGCATTGTCCACTGCACTTGCAATTTGCACACCTGCTAAGGATGATGTGTGCATATTAAGTTACATATTATTGCCAGTGGCACACACATGCATGACATGTGGATCTTTTGATTAAATTTCTTGTAAGTTTCCATTTCTTTCTGCTCTGCCTTCATTAGAAGTTGAACACCTTGAATATAGGAATTATGTCTCCCCAGTCTGGTGACCTTCTCCACTGGACTTGGTAATGATGCATCCTACAGAGCACAACATAAATACCCTTGCCTGCCTGACTCTTTTCAGCAAACAGTTGTACGCATTTTCTCATTTCTTCCTAAGCAAATTCCAGTGTGATTAATCCCTGCATCATCACTAATAGCAGTCACCAACACTTTGGAGAAATGTATTTCTTTTCTGGACTTAAAACATCACCACTTTTTGGCCAGGTGCAGTGGCTCACACTTGTAATCCCAGCACTTCAGAAGGCTGAGGCAGGTGGATCACTTGAGGTCAGAAGTTGGGGACCAGTCTGGCCAACATGGTGAAACCCCGTCTCTACTAAAAATACAAAAAAATTAGCCGGGTGTGGTGGTGCACACCTGTAATCCCAGCTACTTGGGAGGCTGAAGCAGGAGAATCACTTGAACCCAGGCAGAGTTTGCAGTGAGTCGAGATCATGCCACTGCACTCTAGCCTGGGTAAAAGAGTGAGACTCCGTCTCAAAAACATTTTTTAAAAGGCCAGGCGCAGTGGCTCATACATGTAATCCCAGCACTTTGGGAGGCCAAGGTGGGTGGATCACCCGAGATCAGGAGTTCGAGACCAACCTGACTAACATGGAGAAACCAAATCTCTACTGAAAATACAAAATTAGCCAGGCGTGGTGGCACACTCTTGTAATCCTGGCTACTCGGGAGGCTGAGGCAGGAGAATCACTTGAACACAGGAGGAGGAAGTTGTGGTTAGCCAAGATCATGCCATTGCACTCCAGCCTGGGCAACAAGAGCAAAACTTCTCCTCAAAAAAGAAAAGAAAACATCATCACTTTTTGGCTGACTTTTCACCTAGCGATGATGGCTTCACTTCAGATATTGAAGAGACACTAAATGGATATGTACTCCGATTTGTGTCTTGTTTGCATTTTTCCCACAACTCTAGAAAATCAGAGGAAGCTTTCATCTTTCTTTTTCTGGTGTGTCCTGATAAAGCTGTTATTCTTTTGCATAAACATTGACAGTAACTAGCAAAAAGCAACAACAAAATGGAGCCGAGCACTTGCCTTCAGTTCATTGGTGTCAGCCACTTTGGCTTTGAGCTCAGTGTTCAAGTCTCGACATGTGTTCAGCTCCTTCTGCAGCCTCTCCACCTTCTTCTGCAGGTTCCTGACGGTAAGATGCATGTTGTCCCTCTCAACCACCAAGGCCGTGCGTGCCTGCTTCTCCTCCTCCAGCTGGGCTATTTTCTGCCGGAGGAGGCTCATGTGTAGTTCTTTGCTTTCCAGTCTCTCTTTCTGTGTCTTTAGCTGGTTTGATGCAAACAGGGATTTTTTTAAAAATAATTGGACAGTAGTAAATATAAATGAGTTACCCAGTAATAATAATATCCAGAGGTGTTGATCTTTATCTACACCTCTATAAGACTAATGTGTAAACCATCAAAAAAGTTATTGGATTCCTTTTCCTGATTGCATTTTTTATTCATACCCTTTCCAAGAATTAATTGCATACCTAAACTCTGAGACAAAGGAGCCCTAGAAAATGTGCAGAGGAGTCAGCTTTCCACATCTGATGCTCTCTAACATTATGTGCATCATCAGAAAAGTGTAAAATTACTTTTAAAAAACTCCTCAGATGAGTTTATCAAGAGCAGAATATGATAAGACAGAGAGACAAAATCCTGTCTAACATCTAATGGCCACAATACCTGCACTGAACGTTTTCTGAAATAAGATACAATGCAAGTGAGTACTGTCAACCTAGACCGGCTCATTTCAATCCCTTAGAACTGGAATAGGTGGTCCCCAACATGGGAGTGGATATATATCAACTTTTTTTTTTTTTTGAGACAGGGTCTCATTCTATTGTGCAGGCGGGGGTGTAGTGGCATGATCACGGTTCACTGCAGCCTCCCTCTCCCAGGCTCAAGCAATCCTTCCACCTCTCCGCCTCCCAAGTAGCTGGGACTATAGGTGTATGCCACCACACCCAGCTGATTTTTGTATTTTTTGTAAAGACAGGGTTTCACCATGTTGCCCAGGCTGATCTTGAACTCCTAGGTTCAAGAGGTCCACCTGCCTCAGTCTCCAAAAGTGCTGGGATTACAGGTGTAAACCACCACACCTGGCTGAGAGTTGATATATTTTTAAAGTGAGATATACCAAGGAGACTTTTAAGTAAGCTTTGCTTTAAAGCTTTGCTTATACATATAAAATCTTAGAAATAAAAGAGACTGTAAGAAGGCTTCTTGGTCTTTATTATATGCCCAGACTATAAGGTCCACAAACTAAGCAGAGGACAGGTTCTCAAACATCATTTATCATTGGTAATCAAACTCAAAAAAGGAAATCAGAGTGATATTTAAGAAAATGACTATGGACTCTAGAGGGGAAGAATCTTCCTGGGCTCCACATGTCACAATTAGTGGATGGAATATTAAGTACAGAAACCTCTGTCATGTGCTACAAACATCAGAATCAGAATCATGTATTATCAAGTGTTCAAGCTGAAGACCATCAAATTTCCCCTAATTATCTACTCTGCACTTGTAAAGTGGTAAAAGGTGGAAAGACTTACTGAAATGCTGCTTTGAGTATCCTGCCTAACAGTGACAGCTGTCTCCATATCTAGATCACTTTTGAACAAGGCCTTTTTAATATTTCTCTCATCAAATTCCCTTTCTTAAGCTTCTTCATGTCAAATTCCACTCCAGGTCAGACATGGTGGCTCATGCCTGTAATCTCAGCAGTCTGGGAGGCCAAGGAAGTCGAGTGACCTGAGGTCAGGAGTTTGAGACCAGCCTGGCCAACATAGTGAAACCTCGTCTCTATTAAGAATACAAAAATTAGCCAGGCATGGTTGCAGATGCCTGTAAACCCAGCTACTCAGGAGGCTGAGGAAGGAGAATCACCTGAACCTGGGAGGCAGAGGTTGCAGTGGGCCAAGATCATGCCATTGCACTCCAGCCTGGGTGACAAGAGTGAAACTCTGTCTCAAAACAAAAAAAAAAAAGAAAAGAAAAGAAATAAAAGTTCCACTCCATTGCAATTTTACACTGGTAAATTCTATAAACTGGTAAGTTTAATAATTATATAATTATTAAGAAGTAATAGTGTTGGATATTGAGAAAAAGCATCAATGATCTGAGCAGAACTTTGGAAAGAATGGTAGCTAATTTAATGTCTCTAATGGTAATAGAGTTTGTATGCTATCTTTTATAAAATATTTCTCAAGATATGGTAGTGGAGAAGCCAAACATGAACACAGCAACTTCTGTGAGCCAAGGGTTTGAAAATGTTATTTATTAAAAACTAGCAACTCCTTGGGGTATATAGCATCCCCATCTTAAATACAAGGAAACAGAGACAGAGAGGTATATAATTTGTTCAAGGTCACACAGCTTGATGGAACCAAATTGGGAACCCAGATGTGACTCATTATACAGCATCTACACTGGAATTGTATCATAGCATTTTTCTCCTAAGAACTATTATAAGAATACATCTGTGTTTTCGTATTTTTCCCCAATACCAATAATTATGTAACTAATAATTATATTTTATCCCTTTCATCCATTCATTCATTGATTTAGTCTAAACTGTTTCTAACTCTTCGTTCGAGTGAAGAAAAGTAAGCCCTTCTCTCTCTACTAGAATTTCTAGCGCAACTGAGCTTATAAATGCAGAGGCTGCTAAATGTCCTCCCAGTTCTCCTCCTCTCCCAAAGTAATAGAAACTGTGAATTTTTTCTAGCTAGGTAAATGGCTACCCAGAATTAAGGCTACATTTGCAAGCCTCCCTTGCAGCTAGGTTTGACCACCAATACATTTTCTGGCCATGGGATATAAACAAAAGTTCATGTAGCAAATTCTGAGTGCCTTTTTCAAAAGATGGCTCTGCTTGTTCTTTTACAGCCCTCTTCCTCACTCTTTTCTTCTATTCTATCTTGAACACAGATATAATGGTTCCAGGCACCATTTGGAACCATGAGAATAAGGATCACCCTAGGGATGGGAAATGAATCAGCTGAAATGAGCCTGGTTCCTTGAAGACTTTACAGAGGAGAGTTGCCACACCAGCCCCAAACTTCCTGTCTCCAGGAATTCGTGTGAGAAAAACAAAACAAAACAAAAAAACAAAATACAAAAAACTTCTACTTGCCTAAGTCACTGTCATTGTGGGTACTGGTTACACACAGTGAAACACGACCTTAGGTGACAGATACACTTATCAATTCTTCAGACTTGAAATTCAGCCTCCAATTCTAAATACATATTTTTATAAGATTCTTCCTAGCTACACTGGTAAATATGGTGGCAGTACATTATTTTCCAATGTTTGGGTTTTTCAGAAACTTCTTCTCTCAATACTAGCAAGTTTCAACATCCCCTACCTTTCTCTGTAAATTGTGGGCAATGGTCTTGTTCTCAATGACTGCATTGCTCTCAAGACGAACCAGCTGCTCTGTTCGAGCTAAAACCACATCCAGCCGCATGTCAAAACCAAGTTCAGCAGCCATCTGGTCCAACTTCATTTTCTGCGAAAGCTGATCCAGAAATTTAAGATACTAAACCCAAGAACAAAAACAAAAATAGGACATGAAAGTCAAAGTTAATGGGTGATCTCACAGAATCTTTTCCTCTTTCTCCCAAGCTTACAGGTAATTCTCCTTTGCAGAGAGCATAGAGTGGAGCATGGACTCTGATCCAATATGTGGTAATAAATTCCTGAACCATCCTGCCATTTCCCTGCCTACCCCTTGTCTGAATGCTCTTGACTCTCCTAGCCCTTGATGTTGATGTTCAGTCGAATATTATATACTTTTCTTAACCCTGCCAAACAACACATTTGGCTATGTTTGATTACATCTTCATCTCTCTGCTTTGACAACTTGCTGCTGCAACCATGCCCCTCCCAGGCTAATCCAGCCCCTGGGATCCACCCATTGATACGGTTTGGCTGTGTCACTACTCAAACCTCATCCTGAATTGTAGCTCCCATAATTCCCACATGTTGTGGGAGGGACCTGGTGGAAGATAATTGAATCATGGGGGCAGTTTCCCCCACACTGTTCTCATGGTAGAGAATAAGTTGCATGACATCTGATGGTTTTATCAGGGAAAACCCCTTTTGCTTGGCTCTCATTCTCTCTCTCTGCCTGCTACCATATAAGACATCCCTTACTCTTCCACCATGATTGTGAGGACTCCTGAGCCACGTGGAACTGTGAGTCCATTAAACCTCTTTTTCTTTATAAATTACCCAGCCTCAGGTATGTCTTTTTTTTATTTATTTTATTTATTTTTTTATTTTTATTTTTATTTTTTTTGGAGACAGAGTCTTCCTCTGTTGCCCAGGCTAGAGTGCAGTGGCTTGATCTCAGCTCACTGCGGCCTCTGCCTCCCAGGTTCCAGCAATTCTCCTGCCTCAGCCTCCTGGGTAGCTGGGATTACAGGCACGTGCCACCAGGCCTGGCTAATTTTTTTGTATTTTTAGTAGAGATGGGATTTCACCACATTGGGCAGGCTGGTCTCAAACTCCTGACCTCAGGTGATCCATTCGTCTTGGCCTCCCAAAGTGCTAGGATTACAGATGTGACCCACCGTGCCCAGCCTATGTCTTTATCAGCAGTGTGAAAATGGACTAACACACCCACCCACGCACCTTCCTTGGGAATTTTTCCCACCTAACTGGGCCCTGGCCTCAAAGGTGGACCCTGGCAACTTAGACAGTTGCCACTTTACTCTTCTTAGGCTCTACAGAGCACTCCAAACTCAAAGCTCACCATACAAACAAAATTTTGAACAAGATTTTGGGGTCTTTTTTATTAATCAAGATGTTTTAGAAAATGTCTTTAAAATTAAGTTAAATTAAGTAAAATTATGTTAAATAAACACCTCCTCCCTAAAACAGAGCTGTATGAAGGAAGTCAGGGTTCATATTTTAGCAGTCTACAGTTAGAAAGCTATTTAAAGGTTTTCCTCTACTTGATTTCTGTGGTTTATCTGGCAAGTCCACACATAAGATAATGCTTACTAAGTGCTTACTGGATGAATAAATCAATCAATGAGCTTTCTATATCGTAATTTCATGATTTGGGTTTTATCTTTGATATTTTCTTCTGATTGCAATAACTTATCCATCTGGCATTTTCAGGCAATTAAATGTTTAAATAGGTACAATTTCCTGCCAACTGAAGCACACCAGCTTAAAGCCCAGAACTAGCCATGTTTTAATTATCAGGACGAAATTATATTATAAGTGTCTATTTTCCAGTTTTGGCAAATAGCATACATGTGAATACAATTTTATCTCTTCTTTATAAGTCACATTCATTGCAAATATCACTTATTGCATTGTGCTACAATCCCATAAACTGCTTTTGTCTCTACATCCTCTGGTTATCACTTTTTAATGCTGTATCAGCTCTCGATATGGAATTTTTAATTTTTAATCTGTGTCTATGAAAGTGACCTAAGTGCTATTGCTTGTATTTTACCTAAAATAGATAAGTACCTTTTACATGATGGTACGAAACCCTCTTTTTTTCTATTTCTATGTATGACCCATCCATTTAGTGGGCCAGGACTACAACAGGCAAAAAGGGATTAAGACAAGACCAAGCAGAGAAAGACCCCATAGAGAAAGTTTCTATTTCAAGGATTTTGGCTATACTTCAGAAGATTAAGGTTACTAGAAACTTTTAACTACATAGAAATGAAGGATTACTGTATATATTGTTCACTTGAATGACAGTTCAGCATAAATAAGAAACTGTGCATTCTACTGTCTTTGAGTCTGCCTAGATTACCTGCATTTAGCATTTAAACTGTGCAACTTTACTTTTCAATTTACATGATACCATCCATCCTTACCAGAACGTGCATTTCATACGCAGTTAGCGACAGAAGATTCACCATGGACAAAATCAGCTTACATAACTTGCTTTCATAACTGAGAGTTCTTTGGACATAATCCCAATTAAAATTAATGATTCCTTTATAGTAAGGGAAGGCAATACCAATCCACCTGAAATTCTTGCCTTTGACATATTTCTTCTATAATTCAAATAATATTTATTGACTCTTTCTCTAGGCCCTGGAGAAACACAGGAAAAAGATCATTTCTTCCGGCCTCAAGAAGCTTGGAATATTTGGAGAAGAAAAAAATTTAAAAACAATCCAATAAGGGTAAAAAGTATCATGAGAGAGGCAGATGCATTATGCTTGGAGAGCATAAGGAAAGATAGGTGAGTCTCCTAGGGAAGACTACCGGGGGAAGCAGTATTTGAGCTGAATCTTGAAGAGACTGCTGTTACCAGGTGAAGGAGGTGAGGAGAACGTTCTCTCAGTGAGAATAGCTGTGGGCAGTGTGGGAGGCAGCCGGAGGAGGCAGGAGGAGTGAGCGCTGCTACAAATTTGCATGGATGGCTTTAGGCTCCGCAATCACCGCAGACCCTACCAGGGTCCTGCCGCTCCCAGAAGGTTTCTGAGTTTGCCCCTTCCTGGCAGGAGAAATTACAGGGGAAAGGGAAGATGGAGAGACCACCTGGCCAGCTCACAGAATGTGAAGCCATGGAAAAAGAAGGAATCTGTACCTGAGCCTGGGGCCCCTAGAGAGCCACTGGCCAGTTTTGAGATAAAGAAAGAGAAGATTAGGCACACGTTTCATGAAGACCTCCCTGGCAGCAATGAAGAGAGTAAATCTGAGGCATGAAGAACGGTGCCGGGAGCTCAGTTACTAGCTTGTTTCCCTAGTCGGTGTTAACGAGCACAATTCTCAGAGCCAAAGCACAGCTGCTGGATATAGAGATGGGGGAGGCATTGGAGATCTAGTAAAGAGACAGGATTTACAGTGCTTAGGAACTGATTAAAAAGAGGGAAGCGTTAAAGACGGCTTGAGCAAATGGAGGTAGATTACCACCATGACTGAAGCAGGAGAGGGATAAATGTGAACAGATGTCATTTCAGTTTTGAATATATTTTGGTGTTCACGGACCATGCAGGTGAAGCTGTCCCGCAGGCAGTAATATGGCTTTCAATTTACATTACCATACTCAGGTGCAATATTTCATTTTGTTTGGTTGTGGTTTTTTGTTTTATTTTGTTTATTTGTTTTGAAAGGGAGTCTCTGTCACCCTAGGCTGGAGTACAATGGCCCGATCGCTGCTCACTGCAACCTCCACCTCTCAAATTCAAGCAATTCTCCTGCCTCAGCTTCCTGGGTAGCTGGGGTTACAGGCACACACCAACACACCTGGCTAATGTTTTGTAATTTTTAGTAGAGATGGGGTTTCACCATGTTGGCCAGGCTGTTCTTCAACTCCTGACCTCAAGTGATCCACCTGCCTCAGCCTTCTAAAGTGTTGGGATTACAGGCATGAGCCATCACGCCTGGCCTGTTTTTTTTTTGTTGTTGTTGTTGTTGTTTTGTTTTTTATTTGTTTGTTGAGACAGGGTCTCACTCTGTCACCCAGGCTGAAGTGGTATGATCTCAGCTCACTGCAACCTCCACCTCCCAGGCTCAAGCTATCCTCCCATCTCAGCCTCCCAGGTAGCTGGGACCACAAGTGCGTGCCACCATGCTCAGCTAATTTTTGTGTTTTTTGTAGAGATGGGATTTCGCCATATTGCCCAGGCTGGTCTTGAACTCCAGAGCTCAAGCGATCTGCCTGCATCAAGCTCCCAAAGTGCTGGGATTATAGGCGTGAGCTACCAAGCCGAGCCAATAATTCTTTACAAAATCAAATTTTCCACCATCACACCTTTACAGATATCTAATAGAAAAAGCTATCTCCACTCTCCCAGACTTCTCAAATCTAGCCCCTATTTCCATTCACAAAACCACTACATGGTTCATATCTTTATTATCTTCTGAACTGGACTAGTCTGAACTGGACTATCTTCTAAACTGGACCAGTCGGGGAGCCACCGACAGGGCTCCCTACCTTCCTTCAGCTGTGTCCAGCCCTTTGAATGCAAGGACTTTTTTGTTTATCTGTGGTGGCAGATATCTCAAAAATTATGCATGGTTGTTTTTTGTTTGTGTGTGTGTGTGTTGTTGTTGTTTGTTTGTTTTAGCTTATAGGCTATCACTACTGTTAGTGTATTTTATGTGTGGCCCAAGACAATTCTTCTTCTTCCAGTGTGGCCCAGGGTAGCCAAAAGGTTGGACACCGCTGCTACCCTCTAAGCCAGTCTGACTTGAGGGAAATCTTTCTCTTACTCAAAAACCTTCTCTGGCTTCCCATTACCTATGCAATGAAGCCTGAGCCATTAGACTGATCTATTTCAATTTCCTACACCTGCCTCCAGTGCCGTCTCACGCCTTTGGTTTCACCCAGTATCATGTCCCATGCTCCCTGCACCTCATTCATTTCCCGAGCCATCTTCTCACACCTCCATTTCTTCTTTGTTCCTGCTATTTTTTCTGCCTCAAATTCCTTCCCTCCTCTTCTGCCTGACAAATTCCTACTCATTCTTTTTTTTTTTTTTTTTTTTTTTTGAGACGGAGTCTCGCTCTGTCACCCAGGCTGGAGTGCAGTGGCCGGATCTCAGCTCACTGCAAGCTCCGCCTCCCGGGTTCACGCCATTCTCCTGCCTCAGCCTCCCGAGTAGCTGGGACTACAGGCGCCTGCCACCTCGCCCGGCTAAGTTTTTGTATTTTTAGTAGAGACGGGGTTTCACTGTGTTACCCAGGATGGTCTCGATCTCCTGACCTCGTGATCCGCCCGTCTCGGCCTCCCAAAGTGCTGGGATTACAGGCTTGAGCCACCACGCCCGGCCCCTACTCATTCTTTAATGCTTCCCTCTTCTGTGAAGATGGCTCACTTACCGCACAGAAAAAAACTCATTGCTCCTTTTTCCAGGTTTCTGTCAAATTTTATACCTGTCTCCATCGTGGCACTAATTGCACTACTGTGCACTAATTGCGCTATTGTACTATTACGCCCCGATCTCCCTGTCTCATCCGCTGGACTTGATTTTCCACAGACACCTTTGGCACATCTTTGCATATCCAACCTCAGTGCAGGCATGACGATTCCTCAATGTTTTAAGTACAGAAGAATGAAAAGGAATACGTTGAGTGTAGACGTTTCAACTTAAGAGTATTTTTCATGCCAAATTCTGCATCGAGGCTCTTGAGCCCCTGTGCCTCCCTTTCCCCTCCCACACTCCCTCCTACGGACTCTTTCAGTCCACACTTTCCTCCCCATCCTGTCCAGCAAAACCTTTCTTTGATCTTGGTTTTCACAGCCACTGCCTCATGCCTGTCTTCTCTTTGGTCACCAGACTTCACACTGGTCTACTGGAGGTCGCTCCCCTTCCTCTCAAGTCTCCCCTCAGCGCAAAGCAAACTGGCTTCTGCTCTCCACCACTCTACCAAAACTGCCCGTCAAAGACCACTGACAATGTCCCCACACTCAAATCCTCAGTGTGGGCCCCTTCTCTTCCCATTTAACTCTCCTCTCCCACTGGGTTATCAGCGCCATTGTTTCCGAGACTCTCCATGCCCCAATCTCAGCTCCACAGGGACATCTCGCTATCTTTCTAAAATACTGCCATGTGGCCGGGCGTGGTGGCTCAAGCCTGTAATCCCAGCACTTTGGGAGGCCGAGGCAGGCGGATCATGAGGTCAGGAGATCGAGACCATCCTGGCTAACACGGTGAAACCGCATCTCTACTAAAAATACAAAAAATTAGCCGGGAGTGGTGGTGGGCGCCTGTAGTCCCAGCTACTCGGGAGGCTGAGGCAGGAGAATGGCGTGAACCCGGGAGGCGGAGCTTGCAGTGAGCCGGAGATCCGCCACTGCACTCCAGCTGGGCAGCAAAGCCAGACTCCGTCTCAAAAACATAAAAATAATAAAAATAAAATAAAATACTGCAATGCTCACACTTACCACACTTCTTATTCTACAGATTAAAGAACACTCCATCTTCTTAGTCTAAGCCATTCCAGTCTTCTCTCTTGCCACAGATCCACCAAGAATAACATGTTCCAGCCATATAGGATTCACCAGTTTGCATTCTCTGAATACACTATGCACTTGCCAGATTTCATGCCTTTGTTCAAACTGTTTCCCCTACAGTATCTGTCTTCTCTCTCCACTATAATCCGACTTACCTTTGAAAAATGAACTTAATTATCGCCTCTCCTATAAAATCTTCCCTTTATCTAGAAGTTCCTACAGAACTTTCTGATTCAATACATACAACACATATAAACTTATAGTACAGCAACTTACCTGAGTGTCTGTCTCCCCTATCGAATTATGAGCCCTTTAAGATCAGAAACTGTGTATTATTCATATTTTAGCTTGCCAAACCTTTAGGACCTCATATATGATAGGCATTCAACAAATATTTGTTGAGTTTAATTAAATTCATTTGAATCAAGGAAGTTCCAAACCCATTGTTCCTTGAAATCGACTTAACTAATTAAGTCCAGGACTTAACCAAACTAAATACTGTAAAATTCAGAATATTTTCAGATAAAATTTTATACTACAACAGATGCTTCTACTCATGGATATGCCCTCAGGATATTACTTTTTGTTTCTCAAAATTCAAGTTGTCTCGCAAAACATCTCCAGAAACCAGCTCTGCCTCCAGGTGTGTCAGCTGACCCTGAAGAGTCTCCAACATATTCTCTGCTTTCTGGGCCCTCTGGAGAGCTTTCTGGTGAAACTCAGACTCCTTTCCCAACTGTTCAACAAGCTCAGATATTTGGGCTTCAAGCTGGGAGACCGTCTGGAAACAAAGAAACAGATCAAGAATAAGCCTTGTTTTAGATGCAAGGAAGTGTTCACATCTACTGCTCTGCCTAAGCAGCATAACTGTTTATGATACCAACTTCCAGATTATTTGTAAAAATCCCATGTAAAATATGTAATTGATAGCTGTATTTCCCTCTGTTTGAAATAATCTACATTCATTATTGAATAAAATTTTTTGATTGGTATTTTTAATTTTTATATAATTCTTTTAACAGGTTAATCGACAAAAATTTATGGATAACATTTACTTACCCCAAAACTATTGCTAAGAGTTTCAAAGTTTAGTAGGAAAAAGAATTAAGACAAAAAGTACTGTAAAAATCTACGAAGAGTCATTCCCCAGAAAAATGCTTTCACCATTTTGAGTTGACTTAAGATTAGACAGCAAATTAATCTTGGTAGGTAACGTTGAGGCATTACAGGGAATTCATGTACAGACATATGCTTTTTCAAACTTTTTTCAACTTTCTATTGAAGATTGGTTACCCATGCCCTAAACTCCAGGGATACTGACTCTACACTACATAGTCATAGAGTAATACCATTTTTGCATTGGAGAGGTCAAAATCTCTTTAATATGGTGACTCTAAATAGGGTCAGGGTCAATGTACAAGAGGGCAGGGGGATCTGAGTACTGTCCCATGTTAAAGTCCCTCCAGCCTCTCCACAACCCACCTGATTTGCCCAATGCTCCCATCCTTCCGAGGAGTTCCTCTTTTTGTCCTGATCATTCCTTCAAACCAAGAGTGCAAGTTTACCAAGGACCTCAGGGACACTCTCAGAAAACTCCAACTGATTTTACTCAATCCAGTTTCATAAAATGTTGGATTCAATAAAACCACCGAGTCTAGGGTGATACATTTGTTTTCTTTTGATGGTTTATTTTGGAAGAGAAGAGGAAAAGCATAGTATTTACATAACAGTACAGTACCACTCTCACAGAAATGGAAACATCCTGACTGTTTCAGATTTTTACTGTCTCAATTTTTAAAAAGAAAACAATTTCTGTTTGCCTATCTGTAAATAGCCATGCTTAACCACATAATCTGCCTTCAAACTTTTTGAAAGGCTGTTGTACGGGAGAACAAAAGGATTTGTTCTGAGTTACCCTCGGAGCCTACATTGAGAACCAATAGGTATAAATCAGAGAAGAAATTCCACATTTATGAAAGGAAAATGTTTTCCCCAGTTCCTATAATTATAAAATAAGATATCCCTGTAAAATTTCCTTTAACCACAAAAAGTATAAACAAGCAAAAAATAATTCCCTGTGATCCCACCACCCAGAGGCAAAAAGTATTAATATTTTTATATAATTTGTTTTTGTGTATCATTAAAATATAGTCGAAATATTATACATGCAATTTTGTGTCTTTGTTTTTACCTAATTATTCTCATGCCATTTGAAATTCTTAATATTTTAATGGCTGCATTAAGAACTCATCATGAGAATGAGTCATCATTCACTTAAGCATTCCTTTATAGGAAGGGAAAAACTCTTCCCTGTGAGGTCTGAGCAAAAAAATTAAAAATAATAAATAATCAAAATACGGAAGAAAGGGAAAACTTTATAATGATTACAGCTGTCTAAAGACGCTGTCTAGTAGGGAGTGGATTCCCAGTCACCGAAGATGGCCAGAAATTGGCTAACTACGGGCACATCTCACTTTATTGCACTTTATTGCTCTTCACAGATATTTAGTTTTTTACAAATTGAAGGTTTGCGGCAACCCTGCATTGAGCAAGTCTATCAGCATCATTTTTCGGATAGCACATGCTCACTTTGTGTCCCTGTGTCACATTTGGGCAATACTAGCAATATTTCAAACGTTTGTCATTACTATGATATCTGTTACGGTGATCTGTGATCAGAGATCTTTGATGTTACTATTGCAGTGTTTGGGGTGCCACAAACCACTCCCATATAAGTCAGTGAACTTAAATGATAAATGTGTACTTTCTGACTTTTCCACTAACTGGCTGACCCCACATGTCTCTTCCTCTCCTTGGGCCTCCCTATTTCCTGAGACACAACAATATTCACATTAAGGCAGTTAATAACCTTACAATGGCCTCTAAGTTTTCAAATGAAAGGAAGAGTCAGGCTGGGCATAGTGGCTGATGCCTGTAATCCCAGCACCTTGGGAGGCCAAAGTGGGTGGATCACCTGAGGTCAGGAGTTCAAGACCAGCCTGGACAACATGGCGAAACCCCATCTCTACTAAAAATACAAAAATTAGCTGGATGTGGTGGTGCATGCCTGTAGTCCCAGCTACTCAGAAGGCTGAGGCAGGAGAACCACTTGAACCTGGGAGGTAGAGGTTGCAGTGAGACAAGATCGTGCCACTGCACTCCAGCCTGGGTGACAGAATGAGACTCTGTCTCAAAAAAAAAAAAAAAAAAAAAAAAAGGAAGAGTCTCACTTCTCTCATTTTAACTCAAAAGCTAGAAATGACTAAGCTTAGTAAGAAAGGCATGTTGAAATCTGAGATAGGCCAAAAATTGGGCCTCTTACTCCAAACAATTAGCCAAGTTGGGAATAGAAAGGAAGCATTCTTGAAGGAAATTAAAAGTGCTACTCCAGGACAGGCATGGTGCTCACGCATGTAATCCCAGCACTTTGGGAGGCTGAGGTGGGTGGATCACCTTAGATCAGGAGTTCAAGACCAGGCTGACCAATATGGCGAAACCCCATCTCTACTAAAATACAAAAATTAGCCGGGCATGGTGGCAGGCGCCTGTAGTCCCAGCTACTTAGGAAGCTGAGACAGGAGAATCACTTGAACCCGAGAGGCAGAGGTTGCAGTGAGCCAAGATCATGCCATTGCACTCCAGCCTGGGTGACAAAGCAAGACCCCATCTCAAAAAAAAAAAAAGGTGCTACTCCAGAAAACACACTGATATAGTGTGGATATTTGTCCCCTCTAAATCGCATGTTAAAATTTGATCCTCACAGTTGGAGGTAGGCCTACTGGGAGATGTTTGGTTCATGGGAGCAGATCCTTCATGAACAACTTGGTGTCATTCTCACAGAATTGAGTGACTGCTCACTCTTAGTTCCCATGAGATCTAGTTGTTGAAAAGAGCTTGGCACCTCCTACTCTCTCTCCCTTTCTTTCTCTCTGGCCATGTGATGCCTGCTCCCCTTCATCTTCTGCCATGAGTGAAAGTTTCTTGAGGTTCATTGTCAGAAGTAGATGGCACTGTGCTTCTTGTATAGCCTGCGGAACCGTGAGCCAAATAAACCTCTTTTCTTTATAAATTATTCAGCCTCAGGTATTCTTGTATGGCAATACAAATGGACTAAGACACATACAGATGATAACAAAAAACAGCCTTATTGCTGATATGGAGAAAGTTTGAGTGGTCTGAATAGACATCAAACCAGCCATAACATTCCCTTAAGCCAAAGCCTAATCCAGAGCAAGGCCCTAACTCTCCTTAAATCTATGAAGCCTAAGAGAGGTAAGGAGGCTGCAGAAGAAAAGTTTGAAACTAGCAGAGATTGATTCATGAGATTTAAGGAAAGAAGCCATCTCCATAACATAAAAGTACAAGACAAAGCAGTAAGAGCTGATGCAGAAGCTGAGGCAAGTTATCCACAAGATCTAGCTCAGATCATTGATGAAGGTGATGACACCAAACAACAGACTTTCAATGTAGGCAAAATAGCCTTCTATGGGAAGAGGATGCCATCTAGGACTTTCATAGCTAAAGAGGAGAAGTCAATGCCTGCCTTCAAAGCTTCAAAGAATAGGCTGACTCTCTCGTTAGAGGCTAATGCAGCTGGTGACTTGAAGTTGAGGCCAGTGCTCATTTAGCATTCTGAAGATCCTAGGCCTCTTAAGAAATATGCTAAATCTATTCTGACTGTGCTCTAGAAATGGAACAGCAAACTAGATGAGAGCATATCTGTTCACATCATGTTTTACTGAATATTTCAAGCCCACAGTTGAGACCTATGGCTCAATAAAAGATTCCTTTCAAAATATTACTGCTCGTTGACAATGTACCTGGTCACCCAAGAACTCTGACGGAGATGTACAAGGAGATGAACATTGTCTTCACACCTACTAACACAGTATTCTTTCTGCAGCCCATGGATCAAGGAGTAATATTGACTCTAAAGTCTTATTATCTAAGAAATATACTTCATAAGGCTATAGCTGCCACAGAGAGCGATTCCTCTGATGGATCTGGGCAAAGTAAATTCAAAACCTTCTGGAAAGGATTTACTGCTCTTGATACCATTAAGGACATTCATAAGTCATGAGAAGAGGTCAAAATATCAGCATCATAGGAGTCATCTATGAGATGACTCTGAGGGGTTCAGGACTTCAGTGAAGGAAGTAACTGCAGATGTTGTGGAAATAGCAAGAGAACTAAGATTAGAAGTGGAGCCTAAAGATGTGCTGAATTGCTGTAATCTCATGATCAAATTTGAATGAAGAGTTGCTTCTCGTGAATGAGGCAAAGAAAATGATGATTGAGATGGAATTTACTCCTAGTGAAGATGCTGTGAACATTGTTGAAATGACAAGAAGCATTTAGAATATTACATAAACTTAGATGCCAAAGCAGAAGCATGATTTGAGAGGATTGACCCCAATTTAGAAAGAAGTTCTGCTGTTAGTAAAATGTCATCAAAAATAGCTCACGTGCTACAGAGAAATCTTTTGAGAAAAAAAAGAGTCAATTGATGTTTTCAACCACATTGTTGTCTTATTTTAAGAAATTGCCACAGCCACCCCAACCTTCAGGATTGTGATCAGCAGTAACCATCAACATTGCAGCAAAACCCTCCACCAGCAAAATGATTATGACTTGCGGAAGGCTGAGATGATTGTTAGCACTTCTTAGCAATAAAGTATTTTTAATTAAGGTATCCATGTTGTTTTTTAGATATAGGGTTATTGCATACTTAATAGACTACATACTTAATAGACATACTTAATAGTCTATGCATAGTATAAACATAACTTTTATATGCACTGAGAAACCAAAAAAAATTGTGTGACTCATTTTATTGTGACATTTGCTTTGTTGCAGTGGTCTCTGAGGTATGCTTATATCAATTAAGAATGTTGCCACACAGATTGAAGAGCTACATGAGGAAGGTTAGACTACCTGAGCTGTAAACTCTTCAATCCTGTGCTTCCATGGCTCTCAAGCTTCCAGACCTATAATTCGATTAATTCTACACTTCTGTGTGTGTGCTTGAAATGAGATATTTGATGGTAAGCTCTTCAGAGCCACATCTAAGGAATTATATTTACCAAGGAAATTTATAGTGTCATCCCAGAACATGAAGCTCTGAGAAACCTCATTTCATTTCATATTTCCTACCTTTCCTGCTTACCAATAATAAAAATATCTACTGATACATTCATAATTACATTAGTAAGTATATCTTACTAATATAGCAGATAAATCTGATCTTAATGCAAGAGAAACAGTGTTTATCTTGGTACGACAAACAATGTAATCTATAGAAAAATGTCCACAAGATGCTGCCTCCCAAGGGACTGATTCGCATTATTAGAAGTATAGCACATCAGGAGATGTGGTTTCACATTGGACTGCAAACAGAAAGTGAGTATTTCTACGTGAAGACCCTTCAACATCTCCTATACCACAAATGACATAGTGGAGAGAACGAAATCAAAGAGAAAACTGATTCAATGAACCTTAAGCAGAGAGAGGGAGAACTGTGTGATCACTTAGCCGTAGTCAGCACACCACCGACTTTACTGGAAGAAAGCAAGCCTTCTATAGAAATCACTCAGTGTGGTCTCCATTCTGAAGCTGACACCCTGAGTAACTGCAGTAAGTTAGACTAAGGGAGTGACACTGACCCTGAAGGAAGATGTGAGCATCTGACATAGACCAGAGTGCAGGACGGGGGTTTTGGAGTCAGATAGCCCTGGTTTCAAGTTCCCCTGTACCACTTACCAGCAGGTTAACTGAAGCGAGTAACTAATCTCTCTGAAATTTGTAGACTTTGCTATGATGACTCAATGAGCTGATTTAGATCATTTGACCCGCACAGCATTTTGCACCGTATTGAAGTTCAACGCATCGTGTCCATTTCCATCATCAGGGTTACTGCTCCAGTGTACGGGTTCCATCAATCCTATGCTGTTGCCATCAGGCGCTAAAGAACCCTCTAGGAATTGTCCTATGTCATGTTTCTCAAACTATTTTCAGCATCGTCTTTCTCTCAACTAGAAGTCTTTCTGGGAAGAACAAATAAGGGACAAATGTGTTCGAATCAAAGGCAAGAAGGTCCTCTTGCATCTTCACCCCATCTGGACCCAAGGGTGCTCTCCAGAGCCTTGAGACTCAGCAAAGTGCGACTTTAAAACTGCTAATACATAGATTGCTGAAATTTGCAGGGGATACCTGCCATGCCAAGATTCTGGTGTCCAGAGAGAAGAAAGCAGCTGAGAGCCCTCCTGCACTCTATCAGATCACAGAACTTAGCTTCAGAAGCTTATTTAGGTGTCAGTGCATACGACACCACCAAGCTTTTTTCTAACTAAATTTAGATAAATTAATTCAAATAAATTAACATTCCAATCTGACTCATTCTTGGGAACATCAAATGCCAGTGCCTGAGTGAACATATGTGCCACACCAAAACGGTAAACTTGTGCTGTTTTTCACACCAAAAAGTCTAAACAATAAATAAGCCTTTCTTTCTCTTCTTTTCTTTTTCTTAGGGTCATTCCTTAACATATACCTGATATTCTATGGGACAAAATGCACCAGATATTTCAACACTAGAGTTGGCCAGTCGGGGGGTGAGGGGTGAAGAATACATACCTTTAAACAAAAAAGGCACTAAAGCACAACATAGTTAAAGAATAAGCTGCATGGTTTTTAAAAGTAAAGCCATAATGCTCTAAAAGAGTTAATTCACTCCCCAGGGACAACTATGTGTTGATTTCACCAGAGAGACATTTTTGTTCCAAAATTAAACCAAATAGAAGCCAGAAAGTTCTACACTGAAGAAAGAGCCACTTTGGTCACTTAAAGTCCAGTGCCTTTTAGACATAAACTCTTTTCCAATTATTCAAGCTATAAATTTCACTTGGGGAATATGTAAGTTATCAGGTACTAGAAAGTATCGACCAAATCCTCCTTCCCTCCTGTCGGCATGTGTGGCCAGCACTGTGACTGGCTAACCCTACCCCTCCTCCTCTGTTCATCTCAACTTTTGAGTTAAATTAGGTCCCCGCAAAAAAAATATGTTGAAGCCCCCCAGTACCTCACGATGTGACCTTCTTTGGAAATCGGGTCTTTACAGTGGTGATGAAGTTAAAACCAGGTCCTTAAGGTGGACCCTAATCCAAGATGACTGGGATCCTTATAAGAGGGGAAATTTGGACACAAAGACTGACATGCATAGAGGAAGGCAATGTGAAGACACAGGAAGAACACTATCCCTACAACAAAGAATGCAATGCCTGAGGCCAGCAGAAGCTAGGAGTGAGACATGGGACAGATTCTCCCTCACAGCCCTCAGAAGGAACCAACCCTATGGACACCTTGATCCCAGACTTCTCATCTCCAGAACTGTAAGGCAAGAACTTTCTATTGTTTAAGCCACCCAGTTGTGGTACTTTGTCATGGCAGCCCCAGGAAACTCATATAACTAGAGAGGCCGGAAAAGCTGAAACTTCCATCTGTTCACTCTCTCAGATGCTCCTGTAGCCTGGAGTGACCATGCAGCATAATTTTGGACAATGAAATGTCCCAAATGGAAGTGTGCTGGTGCTTCTGGGGAGATGTTCACTTTAGTAGGTGGCAGGGTTAAGAACAGAGCAGGAGAATGATAATCGGGCTCTGAGATCAGAATAGGGAGGAGGGGGCTGTGGAGCATATCTCTGGTCCTTTATAGCAGAGGTCACCAGACTTTTTGGCACCAGAGACTGGTTTCGTGGAAGACAATTTTTGTGTCAGAATGAAACTGCTCCACCTCGGATCATCAGGCATTAGATTCTCATAAGGTGCATGCAACCTAGATCCCTAGCATGCCCAGTTCACAACAGGGTTCATGTTCCTATGAGAATCTAATGCCACTGCTGATCTGACACAAGGATAACTCAGGCGGTAATGCTCGCTCGCCCACAGCTCACCTCCTCCTGTGCAGCCCAGTTCCTACTAGGCCATGCACTGCTGCAGGTGCACAGTCCGAGGGTTGGAGACCCTTGCTTTATAGCATCAGGTGGAGTCCCCACAGCTCCCACAGAGCCCTTGGACTGGACCAGCAAAAATCTCAAGGGAGGAAATAAAGCCTTAGGTGTACTTAAAGCAGAACAGGAAAAATGTCCAGACAGAGGTTTGTGAGCTTGTATTAATTTGTCTTTAATTTGGAAAAAAATGTAGAAATTGGCACGGTCATGTCCTTTCTATGCATAATCGATTATCATTCAGATGATTACACAGTTAGGAAACACCTGAAAGAAATAAAAAAAGAAGGAGGAGGAGGAGGAGGAGGATGAAAACAAAATTGCCTCAAAATTCTAAAGTAAAATCTGAAAATGTCATAACTTTCTATCATTGTGCAAGAAGTCATTATTTCATAAACAACTGCTATGGTGTCCTGAAATTCCAAGGCTAAATAACATCTAAATACTCATTTAGAATTCGTGGGAACCTGACAGTAGAACATTCCTCTAAGACAGTGGTTTTCAACTGGGGGCAATTTTGACCCCCGGGGGACATTAGGCTGTGTCTAAAGACATCTGTGGTTGTCACAAACTGGGAAGGGGAGTGCTACTAGCGGGTAGAGGCCAAGGACGCCACTGAAAATCCTGCAATGCACAGGACAGGTCCCCACAGCAAAAAAAATTATCCAGTCCAAAATGCCAATAGTTCTGAGGACAAAAAACCTTGCTCTAAGATACAGTAAAGCTTCTAAAAAGAAGATTAAATCTTGCCAGCAGCAGAAATGCAAGGAACAAGTAGAAATGACGTGCTGTAAAAGTGTGGGTGGTGTCCTGAATTCTACTGAGAACTGCAAACACAGGAGGGGAAAAATGGGTAGCACAGGAGTAAAAGGCAAGCAACGTTCGGGAAGCAGGAGCCGGCCTGAAGCGGAGAATCTGCCAAGCTGAGCCTGAACCCGCCGTTGAGCCTTCACATCAGTATTACTCAGCCACTGACTTGTTTGCGTAGCCATGGCAGCTGGCAGGGACATGCAGCCTCCTCAACAAACAGCTTCATCAATTCGTAAAGCTCCCATTCTTTAGAAACATTTCTAAGACAATATATGAAATCCATTTTCTCCTGATTTTACTTGAAGATGAGTCACACAAGACACCAGCTATATGCTTGATTTCAGGCTTTTAAATAGGGAGAGCAGCTATTGAAAAAAATTACAGGGTAGGAATGGCAGACAAAGGCACTAAAAAGACTCTGAATCATTCTAATTTTTATGGGGAGTGGGAGAAAGCACACCCAGCTTAACCAATTTACATCATTTGGCTTTAGAAAATAAACATATACATCATGCTGATAATTGTGTGCCTTGTTTCACATGCAGGGATTAAAGCAGTTTTAGGAAAATACTTGGAAATATAGAAGTGGAAAGCAATAAAATGAAATGGCAAAAAAAAAAAAAAAATTAGCTATTGAAGTACAGATGCTCCTCGACTAATGGTGAGGTTGTGTCCCGATAAAGACGTCGTAAGTTGAAAGTTTCTTTAGTCGGAAATGCATTTAATACACCTAACCTATCGAACATCACAGCTTCACCTTCCCTACGTTAAAAGTGCTCAGAACACTTACATTAGCCTGTATTTGGGCAAAATCATCTAACAGAAAGCCTATTCTATAATGAAGTATTGAAAGTCTCACGTAATCTGTTGAACACTGAAAGTGAAAAACAGGATGGCTGCATGCACACTCAAAGTATGGTCTCCACTGAGTGTGTATCACTGTCACACCATTGTCAAGCTGAAAATCTTTTTAATTGCATATTCATGAGCTGGAAATCGTCTGTATATCTACTACCATTTAAGAGAAATGACTTAATGAAGCTTATTTCCAAACCTATAAATGATTTTCTTTCCCAATCAAGTATCTCCATGTAAACTGAGTCACAAGAAAAACTAAGTTACTCGCGGAGGCCTCTACACATTAGCGTGGAGGACAGCCAAGGAGCACTCGACATTTTATCTCCACAAAGAGATAGAAAATGCACTTGGCAGCCGGGCACAGTGGCTCACACCTGTAATCCCAGGACTTTGGGAGGCCGAGGTGGGTGGACCACAAGGTCAAGAGATCGAGACCGTCCTGGCCAACATAGTAAAATGCCATCTCTACTAAAAATACAAAAATTAGCTGGGTGTGTTGGCACATGCCTGTAGTCCCAGCTACTCAGGAGGCTGAGGCAGGAGAATCACTTGAACCTGGGAGGCGGAGGTTGCAGTGAATTGAGTTTGCACCACTGCACTCTGGACTGGGTGACAGAGTGAAACTCCATCTCAAAAAAAAAAAAAAAAAAAGAAAAGAAAGAAAGAAAAGGAAAGGAAAAGAAAAGAAAAGAAAAGAAAATGCGCTTGGCTAAAGGGTCCACTAAGGTTGCTCCTAGAGTATGCGCGAATTTCTGAGAATATATATATATATTTTTTTTGAGATGGAGTCTCACTCTGTCGCCCAGGCTGGAGTGCAGTGGCATGATCTTGGCTCACTGCAAGCTTGAATTTCGGGGAATTTTTAAAGGGAATTTACTATCACTAAAGGAAATTGACAAATGCAACCCTGAACTTTGAGTTAGTGATTCTTCTGAGTTTTTTAGTAACATTAAAAGATGGAAAAATGCATTTTCTCCTTTCAAGCAAGCACAACAGCAATAGAAGAAATAGTTCATAATGGAATTATACAAGGACTTTGGAGATCATTGACTTTAAAGCCTCATTAACTAGGACTTCTATAATTTGGGTTTGATGATAATTTAACCAAAGCCTGGGCTGAAGTGGACTCTGCTAGGTAAACCTTTATAGAAAAAGAGAATCCTTGATAGTAGAAACAAAATGACAGAGTTAAACAAGCCTCAATCATATATGTGAATTAAACCATTTTTCTCCATGGGTTAGATAGGGCCCCTAAAAAACTGTTCTAGGCACCAACACATTATGGAAAAGAGGAGAGAAGGAGGAAGAAGGAGAGCAACAGCAGCAACAGTTAATATTTATTGTTGTGACTTGCCAGGCAATGAGTTAAGATCTTTATAACAATTTTTTTCATTCAATACATACATGAAACAATAACCTGATCAGCCAGATACTGTTACAGGTCTAGGAACCTTTATCTGTAATTCCAAGATCCAGGTTTTTTCATAAGTCATTTACTGACAAAGCTTGACCTGACCTGACCCAGCTGGGCAGCAAATCCTGACCCAAAAAGACAAGAGGCTATTTATGGTCTTCATTTATCCCACTTAGTGTTGCTGGCGGGCTTTGCTGCAGACCTGTGAATGTGACTGACGGTAGGGAACTGTCCCAGACACCACAGTGGAGGGCCGTGCAAGCCTGCCCTCTGCATTACCTTTCTAAGTTCTGAAAAATTCTGAGCTCAAAAACACACTGGGCCCAAAGAATTTCAGATGAGAGGTCATGGAACCTGTGCTAACCCCTTTCTGCAGATAAGGAAACAAAATCTCCGAGGCCGTATCTCAGAGAACCTGCCCAAGCTCACATGGCCAGTGAGTGAATACACAGCAGAGACGGGATTCAGCACCAGGCAGGTCCAACTCCAGAACCTGCATCATAGTTAGATGTGGCTTGTGGGACTCCCATGCCTTTCTATTGAAATGGAAAGTAATACAACCACATTTAAATGATACTTTTTTTTAGAGACAAGATTTGCTTTGTAGCCCAGGCTGGAGTGCAGAGACACAATCATAGCTCACTGCAGCTTCAAACTCGTGGGTTCAAGAAATTCTCCCACTTCAGCCTCCCAAGTAGCTGGGACTTAATTTTTATTTTTAGTAAAGAGAGGGGTCTCACTATGTTGCTCAGGCTGGTCTCAAACTCCTGGCCTCAAGTGACTACGTTGACCTCCAAATGAACTGGGGTTATAGGCCTAGGCCACCATGCCTGGCCTTAAGTGATGCTTTTAGCTAATTGAGATAAGTCACTGATAAGGTTTGGCTGTGTCCCCACCCAAATCTCATCTTGAATTGTAGCTCCCATAATCCCCACATGTTGTGGGAGGGACCTGGTGGGAGGTAATTGAATTATGGGGGTGAGTTTTTCCCATGCTGTTCTTGTAATAGAGAATAACTCTCAGGAGATCTGATAGTTTTATAAAGGGCAGTTCCCCTGCACACTCTCTCGCCTGCCACCATGTAAGATGTGCCTTTGCTCCTCCTTTGCCTTCTGCCACGATTGTGAGGCCTCCCCAGCCATGCGGAACTGTGAATCCATTAAACCTCTTTTTCTTTATAAGTTACCCAGGCTCAGGTATTTCTTATAGCAGTGTGAGAATAGACTAATACAGTCACTGAGCATGCTAAATGAATGAGCTCACTGTTCTTAAGATGTCTGTAAATAGCCATGACCCACTCACCTGGTCCCTGCTTTCTTCCTGGCTGCCCATTTCTCGAATCTTCTCCAAAATGGTGTCCTCAGTGGACCCAGTCGTGCCCAATCTGCCCCTAAGGAGGGCTGCAATTTTCTCCCTAAATGAGGAGTACTGGCTTTGTGAGGCTGTAACTGCATCCCGACTTGCCTTCAGACTCTTCTCCAACTCAGAAGAGCTTTTCTTCAGGAGGCTCAGCTCCTGCTTTGAGGCATCCCAGACCTGCTGGCCAGCAAGCAGCCTTTCTTGGAAGATCTTAACTTCCCTTTCAAGAGCTTTTTTTGCTTCTACAGCACTGAGCAGGTCCTAAAATGATTACAGAAAGTGAAGACAATAACATTAGTAGTCAACAGGGTACACCTGCATTTGCTATAGCAAATTCATTGACTTTGCCTGCTAATGACTACAAGGGGTTGGGTTAATTACTTCTTCCATTTTTAACTCCAAGTTCCCTATAGTCTCCTCATAAAGTTATTAAATCCCAGTGGTATGTCAGGAAAATTTAGGTGTCTTAAAAACAGAAAAGGGGGCCCAGCGCGGTGACTCACACCTGTAATCCCAGCATTTTGGAGGCCGAGGTGGGTGGATCGCTGAGGTCAGGAGTTCGAGACCAGCCTGGCCAACATGGTGAAATCCCACCTCTAGTAAACAAAAATAAAAAAATTAGCCAGGCGTGGTGGCACACACCTGTAATCCCAGCTACTCGGGAGCCTGAGGCAGGAGAATCGCTTGAACCCAGGAGGTGGAGGTTGCAGTGAACCGAGATCACTTCACTGTACTCCAGCCTGGGCAACAGAGCAAGACTCCATCAAAAAAAGAAAAAAAAAGAAAAACAGAGAAGGGATATAAAATATAAAATCTGGGCCGGGCGCGGTGGCTCAAGCCTGTAATCCCAGCACTTTGGGAGGCCGAGACGGGCGGATCACGAGGTCAGGAGATCGAGACCATCCTGGCTAACACAGTGAAACCCCGTCTCTACTAAAAAATACAAAAAACTAGCCGGGCGAGGTGGCAGGCGCCTGTAGTCCCAGCTACTCGGGAGGCTGAGGCAGGAGAATGGTCTAAACCCGGGAGGCGAAGCTTGCAGTGAGCTGAGATCCGGCCACTGCACCCCAGCCTGGGCGACAGAGCAAGACTCTGTCTCAAAAAAAAAAAAAAAAAATATATATATATATATATATATATATATATATAAAATCTGGGTTAGAAAAAGGAAGGAAACTTTGACACATAAGCCTTTTCTGTGTGGAACACTGGAAAGAGTTAATAAAAACAAATCATTGGATAACATATTAGTAGATTCAGTCCATATATAGAATATGTTTATAGAACTATCTTTCTCAAGCTTGGTGTATATGGAAATTGATTTTTAATAAACAGTAAGCTCTCAGAGTCCTAGCTAGGCACTAACAATTATTTGAATAAAGATGCCCCTTTAATACTATTTTAAATAATAGAGGAATATTCTCATAAAAACATCATTGCATAAAAATATTCATTGACTTCCAATATTCACTGCATATCCCCTTGTCTCATAAAGACAAAATTAATGCAGAAAGAACCTGAAGAAAGGAAACAGAAACAACTAGCCATTTGGTAGGTGGGAGGATTAAAAGTAGAGGGAAAGTATCATACTCAGAAGAATAATCTTAAAGAATATAATATGGGCTGGGCACAGTGGCTCACACCTGTAATCCCAGCTCTTTGGGAGGTCAAGACAAAAGATCACTTGAGCCCAGGAGTTGGAGACCAGCCTGGGCAACTTGGTAAACCCCCATCTTACATAAAATAAAATAATTAGCCATGCATGGTAGCATGTGTCTATAGTCCCAGCTCCTTGGGAGGCTGAGATAGGAGGATTGCTTGAGCCTGGGAATTCGAGGCTACAATGAGCAGTAATTGCATCAGTGCGCTCCAGCCTTGGTGACACAGCATGACCTTGTCTCAAAATAACAACAACAAAAGAACATAACATGTGAAATTAGTTTCAGAAAAGTAATGAAGGATATAAAGGTTACCTGTGCACTTAATTCTATTTATCATAATCTAGAATGGCCCACAGAGGCACCAAAGGAGCACCTTTTTTTTTTTTTCCCAAGATGGAGTTTCGCTCTTGTTGCGCAGTCTGGAGTACAATGGCGTGATCTTGGCTCACCACAACCTCCGCTTACTGGGTTCAAGCAATTTTCCTGCCTCAGCCTCCCAAGTAGCTGGGATTACAGGCATGTGCCACCATGCCCAGCTAATTTTGTATTTTTAGTAGAGACGGGGCTTCTCCATGTTGGTCAGGCTGGTCTTGAACTCCCGACCTCAGGTGATCTGCCCGCCTCGGCCTCCCAAAGTGCTGGGATTATAGGCGTGAGCATCTTTTAAATTGATTTCTTAAAATTATTTGTTAACATCAAGTTCCAAAATACATGAATTCACATTAAGAAATATTCAGCAGCGTGTTAACTAGCATTGCTATAGTATCGCTGCCTAGTTAACTGGTTTAAAAAAATTATTAAAAATCGTATGTTAGAGGTAAAAAGCACTAAAAAGAAACACAGTATCTTTAAATAACAGACTACATCTAAATGAGCTGATAACATTTCAGGCTGCCAGTTAAAATGCAATCATCTCTTTTGCATTAGAACTGGGCTTTAAAAGAAATTTCTCTCCATTAACAGCTGGAAACAGGCAAAAGGATAGCTTGAAACACTAGTTCCTATTTTTTATAGGAAACGTAACATCTTATTTTTTTTCATTATGGTGACTTTTTTAAAATCAAGGGAGCCTCAGGCATCAATTTGAAAGAAAAGTCACAGAGTAGATATGTAGTTAGAGAAGCCTGCCCTTTTCAGAGATGTAATAACTCAACTAATTATGGAATCTATTTTGTAAAATGCCTTTTGCTTTTCAAGGTCTTGGTTTCCCCTTTCCTTTGCTAAACTAGTTATCTCTATAGAGAAGCCTCACTGTTGCTGCTAATTAAATGACAGTACTTAAAGTAGAGTCAAGGACACTTTATCACAAATTCAGTATTTTAACAGTTTACAGATTTCTCTTCAGATCATAATACAATAGCTTCTCACTTGCTCAATTAGAGTAACTAGTATCAGTAATGGTGATAATAAATTGGGTGCATATTTTACTTGGAAACTATGGTCGATCCTTGGTATCCTTGGGGAATTGGTTCTAGGACCCCGGAAGATATCAAAACTGAGGATGCTCAAGTCTCCCATATAAAATGGAATAATATTCTCATATAAGCTACTCACGTTCTTCTGTATACTTTAAATCATCTCTAGATTACTTGTAATACCAAATACACTGTAAATGCTAGGTAAATAACTGTTATGTGTTATTTTTATTTGTATTATTTTTATTATTGTTTTGTTATTTGTATTGTTTTATTTTCCAAATATTTTTTTATCCACAGTTGGTTGAATCCACAGATGTGGAACTTGTGGATGCAGAGGGTCGACTGCATAGTCTGCTGTGTCGTTAGAAAACTGAGGTCCTAAATTCAGTGATGCCAGGATGGAAATTAATCCTAATTGCTTTAGAATTCCAAAACCATATGGAATATTATATATTCACTAAAGACCCTCAAAATACACAAAAAATATCTCAGATGCTTGTGACCTTTGGAGTTACTGTCAATTTGGAGTCGACGACTCAACTGGCAGCTAACACCACAAGACCAATAAACACAATTAAAACATTGCAACTATGAGGAATTTTTCTACCCCAATATCATTATTGTTCCACCGACTTCGAGAAAAGGGCCAAAACAATCTTCTCTTAACAAATCCAAAGAACTTTTTCTTTTTAAACCTAGGCATCAACATTTATGTCTAGTGAAAATCCCAAAATAAGTTTGTGCTCACAGAATACAGTGCTGCCTGTAAGCAGGTTGGGTTTCTGTTTTCCAGGCACATTCAGCTCAGTGAACACTGAGCTGTTTCTTGTATCAAATGCAGGACTCGAGAGCCGGAGTGACAAGGCCTTGGGGATGGCCGCTCCTTTAGTGCTCTGATTAAGTGCTGCAGGATTCAGGGGCACAGGGCTGATCTTCTGGAAATAAATGTCCTCAGACTGCAAATGCAATTACTTGTGCAGCTATCAGGAGAACGCCACCAGAGTGGAGTCTGGTTCCATGGCTACCTCAAGGATACGCCGAAGCAAGCGGCATGAAATCATGTGACATCAGTACCACTGGCCAGGACCTGGGGATTGCTGTCAGACCACACTGACATACAGGACAAGAAACAAGTGGCTTCCTGTGAGCAAAAGCAAGACTGACCTCCACAGTCTTGTGGGGTCACAAGAGAGCAGGCCCTATAGACTGTGATGGGGACCACTTAAAAACTTTTTATAATTAAATCTTTAGGTTCAGTCTGACTCGTGCAACAAATGTAAAATGATCCTTTCAAAATTACTTTTAACAAAAACTTTTATAAATAGTATGATCATGGCACTCAATTTACCTTCCCATTTAAATATGTGAGTCTGCATCAAGTAATGAAACCATTCAAAGGTTTGTGTTTTTTAAAAAACAATTGATTCCTGTTCTGTTGCTATTTTATGGATTTAGACACACATGAGATCAAATTGCCACTCAAAAGTACAATGATTATCATCAGGACGGAGAACCTCTGGCTTGAGCTTAATTCCTTCAATCCTAGATCAATTTTATAAAATAAAAAAATCAGTTGGTTAATTCTACCTACTGCAGTTATGATTAACAAAAAAACTCAGAAATTCCCCCAAACAGGCAGTCTTATACATTGCTGTGGAAGTGTGAACAGGTATAATTTTGGTATAAATTGTTGGCATAAATGCATAACAAAATTTAATATGCACGTATCTTTCGGCCCTGCAATTCCAGTCCTGAGAATGTATCTATAAGAAAGGTCACTAAATATAGAAAATGAGGAATATGCAGTTATCCCATTATAATATAGCAAAAGACAAGCTACTACATGAATATCCGTTGATATGTAACTTCTTAAATATGAGACATCCGTACTATAGAAAATGATGTAGTCTTGAAAATAAATGGGGCAGTTTTTTATATACCAATATGAACGACTCTCCAAGATACAGTTAGTGAAGAAAGTGAGGTGTCTAATAGTGCATCTATACAAATAACAATGGTACATAGTACAGTACCATTTGTACCTTTATGAAAAGAATATCTCTAGAAACATGCACAAGCAACCACCAATTCTCATCACCTCTAGAGAAGGGAACTGTAGCCAGGGGTCAGAAATGAAAGGAAGATGTGATAGAATACTGGCAACTATGAAAACACCAGGGAATTTTAGTCCATTTTAAGTGTTGAGTCAACAGTGATATGAGCACAAATATATACACGCACATGCACACACACATTCCCCCCTCCCAAACTTGGGCTGCATTCACAAAAGTAAAGTATTCAGAATCAGAGGGGTGATATCCTGCTCTATTTCCTTTGAATTACACCAAGCCTGAAGTCTGGCCTTCAGTTCTGGGATTCAAACTTTAATACAGATAAAACCCTCCTTGGACAGCACTATTCAAATTTACAATCTGATACCACTCCTGCACCTGCTGTTCCCAGTCCCAACAAGATCGTTTCAGAAATTGAGGGTAAGAGATTAGCAATTTCTACAGCAAGTTGACACTGATGCAACATCTAAATACCATAGACTCCTTTTTTTTTTTTTTTTTTTTTTGAGACAGTCTCACTCTGTCATCTAGGCTGGAGTGCAGTGGCATGATTTCAGCTCACTTCAACCTCTGCCTCCTGGATTCAAGCGATTCTCCTGCCTCAGCCTCCCGAGTAGCTGGGGTTATAGGCGCGTGCCACCATGCCCAGCTAATTTTTGTATTTTTAGTAGAGATGGGGTTTCACCATGTTGGTCAGGCTGGTCTTGAATTCCTGACCTTGTGACCCGCCTGCCTCGGCCTCCCAAAGTGCTGGGATTACAGGTGTGAGCCACCGCGCCCAGCCTGTACTCCATTTTTGAAAGAAGTATGAACCATTTTGAACGAAGTATTGTTAGACTCGTGTGGTAAGTGGCTAGTGGTGAGAGTTGCCTATCTGTTATACACTGAAGGAACATGCTACAGATGTGATAATTTAAGGCTGGTTTGCCAACTGTAATCTAAATAAGTATATAAAATCCAGAACCCATTTCTTTCCTCAAAAGAATTTCATCACATTTAAACCTAACTATACCTTTACAAAATAAACTAATAGAACTTTTGAGACCAACCTGGGCAACATGGTGAAACCCGTCTCTATCAAATATTTTTAAGAAAAAATAAACAGAAAAAGAAGGAAAGCTGAAATTACAATAGTTTAATTTGAATTCAAGGTACCTACAAATATATTGAGCTTGTTGAAATTGCTTTAAAACCTATTCTCAACAAACCTCTGTTAGATTTGTTTTCTACTGTAAGTATCTGAAAAGTAAAATATAAAAACAGTTTCCTAGGGACCAGGCGCAGTGACTCATGCCTGTAATCCCAGCACTTTGGGAGGCCGAGGCAGGCTGACCACCTGAGGTCTGGAGTTGAAGACCAGCCTGACCAACATGGAGAAACCCCGTCTCTACTGAAAATACAAATTAGCCAGGTGTAGTGGCACATGCCTATAATCCCAGCTACTGAGGAAGCTGAGGCAGGAGAATCACTTGAACCCGGGAGGCAGAAGTTGTGGTGAGCTGAGATTGCACCATTGCACTCCAGCCTGGGCAACAAGAGCAAAACTCAGTCTCAAAAAAAATAAAAATAAAAATTCCTGTACAACAGGCACTGAAAGCGACATTGTCACCAGTCCAACCAAGATTACCTAAGTGAACCAGCAAGAAGCTAGCTCATTGTCACAAACTTTAAATACTAACATAAGCAGTATTCATTCAAAGTGTGTATGCAGAACTTTAATGCAGGGAATTCTGGTCATAATAAAACTCATGACTAAAGAATAACAAAAGGAAGGCTATGAGTATACTAGTGATACTAGTAACTCATTACACTAATCTCCTACATACAACGAAGACTGTGCACAATTTGGGTAATTCTATTATTTCTCCCATGTTTATTCTGATTTCCATTATTGAAATTTAACTTTATGTCTGTGGCTTCTAATACTTAAAAATTCGAACTTGTGCTTGGTGTATCTTATTAAATAATTTTTTCTATTAATTCATTTTATAGAATTTAAATAATTTTTTTCTATTAATTCATTTTATTGTATTTTGTAGAAGTATTTGTCAGCAATGGACTGGAAATAAAGACAAAACTATTCTTCCCCAAAGATAGTTTGAAAAAAAATGCACATTCAGAGTTTAGGAAGGAGAATGGCAAAAGTCTTGAAATCATGTTCTAAGAGGAAACGTTAAAAGAACTGGAACATTTATCCTGCAGATGTATTTAAATGCTTGGAAGACTCATGTAGAAGGAGGATTAGGTTTCTCCTTCTCAGGCCCGTGAGCCAATAGAATGGAACCTTCAGAGAAACATTTTACTTCAAATTGAAGAAGACCCTCTCCAAATCTGAGCTTTCCCCATGGCATCATCAACTGTGGAAAATTAGAATCCAGCTTAAGTTTGAAATTCTCAACACTGACCAAATCAGTACTAGCTGACAACAGATTTAGCTGCCCAAGAGGCCAGTGTGTTCCTGGGCTTCACGACAGCCCTGCAGACACTCGCCCTGAACTGATCAGACGGTGCTTGGAGGACCATCAACAGTTCCCATCTGGAAATTGCAAAAGGGACACAGCAAAATGGAATGTGCTCAGCATCACATGCTGAGATTAGACCCCTAATAAAAATAGTTATAGAATCATGTTATTTAACATATGGATTTAACTGATTTTAAATTTTTAGAATGAACCTAAAGACAAACTACTGAAGACTTAGTTACAGCTACAGAATAGAATGTAAACTTGGACAAGGCAAATACAATAATATGATAAAAACCAGGAAGTATTATAGAAAGAAAAGGCTAAAAAATAAGAGGCATTAGAAATTCTCAAGGGGTGGGGCTTCAAGATGACGGACTAGAGGCATCTATCAGCTGCCCCCCGACAAAGAAGAATAAAACAGTGAGTAGATAATCACAGTTTGAATAGATCATCAAAGACAGAACATTGGAATTCAACAGAGAACTGACAGGAACTCCTAGGGCAAGGAAGAGAGGGAAGAGAAGCAGCCTGCTTGGTTGGCCAGGGCTGGCTGGGAGCACAGAGAAGCTCCCCAGTGCAGGGAAAGGGGAGCGAGAGACCTGCAGCGTCCATATTCCCATCATGTATTCCTCCAGTCCCAGCCACCAGAGAGCCCCTCACAGGCCCAGAGACCAACATAGGAAGCTGTCTGCAGACCGCACAATGGCATTGCTCCAGAGAGGGAGCTCAGACTGAATCCTAAACACCCCCCTGAGTCCTAGGCAGCTACAGCAAGATGCCATTTTGAGAGCCAGCCTCCACCAGACATCACTCTGCCTTGGGGCCCAACAGCCCCCGCATCTCCACATCCCAGGAGCCCCACTGCCATACCCCACCTGCAGCTGCTGCTTCAGCTGGCTGTTGCTGTCAGGGCCAAAGCCAAGCCACTGCAGCAACCCCAGCCCACTAACAGCAGGCCACCATCTCACATTTACAAGGGTCCCAAGGACAGGCTCCCCAATGCATAGGTGCCAACTGGGGCCAAAGCATGTGCTCCGCAGCTGCCTGCCTACAGCTGCAGCCACTAAAAGCAATCCCACCTTCTCCAGCAGCAGGGGCCCACTGCAGCTACCACCTCCTCCATCAAAGCACTCCACCAGGAGTCCAGGAATCACCCGACCCTTGCACATCACAGCCGGTGCTGATAGGCACCACCAGGGAGTCTGAGGACAGGCTCACCTGGATTTGCTCTGCCCCTACCCCCATCCCAGAGCATGAAAACACCATCCGGGGACTTGGGGATTACTCTGCCACATCCACCATCATTAGCACCCGAGCACTTCTACCAGGGACCTGAAGATGGACTCACTCACCCTGTTGCTACCACCACAGATGGCACCATCCACACACACAACCTGCAGGGGCAGGGCCTGACCTGCCCAGCCATCACAGCCATTGCCAACACCAGCACAGACAGCTTGAGAGCCAAAGCATTGTCCCATGACTGCTATTATGATAGCCCATGCCACACTGCTGCCCAGGGACCAAAAGACCCACCTGCCACTGCCACTGCCAGTATAGACCTGCCGACACCTCCTAAGACCAGTGCAAGCAAATGCCACCCTGGGGCCTAAGGACAGGCACTCTTGGCCCACTGCTGTTCCCACCAGGGCCTGAGGACTGGCCCACCTGGTACCCCTGTCCCCAACAAAACTTCCCACAACTCCACCAACAACCACACCCTAAGCTCCTGAGGAAATAACAGACACCAATGACACTATTTACAGCTAAACAAATTAGGAAACTGCACTGCTGCACACACCCAAAATCAGAGCCAAAGTGTCCTACCCAACCAACATCATAGATGCATCTCCAGGAAAACATCCTCCCCTACAAAAGCAAACCCAAAATATTGGAAGAAGTGACTGTCACACCAGATGCACAGATGCCAACATAAAGACACAAGAAACTTGAAAAAGCAAGGAAATATGATGCCTCCAAAGGAGCGCAATAGGACTCTCCAAGATGGCGGACTAGGGACATTGCAAGCCAGTTCTCCTCAGAAAGAAGATCAAAGTTACTAGTGAATGGACAAATTCTGAATGGAAAACTGAAGGAAATGAATCAGGACCTGTCAGAGTGCCCACAGGAAGAAGCTGGGTTGCAGAAAAAGAAAGCCGCAAGAGCCTGGCAGAGATTGACCCCCGAGAAGCTCAGAGCCCTGCAGAAAGGGTAGGTGGGAGGATTTCTCTGCTCCACTCACCTCTCTGACAATCCCTTGACTCTTAAACTGCTGGTGAGCCCCTCTGCCCTTGTGATCCAGGGCAACACTATTGGGAGCAATCTGAGAACTTCCCAAGTACAGAGAACTTAGTGGCCAGCTCACGTAGGCATACTCACACTCCCCTCACACCTGAGCTGAGACCATGGGCGTCATACTGGTCATGCACCCATAGTGGGAAACGGTCCTGCCCAGGGACTCTTCACCCCTGAGTCACTGCACCACTAGATCTCTTGCAAACATTCCCCACAACTCATTCAGACTTTCACAGGTGCAGGGGACTGGTAGGCCCCAAGGAGCTGCTGGATCCCTGGAGATTTAACCCTCAACATGGGATACCTCTAAGGGAGAGGGAGCACAGCCCACCAAATCCCTGTTGGGACAAAGGAAACACAGGTAAGGTGCCAAGTACTAAAGGAGGCAGTCCCATAGCCATGGAAGATACATAGAGAGGGGTCATCTGCACCCCACTTATGCAGTTATGGACACAAGAGTGGTTCTTCCCACCAGGGGCCAGTGAGCACATACTTGGACACAGTACTTTTTGTGCTCTTCACAGTGGCTCTACCATGCTAAAAGTGAGCCCTATGCTGCTCAGGCTTTTACGAAGGGCAGAGACCACCTCCCCTTCCCTACACAGAATGGAACCATCCCGGAAATGGAGGACAGACAAACCATGAAGGTACCTGCTCTGGTCTGGGGGAAGAGACTCTCCCCTGAGCCCATTTTGGTGGTAGTCATCAGAGGGGCATACTTGTGGCCTGCAGTCACATTGTGGCCAAAAACCAAAGGACTAAGCCATTATGAAATCAAAGTCACAAGCCCTGCAACAGGGATTTGAGAGGGAAGCAAATCACATTTCTGCTGGCTCAGGTCAAAGAGCAAGGATACTCCCCAGCCCCTCCCCTAAGGCTTTAGCATACCTACACCCCAACACCATCTCTTCCCACCCACCCCTCCTCAAAAACACGTCAAGGCACCTGCTTTCACTGGACATCAGCCTACCTGCCAGCTCTTACTCTTAAGCAACATTAACTGGACTGCAGTTTCAACTGCACTACCAAATACAAAATCTACTACCAGAAGGGCTTAGTGCTAGTCCACAAAATAAGCCCCCCAGGACCTCTGCACCCCCAGTCCTACAGAAGATAGAATACCTAAACAGGAGAAAGAATTTCAGATCTTGACAACCAGTCCTTCTAATTAGTTCTTACAGCCAAAATACAGCCCCCTGAAAGCATCCAGAAATGAAGCCAAATGATCACACATAACATATATCACAGCCATACCCCTAAGAGAAAAAAAGAATTTAAAAAAGAAAGTCCCATTCAAACAATAGCAAATTCAAAAATAAGAAGCAACATCTCCCTGAGAGGAGAAGGACTGATTGCAAGAACTCCAGCAGTACAAAAAGCCAGAGTGTTTTGTCACCTCCAAAGCATTGCACTAGCTCTCTCACAATGGATCTTAATCAGAACAAAATATCTGAAATGAGAGATAAAGAATTCAAAATATGGATTTCAAGGAAAGTCAGTAACATCTAAGAGACATTTGAAATCCATTATAAAAAAAAAAAAACCAGAAAAATGATTCAGGATATGAAAGATTAGATCCCATATTAAGAAAAAAAACAAATAGAACTGTTCAAATTGAAAAAAAATCACCAAAGTAATTTAAAATAATGTTAGAGCTTTAACAATAGTCTACACTAAACAGAAGAAAGAATTTTAGATCTTGACAACCAGTCTTTCTGATTAACCCAGCCAGACATAAATAAAATTTTAAAAATAATTTTAAAAATGAACAGAGTTTTTGAGAAATATGGCTTTGACCAAATCTTCACAAACCTTCAACTTATTGGCATTCCTGAAAGAGAAGATGAAAAAGTAGTATACAACTTGGAAAACTGATTTGAGGGAATAATTCAGAAATTTTTCCCTAATCTTGCTAGAGAGATTGACATCCAGGTTCAAGAAATTTAAAGAACTCCTATGAGATAGTATATTAGAAGACCATTCCCAAGGCCTATAGTCATTAGACTATCCAAGGTTAGTTAGAAAGAAAAAATCTTAAAGGCCCCTAGAAAAAAGGGCAAAGTTACCTATAGAGGAAAACCCATTAAATTAATGGTAGACTTCTCAGTAGAAACTTCACAAGCCAGAAGAGATTGAGGTCCTATTTTCAGCCTCCTTAAAAGAAAAAAATTGCCAGCCGAGAATTTAATACAAAACTAAGCTTCATGAATGGAGAAATACGGTCTTTCCCAGACAAGCAAACACTAAGAGAATTTATCACCACCAGACCAGACCTACAAGAAATGCTCAAAGGAGTTCTAAACATGGAAATGAAAGAATAATACTTGAGACCATAAAAGCACACATAAGTACAAAGTTCACAAACCCTATGAAGCAATTATACAATTAAGACTACAAGGCAGGCCAAGATTCAAATTCAGGAAATACAGAGAACACCACAAAGATACTCCTTGAGAAGAGCACCTCCAAGACACATAATTGTCAGATTCACCAAAGTTGAAATGAAGGAAAAAATGTTAAGGGCAGCCAGAGAGAAAGGTCAGGTTACACACAAAGGGAAGCCCATCAGACTAACAGCAGATCTCTTGGCAGAAACTCTCCAAGCCAGAAGAGAGTGGGGGAGAACATTCAACATGCTTAAAGAAAAGAATTTTCAACCCAGAATTTCATTTCCAGCCAAACTAAGTTTCATAAGTGAAGGAGAAATAAAATCCTTTACAGACAAGCAAATGCTTAGAGATTTTTGTCACCACCAGGCCTGCCCTACAAGAGATCCTGAAGGAAGCACTAAACATGGAAAGGAACAACAGGTACCAGCCATTGCAAAAACATGTCAAAATGTAAAGTCCATCAATGCTAGGAAGAAACTGCATCAACTAGCGTGCTAATATCATAATGACAGGATCAAGTTCACGCATAGCAATATTAACCTTAAATGTAAATGGACTAAATGGTCCAATTAAAAGACACAGACTGGCAAATTGGATAAAAAGTCAAGACCCATCAGTTTGCTGTATTCAGGAGACCCATCTCACATGCAGAGACACACATAGGCTCAAAATAAAGGGATGGAGGAAGATCTACCAAGCAAATGGAAAATGAAAAAAAGCAGGGGTTGCAATCCTAGTCTCTGATAAAGCAGACTTTAAACCATCAAAGATCAAAAGAGACAAAGAAGGCCATTACATAATGGTAAAGGGATCAATTCATCACAAAGAGCTAACTATCCTAAATATATATGCACCCAATACAGGAGCACCCAGATTCATAAGGCAAGTCCTTAGAGACTTACAAAGAGACTTAGACTCCCATACAATAATAATGGGAGACTTTAACACCCCGCTGTCAACATTAGACAGATCAATGAGACAGAAAGTTAACAAGGATATTCAGGAATTGAACTCAACTCTGCACCAAGTGGACCTAATAGACATCTACAGAACTCTCCACCCCAAATCAACAGAATATACATTCTTCTCAGCACCACATCACACTTATTCCACAATTGACCACATAGTTGGAAGTAAAGCACTCCTCAGCAAACGTAAAAAACAAAAATTATAACAAACTGTCTCTCAGACCACAGAGTAATTAAACTAGAACTCAGGACTAAGAAACTCAATCAAAACCACTCAACTACATGGAAACTGAACAACCTGCTCCTGAATGACTACTGGGTACATAACAAAATGAAGGCAGAAATAAAGATGTTCTTTGAAACCAATGAGAACAAAGCTACAACATACCAGAATCTCTGGGACACATTTAAAGCAGTGTGTAGAGGGAAATTTATAGCACTAAATGCCCACAAGAGAAAGCTGGAAAGATCTAAAATTGACACCCTAACATCACGATTAAAAGAACTAGAGAAGCAAGAGCAAACACATTCGAAAGCTAGCAGAAGGCAAGAAATAACTAAGATCAGAGCAGAACTGAAGGAGACAGAGACACAAAAAACCCTCCAAAAACTCAATGAATCCAGGAGCTGGTTTTTTAAAAAGACCAACAAAATTGATAGACTTCTAGCAAGACTAATAAAGAATAAAAGAGAGAAGAATCAAATAGATGCAATAAAAAATGATAAAGAGGATATCACCACCGACCCCACAGAAATACAAACTACCATCAGAGAATACTATAAACACCTCTATGCAAATAAACTAGAAAACCTAGAAGAAATGAATAATTTCCTGGACACTTACACTCTCCCAAGACTAAACCAGGAGGAAGTTGAATTCCTGAATAGACCAATAGCAGGCTCTGAAATTGAGGCAATAATTAATAGCCTACCAACCAAAAAAAGTCCAGGACCAGACAGATTCACAGCCGAATTCTACCAGAGGTACAAGGAGGAGTTGGTACCATTCCTTCTAAAACTATTCCAATCAATAGAAAAAGAGGGAATCCTCCCTAACTCATTTTACGAGGCCAACATCAGCCTGATACCAAAGCCTGACAGAGACACAACAAAAAAAGAGAATTTTAGACCAATATCCCTGATGAACATCGATGCAAAAATCCTCAATAAAATACTGGCAAACCTTATCCAGCAGCACATCAAAAAGCTTATCCACCATGATCAAGTGGGCTTCATCCCTGGGATGCAAGGCTGGTTCAACATACGCAAATCAATAAACATAATCCAGCATATAAACAGAACCAAAGACAAAAACCACATGATTATTTCAATAGATGCAGAAAAGGCCTTCGACAAAATTCAACAGCCCTTCATGCTAAAAACGCTCAATAAATTCGGTATTGATGGAACGTATCTCAAAATAATAAGAGTTATTTATGACAAACCCACAGCCAATATCATACTGAATGGGCAAAAACTGGAAAAATTCCCTTTGAAAACTGGCACAAGACAGGGATGCCCTCTCTCACCACTCCTATTCAACATAGTGTTAGAAGTTCTGGCTAGGCCAATCAGGCAAGAAAAAGAAATAAAGGGTATTCGGTTAGGAAAAGAAGAAGTCAAATTGTCCCTGTTTGCAGATGACATGATTGTATATTTAGAAAACCCCATTGTCTCAGCCCAAAATCTCCTTAAACTGATAAGCAACTTCAGCAAAGTCTCAGGATACAAAATCAATGTGCAAAAATCACAAGCATTCTTATACACCAGTAACAGACAAACAGAGAGCCAAATCATGAATGAACTCCCATTCACAATAGCTTCAAAGAGAATAAAATACCTAGGAATCCAACTTACAAGGGATGTAAAGGACCTCTTCAAGGAGAACTACAAACCACTGCTCAGTGAAATAAAAGAAGACACAAACAAATGGAAGAACATACCATGCTCATGGATAGGAAGAATCAATATTGTGAAAATGGCCATACTGCCCAAGGTAATTTATAGATTCAATGTCATACCAATAAGCTACCAATGACTTTCTTCACAGAATTGGAAAAAACTGCTTTAAAGTTCATATGGAACCAAAAAAGACCCCGCATTGCCAAGACAATCCTAAGCCAAAAGAACAAAGCTGGAGGCATCACGCTACCTGACTTCAAACTATACTACAAGGCTACAGTAACCAAAACAGCATGGTACTGGTAGCAAAACAGAGATACAGACCAATGGAACAGAACAGAGCCCTCAGAAATAATACCACACATCTACAGCCATCTGATCTTTGACAAACCTGACAAAAACAAGAAATGGGGAAAGGATTCCCTATTTAATAAATGGTGCTGGGAAAATTGGCTAGCCATAAGTAGAAAGCTGAAAATGGATCCTTTCCTTACTCCTTATATGAAAATTAAAACCATAAAAACCATAAACCATAAAAACCCTAGAAGAAAACCTAGGTAATACCATTCAGGACGTAGGCATGGGTAAGAACTTCATGTCTAAAACACCAAAAGCAACGGCAACAAAAGCCAAAATTGACAAATGGGATATAATTAAACTAAAGAGCTTCTGCACAGCAAAAGAAACTACCATCAGAGTGAAGAGGCAACCTACAGAATGGGAGAAAATTTTTGCAATCTACTCATCTGACAAAGGGCTAATATCCAGAACCTATAAAGAACTCAATCAAATTTACAAGAAAAAAACAAACAACCCCATCAAAAAGTGGGCAAAGGATATGAACAGACACTTCTCAAAAGAAGACATTCATACAGCCAACAGATACATTAAAAAATGCTCATTATCACTGGCCATCAGAGAAATGCAAATCAAAACCACAATGAGATACCATCTCACACCAGTTAGAATGGCAATCATTAAAAAATCAGGAAACAACAGGTGCTGGAGAGGATGTGGAGAAATAGGAACACTTTTACACTGTTGGTGGGACTGTAAAGTAGTTCAACCATTGTGGAAAACAGTGTGGCGATTCCTCAAGGATCTAGAACTAGAAATACCATTTGACCCAGCCATCCCATTACTGGGGATATACCCAAAGGATTACAAGTCATGCTGCTCTAAAGACACATGCACACGTATGTTTATTGTGGCACTATTCACAGTAGCAAAGACTTGGAATCAACCCAAATGTCCATCAGTGACAGACTGGATTAAGAAAACGTGGCACATATACACCATGGAATACTATGCAGCCATAAAAAAGGATGAGTTCGTGTCGTTTGTAGGGACATGGATGCAGCTGGAAACCATCATTCTCAGCAAACTATCACAAGAACAGAAAACCAAATACCACATGTTCTCACTCATAGGTGGGAATTGAACAATGAGGTCACTTGGACACAGGAAGGGGAGCATCACACACCGGGTCCTATTGTGGGGAGTGCGGAGGGGGGAGGGATAGCATTAGGAGATATACCTAATGTAAATGATGAGTTAATGGGTGCAGCACACCAACATGGCACATGTATATATATGTAACAAACCTGCACCTTGTGCACATGTACCCTAGAACTTAAAGTATAATAATAAAAAAAAAAAGTAAAAAAGAAAAAAAGAAAAAAAAAAAGAAAGTTCCCTCATGGGGAGGGGAGAGAGGGAGGGTGACAAGGGCTGAAAAACTGCCTGTTGGGTCTTTGCTGAGTACCTAGATGATGGATTCATTCGTACCCTAACCCCAGGGTCACAATATACCCATGAAACAAATCTGCACATGTACCCCCTGAATCTAATTATAAAATTTAAAAAAGACTACAAAGCACTATAGTCAATAATAATTTAACTGTACATTTTAAAATAACTAAAAGAATATAATTGGATTGTTTGTAACACAAAGAAAAAATACTTGAGGGGATGGATATCACTATTCTTCATGATATGATTATTAGACATTGCATGGCTGTATCAAAATATCTCATGTACACCATAAATACACACACCCACTATGCACCCACAGAATTTTTTTTAAATTTTAATAAATAAAAATTAAAATTTTTTTACTTTAAAAAAGGACTACAAAGCAACTAGTTTACAACACTATGACAGAAACAAAAACTCACATATCAACAGTAATTTTGACCATAAATGGCCTAAATGCTCCACTTAAAAGATGTAGAGTGGTAAATTGGATTAAAAAACAAGACCCTACGTTCTCTTTCCTCTAGAGATCCGTCTTGCATGTAATAACAGACACAGGCTTAAAGTAAAGGGATGGAGAAATATCCATCACACAAATGGAAAACAGAAAAGAGCAAAAGTTGCCATTCTTGTATCAGATAAAACAAAATTTAAACCTACAACAGTAAGAAGAAAAAGAAAAGAACTACATGATGATAAAGGGCTCAATTCAACAAGATTTAACTATCCTAAATATATATACACACAGTATCAGAGCACCCAGATTTATAAAATACTACAATTAATAGATCTAAGAAAAGAGATAGCCATACAATAATCATGGAAACTTCAACACCACATTGACAGCAATAGGCAGATCATTAAGTCAGAAAACTCACAAAGAAGCTCTGGACTTAAACTGGACTTTCAACAAAACGGACCTCACAGACATCTACGGAATACTGCACCCCACAACCACAGAATGTACATTTTTTCTCATCTGCAAACAGAACATTCTCTAACATTGAACACATGCCTCAGTCATAAAGCAAGTCTCAATACATTTAAAAATAAACTAAATCAGGCTGGGCGCGGTGGCTCAAGCCTGTAATCCCAGCACTTTGGGAGGCCGAGATGGGCGGATCACGAGGTCAGGAGTTCGAGACCATCCTGGCTAACACGGTGAAACCCCATCTCTACTAAAAAATACAAAAAACTAGCCGGGCGAGGTGGTGGGCACCTGTAGTCCTGGCTACTCGGGAGGCTGAGGCAGGAGAATGGTGTAAAAACCCGGGAGGCGGAGCTTGCAGTGAGCTGAGATCAGGCCACTGCACTCCACCCTGGGTGACATAGCGAGACTCCATCTCAAAAAAAAAATAAAAAATAAAAAATAAAAAAATAAATAAACTAACTCATACCAAGTATCTTCTCTGACCACAGTGAAATAAAATTAGAAATCAACACCACGAAAACCTCCCAAAACCACACAAGCACATGGAAACTAAACAACCTGCTTCTTAACGACTTTTGAGTAAACAACGAGATTAAAGCACGATTTAAAAATTCATTGAATCAAATTAAAATAAAGATACAACATATCAAAACCTCTGGGATACAGCAAAAGTAGCGTTAAGAGGAAAGTTTATAGTGCTAAATGCATACATCAAAAACACAGAAAGATCTCAAATTAACAACCTAACATCACACCTAATGGAACTACAAAAACAAGAACAAATTCAACCCAAAGCTAATGGAAGAAATAACTAAGATCAGAACAGAACTAAATAAAATTCAGAACCAAAAAAATATAAAAGGATGAACAAAATGAAAAGTTTCTTTTTTGAAAGGATAAACCAAATTGACAGACCACTAGTCAAGTTAATCAAGAAAAAAAGAACCAGAGAAGCACAATCAGAAATGACAAAGGTGACATTACAACTGATACCACAGAAACACAAAAGATCCTCAGAGATGACTATGAACATCTCTATGTGTCTGAAAATCCTAGCCAGAGAAATCAGACAAGAGAAAGAAATAAATGACATCCAAATTGGAAAAGAGAAAGTTAAATTGTCCCTCTTTGCAAACAACATGATCTTATATTTAGGAAAACCAAAAGACTCCAAAAAAACCTCTTAAAATTTATAACTAAATTCAGTAAAGTAGCAGAATACAAAATAAACATCCAAAAATCAGTAGTGTTTCTATACACTAACAATGAACTACCTGAAAAAGAAATCAAGAAGGTAATCCCATTTACAATAGCTACAAAAACATAAAATAATTTATAAATTTAACCAAGGAAGTGAAAGACTTCTACAAGGAAAACTACAAAACGCTGATGAAAGAAATTAAAGAGGACACAAACAAATGAAAAGACATCTCATGCTCATGGATCAGAATAATTAATGTTGTTGGCTGCGCATAGTGGCTTATGCCTATAATCCCAGCACTTTGGGAGGTCAGTGCAGGTGGATCACTTGAGGCCAGGAGTTCAAGACCAGCCTGGCCAACATGGCAAAACCCTGTCTCTACTAAAAATACAAAAATTAGCCAGGCATGGTGGCATGCGCCTGTAGTCCCAGCTACTCAGGAAGCTGGGCACGAGAATCGCTTGAACCTGGGAGGTGGAAGTTGCAGTGAGCCAAGATCACACCACTACACTCTAGCCTGGGAGTCAGAGCAAGATTCTGTCTCAAAAAAAAAAGAAAGAAAGAAAAGATAAATTAATGTTGTTATATGACCATATTACCCAAAGTAATCTACAGATTAACTGTATTCCCTATCAAAACATTAATATTATTTTTCATAGAAATAGAAAAAAATCATAACATTTCTATTGATCCACAAAAGACCTTAAGTAGCCAAAGCAATCTTGAACAAAAAGAACAAAGCTGGAGGCATCAAACTAACTGACTTCAAAATATATTTCAAGGCTATAATAAACAAAACAGCAGGGTATTGGTATGAAATAGACAAATACACTAAATGGAACAGAATAAAGAACGAAAAAACAAATCCACATAATTATAGCCAACCGATTTTCAACAATGTGCCAAGCATATCCACTCGGGTAAAAGACAGCCTCTTCAATAAATGGTGTTGGGAAAACTAGACATCCATATGCAGAAGAATGAAACTAGGTCACTATCTTTCTCATTATACACAAAAATCAACTCAAGATGGATTAGTGACCTAAACATAAGACCTAAAACTATAAAACTACTAGAATAAAATACAGAGGAAACATTTCAAGACATTGGCTAGGCAAATATTTTATGGCTAAGATCTCAAAAGCACAGGCAACAAAAAAAAAAGTAGGCAAAAGAGACTATATTAAACTAAAAAGCCTCTACACAGCACAAGGAGCAATCAACAGAGTGAAGAAATAGCCTGCTGAATGGGAGAAAATATTTGCAAGCTATTTATCCAACAAGGTACTAATATCCAGAATACACAGGAACTCAAGAAACTCAACAGTAAAAAAAAAAAAAACTAATCTCAATAAAAAGTGGGCAAGGACATGAATAGACATTTCACGAAAGACATACAAATGGCCAAAGGTTTATTTATTTATTTATTTAAGATGGAGTCTCACTCTGTCACCAGGCTGGAGTGCAGTGGTGCAATCTCGGCTCACTGCAACATACACCTCCCAAGCTCAAGCGATTCTCCTGCCTCAGCTCCCAAGTAGCTGGGATTACAAGTGTACATCACCACACCCAGCTGATTTTTTGTATTTTTAGCAGAGATGGAGTTTGGCCATGTTGGCCAGGCTGGTCTCAAACTCCTGACCTCAGGTGATCCACCCACCTTGGCCTCCCAAAGTGCTGGGATTTGGCCCAAAAGGTGTGTTTTTAAAATTCTCAACATTACTAATCATCAGGGAAATGCAAATCAAAACCACAATGAGATATCATCTAACTCCAGTTAGAATGGCTATTATTAAAAAGACAAAAACAAATAAACAAAAATAACAGATGCTGTCAAGGATACAGAGAAGAGGTAACTTTTGTAACACTGTTGGTGGGAATGTAAATTATTATGGCCACTATGGAACACAGTATGGAGATTTCTCAAAAAAACTAAAAATGTAAATACCACACATCCAGCAATCCCACTACTGAGTATCCAAAGGAAAGAACGTGAGCATAACAAAGAGATTCCTGCACACTCATGTTTACTGCAGCACTAGTCACAATCACAAATATATGGAATCAACCCAAGTGTCCACCAATGGATGAACAGATTTTTTATTTTATTTTATTTTATTTTTTGAGACGGAATCTTGCTCTGTCACCCAGGCTGGAGTACAGTGGCGCAATCCCAGCTCACTGCAAGCTCTGCCTCCTGAGTTCACGCCATTCTCCTGTCTCAGCCTCCTGAGTAGCTGGGACTACAGGTGCCTGCCACCACACCTGGCTAATTTTGTGTATTTTTTAGTAGAGACGGTGTTTCACCATGTTAGCCAGAATGGTCTCGATCTCCTGACCTCATGATCTGCCCTCCTCGGCCTCCCAAAGTGCTGGGATTACAGGTGTGAGCCACCGCACCCAGCCTGAATAGATTTTTTTAATTTGGTATACATACACAATGGACTACTACTAAGCCATTAAAAAATGAAATCATGTCATTTGCAGGAACATGGATGGAATGAGAAGTCATTATGTTGAGTGAAATAAGCCAGGCCCAGAAAGACAAATATCACATGTTCTCACTCATATGCAGGAAATAAAAGAGTTGACTCATAGAATTAGAGTAGAAAAATAGATTCCAGAGGCTGGGAAGGGTGAGTGGGTGGGAGGAGGGATGAAGAGAGGTTGGTTAATGGATATGAGCATACAATTAGATAGAAGAAATAAGCTTTAACGTTCGTCAGCAGAGTAGGGTGACTATACTGTATACAATGTATTACATATTTTGAAATAGCTAGAAGAGAGGACTTGAAATGTTCCCAACACATAGAAATTATAAAAACTTAAGGTGATGAAGACCTTAAATACCTTGACTTGATCCTCACACATTCTATGCGTGTGACAAAATAGTACATGTACCCATTAAATACATTCAAGTATCATGTAGCAATAATAAAAAATTAGGAGGCATGAAATCTTCATATATTATAGCAGAAAGTCTTTGCCAAATACTGCCTCAAATTGATGAATCAGGAATAAAATTGTATTACTTTAAAGTTTTAGTTTTGTTTGTCTTTTGTTTTGAGACAGGGTCTCGCTCTGTCACCCAGGTTGAAGTGCAGTGGCTCAATCTCGGCTCACTGCAACCTCCACCTCCCAGGTTCAAGTGACTCTTGTGCCTCAGCCTCCCAATAGCTGGGATTACAGGCATGCACTACCATGCCCAGCTAATTTTTGCGCTTTTGGTAGAGACAGGGTTTCACCATGTTGACCAGGCTGGTCTTGAACTTCTGGCCTCAAGTGATCTGCCTGGGATTACAGGCATGAGCCTCCCAAAATGCTGGGATTACAGGCATGAGCCACCACGGCTGGCCACTTTAAAGTCTTAATGGTAATTTTCAAAAGAACTAAAAAAGAGAAACAGTTAAAACACGTCATTTTGTAGGAGTCTTATAAACAGCTTCTCATTTTATTATAGAGATAGGGATCTCACTATGTTGCCCAGGGTGGTCTTGAACTCCTGGCCTCAAGTGATCCTCCAGCCTCAGCCTCCCAAAGTGTTGAGATTACAAGTATATGCCACCATCCCCAGCCCAGCTTTAATTTTTTATAATACGAGCAGATATTATTTGGTGTTTATTATTTTCATTTTAATTCCTCATCCAGAGACTAGAACTCCCCCAACCTCACAGACAAGAAGAAGGAGGGTTCAAATAAGAAAAGTTTGAAAGATCTAAGGCTGTTTAGCCAGAAGAAGAGACTTAGAAATCCATAATAAATGTCCTTAACCACTCGAAGTGTGGCCATAGGAAAAGGGATTTTCATTTATTCAGCGAAGTTTCACAAGTTAGTACCAGGATAAGGAACTGAATTATAGAGGCTCTAATCCTGACTTGCTACAATATGGAACTGTCAAACAATTAGAAGTTCACAAAGATGAGACGGACCTCCTTATACAGTAGTGAGTTCCCTGTTTCTAGAAGAGTTAAAGGAAAGGCTGGACATTAGCTAGTCAGGGAAATGGTTTTAAAACATGATTCTTATTTCACATAGAGAGTTAGACGATCTAGATTCTAAATGGCCCGAAGTTCACTTCCAACTTTATGATTCTAGAATTGTAAAGAGTCTGTAATTTCTTTAGTAATCTATCTCATCTAGTCATTTCTTACTTTCAGGAACTATTTCCATATGACTATACTTTAAATTAATCTCATGTTTATTTTATCCCTAGGTAAAAGTAAAGAACTAGGAAAGGGAAATTAAAATACTGAACGCCAATTGCGTGCCAGACACATCCTAAGTATTTTACGTATATTTTATCATTTAATTCTAACGTAATAGTAAGAGAGCCTTATTTTCCCATTTTATAGATTTTAAAAACTGAGGTCCAGGCTGGGCATGGTGGCTCACACCTGTAATCCCAGCACTTTGGGAGGCCGAGGCAGGCAGATCATGAGGTCAGGAGTTCGAGACAAGTCTGGCCAACACAGTGAAACCCCATCTCTACTAAAAATACAAAAATTAGCTGGGTGTGGTGGTATGTGCCTGTAGTCCCAGCTACTCGGGAGGCTGAGGCAGGAGAATCGTTTGAACACAGGAGGCAGAGGTTGCAGTGAGCCGAGGTCACGCCACTGCACTCTAGCCTGGGCAATACAGCAAGACTCTGTCTCAAAAAAAAAAAAAAAAAAAAACAGTTCCAAAGAGATCAAGCTACATGCTGCAATCACATAGCCAAATGATTCATGATTCTGGAGCCAGGATGAAAACCCAAGGAGCCTAATTAAAGAGCCCAGCTTCTTAACCACTCTGTGCAGTCTCTCTCTCTCTCTCTCTCTCTCTCTCTCTCTTTGTCTCTCTCTCTCTCTCTCTCTCTCTTTGTCTCTCTCTCTCTCTCTCTCTCTCTCTCTCTGAGATGGAGTCTAGCTTTGTCACCCAAGCTAGAGTGCAGTGGTGCCATCTCGGCTCACTGCAACCTCTGACTCCCAGGTTCAAGCAATTCTTCTGCCTCAGCCTCCCGAGTAGCTGGGATTACAGGCGCCCGCCACACGCTTGGCTAATTTTTGTATTTTTAGTAGAGATCGGGTTTTGCCGTGTTGGTCAGGCTGGTCTCAAACGCCTGACTTCAAGTTATCCGCTCACCTTGGCCTCCCAAAGTGCTGGGATTATAAGCGTGAGCCTCTGCATCCGGCCTGTGCAGTGTCTCTCTTACATATTCCACTGTAAGCTAACAAAAAAGGCAGAACTGACATCATTGCAAACCCAGGCCTGCCTGACTCTAATACCACTTTATTTCCTAGCTTTAATTCTTGCTAGCAGAATTAAATGCAACATGGAAGTTTAGTTTCTGATCTCACTGATTTTAACTTCTATAATTCATAGGAAATGGGTGTGTGGCTTGCCCAGGCAAAATGACTGCTTTCCTCAACAGTAGGTTATTTCAAGAAAACCAATGAGAAAAGTACCAACCTTTGGTAGTTTTTAAGACATACTGCAATATGAAACTACCAAAATCTTTTCAGGTAATATATTTATCATATATATGACAAATCACTTGGACTTTTATTTGTGAAATTTTCTTGAAGGAACTGAAGTAGAGTCTTCAAGCAAATCAGAAAAGCTGAGTTCTGTAGAAACCACACCCTAGCCCTGTGGCTACTTCTACTTCTGCAGTGCTTCTGGACTTCACTAATAAAGTAAGTTTCCTACCTCAAAAACAGAGCTTTAGAAAGCATTATGAAGACTCTTCCTGAGGCTGTTAATGTGTCAGTAAAACCACTTGATGGTATTTTTGAGTAGTAAATCTCTGGGAGTCACAATCCTATGAATAAAGTACTTTATTAAAGACCTCAAGTTTTTTTTATTGCCCATATAACTTTTTTTTCAATTTTTACGATTTTGGCAGGAACTTCATCCCAAAGTGAATGTGTTTCCAAAGTCTGAACAACATTGCATCAGTCATTTACAAGTGAAGACACTTATATAAAAAGAGGAATAAGTTCTGGTTTTTGAATGTGCTATTATAAATAAATATTAAATTCTTCCTAATAGTCAAGTCTCTTTTAATCCGTCCTCTCCCCCCCATATCCAAATCTTGATAATTTAATAACTACTAGCTATAATTGAATTAAAAGTTACTTATTGAGGACATTTGTGTGGCTATTTATTGTCATTGTTCCACTGACTAATAAATAGTTTCTGGCATCAGACTTGTATGTAGGATGTAGCTGTGAATATATATGGAAAGAAGATTATTGCTGAAGGTACAATAATGTAATGATCTGGGTTCAAATCCTAGCTTTGCCATTTAATAGCTGTGTGAAGTTGAGCAAAGTGAATAACCTCTCTGATCACTTAACACAATGACTGTGCTAATGGTAAGTATTCAATAAATGAATATTTCCAAATCATTGATTTTGCTTTCTAAGTACCATTTCCCAGTATTAGGAACCAAAGCGCTTTAAATAATTGGCTGGTAGGCCGGGTGCCGTGGCTCATGCCTGTAATCCCAGCACTTTGGGAGGCCAAGGTGGATGGATCACTTGAGGAGTTCGAGACCGGCCTGGCCAACATGGTGAAACCTCTCTCTACTAAAAATACAAAAAGTTAGCCAAGTGTAGTGGCACGTGCCTGTAATCCCAGCTACTGGGGAGGCTGAGGCAGGAGAATCACTTGAACCAGGGAGGCAGAGATTGCAGAGAGCTGAGGTTGCGCCACTGGACTCCAGCCTGAGAGACAGAACGAGACCCTGTCTCAAAAAAAGAAAGAATTGGCTGGTTTTAGTTCAGTGGCCTGAATGTTGCAAGAGAGCCTGTGATGACATCTTCAGCCAGAGATCAAGGAAGACTTGAGAGACTAAAGGACTCATGCTACAAAGTCACAGGGGACATCCTGAAGGAGCTTCTGCTGGACAAATTTGGAGAATTTGGAGCACTGAAAGACAATAATTGATTATAACACAGTAAATAAATAAAAATCCTTGTGTCCATAGAATTGAAAACAAAAGGAAAGAAAATAAAGAAAGCTTTCCTTTAGAGAAGAATACCGCCTAATAGATGGGAGGAATGATGAAATTAGAATATCACCACTTTGCCACCCATGATGTAATAGTTAATCCAGACAAGAAGCGGTGAATGCTAACATCACTACATAAAGTCATAGGGAACAGGAATAACCTGATGATTATCACCACACAGAAACTTAACTGCAGAAGAGAAAAAATGTACACTTACACCAAAGAGATTGGTAGTCAAACTTAGTGTCACCAGCAGTGGAACCCTCTAACATTATTTGCCTTCTAATAGAATGCAACGTGAAAAATAATATGTAATATTCTTGCCAAAAGCCTTAACCTGAATCCAATCCAGCCTCTAGATCCAACTTTTAAATTTACAGGAAACAAGTTAAACCACACAGTGAAGAAATAATCAGGCCACTGCTCTGTACTCTCCAAAAGGTCAATGCTGTTTGAAAACAATAAGAACAACAACAACAAAAAACTGAAACCAATCAACAAATGCAGTGAATTAACCTAGGTGGGATCCCAATTTGGGGAAGAAAACTGCTGGAAAAGACATTCTTGTAGCAAGTGGTGAAATTTGAATGTGGAGTGATACTAGATGATTATTAGCTAAGCCAAACTTGGTGGCTTAAAACAACAACCACTGGCCGGGCGCGGTGGCTCAAGCCTGTAATCCCAGCACTTTGGGAGGCCGAGACGGGCGGATCACGAGGTCAGGAGATCGAGACCATCCTGGCGAACACGGTGAAACCCCGTCTCTACTAAAAAAATACAAAAAACTAGCCGGGCGAGGTGGCGGGCGCCTGTAGTCCTAGCTACACAGGAGGCTGAGGCAGGAGAATGGCGTAAACCCGGGAGGCGGAGCTTGCAGTGAGCTGAGATCCGGCCACTGCGCTCCAGCCCCCGCAACAGAATGAGACTCCGTCTCAAAAAAAAAAAAAAAAAAAAAAAAAAAAAAAAAAAACAACAACCACTGATTATCTCACAGTTTCTATGGGTCAGGAATCTCGGCACGACTTTGCTGGTGGTAATTCTGGCTCAGGGGCTCTCCTAAGGTTAGGGCCAAGCTGTTGAGCAGGGCTGCAGTCCTCCCCAGGATTGCCCAGAGGAGGATTCCCTGCTGGGCTCACTCACAGGGTAGCTGACAGGCCTCAGGTCCCTGCCACGTGGGCCTCCCGAGAGGTGGCTGAGTGTCTTCACCACACAGTAGCTGACTTCCCTCTCCCTAGATCTACCTCACAACACGGCCCCTGGCTTCCCTCAAGAGCAAGTGATTCCAGAGAGATCAACAGAGTGTATCTAGGACAGAAGCCACAGCCTTTTTATAACCTAATATCAAAAGTGATATCCATCATTTCTGACATATTCTATTCTCTAGAAGGGAATCAGTAAGTCCAGACCATGCTCAAGAGGAAACATATAAAAAAAATGTGCATGCTTGAAAACCACCACAGATGGTATCCGGCATTACAGTTAACTTTCAGATGCAGCAGTGGTATTGTGGTTACATAGGGCAATGTTCTTATTCTTAGGATAAATATGCTGACATAGTTAGAGGCAATACATATGATGTCTGCAACTTATTTTCAAGTGGTTCTGCAAATATATCTATGTTTATGTAACAATAAATAAACAATAACATATATATTGTTTATATAAAATAATAAAGCAAATAAAACAAAATGCTAACCATTGTTGCATCTGGGCGGAGGTGGATGGGTGATCATTGTCATATTCCTTAACCCTTTCTATATATTCAAAATTTTTTAAAAGAAAATGTTGGTGAAAAATAATGGAAAGTTATTAGGTTGATGCCATTAAAAGTCATTGCAAAAACCACAGTTACTTTTGCACCAAGCTAATACTATGGACTGATTTGTGTCTTCCCCAAAATTCGTATTTTGAAGTCCTAACCCCCAATGTGATGGTATTTGTGGGTGGGGCTTTTGGCAGGTGATTAGGTTCAGATGAAGTTTTGAGGGTGGGAACCTCACCATGGGATTAGTGCCCTTAGAAGGAGAGACATCATAGCACTTAGCTTGCTTGCTCTCTGTGTGATATGTGAGGACACAGAGAGAAGGCAGCCATCTACATGCAGGATGAGGGCCCTCACCAGAACCTGACCATGCTGGCACCCTGATCTTGGATTTCCCAGCCTCCAGAATTGGAGAAATACATTTATGTTGTTTAAGCCACCCAGTCTATGGTACTGTGTTATGGCAGTCCAAGCTGACGATGAGGGCATTGACAATAATAAACGTTGCCCTTTCCACAGAGTTAATGTGTCAGGAGAATAAAGCCAGTGGTGCAAAGGGCTTTTTGATGCAGGAAATTAATTGAAAATAGAAATTATTGTCATGACTGTGCTTTCCAACTTCCCATCTCACCTCGGTGTGGCTGTCACTAGACAGAGAAGGCCCAAAAGAAATTCCCGAAAAGGCAACTCCTTCTCCTGCACCCACCAATTCCACAGGCCCCTCCTCAGCCTGTGGGCCACCACTAGCCCTTCACCCCCAGGGAGGCTCCCTTTATCAGCACCAGTCCTTAGCTGATCTTAAATTCCATCTGCTAGGCCATTGCCATTCACTTTTTTCCTATGTACTTTTACTAATTGATTGTACAAGCTCTTTTTTAACTTTTGGAAATGAATCATTATTATTAATCCCATGATAAATTTCTTTATCACAAAATTATAATTAAGGGATTATATAGTGTTAAAAAATATATATGGTATTAAGTCCCATGCTCAGATAGGTTGCAAATCATTTGAAAAGATCAGCCAATTCATTGTGTAAATAAAAGTTTATAATTCAGTCACTTCCCTTTGGCAATATCTGTCAGAATTACAAGGTCCATGTCCTTTGGCCCAGCGAGTCTACTTCTTGGATTTTGTCTTACTGATATATCCTCCCACATGAAGAATGATAAAAGATTACTCATAATACCTGTATTGATAATAATGTATAGGATATTGTCATTTGTGTTAAAATATAAATAAAAAGAGAAAAATATAGTGTGCAGAGTGTGTCAACATTTGTGTTAAAAAGAAATTAAAAGAGCATGTGTATGTGTGTAAAATATTTCCAGAAGAGTATATAAGAAATCACTGGGGCAGGGCACAGTGGCTCATGCCTGTAATCCCAGCACTTTGGAAGGCCCAAGTGGGAGGATCACTTGAGGCCAGGAGTTTAGGACCAGCCTGGGCAACATAGCCAGACCCTGTCTCTACAAAAAAAATGTTTTAAAAGAAAGAAATTGTTAACAGAGAGGTTGCCTCTGAAGAGAACCAGATGGCTGGGGAGAGGGGTATGGGGAACATGTTTCACCATATACTCTTGTACATTTAGAATTTTGTTTCTTGTAAATATATTACCTATTTGTTCAAATATATTAAATTTAAACTTTTTAAGATCCTATAATTTAACTAAAGTAAGACATCTTCTCTACAAATTCTTTACTTTTAAGTGTTTTGTATTTCTTTTTCCCATTTATTAAAAAAGTGTGGCCAGGCACAGTGGCTCACGCCTGTAATTCCAGCACTTTGGGAGGCCGAAGCAGATGGATCGCTTGAGGCCAGGAGTCGAGACCAGCCTGGCTAACAGAGTGAAACTCTGTCTCTATTAAAAACACAAAAATCAGGCTAGGCGCGGTGGCTCACGCCTGTAATTCCAGCACTTTGGGAGGCCGAGACTGGCGGAACATGAGGTCAGGAGATCTAGACCATCCTGGCTAACACGGTGAAACCCCCATCTCTACTAAAAATACAAAAAACCAAAATTAGCCAGGCATGGTGGCGGGTCCCTATAGTCCCAGCTACTAGGGAAACTGAGGCGGGAGAATGGCGAGAACCCGGGAAGCAGAGCTTCGGCGAGCCACGATCGCACCACCGCACTCTGGCCTGGTCTACAGAGCAAGATTCTGTCTCAAAAAACAAACAAACACACAAAAAACTAGCTGGGCATGGTGGTGGGCGCCTGTAGTCCCAGCTACATGGGAGACTGAGGCAGGAGAACTGCTTGAACCCAGGAGGCGGAAGTTGCAGTGAGTCAAGATAGTGCCACTGCACTCCAGTCTGGATGACAGAGTGAGACTCCTTCTCAAAAATTAATTAATTAATTAATTGCAATTAAAATTTTTAAGTGTACATGTAGCCAATGGCCTGTTCAAGTCACCTTGTCCCATGTCGTCCCCAACCCTTCTGCTGAGTGCAGGCTCTTAAATTGTGATCAATAAAAAAAAATTGTCATCAATAGTTCTAGGGCACTTATCTGACGTCCATCTCTTCCATTTCTACTTCTCAACATGATCCCAGATGCACACGTATACTTCACATATCGTACCTGGTTCAGCTTGTCTTTCTCTTCAGTACAGGAGACAGCTTTTTTCTGCTCTCTGTTGACTTCTGAAGCCAGCCTCATGATCGTTTCTCTGCTAGCTTTTGCCTCCATCTCATGGACATTTATAGTCTCTTCAAGAATAACAATTTGTCCTTTCACGAATTCATTTTCCTTGCACAGCTCTCTAAGCTGAAGAGAAAGCAATTACAGCTGTCCTATAAAAATTAACAATTTCATACATTTTCTCTAAGCAACTCACATCTATAGACAGCATTATCATATGAAAAATGTAAGAGCACTATCCCTGCATGGACTCGAAAGGTCACATTTTCAAAGGCAGCCTCTAAACTCTGTTTTAGACCTGGGAGTCCAATTCAAATTATCCAAAAGGTGGCCACAAGGCAAGGATAATGAAGCCAAAAGCGTCCCGAGGGAACACACATTAGCAAACCTCTGGCTGCTAAATACACCAGGTAAGGCGAAGCTCTACAGAGGCTACAGTAGGCGATGAAGCAAGGGACCTGCCTTCAGCCCATGTCCACTCAGACCTACTGCAGTCAAGACACCATGTGGCACTGGAGGAAATACAGAGAACACAGGGCCATGCTTTTTAAAAATATATATATATATATATTCTTCTATTTAATATAAGCATAGGAAAATTCTGAATAACAGCTCAGTGTTTATCATAGGGAATTGAGATTAGCAGGGCTTTTGCTTACTATGTTGTGCACTGGAATGGTTAACTGGGAGCATTTATAAGATTTACAAGGGGAAAATAAAAGCCAGCAGGCTCCTTGACCTCAGGGAAGGAGCCACACAGACAAACTCACTCTGTAGGGCCAGGGGAAGGCCTGTAGGGTGACTTGAGACCCCTCAGGACAGGGCCAGCATTTTGTGTTGAGACTCTCCGTGGAAGTGATGTATCTTTGAGCCTCAATGCTCTGAAAACATGGAGCCCCACTCCCAGCTCACGCTGTCCCCTCTCTCTCCAACACTCTTCCTCACGTTTGCATGATCGCTCCTCAATAGCCCTCAAAACTCCCGACCTCAGGGGGGCGCTCCTCAGACGGTCTCCGACACCCGTGACTTGCTTCCCTCTGTATCCCTGCATCCTAATTGGTTTTTCTGTATTGCACCTTTCACCATGTGGAGCAATCATACATATTTATTTGGTTATTTCTTCACTATCCTTACCCCTTGAAAACGAAATCTCTAGGAGAGCATAGACATAGTCTTGTCTCATTCACTGCTCTCTCTCCAGCACTCAGAACAGTGTCTAGCATATAGTAAGCACTCACTAAATATTTGCGAAATGAAGGAATGAATGTCAAATTATTAGGAATGCATGGTTCCTTGGGAATGCGTGCACACACGTGTTTATGAGGGCGTGTGAAAGCGAAGGAACAGTTTTGAAACCAGAGCCATTTTGTTCTTGGAGGAACACCTAATGAGGCTGCAGTCTCGGTCAAGACAGCAGACTTCCTGATCTGGGCAATTTTTTTTTTTTTTCTTTTTAAGACAGGCACCTGCTCAGGTGGCGGAGATGCCAAAGCTCCCGATTCCTACCCTCTGTCGTGAAATATAGATTCCATTACTGTTCAGCTAAGCTGAAGCCAACAAATCCCAGGAGGAAATTGCCATCAAAAAGATGGTTTCTTACTCATTTTTCCCAAGTGGAAGAAACCCACCACACCACGCAGGGCCATGGGGAAGCACCAGGGCCAGTCGGGAGGCAGAAGACGGGAGAAAAGCTGGCCAGAGACTTTATTGTCGCCTCCACAGGAAGGAATAAGCAAAACAGAGTAAGCAGACTTAGGGTTGGCTATTGAATGATTTCAGTGGCTCTTGGGGTGTAGGGGCTGATCCGAGCTATTTGGGGGACTTAGGGCAAGGGGCAGTAGCCTGAAGGTAAGAACCAGTTGTAGGAGGTGACTGGGGAGTGGGCTCCGGATTGGTCAGTTCACACGTGAAAGCTCTGCTGGGAAGAGCAGGCTCTTCCAGCTCAGCAAGACCCCAGAAGTCAAAGCCTTAGAAATACAGAAAAGACAAGGGCATGATGAATGTAGTAGAAACACCCAGATTAGCACCGGGAGATTGTGTCTGATAGAGAAAAGGGTGTCACGGAAGGAGCTTCTGAATTCCCTTTTCTTTTCCCCATCATTTGGTTTGAAAGATAATTCTCAAATGACAAGTGGACTTTTACAGCCGAGCTCCCGGTCACAGGTTAGCCATAGGGAGCAGGAGGAGAAGCATCCAGCACCCATGAGAGCATCAGGTGGACCCATGGTCCCAGCTATCAAAACCCATCCATGAGGTGGAATACTTCCCAAAGTCGAATGAAGTCATCTTGCGGCTTTCAGAGAGGACGTTTGGGAAGCTCACTAGTAGACACCTGAGAGATGACTTTTTAAAATGGCTGCATTTTAAAAAGGCTGCATGATAGGCCAGACATGATGGCTCATGCCTATAATCCCAGTACTTTGGAAAGCCAAGGTGGGAGAATCGCTTGAGCCCAGGAGTTAGAGACCAGCCTGGGCAATATAGTGAGACCTCAACTCCATTTAAAAAAAAAAAAAAAAAGACGCATGGGTGCTGGGCATGGTGACTCACAACCGCAATCACAGTACTTTGGGAGGCAGAGGTGGGGTAATTGTTTGAGGCCAGGAGTTCAAGACCAGCCTGGACAACATAGCAAGACCTCGTCTCTAAGTAAATAAAATAATTAGCCAGACGTGGTGCACGCCTGTAGTCCCAATTACTTAGGAAGCTAAGGCAGGAGGATCACTTGAGCCCAGGAAGTCAAGGCCACAGTAAACTAGGATCATGCCACTGTACTCCAGCCTGGGTGACAGAGCAAGATCTTATCTCTAAATTTAAACCAAATAAACAAACAAACAAACAAAAACAAACATAAAAAAACGACTGTATGGAAATCTGTCAGGAAGCAAGGATATGAAAGGTTTGTAAATAGCCAAAGAGAACCATGAGCACTCAGATACTTTCAGGCATCCTAATGAAGCACTATGGGCCAAGTGAATTATTCAGTTAATATTATTTATTTCTGGCTTAACGGTAATCTACTATTAAAGTAGAATTTTTGCTATTTGTTTTTTTGTTTTGTTTTGTTTGTTTTTTTGAGACAGAGTCTTACTCTGTGGCCCAGGCTGGAGTGCAGTGGCTTGATCTCACTGCAACCTCCGCCTCCTGGTTCAAGTGATTCTCCTGCCTCAGCCTTCCAATTATCTGGGATTACAGGTGCCCGCCACCATGCCCTGCTAATTCTTGTATTTTAGTAGAGACGGGGTTTCACCATGTTGGCCAGGCTGGTCTCGAACCCCTGACCCCAGGTGATCTGCCTGCCTGGGCCTCCCAAAGTGCTGGGATTACAGTCGTGAGCCACCATGCCCAGCCACTATTTGGTTTTAATGTAAATTTTTACAGTACTTTAGAACTCACACTCAATCAGTATCCTAAAAATGACATGCAGCTGGTTTTGTGTGAGTATATGTCTGGCTGTAACTAAAAGGAAAAAATCTCCCTAAAGCAAATGGTTAAAATGAGTAATTAATTGTATATGACAACCTAAATATATTTTAGACAAAGCCATTATCTCTTTTGGAGAATAATTAATTCCAATAATGCTAGAAAAGATCTTGGAATTGAGGCTCAGGAAGGTGATATGACTTGTCCCAAGTCACACAGTTAATTAATGCTACACTTGGGCTACTGTGCCATTCTCCTGCCACCCCCACTCAAACTCAACCACAGCACTTCCTTTCATGCCACACGTCAGAATCACCACTACATTTATAGACTTTTTAATCTGCATACAGATACCTTTAAAATTAAATTTTCATCTGATGCTTTGTCATTTCTCTCGTCTGGATCCAAGCAGTCATGCAGTTGAATCAGAAATTCCTCATGTTTCCTACAGTTCTTTGAAACTTGTTTCTTATTCTCCTCATTTTCTTTTGAACACTTTCTGTTAGGCAAATAACAAGTAAGTCAGAATTTAACACCATGGAAGATAACATTCATCAAACCAAGTCAGAATATAAGCTCTCTGGGGGAAATAATTGTCGTTTTCAACGCAACACAGTTTCCCAGACACAGAGCAAATTATTGTCACAGAAGCCCTATAAAGCCCTATAAAGGAAAGAGAAAAGTGGCAGCAATTTTGGGACACCTATGCTTTGCAGAAATATAAGGAAATCTTCAAGGCATTGTGGACTTAGTAACAGGAGGGGAAATGGATTCCCTTAGCCTCAACCCTTTAGGATCTCTAAAAATGGAGGCACGTGTCTGGAGCACAGTGCTCACAATCCACATAGCCATGGGTCTTCACTGGGGCCTCATGGGGAAGGACAGTGCTACCACATTGGTTCTAGAGGATCAAGCTTCATTTTATTTTCAAACTTTACAATACAGTGATTTATTTATAAGGGTCCTGGTTCGTGGCCAGGCATAACTATAATAACAAATACTTCAAAAGCAGAGAAGGTTCTCGCCTCTGGAAAAGAGATGTGTTCAATCACCAGCAAAGTTCATTACGAGTTTTCACATGCCCTCAGTCTTTAAAGAGTATTGCAAGAAAGGAAAGAAAATCATTATATTGAAGAGATGTCTGAACCCACATGTTTACTGCAGTTCTATTCACAGTAGCCAAGACAGGGAATCAACACAGGTGCCCATCAGTGGGTGAATAGGGGGAAAAAATATGATATATGTACACACTGGAATACTACTTAGCCTTTTAAAAGAATGAAATCCTGTCAGGAGTGGCAATATGGAAGAACCTGGAGGATACTATGTTAAGCAAAATAAGTCAAGTACAGAAAGATAATTACCTCATGTTCTCACTCATAAGTAGGAGCCAAAAAAAACTGAACTCATGGAAGCAGAGTAGAATTTTGATTATTAGAGGCTGGAAAAGGTAGCGGATGAAGGAGGATACAGTGAGGTTAGTCAATGGCTATAAACTTATAAAGATGGTTATAAAATTATAAAGCTAGATGGCAGGAGTAAGTTCTAGTGTTCTGTAGCATAGTAAGGTGAATACAGTTAACAAGAATTTAGTTTTCAAATAGCTAGAAGAGAGGATTTTGAATGTTCACAACACATAAAAATGATAACTGTTCAAGATGATGGATGTGCTAATTTCCCTGATTTGATCATTATACATTGTATACATATATCAAAATATCACTCCATATCCCATAAATAAGTATAATTATTACAAGTCAACTAAAAATAAAAGGAAAAAAAAGAGCATTGGAAGAGTATTAGAATTGGCCAGTCAAGGAAAAAGGAAATTTGTGGTCTATTATGAATATATTATTTCAAATCTCAGATAGGTTTGTTGAAATAGTATGGTCTATTTCTAATGCTTTAAATGTTAGCAACTAAGAGATCGTCAAAAATAGGCATACTTTAAAGGCAAATTAGAATCATTTCAGTAATTTAGTGTCATTTTTTAAATATCCAAGATAATAAACATGATTATTGCTTTTCCTTTTTACCATGTTGAGTGTTTACTGCAAATTCCTTCGATCTATTCAAAGAGTAACAAAGCATGTAATTGCAGATACTCAAAGCATATCAGATTTCTATTTAGAAAAATGTGTAACGATGAAAGACTAACATTGCTGTCTCTGAGTTCTTATTTTAGCATATGAAAAGTAAAACTCTTCAGTCTTTTGGACCCAGGAAAGGCATAATTAATTGTATGGTGCTGATCAATTTACATATATGATTCCATACATTAACCCCAAGATTTCAATCTTTCTTCTCCATTCCAAAGGTCTCTAGACTACTTCCATTTCTATTTGCAATTCACTTGACCCAACAAAGTTTCAAGAATCTACCCTAAGAAAATAATCACAGAAATGTAAAAATATGAATCATATAGATATTCATTGCAGCTTGGTTTATAGTAATTTTTTTAGTGGAACTAACCTAAGAGCCTGTAGAAATAGCAAAAGTAATTGATTGAGTAAATTATGATATTTCAAGCAATGGAATATAATGAGTCATTTAAAATTATGTACCAGGCTTGGCACAGTGGCTCACGCCTGTAATCCCAGCACTTTGGTAGGCCAAGGTGGGAGGATTGCTTGAGGTCAGGGATTCAAGATCAACCTGGGCAGCACGGCAAAATGCCATCTCTACCAAAAAAAATTAAAAATCAGTTGGGTATAGTGGCATGCACCTGTGGTCCCAGTTACAAAAGAGGCTAAGGTGGGAGGATCGCTTGAGCCTAGGAGGTCAAGGCTGCAGTGAGCTATGATTGCACCACTGCACTCCAGCCTGCGTGGCAGAGTGAAAACCTGTCTCAAATAAGTAAATAAATAAAAGTATATGCTAAATGAGTTTTTAAATATTTGCAACATATAGCCAGGCACAGTGGCTCACTCCTGTAATCCTAACACTTTGGGAGGCCAAGGCAGGCAGATCACTCGAGGTCAGGAACTCGAGACCAGTCTGGCCAACATGGCGAAACCCGATCTCTACTGAAAATACAAAAATTAGCTGGGAGTGGTGGCACACGCCTGTAATCCCAGCTACTCAAGAGGCTGAGGCATAAAAACTGCTTGAACCTAAGAGGTGGTGGCTGCAGTGAGCTGAGGTCATGTCACTGCACTCCAGCCTGGGTGACAGAGCAAGACTCTGTCTTTAAAAAATATATATATAATTTATATAAATATATATAATATATAAATTATATATATTTACAACATATGATTCAGTAAAAATAGTACACTACCTAAAGTCATTTGTATATGATCTTCTGAAAAATCTATACAACAAAATATTAATATTAATTATAGCTCTTCTATAATCAAAAGCTTTTAAGTAATTATTAATTTCTTCTTGACACTTTTCTGTATTTAAAAAATATTTTTTACAATATGCATATAGTGTTTTTATTACTCATTTATTTAATAAATACTTATTGAGTACCTACCATACACCAAGCCCCATTAAAGGTGCTAAAGATACAATAGTAAACAAAAGAGATACAAATCCAGCCAGGCGCAGTGGTGTGCACCTGTAGTCCCAGCTACTAGGGAGGCTGAGGTGGGAGAATCACTTGAACCCAGGAATTTCAGGCCAGCCTGGGCAGTGAGACCCCCATCTCTGAAAAAAAAATTATTGACCTCATGGAGCTTATGTTCTATTTGGAAAGATGGACAATAATCAAAATATGAGTATATGTAAAAGGTATAGTACAGTATAATAGGACTAGAGAGAAAAATTAAGCAGGAAGGAAAGAGGGGCAAGAGATATTAGAGGAGTACATTTTAAAATATGTTATTCATGGAACATCTCACTTGGAAAGTGCCATCTGAGTGAAGCCCTAAAGAAAATGGGGTCAGCCATGTGATATCTGGGGGAAGAGCCTTCCAGGAAGAGAAATTAACAATTACAAAGGTCCTGAAGTACGATCAGGTCTGTCAGGTTCAAGGGACAGCAAAGAAGCCAGTGATCTGGAATAGAAACAATAAAGGAGAGAATGGTAGCAAAACCAGGTCAGGATGAGCCTTTTGGTTCGTAGAAAACACTGTTTTTACCCTGAGTGAGAAGAGAAGTCACTGGAGGACTCTGTGCTAGGAATTTACATGATCTAATTTGTGTTTTAACAGGATCACTCTGGCTGTAGGGGGCACAGTCAGAGGTAGGGAAACCACTGCTATGACCCGAATGTTTATGTCCTCCAAGAATTCATATGTTGAAGTCCTAATTCCCAATATGACGGTATAATATTTGGAGGTTGGGCCTTTAGGAGGTAATTAGGCCATAAGAGTGGCACCCTCATGAATGAGACTAGTGCTCTTATAAGAAGGGACACTGGCTGGGTGTGGTGGCTTATCCCTGTAATCCCAGCCCTTTAGGAGGTTGAGACAGACAGATCACTTGAAGTCAGGAGTTTAAGACCACCCTGGCCAACATGGTAAAACCCCATCTCTACTAAAAATACAAAACATTAGCTGGGCCTGGTGATGCACACCTATAATCCCAGCTACTTGGGAGGCTGAGTCACATGAATTGCTTGAACCCGGGAGGCAGAGGTTGCAGTGAGCCAAGATTGCAACCACTACATTCCAGCCTGGGCAACAGAGCAAGACTCTGTCAAAAAAAAAAAAAAAAGAGGAAGAAGAAGAAGAAGAGGAGGAGGAGGAGGAGGAAGAAGAAGAGGAAGGAGAAAGAGAAGGAGAAGGAGGAGGAGCATGGAGAGGTGATCTCTCTCTCTGCCATGTGAGGATACAGCAAGAAGGCATTCATCTACAAACCAGAAAGAGGACCCTCACCGGGAACTGAATAGGCCAACATCTTGATCTTGGACTTCCCAGCTTCCACAACTAAAGGACTAAATTTCTGTCTTTTAAGCCACCTAGTATATGTTATTAATTTATGTTAATATGTTAGTTAGCCCAAACCGACTAAGATAGAAATTAGTACCAGGAGGGGGATGCTGCTGTAATAGATACATATTACAATTCTCCAGGTGAGAGTTAATGGTGGCTTGGACCAAATTAGTGACAATAAATGTGATAATGGAAAGCCGACAAAATTTAGATTTGTTTTGAAAATAGATATGAGGGGATTTGCTGAACAATCAGACCTGGAGGGTGAAAGAGAAAGAGAACGAAGTTTGATAGTAAGAATTTTGATATGATCAACTAGAAGAATGGAATTATGATCACATGAGATGAAGAGAAGTGCAGAAGGATTTTGTGGGAACACTGGGAGCTCCATTTTGGACACATTAAGTTTGAGATGCCTGTCGGAGATCCACATGCAGATGTACAGTAGCTAATAAGATATGTGGTTCTTGAGCTCTGGGAAGAGATCCAGGCTAGACACAGAAGTGTGGGAGTCACCAGCATTTAGAAACTTAAAGCCATGAAACTAAATGATGTCACCAAGGGAGTAAATTTAGATACAAATGAGAAGAGATTCAAGGGCTGATCCCTGAGGTACTCCAGTATTTGAAAGCAAAAGAGATGAGGAGAAACAGTGAAAGACACTAACTAGAAGGGTAAGATTAAAAAAAGAAAAGAAAAGAAAAAACCTAGGCATGTGTAAGGTCCTGGAAGCCAAGAGAAGGAGAAGGTGGTTCAAAGAAAAAGATCAACTGTGACTGATGCTACTGATTGGTCAAATAAGATAAGACTGACCATTTAACTTGCACTGTGCACCCACTGATGACCTTAATGAGTGGTTTCAGTGGAGCAGATTCCAGAGAGAGAAGAGAAATTGGAGACCATGAATACATACAATGTTTTGGGGTTTTTTTTTTTTTTGGTTTTTTTGAGACAGAGTCTCACTTTGTTGCCCAGGCTGAAGTGCAGTGATGTGATCTCAGCTCACTTCAGCCTCCACCTGCCCAGGTTCAAGCAATTCTCGTATCTCAGCCTCTTGAGTAGCTGGGATTAAAGGCACCCGGCACCGCACCCGGCACCACACCTGGCTAATTTTTGTATTTTTAGTAGAGACGGGGTTTCACCATGTTGGCCAGGCTGGTCTCAAACTCCTGACCTCAAGTGATCTGCCCACCTCAGCCTCCAAAAGCGCTGGGATTATAGGTGTGAGCCACCACGCCTGGCCATACATGCAATGTTTAAGGAGTTTTTGCTGTAAGTGGAAGTAGAGAAAGAGGACAGGGGCTGGAAGTATTGGGTTATTTTTTTAAAATGGAATAAGTAAAATAAATACAATGTATTTCATTACTAAAGACATTTAAGTCATTCATAGAATTTTAAAATATATTTTAGGAACAACTTGTTCCCAATTTTGTCTCAATAATCACCTCTTGTCAAAATGAAGTGTGGAAAACCTAGGTTTCATGACTTCTCTGCGTAAACTAGTAATCAAATCTAATGAGGAGTGTTCAGTGTGATCTGGAGTGGTCTAGCTTCTGGGATATTTTTATAACTGGGTTCTAAATAAACATCTACCTCTGTGTACTACCCCACCACCTCAGGGTTAACCTCTACTTAAAGGAATCTTCCAAATTGTGTAAATAAGCATTTGCAGCCCTAATTGATAGCCTAGAAACATGTTTAAGACAAGGCTGTATTTGTTAAGACTCTTGATGACATTTAGAAATGAGCCTTGGAAAAATTTGTCAAGACTCCAAAGATATTTGAGGTCAATAACTTTTTTTCAAATTGAGTTTCGGGGCCAAGTAATGCAAAATGCCAGTACGTTCAAAGACATAGTTTGCTTTCAGAAGCTAGTATTTTAACGCTAGCTAAAGCGAAAAATATGTTGCAGTATCCTTACTGTAATTTTTCATTTAACTCTACAACTTTCTTCTTTAATTCCTGGTTCTCCTTGATTGCAGTGTGAGCTGTGATTTCTGTTCTGATTTTAGAAGTGGAAAGTGCTGCTGATTCTTCTTCTAGCTCCTGAACTCTGTCTCTCAAAGAGGTAAGGAGAGATGATTTTCTGGCATTGTTTTCCTTGTAGCTCTCCATTTCAGCTTTCAATTCTTGATAGGAGACTTCTTTAGAAAGCATCTTGGATCGGAGGTCTCGAAGCTAACATGGAAAAGAAGTTAAAAAAAAAAAACACTTTAACAACCTAAGTTTGAAGCATCTTTAAGAAACCCAAAGCCATCATTTAAATGTTCACTCTTTTATTCGTGACTTAATCTAACTTTATTTTCTTTTCTAATATTTGTATCTGTATTACCAAATGAGAAATTATGCCTAAATAATTGACTTTATAATCTATCTTTTCCAAAACCAATTGAGCAATGTCTTACGTTGTTTAGTCTCATTCAGGAGAAGTTTATGATGTTGATTGCATAAGCAATAAAATATTTTGCAATGGTCCACATTTTCTAAATCTGTATTGCTGTTATTGCTGCTGATAAACAGTTAGACAAGCAACCTACAAATCACATGGTCGGTGATTTCACAGCCGTAACTGTTCCCCACTTAAACACAGACTACTCAGTATGTCACTATATTTCTCACACTTATCTCCTGGACTCTAACCATGAGTGACAAAGAAAAATAAAATTTCAATTTCTGGGGAAAAAAAAAAAAAAACATAAGAGAAAAGAAAAATCCTTATAGAATTTATATGAAGAAAACATTTTAACTTTTATGAGTTCTGTGATATCAAAACGCTGAACAACATAGGTGCCCTATTGAGTTAAAATGTCAGATCTACCCTATGAGAAAACGTTATGAAAGCATGTACTTCTTTGGAGCTGTGAGTGCGCATACATACATTTATTCACACACACATTACCAACTCATCTTTCTACAGGGTCCTGGCAGCCTTAGTGAGAAATCACAGGCCAGTCTAGAACTCCTTGGGGCCACCAGGCTATAAGCAGAATGAGTTTAGGAAGACTCTCAGAAACTCCACTCTAAATCTGAGCTAGCCTACAGGGTAGACGGATCCCACTCTTCTTCCTAGAATTTCCCCAGCCAGTTGGAACTAACACAGGAAAGGGATTCAGAATTCCCTCCTAAGAACTCCAGATTGCAAGCAATCCACATTAAAGGAAGATATTCTGAGAGATGCTGAAAGTTCTCTGAGGCCCATGGAGCTTTACTTAACATCTTCAGGCGCCCTCAGATCTCTCAAGGCTGTATAGCTCCTCTGAGATCCAGAATTCAGCCCAAGCCACCAGGCTTTACAGTCTGGCAAATGCGTAACTTTTCAGGAATTCTAGGTGATAGGCACAAAGAGAGCATGTTTCAACTTTGCCAAAAGCTTTAAATCTATATCCACTGTCCTATTTCTAATCACTCCTACTTTGTTTCCTTTTTTTTTTTTTTTTTTTTTTTTTGAGACGGAGTCTCACTCTGTCGCCAGACTGGAGTGCAGTGGCGTGATCTCGCCTCACTGCAACCTCCACCTCCCAGATTGAAGCGATTCTCCTGCCTCAGCCTCCCGAGTGGCTGGGACTACAGATGCTCACTATCATGCCCAGCTCACTTTTATATATATATATATATATATATATTTTTTTTTTTTTTTTTTTTTTTTTTTTTTGAGACGGAGTCTTGCTCTGTCACCCAGGCTGGAGTGCAGTGGCCGGATCTCAGCTCACTGCAAGCTCCGCCTCCCGGGTTTACGCCGTTCTCCTGCCTCAGACACTTTTATATTTTTAGTAGAGACAGAGTTTCACTATGTTGGCCAGGATGGTCTGGATCTCTTGACCTCGTGATCCGCCTGCGTCGTCCTCCCAAAGAGCTGGGGTTACAGGAGTGATCTGTTTCACTTTATAAGAAGCTAAGAAGGCCCATTTCTGAGTGATGGAGATGCATTTTCTTACCTCAGACTGAGCACATTCAAATTTGACCAAAGTTGCTGCAAGTTCACTTCGAGCATTTTGAGCCACATTCCTATAGTGATTTAACTGCTCCCGCGTGACCGGGACTTCCAAAAGATGATCGTAAGTTTCCTAGTAGAATTCCCCCAAAATACAAAATATAAAGAAGAGTGTTAAACGATCTTTTCTGTGCAGCTGCACAAAGCAAGATTAAAGGCAGAAGCATTCTTTGTATTCCAAATGTGTCAAACATGCTACCCAGAGAAATGTTATATTCAGACCATTTGGTTCTCATTCTCAAAGTTCAAAGGGAGGCAGGAGAAAGTTCAGGAACAAATGATGTGCTCCTCCAGGATGGTGATGAAATTTATCATTTAAGAAGTGGCCTAGGGCAGGGTGTGTTGGCTCACGCCTATAATCCTAGCACTTTTGGAGGCCAAAGCAGGAGGATTGCTTGAGGCCAGAAGTTCCAGACCAGCCTGGGCAACACAGCAAGACCTTATCTCTACAAAAAGAAATTTTTTTTTTTAATTTGTCAGGCATGGTGTCATGCACCTGTAGTCCTATCTACTTCGGAGGCTGAGGCAGGAGGATCACTTGAGCCCAGGAATTTGAGGTTTCAGTGAGCTATAATTGCACCACTGCACCCCAGCCCAGCCAACAGAGAGAGAGACTGCCTCTAAAAATGAGAAAACAAAAAAAGATTTTCCTTCCACCCAACTCAAATGGTATTTGAATCAATAGACTCAACAAAGAGCTATCAGAGGAGAACAATGCTACATCCTGTGCAACTAGGGACAGTTTTCGTTGTTTTTCTTTGTCCAGATCACAAAGATGATCAACTCATTTCTTGTCTGTTGATTTAGGTGTCTCATTTATTGATCAAAGAGATCATGTGATCCAAATGTAAAAGGCTGTCTCCTTTGTAACTATTTACTATGCCTTTTATACTCAGTCTCATAACCTCATAACCATGATATTCTCAATCTCATAATCTCATACCCATGAATCATGAAGGCAACTGAAATGAACATGTGAGATGAGAGATGGCAGGGTCACACACGGACAGCCCCTGCCCATCTGGAAGGGAACAGCTCTCAGCTTCACTGATGGTTGCAGATACAGAAGTAAGGATTTCCAGCCTGGCCAAACCACTCTAATTTTGGAATTTCCAATTCCAAATCATTCCAGTTTTTCAAGACAAGCCATATATCCAGACTTTTTGAAGTGTAAATTCCCGGTTTTTGCAGGTTGGCAACTGATTTAAATGTTTAAAAAAGAAACACATATAAATGAAATAAACACACCTGCAGAGCAGATTTGGTGGGTTTGGCCTGCGGGCTGCAGACTGCACCCTCTGGTCCCGTTTCCATCTGACTCATGCCATATGCCTGCTTCCTTCAAGAATTATGACTGAGGTTGGATATCTACACCACCTCTACGGAGTTTCCAAGGCCTGTGGTGTTTGTGAAAGACCCAGAAGAAAGCCATTCGTTTTTGAAGGAATACGAAAGAGGTCACATAAAGGAGGATTTCCTGGAGTATCTAAATGGCCTCAGGAGGCTCAGCGATAAAATATTTTTAAGAATGCCAGAGACTACTCCACTGCCAGCAACTACTGTTTGATATAGTCATGAATGTAAAAGTCATCTTAAAGCTCATAACTTTACAACAAGCATCATGACCAGTGTGATTCAATCCACAAAATGCCAAACAAAACCTTCAGAGCTCTTAGTAACAGCTAGTGTTTGCCAATCATAGCACAACCAAGAAGATGGTAGACATGTACTCTGGAGAAAAAGCATAAAAAGTTTAACTGAATCTCTTATTAGAGAGCCACATCCTGTTCAGACTCATTCAATAGTCAGAGGGTCTTCTCCACCCTGACCACCACGCCATATTTTCTAAACTAGGCCATATGAGGACACAGGTCACTTATAAGAGATTTGTATGGCATACCGTTTTATAAAATGTATTAGGAAAATAAGTTTCCCAATGGCTATGATTATTTCTTTCAATGACTAACTTTTTTTTTTTTTTTTTAAGAAAAGAAGCCAGGCCAGGTGAAGTGGCTCATGCCTGTAATCCCAGTATTTGCGGAGAATGAGGCAGAAGGATCACTTGAGCCCAGGAGTTCCAGACCAGCCTGTGCAACAGTGAGACCCCATCTCTACAAAAAATTGGCTGGGCATGGTAGCATGTTCCTGTTGTCCCAGCTACTTGGGAGGCTGAGGTGGGAGGAGTGCTTGAGCCTCAGGAGGTCAAGCTGCAGTGAGCTGTGGTCGCACCACTGCACTCCAACCTAAGCAGCAGAGCAAAACACTGTCTCAAAAAAAAGAAAGAGGAAAGGAAGAAAGGAAGAAAGAGAAAGAAAGAAAGGAAAGAAAGAAGGAAAGAAAGAAAGAAAGAAAGAAAGAAAGAAAGAAAGAAAGAAAGAAAGAAAGAAAGAAAGAAAGAAGAAAAGAAAGAAAGAAAGAAAGAAAGAAAGAAAGAAAGAAAGAAAGAAAGAAAGAAAGAAAGAAAGAAAGAAAGAAAGAAAGAAAAGAAAGGAAGGAAGGAAGGAAGGAAGGAAGGAAGGAAGGAAGGAAGGAAGGAAGGAAGGAAGGAAGGAGAAAGGGAAGGGAAGGGAAGGAAAGGAACAGAAAAGAAAAGAAAAGAAAAGAAGCTATATATTAAGATATCATTCCCTTGACACTGGAGTCGGGACTACATTTGGAGAGCTCTTTTGATGACTGAGTTTATAAGATAGTTGCTGGATCTAAATCACCCTCAGAGTCCAGCAGACTGGAGATTATCCACCAAGTAATATTTACTGATAGCCTACTCTGGATCAGGCACTGAGCCGACAGTCTAAAAAGGGAAACAGAATTTATCAAACAACCACACTTAGAATTGTATAATTACAAAATGAAATAAATGCAAGGAAGGCAAAAAGGCAGCTAACAAAGGAAAATGACTTCAGATGAAGGAGGTGGAAGGAAAGAGTTCCCTGAAGAAGTAATGAATTTTTTTTCTTTATAAGATGGAGTTTCACTCTTGTTGCCCAGGCTAGAGTGCAATGGCGCGATCTCGGCTCACTGCAACCTGCAGCTCCCGGATTCAAGTGATTCTCCTGCCTCAGCCTCCCAAATAGCTGAGATTACAGGCGTGCACCACCATGCCCTACTAATTTTGTATTTTTAGTAGAAATGGGGTTTCTCCATGTTGGTCAGGCTGGTCTCGAACTCCCAATCTCAGGTGATCTGCCTGTCTCAGCCTCCCAAAGTGCTGGGATTACAGGCATAAGCCACCATGCCCTGCCAGAAGTGATGATTAAATAAGAATGAAATAGTCAATGGAACAGTCTGGCCAGGTGCAGCGGCTCACATCTGTAATCCCAGCACTTTGGGAAGCCGAGGCAGGCAGATCACAAGGTCAGGAGATCAAGACCAGCCTGGCTAACATGGTGAAATCCTTTCTCTACTAAAAATAAAAATAAAAAAAATAACTGGGTGTGGTGGTGGGCGCCTGCAGTCCCAGCTACTCAGGAGGCTGAGGCAGGAGAATGGTGTGAACCCGGGAGGCAGAGCTTGCAGTGAGCCGAGATCGCACCACTGCACTCCAACCTGGGTGACAGAGCGAGACTCCATCTCAAAAAAAAAGTGAAATAGTCAAGAGGTATTGAAGCAGGAGCTGCCCACATCATTCAAATAGCAAAAAGTCCATGCAAGGGCCCTGTGGCAGGGATCTGGCCCATGCAGGCAAGTATCTGAGAGAAAGCAGCGATGCCTACAGACAAACACACACGAAAACTAGTGGCAGTGGGGTTTGAAAGGCAGCTCTGAGATCATTAATATATTTTGTATTTGGTAGGGCTTTTTTTTCAGAATAACCCTGGCCATTCTTATATATTCATTTTCCCATATGAAATTCAAAATCTTCTTGGAAAATTCCAAAAAATTGTGTTGGTATTATTATTGGGGTCACGTTAATTTTATAAATAAACTATGGAGAATTTATATGTTTTAAATGTTGAGTCTTCCAACTAAAATCATTCTTCTCATTTGTTCAAGAAGTCTTATTCTTTTTTCTTTTCTTTTCTTTTCTTTTTCTTTTGAGAGAGTCTCCCTCTCACCCAGTCTGGAGTGCAGTGATGCAATCTCGGCTCACTGCAACTTTCACCTCACTGCAACTTTCGCCTCCCAGGTTCCAACCTCCCAAATAGCTGGGATTACAGGCATATGCCATGACACCTGGCTAATTTTTGTATTTTTAGTAGAGACAGGGTTTCACCATGTTAGCCAGGCTGGTCTCGAACTCCTGACCTCAAGTGATCCACCCACCTTGGCCTCCCAAAGTGCTGTGATTACAGGCGTGAGCCACTGAACCCTGCCAAGAAGTCTTATTCTTATTAGCAATTTAGATTTACTATATTTTGTAGTTTATCTCTAAAAATATTATCTTTTTGTCATCTTGTAAATGGGATCTACTTATTCCTATATATTAAATATGTACCTAAATCTTTTTTATGTTTCTTATTGTTTGGAATTGTTTTCAAATGATTCTCCTGGGTTTTGCACTGTAAACACACAAACCATTTGTAAATAATGAAAATTTCACCTCCTTCTTTCCAATTTTCATACTTCTATTCCTTTTCTTGACTAATTGCATTGGTAATAACCCCAGAACATTTGATATGGTCTGGATGTGTCCCCACTCAAATCTCATGTCCCCACTCAAATCTCATCTTGAATTGTTCCCATAATCACACATGTCATGGGAGGGATTCAGCAGGAGGTAATTGAATCATGAGGGGGGCAGTTACCCCTGTACTCGTGATAGTGAGTTCCCACAAGATCTGATGGTTTTATAAGCAACTTATCCTTTTGCTTAGCACTTCTTGCTGCTGCCACGTGAAGAAGGATGTGTTTGCTTCCTCTTCTGCCATGATTGTAAGTTTCCTGGGGCCTCCCCAGCCATGCTGAACTGTGAGTCAAATAAACCTCTTTCCTTTATAAACTACCCAGTCTCAGGTATGATTTTATTAACAGCATAAGAACTAATACCACATTGTTAAACATTAATAGTAATAATGGACATTTTGTCTTGTTCCTAACTTTCATAGGAGTGTATTTGGGTTTTCCCCCTAAGCATTATGGTAGATTTAAGCCTTGACATCCTGGGTTCAGGTGATCCTTCTGCCTCAGTCCCTCGAGTAGCTAGGACTACAAGCATGTGCCACCACACCTGGCTAACTTTTTGTATTTTTGGTAGAGACAGGGTTTCACCATGTTGGCCATGCTGGTCTTGAACTCCTGGCCTCAAGTGATCTGCCCGCCATGGCCTCTCAAAGTGCTGGGATTACAGGTGTGAGCCACCATGCCTGGCCTTATTTTATTTTTTATATTCAGTGCTTTAAGTCTATCTTAAATTTATTTGGTTTATAATGTGTAAGTACAGTTCTAAGCTTTCTTTTTCTAATCCCATTCATGAAGCCTCCACCCTTATAACATAATCATCTTCTCCCAAAGGTCCCACCTCCTAATACCGTCTTCTTGGAGGTAAGGATTTCAGCATATGAATTAGCGGAGCAACACAAACATGAAAGCCATAGCAGACTTTCTAAGCATAAAAGCAATGCAAGAACATTCAAGAAAAAGAGCACAGATGACAACAAAATTTTTAAATGTGTAAGCAGAATTTAAAGTGAAAGAGCAAACTGGAAAAATGTTTCCAGAAATAATACAAAGAGTCAAAACTTTAATATGCAAAGAGCCTACTCACACCAATAAGAAAACCAATGACCTAAGATAAAACTTCTATAGAAGAATTAACAATTATCCGAGGGGCCATAAATGGCTAATAAAATGAGAAATGTCCCACCTCACTGATCATCAATTAAATACAAATTATAATACCAGTGAGATATTATTTCTGATCTTTGAAACTAGCAACATTTTAAATATATTTAATAATTAAGCATATTGGCCAGGTGCGGTGGCTCACATCTGTGATGCTAGCACTTTGGGAGGCTGAGGCAGGCCGATCATGAGGTCAGGAGTTCAAGACTAGCCTGACCAACATGGTGAAACCCCTAAAATACAAAAATTACAAAAATACAAAATTACAAAAATACAAAATCTACTAAAAATACAAAAATTAGCTGGGCATGGTGGCGCATGCCTGTAATCCTAGCTACTCAGGAGGCTGAGGCAGGAGAATCACTTGAACCCAGGAAGCAGAGGCTGCAGTGAGCCAAGATCATGCCACTGCACTCCAGCCTGGGTGACAGAGTGAGACTTTGTCTCAAAAGTAATAATAATAATGATGATAATAATAATAATTAGGCATATTAAAAGATAGTTCTATAAGAAAGACATACTAATACACTGCTCAAATAAAGATAAACTGGTACAAAATTTCCAGAAAAGTATTTGGCAATATGTATCATTTAAAAAGTTTAAAAGTTGATACGATTTGTCCCAGTGAATTTCTTTCTCATGATCTTATCAAAAGAAATGGAAATATACCCAAAAATTAAACACAAAAATTTTCAGAAAGGTACTCTTTAGCAACATTTTCAAAAAATCTGCAATAGCAAATATTTAAAACAATTAGAGTTCAAAAATAAAAGAATGTTAACATAAAGAAAAACAATAATGATACATTCACACAATGAAATTATATTCAGTAATTAAAAATTATATTTTTGGAGAAAAAGGTCATTAGGTCCTGATATATTAATCCTCATAAATGGGTTGATACTGTTATCCTGGGAGTAGGTTAGGTATCACCAGAGTGGCTTTGTCATAAAATCAAGTTCTCTCTCACTCATGCTTTCTGGCCCTTCTACCCTTCCACCATGGGATGACCCTCAAAAGACACCACACCATGCTTTTGGACCTCCCAGTCTCCAGAACTATGAACAGAATAAACTTATTTTCCTCATATTTTACTCAGTCTGTGGTATTCTGTTATAGTAACAGAAAAAGGACTAAGACACTGCCTCTCCACTATTATCTCCCTTACAAAAATATTCACCCATGTGCATAGAGATATGTATACAGATGTTCATCCATACCATTATTTGTTTTGGGTTTTTGTTTTTGAGGCAGAGTCTCACTCTGTCGCCAGGCTGGAGTGCCGTGGCTCGATGTCACTGCAACCTCCGCCTCCCGGGTTCAAGTGATTCTCCTGCCTCAGCCTTCCGAGTAGCTGAGACTGCAGGCATGCACTACCATGCCCAGCTAATTTTTGTATTTTTAGTAGACACGGGCTTTCACCATGTTGGTCAGGCTGGTCTCAATCTCTTGACCTCGTGATCTTCCTGCCTCAGCCTCCCAAAGTGCTGTGATTACAGGTGTGAGCCACCATGCCCAGGGAATACCATTATTTGTAATGGCAGCAAGAAGGATGAGGATGTTGAAACTGTAAATTCCTGTTGACAAAGCAATTATCAAATAAAAGTATTTCTATACTATTGAATCCTATGCAACAGGTAATATGAGATAGATCTCTATGCTTGGGTATGGTAATATCCTTAAGACATCACTGAACAAAAATAAGAAAGTATAAATTCATTGTTTGTTACTGTCTTTCATAAAACACATGCAGAAGGAAAAGTATTGTGTTTTGTCTATAAATATATTTAGAGACAAGAAAAAAAAGAATTTTACAGAATCCCCATCACCTGATAACAGTATTTATCCCTGAGGGTGACATGACAATTGAAGTTGTGGGGAGAGGGGCAGTGATTTGACTTTTTCAATAAGGATATATTTACTCATTATTTGTACAACTAAATATAATATAAAGAAAAGAAAAACACTAGGAAGAAGTGTTACTATGGTTTTCTTTTGGTTGTAGCATAGACTTTATTATTTTCTTTATTATATACATATGTATACACACACACACACAGACATATATATATATATATATATATTTTGAGATCAGAGTCTCACTCTGTTGTCCTGGCTGGAGTGCAGTGGTGCAATCTTGGCTCACTGCAACCTCCACCTCCTGGATTCAAGCGATTTTCCTGCCTCAGTCTCCCAAGTAGCTGGGACTACAGGCATGCACCACCACATCTGGCTAATTTTTGTATTTTTAGTAGAGATAGAGTTTCAATCATGTTGTCCAGGCTGATCTTGAACTCAACTGATTTACCCGCCTCAGCCTCCCAGAGTGCTGGGATTACAAGCGTGAGCCACCACACCCCGCCTATGCTTCTATATTTACAAATGCTTTACAATAACTGTATTGCTTTCACAATTAGAATAAACATTCCCTCTTAAATTTAAAAAAAGGAGACAAGGACAGACTAAAATCACCAATCCTGCTATGCTGTGTCTTTACGAAGAAGGTAATGACAAAGAAACAACCATAGGTAACACAGACTTGAACAGATATGAAGGCTGATATTTGGGGGGTTTTCTCTCTTAATTCAGTCCTCCTGGAGTTCATAAAATTTTCTGAAAATTCTTCAACTTTTCCTGTATCAAACAATCTTCACCTAAAAAATTTTTTTACCCTATTTAAAATGGCAAGATGAAATAAAAACTCATCCGTTTGTTCTCACCTGAGGACAATCTAAGTTATTAGGTACCTCTCAGCTAACCCATGCAGCAATTTTAGATTAGTTTCAGAGAGCCAACCACATATGATTTGATTCTGCTACTGATATTATTATGATAATGATTGAAATTGTCTCACAGGGTGGCTCATAGCCTTTTCAGAATAAAGGATGGTTTCAAAGCTCAATGGCATAAAGCAAAGATAAGCTTATTCATAATTTGGTACACAATGTGCCCAATTATCTGACCTGGGGACAATGTCTTGGGCCAGTCTTGCTACTATGGTATTTAGTTGTCTTATTATCCCACGGACGAAAAAATGAGAAGAAAATCACTGCCTGCCCCTGACACACAAAAGCTCCTAAATCCATTCCATTCTTATCATTCTATCCCATAACCAGCCTCCTCTTTGTCCCAGCATTATCCCATGCTGCAGTGCACAATCATATTACCGTAGGCTCTTCTATTATGGAATGCCTCCTTGTGCCTGTCTCCTCTCCCTCTCCCGCTCTTTCTATTTCTCTCTACCTCTCTTTCTCCCCATGCCCCCACCAAGCTTCCAGTGTAAACAACTCCTTCTAAGAAGCTCTCCCCTACTGTCCATGTTCTTCTCACTACATAAAGTTTCTTTCCTAATTTACAGTGTATACATTAAGTCTTGCAAGTTGCATTTCTCCAATCTAATCATTCAACCTGTCAAATTTTGACTATTTGCCAATTCTCCCCACTTGGGAGGACTTTCCTTGTCCTCCTGGTTTTCTTCCTTCTTCTATCTGCTCTTGGTTTCTGGGGCCCACTAGAGCCTGCAGGGGAGAGTGTGGCAGCTGTGGGACCCAGAAAATTTATCTGAGCATCTATAATTTAGCAGTTGTGGGAAAAGTTTTGGAAGAAGACATTTCTGCATAAAATGAAGTATGGTGAAAAAGCTGATCATATTGTTTTTACATTATTTTCCCATTTCTTTTCTCTTGGGTGTTACTCTTATTCGATTAAAAATCCTTCTAATATGGCTAAGCTCGATAGCTCACACCTGTAATCCCAAAACTTTGGGATGCTGAGGCAGGCGGATCACTTGAGGCCAAGAGTTCATAGCCAGCCTGACCAACATGGCAAAACCCTATTGAAAATGCAAACAAAATTATCTAAGCATGGTGGTGCACACCTGTAGTCCCAGCTACTTGGGAGGCTGAGGCACAAGAATTGCTTGAGCCTGGGAGGTGGAGGTTGTAGTGACAATGATGGTGCCACCACACTCCAGCGTGGGCAACACCGTGTCTCAAAAAAAAAATTCTTCTAATTCAACATCCTTGTTGAAGTGAATGCAGTACTCTAAAATATTCTTAACACTCTTGCTCCCCTGAGTCTTCTTTTCATTGGGTGGGCAGGGGCTGCACTTAGAAAAGCATTCACTCTTCACAAAACAGTCCTGTTATTCCCTCACCTAAAACTCAGGCAATTAAGGCCTAAAAGGGGGATTATATTGCTGGATAGAAAACAAGTAGAAGGCCGGGGGCAGTGACTCACACCTGTAATCCCAGCTACTCAGGAGGCTGAGGCAGGAGAATCGCTTGGATCCAAGAGGTGGAAGTTGCAGTGAGCCAAGATCTTGCCACTGCACTCCAGTCTGGCGACAGAGTGAGACTCTATCTCAAAAAAAAAAAAAAAAAAAAAAAAAAAAACGGCCAAGCAGGGTGGCTCACACCTGTAACCCCAGTACTTTGGGAGACCGAGGCAAGTGGATCACTAGGTCAAGAGATTGAGACCATCCTGGCCAACATGGTGAAACCCCATCTCTACAAAAAATACAAAAGTTAGCTGGGTGTGGTGGCCCGTGCCTGTAGTCCCAGCTACTAGGGAGGCTGACGCAGGAGAATCAGTTGAACCTAGGAGGTGGAAGTGCAGTGAGCCGAGATCATGCCACTGCACTCCAGTCTGGGTGAGAGAGAGAGACTCCATCTCAAAAAAAAAAAAGAGAAATGAAAGAAAACAAGTATAAGACAGGTGAAAGAAGAAGAAAGAAAGAAAGAAAGAAAGAAAGAAAGAAAGAAAGAAAGAAAGAAAGAAAGAAAGAAAGAAAGAAAGAAAGAAAGAAAGAAAGAGAGAGAGAGAAAGAGAGAAAGAGAGAGAGAAAGAGAGAGAGAAAGAAAGAGAGAAAGAAAGAGAGAGAAAGAGAGAAAGAAAGAAAGAAAGAAAGAAAGAAAGAAAGAAAGAAAGAAAGAAAGAAAGAAAGAAAGAAAGAAAGAAAGAAAGAAAGAAAGAAAGAAAGAAAGAAAGAAAGAAGAAGAGGGAGGGAGGGAGGGAGGGAGGGAGGGAGGGAAGGAGGGAGGGAGGAAGGGAAAGAGAGAGAAGGAAGGAGGGAGGGAGGGAGGGAGGGAAGGAAAGAAGGAAGGAAGGAAGGAAGGAAGGAAGGAAGGAAGGAAGGAAGGAAGGAAGGAAGGAAGGAAGGAAGGAAGGAAGGACAGACTAGTAGCAGATGTGGAAGCAATGATTGTTTTCTTTGCTGTATAATAAATAAAAACAAATTTAAACTATGCTTAATGGAGGGATGTGTAAAATGTCCCAGCTACTGCAGGAGACACTTTTCTTTGCTGTATAATAAATAGAAACAAATGTAAAGTATTCTTAATGAAGAGATACATAAAATGTCCCAGCCACTGCAGTGGACACTTTGGCACATACCCTGTGACCCAAAGTTCTACTTCTAATTTTATATGCATGTGCATGTTCTGTAAGTGTCCATCGATACAGAAATTAGTTAACTATAGTGTCACACGTGTCCATATGAAGAGACCACCAAACAGGCTTTGTGTGAGCAGTAAAGCTTTTTAATCACCTGGGTGCAGGCGGGCTGAGTCTGAAAAGAGAGTCAGCAAAGGGTGGTGGGGTTACCATTAGTTCTTATAGGTTTGGGATAGGCAGTGGAGTTAGGAGCAATTTTTGCAGGCGGAGGTGGATTTTACAAAGTACATTCTCAAGGGTGGGGAAATATTACAAAGTACCTTCTTAAGGGTGGGGGAATATCACAAAGTACATTATCCCAAGGGTGGGGAGGGTGTATTTGTCAAAAGGTCAATTGATCAGTTAGGGCAGGGCAGGAACAAATCACAGTGGTGGAATGTCATCAGTTAAGGCAGGACCTGGCTATTTTCACTTCTTCTGTGGTTCTTCAGTTGCTTCAGGCCATCTGGATTTATACCTGCAGGTCACAGGGGATATGATGGCTTAGCTTGGGCTCAGAGGCCTGACATTCCTGTCTTCTTATATTAATAAGAAATACAAAACAAAATAGTGGTGAAGTGTTAGGGCAGCAAAAATTCTGGGGGGTGGTATGGAGAGATAATGGGAGATGTTTCTCAGGGCTGCTTCAAGCAGGATTAGGGGCTGTGTGGGAACCTAGAGTGGGAGAGATTAAACTGAAGAAAGATTTTGGAGTAAGGGGTGATATTGTGGTGTTGTTAGAAGGTGCATTTGTCCTAAAGAATGGTTGGTGATGGCCTGGATGCAGTTTTGTGTAAATTTAGAAACTAAATGGAAGACACAGGTCTGAATAAAAGAAGGAAAAAAACAGGTATTAAAGGACTAAGAATTGGGAGGACCCAGGACATCCAATTAGAGAGCGTCCAAGGAGGTTCAGTGTAATTATTTGCTTGGTTGGCAAGTCTGTGGGCTCTATCCTTGAGGTTTTTTTTAATGTTGTCATATGCCAGGCCAGATTGATTTAGGTAAAAACAACACTCTTCATTTAAAAATATACAGAGTCCTCCTTTTTCAGCAGTGAGTAAATCGAGGCCTATTCCTGTCTTCTTATATTAATAAGGAAAACAAAAGAAAATAGTGACTACCAATGTTTTTTAGTTTGTCAATAATGATAGAGGGTTTATCACTAATGTGAAGTTGGAATACTCCCATCTGTTTGGCAACATGTGTGGCTGGGTTCTGGAGATAAAGAGTAAAGGATCATTTGGATGGTGGAAGGTTACCTAAAGAGATTCCAGTAGGCTGTTGTTGGGAGATGCATAAAGGAGCGGCAACAGGGATAGTTGTTTCTGTGGTTAGGGGTCCAAATATGGGGGAGCGGTGGAATTGACATATAAGGAGAAAGGTGCTGTAAGTAGATGCGGAGAAGTATGGCAGCTTGTTGGTGTGAAATGTCTAGGGAGTTCTCATCAAATCTGTCTAGAAAGTAAAGAAGTTCCTCAGGTGGGTAAAGATGAGGGTTATTAAAGGAGGTTCGGAGGTGCAGGGAAATGGGAGAGGTAGCCCAGTCGGCCTGTAGAGCGGGGATGGCTGTGTAAGAGCAGGGAGAAACGAAAATGTATAGCCAACAATTCTTTGCTAGAGAAGGATTGGAGGCAGTGAGGAGAGAGTGGGTGAGATTGAAAGTATGCTGGAGGTAACTAGGGAGAGGTAGAGAGAGACTGGAGAATGGGGGCAAAGATAACAGTGAGTAGAAAAGTAAAAAAAAGGACTTCATCAGGATGGAAGAATTGGAGTGTACCTTGCCACTGAAGATCTTCTATCCACTTCAAGAGAGACTTAAGGGTGGTGGTTTGAGGTAAAACCAGGAGATATCAGTTATGATGGTTTGGACTAAAAGTGTAAACTGGCAGTGTAAACAAGGGCAGGACATTTACAAGTAGCTGAGAATGGTGAATAGGAGATGGAACACTGAGAAGTGATTTCCTTGAGGACAGATTTCCAAGATGCAAAGGAAATGAGAGGTTCTAAGAGGCAGGCTAGCAGCTTGTAACCTACATGGAAGAGGTTATGAAATGACAACAGACTAGAATGAGCCTGTGAGGCTGGAAGGAGATATTTTCCTAGGTCCAAGAACCATTTGCCTTGTGTGGGAAGAGATTGATAGGTGGAAGTTTCAGTGGGACAGTAGGTGGGAATGACAGATGAGAACAAGAAAAACTGGCCATGAGGGACAGAAGTTGGACTGCTAACTGCTTCTTTAGCTACCTTATCAGTATAAGCGTTGCCCTGAGCAATGGGATCTGATGCCTTTTGATGGCCCTTGCAGTGAATGACTCCAGCTTCCTTTGGAAGTAAAGCAACCTTGAGAAGAGTTTTTATTAAAGAGGCATTAATGATGGAGGACATTTGCATAGTGAGGAAATCTCTTTCAGCCCATATAACAACATGGTGGTGCAGGATATGGAAAGCATATTTAGAGTCAGTATAAATATTGACACGTAGTCCCTTTGCAAGAGTGAGGGCCCGAGTTAAGGCAATGAGTCTGGCTTGCTGAAAGGTAGTGGAGGGGGGCAGAGCGGCAACCTCAATGATAGATTTGGAAGATACTATAACACAGCCTGCCTTTGCTGGTGAGTGGCAATTAGGCATGGTGGAACTGCCATCGATAAACAAAGTGTGATCAGGGTGAGGAACAGGAAAGAAGGAAATGTGGGGAAATGGAGTGAATGTCAGGTGGATCAGAGAGATACGGTCATGGAGGTCAGTTGTGGTATCCGGAATAATGTGAGAGGCGAGACTGAAGTCTGGACCAGGAACAACGGTAATTGTGGGAGACTCACCAAAGGGTGAATATAGCTGAAAGAGCCAGGAAGTAGAAAGTACATGCATCAGGTGTGAAGAAGAAAATGGATTTTGGAAGTTATGAGAACTGTAGAGGTTGAGTTGAGCATAGTTTGTGATTTTGAGGGCCTCTAAAGTCTTAAAGCAGCGGTAGCCGCCACATGGAGGCATGAAGGCCAGCTTAAAACAGCAAGGTCAAGTTGTTTGGACAGAAAGGCTACAGGGCATGGTCCTGGGTTTTGTGTAAGAATTCCAACCACACAGCCCTGTACTTTGGCTGCGTGTAATGAAAAGGGTTGGGATGAGTCAGGGAGAGCTAGTGTGGGAGCAGCTTCTGGGGCTGTTTTTAAGGAATGGAAAGAGGAGTGGGGAAAGGATTTAGGATCTATGGGGTCAGCTACATTTCCTTTTATGAGTTTATATAATGGTTTAGTCAGGATGGCAAAATCAGGTAACCAAAGGAGAAGGTACCTAACCATGCCTAGGAAGGAAAGGAGTTGTTGTTTTGTAGAAGGGGTTAGGATTTGGGAGATTAGCTGGACATGATCAGCAGAGAGAGCACGTGTGTTTTTATGAAGAATTATGCTGAGATAGGTAACGGATGAGGAAGAAATTTGGGCTTTGGAGAGGGATATGCGATATCCCTTTGAGAACAGATGTTGGAGGAGCAGGAGGGTGTCCTGTTGGGAAGATTCATAAGAGGGGCTGCAGATAAGGTGAAGATCCTGAACCAACCTGTAACATTTGTCCAGTTTCTGAACAGGTAGGATGGGGAAGTTGTAAGGAGAATTTGTAGGCTTTAAAAGGTCACGCTGTAACAGGCGAGTGATAACAAGCTTCAGTCCCCTTAAAGCCTGTTGTGGGATGGGATACTGGCATTGAGCCAGGTAAGGGTGATTAGACTTTAATGGGATGGTAAGGGGTGCATGATCGTCACCAAGGAGGGAGTAGAGGTATCTTATACTGTGGATTAAGGTAGGGAGACACAAGGGAAGGATGTGAAGGAGGCTTTGAACTGGGGAAAAGGGCAGCAATGAGGTGTGGCTGTAGCCTAGGAATAGTCAGGGAAGCAGATAATTTAGTTAAAATGTCTCAACCTAATAAGGGAGCTGGGCAGATGTGGATAACTAAAAAAGGAGAGTATAAAAGAATATTGTCTAAGTTGGCACCAGAGTTGGGGAGTTTTAAGAGGTTTAGAAGCCCGGCCGTCAACACCCACAGCAGTTATGGGAACAAGGGAAACAGGCCCTTGAAAAGAAGGTAATGTGGAGTGGGTAGCCTCCCTATTGATTAAGAATGGGGCGGACTTACCCTCCACTGTAAGAGTTACCCAAAGTGTCTTTGATGGTCCAGGAGGCTTCTGAGGTGATCGTGCAGTGTCAGTCTTCAGCCACAGAGCCGAGAAGATCTGGGAAGGAGTCAGTCAGAGAGCCTTGGGCCAGAGTTCCAGGGGCTCTGGGAATGGCTGCCAAGTGAGTTGGACAGTCCAATTTCCAGTGGGGTCCCACACAGATAGGACATGGCTTAGGAGGAATCCAAGGCTGTGGGCATTCCTTGCCCAGTGACCAGATTTCTAGCACTTGAAGCAAGATCCTGAGGGAGGAGGTCCTGGAGAAATACCTGGCCACTGCGGTTTAGGTGTTTTGAAGTTCTTGTGTGCTGGAGATGTGGCTGGGGTTTCTCTCACAGTGGAGGCAAGTAATTGCAACTCAGAAATATGTGGCCACTTGGCTGCCTCTACTCTATTATTGTACAGCTTGAAGGTGAGGTTAATTAAGTCCTGTTGTGGGGTTTGAGGGCCGGAGTCTAATTTTTGGAGCTTTTTCTAATGTTGGGAATGGGTTGGGTAATAAAATGCATATTGAGAATAAGACGGCCTTCTGGCCCCTCTGGGTCTAGGGCAGTAAAGTGTCCAAGGGTTGTTGCCAAACAGGCCATGAACTGGGCTGGGGTTTTATATTTGATGAAAAAGAGCCTAAATGCTAACAGATTTGGGAGAGGTCGGATAAAGAAAAAGGAGCACTAACCTTGTCTGTGCCTTTAGCTCCAGCCACCTTTTAAAAAAGAAATTGTTGGACAGGTTGGGGAGGGCTAGTCGCAGAACAAAACTGTAAGCTGGACCAGGTATGGATTATAGGGTTGGGGAGCAGAGGCTGAGGAAAAATTGGGACCTGGCTTGGCCTGGTAAGGAGCAGCCTGGGGAGGAGGGGAGAAGTTAGATGGGTCCATAGAAAAGGAGGTTTCAAAGGACTCAAGAGTTTGGGGTGGAGACTGACAGAACAGATAGGAGAGAAAGAAGAAAGATTTGGGATGAGTCGCACTGGGAGCAGAGACAAGGGAGGGACCAATATGTAAAAGAATGCCTGGACGTCAGGCACCTCAGACCATTTGCCCATTTTTCGACAAAAATAATCTATATTTTGTAGGATGGAGAAGTTGAAAGTGCCGTTTTCTGGCTATTTGAAACTATTGTCGAGTTTGTATTGGGGCCAAGCAGCATTGCAGAAGAAAATATGGCATTCAGGTTTTAGGTCAGGTGTGAGTTGAAGAGGTTTTAAGTTCTTGAGAAACAAGCTAAGGGAGAAGGGGGAATGGAGGGTGGAAGTTGGAGACACGGAGAAGGGGGTGGTGAGCCGCCCTGGGCTGGTGATCATCCAAAGCAGGCATCCCCGCAATTGACTTGCCACCAAGGGAATGTGGGTGAATGACCAAGGCAGGCATCCCCGCAGTGATCAGACACCAATGGAATGTGGGTGAATAATCAGACAGGCTTCCCCGTGGTGATCAGACCCCAGTGGAATGTGGGTGAATAATCAGTCAGGATTCCCCGTGGTGATCAGATACAAATGGAATGTGGGTGAATAATCAGGCAGGTGTCCCTGCAGTGATTAAACACCAAGGGAAGGCTGTCTTCCTGAGTCCGTGACTGGCACCAAAGTTTTGGGTCCACAGATAAAATGTGTCTCCTTTGTCTCTACTAGAGAGGATAAAGAACTAGAACTGGAAGGACAGAGAGACTGAAAGGTAGCGAGAGAGGCTGGAGAAGAGAGTGAAAAGACTGCTTACCTGATTTGAAATTGGTGAGCTGTTCCTTGGGCTGATGGTCTGAGGACCCGAGGTTGTACGTGGATCTCCTCACAGAGTGAGGGCGAGAACAGGGGACTGGCCTCCCGAAGGAGTTTCCCTGTCCTGGATCTTCGGGACCAAAATGTCACACATGTCCGTATGAAGAGACCACCAAACAGGCTTTGTGTGAGCAATAAAGCTTTTTAATCACCTGGGTGCAGGCAGGCTGAGTCCCAAAAGGGAGTCAGCAAAGGGTGGTGGGATTATCATTAGTTCTTATAGGTTTGGGATAGGCGATGGAGTTAGCAGCAATTTTTGCAGGCGGGGGTGGATCTTACAAAGTACATTCTCAAGGGCAGGGAAATATTACAGACTACCTTCTTAAGGGTGGGGTATTATCACAAAGTACATTATCTCAAGGGCAGGGAGGGTGTATTGTCATAAGGTCAATTGATTGGTTAGTGCAGGGCAGGCACAAATCTCAATGGTGGAATGTCATCAGTTAAGGCAGAACCTGGCTATTTTCACTTCTTTTGTGGTTCTTCAGTTGCTTCAGGCCATCTGGATGTATACGTGCAGGTCACAGGGGATATGATGGCTTAGCTTGGGCTCAGAGGCCTGACATATATAGTACATTCATAAATGGGAAACTCCAAAGCAGTTAAAAGAATCAGACTAAATCCATTTGGATCTATTTGGAGATAAATAGATCACAAAAACATACTGTTTTTTAGATAAAGTAAATTAGAGAACAAAACTAACAGTTTGATACCATATATGTCTTAAAAGTACATACCAAACAAAATATTTGTATAGGCACAATGAAATGAAATGAAAAAAAGTATTTGTAATGGTCTGAAGGACACTCACCAAACTTATATCATAATGACCTCTGAACAATGGGAGAAGATGATCAAGATTAGAGGTGGTTGTCAAAGGAAAGTGTAGCTTCATTTTTAATGTTCCAATTTTTAAAGAAAAAGTGACTATAATTTTAGTATTAAAATCAATTTCTTAAGTAAAAGACAACTGAAAGCATGTTTTAAAAGTCCAATTTATTAGGTTTTCAGTTTTACATCCTAATATTCATACACTGCAGGCTTCAAGAATCTGAAAGCTGCTTGTGAATTCATAAAGAATTCACATTCAGCCAATAAATGGCCACAGAGGCCACAGGAAATCCTGAACTTGGACCCCAGCATGGTCAAAGTAGAAGTCAAAAGGAGAATCAGAATACCAGCTGAGAGAGAAGAAAGGAAGAAACGAGTCAGGCAGACAGTTAGGATGGGTCTTCGGATGAATTCTTGCAAACTGAAGAGCAGCCTGCAGGCACAGATAAGGGAACTTGCACAGGGGGGCTTGCCCAGCCATGACCGCAATGGAAAATTCCATCCCCTAACACATGCACAGTAAGGAGAACAAAGCAATATCGAGTAACTTAAGCTAAGGGCCTGCATGTGTACTAGGAGATCAGGGTGGAGCTACCAGAAATTTACACCTTATGCAAATGAGATTCCCAGCCCTCATCAGTTTCTTATAAAAGCCTTTGCATTAAACTGTGAAAACCACCAACCCTCTTCTGGGTCCCCTCTCCCCAGCAGAGAGCTTTCTCCTTTCGCTCATTAAACTTTCGCTCCAACCTCACCCTTTAATTCTCTTGGTCCTGAGACAAAGTACTCCAGATAATAACTCACACAAAGAGTCTGCTGCATTGTGGTGCATTGGCCAGATAACACAGCAGTGTTTGGTAACACAGCAGTGTTTGCAAAGCTTTTGTTGTGCAAGTACACATTTTGACTACATTTGGGACAGGAAATTCATTGTTAAAATAAATGGAATATAAACAGTGTTCTGGCCAAAATATTAAGTGTCTTCAAGGACTAAAACAATAATTCAATGATTTTTTTGTTTTCTTTTTTTAGACAGAGTCTCAGTCTGTCACCCAGGCTGTAGTGCAATGGCACAATCTCGGCTCACTGCAACCTCCACCTCCCAGGTTCAGGCCATTCTCCTGCCTCAGCCTCCCGAGTAGCTGGGATTACAGGCACATGCCAACATGCCCAACAAATTTTTTTTGTATTTTTATTAGAGACAGGGTTTCACCATGTTGGCCAGGCTGATCTCGAACTCCTGACCTCAGGTGATCCATCCACCTCGGCCTCCCAAACTTCTGGGATTATAGGTGTGAGCCACTACACCCGGCCTGAAACTTACTCTTAAACTAAGAATGCTTTTGTTCTTAAGACAGTGGGTCATCAGGACATTTCCTTGGTCTGTTATTTCCTGGGTCAGTTAAGTCCTGGGTTTGTTCAAAAAACATTATTAACTTGTTCCCTTAACTGTAAATATCCTGTTAACTAAGAATGCCTAACCTCCTAGGAATATGGCCCAGTAGGTCTCAGCCTCATTTTACCCAGCCCCTATCCAAGACAGAGTTACTTTGATTTGAATGCCTCTGATACTTGCAATGAGACAATGATCCACAATTAGATTTTTATAATTTTTTTCACAATTTTGTTTTCCAAAAAATAGATTACAAATCTTATACTGTAGTGCTTAGCAACCCTCATTACTTATCACTAGGATGACAAGAGTGTCCCCAACACTCTTTTTAGGACAGGTATAGGTAGACTCCAGTTTAGGATCCCATCCTTTCAAAAGATGGAACCCACTGTCTCCTTTATAACCAGAGTTCACCCTCAATTTAATAAAGAGAGTAGCAGGAGGCAGCTGGGGAAGATAAGAAGGAATCAGAGGCCAATGAACAAAATCAGCAAATGAACAGCATACACACCTTCATAGTAATCCTCTCGTTCTTCTAATATTTACAACTTAAAACTCTTCTCAAGCCATTTTTGTAACCACCCAATGGGTTCACCTTGCCTGCTGCCTAGATAGAGCTGATTTATCAAGACAGGGGAATTGCAATAGAGAAAGAGTTAATTCATGCAGAGCTGGCTGTGCAGGAGATCGGAGTTTTATTATTACTCAAATCAGTCTCCCCAAGCTGATTTGAGTAATCAGTTTTTAAGGATAACTTGGTGGATAGGGGGAAGCCAGTGAGCCAGGAGTGCTGACTGGTGAAGTAGGAGATGAAATCATGGGAAGTTGAAGTTGTCCTCTTGTGCCGAGTCAGTTTCTAGCTGGGGGCCACAAGATCAGATGAGCCAGTTTATTGATCTGGGTCATGCCAGCTGATCCATCAAGTGCGGGTCTGCAAAATATCTCAAGCATGGATCTTAGGAGCAGTTTAGGGAGGGTCAGAGTCTTGTAGCCTCCAGCTGCAATGACTCCTTAACCATAATTTCTAATCTTTTGGCTAATGTCTTAGTACTACAAAGGCAATCTAGTCCCCAGGCAAGAAGGAGGTTTGTTTTGGGAAAGAGCTGTTATCGTCTTTGTTTTAAACTATAAACTAAGTGCTTCCCAAAATTAGTTCAGCCTACGCCCAGGAAAGAACAAGGACAGCTTAAAGGTTACAATCAAGATGGAATCGGTTAGATTAGATCTCTTTCATTGTCTCAGTCATAATTTTGCAAAGGCGGTTTCATTATTTGTCTGCCCAGGGTCCCGTGTCTGTACATCTTTGCCGATCACAGCTCCCACTGACCATATTTCTCTGACCGTATTTCTCTCTGTCAGCTCTCCTCTCACAGCAACCCCTGTTTCTCCCTCCTGGCACTTAGCATAAGGGGAAGGAATAAGCTGTGTGTTTAATTTTTAATAAGTAATCAATGTCTTCCTCCCTCCCCTACTCAGGACCTCACAATGTAAACATGCAATCCTTATTTGTAGAACTAAGTGAATGAATGTGTCAGAGGCATTGGAACCAGAGTGGTTCCATCTTGAATACGGGCTGGGTAAAATGAGGCTGAGACCCGCATCTCCGGAGGTTAAGCATTCTTTATCACAGGATGAGACAGGAGATCATAATGTATAGTCACAAATACCCTGCTGATAAAACAGGATGCAATAAAGAAGCTGGCCAAAACCCACCAAAACCAAGATGGCAAGGAAAGTAACCTCTGGTCATCCTAACTGCTCCTTATATGCTAATTATAATGCATTGGTATGCTAAAAGACACTCCCACCAGCAGCATAACGATTTGCAAATGTCATGGCAACATCAGGATATTACACTGTATGGTCTAAAAAGAAGAGAAACCCTCTGGTCTGGGAATTCCTCATATCCCTTTCTTAGAAAACTCATGAATAATACACCCCTTGTTTAGCATATAATCAAGAAATAACTATAAAAATAGCCAGACAGCAGCCCTCGAGGCTGCTCTGCCTATGGAGTAGCCACCCTTTTATTCCCTTACTTTATTAATAAACTTGCTTTCACTTTACTCTGTGAACTCATCCCAAATTCTTTCTTGCACAAGATCCAAGAACCCTCTCTTGGGGTCTGGATTGGGACTCCTTCCTGGTACCAAATGGGTGCTTTCTCTACTAACATCCTAGTCCTCCCATGTGATTGACTTGACAGTCTCATCCCATTCTCATCTGCTAAACCAAATCCCCTCAGCCCCTGGAGCTGGCTGATTTCTCCAAGATCCCACCCCCTGGAGATGGGCTGGCTTAGAAAGTGCACAGATATTCCCACACTAGGAAAGATAGCCTGCAACACTCCATCTCAGCCTGGTCCACCCAGAAGCATTAACAAACTAAAAAACGTGGATGTGTTCCATAACCACAAGTCCAAAGGAGAAAGGTTGCCTTCTTCTGGACTCTGTGGCTCTTCTGGGACATGCTTCTGTACCATGGCAAGACCACAAACTGAAGGCAAGGCCCCACCTAGCTAGTGTTTCATATAATCTTTACTGTTTGCAAAAGGCCTGGATTTTAGAGAATTCCTTTAATTTTCATCCAAAGCTTAAGGGCTATTTCTTACCCAGTGTGAAAACAAGAAAGAAAGAAAAAAAAAAAAAGGAAGTAAATGGCAGTAAAGAAAAATTGAAGGAAGAAAAAATAAGAGGAAGCACAGGAGTATTATATACATGCTGTGAGTATTGTACACTTAATAGAGGTGGACCACAGCTTGACTTGGCCCTTCCATGCTGACAGATATGAGTCACATTGATACAGGAGTTAAGAAAAAATTATTAGTGGCCAGGCGCGGTGGCTCACGCCTGTAATCTCAGCAGTTTGGGAGGACGAAGCAGGCAGATCACGAGGTCAAGGGTTCGAGACCAGCCTGACCAACATGGTGAAACCCCGTCTCTTCTAAAAAGACCAAAAAAAAAAAAATTAGCCGGGTGTGGTGGTGGGTGCCAGTAATCTCAGCTACTCAGGAGACTGAGGCAGCAGAATTGCTTGAACCCGGGAGGCAGAGGTTGCAGTGAGCAGAGATCGAGCCACTGCACTCCAGCCTGAGCGACAGTGCGAGACTCCATCTCAAAAAAAAAAAAAAGAAGAAGAAATTATTAGTAAGGGTATGAGAGTATGAGAGTCCTCGGTAAGGTTTTCTTTTTAATGAAAAGCAGTTCCAAAATAATTTTCTTTTGTTTCTTGTTTTTTGAGATGGAGTTTCCCTCTTGTTACCCAGGCTGGAGTGCAATGGTGCGATCTCAGCTCACTGCAACCTCCACCTCCCAGATTGAAGCAATTCTCCTGCCTCAGCCTCCCAAGTAGATGGGATTACAGGCATGCCCCACCACACTCGGCTAATTTTGTATTTTTAGTAGAGACAGTTTATCCACGTTGGTCAGGCTGGTCTCCAACTCCCGACCTCAGGTATCCATCTACCTAGGCCTCCCAAAGTGCTGGGATTATAGGCGTGAGCCACCGTACCCAGCCCCAAAATCATTTTCTTTTCTAACAAAGAGCAGCCTGTAAAATCAAGCTGCAGGCAAAGACAAGCATGCTGGAAGCTTACACGGGTGAATGTCGGCAGTTGTGCCAAAAGGAAATGGCTTCCTGGGACTAGGCATGTTCATCTTCACTTCTTTTTGCCAAACTATGTGCACAGTATGGAGAAGACAATATGGCACCAGCCAGGCAAAGACCCTATTTGCCTAATAAGATTAGGGTGGGACCACCAGCCTTCCCCACGCACTACGTAAACATCACACCTGGTCGAACCAATCTCTGGGCCTTACGTAAATCAGACACTGCCTCCTCAAGCCTGCCTATAAAATCTGGTACAGTCTGCAGCTGGCCAGTTTTTCCCTTTCGGGAGCCCCTCTCTCTTGCAAGGGAGAGAGCTGTTCTTCTTTCTCTTTCTTTTGCCTATTAAACCTCTGCTCCTAAACTCACTGGTCGTGTGTGTCCATGTCCTTAATCTTCTTGGTGTGAGATGACAAACCCTGGGTATTTACCCCAGACAACAACACCACTTCAACATGATTTACTAGGACCTCATGGTAAAGCAAAGAACCTGCTCAGTTACAACACACCCATTCATGACGAGAAATCATGACAAATTTCAAAACCCACAAAACAATCTGTAAACTAAAAATAACATTCCAAGCCTTCCAACTGACTGAATGGAGACCTCCTCTTGGCCAAGGGCATTCCAAAGTAAACCTGAAACTAGTTCAGGCCTTGATCCCGACATACCTCATTATACCCTTCTCCCTTTGGAATTCAGACACAACTGACCAACATTAACATTAAAATGGAGATCTTAAGATTGACAGAACAGACTCCTGTAGCAATAAGATACCAAACTCCAACCTGACTCTAGTATAGCATTACATGACAGATAACAGCCCTGAAAGATATCAAAGTATTTTACCTGAAAATATATTTGTCTTTTTTTTTTTTTTTTTGAGACAGAGTCTCAGTCTGTCACCAGACTGAAGTGCAGTGGTGCCATCTCAGCTCACTGCAATCTCCACCTGCTGGGTTCAAGTGATTCTCCTGCCTCAGCTTCCCAAGTAGCTGGGACTACAGGCAAGTGCCACCATACCCAGCTAATTTTTGTATTTTTAGTAGAGACAGGGTTTCACCATGTTGGCCAGGATAGTCTCTGTCTCTTGACCTCATGATCCTCCTGCCTCAGACTCCCAAACAGTTGGGATTACAGGCATGAGCCACTGTGCCCCACCTTCTTTGTCATATTTTTAAATGGCCCTGCAAAGCTGTCTCTTGTGGAGGAAATGTACATTCTGTAAAGAATCTCTTTCCTTTATTAGGTCTTTTCAGGAGAGTCTAGCACCTTTTAGGGTCTGATAAGAAGACATTTACCATCCATTGTCTCTGAAGCCTGCTACAGAGACATCATCTACATAACAAGAACCTGGGCCTTCCTACTGGCGCAGTGGCTCACACCTGCAATCCCAGCACTTTGGGAGGCAGGCAGATCACCTGAGGTTAGGAGTTCCAGACCAGACTGGCCAACATGGTGAAACCCTGTCTCTACTAAAAATACAAAAATTAGCTGGGTGTGGTGGTGTGCACCTGTAGTCCCAGCTACTCAGGAAGCTGAGGCAGGAGAATCGCTTGAACCTGGGAGGCAGAGGTTGCAGCGAGCCGAGATCACACCACTGCACTCCAGTCTGGGTGGCTAAGCGAGACTCCATCTCAATAAATAAATAAATAAATTGATGGAGACTTGTCTCAGATACTTTTTGATTTACAAATCCAATGGTGTAATGCCAATCCCTAAAACAGGGTCCAAACAATGCAGTCCAAGTAGACATCTCTCCCAGGTTCTTGCATTTCAAGGATAATTTTGAAGTAGAGCATAGAATGAATGAAATACATATTCTTCAGCCAATCCTTTATAATAGCATTGACTGCATTTATTTAGTTAATATAAGAAACACAATTTCCAAGACCTCTTGTTCAGGTATTAAGAGTGCATTCCTCATCACCTTGATCCAGTTTCTTGCAGAGACCAGGTGAATGAGTGCAAAGGCCTCATTTATCTGACACCAGCCTACCAAGCTTTCAAAAGTCACATAGCCTAAGCTGATGTAATAAGGCAAAGGCATTTCAATATTAGACTGGAAATGAATGGTTGTGCCAAGGCTTCATCCAAAAAGAATGGAGACAGAAGCAAGAGGCTCCTCACTGTTCTCCTTTCCGTCTCACTTTGTGCCGACCTAACCTTTATGCTGCCACAAAGTAGCCACTCTGAAATGCAGACCTGATCCATCTCTCCCCACCTACAAAGCTGCCCATGATAGACAAGGTAAGGAATAAACTCCTTAAGGTATGTGAGTCTCTTCTCTATCAGCCAAAACCCACATCCCCAGGGTTTCTTCCCCAGTGCCCAATATCTAGCCTGACCTCCAGTCACATGGAAAAATTAAATTTGTTTCGGCATGCCACAGAGCTTTCATAGCTGTTTCACCATCTGGGTTCTTCCTCTTCCTTCACAAGCTGCTTCTCCACTGGGCAAAAGTCTGGGCCCCATTCAAGAGTTGGAACAGGTGTTTTTGTGAAGGCTTCCTAGGATCCCTAGGCATAATTTCCCTTCCTTCCTTCCTTCCTTCCTTCCTTCCTTCCTTCCTTCCTTCCTTCCTTCCTCCCTCCCTCCCTCCCTCCCTCCCTTCCTTTCTTCCTCTTTTCCTTCCTTCCTTCCTTCCCTCCCTCCCTCCCTCCTTTCTTTTTCTTTCCTTCTTTCTTTCTTTCCTTTCTTCCTTTCTTCCTTTCTTCCTTTTCTTTCTTTCTTTCTTCCTTTTCTTTCTTTCTTTCTTTCTTTCTTTCTTTCTTTCTTTCTTTCTTTCTTTCTTTCTTTCTTCTTCCTTCCTTCCTTCCTTCCTTCCTTCCTTCCTTCCTTCCTTCCTTCCTTCCTTCCTTCCTTCCTTCCTTCCTCCTTCCTTCCTTCCTTCCTTCCTTCCTTCCTTCCTTTCTTTCCAGGATTTCACTCTATCATCCAGGCTACAGTGCAGTGGCATGCTCATGGCTCACTGCAGCCTTGACCTCCCAGTCTCAAGCGATCGTCTTACCTCCACCTCCCAGGTAGCTGGGACTATAAGCACGTGCCACCACACCCAGCTAATTTTTGTAATTTTTTTTTTTTTTTTTTTTTTTTTTTTTTTGAGACGGAGTCTCGCTCTGTCGCCCAGGCTGGAGTGCAGTGGCGCAATCTCAGCTCACTGCAAGCTCCGCCTCCCGGGTTCACGCCATTCTCCTGCCTCAGCCTCCCGAGCAGCTGGGACCACAGGCACCCGCCCCTGCGCCCGGCTAATTTTTTCTATTTTTAGTAGAGACGGGGTTTCACCATGGTCTCGATCTCCTGACCTTGTGATCCGCCCACCTCGGCCTCCCAAAGTGCTGGGATTACAGGCGTGAGCCACCACGCCCGGCCTAATTTTTGTAATTTTTTAGAGACAGAGTTTCACCATGTTGTCCAGGCTGGTCAAAATTTCTTTTTATCCCAGTTACCACTCCTACACACATGTCCATCTTGCTTTATTTATATTGGTTAATATTTCTGCGATTGTCTAATCGATGAAAAAAATGAATGGCACACACAGTCCTACCAGAGATAACTCTATTGTATTTTGATGCATTTCTTTTTTTTTTTTTTTTTTTTTTTTCCGGAGACAGGGTCTCATTCTGTCACCCAGACTGGAGTGCAGTGCCATGATTTTGGCTCACCGCAACCTCCACCCGCCAGGCTCAAGGGATTCTCCTACCTCAGACTCCGGAGTAGGTGGGATTACAGGCGCATGCCACTACTGCCCAAATAATTTTTGTATTTTTAGTAGAGACAGGGTTTTCACCATCTTGGCCAGGCTGGTCTTGAACTCCTGACCTCACATGATTCACCTGCCTCAGCCTCCCAAAGTGCTGGGATTACAGGCATGAGCCATGGTGCCCGATTTTTTTTTTTTTTTTTTTTTTTAAGATGGAGCCTCTCTCACTCTATTGTCCAGGCTGGAGTGCAGTGGCAGAATCTCAGCTCATGGCAACCTCTGCCTCCCGGGCTCAAGCAATTTTCCTGCCTCATCCTCCCCAGTAGCTGTAACTACAGGTGTGCACCACCATGCCCAGCTAGTTTTTGTATTTTCACTAGAGACAGGGTTTCACCATGTTGGCCAGGCTGGTCTCGAACTCCTGACCTCAAGTGATCTGCCCGCCTTGGCATCCCAAAGTGCTGGGATTACAGGCGTAAGCCACCATGCCTTGCCAATGCATTTCTTTATAGTGTTTTTCTAATACAAATATATCATGTATTTTTTAAAAATATAATTGGGGTTATACTGTAACTACAATTTTACAACCTGTTTTCTACGTTTAATATTAATATCTCCCCAAGTGTTCTTTTAAAATGTTAACAGCTGCACAATATTCCATCATAAAGCTGTATTTTCAGTTGACTACTCTCCCACAATTGGACTTTTCGTTCTCTTTCTAATTGGTCACTATTATAAATCTGTTATAATTCTGTTTCCTTAGGATGAGGAAAGTTGTTTCTCTGGAAAAGAAACAACTGAGTCAAAGGGAATAAAAATTGTTTTGATACATATTGCATATAAAATAGCACCAATTTACACTCCCACCAATTATATACGATAAGGTTCATGACTTTAAGGGTCACTGCTTAATCAGTTCCTTCTCAATATTTCTATATACCTTTTAAGAGGTGTTGTAATATTTTATTATATTATTTAACAATAATATAATATTTATTTAATAATAAAATATTTAAATAAATAATAAATAATATATTTATTAATAATTATTATTAATAAGTAACTATAAATGAATTATAAATAAATCATAAATAAATAATTTGATAATTTATTAATAATTATAAATGAATTATTTATAAATGAAATATTACATGTTTTATACATATTACATATTACATATACAAAATATATAACAAATAATATTAATAATATTATTTATTAATAAATAATAAATTTGTTATTTAAATAAAATTATAAATATTTTTATGTTATTATTAAATAAATAATATATTTATTATTATATTAAATAATATATTTATTTAATAATAACATATAAAAATAAATATTTATTTAATAATAAAATAATAACTGTATTATAATATTTATCACACAAAGAATAATAATAGTAGTAACATTACTCATCCTTTTTTTAAGGACTTGGTATATACAGATAAGCACTTTACTAACATTATTGCACTCAACCCTTACAACAGTTCTTAGAAAGGATGAGGAACTCGGACTTACCCAAGGACCCACAGGCAATGAGTAAAGCAGAACCTGGATTCAAACCCACAAGTCTCTGATCTTAACACCCATGCTTTTACCCTGGAGTTTGTAAATGTTTTTGTCTACGAGCTATCAGTATGAGTCTACGAACAAATTTAAATATTTGTTTGTTTTAAAGTGATATACTACTGGGTCCGGGCGCAGTGGCGATGCCTGTAATCCCACCAGTTTGGGAGGCCAAGGCCCATAGATCGCTAGAAGTCAGGAGATCAAGACCAGGCTGGCCAACATGGTGAAACCTCGTCTCTACCAAAAATACAAAAATTAACCAGGTGTGGTGGCACACATCTATAGTCCCAGCTACTCGGGAGGCTGAGGCAGAAGAATGGCTTGAACCCAGGAGGCAGAGGCTGCAGTGAGCCTAAATTATGCCGCTATACTCCAGCCTGGGCAACAGAGCTAGACTCTGTCTCAAAGAAAAAAAAAAAGGTATACTCCTGGGCACATTGGCTTACCCCTGTAATCCTAGCACATTGGGAGGTTGAGATAAGAGGACTGCTTATGCTCAGGAGTCTGAGACTAGCCTGACAACATAGTGAGACCCCATCTCTACAAAAATTTAAAAATTAGCCAGGCATGGTAGTGTGCCTGTGGTCCCAGCAAGCTACTCAGGAGGCTGAGGTGGGAGATTGCTCAAGCCCAGGAAATCGAGGCTGCAATGAGCTCTGATTGTGCCACCATAGTACAGTCTGGGTGACAGAGACTGAGACCCTGTCTCAAAAATAAAAAAGATATACATATACTACTGTACATATTATGCACATTACCAAACATACACAAAAATGTAAATTAAGATTGAGATAAAAATTCAAATCTTATCTTCTTGGACCTCTCATAAATCATCTTGTGTTTTATGTCTACCTACTAGAATGTAAGCTCCACGAGAGCAGGCCCTCCGTTTTCCAGTACTGCGTCTGCAACAGTGCCTGGCAGATAGTATGCACTCATGAAATGTATGTTGGACATTAATAAATGAATGAATGGTTCAGCTACAACGTTGTATAGTTGAAGGCAGAACCTAGAAATCAATTATATTTTTATCCTTAGCACCAACCACATTTCCTAGCAGATAATAAACACCCCATAAATATCTAGTGAGTGAATATACATTTAATGTTTGTTAAATAAATTAATGGATGGATAAATGAATGAGCACATGGATAGGAAGATAAATAGACAAACATAGAAAGGCTTCTTCCCTCTGGTCACTTTCTAGGGTTAGCGTGTCAAAGATAAAAATACCTGGCTGATGGGCGCGGTGGCTCAAGCCTGTAATCTCAGCACTTTGGGAGGCCGCGACGGGCAGATCACGAGGTCAGGAGATCGAGACCATCCTGGCTAACACGGTGAAACCCCGTCTCTACTAAAAAATACAAAAAATTAGCCGGGCATGGTGGCGGGCGCCTGTAGTCCCAGCTACTCGGGAGGCTGAGGCAGGAGAATGGCGTGAACCCGGGAGGCGGAGCTTGCAGTGAGCCGAGGTCGCGCCACTGCACTCCAGCCTGGGCGACAGAGCGAGACTCCGTCTCAAAAAAAAGAAAAAAAAAAACCTGGCTGAACTTAATTATAATAACACCTTACTATTGCAAAGAATAGTCCCCTAGAACAAGTATAGATGGAATTTCACGATGTCTTATAAAACTAGGAAATTATAAACCCCCTATTTTTGTCTAGCCCGGGCTAGACAAAACCTTAGAAGCAAAGATAGTGAGTTTTAGAAGAACTGGAAAGTGTAGTAGGCAGTTGACCAAGATACACTGGAGAGGCAAAGCCATGAATTATTCATCCACATCTTATTAGGTAAGGACAAAAATATAAAACACCTATAAAATACTTACCTTGAAGCTGGGTGCGGTGGCTCACGCCTGAAATCCCAGCACTTTGGGAGGCCAAGGCAGGTGGATCACCTGAGGTCAGGAGTTCGAGTCCAGCCTGGCCAACATAGTGAAACCCCATCTCTACTAAAAATACAAAAATTAACCAGGCATGGTGGCAGGCACCTGTAATCCCAGCTACTCAGGAGGCTGAGGCAGGAGAATTGCTTAAACCCAGGAGGTGGAGGTTGCAGTGAGCTGAGGTTGTGCCACTGCACTCCAGCCTGGGTGACAAAACAAGACTCTATTAAACAAAACAAACAAACAAACAAAAAAACTTACTTATAAAATTATAAACCTTAATATTTGACTAATAAGTTTGCAATTATTTGCAATTATTTCTTTAACTCATTCTATCTTTAAAAGCTCATTATCACCTCCTTTGCAATATCTAATCTTAATCTCAAGGGTTTTTTTTTTTTTTTGCATGCCAGATGTACATTATGGGAAATTATATTAACACACCCTTCTGACTTCAGTATCTTTATTCTGTAACCTCACTGATATATGACATTTAAATTCACTTGTTAGTCCGAAAACACTAAAATGCTTTGTTTGGCCTTTTCCTTCAGTTTTTACTCTAATAAATAACTCATTTCTAGAATTAGCATAAATGTGAAATTTTTCTCTGAAACTCTTTTTCTACCACAGAGAGAGAAGAATGGCTGTCTGGTTCATCACTGTAGCCTCATTGACTGAGTATCAGTAAATATTTGAAGAATGAATGAACAAAATGATGCAGTGAGAATTCAAACCAAGACTTTCTGACTTCAAAGCCCATGCTCTTACTCACAATGTTTTTTGTTGTTGTTGTTTGTTTTGTGGGTTTGTTTGTTTGTTTTTGAGATGGAGTCTCGTTCTGTTGCCCAGGCTGGAGTGCAGTGGTGCGATCTCTGCTTACCACAACCTCCACCTGCCAGGTTCAAGCGATTCTCCTACTTCAGCCTCCCAAGTAGCTGGGATTACAGGTGTGCACCACCATGCCTGGCTAATTTTTGTATTTTTAGTAGAGACGGGGTTTCACTATGTTGGCCAGGCTGGTCTCGAACTCCTGACCTCATGATCCGGCTGCCTCGGCCTCCCAAAGTGCTGGGGTTACAGGCGTGAACCACCATGCCCGGCTTCTTACTCACAATGTTATTGTCCCATATATGCCTGGCTAAAAGTTGAAATGATCACCTTTCCCTAAATTGAATGATTTTCTGACACTTGATATTGCTGTCTCTAAGACTGTTGTAACGATGACTTGCATTTCCATAAGTCATGTTAACTCAAATAATTAATTTAATTTTAATTAATTCATAAATCTCTAACCACTTTTTGGAAGATGCATTCTTCCATGTTCATAACTGTACACATTCATAAATGTACAGATTGGATCTTGTTGATTTCAGAGCTATAATTTAGTTTAATATAAAGTTCTATGAAGCTTAAAAATATCTGTTCAAGTTAGTAAGATAATTTCTTAGGCTGGACTCAAAGAAAGTCACAGGCAAATTAATTAACTTCAGGTCCTATTTTAAGCAACTAGCCGTTTTTTAGCATTTACATGGGATCTATCTCCATAGGAGGTATTGGGTATAACTGTCAAGAATAATGAATACAAATTTGGGAACAGTGTCACATATGGAATAGCCCCTGAGAAAGGAATGGTGGAATCAAAAGTCCCTGTTGACAACCAGATGAGACACTCTTTATTCATCATTATCATAGATAGATAGATAGATAGATAGATAGATAGATAGATAGATAGATAGATAGATAGACAGACAGACAAGACAGAGAGAGAGAAAGAGGGGGAGAAAGAAAGATCTTCCCACATGTTAAAGATTTTAGAACTCTTCCAAAATGGGATTTTTTTCACTTCACTTATTATAAGATACTTGATACTTTTTATTTTAAAGTGAAAACTTTTCTAAGATACAATGTTTATTTATTTTTTTTATTTTTTATTTTTTATTTTATTTTATTTTTTTTTTGAGACAGTTTCACTCTTATTGCCCAGGCTGGAGTGCAATGGCATGATCCAGCTCACTACAACCTCCACCTCCCGGGTTCAAGTGATTCTCTTGCCTCAGCCTCCCGAGTAGCTGGGATTATAGGCATGCACCACCACGCCCGGCTAATTTTGTATTTTTAGTAGAAATGGGATTTCTCCATGTTGGTCAGGCTGGTCTCGAACTCCTGACCTCAGGTGATCTACTCGTTTCGCCCTTCCAAATTGCTGGGATTGTAGGCATGAGCCACCATGCCCAGCCTATTTATTTACTTATTTATTTATTTGAGACAGAGTCTCACTCTGTCACCCAGGCTGGAGTGCAGTGGTGCGATCTCAGCTCACTGCAACCTCTAACTCCTGGGTTCAAGCAATTCTCATGCCTCAGCCTCCTGAGTGGCTGGGATTACAGGCGCATGCCACCACTCCCACCTGATTTTGTTTTTTGTTTTTTGGTTTTTTTGAGATGGAGTTTTGCTCTTGTCACCTAGGCTGTAGCACAATGGCATGATCTCTGCTCGCTGCAACCTCTACCTCCTGGGTTCAAGCAATCCTCCTGCCTCAGCCTCCCCAGTAGCTGGAACGACAGGCAACCTCCACTACGCCTGGCTAATTTTGTATTTTTAAGAGAGGCAGGGTTTCACCATGTTGGCCAGGCTAGTCTCGAACTCCTGACCTCAGGTGATCCATCTGCCTCGGCCTCCCAAAGTGCTGGGATTATAGGCGTGAGCCACTGGGTTAGGCATACATAATATTTTATCTCAGATGTTGAGTGGTGTGCTTCAAACCTTAATAAGCTATTGATTTAAATTATCTCCTCAGGAATATTTCCCTTAAATAGACTTGAAATATAGTTAATCCCATCTTCCAAAAGAGCAATGCTTTAGTGCCACAAAATTGTGTAACTAGGGAGACTGAAGACTGTTGGATGTCATTTCAATACTCATCAGTTTCATATCAACCTATAGGAGAAGGAGCAAACAACTTTAAGACTGAATTTTCCATTATCTATCAGTAACTCTTCTATTGTTAATATTTATCAATGTTTTATTTTCTTTTTCTTTCTTTCTTTCTTTTTTTTATTTTGAGATGGAGTCTCGCTCTGTCATCAGGCTGGAGTACAGTGGCATGATCTCCGCTCACTGCAACCTCCAACTCCCGGGTTCAAGCAATTCTCCTGCCTCAGCCTCCCGCGTAGCTGGGATTACAGGCGCACGCCACCACATCCAGCTAATTTTTGTATTTTTAGTAGAGACAGGGTTTCACCATGTTGGCCAGGATGATCTTGATCTCTTGACCTCATGATCTATCCACCTCGGCCTCCCAAAGTGCTGAGATTGCAGGCATGAGCCACTGCACCTGGCCAGTATTTATCAATGTTTTCTACACAATGTTTCTACACACAGTTTCATCTCCCTACAGGGCTGCCTTATAATTTTTGTGGGCCCTATATACTTTTGCCTTCATGGGTCCCCTGTTCCATAGAAGATATTAAGAATAATTTTTTGTGACTACATTAGTTTAAAGATGAATATATCAAAATACTATGTATCAAAACACAGACCCTCCTGAACTTACAATGGGGTTGTATCCTCATAAACCCATGGTAAAGTTGAAAGAATCCTAAGTTGAACCATCATAAGTTGGGGACCATCTGTAATTTTTTCAACTTCAAAGCTCATTTTTTTTCTCTACTGATTAAAAAAAAAATAGAACATTCTCATGGATCCTTAAAAGAATGGTAGGCTACCGTGAGCACTGCTGGATTGGTTAGCCCTGTCTCTCTAGGAAATTGGGCAGGGGCTACAACAGGCTCTTCCCAGCATCCTGCTGTCCATTATTCACCTTTGGGTCTGTGTGTCAAGTACCTGTTGGCCTAGCTATACCCTGCCCTCTGTGTGGGCTCCAGATCTCCTCATTTCAACAAACCCCTCAAGCATGGAAGGACTCACAGTGAAGTTCCCCTGTATATTAGTCAGAATTCTCCACAGAAACAGAACCAGTAGGATGTGTATGTACATAGAGCAAGATTCATTTTAAGGAACTAGTTTACAAGATTGTGGGGAATGGCAAGTTGGAAATCTGAAGGACAGGCCAGCAGCCTGGAGACCCAGGAAAGAACTGATGTTGCAGCTCAAGTCCAAAGGGAGTCTGGAGGCAGAATTCCCTATTCCTTGGGAAATCTTAGTCTTTTCTCTTCAGGCCTTCAACAGCTTGGATGAGGCCCACCCACATTACAGAGGACCATCTACTTTAGTTTCAGTCTATTGATTTAAATGTTAATCTCATCTAAAAACAAACAAACAAACAAAACCAAAAAAACTTCCCAGCAATACATAAAATAAACCATCACATCTTGTGTTTCCAAAAGACTGTGGTCTTAAGGTTGATACCAGACCATTACACAAGGTTACAAAAATCTTCATGCAAATATCCCTTCCAGGATTGGAGAAGGAATAAACTGTCTCCAGGTCAAAATGATGTGAAATGAAACTGTATCACCTGCATCTTGAATAAATCTATCTTTGTAAGTTTGAATAAATCCGAATATTTTCATTTCACTGTTAGGTAAATGTCAGTCTGCCCATTTGCCTTCATGAATAGAAGCACAGGCATTGATCTCTATTCAAATGGCATGGTTTAAAATCGTGAACCAGACATTAAATAGTTGGTAATTACTATCAGAAAGAAACACTTAACAGCCAATATGGTCAAAACCATAATCATTTTTTGGCAATTATTCTCTAAAATTCTAATTGTCAATTCTAAATAAATCCACGTGATAAGTCAACTCATTCTATTACTTGGAGGTATATTTTGTGGGTAGATATTGCTGGTGGGTCCAGGAGGATATAGCTTAGGCCAACACTGGAAGATTTCCAGAACTACAGAATTCTTTTATTTCTCTATTTATTTTTTAGAGACAGCATCTCACTCTATCACCCAGGCTGGAGTGAAATGGTACAAATCATAGCTCACTGCAGCCTTGAACTCCTGTGCTCAAGGTATCCTCCTGCCCCAACCTCCTGAGTAGCTGGAACTACAGACACACGCCACCATGCCCGCTGTTTGTTTGTTTGTTTGTTTAATTTTTTTATAGAGATGGGGTCTCACTATGTTGCTCAGGCTGGTCTCAAACTCCTGGCTTCAAGACAGCCTCCTGCCTTGGCCTCCCAAACTGCTAGGATTAAAAGCATGAGCCACCATGACCAGCCTTGAGTTCTTGATTTTTAAGAAGTGGACTTTCTGGAACAGAAGAATGATTTAAATTTTCAAAAGCATGACTTTGCATATCAATAGCAAAGCCTAGAGGAGTCACAGCACAAGAATCCTTGCTTTTAATCCTAGAGTGGAGAACAATCCATATGGAGACCCATTTTCCCACCTGAAAGGGAATGTGTGCCACCAACACAGGGGGAAAGGGGAGGCAGGACCAGTGCTGAGATGCTGGCTGCCCTCTTGGGACCTGGATGCATGGTGGGCATAAACACTCCAGCTGGTTCCTGGCTTCCTAGTACGCAGGCCACTGAGACGGGAGCCTCTCAGAGAAGGTCTGCAGGCAGTACATATCCCGGGAGTAGAATAAATGACAAAGACTAAGAGAAGTGCCGAGGGGGCCAGAGGGCGGCTCCGCAGGCCTCCAAGTCCAGGTAACACTTTTTCACTCCCTACCTGACTTGACCTCCTTTTTGGCCTTTGACACACAAATCACTTACTGCTGGGGAATCCTCCTTACTCTCATGCCCCCACTCTCTTCCAAGCGTCTCTCCTTTTTCCCACTTCTCTGGCCCTCCGCTCAGTCACTACTGCAGCTCACTTCCTTCACCCACTCACAACTTGATATTTGCTGTGTTCTGTCCTCGACGCTGTCTCCTCATGAGAGTGGGACATTCTCACTGGGTTACTTCATGCCCTTCTGCGATCTCAGCCACTTCCAGTATCTAATGGCTCCCAAATCTGCATCTCTAACTAGAGATTGACATTTCCAGCCATCTAGTGACCATCATTTACATGTCCTGATGGCATGTCAAGGTCAGCATCACCCCCTGACCACCACCACCATTGCCCCAGTAACCTCAGCAAAACCTCCTTTCCCTCGTCCCTCCCTGGTCTACTAGAGCACCCTGTGTAATTATGTTTGTTCACTGTGTCTGTCCCTCTAGGTTCTTCTCTGAGACCATATATTTACTCTAGCCATGCTTGCCTTCTTCCTTTTTAAAATTTTTATTTATTATCAATTATTATTTACCTGACTCAACTGTAAGCTCCACAGTTAGAAACAGGGAAACATTGACTTCTACTTTGTAACTCCATTTGTTGCCCGGCACATAATTTTTTAAAATTTTTATTTCAATCCTACAGAAAAGTTGCAAGAATAATCCAATGAACTCAAGTATGTTTCACTTTGATTAACCAATTGTGAGAACAGTGTGCTACATTTGATTTATTCCTTTCTCTATGTGTATATTACAGTATGATTGCTGAATCATTTGTGAGCGATTTGCAGACACTATGGCCCTTTACCCCTAAACACTTCCGCTTGTATTTTCTAAGAACAAGGACATTCCTCTTCATACAATTGTCAAATTCAAGAAATTTAACAATGACACTGTATTATTCACCAATTATCTCAATAATGTTCCTTAGAGAAACAATAAATGCATTACATGTGCCAAGTTTCTTTAGTCTATTGAATCTGGAACAGTTTTGCAGCCTTTTATTTTGTCTTCTGGCATGAGGTTCCATCTGCAATGCACTGAGAACAACACAACACCTCTTATCCAATTGCCAAAAATGCCCCAAATGATTAACTTGAATCTAATCATGAGGGAACATTAGATATACCCAAATCGAGGAACATTCCACAAACTGCACTCTTTCTAAACACATCGCCGGGTGCAGTGGCTCACCCTTGTAATCCCAGCACTTTGGGAGACTGGGGCAGGTGGATCACCTGAGGTCGGGAGTTCAAAACCAGCCTGGACGACATGGTGAAACCCCATTTCTAGTAACAATACAAAAATTTGCTGGGTGTGGTGGTGCACACCTGTAACCCCAGCTACTCGGGAGGCTGAGGCAGGAGAATCACTTGAACGTGGAAGGCGGAGGTTGCAGTGAGCTGAGATCGCACCACTGCACAGCAGCAGCTTGGGTGACAAGAGCAAGCCTCCCTCTCAAAAAAATAAAAATAAAAATAAAATAAACACATCAAGCTCATTCCCACCCAAGGGCCTGGCACCACTCTTGCTGTTTCTAAGAATATTCCAATTCAGCATGTTATCTCCTTAGAGGGCCAACCCTCCCCACCCTACCCAGACTAGACCTCACCTTTCACCTCATTCCATCTCCATTCTGTTATTCTGCTTTATTTTCTTTTCAAAAGACTTAACACTCTCTAAAATTACCTTGTTTATCTATTTGTTTACTTTTTTCTTTTTTTTTTTTTAAGACAGAGTCTGGCTCTGTCTCCCAGGCTGGAGTGCAGTGGCGCGATCTCGGCTCACTGCAAGCTCCGCCTCCCGGGTTCACGCCATTCTCCTGCCTCAGCCTCCGACTAGCTGGGACTACAGGTGGCCGCCACCTCGCCCGGCTAATTTTTTTTGTATTTTTAGTAGAGACGGGGTTTCACTGTGTTAGCCAGGATGGTCTCGATCTCCTGACCTCGTGATCCACCTGCCTCGGCCTCCCAGAGTGCTGGGATTACAGGCATGAGCCTCCGCGCCCGGCCTATTTGTTTACTTTTTAAAAATCTATGTCTCCCACTAGGATATAACTTTTTTTTTTTTTTTTTTTTTTTTTTTGTGAGATGGAGTCTCGCTCTGTCGCCCAGGCTGGAGTGCAGTGGCGCGATCTCAGCTCACTGCAAGCTCCGCCTCCCGGGTTCACGCCATTCTCCTGCCTCAGCCTCCTCAGTAGCTGGGACTACAGGCGCCCGCCACCTCGCCCGGCTAGTTTTTTTGTACTTTTTAGTAGAGACGCGGTTTCACCGTGTTCGCCAGGATGGTCTCGATCTCCTGACCTCGTGATCCGCCCGCCTCGGACTCCCAAAGTGCTGGGATGACAGGCATGAGCCACCGCACCCGGCTGCGGATATAACTTTTATGAGAGGGGTACCGTATCTAAAAGAGCATCCGCTTGAAAATGGGCACTTATTTTATTGTTGGTCAGGGAAAAAGTTCTTTATCTTCAGTGCCTAACAGAGTGCCTAAGACTCAATAAGTGTTTGTCAAATGGGTGACTAATATAATGTATGATTCACTAAGCAGAATATTTATGGTTCCCATTTCCTCCTGAGTTTTCGTTTTTGCTTACTCCAAACACTCATAAGATTTCAACAAGAGTTCCTTTTCAGTGTTCAACTATCCATTTCTTTTAGTCTGAAGTAGAAAAGACTTAGGGAAATGTGACAATTATAGTCATGTCTTAAAATTGTTCCTTCTTGCACAGACATTGAGGTTAGACTACGATGGCCTTAATATGCTGAAAAATGCATTTTTATATGACACTAATAAGGAAGATTCAAGAGGAAAAGCATAAGGGAAATTCAGTCAATGAAAAGGAAGTCATTTCAGTTACTCAGAAATATAATTCAGATATTTATTTTTATGAGACTGACCCATTCCTTATGGCACTAATAAGGGAACTCAGATATTTATTGATTGATCATTTACTAATTATTATTGCCATTATTATTTTTAGAGTCAAAGTCTTGCTCTGCACACAGCCTGGAGTGCAGTGGCGCGATCATGGCTCACTGCAATCTCAAAACTCTTGGGCTCAAGCGATCCTCCAGCCTCAATATCCTGAGTTGCTGGGATTACAGGTATGGGCCACCATGCCTGGTTTAGACAGTTATTTTTATAAGCAATATCTGAACATGCAGATATATAAGCTATCAGCAATAGCTGTGCTGGTATCAATAAGAGAAAGAATGAGGTGCTACTGGTCTGCCTCAGCAATGCCTTTGAACTTCTCTGCCTTAGATCAAAGCCACCAAAGCACCAATTTCAAAGGAAAGAAAGTTGGAAGCAAAACAAAGAAATAAAGAAACCTTGGGTAAAAGAACATAGCATAAATAATTCCTGGCTCAGCAAATGTTACTCCCTTTTTCAAAAAAAAAAAAAAAATCAAGTTGTCCTTGAACATGGAAAAAACTCTTTATAATTATTAGTCAACTTAACTCAAGTACAAACCAAGGAGTATTCACTATTGTTTGAAATACACTACACATTATATTTGGTAACAGTAAGTAAATACACAAGCAGTCTCTTTAAAATATGCAAAGAAAAAGTGACTCTGGCATTCAAAAAGCTCTCTCCTACGTGTTCTTTGAAGATTTTATCTCATCTCTAAAGCCAGGTGGTAAAAGAGTAGATAATACCAAAAGAAATTAAATGTTAAAGTTAAAATGAAGTTAGATATGTGTAAACGGATTAACTGGTTATCGTTTATTTTTTGAGACTTTTTATTCTGAAATAATTTTAGAATTCCAAAAAAGTTACAAAACAAAACAGAGTTTCTATATGCCCTCTAACCAACCTCCCCTAATGGTAACGACGTATACAACTGAGGTAAATCTATTAAAACCAAGAAATCGACATTGTTACAATACTATTAACTAAGGAATAGACCTTATTCCAATATAATCAGTTTGTTTTTTCACTAATGTCCTTTTTTCTAGTCCAGAATCCATTTAGTTTTCATTTTTCCTTAGTATCCCCAAATCCTTACCTTGACAGTTTTGAAGAGTCCTGGTCAACATGTTGTAGAATGTCCTTCAAGGTGGGTTTTTCTAATGTTTGCTCACAATTAGATAGTCATTATTTTTAATAGTATAAAGCCTTTTTATTTAAAACAAGGGGAAACATTACTCATCTAATTCACTTCCCACCAATAGAGTACAATTTCTAAGCTTTTGTCTGGTTGATTATTTCATAGATGAAAGGCATTTATTCTCTTGGGTAATTGGGGAAAAATAATCCTGTTAATTTTTATAGCCATATCCCAAATAGTTTACATATTTCTATTCTTCACAGTGACTTACCCAAATTTACATTTCAGCACTTTTAGCAGCTCTCTTACCAAATTTTTGTCTGGTCGATCTACCAAATACCAAGAGATATGTTTAAAATATTCTCTTAGTTGTGGATTTGTCTATTTGTCCTTACAGATTTTTGCTTCTGTCAATTTTCATTTTTCTATTTTGATGCTGTGTTCTTAGGAACATATACATTTAGAATTATTACAACTACCTGATGAATGAAATTTTTATCATTATTTAGTGACTCTCTTTACCACTACTGATGCTTTTCTTGCGTTAAAGTACTTTGCATAATATTAATATAGTCGATCCATTTTATGTTGGTTGTTATGTGACTGATATACATTTTTATACACTTTTGCTTTCAACCTTCCCATATCTTTTTGTTTAAATGTGTCTTTCATAAATAGCATATATTTAGATTTTTTAAATGCAATATGACTATTTCTTAGTTAACTAAGCATTTTGTCCATATGTATTTATCGTAATTACTGATATGTTTCTATTTCTTTCAACTATCATTTGTGTTTTCTTTTTTCTCTATTCCTTCGGTTTCTTTTTCTCTGTATTCTGTTTTTCGGGGTGGTGGGGTGGAGGTTGGTTTTCATTATATCTAGAGAAGACTTCTGATTTATGTTCATACGAAGAATGTGATTAGAGACAGATCTCTTCTTAAATTTGATTTTGAGAAAAAGGAGGAAAACAAAAAAAAACCAGAGCAAACCAGAAGAGGGAGGGAATGGTTCTTTAAAAAGTGGAAATAGATACTACCTCATACCCATTAGAAAGGCTACAATAAAAGAAAAAAAAAAACAGAAAATAACAAGTGTGGGTGAGGATGTGGAGAAATGAAAACCTTTGTGCATTGCTGGTGAGAATGTAAGATGTGTGCAGCCACTACGGAAACACTATGGCAGTTCCTCAAAAAACTAATAATAGAATGACCATAGGATCTAACAATTTCACTTCTGGGTATATATCCCTCAAAATTGAAAGCAGGGTCTCAAAGAGATATTGGTTCACTCATTTTCGTAGCAGCATTATTTACAACAACCAAAAGATAGAAACAACGCAAGTGTGCAGAGACAGATGAATGGATAAACAGAACATGGCATGTGCATACAACGGAATATATTTCAGGTTTAAAAAGGAAGGAAATTCTGACACATGTCGTAACATGAAGAAACATTGAGGACATTATGCTAAGTGAAATAAGCCAGTCATTGAAGGACAAATACAGTCTGATCATACTTACACAGACAGAGTGCCTAGCATAGTCAAACACGGTCTGATTCCACTCATACAGAATGCCTAAATAGTCAAATACAGTCTGATTCCACTTGTAAAGAGTGCCTAGAATAGTCAAATACAGTGTGATTCCACTTTTACAGCACACCTAGAATAAACACAGTCTGATTCCACTTATACAGCATGCCTAGAATAGTCAAATTCATAGAGAAAGAAAGTAGAATGGTGGTTGTTAGGAGTGGTGGGGAGGAGGAAATGAGAAGTTATTGCTTAATGAGTACAGAGTTTCATTTTTGCAAGATGAACAAAGTTTTGAAGATGGCTTGTGGCAGCTGTTGCACAACAGTGTGAATGTACTTAATGCCACGAAACTGTACCTTTATAAGTTAAGAAGGCAAAATTTATGTTATATGTATTTTATATGAGGTTTTTTAAAGTGGAAATGCTGGGAAGAAAAAGGAAAACAGACTTTAATTCCTTTATAATTAGCTATGACCAGCTCTTAGTCCTTTGCTTTGAGGAACTATAGCTGCTGACAGAGTGTGTTGCTATTTACATTTGCTTCTCATAACAATTCTGTTGACAGTTATTCTAATTAACCCTTGTTTTACAGAAAGGAAAGAGATGCTCAAATTCCCAACAATGGTATCTACTAGAGTTCTAACTTTGAAAGTTTTCCAGGTATGTGAAAACACTGACATAGCAAGAGAGCCTGCAGAGGATTTGGAATCCAAGCACCTTCCACAAAACTATTGCTACAGCTTTTTGCTGACTGGTGATCCTATTTTATAATTTGGTCACTTTTTTTTTTTTTTTTTTGAAATGGTGTCTCGCTCTGTCACCCAGACTGAAGTTCAGTGGCAAGATCTCGGCTCACTGCAACCTCCACCTTAGGCAATTCTCCTGCCTCAGCCTCTCCAGTAACTGGGATCACAGGCACCCACCACCAGGCCTGGCTAAGTTTTGTATTTTTAGTAGAGATGGGGTTTCACCATGTTGGCCAGGCTGGTCTCAAACTCCTGACCTCAAGTGATCCTCCCGCCTCAGCCTCCCAAAGTGTTTGGATTACAGGCATGAGCCACCACGCCCAGCACATTTTTCACTGGGTAGCGTTATTTCAAATGCATGACAAAGTTGTGCAGTCTTACTGAAAGCTGTTTCTAAACTTCCCCCAAAGCATATCTCTTTCCTTCATGTTTGGGCTGCTCCACTTCAATTCTCATAATATTGCTGTTAGTATTTGTCACATTTTCCATCCCAGTAAGGCTCTGCTGGTGATCACATTATAGGTAAATCCAACTTGAGAAGAGTTCAGCATTAAATTTTAGTATCAATAAAAGAGTAATATTTTATGTGTCTGTTTCTCTTGATTGTAAACTCTTTTTTTATTTTTATTTTTTTATTTTTGAGACAGGGTCTTGTTCTGTTGCCCAGGCTGGAGTGCAGTGGTGCGATCAAGGCTCACAGCAGCCTCAACTTCCTGGGCTCAAGTGATCCTCCCAACTCAGCCTCCCAGGTAGCTAGGACTACAGATCATGCCTGGGTACTTTTTGTGCTTTTTGTAGAGATGGGGTTTTGCCGTGTTGCCCAGGCTGGTCTTGAACTCTTGGGCTCAAGCAATACACCCACCTCTACCTCCCACAGTGGATTGTAAGTTGTTGATTCTTCATTATGAGCAGGGTCAGTCTCCAATTCATTTTTGTAGCCTCTGTCCCTCCTATAGACTCTCAAAACACTGATTATTGATATGGTGGCTGAAGTATTGATGGAAGCATTGGTGATGATGGTAGGAGTATGTGCAGTGGTGTTGACACCAAAGCAAATTCCAAAAGTTACAAAGAATAACAATAGCTAATATTGATATGCACTTATTCTGTGAGACACTCTCTTGGGTGCCTTCCATTTATTAACTGTGAAATCCTCAAACTACATTATGTGATAAGTTTTATGATTCCATGTTTTAGATGAAAACACTAAAATGCTGATACATGAATTGTTTTGAGCAAGGTGTCACAGATTAGTGATATAATCAGGATTGTTTGAATCTAGTTTTGAGTCTAAAGCTAGTATCTCAGTCTCTACAATATTTTACTTTTCCAGAAAGTTGCAGGCTATCACGGCTTTGTAATTTAATGTTTTTCAGTCCAGCATGGTAGGAAAAGTACAAAACTTTTGAAAGAAAGATACAAGTCCCTGCTCCATCATTTCTAATGGAGTAAGCTATTTCCTCACCTTATATAGTGAGAAATTTCTGCCCTGCCTATCTAAATTATAAGATTATCTCAGATGAAGTATTTTGCAAACTGAATATTTAATTGTAATAAATGCTGCCTTGTCTGCAGCTACTTTTGTTTTCAATAAAATTTAGTTATTTTAAGTCAGTTAAAATCTCATGCTTAAAGGACATTTTCCTTTTGTAGGTAGTGACTTATGCTAAAAATTTCTATCTGAATCAATGTTATTACTCAACTAATATGATTACTTATTTATTGCTAAAGGGGAAAAATCTGGCAGAGGCCACCAGTTGGGGACATCACCAATAATGGGACAAGCTGATATATGCCCCTCCTGGTGTGATACACTGAGACATAACATCTCTTGTGTTATTCCTACCAAAAATCGAATCATGAAGAACAATCAGAGAAACTTATTCTATAAAACAAATGACCTGGACTCTGCAAAAATATCAGTATCATCGAAGACAAAAACAAACAAAACAAAAAACAAAACAAAAAGGTGAAGAACTGTTGCAGGTTTGAAGAGACTGGAGACATAACTAAATACAATGTGTGATCCTAAAATGGAAAAAAAAAAATGGCAATAAATGGCATAATTGGGACAACTGGCAAAGTTTTAGTAGATCGTGTACATTAGATAATATTATTGTCACAATGCTAAATATCCTGATTTTGATCATTATATGTTCATTAGAGAATACCCTTATTCATAGGAGATAATACATCAGAGTATTTACAGATGAAAGGTCATAGGGCACCAGGCATGGTAGTGCACCTCTGTAATCCCAACACTTTGGGAGGCTGAGGCAGGTGGATCCCTTGAGCTCAGGAGTTTGAGACTAGCCTGAGCAACACCATAAAACTCCGCCTCTGCAAAGAATTCAAAAAGTATCCAGGCGTGGTGGCATGCCTGTAGTCCCAGCTAGTTTGAGCCCGGGGGCAGGTCAAGGTGGTGGCAAGCCGAGATCGTGCCACTGCACTCCAGCCTGGGTGACACAGTGAGACCCTGTCTGAAAAAAAGAAGAAAGAAAGAAAAGGAGGGAGGGAGAGAAAGAGAGGGAAAAAAGGAGAGAGAAAGAAAGAATCATGATGGCTATAATTTACTCTCAATAGGTTCACCAAAAAATATATATATAAATAATATAAAAATTATCACATACTTATGTATGGTTAAGACACCACATTGGGATAAAAATTAATAAAGTCAAATATGAAAACGTCAGATGAAAGAAAAAACATCTAGTAACTGGCCTCTGAATTCGAAAGAAAAAAAATAGTTTTATTTGCACATAGTGGTACTTATTTTCCACAAATATGCCAGGAATCATAGAGATCTAAATACAGGTCAGATGTAAGGCAACAATCAAAACTGCTGAATATTAGAAGAATTCCGATAGCGCCTTGGAGAATCCAACTCATGTTTTGAATTCACTACATCCCCCAGCGAAATCTATGGTTAGTACACAGCGCGGTAGGAAAAGTCCAAAACTTTGGAAAGAAAGAAAGAAAGATGCTCAATCATTTGCTAACTGGGTGAGCTACTTGCCGTTAGCAGTTGAGCTGAACACAATATCTCCATTTCGGGCATCTACTCCCGATACACACTATACCTGGTGGGCCCCGATGCCAGGGCCAAAGCGGGATACTTCACCCAGGCTGAGCCAGCCAGATCTTCTTGTGCGCCCAAGTGTGCATGCGCCCGTGTTCGTGTGTGTGCGCGCCCGTGTTTGCTCTCGTGTGTGCGTGTTCGCGTGTGTGCACGAGCGTCTGTGCGCGCAGGTTCTTGTGTGTGCGCGTGCGCGTTGGCACATCTAATACCTGAAAGTCCCCAGAGCCTAAGTAACTCCTGGGAGTAAATTAATAGCTGCATCCAGCAGCAACTGAATTATCAACATTTCTGGATTAGTTCGCAACGAAAGGGCCAGCCACTCTACTCCGGGCTGGTCCTCCTCCTACCACATCAGATTTTCCAGAAATTGCTCCGAAGCAAACTTTAGTAGCTAAGCCAGAAAAGTTAAACGAAGAAATTCTTTGCTCCCAGAGGTGGCGGGGAGGAACTGCCCGGCCACACTGTCTTTCGAATTTCACATTTTTAAATGGTCAGAGAAGCAGCGTGGCACAACCTAAAATTCAGACGCACTCCGCAAACTCCAGTCCTGCCCATCCCCTCCTGAAATCAGCGCCCTGGCAGTCCCAGGCCACCGCCCACGCGCGCACAGAGCTGCTCTGATTCTGCCTACGCCTCCGGGAGGAAAAGGGTGCAAATCAGGGGCGCCTCAGCCCCTCAGGGGTCGTCTATCCCCGGGGCCACCCTCGCGCGCGGCCGGCAGCTGGGACCGTACCTCCGGCGCGGGCGAAGCAGCGCCCAATGCGGTATGGCTGGTGCAGTCCAGGCTCCCGGAGCCAGAGGAGCGGCCGCGGCTCATGGCGACCCGAGCCAGAGGGTGCGCTCGGACCCGGAACCGGCCCTGAGCTAGGCGGCGGCGCGTGGAGCCGGCGGGTGGCCCGGGCGTCTCCTCGGGCAACGAGTAAACACCGCGGGGACGCGGCGGCGCCCGGCTGCGCGCGAGTCGGGTGGCCCGGCCGCTGGAGGCCGGGATGGACCCCGAACCCCTGAGCGTGGCCTCCGTGCCGAGGGCCTGCAGCTGAGCGGCCTGCAGCAGGGCGACCTGGGGGAGTCGGCGGGGGTAAGGGTCGGTCCTCCCGGTGGGACTCTGCCGTGAATGCAATTCCAGGCCTCATCCTTATGTCAGCGATAAATGCAACCGGTGGTCAGTGTGAACGGTGCTGCCGCGAGTGAGGCATAGGAGCCTTCACAAAGGTGAACGGAGCATTTATTTAGCACCCACTCTGTGCAAAGGTGTCTGCGAGCTTGCAACCTTTGCAGATCCGGGTCCTGCGCTTGATTTAATACTCTGCTGTCCCAGTCTTGACGTTTTTAGGAAGTTTTGAACAAGGTGTCCTGCATTTTCATTCTGTACCGGGCTCCACAAATTATGTAGCCTGCCCTGGTATGCGTTCTTTCATTTCACCTTCTCAACAACCCTGCCTGGAAATACGGATACTAGTAATAACAGTATTAGTAACAGCCACGGCTTCTCATTATGAAATACTTGTGCTCTTCCATGCGCTGTTCTACGTGCTTCCCGCGTATGATCGATCTCCTTAAATGAAACAAGATTATGAAGTGAATATTAGAATAATCCATCTTCAAGACAAGGAAACAGTCACAGGAAATAAAATAAAGTTTCCAAGATGTACAGGGTAAGTGGTAGAGTGAAGATCAGGCTCCAGACCACAACACTAAAGCAAAGAGAAGATGAGTAACCTGTTTAAGGTCCCACAATTTGTAGCAGAATCGGAAAATGAAATCTTCATTCACTTCACTTTAAAGCCTTTGCGGGGACAGGGGCGGTGGCTCACTCCTGTAATCCCGACACTTTTGGGAGGCCGAGACGGGTGGATCACCTGAGGTCAGGAGTTTGAGACCAGCCTGGTCAAGATGGTGAAACCCCGTCTCTACTAAAAATACAAAAATTAGCCAGGCATTGTGGCACACGCCTGTAATCCCAGCTACTTGGGAGGCTGAGGCAGGAGAATCGCTTGAACCTGGGAGGCGGAGGTTGCAATGAGCTGAGATGGTACCACTGCACCCCAGCCTGGGCGACAGAGCAAGACACCATCGCAAAAAAAAAAAAAAAAAAAAAAAAAAGGCTAAGGCAGGAGGATAGCTTTGAGCCCAGGAGGTCAAGGCTGCAGTGAGCTATGATCATCACTGCACTCGAGCCTGGGTGACAGAGCAAGAGCATGTCCGTAAAGAAAAAACAAAAAGACAAAATCAGAGCTATGGCAGCTTTTCTTGGATTCCATCAGTCATCCTACGTGCATTCATATCGACCCTGAAGATTTCTTCATCCGGACAATGGCTTTTGATCTTACAGTAACTTTGCCATATATCTAATCCAGAATCATCTCAAGGCTTTCACCTGATACACCTTTAAAGAAAAAGTTCTTAATGAAAACTTAGGCTTTCAGAAATCTATTAATAGTACAATTTGGAGTAAACACATTTTTAAGATATAGTTTTTCCTTGCAGTAAAACCACTACAAACTTGTCAAATTTTCTTTTCTTTTTTTATTTTTATTTTTTTCAGACAGAGTTTCACTCTTGTTGCCCAGGCTGGAGTTCAATGGTGCAATCTCGGCTCGCCACAACCTCTGCCTCCTGGATTCAAGCGATTCTCCTGTCTCAGCCTCCTGAGTAGCTGGGATTACAGGCATGCGCCACCACGCCCAGTCAATTTTGTATTTTTACTAGAGATGGGGTTTCTCCATGTTGGCCAAGCTGGTCTCGAACTCCTGACCTCAGGTGATCCGCCTGCCTTCACCTCTCAAAGTGCTGGGATTACAGGTGTGAGCCACTGCACCCGGCCAAACTTGTTAAATTTTCTATGAACCAACACTGCCAGAGGAAACACAAAATTGATTAAAACTCAAGACACCTGGAAGAGAACCAGATGGAAATCCTTCTCCATTAACTCTAATCCAATTGTTTAAGAATCCCATGTCATAAAGCCTAATTCCGGTCACTTCGGTCAACCTCGTTGCTCTTATTCATGAGTATAGAAGATATAAATTTGCACAGTCTTTAAAAATCAGCATGAAACAGATTTTTCTCTGTATAAAACAATGTGATTTTGTGGTAACTGGAGGCGGAAAAAGTACTTGGCTCAGCCCTCGCCAAATGCCTTTGAGATTTCTGGAATATCAAGACATGAGCCAAGTGACTCTTCAAGCAGTATCTGATGATGTGATGACGTAAAAGAAGTTCAGCTGGGGGGCCCTGAGGTCTGGACCTTGGAGGAGATGATGATTTGGACTAGCTGGGACCATGGTGGTAGAACATTTCAGTCTGGGAGTTGGAGGGAGTGGTCTCTAGGTCTGATAATGTGATGATGTGGGAGTGGTCTCTAGGTCTGATAACAGTTTAAGCAAAGGAGAGAAGAAAAAATGTACAAACAAGCTCCAGTCCAGACCTCTCACAAAACCCGGTGTGTGGGCAGCGCACTGTGGCCCACAATACCTCAGTACAGACCTCTGTTTTGGAGTTTTCTTGTGGTGTCATAAGTTTAGAACTCTCATTTCCTCCTTTTGCTTGTTTGCTTGTTTGTTTTACAGATGTACATGTTTCTCATAAGAACATTTGTAATATGAAAACTTTTGGGACTTTTGACTTCCGTATAAATCACTAAAATCACTCCTATGACATTTTAATTGCCTAAAGGTTGTTTAAAAGAGTAGGCTCGATTTTAGTATTTTCCTAAACACTTGCTATGATCTAAATGTTGGTGCTCTCCACCCCAAATTCACTTGTTGGAACCTAATACCCCTTGTGATAGTGCTAAGAAGTGGGGCCTTTGGGGAATGATGAAGTCATGGGGGCACCACCCTTATGATTGACATTAGCCCTTCTAAAAGTAGCTTGGATTTGTTAAAGGATACAAAGTGACAGCTCGACAGGGGGAATAAGTTCTAGTGTTCCATACCACTGTTTGATGACTACTGTTTACTATAGTACATTATATAGTTTCAAATAGCTAGAAGGAGGATATTGAATGTTCCTAACACAAAGAAATAATAAACGTTTGAGATGACGGATCTGCTAATTATCCTGGTCACTATATATTATTTGTATCAAAACTTCACTATGAATCCCATAAACATATACAGTCATATGTCCATTTAAAAAACACATTAAAATTTTTAGCCAGGCATGGTGGCTCACGCCTGTAATCCCAGCATTTTAGGAGGCCAAGGTGGGTGGATCGCGAGGTCAGGAGATCGAGACCATTCTGGCTAACATGGTGAAACCTCCGTCTCTACTAAAAATACCAAAAATTAGCCGGGCTTGGTGGCGGGCACCTGTCGTCCCAGCTACTTGGGAGGCTGAGGCAGGAGAATGGCGTGAAGCTGGGAGGTGGAGCTTGCAGTGAGCCAAGATTGTGCTATTGCACTCCAGCCTGGGCGACAGAGTGAGACTCCATCTCAAAAAAAAAAAATTAAAATTTTTAAATGAAGAAAAAATTTTCAAAAGCGAAATTCTTTCTTAAAAGGACATATCTATCTACATCTATATCTATATATAAAGTAACAGTTTTGAAACTTAGAAAAAGTGACTTGAGTGAGCTCCCTTGCTTCCTTCTCCATGTGAGGATATAGCAAGACAGGCTGGGCACAGTGGCTCAGACCTGTAATCTCAGCACTTTGGGAGGCCAAGGTGGCCAGATCACCTGAGGTCAGGAGTTCAAGACCAGCCTGGCCAATGTGGTGAAATCGTGTCTCTATAAAAAATTAGACAGTTGTGGTGGCGACTACATGTAATCCCAGCTACTCAGGAGGCTGAGGCATGAGAATCATTTGAACCTGGGAGGCAGAGTCTGCGGTGAACTGAGATGGTGCCACTGCACTCTAGCTGGGCAACAGAGCAAGACTGCATCTCGGGGGGGAAAAAAAAGAGGACACAGCAAGAAGGTGCCACCCACCCATAAGGAACTCACCAGGCTCCGAATCTGTTGGCTCCCTGATCTTGTGCTTTCCGGCCTCTAGAACTGTGAGAAATAAATGTCTATTGTTTATAAATTAGCCAGTCTAAGGTATTTTTGTTGTAGCAGCCTGAATGGACTAAGTCCTAGCTGAACGAAATGTTCTCAAAGACTGCAAGCAGCTCCTTCAGTCATCTACAAGAAGATTACTTGGTGAAGTACAGACCACTGACACCTGCTATTGCAAGTGAGAGGCAGCACTTCAAGGTCTTTAAAGCTATCCTCGGTCCTTTCCTAGACTTGTTTCACTTGTTTGCTGATCCTTATTTGATTTATCTAATAAATGAACACTTTTCAGCAGTGACTTTAATTCATCCTAAAACACATCCCCTGTCCCTTATTTGTTCTATTGTGACATACAGCTGGTTGTCAAGCAATTTGTCGGTGTCATTTCCAAAGATTTTCATACATTTTCACTTCATTTATTTTAAGGTCCATTTTCTATCTTTTCCCCATACATATGACTGTTTCCAATGTATTTTTACACCTAAAATAAATGTGATCTGTCTTATAACTTTACTATAGGCTAAGCTTGAGAACCACTGAGAACTCACTTTATGAAAAATAAACAACTCAAAGACCTTTGGTTTCACTATTCAGGTAAATCACAATTGTTCTTTTAAAAAACATCTTACCAAAAATGTAAAGTGCATTTCAAGACATTTTAATTGGGTAAATATAAGGTTCTAAAAAACACCTACAGTAAATATATATTTTCTGGTCCTATATCATGTTTATTTGACTGTAAATTCAATACATTTTAATGCCATTTTAATTGGTATTTTCTTAACTAGTCAAAAAGATTTGTTGTATATAATACAATACCACCATTCATGGCCTTACTGAAGTGATCTTTCAGTTGTGAAATTGCAAGTTTAAAATAGTTTAATATTCTTGGAAAAATTTACAGGGATAAACTGGGCATTCAATGTTAACATTTTTCTGTTCTAGAAGGAGAAAGCACTTTCTAGCAAAGGACTGCCAGAAGGACCGCATCACATGTCTTTTTATAGGAAAAGTGTCAACCAATCGGAAGGATTATGGAAAGTCTGGGGTGAAGCAAGAGCTGCATGAGCCTGCTTTGAATCCTCTGTCCTCTGAATCACCTGGCAGCTAATTATTCCTAAAGTCTTTTTCCCTTTGGGGGTTTCTCTAGAAGAGCTGGAGTCTACTACTACTAAGAACACAATTATTTTGGGGGATGAATAACATTTTTCTTCACTAAGACTCAAAGTTAGTGTTTCCTATCATCAAAATTTATTCCTAATTTCAACTTTTTTTTTTTTTGAGATGGAGTTTCGCTGTTGCCCTGGCTGAAGTGCAGTGGCGCAATTTTGGCTCACCGCAACCTCCGCTTCCTGGGTTCAAGTGATTATCCTGCCTCAGCCTCTCGCATAGCTGGGATTACAGGCATGTGCCACCACGCCCGGCTAATTTCGTATTTTTAGTGGAGATGGGGTTTCTCCATGTTGGTCAGGCTGGTCTCGAACTTCCGACATCTGGTGATCCGCCTGCCTCGGCCTCCCAAAGTGCTGGGATTACAGGTGTGAGCCACCACATCCGCCCAAATTTCCACTTCTTAATGCTTATCTGGAATGAAAATTTACGTGTTTCATCTTTAAAAATGTCATTCACACAGATGGGTACTGCTAACTACTGATTTCATTTCATAAGCATGTGATTTAAATTGAGCATATTAATCACTCAGAAGGCATCTATAAAATTACCTTAGATTTTTATGTTGATATTTATCTTTAAGCATGTCATTACGCTGCAGATTAAAAGCTTCCAGTTGAAGGTTAGATGGAAGCTCCTTAATTGCAGTTGAATATTAACATGTTTTTGAAATATGGGAGTTTCCTTTGCATGTGCATTGAGGGCTGAATATTTGTGTGAGAATGAAGATTTCACATTTTGTTTTAAATTTCATCAGCACAGAAAGCATATAGGGCAGCTTGACAGCTTGTACTTATAACAACATTAGCAGTTATTGCATATAATACTGTCTTACCTTGTAATTATACCTTGAATTGATTAATAAATATTACTAACTCTATGGCAAAAGCTAATTTCCAAAACTGTTCAGTATTCAATAACACTGATTGAAGGCTGTGTTTCTTATTTGGAAAAACTTTCAGTATCACCCCTGAGTTTCAAAAAACTGAAATAAAACATTGTCACCACTAATCCATCAAATTTCTGTGTGTCAGAGCAAGTCAGGATGTACAGTTTCTATTTCTGGCAAAAACTTGTAGAAGTGACAATGGTTAAGTCCACAAGAGTGATGAAGTTCAACATTTACGCTACTGGTTTAATAATGCCTGACAAGTGGAAATATTTTCTGTGATGTGTTTGCTGATGAATAATATAATGAATAACCACAAGCTTTTCATTTTCAAAAGCTTCGTAAATGTATCCAATTAAACCCTTTTCTGGTTAACACATATTTTTACCATCATCAGTTTTAACACATCGTGTCAGATTCTACTTCAGATTGTACTGAATTTGTGTTTTCTGTTTCTCTTAAAATATTCTCACCTGTATTCTCTCCACACAGGGTTTTTTTGGTCCCTTCGGTCTTGGCACTGATATCTCAGATAACAACTGCTCAGTATTGTCAACATTTGTGAACTTGTCAAGGGCCAAAGAAAATCATTTGCCTTCTTTTTAAGACAAAAATATGTTCATGTTGCTCCCAACATCCTCAACTCTGTGAACAACCAGTCTCACTGAATTGCAAGTTTATCTTCTCTAAGAGCACGTTTCTTTGGCTGCAGCAATTAAACATGATTTAATGAACTCAACATTGGTAAATGGCTCTCTTTGCCTGGCTAACAAATTAACCACTCAGAAACTGACTTTGGTTGCAGCCTCATTTTATCTTTTATTTTTGTGAGACAATTCTGCTGTGGTCAGATATTCCATTTTAAATTTTCTAATTTTTCTAACTGTTACTTTTCTGTAAGTTAAGGATATTATAATGAGTGCTTAGTCTAGTCATGTCAATGTCTAAGTATTCTTTTAGCACATCTATAGTGTCATCTTTATGGTAAACATAATGCTCTGGCATTTAGTTCTACAAAAATAATCTACTATCCACTGTCTTAAAAGCATGACATCCAAAACCCACGTTTCTTGTATTAATGCGATGGGTAAGCTCTGGTAATTTTAAAATTAAAGTAAATGTCACCATAGTACAATACATATGGTACTTTACCAAACACTGTAGATTTATAACTGTACCCCTATTATTTGTGATTTGTGGATGAGCAGGGCAAAATGATAAAGGCACCACATGTAGTCTATTTTGCACCTCCTCAGTCCTGCTATTTGAGTGTGAAAGTAACCAGAGACAAAACGTAAACAACTGTGGCTATGTTCCTGTAAAACTACCTATAGACCCCAAAATTTGAATTTTATGTCACTTATCTTCACGTGTCACAAGATATTATTATTCTTTTTTTTTAAACCAACCAAAAATTTAAAACTGACTCTTAGCTTTTGGGCCATATAAAAACAGGTAACAGGTTGGATTTGGTCTATGGGCCATAGTTTGCCAACCCCTGGTCTAGCTCAAAGTTTAGGATATGGGTACATTTTTCAATTGGAATCAACCTAAGCTAAATTATTTAGTAAATGATTGCATAGGTAGTATTCAGATACAGCAAAAGTCATACAGGTGATAGAGGAATGACTAACATTTGGAGAACACTGTACAGGGAAACACAGTGGAATTACCTGGCAGTGCTGAGTGAGCTCTTGAGGTTTATGGTCATGATTTTAAAATGAAACCACTCAGCTCAATTGTATGATTTTTCTCCTATATGTTTCCATTGTTTGAGAAAATGGAACATAGTTACCTTCAGCCAAGGTCAGGGTTATGCCAGGCAAGTAAGATAGAGGAACAAGGTAATTGATTGTATTTACAAGGGAGTCATTATAATGATGGATCCTAGAATTTAAGCTGGATAGTAAAGAAAATGAAGATAGAAAGAAAATAAAGGAATATAGGAGTTTGAAAAAATAGAATAGGATCAATGACTGAGAGGTCCTGATGAGGTCAGAGCATTGTTGCAATAGGGCTATTCCAGTTAAGTTAATTGAAAGGACAGTTGGTGGTGGTCAGAGTAGGATGCTTGAAACCAGAGATAGTGCAGTTCCTGGCCTAGGCTGTAACCATGGGAACAGGTGGCTCCATTGAAATATTGCAAAAAAAATCATTGATTCTGAGACACAACATCAAAGAACTGAATGGCCAAGATGGGTCGCACAGATGGATGGCTCGCATAGTTGGACGTTGATGTCACCAAGGATGTTGACAGAGGAAGACAGCTAAGAGCAAAAGTCTTTAATAGATGTAGTACTTAAAAATTAGGGTCTGGGCACGGTGGCTAATGCCTGTAATCCCAGCACTTTGAGAGGCCAGGGTGGGCGGATCACCTCAGGTCAGGAGTTCGAAACCAGTCTGGCCAAAATGGTGAAACCCCGTCTCTACTAAAAACACAAAAAAATTAGCCTGGTGTGGTGGCAGCCACCTATATTCCCAACTACTCGGGAGGCTGAGGCAAGAGAATCGCTTGAGCCCAAGAGGCAGAGGTTGCAGTGAGCCAAGATTGTGCCACTGAACTCCAGCCTGGGTGACAAGAGTGAAACTCCATCTAAAAAAAAAAAAAAAAAATTGGAGCTGAGGCATGGAGTTGGCAGCTTTTTGCTGCACAAAAACTAGCCCTCCAGATTGCCCAGTGAAATTGTTGTGAGGTAAAACATTTTCCCTGCTTTAACCAAGTTGCCAATCGGTAAATTAACCCTTAATTTAAAATGTATTATAAATGAGATCCGGTTTCATATATATGAAAATGAAAACCAAAAATACATAAAGTATACAAGAGATCTTTTTTTTGCTCAAGAACTACAATGTCCTTTTTTAAAAATACTGAAAGTTGGTGAGGTATGGTTGCTCACACCTATAATCCCAGTGCTTTGAGAGGCTGAGGTGGGAAGGTGGCTTGAGCCCAGTAGTTCAAGGTTACAGTGAGTCAAGATCGTGCCACTGCACTCCAGCCTAGGTGACACAGGGAGACTCTATCACTAAAACTAAAAATTAAAAAACTGAAAGTCCTTGGATTTGCCCCTGGACTTGAAGGCCTCTAACAGTGGTTGGGTAGACACACCCTGGAGTAAGGGTGTCTGGGTTCAAATCCTGCCTTTGCCATTTCTGAATTCCCTGATCTTGGGCAAGCTTCTCAACCTCCTAGGGCCTATCCCTCATATGTAGCATAGAAGTAATAGCAGTATGTAATCCATGAGGTTGCTTTGAAGATTAAGTTATTTAATGCATGTAAAATGCTTAGTCTGCAGAACCTAGGACAAAGTACAAAATAAGTATGAGCTGTTAGCATTACTCTTCTTAAACACAGAGTGGAGAATTCCCCCATAAGACACTACAAAGAAGGGCTAGCAAAGCAAAGTATTTACTCTTACTCTAAATTACTCTGAACTTTGGAAGATCATTGGCTTAATTTTTTTTAACTACTCAGTATGTAAGAATAAATTTTTGAAGTACTTTCTTTACTTTTGGAAAATAGAAATTTTAGAAGGGGATTGGAGCAACAAAGAGGTGCCTTGCCTCCAGAAACTTAGAAATCAGTTGGCCTATGGGCCGGGCATGATGGCTCATGCCTGAAATCCTAGCCCTTTGAGAAGCCAATGTGGGAGGATCACTTGAGCCCCGGAGTTTGAGGTTACAGTCAACTATGACAGGCCAATGCACTCCAGCCTCGGTGACAGAGTGAGACCCAGTCTCCAAGAAATAAATAAATAAAATAAAATCAATCGATTGATTGGCCTCATATGGTTAAACCAAAGCAGAGATAGGTCAAACATCTTAAGAAGACACACTATCTCCCCAGCCAAGACAGAAATTTAACTAAATATATTAATACGTAGAAGAAAAGCATATGATAATCACAAGACAGATTATTTCACAGTGGAAACTGGTTGGGGGGGCGGGGAGGCTGAGAAGACAGTGGACCTCAAATGCCAATGTCTTGATCCATTTAATAGCTCAGTTTCTCATCTAAATTAATAATAATCAACGTTTCACCCTCAAAGCCTGCAAGCCTGTGGCTACAAAGCCCTCCCCAGGACTCCACTTCCTTCAGGATCCCTGTCCATTCACAGGATGTACTTGTGAGTGGTCAATAGAACAGGACATTAAGGTCACCATTATGACCATTGTGATGGTTAATACTGTCAACTTGATGGGATTGAGGGATGCAAAGTATTGATCCCGATGTGTCTGTGAGGGTGTTGCCAAAGGAGACTAACATTTGAGTCAGTGGGCTGGGGAAGGCAGACCTACCCTTAACCTGGGTGGGCACCATCTAATCAGCTGCCAGCAAATATAAAGCAGGCAGAAAAACATGAAAAGGCTAGACTGGCTTAGCCTCCCAGCCTACATCTTTCTCCCGTGCTGGATGCTTCCCGCCCTGGAACATCAAACTCCAAGTTCTTCAGCCTCGAGATTCGGACTGGCTTCCTTGCTCCTCAGCTTGCAGATGGCCTATTGTGGGACCTTGTGATCATGTGACTTAATACTCCTTAATAAACTCCATATATATATATATACTATTAGTTCTGTCCCTCTAGGGAACACTGGCTAACACAACCACCAAAGCGAGGTTAGTCAGGATTATTCTAAGGTAGCAATGAGAAAATGATATTGCTCCCACAAGCTGAAGTTCTAGAAAGACCAATGTTAAAAATTCCTCCAAAAAGATGATGATTGCCTAACATTCCATTAAAATCAACTTCAAAAGTAAACGTGGTTTCTAAACGTAGGAAAAAATACAGCTTCTGGATCTTTAAAATGCCCTTATTATTTTGGAAAATCTTATGGCTTTGGGTGGTGGGGAGGAGGTTAGTGTGGGATTTTCCTGACCCCATTTTAGATATGTGTTAGATTTCTTTTAAAATTGTGCCAACTTTCTTTCAAAAAGCAACAAATACTTCTTGTTTTTAAAAGCTGAGAGCGACGACTGTTTCTCATATGTACTTACTGCCCTGGATTCTCTGTGTTGATTCTGACTTCCTGCTGAGGTTTCACAAAAGCATTCAAAAACATTTCAGTAAGTTTTCTGATTCAGACCAGGCTAGATTTTTATTACCAGTTGAGGTTTAGCCAATCCTATACTTTTAATTATATATATAAAGTGATTCTCAGCTGCCCTTCTCAGAAACATCATCATCATAAATTAGTCTAATTTTTGGAAAGACATTTTATCTTCTGCTGATTTCACAGATTTAACCTCAACTAAAATACCCTATTTATAAACTTGCATTACAGGCCATAAATGTATTTGGTCTGTAAAACTTCCTCTTATAAAAGAGAGAAGGAAGCAAGACACAGGAAGCTGAGCAATCAGCTAATGATTTTTTTTTTTTTTTAATGAACACCTCAACCTTCCCAGAGACAGGTGTCCCTCGAGACAGCTCCTAAAAGTGTTACCACTAGATACAAAGCACTGATTTAAGACCATCAACTGCTTCTATTTCATCTAATAAATCAGCCTGCTGAATACAGAGCACTGATCAGAGTGTACAGTGAGTTAAAAAGAGAATAAAAGGTACTCAACTCTGTCTTCAAGGATGTTCAGATTAACGAGGAATGATGAGATTCATAAAAGAGAAAAAACAAAATCCTCTCACCTTGGCCTCCCAAAGTGCTGGGATTACAGGCATGAGCCAGCTCGCCCAGCTGACTTCTTAATTTTTTGTAGAGACAGGATCTCACTATGTTGCCCAGGCTGGTCTCACTCAAACTTCTGGCTCCAAGCAATCTTCCCACCTTGGCCTCCCAAAGTGCTGGCATTAGCCACTGTGCCCAGCCTAGCCCTTACTCCTTTGAAAGCCAATGAATCTTTGTTCAATTGGAGTCTATTTCAGGAGCTTAGTATTTGGAACAGATCAATTTGGGGATCCCTCTGTTGACCTTGTAAACAAGGGGTGAGGCTCTAGAGTCTCCATGACCTCCATTGTCCATGCCACCCAAAGTCCCCAAAGTACCTCCACAGAACGCTTAGTGCTCAGAAAAGCGCAGGTTGAAAACCAACAACCAACAGGACAAAGTCTATGATTTCAGAGTTGCATTTCTGATCTCTGGGAGATCTTACTATTTGTCCTTAAATAGTAATCTCTGGGACCACAGAAAAGGCAGAAGACTTGGAAATCGTTGGGTTCCACTGCCAACCCAGCCACTTACTAGCTGTGTGGACCTAATTGAAGCTCTATTGCCTCACAGACCAAGTAAGTGTAATAATACCTATGTCATAGTGTTCTTCTGGTATACATAATATATGAATTTTTTGATAAAGTATGAAATACTTTGCAAAACGTACAATAGAGTACTATTTTTATGGGAGGTGACATAGGTCGTGGCAACAAACAATAGGCTGGGACCCCTTGACCTTGTTCAAATACAGATTCTGCCATTCGTTACCACTGGCAAGTGTCTTATTCTGAGTCATGTTATTTTATGTGTGAAATGCAGTAAATAGAGCATTGCTTCCGGACATGAAAACCTCCAGAGGAAGAAGGGGATGTCTCTTCATAAGCTTTTTGTAAAAGCAAGATGATGTTTCCCAGAAGCATCCAGCGACCTTGCCTCACCTTGGCTAGAACTGCATCCCATGCATAAAGCAATCATTGGCAAGCGGGGGTGGTACCAACATGAGGAAGGATCCCCAGACAAGATGGTGCCTGTGCCAGCAAAAGACAAAGAAAACGACTTTTGTGTAGTCATTCAACAATGCTGGCTTCAATTTCTACCCTTGGAGTCCTGCTGCTAGGCCAAACCCCTCAATGCTACAAAATATTCCTCCATTCCATGAAGAATTTCTACACATAGTGTCAACAGTCTACAATGTGAAATTTTTTCAATGGATTTTTTTTTTTTTTTTTTGGAGACAGAGTCTCACTCTATTGCCCAGGCTGGAGTTCAGTGGCACAATCTCGGCTCACTGCAACCTCTGCCTCCCAGATTCAAGTGATTCTCCTGCCTCAGCCTCCTCAGCCAATGAATTATTTTACCTGAAAATAAGTTCTAACCTCTGGTTCTTCCTTACTAATGCATTTATTTATATCTTCATGATTTGTCTTATAGAAACCATTTTAAACTTCCCATAAAAGCAGTAAACTTGCAAAAGCGTGTTGTTGTATAAGAGATACCACCAACTGGCCGGGCGCAGTGACTCATGCCTATAATCCCAGCACTTTGGGAGGCCGAGATGGGCAGATCACAAGGTCAGGAGTTCGAGACCAGCCTGACCAACATGGTGAAACCCTGTCTCTACTAAATATACAAAAATTAGCTGGGCATGGTGGCACGCACCTGTAATCCCAGCTACTCAGGAGGCTGAGGCAGGGAGAATTTCTTGAACCTGGGAGGCAGAGGTTGCAGTAAGTGGAGATCGGTGACAGAGTGAGACTCTTATCTTGGGGGAAAAAAAAAAAGAGAGAGAGAGAGAGGCCGGGCGTGGTGGCTCAAGCCTGTAATCCCAGCACTTTGGGAGGCCGAGACGGGCGGATCACGAGGTCAGGAGATCGAGACCATCCTGGCTAACACAGTGAAACCCCGCCTCTACTAAAAAAATACAAAAAACTAGCCGGGCAAGGTGGTGGGTGCCTGTAGTCCCAGCTACTCGGGAGGCTGAGGCAGGAGAATGGCGGGGGGCGGAGCTTGCAGTGAGCTGAGATCCGGCCACTGCACTCCAGCCAGGGCGACAGAGCGAGACTCCGTCCCAAAAAAAAAAAAAAAAAAAAAAGAGAGAGAGAGAGATACCACCAAGCCACCCGGCGTGGAGGTGGGAGTCATCACCTTATGGATAGAAGTCAAGATGGGACTTAGCCAATACTTCAATGAGTTAAACAAATTAGCAGAGAGAAAAAGTAGAGTTTTCCATGTAGACAAAAATGAGATAAGCTAAGTAGGAAGAAGGAAGTAGAATTTTCTACAAAGATGAAGTGCCAACTTTTGAGCAAGATCAAATAGGATTGCTTGGTACATAGCAAAAAGCATAAGCAATTAGATCCTATAATCACACACAGAGCTAAAAGTGAGTTTTCTGCTTATATATAAGGACATTAAGTAGCAAATGAATGAAAAGCTAGTCAGATTTTGTGACCTATCTTCAAATGACATATTTATTTAGTAACAGAGCTGGGACTGGAAGCACGCTTGCCCGAGTTATTGACTCTTTGAATCCATCTCAATAATGGGAGAGGCTGATGAGTCTTCTCCAAGACCACAATTTTTTGGATTTCAGTGGTTCAAATCACATTCCATTTGAGAAATGATGAGAAAAAATAAAAAATAAACATGGAAAATTAATGCATACTTTTACAGATTAATGTAAAGTTGTACCTCATTTAGTTTTAAACAATTTATCAGTAATGTTATCTGTGGGGAAAAGAGAGATCAGCCTGTTACTGTGTCTATATAGAAAGAAGTAGACATAAGAGAGTCCATTTTGTTCTGTATTTGAGATGCTGTTAATCTGTGACCCTACTCCCAACCTAGTCCTTGCAAGAGACATGTGCTGTGGTGACTCAAGGTTTAACAGATTTGGGCTGTGCAGGGTGTGCTTTGTTAAACAAGTGCCTGAAGGCAGTATGCTTGTGAAAAGTCATCACCATTCTCTTAATCTCAAGTACCCAGGGACACGTACACTGCCAAAGTTCACAGGGACCTCTGCCTAGGAAAGCTAGGTATTGTCCAAGGTTTCTCCCCATGTGATAGTCTGAAATATGGCCTCGTGGGAAGGGAAAGACCTGATCGTCCCCCAGCCTGACACCCGTGAAGGGTCTGTGCTGAGGAGGATTAATGTAAGAGGAAAGAAGGCCTCTTGGCAGTTGAGATAGAGAAAAGCATCTGTCTCCTGCCCGTCCCTGGGCAATGGAACATCTCGGTGTAAAACCCAATTTTATGTTCTATTTACTAAGATGGGAGAAAACCGCCTTAGGACGAAAGGTGGGACTTGCTAGCACAATGCTGCTCTTTATGCACTAAAAAGGTTTATGGAGATGTTTGCATATGCATATCAAGGCACAGCACTTTTCCTTAAACTTATTCATGTCACAGAGATCTTTATTCATATGTCTTACTGCTGACCTTCTCCCTACGATGATCCTATTATCCTGCCACTTCCCTTTTTCTAAGATGGTAAAGATAATGATCAATAAATACTGAAGGAACTCAGAGACCGGTGCCAGCGTGGGTCCTCTGTATGCTGAGCGCCGGTCCCCTGGGCCCACTTTTTCTTTCTCTATACTTTGTCTCTGTGTCTCATTTCTTTTCTCAAGTCTCTTGTTCCACCTAACCAGAAATGCCCACAGGTGTGAGGGGCAGGCCACCCCTTCATTATCAAAGATACTTTGTATCAAAGTAATTTACACAAGTAGAATTTTGGATTTCAAGTTGAGAGCAAAACACCACTTTACGATCATCCATTTGGTTAGAAGAGTGAGCCAGTGTGTCCTGGTCAAATCATTTCCATCTGTTCAAAAAAAAATTTCCCTCCAAAATCTTACCCGCTGGCTTCCAGCTGTGTGGTGGCCTGAAACATCCTTTTCAATTGTAAAATACCTCTTAATAATAAGGTTAAGGGTGATTCAATCCTTGTACAAGTGTGAAATTGTTATGCCCAGACCGTTTATTCCCCGAAGAAGACCACCAGAGTCCAGAGTCAAAGCTAAGCAGCAAGGATCTTTATTACAGGTTCGAACCTGGAACTCTCCCTCACTCGTGAAACGAGACGGGCAGGAGAGCTCCCCCACTCAGCTCCGAACAATGTTATATAGTCTAAGAAAAGTGGGCATAGAGTTATTATACAAATCAGATATATGATTGGCTAGTGTTTGAACAAGGCGATTTGGCTAACTATGATTGGTTCCTGCCATTTCTGATATTTTGGTTCAAACTTTGAGGCGGGAGAGCAGGTTTATGGCAGCAAGAGTTTATCTTACTTAAACACGTCTTGTGACCTTGCCTCAGAACTTACAAAATCTCTGGTATGTGCAAAACAAAATCTCTGGTACGTGCAGAAAACCAGGTACTCAGAGAACTTACGAAATCTCTGGTATGTGCAAAGATTAGAGAGCAGAACAAGGGTGTAGCGGGTGGGGGGCGGGTACACATCTATCTTTGTGTCCTTTCATTTCCCCCTTCTCATAAGTAACTGGATGTCCAATCTTGGATTTCCAGAGTCTTATAATATAGCCTCACTTTCTGGGTGCAGGAGAGGCTGGTGATGGCTACAGAGGACCATTAGTTGGATGGTATCAAACCTTTCTCTGACAAATTGTAAAATTTTATTTACCACACAGGGGCCTATAGTGAATAGAAGTAGTAAAGACATTAGGGGGCCTAAAAGGGGTGCCAGAAGGGAAAACATTGAAGAGCTCCACCAATTGTTAGCGGCTGTAGTGAATTGTTGCTTTTTCATTTCTAAGCTTAGTTCGTGTAGGCGTTGGACTCTTTCCTCAACTAACCCTGACTCATTTATATAGAAACAGCATTCTTCTTTGAGGAACATACAGGTACCTCCTTTCTCAGCCGTGAGTAAGTCTAAGGCTCTGCGGTTTTGAAGGGTGACCTGTGCTAGGGAGGTGAGCTGCCGCTGAAGGGAGGCTAGGGAATAGGCGGAGTCTTCCATAGCAACAGAGAATTGTTGTAACAGCTTGTCGTTTTCTATCATGGAGTGTTGTAGGGCCCCTCCTGCTAACCCCGCTGCGACGACAGAGGTGGTTAAGGATATTCCGGCAATTAGTGGTAGAAAAACTGCTCGTCTATGTCGCGCAGTTTTAGTTGGGGCAGTCCCTGCCCAGCCTATGAACTCTGCCGGGGTTAGCAGTGTCAGTCGGGTAACTAGGGTAACAGGGATACACAACTGTCCGTCAGAGATGCTTTTGGACAGAGTTTTTAACAGAGTCATATTACACCAGAAGAACACACCAGGGGAAGCATATATGGGACTATTAGGGTATGTAGCCGATTGGTTACAGAGGCTGTTGCTAAATGCCGAATAACAATAGGGGTATTTCTCTTGGTATGGGTCACGGTACAGGGCCACATCGGGTATCGTGACTATCGATGAGTTAAAACCTGTATAGTTTGTGGGAGGGGAGGATAGAGGAACAGCCGTTAATGGTGGTCTTCCTAGGGTTGCACACATAAAGCAAGAGGATAGGTCGCCTAAACCAGTGAGGTTGGCGAATGCTAGCCCTTCCCGTAATAGAGTTAGCCAGGAGAAGGGCTGCAAGTCTTGTGATAGCTTGGTTTCTTGCCTGTGGATTTGCGTGTGGATTAAGGGTTGAATCTGGACTAGACTTCTCCACAGATATAAATGGCTACTGGGCCAGGTACTAGTTGATGAGTAATATACTCCTCCATGTTGTGGGGTTGTCCACCGAGAGTCCCATGGGTCTCTAATTATCCAAGTGTAAGTGACGGGAGACTCAGTTTTGTAAAAATACCACCCTTGTCATTCTCTCCAGTATCGGACAGAGTGCGTCTTACAGTAGCTATATGGGCAACCTGCACTCTGGTGCCACCAATAATTTTTACAATTAAATTCAGTTTGATCATATTCAAAACAGATCATGGGTATTGCTGGTTGGGCAATCTGGAACCTAGTGAAATTGAGGTAAACTATAGTATTACACCCTGAGGGGGGGCAGTCTGCGCTAGCTAGCAGTTTACCCGCTTGGGGGGTTTCCCCGGGTTGAGTTTTGTTCTTATAGAGCCAGAACCTCCAGACATAGGGATTAGATGGCGCAGCAGTGAGGAGAGTCAGATGCATAAGGCATAAAAGCATAGGTAAGCTAGACATGGTTACGGCTATGGGGATGACGGCACAGGGTTAGCTTTAAGGGATTGTTCTTAGCTTTGTCTACAGTCCATGTAACCGGTGCTCCAGACGGCTTGAGAAGGTCGGATGTTGGGTCCACTGGTTTGACGTGTGTGTAGTGGATCCACGAAGCGATGCCTTCTACTTTGAGAGCGGTGGGAGTAGTCAGGAGTACTTGCAGTGGTCCTTTCCACCTGGGTTGAAGAGTTTCTTGCCGGTGGCGCTTGACTAGGACCCAGTCTCCTGGCTGGAACGGATGAGGCGTCGGCGGAGGTCCTGCCTCGTACAGTTCTCGTAGTCTGGGCCAAATTTCCTGGTGAATTTTCTGTAAGGCTTGTAAGGAGAACAGGAGCTCAGAGACATTTTCAGTTTCAGGTTTGAGTAAGTCATCTTTTAGACTGGGGACCAGGGGTGGGGGTCTGCCATACATGATTTCATATGGTGTGAGGCCTAGTCTGTAAGGGGTATTTCGGGCCCGGAACAGAGCGTAGGGGAGAAGTACTACCCAATTAGCGCCAGTCTCCATGGTCAATTTAGTTAAGGTCTCCTTCAGAGTCCGATTCATCCTTTCTACCTGTCCTGAGCTTTGGGGCCTATAAGCACAATGTAATTTCCAATTTGCCCCCAGAATGGAAGCCAAATCCTGACTTACCTTAGCAACGAAGGCTGGTCCATTGTCTGACCCTATTTGGACGGGAAAGCCATACCTGGGGAGGATTTCCTCCAAAATTTTCTTTGCTACAACCTGAGCAGTTTCTCTCTTAGTTGGGAACGCTTCTGTCCATCCTGAAAAAGTATCTACAAAGACAAGTAAGTACTGATACCTATATTTTCCAGGCTTTATCTCAGTAAAGTCTATTTCCCAATAGATACCAGGCCTAGTTCCTCTACACTTAATTCCTGCGGTGGTCTGGGTTTGGGGGCAAGCGTTGTTTAGTTGGCAGGCTTTGCAATTTGTTGTGACATCGCTGGCCAGTTCAGCTATGCGCCTGATTCTAAACTTGGCGTGCCTGATTAAGTCCATCATTCGCCGGGCACCCAGGTGGGTTGTCCGGTGGATGTGTTCCAACACCTGCCGTCTTAATTTTTCTGGTAGGATGGTTTGGTCATTTATATCAGTCCACCACCCATTTTTAACCTGTTTTAGGGGAAGCGTGTTCATCCATTCGCGATCCTGTTCGGTATAGTCGGGAAAACATGGCAAATTTCGCAGGCCAGGATCGGGGAGCTGGAGCGCGAGGAGCTGACTGGGAGCTTTTGCTATGCTCCTTGCAGTTTGGTCGGCTAAGAAGTTGCCTCAAGCAATTGGAGTAGTTGGTTTCTGATGCCCAGGGCAATGTACGATAGCCAATTTCTTTGGTTTCCACAAAGCAGTTAATAGAGCTAGGATCTCTTGCTTGTTTTTTATTTCTTTGCCTTCGGCTGTTAATAGTCCCCTTTCTCTGTAGATGGCCCCATGTATGTGCGCAGTAGCGAAAGCATAGCGGCTATCCGTGTATACTGTTAGTTTTTTCTCTGCCCCTAGGGTGAGGGCCTGTGTAAGGGCTATCAGTTCGGCTCTTTGGGCCGATGTCCCTGGAGGCAAGGGTTCCGCCCAGATTACCTCAGTCTCTGACGTTACAGCCGCTCCTGCATACCGCTGGCCTTGGTGGACATAGCTGCTGCCATCAGTGAACCAGGTGAGTTCTGTGTCGGGGAGCGGACGATCTTGCAGGTCCTCCCGCACCCCATGCACCTGAGCCAGTATCTCAGTGCACTCATGGGACGGGGCATCCAAGTCTGGATTTGGCAGCAGTGAAGCAGGGTTTAAAGAAGTTGGGGGCAGAAAAGTTATTCTGAGGGGGTTTAACAGCAGTCCTTGATAGTGGGTGAGCCAGGCATTACTCATCCATCGGTCCGGCGGCTGCCGGAGGACGCCTTCAATGGCATGTGGGATTATAACGCGCAACTCTTGCCCCATGATAAGTTTATCAGCGTCTCGGACCATTAGGGCGGTCGCCGCGATTATCCGGAGGCAGGGTGGCCAGCCAGCAGCCACTGAATCTAATTTTTTTGACAAATAGGCAACTGGCCTCTGCCAGGGGCCTAGGTACTGTGTTAACACAGCTTTTGCAACACCCTTACTTTCATCCACGTATAAGTGGAAGGGCTTGGAGACATCAGGGAGCCCCAGCGCGGGGGCTGATAACAAGGCAGTTTTGATTTGCTGAAAGGCCAGCTCAGCCTCTTCCATCCAATTGAAGGGCTGCCGTTCCTTTGTTGCCTGGTATAGGGGCTTGGCTAACTCAGCAAATCCGGGTATCTATAACCTACAGAACCCTGCCGACCCCAGGAATTCTCTCACTTGCCGTGTTGACTGGGGTCTAGGGATGCGTAGGACTGTTTCCTTTCGGGCTTTGGTTAGCCAGTGTTGCCCCCCTTTTAATAGGTACCCCAGATAAGTTACCTCCGACTTGCAGATCTGAGCCTTTGTTGCTGAGGCTCGGTAGCCTAGCTCCCCCAGAGTCTTCAGGAGGTCCTCAGTCCTTTGAACACAAGTTTCCGGGGACCTGGCCGCTATTAAGAGATCATCAACATATTGCAAAAGAGTTATTTCAGGGTGTTGCCGCCAGTACTCACCCAGATCTTCATGAAGGGCTTCATCGAACAGGGTTGGCGAGTTCTTGAACCCTTGTGGCAGTCTGGTCCATGTTAGCTGACCGTTGATGCCCCTCTCAGGATCCGTCCATTGAAATGCAAAGAGTTCTTGACTTTTGGGAGCCAGAGGAAGGCTGAAGAAAGCGTCTTTTAGATCAAGAACGGTATACCACTGTTTTTTGGGATGTAAGGCACTCAGAAGGGTGTATGGATTGGGCACAGTGGGATGTATGTCCATGACCCTTTTATTAACTTCTCTTAAATCCTGTACTGGCCTGTAGTCCGTACTGTTGGGTTTACGAACAGGTAACAGTGGAGTATTCCAGGATGAGTGGCAAGCCCGTAGGACTCCCTGGTCTAGGAGTCGGCAGATATGGGGCGTAATTCCTTCTCTTGCCTCCAGGGGCATAGGATATTGCCGAACCCGAACCGGGTCTGTCCCTGGCTTAACTTCCACAAATATGGCAGGTCGATGTTTAGCTAGCCCCAAGCCCCCAGTTTCTGCCCACGCTTCAGGGAAACGCTGGAGCCAAGAGTCAATTCCCTGATCGGGGGGCTTTTGCTCTTGATGGAGTCGGTACTCATCTTCTAAGGTGACAGTCAGGATAGATATTGGCCTGTTTTGGGAATCAGTTATCTTGGGCCCTTCTGGCTCAAAGTGGATTTGGGCCCCCATCTTTGTCAGCAAGTCCCTCCCTAGTAGAGGGCAGGGGCTCTCTGGGATGACTAGGAAGGAATGGGAGACTTTTCCCGTTCCCAAGTCTACAGTCCTCTGGGTTGTCCAGGGGTATTTTTTGATGCCTGTGGCCCCGTGCACCCAGGATGTTTTCTTAGACATTTTTCCAATTGGTTTGGTTAGGACTGAGCGTTCCGCCCCAGTATCGACCAAGAAGCGAACTGGGGACCCCTCCACTTGCAAAGTTACCCTGGGTTCGGGGAGGGGGTCCGAACCCCATCCTCCTTAGTCAGAGTCCTGGGTAACAAGTACGGAGGTAGGGTTAGCTGGTCTCCGTTTCTTTGGGCAGTCTTTAATCCAGTGGCCACGTTCCTTGCAATAAGCACACTGATCTTTTTCTAATCCTTGCCTAGGGCCTTGCTTTTTCTGCTTTCTGTTTTGGCCATTTCCTGCCTGGGGGAAAGCTGCTACTAAGACTTTGGTCATTTCTTTGGTTGCCTTGAACTGTTTTTCTTCTGGAGTATCCCTATTATAAACTCGCTGGGCCATCTGAAGGAGGTCCTGAATCTGCTTTCCCTCTAAACCTTCTAATTTCTGGAGTTTTCTTTTAATATCTGGTGTTGCCTGGTTTACAAAGGACATTACTACCGCTGCCTGATTTTCCGGTGCTTCCAGGTCCATAGGGGTAAACTGTCTGAAGGCTTCCATTAATCTCTCTAAATACACAGCGGGGCTTTCTGTCTTACCTTGTAACACAGAATATACTTTAGCCAAATTGGTGGGCTTGCGAGCTGCAGCCCGGAGACCCGCCATTAGAGTCTGGGGATAAATGAGCAGTCGTCCCCTACCTTCTGCCGTGTTGTAGTCCCATCTGGGCCGAGTCAAAGGGAAAGCCGCATTAATGAGGTCAGGATTTGCAGTTGGCTGGCCGTCATCTCCTGGAACCAGTTTTCTGGCCTCAACTTGGATTCTTTCCCGCTCCTCCGTTGTGAACAGGATTCGGAGGAGCTATTGACAATCATCCCAGGTCGGCTGGTGAGTAAACATGACACTGTCTAACAACGAGGTTAGATCTTTGGGATTATCGGAGAACCGAGCATTTTGGGACTTCCAATTGTATAAATCACTGGTGGAAAAAGGCCAATACATGAGACGGGAGAGCCCGGTATCATCGAGCGATCCTATTTCTCTGAGAGGCAGGGCTACAGTGGAGTCAGGGAGTCGGGAAGCTTGGTCCCGCTGTACGCGGCCTCGTGTTCGGCCGGCCGGCCCCCCCAGGTTACTTTCGCTCTCGGCTGCTTCCGCTTCTCGGTTTCCCTCTACGGAAGCACCACCCTGGGGGACTGGGTCCTGCGGGATAAGGTGCGGATATGGTGGGGGAAATGTGGGTTCTAACGTTAGGGGGTCCTGGCTGTCCAGCAGCACAGGGGCCGAGGGAGCAGAGGGAGTCTTTTGTCTTGTAGGTCGCGTTACTAGGACTTTGCAGGGCTCAGGGATGAATCGAGTTATCCAGGGTGGTGGGTTTTCCACAAGATCCTGCCACACTAGAATATAAGGAATTTGATCAGGATGTCCTGACTGCCCTGGCAGGAAAATCTTAGTTTTTACCTTAGTAATAATAGAGAGACAGAAAGTTCCTTCGGAGGGCCACCCTACGCCGAAAGAGGGCCACTCCGAATGGCAGAAAGTAACTAGCTTTCCCTTCTTTAGTTCTACGCTTAAGTTACGCCCCCGAGCCTTCACATCCTTAAAATTGGTAACAAGGAGTGAGAGCGGCGTGCTCTGGTTGTTGCCCATCTTTGGACTGCTCCTACAAAGAGAAGGGGGGACGAAAAATGAGTGTGAAGCAGAGGGGAGTATCCGACAGGTCCGGTCCTGGAAGGGGAAGAAAAGGTTTTATGTTTCGTTTTGGGCTTACACTTAACACTTAACAATAACGGACAGACAGTAATAACGATGAGCATTCGCGAGCGCGTGTCGGACTTCCGACCTGAGTCAGACGGGGCAACCAAGGATGGAGGCCCCCAGATGGGCACTGGGGAACGTCTCCCACCAGTCCCGAGTGGCTGTCTTCTAGCGCGTCCGCCAAGACCGTGCCACTTACAGAACAGACCAATACAGATTACAGATTACGGATTTCGCGAAATTTCAGGGAGACAGACAGAGACAAAGACAGAGACAGTGACAAAGCCGGCTTACCTACAGATTAAGATCCGTTGACTTGGGGGTCTGGTGGGCTTGGGGGAAATCCTGGACGAGCCCCCATTTGTTATGCCCAGACCATTTATTCCCCGAAGAAGACCACCAGAGTCCAGAGTCAAAGCTAAGCAGCAAGGATCTTTATTACAGGTTCGAACCTGGAACTCTCCCTCGCTCGTGAAACGAGACGGGCAGGAGAGCTCCCCCACTCAGCTCCGAACAATGTTATATAGTCTAAGAAAAGTGGGCATAGAGTTATTATACAAATCAGATATATGATTGGCTAGTGTTTGAACAAGGCGATTTGGCTAACTATGATTGGTTCCTGCCATTTCTGATATTTTGGTTCAAACTTTGAGGCGGGAGAGCAGGTTTATGGCAGCAAGAGTTTATCTTACTTAAACACGTCTTGTGACCTTGCCTCAGAACTTACAAAATCTCTGGTATGTGCAAAACAAAATCTCTGGTACGTGCAGAAAACCAGGTACTCAGAGAACTTACGAAATCTCTGGTATGTGCAAAGATTAGAGAGCAGAACAAGGGTGTAGCGGGTGGGGGGCGGGTACACATCTATCTTTGTGTCCTTTCAAAATCTTCTGTTTCTTTTAAAGATCTTTTGAAGGCACAGAGCTGGATAAGAAAGGCTTAGCATTAAGTGAGATTGAGATGAGAAGAAAAAAGTACACTACAATGCATCTCCTCTTTGATTCAAAAAATTAAATAAATGGGACGGGCGCAGTGGCTCACACTTGTAATCCCAGCACTTTGGGAGGCCGAGGCAGGTGGATCACGAGATCAGAAGTTCAAGATCAGCCTGACCAACATGGTGAAACCCCGTCACTACTAAAAATACAAAAATTAGCCGGTGTGGTGGCGCTTGCCTGTATTCCCAGCTACTCGGCGAGCTAAGGCAGGAGAATCACTTGAACCCGGGAGGCAGAGGTTGCAGTGAGCCGAGATCGTGCCACTGCACTCCAGCCTGGGTGACAAAGCAAGACTCCATCTCAAAAATAAATAAATAAATAAATAAATAAATAAATAAAACCAGCCATGCCTTTCATCAACTTTCTGAAAAGGAAAGCAAATTGGGGGAAAACAAAAAAAAGAGCACATGTTCATAACTGTTTTTGTGCCATGGACTCCTCCAAATAAAGTGTGTAAATGCCTTAAATAAACAATGCAAAGGGAAAAAATTACATAGAAATAGTTAACAAAACATTAATGACAAAAATTTGGGGTCAGGCATGGTGGCTCACGCCTGCAATCCAGCACTTTGGTAGGCCGAGACAACATTGCAAAACCCTGTCTCAACTAAAACTACAAAATTAGCCAGGCATGGTGGCCGGCACCTGTAATCCCAGCTACTCGGGAGGCTCAGGCAGGAGAATCGCTTGAACCAGGAGGCAGAAGTTGCAGTGAGCCAAGATCACGCCACTACACTCCAGCCAGAGCGACAGAATGAGACTCATCTCAAAAAAAATAAACAAATAAAAAATTAAAAAGTAGAGGAAAAAGCAGATTCCCTCCCCATGATAAGCAGTTACTTGATATTGACAACTTGGGGCTATGAATCTAATGTAAACACGATTCTAGGTGGACTAGAGTAACCGGGTGGCTCTTAATAATTAGCAGTATCTGAAGACTTTTAGTTGTTTGAAGATGTTCATTTCAGTTTTTTTTATAATAGCAAAAATTTTGAACAATCTATATAGCAAAATAAACTATGATCTAGTCATATGATGAATGTAGCCATATAAAAATCACATTTTTGGCCTGGGTACGGTGGCGCATGCCTGTAATCCTAGTACGTTGGGAGGCCAAGGCAGGTGGATCGCTTGAGCCCAGGAGTTAGAGACCAGTCTGGGCAACATAGGAAGATGCCGTATTTACCAAAAATACAAAAATTAGCCAGGTGTTGTGGCAGGTGTCTGTAGTCCCAGCTACTCAGGAGGCTGACGTGGGAGGATCTCTTGAGCCTGGGAGGTGGAGGTTGCAGAGAGCCATGGTCGTGCCACTGCACTCCAGCCTGGGCAACAGAGCCAGGCCCTGTATAAAAAAAAAAAAAAAAAAAAAAAAAAAAAAAAAAAATTCACATTTTTGAAGAATTTTTAACAAATGGAAAATTGATTATAATATAATATTGAAGGAACAAAGCAGTATTTAAAGAAGCATACACTTATCAAAAACTCTCGGGCTGGGTGCGGTGGCTCATGTCTGTAATTCCAGCACTTTGGGAGGCAGAGGCAGGTGGATCACCTGAGGTTAGGCATTCAAGAACAGCCTGACCAACATGGTGAAACCCCATCTCTACTAAAAATACAAAATTAGCTGGGCGCAGTGGCGAATGCCTGTAATCCCAGCTACTCAGGAGTCTGAGGCAGGAGAATCGCTTGAACCCAGGAGGTGGAGGTTACAGTGTGCCGAGATTGTGCCACTGCACTCCAGCCTGGACAACAAGAGCAAAACTCCATCTCAAAGAAAAAAAAAAGAAAACCCTCAATTATATAAAATATATATTCCTTTGTTCATCCAACAAGTACTATTGATCTCCTTATATATGTCAGGCTTTCCAACAGATCCACTTTATCCTTCAGAGTTCAATTTAAATAGCATCAGCTCAGAGTTTTAAAGAAATATTTCAAGGCCAGACATGATGACTCACGCCTGTAATCCCAGCACTTTGGGAGGCCGAGGTGGGCGGATCACTTGAGTTCAGGGTTTGGAGACCAGCCTCACCAACATGATGAAACACCGTCTCTACTAAAAATACAAAAAAAAAAAAAAAAAAAAAAATTAGCCAAGTGTGGTGGCGCACGCCTGTAATTCCAGCTACTCGGGGAGCTGAGGCAGGAGAATCGCTTGAACCACGGAGGCGGAGGTTGCAGTGAGCCGAGATCACACCATTGCAGTCCAACCTGGGTGACAAGACAAGATTCCATCTCAAAACACAAAGCAAAACAAAACAAGAAACATTTCAAACACCGGAATGCATTACCTATCAATCAGTCATTCGTTGAGCATCTACTGTGTTCAATTGTGTGTAGGACAAATACACAGAAGATACAGGTGGCTGCCCCCAAGAAATGTAAGACTAGTGGGAATCGACAAGTTAGAAGTGTCTTCCGTATGAACTGATGCTCCCTTTTATTTTCTAAAAGGTTTGAAAATGGGGTGAACTAATAGTAAATAAACTGAAAACGAAAAATGTACCACACCAAAGAAAAGCAAAATGGAAAAAAATCAGGTTTTACAGAATATTCAGATGGCCACTAGGGGGTGCCAGAATGTTAATACCGTTCAGCAAGTTTCCGGTTTCCCAGGGGTATTCTGGGTTTGGGATTGAATGCAGTTTAAATTGACAGGAATTAACGTTTCTTTTCCCAGCAAAGTGGTAAGAATGTGACTCAGGTCACATAGTTCATAGTAGACTGGTGCTGTGATTTGAAACTATCCCCTCCAAAATTCATGTGCTGAAACCGGTGGCCAATAGGGTGGTATTAAGAGGCGGGGCCTTTAAGAGTTGATTCGGTCAGGAGAGATCCGCCTTCACAGGTGGATTTCAGAGGCGTCACGCAGCCTTCAGCTCCCTTGCCCGTCCGCCTTCTCCAAGCAAGGGCACAGTGTTCCTCCCCTCCTGCAGAAGACGCAGCAACAAGGTACCATCTTGGAAGCTGAGACCAGGACCTCACAGTTAACAAACCTGCTGGCACGTTGATCTTGGACTCCCAGCCCCTAGGACTGTGAGAAATAAATTTCTGTCGTTTTTAAACTTCCCAGTCTCAGGTATTTTGTTATAGTGGCACCAATGGACTAAGACAATCAAGAATTAGAAATCAAGTATTTATGAGTCTCAGGCTATTATTTAGTACCAGGATCATGTTGTTATCCAGAAAAGAAAGGAAAGAAAGAAAAAGAAAGAAAGAAAGAAAATCTCCTGGCCGGGCACAGTGGCTCACGCCTGTAATCCCAGCACTTTGGGAGGGCGAGGTGGGTGGATCACCTGAGGTCCGGAGTTTGAGACCAGCCTGACCAACATGGCGAAACCCCGTCTCTACTAAAATATAAAAATTAGCCGAGCATGGTGGCAGACGCCTGTAATCCCAGCCACTCGGGAGGCTGAGACAGGAGAATCGCTTGAACCTGGGAGGCGGAGTTGCAGTGAGCTGAGATAGTGCCATTGCGCTCCAGCCTGGGGGACAAGAGCGAAACTCCATCTCAAAGAAAAAACAAAACAAAACAAAACAAAAACACCTCCTATCCGTCTAACAGGAACTAATTAGTAAATTAAACAAACAAAAACCCCACAAAAAGTAAAATGACAACAACAATAAAACCAATCAAACAGAAGTTGGAAGTTGGAAAAATACTTAAGAATTTAAAAAAAAAAAAAAAAAGGCTGGGTATAGGCTCATGCCTATAATCTCAGCACTTTGGGAGATTGAGGCAGGAGTCTCGTTTGAGCCCAGTAGTTTGAGACCAACCTGGGCAACATGGTGAGACCTCATCTCTACAAAAAAATTTTAAAATTAGCCAGGTATGGTGGTGTACGCCTGTAGTCTCAGTTACTTGGAACGCTGAGGTGGGAAGATCACCGGAGCCTAGGAGGTCGAAGCTGCTGAGACTGCACCACTGTACTCCAGCCTGGGCGACAAAGCAAGACCTTGTCTCAAAAAAAAAAAAAGTTTTAATGGTATGATTCTGCTTTTTTATCTTAGAAATGTAAAAAAAAAAGTATGTCTATACATAAAGAAGAACTTAGCAATATACACATCAAATCTTAACAAGGGTATTCGGAGATGGTGTTACTACCCTGTTGTTGTTTTTCTGAGTTTTTTTTTTTCCTCTGCTGTATTCATTTGCTGCAATTTCAAGATATCACTTAATGCTTAACACGAGTGTCAGACATGGCATGAGCACTTTAGGTAATGACGTGAATGCATAGAAGTGTTCGAAGTCTTCTCCACTCCCAATCTAGCAAAAAAAAGGAGGGTAGAAAGAAAAAGAGGAAAAATTTTGTGGCAGATGTTCTGGAATAAGGCTTAGTGGGAGTTTGCGCAGAGAGGGCTGTGTTAGAAAAATGATTGGGAGAGGAAATTTTAATAAGAACTTTGAACTGTGTTTTCAATCCACTCTGGGGTTTTCTTAAAATGCAAATAAAGGTTTAAACTGTGTTGCTTTTTGTGGCTGGTGCGTTTTTCTTTTATAGAAACATGACCTTGAGAATAAGCAACTAGGATTTTGGCTTTACAAAAGTTCAAAAACATTACCGCATTTTATCAAACACAAACATTGCCTCAAATTAGTAAGAAAAGTTGGATCATGGCTGGGCATGGTGGCTCACACCTGTAATCCCAGCACTTTGGGAGGCCAAGGTGGGCAGATCACCTGAGATCAGGAGTTCTAGACCAGCCTGGCCAACATGGCAAAACCCTGTCTCTACTAAAAATACAAAAATAAATTAAAAAAAAAAAAAGTTAGCTGAGCGTGGCGGCGTGAGCCTGTAGTCCCAGCTATTTTGGGAGGCTGAGGCAGGAGGATCACTTGAACCTGGAGGCAGAGGTTATAGTGAGCCAAGATTATGCCACTGCACTCCAGTCTGGGTGACAGAGCAAGACTTCGTCTCAGAAAAAATAAAGAAAAGCTGGATCATGCCAACAAATCTTGTCCACTTGCTGTTAAATAAAAACACCATCCTCCGCATAATTATTTGCCTGCCCTTCATCTACATTTCATCCTAATATACCTACAATACTGGATCTATGTCTTGATAAAAATGTATTGTATGAAATTTATAAGCTACACTTACTTCATATGTAGGTGTGGTAGCAGTTGAGAAACAATTGAAGCTGCTCCTGCTCAGCTCTTTAGTGGAAAACCCATTCACACCCCATTTTAGAACCTCAGCTTTCCCACTGTGCTCCTCTGCACCCATGCTAAACGTGTGTAGGCCACATTTGCTCAGGTGGAAACAAGCGTGTTGGAAGCAGGATGGGGGGAGTGTTGAGGGGAGTTGAGAGAAGGTTGGCAGAGCCCTGTCCATTTGGTTTCTTAGTCCCTCACTTTAGAGACCCTTGAGAGGATTTTAAGCAGCTCCAACACCAATGTTTTGCAATAAAAGTATTTATCCAAATTTAAAATGTTTGTGCTGCAAACTGATACCATCAAGAAAGTGATAAGGCAACACACAGAATTGGAGAAAATATTTATAAGTCATATGTCCAATAAGAGACCTGTATATATATATATATTTTTGAGACGGAGTCTCGCTCTTGTCGCCTAGGCTGGAGTGCAGTGGCACAATCTTGGCTCACTGCAGCTTCAGCCTCCCAGGTTCCAGTGATTCTCTTGCCTCAGCCTCCTGAGTAGCTGGGACTATAGGCATGCACCACCACGTCCAGCTAATTTTTGTATTTTTTGGTAGAGACAGGGTTTCTCCATATTGGCCAGGCTGGTCTTGAACTCCTGACCTCATGATCTGCCCACTTCGGCCTCCTAAAGTGCTGGGATGACAGGTGAGAGCCACGACGCCCGGCCAGAATATTTTATTTATTTATTTATTTATTTTGAGATAGAGTCTCACTCTGTCACCAGGCTGGAGTGCAGTGGTGTGACCTTGGCTCACTGCAACCTCCACCTCCCTGGTTCAAGCAATTTTCCTGCCTCAGCCTCCCGAGTAGCTGGGATTACAGGCATGTGCCACCATGCCCAGCTAATTTTTGTATTTTTAGTAGAGATGGGGGTTTCAGCATGTTGGCCAGGCTGGTCTCGAACTCCTGACCTCAGGTGATTCACCTGCCTTGGCCTCCCAAAGTGCTGGGATTACAGGCGTGAGCCACTGCACCCAGCCCAGAATATATTTTTTAAATCTTATAACTCAGTAAGAATATATTTATTTATTTATTTATTTTTATTTTTATTTTTATTTTTTTTGAGACGGAGTCTCGCTCTGTCGCCCAGGCTGGAGTGCAGTGGCGCGATCTCGGCTCACTGCAAGCTCCGCCTCCCGGGTTCACGCCATCCTCCTGCCTCAGCCTCCCGAGTAGCTGGGACTACAGGCGCCCGCAACCGCGCCCGGCTAATTTTTTTGTATTTTTAGTAGAGACGGGGTTTCACCGTGGTCTCTATCTCCTGACCTTGTGATCCGCCCGCCTCGGCCTCCCAAAGTGCTGGGATTACAGGCGTGAGCCACCGCGCCCGGCCAGTAAGAATATATTTAAATGGGCAAAGGAATTGAAGACATCTTCTGAAGGAAGATACACAACTGGCCAATAAGCACATGAAAAAATGCTCAACATTATTCATTCGGGAAATGCCATTCAAAAGCATGACATTCCCACTTTGCACCCAAAAGTTTAGCTATAATAAAAAACATGGATACTATTAACAACAGGCCAGGCACAGTGGTTCACGCCTGTAATCCCAGCACTTTGGAATACCAAGGCCGGTGCATCACTTGAGATCAAGAGTTCAAGACCAGCCTGGCCAACATGGTGAAACCCATCTCTATTAAAAATACAAAAAATGAGCCAGGTGTGGTGGCCCATGCTTGTAGTCCCAGCTACTGTGGAGGCTGAGGTGGGAGAATCGCTTAAACCGGGAGGTAGAAGTTGCAGTGAGCAAACATGCCACTGCACTCCAGCCTGGGTGACAGAGCAAGACTCTGTCTCAAAAAAAAAAAAAAAAAAAGTAACAAGTGCTGACAAAGATGTGAAGTTGGAGCCCTCGTGCATTGTTGGAAGGAATGTGAAATGGTGCAAACACTTCGGGGAAAGTATTTGACAGACACTCAAAACATTACACAGTTAACATATGACCGAACACTTTCACCCCTACGTATATACCCAAAAGAAGTGAAAACGTACACAAGTCTTGTACATGAATGTTCATAGTATTATTCATAATAGTCAGAAAGTGGAAACAACCCAAATGCCCATCACCTGACAAATGAATAAAACGAGGTATGTCCATACAGTGGAATAGTATTTGGGCCGGGCGCAGTGGCTCACAACTGTCATCCCAGCACTTTGGGAGGCCAAGACGGCCGGATTGCTTGAATCTAGGAGTTGGAGACCAGGCTGGGAAACATGGCAAAACCCCATCTCTTAAAAAAAAAAAAAAAGTATTCAGCCATCAAAAAAGATGAAGTACTTGTAAGTCCTAATTAGAGAAGAGTTGGGACTGACTGACACATACAACTGATGAACCTTCAAAATAAGCTAGTCACAAAAGACCACCTATTTTGATTCTATTTATATGTAATGTCCAGAACATTTAAATTCCTATGGACAGAAAGATTCGTGGTTGCCAAGTGCTAAGGATGGGGGAATGGGGAATGACTATTAACGGGTACTAGTTTGTCATAGTGGTGACAAAAACAACCCTGTGAATATACTAAAATACTGTACCCTTTAAATGGATGAATTGTATTTACATTTCAATAAAGCTGTTTTAAAAAATCAACTGGACCGGGTGTGGTGGCTCACACCTGTAATCCCAGCACTTTGGGAGGCTGAGGCGGACAGATCACGAGGTCAAGAGATTGAGACCATCCTGGCTAACATGGTGAAACCCCATCTCTACTGAAAATACAAAAATTAGGGCGTGGTGGAGGCTGAGGCAGGAGAGAACCTGGGAGGTGGAGATTGCAGTGATCACACCACTGCACTCCACTCCAGCCTGGCGACAGAGCAAGACTCCGTCTCAAAAAGAAGTAAAAATAAAAAAATAAAATAAACTGGTGAGGCTGGGCACAGTGGCCTTGCCTATGATCCCAGCACTGTGGGAGGCTGAAACCAATAGTTTGAGACTAGCTCTGGGCAACATAGTGAGACCTCACCGCTACAAAACAAAATTAGCTGGACATGGTGGCACACACCCATATTCCAGCTACTGAAGAGGCCGAGGTGAGAGGATCGCCTAAGTCCGGGAGGTCAAAACTGCAATAAGCTGTGATCATGCCACTGCACTCCAGCCTGGGAAACAGGGCGAGACCCTGTCTTAAAAACAAAACAACACTAAACCAACATTAAAAGTTAAAAATCAACTGGTGAAAACATAGGTAAGCCCTTCCTCCTGCTAAGCATTAAAAAAAATTCTATCTTGACCTGACCCTCTTCCTCAGTGCCACCTTTCTTGCACTAGTTTGCTTCCTTGCTCTTTTTCATGGGGAAGGGGGGTGTTGAACTACTTCCAGTGCTGGAGCTCACATGGTGGCTATGAAGTCAACCTAAATAAACAACTGTGTTCTAAATTATGTCAAATGCCTACAAACAATTCTAATACGAAAGCATTTTACAAACTTACTCTTTAAAAGAGGCACACATGTGGATAAAGAAACACAGTAGATTCAAAATGTACAGTTTTATATAAACATTTTGCAAAAATCTTTTTTAATACTTAGCTAGAGCATAGACTAATAACCTTTTATAAATGATATTTAATAACTGCTTTTGGCAACATCTATAATACATATTACAAGTTTCTTTTTATATAAATCTCATTTTTAACCTTCCTTTCTTGATTTTTCCCCGCTGGAAAATAAAACCAATGAGATTTTCAGTACAACTCATTTTATTATTTTAGTGCAACAAAACACTTCCAGATTTTTTTTCCAATTTCAGTTTCAAAACAAACTGACCTGAAATTTTTAGTGTTTAGTATCTGTGACAATGACCAATTAAATGTGTAAGAATATAAAAAATAAATTCATTCATTGTTGGTAGTACTCCAAATTCAATGCGTAAGAACCTTTTCTATCTAAAGCATTTTCCTAAAACTGCAAACTAAAAATCTGTTTATTTAAAACACTTATGTGGTAAAATAATCTCATTTGATTATGGATATCATAAATAGAATATAAAAGATATCACATTTCTTAAAATACCATTTATTTCACTGTGTTCAATTCTGGGTTTCCTAACATCCATTCTACAGGTCAATGAAAATACAAAGGTGTGCAAATGAAACAAGCTATTGAAATGAAATAAAATTCAAGGAGAATAAAAGTTAGAATTAACTTATGAGGTAACTTTTATGTGAGGAAACATCACAGTTGTAAGGAATGCCTCTTTACAGAGAGTCATTAAGATGTGCATTTTCACAGAGCTATTATTTCATGAGCCCAAAATCAAGCAAAATAAAACTTCATGCTTCCTGGAATATTAAATACCATGCAGTGCACTATTTAAGAAAAGAATAGGGTTAACTAAAAGCAGAACTCGCTTATTTTTTGCTTCCTAACCAATTAAGTTCATTAAAAGCACTTGAAATGATGTATTTAACCTGAAAAAAAGTTGCTAAAATTCCAATATAAATGTAATTATCTGTAACTTGCTTAACCCATCTATCCCAAAAACAGTGTAGTGGGGCAAAATGTTAAAAAGAAAAATCATCCAGTGCGCATGTAGATGGGCACGGAGAAGCCAAGCATCCCAGAGCGCGTACAGAGCCAGCCGCCAGGCGACTCAATTCACGCGCTCCTTTTCTGGGGATGAAAAGGTGCTCGTCATCTTTCTATGCAACTGAGAGCTCCTAAATCAAGTCAAAGGGGACCATCGTACTGAAATATTCCATACTTTCCACTGGTCCACCAGCAGGGCTCAGAGGCCATGAGCTGTTCCCCTTGCCCAGGCTTCAGACCAACCTGAATTTCAGCTTTTAATGTTCTTATGGTACAGAGGGGTGCGGGATGGAAGCCATTCAGAGCCTGATGAAATGGAACAGAAAACTCCCATTTTCTGTCACCTGTCAACTTCCTGTAATTCAAATCACCCTTGAATAAAATTAAATGTGCCTTCTGTAATTCAGCATATAAGTCGGGAGCAACCTGAGGCATTGCACAGTACTCATGAGGCAGAGTCCAAAATATATGATCGTGGTAAACCCATTTACCCATTTTAACATACTCTTCCCAGTCAGCCCCACACTTGGACATCCACTTATGATTACCATGTTTTACCTGTTCAATTAACCAATTAAAATCATGTATAGTAGTATCAGAAACAAACCATGGAATTGTTTTTCCATAAAAATGAACCTCAGTAGCCAGTTCAGAGGACAACAAGAAGTTGGCTAATATTAAATCTGTAACAAGCTCAAACCCAGAATTATCAAGAACAATATACACTCTAGTAACAGAAGCTTTTTCTCTTGTTTTCTTGCAATTGCTAAGCAATGACCAAAGATGTTCCATATCATTCAATAAAATGAAAGGTTTTAGGTCTTCCAATGAATTTAGTACATCGGTCTTCTGAGAACTATTTTCTCCACCTGAGAGAGACAGATCACACTTATTTCCCCACAGTGAAATCTGAAAAAGAAAAAGTACAAAATATTCACCCTTCTGCTGAATAGCCAACAAAACTCCATTATGTAGCGGGGTGGGGGAACGTTGCAAAAAAACTAATACATATCTACAAAACTCTTTAAATGCCCATCAAATCCATACTTTCTCTAACAATGCACAAACTTTGTTTCACATGATGCTGTATTAACAAGATAAAACTGAAATTTCTAATTCATCAGTACGTAATGGACTTAAAAAAACTGGTTTCAATTATTTTAGCACTCACATTATTTATTCAGAATAAAAGTTTTTGCAGCTTAACGATATTAGAACACCATCGGTTGCTGTAAAGAGAGGCTCAAAGTTGCCCATATAATGCAGAGTCAAGAGAAAAAAGAAAAGTTTATTTTTTCCTCCTAGCCCCTGCAGAACTGCCCAGTTTCTTTCACTAACTGGATAACCTTAGGACATGACACCTCTCTGGGATTTGGTTCTCTCATTTGTAAAATTTTAAAAACTGAACAAGGTGATATCTAAAGACGCTACTTTTTAAACAAGGTCATGTTAACTAAAGATCCATTGTAATCAATTATCTTATTCCGCTTTAAATTGAATACTCAATTACGTTTTGTAGAAAACAGTATGTAGGCCTATTTTTTTTTTAAGCCATAAAATTACACGTTTAGGACTTCAGGCTCAACCTGGGTTCAAACTCAGCATCTTCAGCTTATGATCATCGACAAATTAAACTTAAGCTCTCTAAGGCTCAAGTCTTGCAACTGAAAAATGAGATATTACTACTTACCTCACAGAATTATTGTGAGAATTGATATAATGCATGCAAATAATGTACCAAATACCTGGCATATAGAAGTACTCAATAAACACTAGCTAAAACAGACTCTACTCTCACTTGTGATTTCTTTTTTAATAAAGATGGGGTCTCACTATGTTGACCAGGCTAATTTCTATCTCCTGGCCGCAAGCAATCCTCCTGCTGTGGCCTTCCAAAATGCTGATATTATAAGCATGAGCCACCTTGTCAGGCCCTCATTTGTAATTTAAAATAAGGAGAATGCATGTTCCAACCAATAGTTTTTTCTGTTTTTTTAATTTTTTTGTTTTGAGATAAAGTTTTCCTCTTCACCCAAGCTGGAGTGTGGTGGTGCGATCTTGATTCACTGCAACCTCCACCATCCAGGTTCAAGCAGTTCTCATGCCTCAGCCTCCCAAGTAGCTGGGATTACAAGGGTATGCCACCACGCTCAACTAATTTGTATATTTTTAGTAGATAAAGGGTTTCGCCATGTTGAACAGGCTGGTCTCGAACTCCTGACTTCAAGTGATGTGATCGCCTTAGCCTCCCAAAGTACTGGGATTACAGGCGAATAGTATTATTTATTTTTATTTTTATTTATTTTTTGAGATGGAGTCTCACTCTGTCGCCCAGGCTGGAGTGCAGTGGCGTGATCTCGGCTAACTGCAACCTCTGCCTCGCGGGTTCAAGCTGTTCTCCTGCCTCGGCCTCCCAAGTAGCTGGGATTACAGGCGCCCACCACCACGCCTGGCTAATTTTTTGTATTTTCAGTAGAGACGGGGTTTTGCCATGTTAGCCAGACTGGTCTCAAACTCCTGGCCTCAGGTGATCTGCCCACCTCGGCCTCCCAAAGTGCTGGGATTACAGGTGTGAGCCACCACGCCCGGCCGAATAGTATTATTTTAAAAAGAGATAAATGAATAAATTTTGTTTAAAAATAAGGCTTAAATAGTAACTAAAGTGTCCAAGGTCACCCTTTTCTCAAGTTTCCTGAAGAAATCCATACAATGGTGTCCACGATGGCCTTCAGCGACTGAGAGCAGGTTCTGTGCTAGCCTCCTGCACTTGCCCTTCACAACGTCTTCGTCTTCGCCCCAACGACAACGTCTGTCGTTAGTTTGTAACGACATAGTTTTTTGTGCAATTACTTGATTGTCTATATTCCCTCAAGATCACAAGTTTTGACAGGGAGAATCAGCCTGTTTTTGTTTTACCACTACAAGCCCAGCACCTAGAATGGCATTTGCCATAGTAGCCCCAGAAATGTGCGTGTGGACAGTGGGAGAGTGCTACGACTCTTGAAAGCGATCAACAGTCTCTGCAAACTAGAATGTTTTCAAGCTTCCCTTGAGAGGTTAACCTGTTGCTCACTGTGGCCACCAAGTGGAGGCAACTCTGGCCCCGTTCACTTGGGAGCACAGTGACAGTGTGAAGAAGTTGTTAGCCAAATCAGATGACAGAAAACAGATGCATGCTCATTCTTCTTCACAGTTTATTATACTTATGGGACAAAGAACACATTCAAAGAAGATGATTCCCTAAAAGAATGGGCTAGCTAGGAGTCAAGAACTAGCATGCCAGTTTTTGTTTTTGTTTTAATTCCAAGGCTAAGCATAAGGCAGAGTTGAAAGGAAAAAACAAAAAACAAGGTTTATTAGTTAACAATGTCCTGGGCCAGGCAAGGTGGCTCACGCCTATAATCCCAGCACTTTGGGAGGCCAAGGCGGGTGGATCACCTCAGGTCAGGAGTTCAAGACCAGCCTGGCCAACATGGCGAAACCCCATTTCTACTAAAAATACAAAAATTAGCCAGGTGGGGTGGCATACGCCTGTAATCCCAGCTACTCAGGAGGCTGAGGCAGGAGAATTGCTTGACCCCAGGAGATGGAGGTTGCAGTGAGCTAAGATCGCGCCACTGCACTCCAACCTGGGCAACAGAGCGAGACTCTAGTCTCAAAAACAAAACAAAACAAAACAATATCCTGACAATTTTTGTTTTGAACTCAAAATATGCCTTTATTTGTGACTTTGCTTGCCCTCGAAGTCTCACCAGGGCTTTGTTGCCCCCTATAATCTGTCAGCAATTCCTGCAGCTTCTATGTTCAAAGAACATCGAGGCTCTGGTGATGTCACTACCTCTTATGCTATCAACTTGGCCCCAACCTCCCTCCCCAAGTTATTTTCAGACCAGCTCTCCCCATTTCCACCTTCGCCCCTCGCAGTCTATTCTCAGAAGCATTCCTTGAAATAGTCAAATAGCATTACCACTCTGCTCTCAGAAGGTTTTCTCTGATGGCTTGTTTCACTTTTAGTAAAAATTTAATTAATACAAGCCGTTCTGTGTCCCTTCCACCCCCCTACCTCTCAGCAACTACAGGGTTTCCTTGCAATTTTTCTCACCTCTCCATGTACTCCCCACACATGCACCTGACTTACTCCTTCCCTGCCTTCAGGTCTGTAGCCTCAGCCTCCATGGACCCTTCCCTGGCAGCCCTGATCTCATCCCCAACATCCCCAACACCCTTTTCCTGCTTTATTTCTCTTCAGGGCACTTTCTAACATTTCTTTTTGAAAGTCTTCCTCACTTTTTCTGGAAAATGTGAGGGCTGGGGATACTGCTACGTACCACATGTTTCCTAATAGTTCTGATTCTAATAATGTGTTGTAAATTTCAGGATGTTTGCATGAATTAAAAACTAAACTGAATACAAGATAAACAAAGAAATGCAATGATAGTGTATTAATGGGCCAACTGACTACCCAAATATTTTCATCCACTGATGCTAACAGCAGGCTGTATCCCAGGCTCTGCGCTCAGCACTTCACATGCAAGAATCTAGTTGAATTCTCACATCAAATTACAAAGTATACATTATCTTCATTTAACAGAGGAGGAAACTGAGGCCCAGATAAATTAAGCGACAGGCCTCAGGTCCAAACACAAATGAGCCACAGAGCCAACACACACCCAAGTCAGCTGGGAGACCAAATTACTATTGTTCTTTCAAGCACGACAAAAGCTAAGCAAATTACTATGAAGTATTCTCTCAAGTATGACAGAAGCTAGAAAGTCAGATAACTTCTTTGCCACTAAAATCATAGCCAGTCAGAGCAGAAAAGATTTCAAACCCATTTCACAAAATTAATGTATTTTCATCTCTTAACACCATTAGATAAAAAATGATCAATTATAGCAAAGAAAAATATTTACATGTTTTGTTAACTGTACAACAGTTTATTTTCTGTTTAAATAAAACACACTCAGAAGATTAATGATCACATTTACCTGCAGAAGTTTAAAAAACTCATCTTTCAGCTGATTTTCATCTAGATCTTCAATAGTTTTTATCAATTGTTGCAGGTGAGTACATAAAGCAATGACAGATTCCTGTGACTCACAGAAATTTTGCTCTTTTGATTCTTTAAATACATCAAAGTAATCGATTGGCGGACTAAAGGAGGAGAAAAACATAAGTGAAACATTTTAATCTGTACATTAGGATAACTGCAGTTCTTAAAAGAAAATAGCACCACACAGTCTCAATAATTAGTGCTAACAGAAACTAGATATAGCATTTATCTAATTGACTAACTAGAAAAACTTAACACTAAATAATCAAATTACACAAAAATCTCTCAAACTCATTTTCATTGTCAAAAGTTCCCAAATCAAGTATTTTTCTGGAAATATTAAATAGTGATAATGACTATGTTCATAATTATTTACCCAGCAGGGATTCCAGGGCAAAAGAAGGAGAAAGATAAATTTCAAGACAACTGTTTTAGTTCAACAAACATTTTTTAAGCACCCGATGTGGCAGAGTTCTAGTAACAAATGTATAGAATATAAACAGAATATTTGAATACAATGCAGCAATCATCAACAGAATGAAACACAGAGTATGATGGAAATACAATGAGTACTTAAGATAAATTAGACTTAATACTATTGTACGTTTTAGAAGAATGATAATTTTTCATCACTAATATTTAGGTATTTTTGGGCAACTTTAACCAAAGGTGACGTATGTGACACGACTACACCTTCATGTTTTCCAGCGAGAGATTAAATCATATTATATTGGCTTAAGAAAATCATAACTAAAAAGATATAAATACTAATTTAATAAACTTTACTGAATTGAATATAAAAGACATTCAGATTATTGGGTCTTCCAAATTAGCTACTTTTTCCATGGGCCATTCATGTTAGGGTAAAAACAATCTAAGACCGATGTAATGGGATTGATTTGTTTTGTTTTGTTTTATTTTTTTTATTTATTTATTTTTTTGAGACAGAGTCTCGCTCTGCCGCCCAGGCTGGAGTGCAGTGGCCGAATCTCAGCTCACTGCAAGCTCTGCCTCCCGGGTTCAGGCCATTCTCCTGCCTCAGCCTCCGGAGTAGCTGGGACTACAGGCGCCCGCCACCGCGCCCGGCTAGTTTTTTTTTTGTATTTTTTAGTAGAGACGGGGTTTCACCGTGTTAGCCAGGATGGTCTCGATCTCCTGACCTCGTGATCCGCCCATCTCGGCCTCCCAAAGTGCTGGGATTACAGGCTTGAGCCACCGCGCCCGGCCTTGTTTTGTTTTAAATAACATACCAGTATTTAAACATCCGAATGATGGCTGCCTCCTTCCGGCCAGTTAGTCACCTCGGGAAGCTTATTCCAAGGGCACTGCCATTGCTCAGGGCACTTTTGGAATTCCTCTTCTGGAATTTTCTTCAGAACTTGCTTGTGGCACATCATTAAACCTCCTGTCAGTGATCACATATCTTCATCCTTTGGAGTCAATTTATTTTTGGAAACAGTCAAAAGTCACTCGGAGTGACTTCAGTAGAATGAGGTGTGTGATCAAATTGGATAAAAACCTTTTTTTTTTTAATCAAAAATGAGTTACTAAAAAAACAGAAGACTAAATTTTCTTTTTGAGGCATGTAAACTGGCTCTGAAAGAAGTTCCAAATAATTCAAAGATGGTTTTAGCAATGGCAGCACTGCTGAAATCCATCAGTCTCTCAAGGTGACTTAAAAGGATAAATATCATTCGGATGCATAGACCCAATCCGGTCCACCACCTGTTTTGTCTGACTCACATGCTAAGAGTGGTTTTTATATTTTTGAATGGCTGAAAACAAAGTGAAAGAAAAGTAGTATTTTGTGATACATGAAATTCAAATTTCAGTGTCCATTAAATAAAGTTTCTTTAGAACACAGCCATGCTCATTCTTACATATTATTTAAGGCTGCTTTCACACTACAACGACAGGTTCAGCAGCTGCAACAGAGACCACATGGCCCCTATGCCCAAAAGATTTACTACAAAAAAAACAAAGATTTACTGGCCCTCTACAAAAGGTTCTAATAAAAAATGTTCTAATGTTTTATTAACAAACCATTCATTAAAGTCACACCTCATATTAAGAATGAGCTTTATTTCTTATATTTAAGAGAGTAAACTCACATAACTATATATAAATCCTCATTTTAGAATGTTTGCTATTTTAGAATCTCCTAAAGCTGTGTATGTACACACACTATGACCCAGTGATTCACTTCTAGGGATATACCCAACAGATGTATTCATCCATATGTTCAGCAAAGAAGTGTTAGAATGTTTATAGCAGCATTCTTCCTAACAACTCCAAACTGAAAAGTACTCAAACATCCATCACAATGGAGTAAACAGATTGTAATACGTTCATATAACGCAATATTATAAAGCAATAAGAATGATCTACAATTATACTGTAACATATGGATGAGTCTCACAAACATAAAAATGAGTGAAAGAAGCCAGACACAAAACTATATACTGTATCATTTCATTTCAGTAAAGTTAAAAAACAGGCAAAACTAACACAGGTCAGGACAACGGTTATCCTGGAGGGGTAATGATGGTGGTGACTGGAAGGGGACTCAAGGTGGACTTCTGGGGTCTGTAAGGTTCTGCCTCTTGATCTGGGCACTGGGTACACAAGTATGTTCTTGAACATATAAGGCATGCGCATTTTTCTATATGTGTATTACACTTTATTAAAGTTTTTTTAAAAATTTAATATTTTCTCTGTATTTTCACCTTTCAATATCTGAAGTGTATGTACTTAATATGTTTAAATTTCACATATGGCCAAAACTTTGAATCTTAATTTAGACTGGCAGACTATCAAAGCACATTTCAGCATAAAATTGTAAATTAATGTAAATATGTCTGCTATAAAAGCTGGTCAGTTTGGAGTTGCCATTGACCTAGGATAGTGATCCTCCATACAAGAACCTAAAAATTAGACATTTCAGAACGACTTCAGTGCTAGCTCCATTGTAAGATGGTTCTTTATCTGCCACAGATATCACTTTGGGAAGAGTTCTACATCCGTGACTGTGCAACATTCTAGTTTCTTGAACTTAAAGCTGCATGTTCCCTCTATTCCATTGAACAATCTGTTCGCTGAACCAGTGGCTATCATCACTCTCTGAGCTTCCGAAAGAAAAACTGACACCCAGGCCCCACCCCAGATCAATTAAACAATCTGTATTTATTCCAACGTAATAATCTAAAACTATGTGGGGTTTTTTTGAGACGGAGTTTCGCTCTTGTCGCCCAGGCTGGAGTACAATAGCATGATCTTGGCTCACTGCAACCTCCAACTCCTGGGTTCAAGTGATTCTCCTGCCTCAGCCTCCTGAGTAGCTGGGATTACAGGTGCCCATCACCATGCCTGACTAATTTTTGTATTTTTAGTAGAGACGGGGTTTCACCATGTTGGTCAGGCTGGTCTCCAACTCCTGACCTCAGGTGATCCACCCGCCTCGGCCTCCCAAATGTTGAGATCACAGGCGTGAGCCACTGTGCCTGGCCTAAAAACATGCATTTTTGAAGCCGCCTTCCTTTTCCCCCACTGGGTCATAAATGTGCAGCCAGGTTTGTGAAAATCTGCTCTAGGTACTTTTAGTCTCTGAACCTGATCAATCTCTAAAAGCAAATTCAGAAACAGCATTGCTGTTGCCTTAAAAACCCAAACTCCACTAACCCTGCTCAAGGTGCCACCCAGTCTTTCAATACTTTGGCAGCTTTGGCTCATACCACAGATATTTTCCAAAATTATGAAACCATCACCCCGAACTTCAGACTACTCTCAGTCCTTGACAGGCATCTAAATCTACTATTTGGGAAGAATGGTTAAATAAGGACTCTAATCTGATTCACACAGTTCAGGCTCACATCCTGGTTCCACCATCTACTAGCCATGTCACCTTGGGCATGTTAGGAATCTGTCTGAGCCTCAGTCACCTCAACTGTAAAATGGACCATAACAACGCCTACATTTCACTGGGTTGCGCAGTCACTAGAACATTGCTAGTTACTGACAGCTCCTTACATCTACTGGGTGCCTTCTCCGTGCCAAGCAGTGCACTGGAGGTTTTTTTTTTTTTTTTTTTGAGACAGAGTCTTGCCCTTTCACCTAGGCTGGAGTGCAGTGGTACGAACTTGGCTCACTGTAACCTCTGCCTCCTGGGTTCAAGTGATTCTCCTGCCTCAGCCTCCCGAGTAGCTGGGACTACAGGCGCGCACCACCACGCCCAGTTAATTTTTGTATTTTTAGTAGAGACGGGGTTTCAGCATGTTGGCCAGGATGGTCTTGATCTCTTGACCTTGTGATCCGCCCACCTCGGCCTCCCAAAGTGCTAGGATTACAGGTGTGAGCCACCATACCCAGCATGCACTAGAGTTTTAATAGTGTATTTTGCTTTTAGATCAGAAGTTCTAAAACCTACCTATCAGAAAAAACAACAAATTGTGATATGAAAAAATATATACAGGCTGGGCGTGGTGGTTCATGCCTGTAATCCCAGCACTTTGGGAGGATGAGGTGGGAGGATCACCTGGGGTCAGGAGTTCAAGACCAGCCTGGCCAACATAACGAAACCCCTCTCTACTAAAAATACAAAAAAAAAAAAAAAATTAGCCAAGCAAGGTGGCAGGCGCCTGTAATCCCAGCTACTGGGGAGGCTGAGGCAGGAGAACTGCTTGAACCCGAAGGCAGAGGTTGTAGCAAGCCAAGATTGCGCCACTGTACTCCAGCCTGGGCGACAGAGCGAGACTCCGTCTCAAACAACATAAAAAAAACTTAAAAAAAAAAAAAAAATATATATATATGTGTGTGTGTATGTGTGTGTAAGATTAAGACAAAAAAGCTGTTCATTAGCTTTTTTGTTTCCCAAAATAATGGAACTGTTTTCTCAAAATAATTTTTACATATGTTTTATTTTACATATGTTTCCCAAAATAATTTTATTTTATAATTAGTGCTGACTTGATGACTTTAAATTATCCTATGCTATGTTTACGAATAGATACCAAAGGATTCCTCTTAGTCAACAAACCTGGATTTTTGGAACCTGTGATCATTAAGGATAATCCAATAATCCCCATTAACTTTTCTTTGGCACTATAAATAACAGTTTTTTGTTTTTTTTAAACAGTCTTGCTCTGTCACCCAGCATGGAGTACGGTGGTGTAATCTCGGCTACTGTAACCTCTGCCTCCCAGGTTCAAGTGATTCTCCTGCCTCAGCCTCCTGGGTAGCTGGGAATACAGGAATGTGCCACCACACCTGGGTAATTACGTATTTTCTGTAGAGATGGGGTTTTGCCACGTTCACCAGGCTAGTCTCAAATTCCTGACCTCAAGTGATCCACCTGCCTTAGCCTCCCAAAGTGTTGGGATTCCAGGCGTGAGCCACCACGCCTGGCCTAAAAACTAGTTCTCTATCAGATGTTTTCCTAGGAAAAATTTAATAATACAAACAAGCCTATAAAAAGTTACTTTGAAACACGTGTACTTTAAAAATCTTTTTCTAAACTAATGTTTTTAAAAAAATGATGAAAGATTAAGACTGTAATACAATAGCATGATTCATTGTTCTCATGACTCCTTAAACCAAATAAGTTGTAACATGTTTATCATCTATTTTAATAAACAAAACATATGCTTACTTTGTCCCATCCTGATTTATATATATGCAACTATTTCAAATTAACATTTTTTACTCAATAAGCAAAACTTCTTTTATTCTATGTCTTTATTATAATCTTCAATTAATTCATGCTTTATTTATCTATTTTATTGAGGCAGAGTTTCACCCTGTTGCTCAGGCTGGAGTACAGTGGCACGATTTTGGCACACTGCAACCTCTGCCTCCCAGGTTCAAGCAATTCCCATTCCTCAGCCTCCCGGGTAGCTGGGATTACAGGCCCGTGCCACCATGCCTCGCTAATTTTTTTATTTTTACTAGAGACAGGTTTCGTTATGCTGGCCAGGCTGGTCTCGAACTCCTAACCTCAAGCAATCTGACCACCTCAGCCTCCCAAAGTGCTAGGATTACAAGTGTGAACCTCAGGGCCTGGCCAATTCGTACTTTAGATATTTACTCTTATGTCTATTCTAGGCAAGTGGATTATAATTGCCAAGAATCTGTTAAATCGGTAACAGCTGTAGAAATGTCCATCAGTAACATTTGTAGAAATGTCCAACAATGCTATTAAGATTTGCTAAACTCAACCAAATTCAAGCTTCCACTGGTGTTTATTTTTAAACTTATCCTTTTACAATTTCAGAAAAAGTATAAATTTCTAAACATTTGCTAGTTGATGATTACACACATACCTCTGGATAATTGCTTCATGAATTCTACGATACATGTAACATTCTACGAACAACCATGGTGAGTAGAACCATCTTGATTTTCCATCACTTTCATTTAAAAGACTCTGTTGATATTCTAGGTACTGATTCCATATATCAGTATCAACAAATTTCTCAACCAAGGGGATAATTGGTTTATCTGTTTGCAATTCATTCCGTAATTTAGAAAGGAGAGAAATAGCTTTCTTTTCAGCTTCCACGCCTTCCTGCAAAAATACAAGAAAAATCAATTATGTGTGTGTCTGTGTCTGTGTTTGTGTGTGTGTGTCTGTGCAATTCCTCTAGGGTAACATATTTTTACAGACTTAAGAAAAGAAAAATGTTCAAAACTACATTATACTTCTTTAAACATTACATTTAGAACTCTTAAACTGAAAATCAAAAACACACACGGATCTCATATGAACATAATCGTGCCTTATCTATCTAAGTTCTGGCCTTTCTGTTATCTTCTGTGACCATTACTACAGACGGAAAGGAACCCCTGCCAGACTTTCCATATCTTTCATGCTTCCATACACATTCTTCTTTCACCATTGACACCACTAGAAAGGAAACTGTGGCCTTTCTGAGGTTTCTTTTGGTAGCTCAATTTTTTTTTTAACTTGTTTTCCACCGAGTTCTAGCTAGGTGAGAGATGAGATATGCTGACATACAAGGCGCTACAATATTATCTCACATGACAGGCCAATTGGAGTGGGGACAAATGTAATGGGATCAGAATGAAGTGAAAATGACTTGGCACCTCTGGTTTTACATCAGCAAGATTCCTGCCCCATTAAAAAAAAGAAAACGTAAGCCTAATAAAAACATGTATATAATAAAATGTAGAGAATAAACATCAAGCCTGAGTATTTTTATAAGATCATTTTTATCATGTTGATATTTAGTCCCTACTTTCAGATCTGTAATTTTCTCAATATAAACATCTCTTCATTCTTTCTTTTGTTCCAAGTAGAATTTATTTTGCTGCTAGAACAAAAGATTGAAGCTTTAGAGATTCTGCAGGTTCAGAAATAGAAGAAAAGAAGTTGTGGCTGACTGTTTTGAGAGGAACTCCCCCTCCTCCAAATCTCTACCATAAAGTCTTAAACTTCAACTCTTTAACCATAAATTCCAACAACTGAGGTTTTATAGGGTATCAGGCACCCTTTTACAGAAACATATACCTACAAAGGCTAATGGATTAAGAGTGATGTCACTGCCAGTTTGTTCACTTACTTGAATTGAACTCAAACATTTACTGAACCCTGTATGTGCCTGACACTAACCTCAGGACCAGAGAAAGATGAATAAAGCCTGGCCCTGTCTCCAAGAGACACACATCTGCCACACCAGGTAGTCTAAGGGGAAGGACGTTTGACCGCTGAGGTGGGGGAAGACAGAAAACTGTGTGGCATGGCTCCTTTGGAGGTAAGCCTGGCCCTGCTATAGGTGGGGGCTTAGGGAGCTAGGAGAACACAGGAGGCCCAAGGAGAGCAGTCATAGGTATAATAGAGGCATGAAAAAAGGACAGAAAGGCTACCAAAAGCAGACTTTATCTGTGTCAACATTTTATTTACATCCTGTTCTGTGTCCAGTAGAGTGTGAAATGCGATAGGGCTGGAGAGACAAGAAACTCTGCCTTTAGTTACCTGATGATTACGGGCATACAGGCCAAGTAGCAATATACTAAGACTTCATTAATTACTACATTTTAGATCACTCTGGTAAAAAAAATGAAATTACAAAAGCACTATGGGGCCAGGCACAGTGGCTCACACCTGTAATACCAGCACTTTAGGATGCTGAGCTGGGAGAATCGCTGGCATCTAGGAGTTTGAGGCTGCAGTGAGCCACGACTGCGCCACTGCACTCTAGCCTAGTAGATAGAACAAGATCCTGTCTCAAAAAACAAAACAGGGCCGGGCGCGGTGGCTCAAGCCTGTAATCCCAGCACTTTGGGAGGCCAAGACGGGTGGATCACGAGGTTAGGAGATCGAAACCATTCTGGCTAACACGGTGAAACCCCGTCTCTACTAAAAAATACAAAAAGTTAGCCAGGCGAGGTGGTGGGCACCTGTAGTCCCAGCTACTCGGGAGGCTGAGGCAGGAGAATGGTGTAAACCCGGGAGGTGGAGCTTGCAGTGAGCTGAGATCCGGCCACTGCACCCCAGCCCAGGCAACAGAGCGAGACTCCGTCTCAAAAAAAAAACGAAAAAACAAAACAACAACAAAAACACAAGTACTACGGTAATTTGCTTACGTATATGACCAAACACTAAAGTGAACTATCCAAATTTGGCTAAATTATACTTGTGTGATAAAAGTATGTCAGCTATCAAAATTATGTTTATGTGATAAACATTAAAACCATTCATCAATAGAATTGTCAGTGTCTGAATTAAGCTGGATTTTAGCAATAAGGAACAATAGGTGATCCCTGTGTTATGCCAGGATTCGTTTCAAAGAAGTTTCAAAAAATATAAAAGAAGTTGAAAGAAGTAGAACATTACACTCAAACTGTGTATGTATTATCTCACTCCATTTCAACTTGGCCAAGGAGAAAAGATCACCGACCATTTCTCTAAATCTTTGTTTTCAACGCTTAAAAAAAATGTACTGGTGTATGCATGCTCTTTTACAGTCTATTGTGTAATAGAAAGATTACTGAACCTACAAGTTTAAAGACCTATATCTAACATAACATAGTTATCTGGATTTCTCCTCATCCATTAACTGAATGGACAAAGTGATTTCTAACGTCCTATTCTGCACTGAATGCTAATGAGTCCCAACTTGAATCAGTGCGTGTCAATCAATTATAATTCATATCACTGAGCTTTGCATAGCAGTTTGAACTTCCAGGACTCAAGATCTCAAATTAGTAATATAAATACTACAACTGAAATTAAACTTGAAATTTAAAAAGCTCTTCTAAGCAACTCAATCGCTTAGTCACTTGGCTAAGTCAATTGCAAGTCTGTTGCCTACTCACCAATTACAACATTAAATATATTAGAAAATACATTCTGAGGTCTAAATAACTGACAGAAGTAATTGTTGGAACACAATTATTTTCTAAATTAAAGATTGGCTGTTCTATCTCCATTTCAATGTATTACATTAAAACCAAATAAATACTTGGCCCATCTATTGATTTTTACATTTAAAGGAAAATTGATGCCTTCAATAACTATTTATTATGTTTCTGTTGAGAAATTAACAAAAAATTAAAACAATTCTTACCTCTCCATGTTTCTCAAAAAATTCACTTTTATGTCGATGCAATGTATCAATAACCTTAGTTAAGATCTGTGGTATTCTGTCTTTAATTGTAAGATATGCAAATGATCTAGAAAAAAGAGTCACATGCATTATATTACTTAGTAGCATCTACACTAGAAGATTGGCTTTTAGTTTCTGGGACATTTCATGTATATTAAACTCTTCATACAACTATTAAAAGGTAGACAAGTATTGTGTGATTACTATATTAAGACATAAGAAAACCTGAAAACTTCTCTGGTATGTCATGGAAGCCAAATTGTCTCGGGGCCTCTAATCCCAGATTCTCCCATGGAGTCTGTTGAATCATTCTTATCTTTCCTATTCTATTGCTTTTATTTTCCTAAATCAGAAACTCGCTTAGCAATGTGACAGGATAGGGAATGGATTAGCTTAGAAATCAAACAGGCTCTTGTCCAGGGTCTACTACTATCTGCTAAGTCACCTGCTAAGAAAGGTGAAAGAAGCAGTGCATGTGAAACCACTTTAAAGTGTCTAACGTGTTTGAACAACATGAATAATTAAAGGTACTTGTAAGCCTGTGTCTCTCAATTCTGTCTGTATTCTGAGTCAATTTTCTTTTCAAAGGTTTTCCCCTTCTCTGCCTTCTCTATCTGCACAATAGACTCCTTCCATCCTATTCTGCCCCTAAGCAAATGAAGACATGCTACTGTCTTTCTCCCAGTCAAAAAATTAGAGATTTTATAGAAGTGTCCAAAAATGAAGCAAGCTAGAGATGAAGAAAAACTTATACCCGCATTAAAAAATTAAAGATATTCTTGATTTTATTCATACAAAAAAACCAAGATTTACAGATTATCATTTTATATCATTTTAAGGAAATACATGATTCAGGTAGAAACAAAGCTTTATTTGGTGGTGAAACTCCGTGCAGTTTTAAACATAGAGCACAGAGCTTAGCTGACCAGTGTTTTTATCTTCGGATCACAAGAGACAATCGTTAAATTATTAGGTTGTAACTCGGGTATTTCTTCAAAAGGTTTCCTCAAATGATAGCTAAGAAAAAAACTGCAAACACTTTCTTACTCTGCGGTGCCTCCAGTACCACCCAAAACAGTGATTAGGTTTTAATGTGTATAGCAACTACGTTGACCAGAATTTAATTTTTAAAAATCATTAATGAAAGAACACTAAAACCTCAGAGGGTAAGCAGGAATATTAAATCAACTGCCACTTGAATTTTCGCAGGCAGTAGGTACAGTAAGTCCTTTTTTGAGATTTTACTTTAATTGGAAAATATTACTGTTTTCCTAACTACTACACTTCCTGCACCTCTGGAGCAAAGTCTCTGGCCAGGAATCGAGTGAGGCCAGAAGCCCTAGGGCGCAAAATTGAAGGAGACACTCTCTATAGTTGCAGGACCTGAAACAGTGCCCGCTTCAATTTTGGGCCATTGGCGCCACTTTCTTGGCCTCAACCTACTTTCTGCGGTTTATTTTCCTCAAAGTGTTCTCGTCTTTTGCAATATTTTGAAGGACCAATTTCAAATATAAATTTGGCCAATTTATGCAAATGGATGTTCTTATTTGCACGGTCACCCACAACTTTACCCAAGAATCTGTAGCGTGATGACTATAAAGCAAAAAACTACAGACAGTTCTTACTGTGAGATTACGATTTGATCAAAAGGAAGAAACCCGTTTCTTAACAGCTCTGAGATCCCCAACTCTTACGGAGAATTTTAACGCCCCCAAAGCGAGTTCATTAAAGTGAATAAATGAAAAGTGACCGCCAGGAACAGACCGCGAAGCTGAGCCCTGTCCTGATCCTTACGAGCAGCCACCGCGGGCGGGCTCCCTCCCCGGGGCCGCCTCCCCTCGCCTCCGAGCCAGTCCGCGAAACCCGCAAAGGCGTCCTGGGAAGCCGCGCCCGGCGGCGGGACTCGAACGCAGCCCACCGGAGAGCGAGCGCCCTCCGCTTAGTCCCCACAGGCTCCTGATGAGGCCCAGCTTTCCGCAAAAGTGGGGAAGAGAAAAGTAAGACGAACCCCACGTCCTGTCCTGAGAGAGACGCCGGGACGACAGCCATTACGTTCCGCGATCCCGGCCGCAAAGATCGGCGCTCAACCGCCGCAGAAACAGAGGCGTTACCGCCGCGAAGGAGGAGCTGAGAATAGGGGTAGTGTGGCTTTTTAAAAAAAAAGTGCTTTTGAATAAAGAAACTTTATTTGGTGCCCGTACAAACGGCAAACAGTGGCTGGCCAGAGGACCCAATCTTCCGGGGACGAAGGCGGGGACAGCGGAAGGCGACTAGAGGAGCGGATATGGAAGCAGCGAAAGCCGGAAGCAGGTAAGGACCGGGAGGTCCCAGGGCCTAGGGAGCGGAAGAGGTCGCGGCGACGTGGGTCACGTGGTCAGATAGTCACGTGGTCCCAGTTGCTCCCGCTAAGTGGGACCAGAGTTCAGTGCGCCTGCGCAGTATCGGGGGTGGGAGGGAGCGCCCTTCCAGGAGATGGGGTGGCTGCTGTAGTGAGAGACTGGTGCTGCGGCTCTTTCCCTGCAGTCCTGCAGAGGAAGCGCGCGTCCCTGGCCCTTCCTTCTTCTCTTCCGGCGGAGAGGTTAGTGTACTGCCTTTCCTTAGCTGCTTGGGTGGTCCGGCTCGGAGGTCTGCGCCCTGGCTCCTGGCCGCCCGGAACGTGTACAGTCACGGGTTACGCTGGTGCGACTGTGACCCTCTGCCTCTTACCGTGATCTTTGGTCGACTTAGCTGGAAGTAAAAAGCACTCAGTCAATTAATGAACCCTTTTTTTGAGCCAGTGCACCGCGGTAACTGTAGAAATCGATAAAATAATTTTGAGTTTGAGGAATTGAACGGCCTGCTCCCAAAGATGAGTGACAGTTGTCTCTTGAATCGTAGCCTAGCTGTAACTGATTTTCTTAATTGGTGTTATTGTCTAAAAGTTGAAATGTGCCCAGGAACTGAGTAACTGCCTAGTATTTCATTTTAAAAATTCGATCGAATGCCTACTATGTACTGGGCGCTATTGTCAGGAGATATAGTAGGAAAAAACACACAAATCTGTATCCTCAAGGAGCTTCCATTCTGGAGGGAAGACACAAAAATCAGCCCTTTCCTTTTTTTTCCTTTAGCGTTCTGTCTCACGTATTTTACTGATTTACCTTGTTTTTGCCTGTCACTCCCAATGTAAGGTTCAAAAGATTCAAAAGATAGGATTTTTGTCTATTTTATTTTCAACTGTATTGTCAGCAACTAGGCACAATGGCTGGCACATGATAAGAACTGAGTTGTTTTGCAGTATGAATTAATAAACTAAAAATTAAAGGTATGTAAGTGATGTTACACAATGGAGAAATGCAAAGTGGAGGAAGTTAGAGAACGGGTGCTGGTTGTGTGTTTTTAATGTAGTGGTTGGGGAAGGCTTCACTGGGTAGAAGACATTTTAGCAAACCTCCGAAGGAGGTGAAGGTGTGAGCCTTTCAGATCCCTGGGAGAAGAGCGTAAGGAACAGCAAGTGCAAAGATCCAGAGGCTAGAATGAGGAGCAAAATAAGCAAAGGAGAGAGCTGTCGGAGTGCTGATAAAGGGCCAGAGAATGTAGTGCCATGCAGGCCATTTTGAGGGCTTTGGCTTTTTTTTTTTTTTGAGACGGAATCTTGCACTGTCGCCCAGGCTTTAGTGCAGTGGCGCGATCTCGGCTCACTGCAACCTCCGCCTCCCGGTTCAGGCGATGATGCTCCTGCCTCAGCCTCCCGAGTAGCTGGGATTATAGACCCATGCCACCATGCCCGGCTAATTTTAGTATTTTTAGTAGACACGGGGTTTCACCGTGTTGGCCAGGCTGGTCTGGAATTCCAGACCTCAAGTGATCCCTCCCAACGTGCTGGGATTACAGGCGTGAGCCACTACGCCTGGTCGGAGGGCTTCAGCTTTTATTAAGTGAACCGTGAAGCCATAGCCACATTTTGCGCTAAGATTTGACTTCAAAGGATCACTTTGGTTGCTTGTGTTGAGAAGAAACTGTAGGGGGCCCAAAACAGAATCAGGGAAACTGGTTAAAGCTATTATAATAATCCATGAGAAGGATAGCAGTTTGGATTAGGTAGTAGTATTACTGATGATGGGCAGTGGTCCCTAGAAGGCCCTTGGGATTTACTGACAGGTTGGATATGGAGAATAAAGAGTCAAAGTGGACTCCACGTTTTTGGCTTAGCAGTTATAAAGATACTAATTACTGCTCGTCAATGGGAAAGACTGGGAAGAAAGGGATGCAAGGGATTCCAGGGGTATAAGAGAGAGATTAGAATGGTAGACCATGGAGTGTAAACTGAATATGGAGGAAGTGAAGTCATGGGGAGTGAGAGACCGCAAAAAGGTGGTTGGATCATTGACTCGTGGGTCCTGTTGGTGTTGAAGAATTGTTGGAATTGGGTAATAGAAGGAGTGAGATGCAAAGATAGGAGGTGGTGCTTAGAGAGTAGAATGGATGAAATTGAGGTGAGGAGGTCCGATGTATTGATAATGACAGTAGGGCCCTGTCTGATAAAAAAACAACGTAAGGCACAAATGTAATCTTAGGCTTTCTAGAAGGTGCAGTGATAAAAATGGGATGGGGTCCGGTGGCTCACACCTGTAATCTCAACACTTTGGGAGGCCAAGGCAGGTGGATCACCTGAGGTCAGGATTTCAAGACCAGCCTGGCCAACATGATGAAACCCCGTCTCTACTAAAAATACAAAAAATTAAGCATGGTGGCAGGCACCTGTAATCCCAGCTACTTGGGAGGCTGAGGCAGGAGAATCGCTTGAACGGGGGAGGCGGAGGTTGCAGTGAGCCAAGATCCCGCCATTGCACTCCAGCCTGGGCAACAAGAGCGAAACTTTGTATCAAAAAAGAAAAAAGAATAGCTAAAATGTATTTGAATAATGCATTTTATTTAGGTCAATATACCCAGACATATTATTTCAACAAATAATTGATAGAAGAGTTGAGATATTTTGCTTATTAAAAAATTGAGGCTCAATTTATACTAGCCAGAATTCAAGGGCTCAATAGCAATGTGGGTTGTCTAGTGGCTACTTTACAGGTTACGGGATAATGACCATGGGCATGAGTGGCTGAGGAAAAGTGAAAAACAGGACCATTCAGGAAGGGAGATTAGGGAACTCAGGGCCAGGGTTTTGGAAGAATCATCCCCACCACTGATCAGCATGGATATAGAAACCATTGAAAGTTACTGCAACAATAATATTACCTGTAACTTTTACATACATTGTAATAGTGCTTCATGTAGCCTCCATATTAAGGTAGTCAATAGCGTTTTGAGGTAAATAATTTATTCAAAGAGGCCAGGTGCAGTGGCTCACGCCTGTAATCCCAGCACTTTGGGAGTCCAAGGCAGGCGGATCATTTGAGGTGAGGAGTTGGAGACCAGCCTGGCCAACATAGTGAAACCCCGTCTCTGCTAAATAAATAAATATATATATATATAAAATACAAAAACTAGCTGGGCTTGGTGGCGCACACCTGTAATCCCAGCTACTCAGGAGGCTGAGGCAGGAGAATCACATGAACCTGGGAGGTGGAGGTTGCAGTGAGCTGAGGTGGCACCACTGCACTCCAGCCTGAGTGACAGATCGAGACTCCCATCTCAAAAAAAAAAAAAAAAGAATTTCCTCAAAGATAATGAAAGAATCCAGGACTGTGGACACATTTCTAAAATATTTTATAGTTAGGTTCTTCAAAATTAAGTGGTTCAACTGGAATGGAATAGTACTAATCAAAGGTGAACTGCAGTAGCCAATTGGACTAGAATGAAACACAGAATACCGGCTTTTGAAGGGATTTTGAAAGCAGCAGGTTCTACCTCCTAAGTATCACTGTGAATCATCTTTGTCCTTATCCTGGAGAGAGGTAATAAATAAATAAAAGGTAGTGGGTAAGAGTGTTGACTTTGGAATTGGGAAAGCCTGGGTTTTACGTTAATTACGTCTCTGCAGCTTCTTAATGGTGAGCACTTAGCCTCTTTAAACCTCAGTTTCCTAATCAGTGAAATGGGATCATTATGAGGTGAGGCCGAGCACTTGGCATGTAGAAAGTGCTCAGAGTGATGTTAGAGTCTCTCTCGTTTCCTCCTGCACATCATCACCAAAAAGTTGTTTCAGGAACATACATTTGACTATGTGACTCTCAGAGTTAGAAGCTCAGCTTTCTCCCCACCTGTAGAAACTCTTTGGGATGACTTTATAGATCCTCTGGTGATCTGGTCACCGGTTCTTTTTCGGTCCTTACCTTCTGCAGCTCACTCCTACCTCCCCTGAGATAGGGAGATAAATAGGACTCCATGCCTGAAGTGTTTGACTTGCTGATCCTTCTGCCCTTTCAAGACTCAGTTCAAATGTCACCTCTGTGACAATGCCACACTCTTCACATGCTCCTTTCTCTGGAAAAGAGCAATTTGTGCATCTCATTCATTTTCCTCTGCTAGACTTTGAATTCTGAGATCATTGATTCATGTATCTCTAGCACCTAACGTGTTATTTTTAAAAAAAGAATTATTGATTACTACGGTCTAACTTTTTTGTTTGTTTGTTTTGAGACAGAGTCTCATTCTGTTGCCCAGGCTGGAGTGCAGTGGAGCGATCCTGGCTCACTGCAACCTCTGCCTCCCTGGTTCGAGCGATTCTGTATCTCAGCCACCTGAGTAGCTGGGATTAAAGGCACGCACCATCATGCCTGGCTGATTTTTTTTGTATTTTTAGTAGAGAGGGGTTTTCGCCATGTTCGCCAGGCTGGTTTTGAACTCCTGGCCTCAAGAGATTTCCCCCCCCACCCTTTTAGCCTCCCAGACTGCTGCGATTACAGGCATGAGCCACTGTGTGTGGCCTACTATAGGCTAACTTTAAAATAACACATTTCGTACTGTAAATAAGGGGGAAATTCTGTTTACCTTGTCTGGAAGGTTCATGTGTGTATCTGATGTGCCTCATGCACTCCCATGCCCAGCCCCAAGCTGAAAAGCACCTTCCCCTACTAGAATCAGCTTAGATCTTTCTGGGAGCCTTTCCTGATTCTTTTTTTTTTTCCCTGAGGCAGAAAAAAGGCTGGAGTGCAGTGGTACAATCATGACTCACTGCAGCCTCGGTCTCCTGGGCTCAAGTGATCCTCCCACCTCAGCCTGTGAGTAGCTGCGACTATAGGCCTGAGCTGCCATCACACCCAGCTAATTTTTAAATTTTTGTCATTTTTGTAGAGATAATGTTTGGCCATGTTGCCCCAGCTGGTCTGAAACTCTTGGACTCAAGCAATCCCTTTGCCTCAATCTCCCAGTGTGCTGGGATTACAAGTGTGAGCTACAGTGCCTGGCCAGTACAGATTTTTATATACTTGATATGCTAATGAAGTAAATGAAGTGGTCCCATCACTTTTTTTTTTTAAGGTTCTTGTTATGTCAGTAGCTTTATAATCTTGTAATCTTCCAGGAAGAAGGCCAAATGTTGATAAAGGCAAAGTGGCAGAAACACTGTACACTTTTTTAACCTTGTTCTTTTGCTAGAATTAGGATGTATCTGTTTTACAAATTTTTTTACAGAAACATGCCTATTACCTAGGGAAATATTATATATGTTTTAAGCGTTAATTTTAAAACTTGAACTTTGAATTCCTTTTCTTTTAGCTTGGGACGTGGTAATGCCAGCCACACTCCTCAGAGCCGTGGCCGGATCTCATCATATATTATCAAAAGCACATCAGTGCCGAAGAATCAGTCATCTAATGTTAAAACCACTTAAGGAATTTGAAAATACAACATGCAGCACACTGACAGTATGTCAAAACTTGGATTTCTTCCTTCCTGATAAAACATCTGGTGGTTTGAATAAGTCTCAGATCCTGGAAATGAACCAAAAAAAATCCAATACAAGCCTGCTCTCTCCATTAAATGCTGCTCGTTGCCAAGATGAAAAGGCACACCTTCCAACCATGAAATCCTTTGGTACTCACAGGAGAGTGACCCATAAACCACATCTATTGGGTTCTAAATGGTTTATAAAAATATTAAAGAGGCATTTCTCATCTATATCAACGGAAACATTTGTTCCAAAACAAGACTTCCCACAGATCAAGAGACCACTAAAAGCATCCAGGACCAGACAGCCATCCAGGACCAACCTTCCAGTTTTGTCCGTGAATGAGGTAAAGTAGGGGTGGCCGTGGCTCTTGTGCTTAGTGATCGTTGCTCACGCTAAACTAGTGTGCGTTGCACCCCAGCCTTACCACCAACGTCAGAGAACTGGCAGTCACTCAGACTTCCTCATCAAGATCTTTGAAGCCTAATAAATATCCAAAGGGATTCAAAATCTTAATTTTTAACAATTAATGATACATATAAAAACAAAATACAATAAAACATGAAAATATAGTTTATAAAAGATTTGGTATTGGTCTAAGGAAATTGAAAAAGAGGACCGATATTAAGTCCAGTCTAAGAATGGGACTGTAAAAAAAAAAAAAAAAAAAAATTAAAAAATCAAACTAGAAATTCTTCATCAAATTAAAAAAAAGTAACTGCCGACAGATAAGCCTTTATTAGGCTGTGGCAGTTGCATGGGTCGGTGAAATGACACGGTAAGGTAGCCTCCAAAAGCTGCAGGGGAGGAGGGCCTTGTTTTTTTATCCTCCTAAGGTTTAAGGGGTTATTTTTTTTATTCATCCTTAAGGAGTTTCTGGGAATTTTTCTGCTACAATTTGCATTTCTTCTTCAATAACAGGTTAAGGGTCAAGATCAAGCCCTTAGTAACCTTTGTGTCTTGCATAATACCTAGAACTGTATGTTGTACTTACATGTTTATTAAATTGGAAAGGATTGAAAAGAGGCAAGAGGATCTTTAATGCCAATAGTCATCAACATTAAAGATACTTTAAACTTGATGAAGACTTCTGAATCTATCAGAAAACAGGTTAGAATGTCTGTCTTCAAGTCTTGGTTCTGAAAAGTAGCCCCTGAGCCTGTTTAATTTGGGCCGTGTTTTTATTACTGTGTAGCTGACACCCCTTGGAAAGGTATACATACATACCTTTACTCATCCTCTGATTCGGAAGCTAGGAATTAATGAATGGTTTTTGTGTTGGATTCTGGAATGCTTTCAATTCTTGTGTGGTTTCTCTGAACCCAGGATGTGAAGGATGGAGTGTTGTGCGGCTACTGCTCCACCTTTCCTTTTGCTGGAGCTTTGGGGTAACCTGGGAAATTCAGTATTTAAGTGTCCAAGATGACATTAAGTGTAAAAACCTGAATTCATGGCAGATCCAAAAAAGAGAAAGCTCAGTTGTGTTCATTTGTAACATCTAACAGCACAGTGCGTCGGGTTTCTTAGGAAGAAGCTGATACAGTCAGAGATGTCCCTAGGCTATTTCTTTGGGCCATCCTTAGACTTGCAAGCAATTTTCCTAAATACCATATCTTATTTTTCTTTAGGTTTTTTTTTTTTTTTTCTACTTCCTTCCAGGAAAGAATTTGAAGTAGATTTTCAACATTCAACATAGTTTCAAATGAGATAATAAATACTTTTGCATATTAGAACAAATAGTTGACATGAACAGAGAAATGTTATGAAGTACCTGAAATGAATAATTTATTGAACATTGTGTTTTGAGAAGCCCGGTAATTAAAAGAGGAAATCCTCCTGGGATTTACTGTTTGTTGTTGTTTATTGTAGGAGAGGGCAGAGTAAAAACATAAAAATATCTTCAGAGAAATAACTTTTTCCAGCACCGAAATGAAGGAGTTATTTCATGGATTCTGTTATAGGAGACATTGTGTAACACGATAGACAATGACTTCAGTTGGAGTTTGGCAAAAATAAGCCGTATGCTGTCCTTCTGAAAGCACAGGCATATAATAGAAAATCAGATGTTTCTGGCCGGACGGTGGCTCACACCTGTAATCCCAACATTTTGGGAGACCAAGGCAGGTGGATTACTTGAGGTCAGGAGTTTGAGACCAGCCTGGCCAACATGGTGAAACCTTGTCTCTACAAAAATACAAAAAGTAGCCAGGCACGGTGGTGGTGCACACTTGTAATCCCAGCTGCTCGGGAGGCTGAGGCAGGAGGATCTCTTGAATCCAGGAGGCAGAGGTTGCAGTGAGCCAAGATCGCGCCACTGCATTCCAGCCTAGGTGACAGAGTGAGGCTCTGTCTTAGAAAAAAGAAGAAGATCATATGTTTCTAAAGTGATCTGAGATAATATAATTTTGGAACACCATTTTTTGAAGATTTTATTTTTCATAGAGAAAGCAGTCTTGGCATGACTAGGTAATATGTCCCCGGGACCGAAGCCTGACTTTCATCTGCCACAAATTGAGGGCCACTCCATTTTCATACGGCCATCATAGTGGTAAACCCTTTATACCACTTTATACCATCAAAGTAGTAAACCCTTTATGTCCTTTATACCATCAAAGTGGTAAACCCTTTATACCACTCTTGACTGAGACAAGGAAAAGCCTCTGCTTTGTGTCAAAAGCATGTGGACTTTGTTTTGTTCCCATAGTTGCACTGAGCTCATCTTTTCAGCTCTGCAGAACAACATGCATCTGGAGTTGGCTGAATGGTTTCAGTCACCCTCTCTGTTCGAATTAAATCTTTACCTGGTCTCATTTTCAGCGATCATCATCTGAGATATTCAACCCACATCCCTTTGGCTTACAGTTCCTAAAAGCAATAGTGGGTCCTGTGGCTTATGCCTATAATTCCAGTGCTTTGGGAGGCTGATGCAGGAAGACCACTTGAGGCCAGGAGTTCAAGACCAGCCTGGCAACATAGCAAGACTCCCATTTCTAAAAGACTTAAAAAAAAAAAAATTAGCCGGGCTTGGTGGTGCACACCTGTAGTCCTAGCTACTCAAGAGGCTGAGGTGGGAGGTTCGCTTGAGCCTGGGGGTTCCAGGCTACAGTGAGTCATGACTGCACCTCACTCCATCCAGCCTGGGCGACCGAGGGAGACCCACTAAACATCACCTCATTGAAACAAAAGATGTTCCCATCACTCGTGAAATTCCAAGGGTTTAGAAGCTCTGTGTTAGTAACTAAAGACCCACTAAACAAACGAGAAAACAATCATAGCAGTGCTTCTTATTAATGCCCAGTCTTTGAAGAGAACACCAGAGGATGGGAATGGCAGGTCTGAGTGGTGTGGAGCCTGATACCAGGGAGAATGTTTTCAGGCTAATAGCACAGTGTGTTATGGAATCACTAGTGGATTATTAACCATGTTTTTTGAAAAATGAAATAGAAAATAACAGAATACATTGCTCATGATAAAGGTAAATACTGGTTTGTGAAGCTATTGTGGCAATTATTGGTGTGTGAGCATAGATGTGTATATGTACTATGTATAATGATTTCTTATAGATTGTAGTAAAAAAAACTTAAAAGATAAAGCATAATACTGGTAACATAAAATGTATCTGTGTTTTTATAGCTTTCATCTCCAATGAGTACATTGCAGGAGAAAAGGCATTTTTCCTTAACATGATCTATGTACTCACAGTACCTCTGACATCAAATATATGGGAGCCTTTTCCTCCTCCTCCCAGCCAGTTCTCCAATTCTCCAGACACTAACAAGGTGTCCTGCAATTCAGTTCAATTCCAGCACTAGCCAGAGTTAGTGCAGACCCCAGTTAATTAAGCTCAGCCCCACAAGACTGCCCTCCCTGTTGACACCTGTGCTTCTGACCAACCAGCTCTATGACCACCACCCTCTCTTCAGGTTTGATGATTTGCCAGAATGTCCCACAGAACTCAGGGAATCACTTTATTTACGTTTACTGGTTTTTTATAGAGTATACAAAATAACAGCCAGATGTAGAGGTGCACAGGGTGAAGTTTAGAAGGGCCTGGAACTCAGGAGCTTCTGTTCCTTGTGGAATTGGGCTGTGCCACCCTCCTGGCACATGGATGCATTGATCAATGCAGGAGCTCTCCAGACCCCGTTGTTCAGGTGTTTTTATGGAGGTTTCATTGTGTAAACCGTGATTGATGATTAACTCAATCTCCAGCCCCTCTCCATTCACTAGAGGTTAAGGGTGGGGTTGAAAGTTCTAAGCTTCTAATCAAAGTTTGGTCTTTCTGGTAACCACGCCCCATCCTGAAGCTGTCCAGAACACTGGGAGTCACCTCATTAAAACAAAAGACGTTCCCATCACTCATGAAATTCCAAGGGATTTAGAAGCTCTGTGTTAGTAACTAAAGGCAAAGAGCAAATACTACAACCAAAAATGCCTCTGTCACTTAGAAAATTACAGGGGTTTTAGGAGTCTGTACTGGGAACCAAGGACAAAGACCAAATCACTATAGAAGCAGCATTGCTGTAATACACCAATTTTCTTCAGTAATACAGTGTAAGTGAAAGTACAATTTTTTTAAAAATGTTCTGATCAGAGCATGTGATGCTTCTGAAACAAGAATCATATATAGATTTCTAGCCCCATCTGCTGGACCGTGTCTTCTGTGACCAGAAAAACAAAACATACTAAAATATTGGGGTTTTGGGTTTTTGTTTTTTGGGTTTTTAAAAACATTTTGAAATAGAGAAGCCCTAAATCTTGTAAGTATTATAGGTTGGTTTGACACATTTATTTAAGAGCAAGTTGTAGCTCCCCATCCTGAAATCCAAAATATGCTTTACATGTATATGTAGCTAATGCTTAATAAGGATTCACTATAAAAATCCAGAGAAAGATGTATAAAAATGAAAGCTGCTCAGAAAACAATAGCATCTTTAATAAGGAGGAAAAAAAGCAGACAAGACATTCTGGCCGGGCGCGGTGGCTCACGCCTGTAATCCCAGCACTTTGGGAGGCCGAGACAGGCGGATCACGAGGTCAGGAGATCGAGACCATCCTGGCTAACACGGTGAAACCCCGTCTCTACTAAAAAACACAAAAAACTAGCCGGGCGAGGTGGCGGGCACCTATAGTCCCAGCTACTCGGGAGGCTGAGGCAGGAGAATGGCGTGAACCCGGGAGGCGGAGCTTGCAGTGAGCTGAGATCCGGCCACTGCACTCCTGCCTGGGTGACAGAGCGAGACTCCGTCTCAAAAAAAAAAAAAAAAAAAAAAGACATTCTATGGTTCTTTCCTTTTACCAAATAGGCTACAATTAAAAAAGCAAAGAAAATAAAACCAAAACAAAATGTCTAAAACGTCAGGTTCATCTATTAATAGAAGAAGCACACAACTAAGACTCAAGAGCTAAGAAGTTTAAGAATACAGAAAGTAGCGTGGCAAACCATATAAGCTGAGTGACATTGGATGGATAGAACTTTCAGCCAAACTAAATGGGAGATCCCGAGAGGAGGAAAGGGGATGGTTGACAGTCTGGAAAACCTACGACAAAGATGCTTAGGATGGCTAAGTGAAAACAGATTGTGTTTAAAGATTTATTCATGGCCGGGCGCGGTGGCTCAAGCCTGTAATCCCAGCACTTTGGGAGGCCGAGGCGGGCGGATCACAAGGTCAGGAGATCGAGACCACAGTGAAACCCCGTCTCTACTAAAAATACAAAAAATTAGCCGGGCGCGGTGGTGGGCGCCTGTAGTCCCAGCTACTCAGGAGGCTGAGGCAGGAGAATGGCGGGAACCCGGGAGGCGGAGCTTGCAGTGAGCCGAGATCGCGCCACTGCACTCCAGCCTGGGCAACAGCGTGAGACTCCGTCTCAAAAAAAAAAAAAAAAAAAAAAAAAAAAAAAGATTTATTCATAATCTATTTGGAGCTTAGAATATATTTTCTCATAAAAATAGTGATTGACTTGCCTTGTCCCGTCCTTGAGAGTTGAAAATAGTACACGTTCTCAATTTGCTGTTAGTGTCTGAATATTCACATAATTTGGGATACCAGATTGCCCAAAACTCAGTTCTGAATATATTGTGCCCTTTGTTTTTATCTCCAAGTGGCAGTTTTTAAAACTAGCCTTTTACCTTGATTTAAAATAATAGTGCCTGGCTGGGCATGGTGGCTCACGCCTGTAATCCCAGCACTTTGGGAGGCCGGGTTGGGCAGATCATCAGAGGTCAGGAGTTTGAGACCAGCCTGGCCAACTTGGCGTAACCCCATCTCTACTAAAAATACAAGATTAGCCAGGTGTGGTGGTGCATGCCTGCAATTCCAGCTTCTTGGGAGGCTGAGGCAGGGTAATCGCTTGAATCCAGGCGGTGGAGGTTGCAGTGAGCTAAGATTGCACCACTGGCACTCCCGCCTGGGCGACAGAGGAAGACTCCGTCTCAAAAAATAATAAATTAAAAAAAAAATAGAGTAAAATAGTAGTGCCTGCCACCACCATCAAACAGACCTTGTACTCTAATGCCAAGCTGTATATGGGATGCTTGCTGGCACATCTTCATTGGCACTATAAAATATGGCCAAGAAAATAAACTCTGAGAGTAGGAAGTCTGTGTTGGTTAGGAGTAACTTTGTCCGGGCTCTCTGGACTCTCAGAGTAAGAAGTCTGTGTTGGTTAGGAGTAACTTTGTCCTGGCTCTCTGGTGTAAAGCTCTCAAATGTGACTATGTCAATCCGGGTGGGATGATGGACTCGGCTCTGTCTGCAACATGCCATTTTGCAGAGAAGCACTCTAATGCATAAGCTTTTTATGCTGTAAAATATAGTAGCTGAAATTAAATGCCACTTTTTCAAAGGTGAATTAATGGAGAGCCTGGTGAAAGTCAAAGCTTTTTGATGTATAAAACTTGATAAATGGACCTATTCCATCAATAGGCAAAGTATAACAACCTATCTACATAGATAGTATGTAATTTCTGCACAGGTCTCTGTTTAGTAAATACATCACTGTATATCAATCTGGAATTTTGCTCCAATAAAGGAACATAAAGTTTTGTTTTTGTTTGAGACGGAATCTTGCTGTGTCACCCAGGCTGGAGTGCAGTGGCGCAATTTTGGCTCACTGCAACCTCTGCCTCCTGGATTCAAGGGATTCTCCTGCCTCAGCCTCCTGAGTAGCTGGGATTACAGGTGCCAGCCACCACACCCGGCTGGATTTTTGTATTTTTAGTAGAGCCAGGGTTTCACCATGTTGACCAGGCTGGTCTCGAACTCCTGACCTCAAGTGAGCCACCCGCCTCAGCCTCCCAAAGTTCTGGGATTACAGACATGAGTCATTGCGCCTGGCCAAGAATATTTTTTGGGGGAAAAAAAAAAAAAAAAAAGTAGTACACATTCTTAGCGCAGATGGGCTCGGCCAATAACACATGATGGAGAAGGAGATGTGAGACAACAGGGAGAAGCAGGGAGGGTGTGGGCTGGAGACCCTGGGACCCCCTGCCAGATCTTCCACTCGGTCAGAAGATGGTGGAAATCTGGATTTTTGTGTGAAATCTCTCAGTTTATTGTTGACAAGTCAATTCAAATTTTAGAAACGTGATGTAGGTCAGCTCTTGAGTTAGATGGTTCTCCAAGCTGCCAGTTTACAACTCTGATTCTAGCGAAAGAGACAGCCTCTACCATTTTCAGTACAGCTATAGGAAGATCCTTCAGTGGACTACCTTATGACCTTCTTATCTCCTTTTTCTGCCTCTTGCTCTTCCCACTTCAGCCCAAACTAAGCACATGAGCTCTAGCCATCACAGAAGTAATTCTGACATCCAACCTAACATACTGTGATTTCACCTAGCAAGCTTGAGTGAATTTGTCAGGTCTTACAGAGTGTGGAGCCTGCCCCATGTCTCGCCTGATGTCCTTTGCTAGGGTTCCTTTCTTTCAACTAGCTTCAGCTCTACAGACATAGTATGTCAGCTCTTTTTAACTCCATGGAGCCTTAAAAAGAACTAGTGCTCACAGGTCTAAACCTTAAGCATATGCCTGTTCCCTATACTCTGGTAACTCCTGATACATTTTTATTTGTGTATCCCCGTGTACCTACTTTTGTATGTGACTATGGGAATTAGCTAATTTGGAAGGAATTAGCAGTTTTCTGCTCATAATCAGGGTACTACATCCATTTATCCCCACATTCCCCAGTAATTTCAGCTTGTCTGACTTCTATTTTTTTCTAATTGAATTCGTCTCATTTTGCTTATGAGTAGATACTTTATTGATTTTGGATTTTTCAGTTTGCATGGATCCTCAGGTTCTCTGTTATTCTTTTACCTTTAAACCACACATCAGAGCTGTGGAACGGATTGAGGAAGAGCAAATGGGGTCAGGTCATTTCATGAGAAAGAGCCAGGAGTTGCGGGATGTAGGTGGGAGGAAGGAATGAATTAATATATATTCTCTAGAATTTCATACTAGGAATATACAGAACGGAAAAGAATTGGGGAGCTGAGATGAGTAAGTCCTAAGAATAAATGTTGATTTAGTGACTCATAAACTTCTTTTGGCCAACTAGAATCTCAACCGTTGAACACTTGTGTTAGCCACAATGCGGAGCAGTTTATGCTTATTAGCTTACTTAAACTTTACAACAACCCCGTAAAGTAAGCATTATTGCTATTCTGATATTCTTTTAAAATTGTAACCAACTTCTGTGCCTAAAATGTTAACTCTTACGCCAATAGCTTTCAAACTTTATTGACCACATCTCATAGAAATATATTTAACATTTTGCATACATAGCGACCTAGAGTAGATACATACATATAAGTGACAGAAAACTTCATAAAATAACATTTCCTGTGAATAATGTGCTGTAATATTTTTCTATTTAGTTTTATTAAAAAGCTGTTTTGGGCCAACCAAACTGATATCAGAACTCACTAATGTGTTGTGACCTACAATTTGAAAAAAAACAGCATTGAGCCATAGTTCTTACCATCTTTCCTCATATGTACACAGGCAAGATGAGGCATGAACCAAAGTACTAAGCAAACCAAGACACATGCTCAGATGTACAGACCTTTTTGTTTGATGTTAACTAGTGTAAAAATACTGTAATTCCTTTGGTGATTTAAAGGAATCTGCTGTACAAGAGTAGTTACAAATTAGGAAATGACCTCAAATACCAACATTGCTTTGAAAAAGACTCATGGAAACTCAGGGTTGGAGAGACTTAACTATCATTCCATCCAGTCACCCATGTGATGCCTTAATCATCTCTATTTTGTATTCAATCTGTGCTTGAGACACTACCAGTTGAGAGTGGCTTGCCTTTCAGAATAACCCATTCCAACTTTTTGCCTGGTGGGAGGGAGCAAGTGCTTTGGAAGATTGAACTGAAATTTGTCTCCCAGTAACTTGGTTCTCTTCATCTTCATCCCATCCCTTGTATCGCCCTTGGAGATGTTTGAAGAAAACTCTGGAGTTCTAGCTTTGCAGAATGGAGTCCCATAGGGTGCTCAGCAGCCATCACAGATGCTTCAGCCTCTTGGTAACCCATGTTGTGCTCATCTCCCTGGAACAGGACCTAATGCACTGCACAGCATTTGCAACGGCAGATGAGTATCATCTGGGAAATCTGTCTCAAGATCTGGCCTCCCACGGATATGTTGAAGTAACAAACTTGCCTAGAGGTACTTCTTCTTGAACCTGGGGCCAAGTATATTAAAATGTATTGGATAATTTTCCTATGATACTATCTTAAGTATGTATTTGTTTGCAATTCATTTTCTTTTGAAAGGATTGTATCATAAAAGTGGGTGTTGAATTTCTTTATACAGATGACAAAGTTAAGAAATGAAAATGTACAGAGAACTTCTCATTAAAACCAGTATGATTTATTAAGCATTATTTATAGGATCATTATTACTTGAGGTGGTCAGAGGTCATACTACTTCATTTCTAGCACATTAAGAAGTTATTTTAGTTTGTGTGTGTGTGTATGTTTTTTTTTTTGTTTTTTGAGACGGAGTTTCGCTGTCGTTGCCCAGGCTGGAGTGCAATGGCGGGATCTTGGCTCACTACAACTTCTGCCTCCCGGGTTCAAGCGATTCTCCTGCCTCAGCTCCAGAGTAGCTGGGATTACAGGCATGCGCCACCACACCTGGCTAATTTTTGTATTTTTAGTAGAGACAGGGTTTCTCCATGTTGGTCAGGCTGGCCTCAAACTCCCAACCTCATCTGATCCTCCTACCTTGGCCTCCCAAAGTGCTGGGATTACAGGTTTGAGCCACGGCACCCAGCCCGTTATTTTAGTCTTATAGAAGAACCATGAAGTTGATAGACATGGGGAGAGCCTTTAAAAAAAATTTACCAGCTCAATCTAATACTTTAAAACAATTAGTTAGCCGGGTGCAGTGGCTCACGCCTGTAATCCCGGCACTTTGGGAGGCCAAGGCGGGCAGATCACCTGAGGTCGGGAGTTCGAGACCAACCTGACCAACATGGAGAAACGCCTGTCTCTACTAAAAATACAAATAATAATAAAACAACTAGTTAAAAATAAAAATGAAAAAGAAGAAAATTAAAATGAACTTAATTGAGGATTTTTATGGTGATATCAGGAAGGATTCTTGAGAAATGGCTTGCTTTACATTAACTAAAAATAATTTAGGCCAGTCATGGTGGCTCAGGCCTGTAATCCCAGCACTTTGGGAGGCTGAGGCAGGTGGATCACTTGAGGTCAGGAGTTCGAGACCAGCCTAGCCAACATGGCAAAACCCCCATCTCTACTAAAAATACAAAAATTAGCCAGGTACAGTGGCATGAGCCTGTAGTCCCAGCTACTCGGAGACTGAGACACAAGAATTGCTTGAACCTGGAAGGTGGAGGTTGCAGTGAGCTGAGATCATGCCACTGTGCTCCAGCCTGGACGACAGAGTGAGACTCTGTCTCAAAAAACAAATAAATAAATAGGCCAGGCGTGATGGCTCATACCTGTAATCCTGCACTCTGGGAGGCTGAGACAGGCAGATCACCTGAGGTCAGGAGTTTGAGACCAGCCTGGCCAACATGGTGAAACCCCACCTCTACTAAAAATACAAAAATTAGCTGGGCATGGTGGTACGTGCCTGTAATCCCAACTACTCAGGAGGCTGAGGCAGGAGAATCACTTGAACCTGGGAGGCGGAGGTTGCAGTGAGCCAAGATCATGCCACTGCACTCCAGCCTGAGTGACAGAGCAAGACTCTGTCTCAAAAATAAATAAGTTACTTAGAACATTTTGATGAATAAACTTTTACCGTGAAACTCAGGATAGCCCAATACCCAGAACATTTATTAATTTACCTCAGAGTAGCAAAAATAGGTTGAAAGTCTTCCTGTAACAGAGGAAATTCTTAAGAATCAATCCCATAGAAGATAGTTGAAATATCATTGTGATAATCCAAACAGACCGTTTGTGATTAGGTGACAAAAACAAGCATAGTTGACTTAGAAAGACAGAGCTATGTCTAGAGCCCGTTGGGATGAAAATTTGCCTGGAGGTACTGTTGGCTGACGCTGAAGGCTGCCAGCTGTGTGGTCTGTGCTTCACAAAATTGGGGGCTTCACTGCCCTGGGTTGTTTCAGTCAATTTTATTTTGCTTTTGGCTGCATAGGCAAACCCTGTCCTATGTAGGATGTAGTAATTAACAATTTACAAAAAAATAATAATAATAATTTTGGTCTCTGTCTGAATTGCCCATCACCCAACCTTTACCAGATATTTCTGAAGCTTTGAGGATCCTAACTTTATGTTAATTTCATTAAGACATACAACCTTTTGCAAATTAAGAGTATATTTATTAATTGATTAACATTGGTTGTCATTTATATTATGGAATATATGCTTATGATAAATATCAATATACTAATATGTAAAGCAACTTCTTATGATGAATATTGGTATATTAGTATATGTTTAACAACACTTAGGCCAGGCCCCGTGGCTCATGCCTGTAATGCACTTTGGGAGGCCAAGGCAGGAAGATGGCTGGAGCTCAGGAGTTCAAGACCAGCCTGGGCAACATAGTGAGACCTCATCTCTACAAAACATGAACAAAAACTTAGCCGGGTGCAGTGGTGCATGCCTGTAGTCCAAGCTACTTGGGAGGCTGAGGTGGGGGGAGTCCCTTGAGTCCAGGAGGTTGAGGTTGCATTGAGCTGAGATCATGGCACTGCACTTAGCCTGGGAGACAGAGCAAGACCCTGTCTCAAAAAAAAGAAAAATAAATTTTTTTAATAGTTGCCGGTGGCTGCAGTGGTAGCCCCTGCAGTGGTTAACCTTGAAATCACATATGTTTTGAAATGATCAGTATCTTTATTTCTGTGTATTTTCTATTGCCCTACTCTTTATACTTTAAAATTCAGCAGAAGGAGTAGTTTGCAAATATTAAAATTGCATTATTAATGAAATAGTATTTAAAGGAAGAGAATATATTAATACTTCAAATTTTATTTTTAATTAATTTCGTAGAAAGAAGTCTGATTCTTGACACTTAGTTATATCGAACCTAAGACTTTAATAATTATCTGGACTAGTGATTATTGAATCAAAATGGGCATGAATGAGCTCTAATAATAATATCACAGGTTGTTGAATGTTTTATGAAAGTAATTGCTGATCATTTTTTTGGTGGTCATAGTTGCATTTTTATATATTAAATCCTTTCAGAGGCCTTAGTAGAAAGATGGTGATTGGGTTACAGAGCACTCCGTGGTATATAAAGAAATGATCTTAAGTACTTTATTAGAGTGTTTATAGGTGACTCTTATACCTTGTGTTACCTTGACATAGCTTTTTTGTTCATTTATTTTAAATCACAGATGCAGCAAATATTTTGGTGATGGGTGTGGAAAATTCTGCAAAAGAAGGTGATCCTGGAACGATATTCTTCTTCAGGTAAGACAGGAAAGAAGCCCCATTAGGTGATGATGGGTTTGGGTCAAGTAATTGTGGTCTTTAAAGGTGCAGGCATACCTTTCTTAACAGTAAATGTGTTCAAATTGTATTTGTGATTTAAATTTATCACTTAATTCTTATTTAATCTAGGAGAGTTTGTCACTTTTAGGAATTCTCTGGTAAACCCTCTTATAAAGTAAAGAATTTTTCAAACAAGTGAATGATCTTCCCCGGGGTGTCTGTCTTTGTACATACGGATTTTCATGGACTAAATTTCTGGAAAGCAGCCAAATTCCTATTCATCTTTAGTGCCCCTTGTCAGACTCCTGCCCCAGGGAAACTCCTGCTACCTCCCTGCTGTCTCTTCTTGCATTTTCTTTCTTTTCTCCCTTCCCCTTTGGTAGCTCTTTAAAGTTTTAGCTTACCTCTCCAGAGGTTTTAGACTAGGAGACTCACATGCACACTTACGCCTTTTATCTAAAGGCTGACTCAATACTAAATATTCCACAGTAGCTGCCTGGGAATGATGATAATGATAGAACTGTGTGAAATAATCTCATTTATCCTCACCACACTCGATGAAGGTCTGTTACTCCTATTTTGCACCTAAGGAAACTGAGGGTCATAGGGATTAAGTGAATTACCCATAGTCATGAGACTAATACGTGACAGAACAGAAACACATGGAACATCTGTAGGAATCCAAAGTCGAGTAAAGTTTTTGTGGTCATAATCCTTACAGTTGATTATAAGTGGAAGTTCTTTTTTCCTTTCAATGCCTACCTTCCTGTTGACCCCATCTTTAGAGATAATCAAGATTCCAGCATTTAATTCAAGTAGAATAATAGCATCCCTGTTGTTCTGAGTGAGGAATTTAGATTTCTGAGGGACTCTAGATCAGCACTGTCCAGTAGAAATATAATGCAGCCTCGGCCAGGCGCAGTGGCTCATGCCTATAATCCCAGCACTTTGGGAGGCCGAGGTGGGCGGATCACAGGGGCAGGAGTTCAAGACCAGCCTGGCCAACATGGTGAAACCCTGTCTTTACTAAAAATACAAAAAATTAGCTGGGCATGGTGGAGGGTGCCTGTAATCCCAGCTACTCAGGAGGCTGAGACAGGAGAATCACTTGAACTCAGGAGGCAGAGGTTGTGGTGAGCTGAGATCGTGCCATTGTACTCCAGCCTGGTGACAGAGTGAGACTCTGCCTAAAAAAAAAAAGAAAAGAAAAAGAAATATAATGCAAGCCTCATATGTAATGATACATTTTCCAGTAACCACATTTTAAATATTTTTAAAAAGATAAAATTAATTTTGGCCGGGCGCGGTGGCTCAAGCCTGTAATCCCAGCACTTTGGGAGGCTGAGATGGGCGGATCACGAGGTCAGGAGATCGAGACCATCCTGGCTAACACAGTGAAACCCCGTCTCTACTAAAAAAATACAAAAAACTAGCCGGGCGAGGTGGCGGGTGCATGTAGTCCCAGCTACTCGGGAGGCTGAGGCAGGAGAATGGCGTAAACCCGGGAGGCGGAGCTTGCAGTGAGCTGAGATTCGGCCACTGCACTCCAGCCTGGGCGACAGCGAGACTCCGTCTCAACAACAACAACAACAACAAAATTAATTTTGAACAACACAAATAATATGTTTCTTGAAATTAATTTTAACAACGTATTTTATTCAACCCAGCATATCTAAAATATTATCATTTCAACATGTAATTAATAATGATATTTTTTCACTCTTTATACTAAATCTTTCAATTTTGCAGTGTACTTTACACTTACACTTACAGCACATCTCAGTTTGCACCAGGCATGTTTCAAGCGCTCAGTAGCCACATGTGGCCTCTGAATACCATATTGTACAGCGCAGTGCATTCCTCTAGATGGAGGAATACGCAATTCACCAGACCTCTCTTCTGCCTGGAAGGGATTCTCTGAACTGATACTTTGGCTGTGGCTTGAAATACCTCTCAAATCCATATTCAGAAAGGGCCTTATCCCTGCCTGTTGTAACAGCTGACTTATTGTCTCCCTGCCTGCCTGCTCACCCACCACCAGTCTGTTTGTCTATTGTAAGCAGGGTCATTCTTCAGTGGCCATTTCTGACCATTATACTCTCCTGCCTAAATTTCCATGGACTATGAACAAGTTCTTGATCACTACATAAAGTTCCCTTCTGTATTGGCCGCTGCTTGCCTCTTCAACCTGGTTGCCCACTACTTGACCACATCTGCAGCCATGCAGCTGCTGGCTGTTTATTCTGAGATGCTGCTGTGCTCCCTCCCGCCTCCTCTCTGAGCCTGTGTGTCCCCTCTGCTGTGTTGTCTCCTCTTGTTTTCTCATTTGGCTACCTCTGCTAGTCCTTTAGCAAAGGGGTCCCTCTGGTGTACATCCCATGGTATAGTCTGCGTACTTGTGTAGCACTGATCACACGCTGTTGTAATTGGTGGCCTAAGTGTCAGCCCCAGTCTTTTCTAGGTTGAGGATAGGAATGAAATCATACTTACCTTTCTGTCACAAATACTAAGCATGGACGGCTGGGCGTGGTGGCTCAAGCCTGTAGTCCCAGCACTTTGGGAGGCTGAGACGGGCGGATCACGAGGTCAGGAGATTGAGACCATCCTGGCTAACACAGTGAAACCCCATCTCTACTAAAAAAATACAAAAACCTAGCCGGGCGAGGTGGCGGGCGCCTGTAGTCCCATCTACTCGGGAGGCTGAGGCAGGAGAATGGCGTAAAACCCAGGAGGCGGAGTTTGCAGTGAGCCGAGATCAGGCCACTGCACTCCAGTCTGGGCGACAGAGCGAGACTCCGTCTCAAAAAAAAAAAAAAGAAAAAAGAAAAAACTAAGCACAGACCCACACATATACTAAATACTTAAGAAATGTTTAAAGAATAATGTGGGGCCGTTAATATTTTTACCTTTCTTTATTTCCTCCTTTCCTTCCTCCAGTGCAGTGACCCTGAGCCATAACTCCTGTTTTTATTTACTACCTGAAACAGCTTCAACACGTCAAACTTCAGAAATCAAAACAAGTGCATTTGTAGTTTTAGACCCTAAATAATGTTAAAGCCATAATCAGAGTCAGAGGGCCTCCTATGGTGTCATTGTAGTTCTGTTCAAAGCACTGTGAGCACCGGGAGCATTATTCCATAGAGGCCTTTAACCATCTGGCGCTTAAATTAACCACCATCTCTTTATTCCACAACTATTACAGGCATAGTCCTTTATTCCTTGCCATAGTAGAATCTGCCTAATGAGAGCTAAAACAAGGTCTCAGAAAATTTCCTTATTCTGATTTCTATGGATCAGAATTGAACCAGGTATGAAAGAGTCTACATATGTGAAGTTTTATAGTATTACAATAATGGCTATTTGTTTGGCAAACCACGTGAGAAATCATAAATTTTGGGGAGGCCAGGTTTTATCAAGAATTTTATTTTCGCTGTTATTGTAGCAAGCTTACCTAAGGACCATAATAGCAAATTAGTAAGTACATCATATTTTGAAAAATCGCATCCTGTATATATTCTAGAAGTTACATGGTTTTATATATGACCCTAAAGAATGTATTCTACCTGTATCTTAGTTGGTTCTTTTATTTTTTTAAATCAGGGAAGGAGCTGCTGTGTTTTGGAATGTGAAAGACAAAACTGTAAGTGTAAATAAAAATGTGAAAGTATAAAAATGTAGTTTTGTGAGAATGAACTAATTAGCACAAACTGAAACATTAGAAATTAATAGATAATGCACAACTTATTTGCTCTGTATTACATGATACTTATCAGTTTCAGCTTCCAAAATATATTGTATTTTGGGTTAAGAGTTCCTGTGTTTTCCTTTCTCTAGATACACACTAGTTTGTGGAGAATCAGAACCATCCTAACTATACTGCACACAGAAATAAGTACTGTAGACTTTGCATGTTGTACTGTACAAAATGTATACACAGTTCATTGGAAGCTGGTCGCATTGAGGGTTCTTTTAGGTCAAGTTGTCTAGAACTTACTAATGGGAAATAATTTTTTCAATATCCAAATCAAGATTTGTTTAATACAACCGTTTTAGAGGCAAATTGGTAATCTCCATTAAAGCCTTTATATTTAACCCAGCAATTTTACACCTAGAAATTTATCCAAAGGAAATAATCATAACTATTCACGATGATTTTTGTACAGAAGTGTTCATCAGAGCAATATTTATAATGGCAAAAATTAGAAATTACCAAAATACACAATAATAGTTTGTTAAATACATCCATATACTACAGTTATACTACAGATTCCCTTAGAAATCATGTAAAAAAAAGTCTATTTCTGGGAGATTACCATATATATAATACAGTTACATTAAAAGAGCTGATTATACGGCCAGGCACGGTGGCTCACACGTGTAATCCCAGCACTTTGGGAGGCCAAGGCCGGCAGATATCTTGAGGCCAGGAGTTCGAGACCAGCCTGGCCAACATGGTGAACCCCATGTCTACTAAAAATACAAAAATTAGCTGGGCTTGGTGGTGTGCACCTGTATCCCCAGCTACTCGGGTAACTGAGGCACAAGAATCGCTCAGAGGCAGAGGTTGCAGTGAGCCAAGATCAGGCCATTGCACTCCAGCCTGGGAGACAGAGGGATACTCTGTCTCAAAAAAAAAAAAAAAAAAAGGTTACGAAATATAACCAATATAATCTCAGAACTGGTTAAAACACATGCTTTATATAATCCCAATTTTACTAAAAGGAAACACACACAGAAAATATAAATGACCAATAAATATAAGAAAATACAAGTTGGCTGTTTGAAGTTGCAAAGATGTAAAAGGCTGATAAACCTCATTTTCTTAAGAGTAGTTTCATAAATGTTTAGATTCTACATTTGAAAAAACTACTTTGGAGAGCAGGCTAGCAATATCATAAGTGTGGGCCAGGTGTGGTAGCTCACACCTATAATTTTACCACTTTGGGAGTCTGGGGTGGGAGGATCACTGAAGCTCAGGAGTTCCAGACCAGTCTGAACAACGTAGTGAGATCCCATCTCTACAAAAAGTTTTTAGAGCTGGGTGCGGTGGCTCACGCCTGTAATCTCAGCACTTTGGGGGACCGAGGCTGGTGGATCACAAGGTCAGGAGATCAAGACCATCCTGGATAACATGGTGAAACCCCATCTCTACTAAAAATACAAAAAAAATTAGCCACACCTAGTGGCGGGCGCATGTGGTCCCAGCTGCTCAGGAGGCTGAGGCAAGAGAATGGTGTGAACCCAGGAGGCAGAGCTTGCAGTGAGCCGAGATTGTACCACTGCACTTCAGCCTGGGCGATTGAGCAAGACTCAAAAAAAAAAAAAAGTTTTTAGAACTTAGCCAGGTGTGGTAGTGTGTGCCTGTAGTCCCAGCTACTTGGAAGATTGAGGCAGGAGGATCACTTGAACCCAGGAGTTTGAGACTGCAGTGAGCTATGATTGCATCAGTAGCATCACTGCACTCTAGCCTAGGTGACAGAGTGAGACCCTGTCTCTTACATATATACATATTGTGTAAGTGCACATATCTTTTTATGTAGCAGTTCCTAAAGAAATATTCCCACAAGGCCATGAAGACCTATGCACAAGTATGGCACATTGCAACATTGTAATAGTAGAGAGTAGGAAAAATTCCCCATGGAGGACACACCTAGGTTGGTTAAATAAATTGTAGTTCCCTTGTTAAGGAAAATAGTGTTGAAAATGTTCATGTGCATAATATCCTATTTTACATAAAAAGCAGCATAAATAGGTACATATATACACATAAAAAGTCTGGAAGGATATGCACCAAGTTTAATCATGGTTGCCTCTGGGGATTAGGATTTCAGTAGGGCAGAGAGAAAGAGATGATCACTTCCCACACCTGTGTGGCTTAATTTTGTATCAGTATATTGGGCTTTACTTTACTTTTCATTTTTTTTTCTTTGCACAACATGCAAAACACAGTACTTGCACAACATGCAAAGTCTACAGTACTTCTTTCTGTGTGCAGTATAGTTAGGATGGTTCTGGTGCCACCACACCCAGATAATTTTTGTATTTTTTTGTAGAGACAGGGTTTTGCCATGTTGCCCAGGCTGGTCTTGAACTTTTAGCTCAAGGATCCACATGCCTCTGCTTCCCAAAGTGCTGGGATTATTAAAGAGATTTAAAGAATACAAATTATAATATTACTAGTAATTTTCTTTGGGTTGTGGGATAATGATAACCTTGATTTTCTTTTCCATTCTCATCTGTGTTTTCCAAATGTAAAAACAAATGAACATGTCATCCTGATTACTTTAATATCACAATGGATTTGATTTGCCTTTTCCTTAAAAACATGCAACAGAAATAATGCCTGTAAGTGTAATGAAGACTGTTATAAGCATTAAAATCATAACATAATTGAACTGAGGGAGTCAGTTATGATTTCAAGTTAATCTTCCTTTTCTTCTAGATGAAGCATGTGATGAAAGTTCTAGAAAAACATGAAATTCAGCCCTATGAAATCGCACTGGTACACTGGGAAAATGAAGAACTTAACTACGTAAAAATAGAGTAAGCAGCTTTTCATCAAATTTATGAAAGGGGCACTTGGAAAAAATTAGGTAAAGCAATAGAGGAGACAAATTATTATGCATATGGAAACTTTTTTTTTTTTTTTTTTTTTTTGAGACGAAGTTTTGCTGTGTCACCCAGGCTGGAGCGCAGTGGTGCGATCTCGGCTGACTGCAACCTCTGCCTCCCGGGTTCAAGCAATTCTTCTGCCTCAGCCTCCCAAGTAGGTGGGACTACAGGCGTGCACCACCACACCCAGCTAGTTTTTTGTATTTTTAGTAGAGGTGGGGTTTCACCATGTTGGCCAGGATGGTGTCGATCTCTTGACCTTGTGATCCGCCCGCCTCAGCTTCTCAAAGTGCTGGGATTACAGGTGTGAGCCACTGGACCTTGCCTGGAAACTTCATTTTAAGGAAAAAGTGGCCGGCCACAGTGGCTCACACCTTTAATCCCAGCACTTTGGGAGGCTGAGACAGGTGGATTACCTGAGGTCAGGAGTTCAGGACCAGCCTGGTCAACATGGAAAACCCAGTCTCTGCTAAAAAATACAAAAATTAGCTAGTTATGGTGGTGGGAGCTTGTAATCCCAGCTACTCGGGAGGCTGAGACAGGAGAATTGCTTGAACCCGGGAGGCAGAGGTTGCAGTGAGCCGAGATCGCGCCATTGCACTCCAGCCAGGGTGACGAGAGTGAAACTCCATCTCAAAAAAAAAAAAAAGAAAAGAAAAAGGTTACTGGTACAAAGTCTAAACCATATAATAAATATTAGAAGATAAACATAATTTTTTGAACTTCTCAGGCTATCCACAAGTTAAAACAAGTCAATAGTATAGCCCCAAAATGGAAATTTTAAGTTTCTAGGCAGCATAATCCAATAAAGTAGTATCCTTTTATCAAATGAACCTATCAAATTATTCCAGTACATTTTTCCTTAATCCGGGTTTTTCCTATTGATTTTGGGGTGAGGGTGGTATAAAAAGGAAGTATAGTGAGGGGCAATCTGAGAGACCCACTTGTAGAGGTGTGGGTACTGGAAGAAGTGGGACCTGATGTACCATTTTCACTAAGATGTATGGCTAGGCAATGTTCTAGCTGATTTTCCTGACTCAGCCAGAGGGAAAAAATGAAGAGATGTTAGGGCTAAAACAGAGGCAGTATGAACAAGATGGTAGTGTCTTTTTCCTCATGGAGTTACCTGCCCAGTGGAATATGAGTCTTTGCAGGTTCTTAAGAAAGGTAGTGTTGGCCAGATACGGTGACTCACACCTGTAATCTCAGCACTTTGGGAGGCCAGGGTGGGAAGATCACCTGAGTCAGGAGTTCATGAGCCGAGATTGCACCACTGCACTCCAGCCTGTGCAACAGAGTGAGACTCTGTCTCAAAAAAAAAAAAAAAGCATTAAAAGCAGAGCTTTGGGAAGATTTGGAAGAGAGACAGAGACTAGGTATAGAAAGACCAGATGGGGATAAGAGCTGAGTAATCAGCACTTAGCACCAATAGGGCCAGTCACGGTTTTTTGTTGTTGGTTTTTTTTTTTTTTGAGACAGAGCCTCTCTCTGTCGCCCAGGCGTGATCTCGGCTCACTGCAACCTCCGCCTCTAGGTTCAAGCAATTCTCTGCCTCAGCCTCCCGAGTAGCTGGGATTACAGGCACCTGCCACCATGCCTGGCTAATTTTTGTATTTTTAGTGGAGATGGGGTTTCACCATCTTGGCCAGGCTGGTCTTGAACTCCTGACCTCATGATCCACCCACCTCAGCCTCCCAAAGGGCTGGGATTAGAGGTGTGAGCCACCGCACCCAGCCACAGTTTTCTAAGTAAGTGCCTTCTGTGCATTATTTCATTTAATCCTGAGAAAAACCCTATAATTGCAGCTAATTGGCTTTCAGATGAGATTTATTGAATCCTGTCTTGCCAAAGGGCACCTGACCTGACTGTGAGTCAGCCTGAGCCCAGTGGCGGCTGCAGTCAGAGGTAAGAATGTAAACCTGAGAGAGAGAGCAAATGAGCAGCCCATAGTTTTGTTATCTTTAGTGGTTATTCAGCCCTTGGCCTGCGGATATGGCTCCTGTGAATCCCCTTTCTGTGTTCTATTAGGTTTACATTACAACAGCAAAAACCGTGATGACTTTTCCACCAACCTAATACTACCATATCAAACTACTGCTTACTAGACCCTTGTGTGTGTGTAGGCTTATCTGCACAGTCTGTGAGGAGTAAAATCCTCAGTGCTTAGGATCCCAGTCAGCTATTTTGTTTCGTCAGAAACACTGTCCTGGCTGCCACCTACGTGGTTATTATTTGAGTTCTGCCACGATTCCAGGAATCTGCTCAGCTCTGTGGCATGGGCCGAGCTCACTCATAAAGCCTCTTGTGGCCAAGCACAGTGGCTCATGCCTGTAATCCCAACACTTTGGGAGGCCAGGGTGGGCAGATCACTTGAGGTCAGGAGTTCGAGACCAGCCTGGCCAACATGGTGATACCCTGTCTCTACTACAAATATAAAAATTAGTGGGGTGTGGTGGTGCATGCCTATAATCCCAGCTACTTAGGAGGCTAAGGCAGGAGAGTCGCTCGAATCCAGGAGGTGGAGGTTGCAGTGAGCTAAGATCATGCCACTACACTCCAGTCTGGGCGACAGAGCGAGACTCCGTCTCAAGGAAAAAAACAAAAAAAAAAAAAACAAAAAAACCTCTCGTGACTGCTGTCTTTGCTTTCCTTCCTCCATCTGAGGCTGTCATAGCAGATACTGCCTCTCAGCCCTCCATCAGGCCCCTTGTCCCCCTCCCTTTGGCCGTCTCTTCTTGTCTGACATCTTTTGCGAAGGTTTACCCTGTATTTTTTCCATTTACTTGTGATGTTTATATTCACACATTCCCCTCTTCCCCCGTCCCCTGTCCAGGGTTCTCCACAGTCACATACTCATTTTCACAACTTACTTGTCTCCCTCCCCAACCCCACCATGTCAGTGTGAGTTTAGATTACACTCCATATATAGTTTTATATAGAGCATTTTTTCACATAGAAATTTACTGTGAATATTCTCCTTTTTATTAACTATCCTTCCACAGCACACTTTTAAGTTTTTCTTGTGTGGAGTGACTATTACTGAGCCAACCCCTACTGAACATTTGGTTTCTTTCCTAATTTTTTACTCTTCAACACTGACCATTTTTTTAAGTTTTCAGCTGGGCAAGGTGGCGCACGCCTGTAATCACACCACTTTGGGAGGCCGAGGTGGGTGGATCATTTGAGGTCAGGAATTCGTGACCAGCCTGGCCAACATGGTGAAATTCCATCTCTATTAAAAATACAAAAAAAAATTAGCTGGGCATGGTGATGCACACCTGTAATCCCAGCTACGGAGGAGGCTGAGGCAGGAGAATCACTTGAACCCAGGAGATGGAAGTTGCAGTGAGCTGAGATCGCACCACTGCACTCTAGCCTGGGCGGCAGAGTGAGACTCTGTCTCAAAAAAAAAAAAAAAGTTTTCTTGTGCACAAATTTTTCTTTGCATCTTAGATTATTTCCTTAGGATAAACTCCTAGAAAGGGAATTACTTGAACCAAAGGGTATGAGAACATTTGTAACACTCCTGATATAAATTGTCAAAATGACCTCCAGAAAGATGATATGGTGTCTTTTTCAAAAGAAAAGTTAAAGTGCTTTTTAAGTTTAGAAGGTATTATCGTTTTGCTTTTCACAGGGGACAGTCAAAACTTCACAGGGGGGAAATCAAGTTAAATTCAGAGCTGGATTTAGATGATGCCATTCTAGAGAAGTTTGCTTTCTCCAATGCTCTCTGCCTTTCTGGTAAGTTCCTACTGCTTATAGGATAGGGCACTACAGCTGTCATTTCACTGAGGGAAGTTTAAATATGTAGTAACGACTTTTGAAGTATATTTTCAGAATACTCAACAAAGGCTTAGCATTCCTTTTCTTTTTGCCTCCATCAGAAAAAATATCTGGTATAAAAGGTAGTACTGTGCTGAAGTTACTCATTCCTTATTAATTGTATTAATAAAGCTTAACCTTTCCAAAAGTAGTTTTTAGATGATTATATTAGCCTTTGTTTTTTTCTATTCTCTCTATGAAACTGTTATTCTTAGATAGTCTCTAATCCAGACAGAGATGCCCAGCCTCGTGTGACTGGGTACAGGTCCCGGTATAGAAAAACATACTCTAGTGTTTCATAGCAGTGGGACCCAGAGTCACAGTGGCTGTAAGTTTGTTCTGAAAGATCCATGTCCCGAATAAAACTATAGAAGTTCTTTAAGAATTTCTTTCGCCAGCAGTCTACCTTAGATGGCTGCTGCAGCATCCTGTCCATCCCACCCTGAGGGGCTTCAGAGATTTCTGAGGTTTAGTCCTCCTCCTGCGGAGCAAAGGAGAGGCCAGGAAAGTCTTAGTCCCTCCTGCAGAGCTACCCATGGTATCAAGCTGTACCCTACCCTCCTCAGTTTCCAAGATGTAATATTAGAAAATCAAGAATTCTACTAAACGTAGTTTTGGTCTACCAACAGTTCATGGAAAGCGATTCAGTTTCCTCTATCTACTTTAATTCTGTCCTTTATGATAATTAACTGTTCTCAAGTTATATTTTCAAGGTTTTTTTTTTTTTCCAAGTACTTTTTCTTAACCTATTATTGAAATAGTAGTGAAGATACTATGCAATTACGTATTTTATATAAATGTGAATATGATGATAAAGAAATGTTCCATTATTAATTTTTTTCCCAGTAAAACTGGCAATTTGGGAAGCATCACTGGATAAATTTATTGAATCTATTCAGTCAATTCCTGAGGTAATTATATCAATTTTATGCTTATTCAAGGATTGATTTTTATATGGAAAAAATATGAATTTCCCAATGTAACAATACATAGTTGTCCCTCAGTATCCGTGGGAGATTTGTTCTAAGACCCCACTGGATACCAGAATCTACCAATGCCCAAGTCCCTGATATAAAATGGTAAATATTTGCCTATAACCTATGCGTATCCTCCCGTATACTTTCAACTATCTCTAGATTACTTATAATACCTAATATAATGTAAATACTATGTAAATAGTTGTTTTACTGTATTGTTTAGAAAATAATGACAAGAAAAAACAGTTTGTGCGTGTTCAGTACAGATGCAGCCATTCTTTTTTCTCTAAATATTGTCAATTTGCAGTTGGTTGAATCTGCAGTTGCAGAACTTATAGAGGGCCGATTGTTTAGGAGTACAACAAAATTATTATAAACAATAAGAAAGCTACACTAAACTTAAGCAAACTAGAACTCCCAGTTGCATATAAAATGGCAAAATAAGAAACTTCATATTGATTATTTTTTACTTTTTAAAACTTCAAATTGTTTTCCTCTGTTGGTGCAGTTGGTGCAGTATTTTTTTAAAAAATATTAATATAATTGAAATGGGGTCTGGCCATGTTGCCCAGGCTGGTCTCGAACTCCTGGGCTCAAGCAATCCTCCAGCCTCAGCCTCCCAAAGTGCTGGCATTACAGGCCATGAGCCACCATGCCCATCAGTTGCAGTATTTTTAATGTAACTGAATTAAAGAAAAAAGTGAAATGTTCCCTAAGAAAGGAAATTATGACCACTTTTCCTGATTTAAGAAAGTGTTTGATAAATTATGAGAAAAATAGTGGCATGAAAAATACATATAAAGTTATATTAACATTTCAGTGTACATTAAAAATCATTTTATTGTAATTAACTGTCTTTGTTGTGAAAGAGTAATCTAATTATACTTTGGAAAGGAGGCCCTGCTTTTCCACTAAGAGATTAGGAATGTATATATCATATGAAATGCTGATGAGAAGGGAAATGAAAAAAGGGAATATACAATTTCTACCTAATAAAGTTATGAAATTTCAAGGTGAGTTAAGACATTAATCTGGGAGACAGCCATCCTAAAAAATATTTACATAGGATCCATATCGTGCCACTTCAGATTTTGCCCTGTTGACCAAATGCTTATTAGAAAGAGAGATACATGGTTTTTTGGTTTTTGATTCCCTCTCAACTAGGCTTTAAAAGCTGGGAAGAAAGTGAAACTATCTCATGAAGAAGTCATGCAGAAAATCGGGGAACTCTTTGCCCTAAGGTAAAAGTTTTCTCTCTAAATAAAATATTTCATATATTTAACAGTCTCAAGAAAACATTCCCATAGTTCTGTGGTAAAGAGCAAACATTTACACCTTTATGGGAATTGTAGCTGTTTTCATTTCGTTGGTTATAAGCAGGGAGAACTCTCACCCATTAGAAGTAGTTGGGCTGTGTTAAGACTGTACTGAGGCCGGGCGCAGTGGCTCACGCCTGTAATCCCAGCACTTTGGGAGGCCGAGGCGGGCGGATCACAAGGTCAGGAGATCGAGACCACGGTGAAACCCCGTCTCTACTAAAAAATACAAAAAATTAGCCGGGCGCGGTGGCGGGCGCCTGTAGTCCCAGCTACTCAGGAGGCTGAGGCAGGAGAATGGCGTAAACCCAGGAGGCGGAGCTTGCAGTGAGCCGAGATCGCGCCACTGCACTCCAGCCTGGGCGACAGAGCGAGACTCCGTCTCAAAAAAAAAAAAAAAAAAAAAAAAAAAAAAGACTGTACTGAAAGAAATTATGCATGTGCAAAAGAGATCACGATTCATCTACATTAAACCCACATTAAGGAACACAGTAGATGTTCTTTGAAGGTAGAGAGACACATTCCTGAATTTGGTTAATGGGAATTCTCCGTAAAACTGTATCACTGCATCCTAATGCTAACTAGACCTAATTGCTACAGAAAAGTTTCTTTGAATCTGAGACACCAAGATGCCACTGGAGAGAAAAACTGCTGCCAGTTAAACTATGACAATACTTTTTTTATCAGAGGATTAAAATTTTACACTTACTGAAATAGCTTTTAGTCTTAGCTGGATATAAATTATATCACATTCCCTCTTAGGCATATATGAAAAGGAGAGCATAAGAAAATAAATTATTTAAAGCAAAGACAAGTAAGTCTCAACTGCCACCTGTCAGACACCATTAATTTTAAGACGCCTCGAGATGTTAAAATGGGAATAACTATGTCTAAAAACTGATGAATCATTTAAATAAGTGTCTGGAAAGGTTTTCAGCTTATTTTATTCTTGTAGTTGTCCCAGGATTTATGGAATGAAACATCCCAGATGTTGGTGTTTTTCTCACAGGCAGCATTGTCCAGTTTATCCCTTCTAGCATGTGGAATGAGTTACCAGAGCTCATTGCAAATGTTCACCTAAGACTTGTTTTTCCACATTCTCCTTAGACGCTCTGCCTGGAGAGAAGTGGTACAGTGTTTCATTGTCTATGTATCTCTCATAGCTCAGGACTTCTAGTTCAGGGTACCAGCAAAAATTAAAAACCCATCCATCAGGAGCATCGTGTAGCAGATCTGAAGCCTCAGATTCTCTGAGAAGTAGGGTACAGAGATTCTTCTCTCCTGTTCTCTTGGTCATGCAAGTAGAATTTGGTATTAGTGAATTATAATATCCAAACTGAATAGTTAGGACTAAATATATGTGGGTTTGTGAATAGTTTCTATAAAGAGTTACTTTTATTATCCTGTTTTCTTACTTATACAATAAAAATGCTTATTTGTTAATACAAGGAATGTGATACATCTGTGAAAATAAACGTGGCAAATATTTGAATAAAAAACTAAATCTAAATTTATATAGGGTATGATCCCATTTGTGTAAGCAAATAAAAATATTCATATTTATCTTTATATGCATACACATATACATGTATTTGCTTGCACACACATGCATGTATGAATACAGAAAGAACTGGAAGGACCCAGCAAAGTGTCTCTACAGGCCTGTCCTTGGGGAGAATAAAGGCTTTGAGTCATGTGGTAGCATAAGAGGGCCTACCACTATTTTTCTGAATCCTTCTCTAGGATAGTTCCCTTTTTTTTTTTTTTTATCATGAACATAGTATGTATGTATTACTTTTTTTTTTTTTCAGTCAGGGTCTCGTCCTGTCACCCAGACTAGAGTGCAGTGGCATGATCATAGGTCACTGAAGCCTTGATTTCCTGGGCTCAGGGATTCCTCCTGCCTCACCCTTGTGAGTAGCTGGGACCACAGGAGTGATCTACCACATCCAGCTAATTTTTAAAATTATTTATAGAGACAGTGTCTCAAACCCTTGCTCAAGCCATCCTCCTCCCTTGGCCTCCCAAAGTGCTGGGATTACAGGTATGAGCCACCACATCAGCTTATGTGTACTTTTATAACTTAGATTTTTATTTCGTTAAATATCTAAGTGTAAGACCAGACGCAGTGGCTCACACCTGTAATCCCAGCACTTTGGGAGGCTGAGACAGGTGGATTGCTTGAGGCCGGGAGCTTGACACCAGCCTGGCTAACATGATGAAACCCCATCTCTACCAAAAATACAAAAATTAGCTAGGAGTGGTAGTGTGCACCTATAATCCCAGTTTCTTGGGAGGCTGAGGCACGAGAATTGCTTGAACCCAGGAGGCAAAGGTTACAGTGAGCCAGGATCACACCACTGCACTCCAGCCTGGGCAACAGAGCAAGATTCTGTCTCAGAAAAGAAAAAGGCCGGGCATGGTGGCTCACACCTGTAATCCCAACACTTTGGGAGGCCGAGGCCAGTGGATCACCTGAGGTCAGGAATTCGAGACCAGCCTGACCAACATGGAGAAACCCTGTCTCTACTAAAAGTACAAAATTAGCTGGACGTGGTGGCGCATGCCTGTAATCCCAGCTACTCGGGAGGCTGAGGCAGGAGAATTGCTTGAACCCGGGAGGTGGAGGTTGCGGTGAGCTGAGATCGTGCCATTGCACTCCAGCCTGGGCAACAAGAACGAAACTCTGTCTCAAAAAAAAAAAGTAAGCACAGACTTCTTATATTAAAATGTAGAAATTAAGAGGGAAAGTGTGTATGTGTATGCTTGCTTGTCTAGTGTTTGCATAAACACTGGAAGGATACAGAGGAAACTAGAAGGGACTACTGGTAGGGAAAGATACAGATAAGAATAAGAGTAAGATTTATCAATTTTTACCTGTTTATATCTTCTTGATCTGCTCAGGAGGCTGAGGGAGGAAGATCACTTGAGCCCAGGAGTTTGAGGCTGCAGTTAGCTATGATTGTGTCACTGCACTCCAAACTGGGTGACATGTGAAGACATTATCTCTAAAAAAATTTTTTTAATAAAAAACAAAAAAGTGTGTACATATTAATTTTTTTTTTTTTCAGATGGGGTCTCACTCTGTTGCCCAGGCTGGAGTACAGTGTTACAATCTTGGCTCACTGCAGCCTCTGCCTCCCAGGTTCAAGTGATCCTTCCACCTCAGCCTCCCAAGTTGCTGGGACTACTTGCATGCACCACCACACCTGGCTAGTTTTTGTATTTTTTTGTAGAGATAGGGTTTCGCTGTGCTGTCCAGGTTGGTCTCGAACTCGCGGACTCGAGCAATCTGCCTGCCTTGGCCTCCCAAAGTGCGGGGATGACAGGCATGAGCCTTCATGCCTGGCCATAAAATTTTTAAGGAAAAAAGCTTAGGCTGGGCATGGTGGCTCACGCCTGTCATCCCAGCACTTTGGGAGGCTGAGGTGGGCAGATCACGTGAGGTCAGGAGTTCGAGACCAGCCTGGCCAACTTGGTAAAACCCTGTCTCTACTAAAAATACAAAAATTAGCTGGGCGTGGGCACCTGTAATCCCAGCTAACTGGGAGGCTAAGGCAGAAGAATCGCTTGAACCTGGGAGGCGGAGGTTGCAGTGAGCTGAGATCATGCCATTGTACTCTAGCCTGGGTGACAAGAGCGACTCTGTCTCAAAAAAAATAAAAATAGGCCGGGCATGGTGGCTCAAGCCTGTAATCCCAGCACTTTGGGAGGCCGAGACGGGCGGATCACGAGGTCAGGAGATCAAGACTATCCTGGCTAATACGGTGAAACCCCGTCTCTACTAAAAAATACAAAAAAACTAGCCGGGCGAGGTGGCGGGCGCCTGTAGTCCCAGCTACTCGGGAGGCTGAGGCAGGAGAATGGCGGAAACCCGGGAGGCGGAGCTTGCAGTGAGCTGAGATCTGGCCACTGCACTCCAGCCTGGGCGACAGAGTGAGACTCCGTCTCAAAAAAATAAAATAAAATAAAATAAATAAAATAAAAATAAAAATTGAAAACAAAATGAGTTTTTCTCTGTCTACTTCATAAATAACGTTGGTATTAAAGATTGAATTAATTTGGTTCAGAATTTCGAAACCCGTTTGTAAATGTTATTTACACATTTGTTGGAAGTATTTTGCAAAGGTCAGTGTTAACACGTGTTTTCAGCCAGATGCAATGCCACATGCCTGTAGTTCCAGCTACATGGTAGGCAGGAGACAGCTTGAGCTCAGGAGTTCAGGTTGCAGTGAGTTGTGATCACCACTGCACTCCATCCTGGGTAACATAGCGAGACCCTCTCTCTTAAAAAGAAAAAAAAAGGCCGGGCGCGGTGGCTCAAGCCTGTAATCCCAGCACTTTGGGAGGCCGAGATGGGCGGATCACGAGGTCAGGAGATCGAGACCATCCTGGCTAACACGGTGAAACCCCGTCTCTACTAAAAAATACAAAAAACTAGCCGGGCGCCGGGCGAGGTGGCGGGCGCCTGTAGTCCCAACTACTCGGGAGGCTGAGGCAGGAGAATGGCGTGAACCCGGGAGGCGGAGCTTGCAGTGAGCTGAGATCCGGCCACTGCACTCCAGCCTGGGCGGCAGAGCGAGACTCCGTCTCAAAAAAAAAAAAAAAAAAAAAAAAGTTTTCATAAAGCACCATGTAAATATTAAATATAATAGAAACAATGATTTTTAATTCAAGATAAATAAAAAGTTATAATTTTCCCTTTTTTAAAGGCACCGTATAAACTTGAGTTCAGACTTCTTGATTACTCCTGATTTCTACTGGGACAGAGAAAACCTGGAAGGACTTTATGATAAAACATGTCAATTCCTTAGCATTGCCCGAAGAGTTAAGGTATGTATTTTGCACTTTTAATGAGAGAAAAAGACACGTTGTTGCCTGTAAATTGAATGTTTAACTGCTTGCAGAGAAATATCGTTTGACTTCCGTTCAAATCTCTTTATATTTCCCCTTCTTGTCCTCTATACAGTCACTTTTCAATTTTTTGTGTCAAAGAATCTTCTGATATTAGCTCTACAGACTAGATAAGGTTGGTGAATAAGATGAGAGTTTGGAAGCCTAATGGTCCATCAGGAAGTTCTTGTCAAGTATCAAGCAAGAGTTCCTGACTGCCCCTGATCTGTCATGGTGACAGTGAGAATAGAAATAAATTTAAGGAAGAATCATATAAGACAAGTGATAGGTAATGGCAGACCATGGAGAAGGAAGAATAAAGGATGACTGATGTTTGCCTGGAGGTGACAAGTAGAAAGGTGGAAAAACAATGAGAGGTCAGAGAGGAGATGCTGAGATTAGAGTAGCAACAAGATATCCAATTAGCTCCATCATGTAGGCATTTAGAAGGGCAGAAGCAAAGTCGAGAAGAGAGACGCGTATCAAGAAATCCCAGCACTTTGGGAGGCCAAGGTGGGTGGATCACCTGAGGTCGGGAGTTTGAGACCAGCCTGGCCAACATGGCGAAACCCTGTCTCTACTCAAAATACAAAAATTAGCCAGGCATGGTGGCACGCACCTGTAGTCCCAGCTACTCAAGAAGCTGAGGCCAGAGAATCACTTGAACCCAGGAGGCGGAGGTTGCAGTGAGCTGAGATTGAGCCACTGTACTCCAGCCTGGGTGACAGAGTGAGACTGCGTCAAAAAAAAAAAAAAAAAAAAAAAAGCTGTAGTGATGGAGGTAGACCACATGTGGAAAGAGCATAGAAAACAGAAAATTGACATTAGTATAATGTGTACACATAGTTCTGTGACATTTCGCCATATCTATAGATCCACGCAACCACACGATCAAGACACAACTGTGCCAGGTGCAGTGGCTCACGCCTGTAACCCCAGCACTTTGGGAGGCCAGAGGTGGGCAGATCACTTGAGGCCAAGAGTTCGAGACCAGCCTGGCCAATATGGTAAAACCCTGTCTCTACTAAAAATACAGAAATTAGCTGGGTGTGGTGGTGCATGCCTGTAGTCCCAGCTACTCGGGAGGCTGAGGCAGCAGAATTGCTTGAACCCAGGAAGTGGAGGTTGCAGTGAGCTGAGATCGTGCCATTGTGCTCCAGCCTGGGTGTTGCAGCGAGACTCCATCTCAAAAAAGCAAAACAAAAAGACACAAAGCTATTTTATCACCACACAGTTCTTCCTCATGCTACCCTGTATAGTCACACTACCCTCCCCTTACCCAGACTGTCCCTAACCCCTGGCAGTGAGTAATCTCCATCTCCATAATTTTGTCATTTTGAGGATGTTATATAGAGTCATACAGCATGTGACTTTTTAACTGGCTTTTTTCATGGAGCATAATGCCCTCAACTTGGATCCTTCCAAATTGTTGCTTGTATCAAAGTTCCTGTCTTCCTGTGGTTACTGAAACATTTTCTGGTATTTCGTTTTGATGTTATTTTTTAGTATATCTCTTTGCATAGATATTTAGTAGTTGCTCTGGTTATTACATCATATGTATATAACTTATTACAATCTACTGATTTCAACATCTTGCAGATTAAATGAAGTATAGAATCTATTTCCCTGATGGGTGATTGGATGCAGAAAAAAAAAAGAATCCTTATTTCTTCTATATTCCTTTACCCTTCCCTATTTATAATTTTCTTAACTATTCTTCTGCAGACATAGGAAACTTCATCAGATAATGTTATAATTTTTGCTTCAACCATCAAACATAATTTAGAAAACTAAGAAAAGTAAAGTCTGTTGTATGTACCCATGTTTTTATCCTTTCTGTTCTTTTTTCCTTCTGATATTCTAAGATTTCTCTTACTGTTTTTTGTTTTGTTTTGTTTTCTCCAAGAACTTTATTTAGCCATCCTTTTAAGGTAAGTCTAGTGAGACAGATTTAGTTTGTCTTCATCTGAGAGTGTATTAATTTTCTCTTCATTCCTGAAGGATATTTCCTGAAGACAGTTTTCTTTCTTTCAGCACATGAAAAATGCCATGCCACTTTCTTCTGACCTCCATGGTTTCTGATAGGAAATCTTTCATAATTCTATGACATGTGCATTTTATCTTTTATCATTTCACAAAGTCTTTGAGGCTCTGTTCACTTCTTTTCCAGTATATTTTGTCTCTGTTAAGACTGGGTATTCCTTTGTTTCATCTTCTAGTTCATTGATTCCTTCCTCTGTTACATTCATTCTGCTGCCCATCATTGAGTTTTTTATTTCATTTATTGTATTTTTTAGTTCTAAAATTTCCATGTTTTTGTCTTCGTATCTTCTGTTTCTTTGCAGAGACTTCCTGCTTTTTCATTTGTTTCAAATGTGTTCAAAATTGCTTATTGAATCATTTTTATGATGGTTGCTGTAACATCATCTGATAATACCTAACCTCAGATACCTCTTGATGTTAGTGTCTACTGATTGTCTTTTCTTATTCCCTCCAACTAATTTTAATACCTCCAGTTTCCCTCATTGCCTCAAGTGTTCTGGCTTAATATACAAGGTCCTTCCTATTGTATCCCTTTTTCAATCATATTTCCTACCAATCCCCACATCCACTTTGTATCACATCAAAAATAAAGGATTAGCCTGGGAAACACAGTGAGACCTCATTTCTAGTAAACGGTTTTTTAAAAAATTAGCCAGGTATAATGGCATGTGCCTGTAGTCCCAGCTACCCTGGGAGGCTGAGGCAGGAGGATTGCTTTAGCGCAGGAGTTTGAGGCTGCAGTGAGCCATGATCATGCCACTACATCCCAGTCTAGGTGACAGAGCAAGACCCTGTCTCAAAAAATAAAAATAAAAAATACATTATTTATCATTTCAAAACCCTACCATGACTTATTGAATGCTATGTTCCACTTTAGTGTCTACACTTTTTTCCTCTAAGCTAGACACTGCCCCTTGCAAAACCACATCAAAGGTATCTGCAGTTGTCACTCATCTTGGTACCACCTATTCCTCTGTAGGTGTCTTCCAGCACAGGACAGTAGAGATCATCACCACTGGTCAGGGCAAGAAAACCAAGCTATGTTGCTCTTAGCTGACACAGAAAGATTGATTAGTGATGGTTTAGGAATCAAATTCAGTGGACTCCATCAGTACAGTTTTAGATACCAAAGGTCTAACTAGACACCGATTTGACAATCAATTATCTGGTCAAACATGAAAAGCACTGGACTTTCTTGGTTGTCGACTGTGCACACAGGCTGAAGATCCAGAGGAGGCAACAGAGGAATACTAAAAGCTTTATACAGATGAGGTATTTCCTGTGGTTGTGTTAGCTATTCCTGTGTAACAAATTACCCCAAAACTTGGTGGACTGAAACACCCACTTACTGGCTGGGCACGGTGGCTCACGCCTGTTACCCCAGTACTTTGGTAGACCGATGCAGGCAGATCATTTGAGGCCAGGAGTTCAAGACCAGTCTGGCCAACATGGTGAAACCCCGTAAATTAGTCAGGCATGGTGGCATGCGCCCGTAGTCCCAAGTAGCTGATTCTGGAGGCTGAGGCACGAGAATCACTTGAGCCCAGGAGGCAGAGGTTGCAGCGAGCTGAGACTGCACTACTGCACTCCATCCTGGTGACAGACAAAAAAAAAAAAAAAAAAAAAAGAAACACCACTTACTATCTCAGTTTTTGTGGGTCAGGAATCAGTGCAGCTTAGCTGGGTCCTCTGATGCTGTGTTTCTCACAAGGCTGCAGTCATCTCAGAGATTCACTTCCTAGTTCACTCGTGGTTATTGGCTGGATTTGGTGCTTCTCAGGCTATTAGATTGAGGTCTCAATTCCTCATAAGCTGTTGTCCAGAGGCTTCTCCATAGAGCATCTCACAATGTGGCAGCGTGCTTCACTGGAATGAACAAGTAGGGGAGCGATATGGCTTAGATCTGTATCCCTGCTCAAATCTTGTGTCAAATTGTAATGCCCCGTGTTGGAGGCAGGTCCTGGTAGGGGGTGATTGTATCATCAGGGTAGATTTCTCATGAGTGGTTTAGCACCATGTGCTAAACAGTGGTGCTGTTCTCGTGATAGTGAGTTCTGGCGAGGTTGTTTAAAAGTGTGTAGCACCTGCATCTCCCCTTGCTCTCTTGCTCTCGCTTATGCCATGTAAAGTACCTGCTCTCCCTTCACCTCTCACCATGATTGTAAGTTTCTGGAGGCTTCCCCAGAAACCAAGTACATGCCAGCATCATGCTTCCTGTAGAACCGTGCAGAGCCATGAGCCAATTAGGCCTCTTTTCTTTATAAATTTGCCAGTCCCAGGTATTTTTTTATAGCAATGAGAGACTGGACTAATACAGAGAGGAAGAGTGACTGTCAGGAAGAGAATGCTAGTAAAACAGAAGTCACACTCTTTTGCAACCTCATCACAGAAGTCACATCCCGTCACTTTTGCTGTGCTCTCTTTGTTAAAAACAAGTTAGGGCCGGGTGCAGTGGCTCTTGCTTGTAATCCTAGCCCTTTGGGAGGCTGAGATGGGAGGATCACTTGAGGCCAGGAGTTCAAGACCAGCCTGGTCAACATAGTGATACTCCATCTCTTTAAAAAAAATTTTTTTCTTTAAAGCAAGTTATGGCCAGGCGTGGTGGCTCACGCCTGTAATCTCAGCACTTTGGGAGGCCTAGGTGGGTGGATCACCTGAGGTCAGGAGTTCAAGGCCAGCCTGGTCAACATAGTGATACCCCATCTCTTAAAAAAAAAATTTTTTTTTCTTTAAAGCAAGTTATGGCCAGGCGTGGTGGCTCACGCGTGTATCTCAGCACTTTGGGTGGATCACCTGAGGTCAGGAGTTCAAGGCCAGCCTGGCTAACATGGTGAAACCCTGTCTCTACTAAAAATACAAAAATTAGCTGGGCATAGTGGCAGACGCCTGTAATCCCAGCCACTTGGGAGGCTGAGGCAGGAAAATCACTTGAACCCAAGGAGGCAGAGGTTGCAGTGAGCCAAGATCGTGTCACTTCACTCTAGCCTGGGTGAAACAGCAAAACTTCATTTCAAAAAAAAAAAAGGCAAGTTATTAGGCTGAGCCTACTCTCGAGGGTAGGGGATTACACAAAGGTGAACACCAAGAGGCGGGGAGTCTTTGGGTGACATATTAGAAATCTGCCTACCACAGTGGTTTTGAAAAAGATGGAGAAAATTCTAGAAACCTACTTTATGACCACTGACCCACATGATCCTCATACTAATAATTACTTTAATGGTTGCCAGCTTCAGGCCATCAAAGATGGTGGAACCATTGCTGATCTCATTGTGTTCTGAACTGTCAGCAAGCCAAATGCCACTGCTCTCGGTTTGGACGAGAACGTTAATGCCAAAATTGATGATCTGATCTTTGACCTGGGTGGCATTTGTTATCTGTCCATCCTCAGTATTCAAGATGGAATTGCTGAAGTCAAGTCTACAACTGAGGATACCCACCTGAGTGAAGAATACCTTGACAACTAAGTGCTCAGCTGTTTCATGGCTGAGATCAACTGCAGGTACAGAAAGGACACCTGTGAGAACAAGCAGGCTGCCCAAGCCCCTTCGGCCTCTACTAAATGTACTCTTCATTCTGGTGTCGGGGCCAATTTGAGATTGAGTCCCTCCATGAAGGGGTTCACATCTATGCCTCTGTGCACATGAGCAGCTGGAAGAATCGAAAGCCACCCATCCCTGGCACCCTACACCTGTGGAGAAAGCCATAAGCAGTGTCACCCAGACACACCACCAGTCCTTCACGGGTGGCTCCATCTATATCCCCAAGATTTAAAATCTCCTACAGGGCCGGGCGTGGTGGCTCACGCCTGTAATCCCAGCACTTTGGGAGGCCAAGGTGGGAGGATGGCTTGAGGCCAGAAGTTCGAGGCCAGCCTGGCCAACATGGTAAAACCCAGTCTCTACTAAAAATACAAAAATTAGCCAGGCATGGTGGTGCATGCCTATAATCCCAGGTACATGAGGGGCTGAGGCACAAGAATCACTTGAACATGGGAGACGAAGGTTCCAATGAGCTGAGATTGCATGACTGTATTCCAGCCTGGGTAATACATTGTCCAGTAAGACATTTCTCCAAAAAAATAATAAAGTAAGATAAAATCTCCTACAGGAAGAACAAGAGCTGAATTTATTTACAGGCAGCATGATCTTGTATGTAGAAGACCTGAAAGAATCTACAAAGAAGCTACCAGAATAAGTGAGTTTATCAAGGTTTCAAGATCAATGTATAAAAACGGTTATCTTTCGTTATACTACCAATACACAATTGGAAAATGAAATTTTAAAAATACTGTTTATAGTAGCACCCAAAACTTGAATTACTCAGGTTTGAATTGAGTGATTCAACTATTCCAGAATAATGTTAATTAATCATTGGAGTAATCTGAGCAAGCTAATTGTTTATTTCATTCCCATCTCACTCTGGGACATCGTTTTTGGTGTGAAATCTTCTGCAGGAGTTATGAAATACCTAAAAGGTCTCAAAACTACATTTCTCAGTTTCTCAGCATCCCAAAGGCAGTTCAGACTCGTGGGATGATGTCAAGGTTATTTAGAAGGGGTTGAAAGAGTTCACCCTGCCTTAGGCTCAGCATAGTGTTGGCATTACAGTCTTCCAAGAAAACAGATGGAACAAAGAGTGGCGGGGTTTTTTTTCTCCCTCAAAAAGTAGAAGGGTCTTGAGAAAATAGGGGTGAGTAGGCATAATGCATGCTAAAAAGTTGAGCACAGAGGTCCAGATGCAGAGAGCAGTTACACAGTGTCATGGGACAGAAACTAGTTGGCAGTGGATCCCTCGCTCCATTTTCTCACGTCGTTATCCCCCGAAGTCCTGTCATTGAGGCTTCTGTCCCCATGCCACCTACTCCGTGAACACTTGTTTGTTGTCATGACTTCTAATCCCACATTCTCCTGGTGATTTTCAAATGTCTCTCTCATCCCAGTCTCTCGTCTGCCTTCCAAACGTTTCTAGTTGCCCCTCAATCTCACAGATCTTCCTCATTGACATATCTCATTGCATCCTTTTAAAAATTATGTGTGCACCGTTTTCCACTAGAATGTAAGCCCCTTGAAATCGGAGACCATGATTATTTTCTTGCCTGTTCTTGGCAAAGGCCTCACATACAGTATGTCCTCAAAAAATATTTGTAGGATTTAGTCAGCTGATTTAAGATTTCAAAATGAAACTTATGGTATTCCCCCCACCCCCCAGAATATAGTAAACCTTTTCAGTTCTCTATTTCAGCTCATGGGAGGACCTTCTAGCCTCACCTATCTAGTCATTCAACCAGAAACTTAAAAGTCATCTGGGTGTCCTTTTTCTCCTTCACCCTCCATATCCAGTCAAACGATCTTTTTATTTTCCTCTCAGTATCATGGATTCATTAACAAATATTTATCGAAAGCCTATGTGATAGGCCCTGGGCTGGTGAAACGGGAGTACCATACTGACCCTTGATTTCAAGCCCCCAACTATTAACGTTCATCCACACAGCCCCTCATCTTCCTTTCCCACCTGGACTTGTCTAATTCCTTCTTCACTCTGTCTCCAGACTGGACCTTTCTCCAGTCTCTCTGCACCCTTCGGCTGGAAGACAGAGACGTGTCTATTTCACCATTCTGTCTCCTCTGCCCAGCATAGTACAGTAAATGTTAAACAAATACTTCCAGATTGAAGAGGCCTCCCCATTACCTGCAGAATGAAGTTCAGATATTCTAGCATGACATGCTGCTTTCCTATTGCTGCTTAACCTAGTGGCTTATCAGAAATTTACCATCTTACTGTTCTGTAGGTCAGAAGTCTGGCATGGCCTAAAGTTAAGGTGTTGATTCCTCTTTGGAGACTGTGGGTGGAATCCATTTCCTCACCTTTTCCAGTGACTGGAGGCCACCCATATTCCTTGCTTATGGCCCCTTCATCTAACAAAGGCCAGTGGAATCCTCATATTGTATCATTCTGAACTCTTCTGCCTCTCATTTCCACTTTTAAGGACCCTTGTGATTACATTGGGCTTACCCAGATAATCTAGGATTATCTCCCCATCTTAAGGTCAGCGAATTAACAACTTTAATTTCTTATACATTCTTAATTCTCCTTTGCCATATTATATTCACAGGTTCCAAGAATGAGGACATAAATATCTTTGGGGTGGGGGACATCATGTACACAGTACCTCTCACAATCCAGTACTAACTTACCTTTTTTTTTTTTTCTGAGACAGAGTGCAATGGCATGGTCTTGGCTCACTGCAACCGCCAGCTCCTGGGTTCAAGTGATTCTCCTGCCTCAGCCTCCCAAGTAGCTGGGATTACAAGCGCCCGCCACCACACCCAGCTAATTTTTGTATTTTTAGTAGAGACAGGGTTTTGCTGTGTTGGCCAGGCTGGTCTTGAACCTCAAGTGATCCACCTGCCTTGGCCTCCCCAAATGCTGAGATTACAGATGGGAGCCACCTGCCCCCAGCTAACTTACCTTCTTAACCTCACTTCCAAGCACTTTCTTCTAGGTTGTCCACAATCTAGCTATGCTTGTCTCCATGCTGTTTCCTATGCTTGACATGCTCCTTTCATGCCCCTATACCCCACCAGCAACCCACCTTTTCTTCATGTCTGCTGCCTTTTAAAGCCTAATTCACATTGCCTGCCTCTGTGAAGCCTCTCCTGGTTTTTTCTTTGCTCCCTTATCTGCATGCTCAGAGCATACATGCCTCTATACCTAAATAAATAGAAAGCATGCTGTGGTAGTAGGGACTTTTTTTGTGTGCGCGCGACGGAGTCTTGCTCTGTCACCCAGGCTGGAGTGCAGTGAGCGATCTCGACTCACTGCAAGCTCCACCTCCTGGGTTCATGCCATTCTCCTGCCTCAGCCTCCTGAGTAGCTGGGACTACAGGAGCCGCCACCACGCCCGGATAAATTTTTTTTTTTTTTTTTTTTTTTTTTTTTTTTTTTTTGAGACGGAGTCTGGCTCTGTCGCCCAGGCTGGAGTGCAGTGGCCGGATCTCAGCTCACTGCAAGCTCCGCCTCCCGGGTTTACGCCATTCTCCTGCCTCAGCCTCCGGAGTAGCTGGGACTACAGGCGCCCGCCACCTCGCCCGGCTAGTTTTTCGTATTTTTTAGTAGAGACGGGGTTTCACCGTGTTAGCCAGGATGGTCTCGATCTCCTGACCTCGCGATCCGCCCGTCTCGGCCTCCCAAAGTGCTAGGATTACAGGCTTGAGCCACCGCGCCCGGCCAATTTTTTGTATTTTTAGTAGAGACAGGGTTTCACCTTGTTAGCCAGGATGGTCTTGATCTCCTGACCTCGTGATCCGCCTGCCTCGGCCTCTCAAAGTGTTGGGATTACAGGCGTGAGCCAGTGCGCCTGGCCATAGGGACTCTTGCTTGCACATTTCAGTGTGTCGTCAGGTGTTTGGGTTGAGGTTTGAAGCTAAGTTGTTAGACTTAATAGGAGACTTTGGGACATTTAGGAGACTTGTGGTAATATGAACAGACTCTAAAGGAATAAACTGGATGATGATGAGGTAGTGGAGAAAGAAAATGTTGCCTGTTTTTTGGCCCAAGTTGAAAGAAAATGCAAGAGGCTGAATCAGTAGTCTGCAGAGAGAAGCAAGCTTAAGGATGAACATTAAAGATTAAGATCAAGTAGCCAATAGAAACAGACATTAGGAGGCCAGGCGCAGTGGCTCACGCTTGTAATCCCAGCACTTTGGGAGGCCGAGGCAGGCAGATCACGAAGTCAGGAGTTCAAGATCAGCCTGACCAACATGATGAAATCCCGTCTCTACATAATACAAAACTTAGCCAGGCGTGGTGACACGCACCTGTAATCCCAGCTACTCACGAGGCTGAGGCAGGGGAATCACTTGAACCAGGGAGGTGGAAGTTGCAGTGAGCCGAGATCATGCCACTGCACTCCAGCCTGGGTAACAGAGTGAGATTCCGTCTCAAAAAAAAAACAAAAAAAACAGACATTAGGAAAGGGCAAGAGGAAAGGAAAAGAGGGTGGGGAAAGGAAGAGGGAAGAGGCATGCTCTAAACATTTATACAGATTAGAAACTACAGGGTGACCATAACGTCTGGAAATAGGGGCAAAGGTGATGAGTGTGGTTCAGCGAGTTAGTCCTGTGGTTCCATGAGTAAGGTAGTTTCTTTTTTTTATTATTTTTTTAGAGACAGGATCTCAGTTTGTCACCCAGGCTGGAGTGCAGTGGCATGATCTTGTCTCACTGTAGCCATGACCACCTGAGCTCAAGCAATCCTCCCATCTCATCCCCGCCAGGTAGCTGGGGCTACAGGCACACACCACGCCTGGCTAATTTTTTTGTAGAGACAAGGTTTCACTGTGTTGTCCAGACTGGTCTCCAACTCCTGAGCTCAAGTGCTCCCCTGCCTCAACCTCCCAAATGCCAGGATTACAGGCATATGCCGCCCAGCCTAGTAAGGCAGTTTAATGCTATGTGCAAAAATCGTAACTTGGTGCAGTAACACATTCCAATCAACTCCTGAACATGTACGTGTGATTTCTCAACGTTCGCTGACCAAACCTGTAACTTCAGCATACCCCATGAGACAAACTGTTCTAAAATTTTGCTTCCAGGATTTCCAGTTTCCAGAAGCAAGTGACTAAGATACTAGGAAGGCATTTAACAGTTGTCACATCCAAATTATGAATTCAGGGACTTTATTTTCTTTGAACCCCCACAGCCAGCTTGTTTGGAGGCATCGGAATGCAGAACTGTTGCTGTTCAGTTGAAAGCAATGCCATCTAGTGGTGTGTGTGCAGCAGGTCAAATGTTAAGCGTAGGTTTCTAGTAGAAAGTAAATTATCTTTAGGTCTTGCTGAAAAAACATGTTTCAAGTTTGCCTTTTTTAACTGCTAAAAAGGGCAGCTACTAAAAACTAGGACTCAAAAACCTATTTTTAGTTCTTCCATCAAAATCTTACAAATAGAGCTTCAGTATGCCAAGTATTTCTTGCAGTTAAATCTGTACATTACAAAATGTCTCTGGGTGGATTCACAAGAAACTGATAATGTTGCTGGCTGTCTTTGGGGAGAGAACTGAGGACCAGGATTTTTCACTGTATAGCTATAAAATTTTTAGCCGGGTGCGGTGGCTCACGCCTGTAATCCCAGCACTTTGGGAGGCCGAGGCGGGCGGATCACAAGGTCAGGAGATCGAGACCACGGTGAAACCCCGTCTCTACTAAAAATACAAAAAATGAGCCGGGCGCAGTGGCGGGCGCCTGTAGTCCCAGCTACTTGGGAGGCTGGGGCAGGAGAATGGCGTGAACCCAGGAGGCGGAGCTTGCAGTGAGCCAGGATCGCGCCACTGCACTCCAGCTTGGGCGACAGAGCAAGACTCCGTCTCAAAAAAAAAAAAAAAAAAAAAAAATTTATGCATATGACTATTGTTTAAATATAAATACGTTACTAAAATTTTTCTTACACAGGTCATGAATGAAAAACTTCAACACTGCATGGAACTAACAGATCTAATGCGGAATCACCTGAATGAGAAGAGGGCACTCCGCTTGGAGTGGATGATTGTCATCCTCATTACCATAGAGGTAAGGTGGAAGTGCTGTGTACCGTAATCAGTTACCGTCTCTTAACAAATACAGGGGCTATGCTAATAAGATAGTTTGAGATAGAAAATTATTAGCAGGAAAGAGGTTGACTTTGTTATCATTACTGTTTGGAAGTTTCAAATTACTATTTTGCAAATACATTAAAAGTAATTTTTGAAAAGGTTCACTTTTTAAAATTTGAGAGTGGACCTCAAGGTTCTGCATTTTTAAAGACAGCATTTGGAAAAAGTTCTAGCTGTTAATTTATAATGTACAGCTCAACATCAAATCAAGCATCCATGCCTCCAATTCACAGTTTGCCATGTGAGAAAGGGCAAACATTTACCTTACTTTGGGAGCATTTCTCATTAATCAGAATCTTGGAAGTCATTTTAGTTTGTACCCATAATTTGCCTGTCATGAAATAATTCTCACTTTTTATTCTAAGGTAATGTTTGAGCTGGGACGAGTATTTTTCTGATCAAGTGATAACCAAAGTGTCACTGCAAGAGATTCAGGTTCTACAATCAAAAAATAAATGTTCAGCCGGGCGCGGCGGCTCATGCCTGTAATCCCAGCACTTTCGGAGGCCAAGGAGGATGGCTCATTTGAGGTCAGGAGCTCAAGTCTGGCCAACATGGTGAAACGTCTCTACTGAAAATACAAAAATTAGCCAGGTGTGGTGGCACACGCCCATGATCTCAGCTACTCGGGAGGCTGAGGCAGGAGAATCTCTTGAACTTGGGGAGGTGGAGGTTGCAGTGAGCTAAGATCACGCCACTGCACTCCAGCCTGGGCGTCTCAAAAATAAAAATTAATGTTCACTAATGGGTGATCATTTAATAGGTGTTTTTTTAATCAAGAAATTATCTTTTTCAGCCCCCAATATATCGTCTGAATAAAAATGAATCTAGTGTTTACATCACTGACAATTCAGAAGGAAAATATTTCAGTTAAGAACTCTGGAAAACCTTAGCATCTAGGAAATCTTGGCAAATACTTTTTAAAGCCAAAGGACTTAGGTTTTAGACACCACAACTTAACCTATCCCCAGGGAATCCCATCATGACCCTGGCTAAGGGAACCATACAGGAACTCAAGTGTTGAAATCAATATATACAGGCCCGGTGCGGTGGCTCACACCTGTAATCCCAGCACTTTGGGTGGCCGAGGCAGGTGGATCACAAGCTCAGGAGATCGAGACCATCCTGGCTAACACAGCGAAACCCCGCCTCTACTGAAAATACAAAAAATTAACCGGGCGTGGTGGCAGGCGCCTGTAGTCTCAGCTACTCGGGAAGCTGAGGCAGGGTGAACCCGAGAGGCGGAGCTTTCTGTGAGTTGAGATCACGCCACTGCACTGCAGGCTGGGCAACACAGCAAGACTCAGTCTCAAAAAAAAAAAAAAAAAAATCAATATATACAATAACAATACAGGCTTGTTATGTGGCAGAGATGAAATCTTAAATACCTATTTTAGATGGCATGATTTGAGTATGGCTGTTCACTGGCACCTTTTATTAATGCTTTGTCCTTTCACCAAGTTAGTCACAATATTCTTCCCACATTTGTTTCAGACATATTTTGGGGAAATTTAAAAAATACCAAGCACAAAGAATCTAACATCTACATATTTACCTCCTTGGGTTGACAACATTAAAAAAAAAAAAATCACATCTTTTATCTTCATTGCCTTTTATGCATAACCCCTCATGCCCCACTATAGTCCTCACTTGTCAACTATTTTTTCACACATATCCTTTTGTTTTGCAACTCACTTAACTGCTACACAGTATTATACTTGAGAATATATTCATCTGATGGACATATTCATTTGCAGTTAACAGTGCTAGGATAAAACATCTGATGTCTTCCAGCGAGATTTCTTCAGTAGCTGTCTTCCATTTGAGGTACCTGCCTGTATGCCAAGGGTACCCACAAAAATTCTCCAAGGAGCATACAGGCACGAATAGTTCAAGAATTGCTTTTTAGGATGGGTGTGGTGGCTCACGCCTGTAATCCCAGCACTTTGGGAGGTCAAGGTGGGAGCACTGCTTGAGGCCAGCAACCCTGTCAAAACTTTAAAAATTGCTTTCTAGATGAAGTTCCTCCTGATTTTCATAAAATCAACATACCTGTGTACACATCTGCAGTGTATCCTGTTCTTACCATCTTTCCTTATCACACTTACACAAGAGGCATCTCTCACCTATCCTCAATAGTTTGGTCCACTATATTCAATAACTTTTAAATACATTAAATCTATTTGTCAACATTTTTGGAAAGCCACAAAAACAGGAGAACAATTTCAAAGATTTGCTAAATGCAACCCTCCTCTAATTGAGGCCATTATTTTTTTCCCATTTTTTTTAGGAGGTACAATTCCAGTAAAATTTTACTGCAAGTATCAATGTATAGAATTTGCTGTTTTGGTCAACTAATTAGTAGTAACAATGTGAAATAGTCCAGAAAAAAAACATGAACATTTGATGCCTTATGGTTACAGCAAATTAAATACTTCAAGTTCTATTAAAAAATTTACAAGAAATAAAAGGATCAAAAGAGGTTCATAAACATTTATTAGCATAAAGTGTTGTAAAAGAAATGTAACACAAATACATTTTCAAGAGGAAAAACATTTGCATAGTTCACCTATGTTTACATGGATCATGGTGGACATCAGCTCAGTACACTATTACAATGCACTAAATTAGAAGGGCTTTCCTTAAGTAACAAAACAGCTTTATTTTAAAATACCAGTATTTATGATACACTGGCAATTACATCTTTTTCAACTAATCTTATGATTCAAAACTTCAACTTAAAGTTATGAAAGTTTAAAGAATTGTTTTAGTTGTAACGTAAGTAAAAACTTTCACTTAATAAAGTAAAAACTTAATACTAAGATCACCACCTCTCTAAGAACAAAATGACCAAGAAATTACACAGAGTATTTACAGCCTAAAGTAAGTAGATTCACCACTGGCTCCCAAAATCCTCAAAGGGGTATCTAATTTCTATCACACATGAGAGCTCACTGATTAAGACCAACCTGGATTTGAATTGTTTCACCACAAATTCTTGCTGTTATAACCTTGGGCAAATCACTGAACCTCTTGGGCCTCAGTTTCCTCATCTGTGAAGTAGGTTTAATTATTAAACTAGCTCACAGGTTGCTGTAAGGATTAATGAAATATGTGTGAACAGGAGGGTTTAATTATTAACCTATCTCACAGGGTTGCTGTGAGATTAACTCCCAGATGAAATGGAGGCTAAATCAAATTCCCAGGAACCATCTTTGAATCTTTAAGAAATATCATAACTGAAACTTACAGAATAGACGTTACTGAATCCTGCACTGGAACAGAAAGGTTAATTTAAATATAAAGCAATATTTTCACTGTATAAAACGGGTTGGCTCCTCAGTGCAAGCCCAAAAAGGCTTTTTTAAATGACATATTTTTGCATATACCAAACAGCGGTGGCCAACAGGTATTCTGGGGTGCCTTCTTGGATAACCATAGCAGTCAGAAGCAGACTTTTTTTTTTTTTTAAATACATAAAATCAGTATCTTTCTAGTTCTACCATTTTAAAAATAAGCCGTATTTGCCTGTTTTAAATTACTGTCCTGTCTACTACCTAAAGCAGGTTTTCCAAAGTATGGTCCTCAGACCAACTGCATCAGCAAATACTCAAGACTGTCCCGTTAGTATTACTGATTCCTGAGTTCTACACCATACTAAATCAGAACATGTGGGACCACAGCTAGGAAATCTGTTTCTTCTAATTCTCCAGGAGACTCTTACACTCCCTAAGCTCTGAGAAACACTAACTTAGTCTATGTATTGGTTTATACTCAGGTTACACAGATTTTAAATAATTCATTAGCACACTCTTGCTAAGTACTAATCTCAAGTGACTCACTTCTCTCTTTCACCAACCCAATCTCCTCAGACCCTGCTCTATGCCTTTACAAAGTACATGTGTTGGGATAAGGTGATGTGGATGAGAAGTAGAGGGAATTTTTCCAAATCCAAATATCTAACTTTCAGCGCTCTCCATTGGTTCTGAATTGCCATTTTAAAGGAAGGTCTTAATGTCACCATTCTAAATTCCCTTCCCTCATAGAGGGTTAATGAAACAATTTTTTTTCTTTTTTCTTTTTTTTTTTTTTTGAGATGGAGTCTCACACTTTTGTCCAGGCTGGAGTGCAGTGGAGCCATCTCAGCTCACTGCAAGCTCTGCCTCCCAAGTTCATGCCATTCTCCTGCCTCAGCCTCCCAAGTAGCTGGGATTACAGGCGCCAGCCACCACGCCCGGCTAATTTTTTGTATTTTTAGTAGAGACAGGGTTTTATCATGTTGGCCAGGCTGGTCTCGAACTCCTGACCTCAAGTGATCCTCCCACCTCAGCCTCCCAAAGTGCTGGGATTACAGGCGCCAGCCACCACGCCCGGCTAATTTTTTGTATTTTTAGTAGAGACAGGGTTTTATCATGTTGGCCAGGCTGGTCTCGAACTCCTGACCTCAAGTGATCCTCCCACCTCAGCCTCCCAAAGTGCTGGGATTACAGGCATGAGCCACCACGCCCGGGTAACAAAAGTTTTTAAAGACCACATTTTCACCTTCTCTGAACAATATCAAACAAAACGTGGACTTTTAAATGTTTTTTGTTTTTTTTTTTTTTTGAGACGGAGTCTCGCTCTGCCGCCCAGGCTGGAGTGCAGTGGCCGGATCTCAGCTCACTGCAAGCTCCGCCTCCCGGGTTCACGCCATTCTCCTGCCTCAGCCTCCCGAGTAGTTGGGACTACAGGCGCCCGCCACCGCGCCCGGCTAGTTTTTTGTATTTTTTAGTAGAGACGGGGTTTCACCGTGTTAGCCAGGATGGTCTCGATCTCCTGACCTCGTGATCCGCCCATCTCGGCCTCCCAAAGTGCTGGGATTACAGGCTTGAGCCACCGCGCCCGGCCGACTTTTAAATGTTTTAACAACAAAACCTTTCCACATCCCCTAGACTGTTAATCCGGGAAGCATGCAGCATTGTAAAACTGACTCATACTCATTTTATTTCATCCAATTCTACAATTATTTATTAGAAATTACGATGCGCTACTCTAAGATCTAAGACACAGTGCTAAAGATGACACATAGGGCCTCTGGCTTTCACGAAGCTTACATTCCAATGAAGACAGCAGGAAAACTAAGTAATCTGCTTATAGACAGATGCTCTATAAAGAAAGCTAAGGCTGGGTGCAGTGGCTCATGCCTGAATTCCAGCACTTTGGGAGGCTGAGGCGGGTAGAATCACCTGAGGTCAGGAGTTCGAGACCAGCCTGGTCAACATGGAGAAACCCCATCTCTACTAAAAATACAAAGTTAGCCAGGCATGGTGGCATGTGCCTGTAATCCTAGCTACTGGGGAGGCTGAGGGAGGAAAATTGCTTGAACCCGGGAGGCGGAGGTTGCAGAGCTGAGATGGTACCACTGCACTCTCCAGCCTGGGCAACAAGAGCGAAAATGCGTTTCAAAAAAAAAAAAATCTACACAAGAGGTGTAGAGAGGTGATGTGAAAAGTCAGGAAAATGGAACAGACTATTTAAAGAACTTAAAATTTACTTCAGATTTAGACATCACCAGTTGAATTTTTAAAACTCAAAACAGTAGAGATTCTGGTTAAGTAGAAACTTGACTTTTAATCTAGCTTCTACACACAAGGCTTGGGAAGTTGCTTACTCTTTTTTTTTTTTTTTTTTTTTGATACGGAGTCTCGCTCTGTCGCCCAGGCTGGAGTGCAATGGCAGGATCTAGGCTCACTGAAAGCGCCGCCTCCCAGGTTCACGCCATTCTCCTGCCTCAGCCTCCCGAGTAGCTAAGAATACAAGCGCTCACCACCACGCCCGGTTAATTTTTTGTATTTTTTAGTAGAGACGGGGTTTCACTGTGTTTAGCCACAAAAGGTCTTGATTTCCTGACCCTGTGATCCGCCCGCCTCGGCCTCCCAAAGTGCTAGGATTACAGGCGTGAGCCACCGCGCCCAGCCAACTCTTAACAATTTAACAAAAACAATGGAATTCCAATCAAATCTAAACCTCTAGCCACAAAACCTTAAAATCAAGGTGCTGATCTTAATCTAAAAAACCTCATGTGGTTTGGGTTCTGGTTACCTTAGAGATTTTGACTCTAAGCACCCAACGGCAATTAGGATTAGCTGAAATACTTGGCCGATGGTTCACTACTGAAACCTGATAGAACTGGAATCCTCTGATTTTGTCTCTTTTCAGACAAGGTGACCAACCATTCTAGGTTTTTTTGTTTTTTGAGACACAGTCTCACTCTGTCACCCAGGCTGGAGTGCAGTCACAATCTTGGCTCACTGCAAGCTCCACCTCTTGGGTTCAAGCGATTCTCCTGCCTCAGCCTCCCAAGCAGCTGGGATTACAGGCGTGCACCACCATGCCAGGCTATTTTTATTAGAGACGAGGTTTCACCATATTGGCCAGGCTGTTCTCGAACTCCTGACCTCGCGATCTGCCACCTCAGCCTTCCAAAGTGCTGGGATTACAGGCATGAGCCACAGCACTTGGCCCCATTCTAGGTTTGACTGGGACCAAGGGGTTTCCTGGGAGCAGCCAGACTTTCACTGCTAATACTGGCAAAGTCCTGGGCAAACCAGGACTGGTCACGCTATCTTTGGCCACATTTTAGAAACTGGTACTTTAACAGCCACCTTTTTCAACTCTGGACTTTGCGGCAACTCTACAGAGCTTTAATATGGATCAACTACTAAAAACAAGAACCTTCCCTAAAGAAAAGCATGTTAATGTCACGCACGGTTTTTACCAATCAGGTGGAAGTAATTTTTCCCTATAAATTTTACCATTTTTTTACTTTTAAACACAAAAATCATGAGCCAAACACTACTTGAAGAACTGTTAATGAATTCAGATTCACATTTAGGAAATAATGATTCAAAATTAAAATATCTTTAAAGATCAGTTTTCAATGACTGACAGATGTAACAACTTGGACAAATCGCTCTTAACCCAACCGGGCTGGGTAAAAGAAGCCAGTCTGCAAAGGCGACATACTGTGTAATTCCATTTATGTAACATGCTAGAAAAGGTAAAACTATAGTGATGGACAACAGATTGGTGATAGCCAGAGGTTAGGGGTGGAAGCAGCACAGGTCTATAAAGACAGCAAAATAAAGTGATAGACCTGGCCTACATTCTCGTGTTGGTGACTACACAAATAAATACTATGTTAAAATTCACAGAACGCTATACTGAAAAAAAAGTCACTTTTACTACGTAATTCTAAGGTTTTTTTTTAATCAGTGATTTCAAAAATACATGAATGATTTTATCATTTACTGAGGTACTGTGCTACGCCCCCTTCCTGTTTTGTTTTATATTCACCCAATGTTATGAGATAATTATTATTAACCCTATTTGAGGAAAAGGAACACTTGAGGCTCAGAGGTTCAGTAACATGCCCAAAACCATACAGTGTGTAAGGGACAGACCACAATTCCAACCCAGATCTGATGCCAAAGGCTATATTCTCAACCACTACCAAACACTACACTACACTCCCCTCTGTTCATAAATATCAACCACTCTGTCCCTCCCAATGACAATATCAGGAGGCTATTGTTTCCTTATTCTGAACTCAATACACTATTGATAACGTGAACATAGGGAGAAGCAAAACATGATTCTAGAGCAGTGATGTCCAACTGAACTTTCTCCAATAATAGAAATGTTCTGTATTATGTGAGCTACCCAAATATGGTAGCCTCTAGCTACAGGTGGCTACTCAGCACACATGGCTAGTGTGACACTGACTTGAACTGGACAGCACAGTTCTAGAGAAATAATGTGACAAGAATGTACACGCCACAGAAAGAAGCAATTTATTAAATTATGATGGTAACTCACCAACAATAAAAGGAAAATAATTCAAGGGAGATGTATAGTAAAGGAATGAAGCTAAAAAATGCACCACCCCCAAAGCACGTCACAAAACTAAGTCTATCCTTTTTTTTTTTTTTTTTTTTTAATACGGAGCCTTGCTCTGTCACCAGGCTAGAGTGCAGTGGCACCATCTCCGCTCACTGCAACCCTCCGACTCCCTGGTTCAAGCGATTCTCCTGCCTCAGCCTCCCAAGTAGCTGGGATTACAGGCACGCACCACCGCGCCAGGCTAATTTTTGTATTTTAGTAGAGACGGGGTTTCACCATGTTGGCCAGGATGGTCTCCGTCTCCTGACCTCAGGTGATCCGCCCGCCTCAGCCTCCCAAAGTGCTGGGGTTACAGGCGTGAGCCACCGTACCCGGCCACTAAGTCTATCTTCTGAACACCTGGTCACCCTCCAGGATTCAGCTGAAGTATCAACTTTATCTACACACCCACAGCACTCTGCACATGTGCGGTATAGAATAAATTGTATACTAAGTTTATCTGTGTTTTTCTCCCCCAATGGACCGTGAGCACCTGAAGAGCAGAGATAAGTATTCATACATGCACCACCAGCATCCAATACCTACATCCAGATGCTTTCTGCAACAATAAACACTTTTTTCACTCAGTTTGAGTGGGAAAATGATCATCTTAGATCCTTTAACTACAAATTCAACTCAATTCTGCAAGCATTTGAGTACCAGAAGTATACATAAAAAGAGGTACCTGCCCTCAAGGAGCTTACAGTGAGAATGAGGGATACAAGATATAGGTAGACAAATAACAAGTAAAAAGGGTAATCAAAATTAATTGCGTACAAACAGTACTTTAGGACAGAATAGAAACCGTCAGGAATCATAGTGGTAAGCGAAAACTGAAAAATGATTTAAGTAGCCATTATCCAGCCGGGCACAGTGGCTCATGCCTGTAATCCCAGCACTTTGGGAGGCCAAGGCGAGCAGATCATCTGAGGTCAGGAGTTCGAGACCAGCCTGGCTAATACGATAAAACCCCATCTCTACTAAAAATACAAAAATTAGTCGGGTGTGGTGGTACGCGCCTGTAATCCCAGCTACTTGGGAGGCTGAGGAAGGAGAATCACTTGAACCCGGGAGGTAGAGGTTGCAGTGAGCCAAGATCATGCCACTACACTCCAGCCTGCACAACAGGATTAAGACTCCATCTCAAAAAAAAAAAAGTAGCCATGATCCCATTCTGTGAAGCAAAGGCGTAAGATAACTTATTATATCCCAACCTATTATTTAGAAAAGCCTAATGGATTAAAAAATAATTTTAAGGAAGTCTTTAGAAATTTATCCTGCCTTCACTCACTACCAACATCATCCTATTCCTTATATCACTAAGCTAAAACTAGTCTCAGAACAAAATCCTTCCAGATCAAAAATTCTATGAAAATTTCACAGCATAAAGAAGTGTAGTCTTCTTTACACTTTTACACTTAAATTCTCATCAAGTCACAACATCCTTCTGGGTTCTCAAAATGGGCTAATTGGAATTAGTTTGCACAGTACATCTCATGGTGAGTATACAGGCAGCATCTGGAACAGTCTGTTCAAAGTAGTTTGAAATCATTTAATAAGTACATTTTCTGTTTTCTCTAAAAATGAACAGGAGGGGTGCTAGTATGAGGAATATAGACACCAAGCATTATCTGTATTTTAAAGCACATTATAATATGGAGGTCTGCAAACTGGAAGACTGGCAGTTATACAGCGTAATTTCTTAATTTTCTCATCTTTATCAGCTCACGTTATTCATGACAAAGGTCAGAGAAAATTTGTGAGATTTTCCTAGAGTGAATGACCTTGGGCTGCTTAATTAAATTATTTGAGCCTGCTTCCTCAAATTGAAGATTGAGAAGGAAGTGTGACTAGATGCCCTCAGAGAGAAAAACTGAACTAAGATAATTACTTACAGGTTGACTTCAGCATGGCTTTTGGTTCAATCCTAACTCATCTTTAAAATCGAAAAACAGGCCAGGGCGGTGGCTCACGCCTGAGATCCCAGCACTTTGGGAGGCAGAGGCAGGTGGATCACCTGAGGTCGAGAGTTCGAGACCAGCCTGGCCAACATAGTGATACCCCATCTCTACTAAAAATACAAAACTAGCCGGACGTGGTGGTGGGCGCCCGTAATCCCAGCTACTAGGGAGGCTGAGGCAGGACAATCACCTGAGCTCGGGAGGCAGAGGCAAGGCTGCAGGGAGCTGCGATCACGCCACTGCACTCCAGCCTGGGCGACAGAGCAAGACTCCATATCTAAATAAACACATAAAATATAAAGTGGAAAAACATATAAATGTGGCACCTATTAAAATACGTCCATAATTCTTTGATACTCTTCCCTTGAGTTTGGGCTGGACTTTTAAGTGACTTGTTTTTAATAGGATATGGCAGAAGTGATAGTGTGTGGCCTCCTCTCTGCTCTTGCTTGAGTCACCTACTCTGGGGGTAGCTAGTCTCTGATGTGAGGACACTCAAGCAGTCCAATGAAGAACTTCCACCATCAGCCACAGCTGACTTGCCAAACGAGAGCCACCTTGGGACCTCATGAAAAACCCTGACCCAGAACCACCTAACTAAGCTACTCCCAGATTCCTGACCCACAGAAACTACATGAGATAAACACAAGTTTATTGTTTTAAACCACTAAGTTTTGGGTTAATTTGTAACAGCAAGAGAATACACCAGTATTTTTTAAATAGTGGGTCCTGAGACTCGTTAGTGGTTGAAAAAAATCAATTTAAGGCAGCAATATCAACTTTAAAAAAAAAAATAGAAGATAGTAGAGTATATTACTCTTAATACAAGTACTAATTCCTAAAAATTGTGTTTGTTTTACATGTATGCGTATACTAGGTGCAATTTAAAATGTGTTTCTTATAACTACAGCTAAAAACATTAAAACCCACAAGTCTAATCAGTAGGTTTAAAACAAAAAGCTCCCTAAAGCATAGGGAGTTCCTTCAGGGACTCTGGTCTCAATAACAACCAACTATAAAACAAGCATTTTCTATAAACTTTATGACCAAAGCAACGAAATGTAAGACACTCTCACAATACATCTTTTCTGATGTATACACTAAGCTTGATACACAACACACAGGACATGGTTATCTGCCCTAGAGTTTAATGTTTAACATGTAAAAGTATGTCATTTTCCTAATTTAAGAAATTTCTCAACAGGACTTCCTTCATAAAATTAGTGAAAAATGCTGCTTTGGACTCAAACCGCATTTATTTTTTCCTACTATTATTATTATTTTTTTTTAATCAATGTTAAAGGAAATTCCATCTTCAACCTAAGCACACACACATTCACAAACACAAGAGATCTAGCACTATTAAATTGTTTTCTGGGCTGGGCACGATGGCTCACACCTGTAATCCCAGCACTTTGGGAGGCTGAGGAAGGTGGATCACAAGGTCAGGAGATGGAGACCATCCTGGCCAACATTGCGAAACCCTGTCTCTACTTTAAAAAAAAAAAAAAAAAATTAGCCGGGCATAGTGGCGGACACCTGTAGTCCCAGCTACTAGGGAGGCTGAGGCATGAGAATCGCTTAAAACCAGGAGGCAGAGGTTGCAGTGAGCCGATATCGCGCCACTGTACTCCAGCTTGGGCGACAGAATGAGACTCCATCTCAAAAAAAAAAAAAAAAAAAAAAAAAGTTTTCTGCTCATTGTCCAAGTCTCATTGGAACTATTCTCTTCAGAATACAAGCAAGTGCATATTTTTATGGTTGTGTCTCAGCAGAACACAAATCAAAACTTTCAGCAACACCAGACTGCAGAATATTCATGCAATCTTTTGATGAATCCACTCAGATTGCTTGCACTGTGATTTTCTTTGAAGTAAAAAGTGTTAAAAACTATTTCTGAATTCCTAATTTACCAGATTCTCAAAATACCAAAATAAATTGGCACATAATCAAAGAGTGATTTAACTTTTTTTTCCTTTTTAGATAGGATCGCACTCTGTTGCCCAGACTAGGGTGCAGTGATGTGATCATGGCTCACTGCAGCCTCGAACTCCTGGGCTGAAAGCGATCCTGCCACCTCAGCCTCCCAAACTGAGATTATAGGCCCACATCACCATGCCTGGCTAATTCATTTTTTCTAATACATGGGATTTCCTTATATTGTCCTGGCCCATCTGCAACTCCTGGGCTCAAGCCATCCTTCTGAAAGTCCTGGGATTACAGGTGTGAGCCACCATGCTCAGTCTTTTTATTTTTCTTATTACTGTACTAGGGACATTTGTGACTTTCCCACAACGAGACTTAGTAGAGAACTGAAAGCTTCCCTTGGCCTTATCCTGAAATACACTAACTAGCTCTTACTTGCCACGGCTGTTTTCTCCTCAACCCTTGCAGATATATGTATCCATATAAATGTTTCTATTTCAACAAGTTGTAGAAAATATACAGTCTGTATAGCTCTCTTTATAATGCTATTACTTGATGATCCTGACTACAAGTTGGAATTATCTGCATACTTGGCAAAATTCAAGTGTGGCTGCCTGTGCCTCAAGAGAATGAGCAGCAAACCAGCCCAGTCCTAAATTCGAGTAGCAGCTCTTGAAGAGAATAGGATGCACTTGATAGGCTTTCTTTAGGACTGATACTCAGTTTCTGGGCTTACCCTTGGGTTTCTTTCTATAAACCTATAGAGTGGAGCGCTAGGAAATACTCTGATCTCAAAAATAAGCATAGTCACTTTGACTTAAGACCAATTACTCTACACACATAGGCAAATTTCTGCCCAATGGTATCAAGTTCAGCATTAGTTATGCCCACTTTTTTATTTTTTCTTAAATCAGTATCACTCTTCACATGAGCACTCCACCAACACCATAAGGTTGAAAAATTTCAGAATGAAAGTCCAAAAGAATTAAGAACCTACAGATCTCTATGATTCTCTACAAAATAATCAACATCATTTTAGTTTCCTAATAAGATGAGATGGACCTCAATACTCAAGTCAATCCAAGGAACCAGGCATGCCAGTCTGAAGGCCAACTTTGATGTTCCAGTGACAGCGGTGCAGTAGAATACTAAGATCAGAATTTGGTTTTGGAGGCAGACATTTACTCACTAAAGTCACTTATCTAGTTGATCAAAAAACAGTAAAGTTCAAGGCAAGTGTACACTGAATCTATTATCCATCTGAGAGCCACTGAAGCTACACAGCTGCTTATTTTGTCTTCAAAGAAGGAATTAGTCATCAGTACCTGCAGGTATAACAAGATTGCTAAATAGAAGATTTTTAGGAGGAACACTTCTATGTATTAAATTGTCTTAAGATGGTAAGCTTGCCTTAAATGATTTAAACTATGTGCCAGGCATTGGCTGGTGGTCAGACTGTGTAAACCAACATGGGTTAGACATCATAACCAGGTTAGCATGACTTGAAACCAGAGTATCCCAGAAACTGCTGCCTCCACTTCCTTAAGAATGCAGCCATATCCTTTCTAAATCTCAAAAAATCCTAGATGTGTAAAGATATCATTAAATTCCAATCCCCAAAGAACTAAACTGCATTTCCCCAAAAAAACACACGAATTCTAGAAAAATGGCAACAACCAAAACTTTAAAAAGTTAAAAATGACCAGGAAATTCTAACTTATCTGCCATGTTTCAGGATCTCCCCGTTGAAAGATTTTCCAAACCTCTAAATCTAACAGAATAGCCAACACTGGAATCCATACCTCAAAGACCAAAACCTAACAGGAGAATAAATTGTTAACAAACATGCGTTGCAGACTTTCATTTTTGGGAGGCCAAAACTTCAAAAACGAAAATCCAGTTGCTGAAATAACTATCAAATTCAACCCTAACAGAAACATCTTACGTCGCTCAACTAATCTGCAAGGAAAAGGAAGCAACTCTACCTCTGTGCACAGTACAGGCATCTGTACTTCGGCATGACTTTCAGTTACCATTGGTGACAGGAAGATACTGGTTTACAGTATCTCCCCGGTTTAAAACAAACACGGAAAGTCAAGGGACAAGGGTAACGGCCAAAAGATCTCAAGCAGAAGCCGGCAGAAGGATACGAGCAGCGGCTCTCCATCTCTACCCCGAGCATCTCAAGGACTTGTCCTACCTAAACACTTTATGTAAACAAGGGGCTTGTGACTCAGGCCTCCAGCCCCAATAGGTGGAGAGAAGTTTCCTCGCCTCGGCTGCACATGGTCTGCAGAAGTTTGGCTGGAGCAGAGCGCGGAGCCTGGGTGGGAGCGGCAGTGGAGTGCTGCAGGCGGCGGCGGCGGCGGCAGAGCAGCAGGAGGCGGAGGCGGGCGGGGGGAGGGGAGCGGCTGGGGGGGGCGGAGGGGGCTCTTGCCGCCACTGCTCTCTCGCCGCCTCTCCCCCCCGGCGGGAGCCGCTCGCAGCCTCTTTGCACAAGTCTCTCCGCTCTCTCGGTCATGTGACCTTAACGTAACCGGACAGGAAAAGCCCCGCCGCCGCCGCCGCCGCCGCGCCGGAGACACCGACCGCGGCGGCAGCAGCAGCAGCAGCAGCAGCGAGAGGCAGAGGCGGCGGCGGCGGGGAGGACAGCACGGCCGAGGCTGCCCACGGCGCCTCCTCCACACCCCCCGCCGCAGCAGCACCGGCGACAGGTAAGCGCGCACCGCCTCCGCCTCCCGGGGCCGGTGCCCACGTGCCACCCCCAGCCCAGGGTCCGGGAAGGCGGAGGGGGGGGCGGGGGCCACCGGAGCTCGCAAACGGTTCCGGCAGCGGCAGTGGCAACAAAGACGCCGAATGACCCTCGTCCCAGGGCTCCGGGTGCAGGCAGGCGGAGGGCCGGGGCCACTCGGGGACCCGGTTCTGGGAAGCGAGGGCAGGGGCGCCTCGCGGGGGCGGCGGCGGCTGCGCCTGGCGCCGGGGCTCTGGCCGCTTGACAAAACCATCCCCCGGAGCCAGGCGGCGGCGAGTCGGCAGCGGCTCCATCCGGGGTTTTGAGGGAGGGGGAGGGGACGGAAGCCGAGAGGGCGGGCGGCGGATCGCAGGGAGGGAGGGAGGAAGGGGAGGGGGGCGATTCGCGTTCCGTTCCCCGTGGCCGGTCCCTCCCTTCCCACCGCCACCGCGAAGTGCGCCCTGGGCGGCGGCGACCGGTGAGCGTCCCGCGCTGGAGCCCTCGGAGGCGGGCCCGTCAGGTGCGTAATCCTTCCGACGCCTCGCCGCCGCCTCCTGCTGCTGCCGCCGCTGCTGCTTCGGCGGCAAGGCCGCGAGCTGCGGAAGTGGGTTTGGGGGAGGGGAGGGAGGAGGGAGGGGGAAGGGAGGGATCCGGTCCGACCGGAGCAGGCCCGGCCTCTCTGGCGCTTCTCCCAGCTGCAGCGGCTCCTACAGCTGCTGCCGCTACTGCTGCGGCTCCGCCTCCCGCTCGCGGGCGGGGGCGCGCACGCGCGCTTCCGGCCTCCTCGGGTCTCGCGCTGTCTCCGGCTCTCGCGCGCGCTCATCCCCTCTCCCTGTCTGGGCCACCCCCGCCCCCGGCGCCGGGGCTGTTGCGCCGGCCGGGGCGTTGCGCACGGCGTAGGCGTCGGCATTGTGTTAAACTCCGCGGGACTTGCGGCGAGCGCGCGCGCGCACGCGGGACTGAGAGAAGCGGCGAGCGTGCAACGCGGCCGGAGTGCGTCGCCCCTCCCTCCCCCTCAGCCCCTCGGGGACGGGGACAGGGACGGGGCCGGGGGCGGGGCCGGCGAGACCGGAGGGGGCCAGAGGGCCCCGGCGCCGCGCCCCCGGCCCCGCCCCTGGCCAGGCCCCCGCCCCGCGGGGCGGGTGGGGCGAAGTGGCTGTTGCGGCGCGCTCAGGCGGGCTGGGGACGCGTCGGCTTTTGTGGCGCCGCGCCTGTCGCCCGCTCCCCGCGGCTGCAGGCCGGGCCCAGTCCCAGGTGCTGAGCGCGTTGAGCCGGCGGCTTCGAGCTTCCGCCCGACGTGCGATCTGCGCCAGCGATACAACCCGAGTTGGCCCCAAGCGCGCTGTGGTTTCGGCTGCTTAGCCTCGGGGCGTGGGACCCGCGCGGCCCGCACCCCCCGACCGGACTCCGAGGCGAGGAGGCTGCTTCCCGGGGCCGGCGTCGTTTTCTCGTTGTAGCGAAACCCCTAAATCGTTCTTGTTTAAACAAAGCCGCAAGAAAGAAGTGTTTAGCCAGAAGCTGCAAAGGAAGCTAGGTTTTGCCGCTTTTAGCTGGTAGTAAAAGAGGCAATAAAGAAGCGAGGGTAGCAGAGTAGGCGAGTGCCTGGGCCAGGAGAAGCTGCAGCTACGCCTTTTACTGCAGGAACTTCCACCCGAATACGTGAACTCCTAATTATGCCTTGGGGATATAACCCGGCTCTCGCTCCCCGCCTCCCCCAGCTGCATTGTTCATTAGCTCTTTCATCATACAATGGGCCCACTGAGTTTGTGAGCATCGATTCTATTCATTTTCTCACGGTATTGTTTTAGTAAAATAAAGCGTAAAAGCATAAAGAAGGTCAGAATTATCAGAACTCCGGGGAGGGGGGAGGCTCTGGGATTACTTAAACGTGCTGCCGTGTCCTTGCTAATGTAAATCTATGCCGACCCCCGCTGGAGCGCCAGGGCTAGTTGTACACACCACTAGCGTTTTAGTGTGGGAGTACCCTGAAAGTTTAATACGGAATTGGGGATTATGCCATTTTAATTCTCATTTGTCTAATTTATCACAAACCAAAATTAAATTGGTAAGGTAAATTCCACTGCATTCTGAATGATCTTGGTGTGCATCCAGGATGTTTTCAAACTGTTAAAAGGTCATTTTTTTCTTTATTTCTTTCTTCTTTTTAATAAGAGACAGGGGTCTCGCCATGTTGCCCAAGGCGGTCTTGAACTCCTGGGCTCAAGCAATCCTCCCGCCTCGGCCTCCCAAAGTGCTGGGATTACAGGGGTGAACCACCGCTCCTGGACAAGAAGGCAATTTTTAAGAGCATAGTAATTTACCACTAATAGGACGTCCTTTTAAACTGGGCATTTCTCATTTAATAAACTTGTAGTTTATTTGCTAAACAAAGAATTGGCCAGTAATTGAAGCCATCATAAGTGCAAGAAGTGATATGCCAGTGCCACTGAGAGTCAACAGTGGAGTAGTCTACAGTGGAGTGTAGTCTACACCCCTAAAACTGTGTCATACAGTCCACCTGCATACTTGCCAGTTTTAAAGCTTCTCTTCAAAGGGGATGTAAATACGTTGATGCTCAGCAACCTAGCAGCAGAGAATAAACATAATCATGTTTTTAGTTATAAAATAAAAGCTGCCACGGTGACACCTGCTTTTTTGTCTTAAACTTTAGTATGAACTTTATAGTAACCTCCAAACTCTGCACTTTTGTAAGACAATATAAAATAATAGAAAAATGTGTTCATGGCCAAGCAAAGTGGCTCATTCCTATAATCCCAGCACTTTGGGAGGCCAAGGCTGGAGGATTGCTTGAAGCCAAGAGTTCAAGACCAACCTGGGTAACATAGACCCCCCATCTCTATTAGAAAAGAAAATGTATTCACCCCAACCCCATAAAGAGATGTACCTTATAATTTTGTGATTTCAAGTACCCACAGCATGCCCCTGAGTAAGTGGATGTGCTTTCCTCAATTTGAGACTTACCAAAATAGAGAAGGAAATACCTAAAGCTCATCTGTAGCATCGGCCTGGGATCAGCAGCTTTAGAGATGGGGACTGTCCTGCCAGCTGTTACTGTTTCTTGGTGCTTCATCTGTAGCCCCACTCACCTTTCCCTGTAGGAACTTGGAAAAGCTGGGCAAGCCCCGTGGCACCAGTCTGCACAGGAAAGGAAGATTGAAACAACTGGTTTACTGGTAATTTTTTTTACCATAAAATGCCAAATGCACCTGACAAAGGTCATTTATCATCACTTTTTCTATTTTCGTATGCTCTTTGGCTCTCTGAACATGACCCTGAAAACCTAAAAGGGAATTGAACGTTTTTATTTCCCTGAAGACAAAAAAAATGGAAGCGTTCTAAGCATTAGACCAAGAGTATTTCTAAAATCTTCTTTATGCTCAAGTGGGTTATAATTTGAACTAGCAAATTAAACTGTTAAACAATTAAAATATTACTTTGAATTGATAGTAAATAAGATTCAGTATTTTTACAATGCTGATAGAGCCATTAAGATATGGAATCAGTAGTCACAGAACCTTACAAGGAGTTGGCAGCACAAGACATATAGATCCATTTTAGAAGCCAACTTGGTGGCTCGTATTTATGCTCAAACTCATAACCCCCAGTTCACATGCTTGAGGTATGCATCACATGCCTTTGAGTGTCACTTTAAGAAAGTTCAGTGTTCAAAGATAGGAATTTGAAAAACACTTTTATGTATCTGGCTAAGTACTAAGGGAAACTACATTTTTACTTTTGTAAGATATTTTAGTGTAAGATATTTTACTTTTGTAAGTTTTTTTGTTTTTTTTTTGTTTTTTTTTTTTTTTTTGAGACAGAGTCTCACTCTGTCCCCAGGCGGGAGTGCAGTGGCGCGATCTCGGCTCACTGGCTCACTGGAAGCTCCGCCTTCCGGATTCACGCCATTCTCCAGCCTCAGCCTCCCAAGTAGCTGGGACTACAGGCGCCTGCCACAATGCCTGGCTAATTTTTTAGTATTTTTAGTAGAGACGAGTTTCACTGTGTTAGCCAGGGTTTCACTGTGTTAGCCAGGATGGTCTCGATCTTCTGACCTCGTGATCCACCCGCCTCAGCCTCCCAAAGCGCTGGGATTACAGGCGTGAGCCACCGTTCCCGGCTGCACTATTCTCTTAAATAGGGCGCACTCGCTAAATTCTGCACCAAGCAGGGTAAGCGTCAGAATCCTCTAATCTGGAATGATTTCAAAGTGTACATGTTCTCCTGCCCCGGGAGAGTCATTTAGGTTCTCTGGGTCCCAAAGTGATTCTGAAGGGCACTTGTCTAAGTGTGATCTGAAGATCCTTTTGAAGCCCCAGGATCCTTTCAGGGTTCAATGAAGTCAAAACTATTGTCATAGTAATACTAAGTTGTTACGGCGTTTTCCACCGTGTTGACAAAATGTCTTCTCAGTGTTGACACTGAGAAGATCTGCTTAATTCAGTGAGCCAATGTTTTCCAAATGATCAACGGATGATGTTAAAAATCATGAATGGGTAAATGATCCATTGAAAGTGGATAGACCAATGAATGTTACTATAATAGAGTAGGAAAAGTTAATTCAGTTATGTAGTTTCATATTACACAACCAACTTTTAAGAAAGTACCACTTGTCAAGTTTTGGTATAATATAAAAGAAGACTATTACCTGAAAAGGCTATTAAAATACTCCTTTTTCCAACTACATAGGTGGGTGAGGCTGGATTTTCTTCACTACTCAACCAAAACAGTTAATTGAGGGCAAAATCCGGTTGTCTTCTGTTAAAGAGAATTGCAAAAATATAAAAAGACACCACTTTGTTGTTTTAGAAAATACAATTATTTTTTCATAAAAATGTTCTGTACTTTAACATGTAATGGGTTTATTGTTGTTTTTAATTGAATTAAATGTTTCTAAAATTTCACCATTTTAATTTCTAATATGGTAAATGTCAATAGTTAAAACCCATATAAACATATAATTGATTTTCTTAATAATTTTTAAGACCATTAAGGGATCCCAACACCAAAAAGTTTGAGAAGCCTGCTCTAAAATATTGAAATATGTTATTAAGACTTTGAGTTAAACACATTTGAAACTGTGTTATATACCCTGAACTACACAATTAGGTGATTATATTTTCTTCAGATTAATTTTACAAATCATCTTATGTTATATAAAAAATGAAGGCAATCTCTGTTCTGGTGGATTATTAGAAGCAGATTAGTTTTTTTGTTGTTGTTGTTTTGAGACAGGGTCTTACTCCTTCATCCAGGTTAGAGTGCAGTGGCACGACCACGGCTCACAGCAGCCTCAACCTTCCTGGCTCAAGCAGTCTTCCCACCTCAGCACCCTAGTAGCTGGGACCATGGGCACATGCCACCACATTCAGCTAATTTTCTTTTTATAGAGACAGGGTCTTGTCATGTTGTGCAGGCTGGTCTCCGGGGCTCAAGTGATCTGCCCACCTTGGCCTTTCAAAGTGCTGGGATTACAGGGGTGAGCCACTGTCCCCAGCCCAGATTAGTTTTTTAATTTTGCTGTGTGTAATCATTTGTAAGTTTCCTTCAGGTTGATTGTAGCATAATGTCTTTAGAATTATTACTTTAATACGAACTCTCTATTAGCCATAAATCTCTGATCTACTTCTGTTTGACACCTAAGATGTCCCTGAATTGCCTCCTTATGACCCCAACTTACATTTGGAAACTAAAAACTAAGTGTAAACATAGGGAAAATATAATTGAAAACAGTAGTATTTTACAAATCCAGTGCTTTTTAACATGAAAATAAATGCTGTTAGTTTATGCCCCTCTCTTTTCTAATTACTGTGGAAGAAGGTTGACTAAGGAAATGTTAAGAAAAAAATGCCAATCCATTATCACAACTAAATAAGATGCATTTTCTACCTTCAAAATACAGTTTTAAAATATATTAAAATTTGAATGACCAGCCTCATTCAGGTTTACTTCATGGGCCCTCCAATATTAATTATTAATAATAGTAATTGAAAAAGCAGCTTTTCATCCTGGTAAATGGTCTAAACTACTTGAAAGAATCAGTCTTACTTTTGGGTAATACTTCTACTCTTACTGATTGTCCTTTGCATTACAATATTCATTTATGCTTCACTTAAATAAAATCAAGGACTTCAGAGGACCCTTTTAGTGCCCTTGAAACGGGTAGTGTAAGTAGTGTTTAGTGTCTTAGAACAGCTATTATCTTTAAAAACGGAATCAACAATTTCCGAAAGCTGTTTTGGTGTCCTATTCTTATACTGAAAATGAAGGAGGAACTTAGGTTGTCAAAATATAACGTAATTGTACGTGCCCCATTCTTCTGCACCTCCAAAAGGATGAGTGACTTGCTTACGGATCAGCCCACATGTGCTCTGTGATGGAAGCTGAAAGCAAGTGACAGCTAGGTGGTCAGTGTCCCATTATCAAGTAGGAGACAGTGGTGACAATGAAAACCAAAGCATTAAATAATCTAAAAGGTCATTTGTATTTGGCTTTAGGAAATGTTTTTTATTTTTTCAACATGAGTATGTCTTATAGTCTCTGAATTTAGTTAAGGAAAGTAAAAACTTTGTACACATACATATACAGAAAGAAGGCATTCCATGAAAACCCATTTATAGGCACTGCCTCCTCTCTCCAGTGCTACTTTTCTTCAGTTCCTTTCAGCTTACTATTCTAATTTAGAAAAGACAAATGACTTGTTTTTTATTTAGTTGGGTTTTGTCTTAAGTTCATTTACAGTGTTAAATGGTTGGGGATTTTACATAGGTCTTCAGTTTCATGTCTTGATTTTCGGGCCTTTGCGACTGGGATCAGGAAGAACTTTTAGGAATGCTCTGTAGAGCAAGGTAGTAGAGTGGAGACAACATGAACTGTATGCCCAGAAGACCAGAGTTCAATCCTGACTCTATTTGTTGACAATTGTAACCTCTCTCAACTACAGTGTAGTGATTGAAGGACATGGCTTTTCTGAAGACTCAGACAAATCACAGTCAGGACTTCCAAGCTCCAGACCAGTGTAACCAACGTATACTCTGCATCTCCACTTGCTTATCTCAAAAGTATCTCAAACCCAACATGTGTGAACCTAACTTCTTGCCCTTCCCACCAAACTGGGTATTTGCCCTGTGTTCCCTCCTGTTGGAAGCACCAAGATCTATCCAGTTATACAGATAAGAAGTCTAGGAAGTCTTCCTGGACACTTTGATCTGCTCCATTCTCCTTCATCTGACTCATCAACCAGGTCTGTTTTTTTTGTTTTGTCTTCTAAATATCTTTTAACTCCTGCCAATTTCCTCCATCTTCCTCAGTACCACCTGAGTCCGTTATCTTTTTTGTAGACCACTGGCAGTTGTCCCCTCTAGACCATTGTCCAGCAGATCTTCACTTGCCCGCTTGTTATCCCCTCCTCCCCAGTTTGATTAGTTCTGCAGTCTGTATGTTGTAGAGATCTTATCAAGTCATCCTGCTTAAAATCCCCTTGGGTGGCTTTCCATTGCTTTTAAGATATGGACCAAAATCATTAACATGATGTCTGTCTCCATCCTCCTTATTCTCTAACTCTTTACCCTTCAGGGTTATTGTGAATTATAAAGCACTATTCAGAAATTAATTATTAGCATGAAGAAACACAAGATACTATTTTTAAATTGAAAAATTATTCCAAAACATAGCAGGTGTTAAATTGATGAGAATTTTTTAGGTCAATCTAGGATAACTAGAAACTCAACTTCTACCCCTAGTCACCCAGCTGGTGAGAGGCAGAGCCTTGACTGGAACTCAGCACTCTTCTCCTCCTGGAGCATCTGCTTATTAATTTACTTAACAAATACTAAACCCTAGGCCATATGCAAGGCACTGGGATAAAATAGTAAATGATAAGGAAGATTTGTTGCCAGTTTCCAGAAGCATCAGGCAATGTGTATAAACTGGCTTGTTTACAGATGCACCCGGGCAAGAACATGAGGGGCAGGGGTGTGTGTGTGTGTGTGTGTGTGTGAGAGTGAGTGTGTCTGTCTGTCTGTCTCATGTTCTTCTGAAAGCAGCATATTCAAAATCCTAGAGCAGAGGTTCGAAGCCTGTGTACAGATGCGACCCCTCTCCCCTAACCCTTTAGAGCTCAGGCTGCCAAGCTGCCCAGCCTTGAGAGTGAAGCCTTTGAGCAGTAAGTATTGTACGCTGTCAGGAGCCAAGTCATCACCAGGGTGTTCAGGACCTTCTGGGAGACGAAACTGCCATTCCTTAGCTTAGCTTAGCTTATCCAGAAGTCCCAAAGTAAGTGAAATAACCTCATTTTGTCTCTATTATCAATATATTCAAATGAAACTGAATTTTTAGTAATGCTTGTATTTCAAAACAAGCTGGACCCTTGATGATCCATTCGTAGAGATCACCAAACTGAGAATCGCGTATCAAGAAAATAATTAGCTGGGCAATGTGACATGCATTTCTAGTCCCAGCTACTCAGGAGGCTGAGGCAGGAGGATCACTTGAACCCAGGAGTTCAAGACCAGCCTGAGCGACATAGCAAGACCCCATATAAAAAATTAGATACAGGCTTGGTGTGATGGCTTATGCCTGTAATCCCAGCACTTTGGGAGGCCGAGGCGGGTGGATCACAAAGTCAGGAGTTCAAGACCAGCCTTGCCAACATGATGAAACCCCGTCTCTACCAAAAGTACAAAAATTAGCCAGGCGTGGTGGTCGGCGCCTATAATCGAGAGACTGAGGCAGAGAATTGCTTGAACCCAGGAGGCGGAAGTTGAAGTGAGCCAATATCACACCACTGCACTCCAGCCTGGGCAACAGAGCAAGACTTCATCTTAAAAAAAAAAAAATTAGATACAATTTAATGTATTTAAGTAACATTTTATGTTGTAATTTGTTTGCATTAGAAAAATATTAAGCCGGTAGGTGGAGGTTGCAGTGAGCCGAGAATGCACGCCATTTCACTCTAGCCTGGGCAACAAGAGCGAAACTCTGTCTCAAAAAAAAAAAAAAGAGGCCGAGGCAGGTGGATCATCAGAGGTTGGGAGTTCGAGACCAGCCTGACCAACATGGAGAAACCCCAGCTCTACTAAAAATACAAAATTAGCTGGGTGTGGTGGCGCATGCCCGTAATCCCAGCTACTCTAGAGGCTGAGGCAGGAGAATTGCTTGAACCCGGGAGGCGGAGGTTGTAGTGAGCCAAGATTGCACCATTGCATGCCAGCCTGTGAGAACGAAACTCCATCTCACAAAAAAAGATAAAGAAAAGAAAAATATATTTTCATACATAGTCATGTACCTATAATAAATTTCAATGAAAGATCCCGTATACAACAATGGTCCCATAGGACTATAACACCATATATTTACGTAAGTTTTTTGTGTTTAACTGTTTCAATACACAAATACTTACATTGTGTTACAATTGCCTACAGTACGGTAACATGCTGTCCAGGTTTGTAACCTAGGAGCAATAGATTGCCATATAGCCTAGGCCTGTGTAGTAGGCTATACCAACTAGGTTTGTGGAAGTACCTTTATGATGTTCACACAATGACAAAATTGCCTGACGATGCATTTCTCAGAACGTATCTCTTGTTAAGCAAGGTATGACTGCATTGAATATAGTGCCACCTGTCCTTCCTCTGGGAGGATGATACTGACATTGTGTCATTTCTATGTATTTATGTGTAAAAGCCTACCAGGTTTGTGAATGTTTCATGTCTTTGCTGGCAAAATAAAGGGGGAGCAATGTTAGACCTTAGTCTGAAGGTTTGTTGTTTTTAGTACGTCTGTGAAATCAGAAAGCCTAGAAAGCATTAGTTTAGATTTGCACCAGAGTATGGGATGCAGAGTAAGCAACTGTTAGATGGTGCAGGACTCTGGAAGAGGTGCAGCGGCACTGGGATTTTATCCTAATGGCAGTAAGGAACCACAGGAGGATTTCATTTATTTATTTATTTATTTATTTTTAAGATGGAGTCTCACTCTGTCACCCAGGCTAGAGTACAGTGGCATGATCTCAGCTCACTGCAACCTCCACTTCCCAGGGTTAAGCGATTCTCCTGCCTCAGCCTCTCGAGTAGCTGGGATTACAGGCACTCGCCACCATGCCAGGCTAATTTTTATATTTTTTGTAGAGACGGGGTTTCACCATGTTGGCCAGGCTGGTCTCAAACTCCTGATCTCAGGTGATCTGCCCACCTCAGCCTCCCAAAGTGCTGGAATTACAGGCGTAAGCCACTGTGCCCGACCCACAGAAGAATTTTAAGCAAGTGACATCAGGTTTGCCCTTTCGAAAGGTCATTCTGGCTATTGTGTGGTGGATGCATGAAGGAGGCCAGAACTGGAGATGGAGAGATGAGTTGGGAGATGAGGTTAAGGTGTGGCAGGAAAGTAAAGAGTTTCAATTAATGGCAGTTGGGGGCTGATGTGAGGAGTAAGAGAATGGGGACGCCTGAGGATGAGTTGAGATTTCTGGCTTGGTCAGAGGGTGGAAATGGGACCCTGCACTAAGCCAGGGAATATAGAAGGAGCAGATTTGTGTACCTGGTTTTTATTGTCTTTTTGGGTAAATGGCAGTGAGAGGACAGGGAGGAAGTGAGTTGAGTTTTACCTAAATCAAGTTTAAGGTTCCTGGGGAACAGCCAAGGAGAAGTGAAAGAGATCACCAAAGAGAGGCTGCAGAATGAGGAGTGGGCTGGGGACCAGGCGCAGAGGAGACCAACAAGAGGAACCCTGGATGGAGATTAAAATAGAACAGCCTGTGGTGAGTCGAAAACCAGAGAGCAGTAGCCTGAAAACCAGAGACCAAAGATTTATCAAAGCGGGAGGAAGAATACAAAATGCCGCCAAGAGGCTGAGTAAGCCACTGAGTCCCTGAGGCTGGGGAACAAGGTCCTTGGTGACCTTGGTGAGCAGAGTAGGGCGGGAGCTGGCTTGGAGGTGGGAAGAGCAGGCAGCCATTCCCACAAAAGAGGGGCGGCCTCAGCCAAGCCGTCCACGAGGATACCAGGGCCCTAGCTGGTGTATTTTGGGCCAGTTAAGCCTCATGGAAATGAGTATGAAGGGAGGCTGTGATGAGAAAAGAAGAAAGAAAGATTTAAGAAAAGCCAGTACTGTCGCTGGGCAGGGGCCAGAGTGTAGCCCATAGTACCTTCTCTACCCTTTTGCCCCATTTCCTCAGGCAGTTCACATATGGAACAGTCTAGGGGTTTTGGTTTTGGTTTTCTTTTTGAGAAAGGTTTTTTGGTCTCCAAAATAAAACTTTTTTCAAGTTGATCTGTGTGAATTTTCCCCCTTGTGAATTTTGAACATGCAACTTGTTCCATTTTTCTTTCTTTTTTTTTTTCATTTCTCTGAGTCATGCACATGTATTCTTTCCTCTGTATTTGAATACTTATGTTCAGTGTGTTTCCTGATCTAGGAGATGTTCCTAAATTGACATTTTAAAATAACTAGTAGACTCTCTTAAATTCCTAAATTGAGATTCTAAAATAACTGGTAGACTCCCTTAAAAAACATTGAGCGTTCTATCATGGCTTCATTCTTATGGTCTGAATAGAATGCTTATGTTAGTCTGTTTGTGGAAAGAGAGGGAGCCATAGAGTTTGCTATATCGAAGGAAATGATATATACCCGTTCATGTAAAAACCAAAACCTCAAAATCCTCCTATAAAACATTAACAAATTTGATGGCATTAAAACATAAAATTGTATTTGTCAAAATTTCTATAAACAGATGCAAAGGAAGTGAGAAAATTATTAGCAACATATGTGACACAGGGCCTATTTTCCTTATATACAAAGAGTTTAATAGATTTTTTTTTTTTTTTTTTTTTAAAGACAGGGTCTCACTCTGTTTCCCAGGCTAGTGTGCAGTGGTGCTAACACAGCTCACTGCGTGCAGCCTCAATCCCCTGGGCTCAGGTGATCCTCCCACTTCAGCTCTGGAGTAGCTGGGACCACAGGTGTGTGCCACCATCCCTGGCTTTTTAAAAATTTTTTTGTAGAGATGGGGGTCGCTCCATGTTGCCCAGGTTAGTCTTGAACTCCTGGGCTTGGGCAGTCCTCCCACTTTGGCCTCCCCAAGTGTTAAGATTAGAGGCATAAGCCACCACACCTGGCCGGGTTTTATTAAATTGATAAGAAAAAGAGAATTGAATAGGAAAATGGGCAGAGCTCATGAAGAGGTACTAAAGGAAATACAAATGGTCAATAAATATAAAAATAAGCTTTACTTCATCATTAAAGGCCTACAAAGTAAAAAAACCATATTGGCAAAGAATACCAAGTATTAACTAGAGTATGGAGAAAAGAGTTAGGGTGGAGCTGGATAGAAAAATCTCACATTTTGTCTGTCCATAATATTTGAATCTTTTATAATAAGTATATGTACTTAAAAGCAGCAGCAAATAATAATATTTAAACACACACACTTTCGTGTAGCACGTTCCAACTAACCAAGTGAATCCCAGTTTAAAGCCTACTTATTAAATGTACTGGTTCTATAAGCTTGGGCAAGCCACCTACCCTCTCTAACCCTATTTCCTTGTTTATAAGCATATGAATGATCCAGCTTCTCCACACTCTTGCCACCATGTGTTGTGACTGTTTCTTATTTTAGCCATCCTGATAGGTGCGTAGTGATACTGTGGTTTTAATTTGCTTTTCCCTAGTGGCTAGTGGTTTCGAAGATCTTTTCGTGTGTTTATTTGCCTTGCCATCTGTATATCCTCTTTGGTGAAATGTCTCTTCAAGTCTATTACATATTTTCTGATTTGATTTTTTTTTTACTATTGAGTTTTCAAAGTTCTTTATATATTCCAGATACTAATCCTTTGTCAAAGGACTAGTTTGCAAAAGTTTTCAAATATTGACTCCTAGTCTTTGAGCTTGTGTTTTCATCCTCTCAGTAAGGTCTTTCAGAGAGCAAAAGTTTTTAATTTTAATGAAGTCCAGTTTATCAAGTTCTCATTTTAAGGATTCTGCTTTTGATGTCAAATGTAAAAACTCTTTGACTAGCCCTAGATTTTAGATTTTCTTACATGTTTTTTCCAAAAGTTTTACAGTCTTGTGTTTTACCTTTAAGTTCATTATCCATTTTGAGTTGATTTTTATTATATAAAGTATGAGACTTAAATGTCCAGGTTCTTTTTCTTTTTTCTTTTTTGCCTGTGGAAGCCCAGTTGATCCTGCACCATTGGTTGAAAAGCTTATTCTTCCTCCACTGAATTGCTTTTGTGCCTTTGTCAATAATCAGTCGTGCATATTTATGTGTGTCTACTTCTGGGTTCACAATTTTGTTCCATTGATTCACTTGTCTGTCCCTCTGCCAACACCACACAGTCTTGAATGCTATAGCAATATACTGCATCTTGAAATTGGGTGGACTGGTTTCTCCCACTTTATGGTTCTTTTTTAAAAATTATTTTAGGCCAGGCGTGATTGCTCACACCTGTAATCCCAGCACTTTGGGAGGCCGAGGCGGGTGGAGCACCTGAGGTCAGGAATTCGAGGCCAGCCTAGCCAACATGGTGAAACTCCGTCTCTACTAAAAATACAAAAAACTTAGCCGGGCTTGGTGGTGCATGCCTGTAATCCCAGCTACCCCAGGGAGCCTGAGGGAGGAGAATTGCTTGAACCCAAGAGATAGAGGTTGCAGTGAGCTGAGATTGTGACACTGCACTCCTGCCTGCAACAAGAGAGAGAAGTCTGTCTATATATATATATATATATATATATATGCACACACACACACACACATATATATATAATTTTAGCTATTCTAGTTCCTTTGCTTTTACGTGTACATTTTAGAATAATTTTGTGTATATCTACAAAAAAATCTTGCTGGGATTTTTATAGGAATTGCATCAAACCTATATGTCAATTTGGGGAAATTGATATATTTACCATGTTGAGTCTTCCTATCCATAATCATAGTGTATCTGTTTATTTAGATCTTTTATTTATTTAATCAATGTTTTATAGTTTTCAACATGCAAGTCCTGCACATGTTTTGTTAGATTTACACCCATATATTTCATTTTGAATGATTTTAAATGGTATTATCTTTCTAATTCAGTCCACATTTTCATTGCTAGTATACAGAATTACTGTTGATTTTTTTTTTTTTGTATGTTTATGACTTGCCAAACTCATTTATTAGTTCTACAAGGTTTTTTTGTTTTGTTTTGTTTTTTAATAGATGCCTTGGGACTTTCTGTGTTACAATCGTGTCATCTGCAAATAGTGACAATTTTATTTTTTCCTTTTTCTTCTGTATGCTTTTGATTTCCTGTCTTGCTTTGTTGCATGAGCTGGTACTTCCAGTGCTATGTTGAATATGGAGAGGGGACATCTTTGCCTTGTTCCCAATCTTATGGAGAAGACATTCACCCTTCCTTACCTTTAAGTATAACGTTAAATATAATGTTGGTGTATGTGTAATGGGCTTTTATAAATGCTCTTTGTAGAAAAGGAGCAGTCTAGAGATTTGATGAACCAGGCAATGTCAGGCAGCCTCTTTGTTATAAATAGACTCAGGCCAGCGGGGTTTGCTAGGGTCAAGTGTGAATAATGAAAATCACAGAATTTGGAATCAGAACATTCACATTTAAATTTTGATCCTCCCTCCTTTTGGCTAGAAGGCCTGGGGCAAATTACTTAGATGTCTCAAAACCCATTTCCTCCTCCACAAGGAAGGAGGCAGAGCCCCAACCCCACTTCCTCCGTAAGTGTTAAGGGTCAGGGGTGATGGGGCTGTTACATCACCAGCAGGAGCACACAGCAGGAGCTGGACTATTGACCCTCAAACTTATTGATTCTCACCCTGCCCTGCTGGGACCCCACCTCAACACCTTAATTTATCTATCTCTGCGGAAGAATTGACAAACTCTGATGCATCATTAGAATTTCCATTTGGAATCTTACACTAAAAGACTCCATTTGCATTTGGAATTTTAAACTAAAAGACTCGATGGTCCAAGATATTTGCTGTCTGTCTCCAGGACTTGATGCTTAAAGGCAGACCACCTGAGTTCATTTCCTGGCTTCTCCATTACCATCTGTGTGAGCTTGGGCAAATCACGTAATTCCCTGATTTACTTTAAATGACATCATTTGTTTAAAAAAAAAGCGGAATGACATAATTACTTCAGAGGACTGTTAGGAAGACTAAATGAGTTAATCTATGTAACGTTTTTAGCAGTGCCTGACACATTAGCTATGATGACATGTTAGCTATGATCATGACTGTTGGTGACTATAAAGGACACATTCTTATTTGTGAATCACCTTCTTAAAAATAAAATTGTTTGCTTTGCAGATTTTTTAAAAAATGGATTTGGCCAACCATGGACTTATTCTCCTGCAACAGTTAAACGCTCAGCGAGAGTTTGGTTTCCTGTGTGACTGCACGGTTGCAATCGGCGATGTATACTTCAAGGCACACAAATCAGTTCTTGCTTCATTCTCCAATTACTTTAAGATGTTGTTTGTCCATCAGACCAGGTAACTAAAGTGGTTGCTAATAACCTAATGACTGTAGACTTCTTAACCTCCCTGTCCCTGGCCCTCATCAAGACCATGGGTCTCTCTACCTCTCCTAGCTCCTAGCTGACCTGCTCCCTTGTAGCCTCACTCGCCCCCTACCTTCTTGTTATGCGTGCTTTCAATAGCACTTGAGAATCACTGGACCTGCCAGCTCTACGCAGTCCCTCCACCTCCAGATGCCCTCGCTGGGTATCACCTGCATGATCAGGACCTGCAAGATCAGGTCCATTATAAAGCCAGCTCCCCAGCGTCAGCGAAGCCTTCCAGCAGTAATCTTTTCTGGACTCATTGTCTAAGCCCTGCCTCTCATTCCTCCAGCCCCAGTCCCCTGAGTATCCCCCTGACTTTTAGCATTTATTCTTGTCTCCTCCTCTAACAAGAAGCTTGAGGCATGAATTTCTCCAGTTCCCCTCTTTTCTATCTGAAAACTTCTCTATCTTTGCTTAGTTTCTTTCTTTTCATCTCTCCTATCTTGAGAAAAGGGCCTCTCAGTGTCTGTGGAAAATGATCTCCCTCCCTCCCTCATGCTGCAAGATCCCACTCCTCAATTTTTATTCTGTTCTTTTTATTTTATCTGTTTTCATACGCCCCCTCCCCTGCCCCCAGCCCGTGTGGGATCAGCACATCCTCGACACTGCTGTCTGCCTGAGTTACGGTGCCGCTTCTCCTTCACTTTACTATGAAAGCCCTTAAAAGGGTAATCAAGGTCCTCACCTGCACTCTCCTCATCCCACACTCTTCCTATCAGTGTGCACTGTGGTTTCCTCCCCTCCTTCTCTCTACTGCAGTCTTTTCTCTAAGGTCACCCCTCATCAAAACCACTGCCCTTCTCTCAGCCTTCTAGCATCCTGTCCTCCAGCATCTGCTCTTGTTTGCTTCCTTCTTAAGTGGTTGTCATCTGCATTTTTATAGCTGAATATCTCTTGTTTTTCTGCCCTCTAAACCTGGGCCTTTGGTGAATTTTGTCTTTTGCACTCTTCCTATGGGTGTGTGTCTTTTTCCTAGATCTCGCCTCTGCTGGAAACTTCAGTTTATAGCTCTGGCCTTGACTGTTCTGTCTCCAGAACTCTATTCCCAAGGCCTCAGGCCGTGTGCTGGGCATTTAGAGTTGAGTATCTCCTTTTGTGTCTTTGAGGATGTACTGAATTAGGCCCTCTCCGAAGTTCCTCCTGCCTATTTTCTTATCTTCAAGTATCCCAAGCTTAACTCTTTTGAATCACATCTTATCAGTCCCCAAATCATGTTTTCTTCAAATTACCTTTCACATTTGTCACTTCTTTTCCTTTCTCACTTCCATTACCTCATCACCCATTTTCCACATTACTGTCAGATTCGTATTTCCAAACACTGCTTTGACTGTAGTGTTTGATGAGAAACCTGCTATACTGCGGTATTCCTTGGATCAGAAACCGCGGGGATGCCCAGTGATATTAAAATAACACACAGGCTCCTTATTCTGTCATCCAAGGCCCCACAGGCTTGGAGCCCAACCTCTTTCTAGCCTCATCTGCAACTGGGCCCTCTGGGACACCCCACCCCTCATCTTCACTTTAACCAGACCTACCTTCATGGCTTCAGCTCACCTGGACCACATTTTGCTGGTATCCTGCCCACTCCCTGAGTCCCAGCTCATGCAGCACCTCTTGTATGACCCCTCCCAGTCAAGTGAAACAAAACAAATGACAGTGACCATGTCCTCGCTCATGGCTCATAACACTTTAATTGTGCTCCTTTATAAGAGTGCACATGTACAAGAGTGCAAATATGCACCTTTCCCCTGTGTTGTTGTTATTTGTGTATTTATCCCCCCTCTTCACTTGTAAGTTTCTTGAGGGCAGGGACTGGGTTTTACAAATCTTTGCAAACACCACCCAGTATTTGCACACAATAGAATAGCTACTTGATCAGTGTCTGGAGGAGCAGATGGGACAACTGCAGAATAACCCAGGAGGGGTGGCTCATCTGGCAACACTAAGAATGCTGCCTTTAACTCGTGTGTCAGAGACTTCAGGCCTAGTTTGGGTTTTGTACTGGACAGTCTCAACACAGTGAATTCAATGGTATTGAAAAGGAGGCAGTTTTAATCTTGAGGAGTGCAAGAATGCTACATAATGAGTTTTAATTCAATGCAAGAAACCCACCTTTAAGTATAGGGCAGTAAATAAATGCCTTTCTAACAAGGCGTTGTGATATTTGTGTAATACAACAGTGTAAAGCAACAGTGTGTATTACTGCACCAGAGGTGACACATGCCTAGTGGCCAGCTTTGCCGCCTCCTAGTACAGAATTCAAGCTCCTCGAGGCAAGGCAAACTCAGGGTGAAGGCCAGGGGCGTACTTTTCAACCAGCACCTCCTCTGTGGGGCACAACACTGCCGCCCGGCTACTCAGTCGTAGACTGAGAATACAGTCAATTTTTTCAAGTTTGGCTCCAAGGGAGATTTCTGGCTGTAGTTACCACTAGATGTCCCTGTCTTATGTCTGCAACTCTGAGTGGTATGTTTAAATCACAGACAACTACAGATTTTCAACTATCAAAAATAAAACCACTGAGGGAGAGACCTTTCTAAGTACAACCTTCTGACAATGCTAATGTTATTCAAAAATCCTTATTTTTAAAGTTGTTTAAGCCTATCATTGCTTTTAAAATTCTAGTGAAGGAATAATTGAAGACGGAAATTACTATGGAAGTTTATACCAAAGGGCTTATAGCTGTAGTAAAACTATATTCATCTTTATCCTACATAAAAGCATGTCAACCAGCCTGGCCAACATGGTGAAACTCTATCCCTACTAAAAATATAAAAATTAGCCGGGCATCATGGTGTGCACCTGTAATCCCAGCTACTCGGGAGACTGAGGCAGGAGAATCGCTTGAACCTGGGAGGTGGAGGTTGCAGTGAGCCGAGATCGTGCCACTGCACTCCAGCCTGGGCAACAAGAGTGAAACTCCATCTCAAAACAAAACAAAAAAAATGTTATGTCAAACATATCTGGAAACTACTTAGATGTAAGTATATTATAGGGAACTGGGAAAAGGACTGGGAAAAGACCAAAGTCTGGTGCATAGTGAGCTGAGCGATTGGCAGAGGTCAAGCTGCATGGGAATAAAAGCAGTCAGGGATGCAGATGGCTGAAATGTGCATTAAGGAGCTTTGAAAAATCCCACCTGTTTTTGTTTGTTTGTTTTGAGACGGAGTCTCGCTCTTGTCGCCCAGGCTGGAGTGCAATCCTAGTAGCTGGGATTACAGCTGCCCACGCCCATGCCCGGCTAATTTTTGTATTTTTAGTAGAGACAAGGTTTTGCCATGTTGGCCAGGCTGATCTTAAACACCTGACCTCAGGTGATCCACCCCCTAGGCCTCCCAAAGTGCTGGGATTATAGGCATGAGCCACTGTGCCTGGCCTCCACCTGTTTTTAAAGTGTATGTGTGCGCATGTGCTTCTGCTTTTTTTTAAAAAAAAAATTTTTTTAAGGCTGCATGCAGTGGCTCACACCTGTAATCACAACTCTTTGGGAGACTGAGGCAGGAGAATTTCCAGAGTCCAGGAGTTCAAGACCAACCTGGGCAAGATGGTGAGATCCTGTCTCTACAGAAGTTTAAAAATTAGCTGGGTGTAGTGGCATGTGCCTATAGTCCAAGCTACTCAGGAGGCTGAGGCTGCAGTCAGCTATGATCGTGCCACTACACTCCAGCCTGGGCCTACAGAGCAAGATCTCCTCTCTTTAAAAAAAATTTTTTTAATCAAAATAAATTGGTGTTTGGAGACCTCCTTGGGCCCTTACATCCCTGGCTGTAAACCCCAGGGACTCACCGCTTTCTTTCCCTGGCCCCTTGAAGTCCTTCCTCCAGGCCTGCCTAAAGTGTGGGCCAAGGTTTCCCCAGCTGTGTCCTTTTTTTGCCATCTGAGACTGTACATAGTTCTTTCAAATTTGAGAGACTTACTGTTGAGTCACAATTCATAAGTGATAGACAAGACAGCCTATCCAACCATGAATGAGAAAAGAGTTACAAAATTTACACTGAAGTCAGCCAGGCATGGTGGCTCTCACCTGTAATCCTAGCACTTTGGGAGGCCGAGGTGGGCGGATCACTTGAGGTCAGGAGTTCAAGACCAGCCGGGTCAACACAGTAAAACCCTGTGTCTACTAAAAGAATACAAAAATTAGCTGGGCCTGGTGGCGGGCACCTGTAATCCCAGCTACTTGGGAGGCTGAGGCAGGAGAATCACTTGAACCTAGGAGGCAGAGGTTACAGTGACCCAAAATCGTGCCACTGCACTCCAGCCTAGGCAGCAGAGCAAGATGTCGACTCAAAATAAAAATTTAGGCCGGGCGCGGTGGCTCAAGCCTGTAATCCCAGCACTTTGGGAGGCCGAGGCGGGCGGATCACAAGGTCAGGAGATCGAGACCACAGTGAAACCCCGTCTCTACTAAAAATACAAAAAATTAGCCGGGCGCGGTGGCGGGCGCCTGTAGTCCTAGCTACTCAGGAGGCTGAGGCAGGAGAATGGCGTAAACCCAGGAGGCGGAGCTTGCAGTGAGCCGAGATCGCGCCACTGCACTCCAGCCTGGGCAACAGCGTGAGACTCCGTCTCAAAAAATAAATAAATAAATAAATAAATAAAAATTAAAAAAAAAAAAGAAAAATGGCCAGGCGCAGTGGCTCATACCTGTAATCTCATCACTTTGGGAGGCCGAGGAGCGTGGATCACCTGAGGTCAGGAGTTTGAGACCAGCCTGGCCAACATGGCAAAACCCCATCTCTACTAAATATACAAAAACGAGCTGGGCCTGGTGGCACGCACCTGTAATCCCAGCTACTTGGGAGGCTGAGGAAGGAGAATCGCTTGAACCTGGGGGCGGAGGGTGCAGTGAGCCGAGATCATGCCACTGCACTCCAGCCTGGCAACAGAGTGAGACTCTGTCTAAAAACAAAACAAAACAAAAAATACCAAAGTTGCCAGGCACGGTGTCTCACGCCTGTAATCCCAACACTTTGGGAGGCCAAGGCTGGCGGATCAAAGAAATTAGCCGGGTATGGTGGTGGGCACCTGTAGTCCCAGCTACTCTGGAGGCTGGGGCAGGAGAGTGGTGTGTGAACCGGGAGGCAGAGCTTGCAGTGAGCTGAGATCGCGCCACTGCACTGCAGCCTGGGCGACAGAGCGAGACTCCGTCTCAAAAAAAAAAAAAACAAAAAACCACCAAAGTAGTTCTGGAAAGGGACTCTGCTGGGTAGTACCTTTCATGACTGCTAAAAAACAAAGCCTTCTTTGGATTTCTACCTTTCCTTTTTTTTTTTTTTTTTTTTTTTTGTCCTGAAAGAGGGTCTCACTCTGTCACCCCAGCTGGAGTGCAGTGGCACAGTCATGGCCACAAGTCACTGAAACCTCAGTCTTGACTTCCTGGGCTCAAGCCATCCTCCTGCCTCAGCGCAGGTAGCTGAAACTACAGGCACGTGCCATTACACCCAGCTAATTTTTGTTTTTTGGTTTTTTTTTTTTTGAGCCAGAGTCTCGCTTTGTCGCCCAGGCTGGAGTGCAGTGGCCGGATCTCGGCTCACTGCAAGCTCCACCTCCCGGGTTTACGCCATTCTCCTGCCTCAGCCTCCCAAGTAGCTGGGACTACAGGCGCCCGCCACCTCACCCGGCTAGTTTTTTGTATTTTTTAGTAGAGACGGGGTTTCACCGGGTTAGCCAGGATGGTCTCGATCTCCTGACCTCGTGATCCGCCCGTCTCGGCCTCCCAAAGTGCTGGGATTACAGGCTTGAGCCACCGCCCCCGGCCGTATTTTTTTTTTAGAGACAGGGTTTCCCCATGTTGCCCAGGCTGGCCTTTTTTTTTTCTCCCCATTTATTTGTAGAGATGGTGTCGCCATGTTGCCCGGAGCTGGTCTTAAGCTCCTGGGCTCAGATAATCCTCCCACAACACTGCAAATACAGGCATGAGCCAAGGTGCCTGGCCCCTATCCTTCCTTTTCTGAGGGGGAAGAGAGTCAACTACAGGCTCCCTAGTCTACCGGAGCCTTCTCCCTTGAGGAATGTTTCATCTCAGCAGAGGAGAGGGTGTAACTTACATCTCTAAGGCCTTTGGTTTCCCAATTCCTCTGCCTGATCCTGGAAAAGTTTCCCCCTAGTCATTTCTTCACTTGGGAATTGATTGTTTACATTAGTAAATTCTTCAGCACACATAACGCCTAAAGCTCTGTTTTGAATATTGAACTTCCCTAGGGCATCTAAATGTTTTGCAGTATACACATGGTATTGTTGGAAGCCATCCAAAGACTACCTGTATTTGCATTCCTATTTAAAGGAATATGAAAGGACTCTAAATAAAAATATGAATGATCTGTGTATCTTTTTCGTTTTTGTTTTGTTTTTGTTTTTGTTTTTTGAGACGGGGTCTCGCTATGTCACCCAAGCTGGAATGCAGTGGCACGATCTTGGCTCACTGCAGCCTCCATCTCCCAGCTTCAAGCAATTCTCCTGGCTCAACCTCCTCAGTAGCTGGGATTACAGGCCTGCGCCACCACACCTGGCTAATTTTTTTTGTATTTTTAGTAGAGAGGGGGTTTCACCATATTGACCAGGCTGGTTTCAAACTCCTGACCTCATGATCCACCCGTCTTGGCCTCCCAAAATGCTGGGATTACAGGCATGAGCCACCACGCCCAACCACTTGTTTTGGTTTTTTTTGAGACGGAGTTTCACTCTTGTTGTCCAAGCTGGAGTGCAATGGCTTGATCTCGGCTCACTGCAACCTCTGCCTCCCATGTTCAAGCGTTTCTCCTGCCTCAGCCTCCTGAGTAGCTGGGATTACAAGCGTGCACCACCATGCCCGACTAAGTTTTTTGTATTTTTAGTAGAAACAGGGTTTCACCATATTAACCAGGCTGGTCTTGAACTCCTGACCTCAGGTGATCCGCCCGCCTTGGCCTCCCAAAGTGCTGGGATTACATGTGTGAGCCATCATGCCCGACCCTGTGTATCTTTTTTATTTTTTTTTATTTTTTTTATTTTTTTTTTTTTTTGAGACGGAGTCTGGCTCTGTCACCCAGGCTGGAGTGCAGTGGCACGATCTCGGCTCACTGCAAGCTCCGCCTCCCGGGTTTACGCCATTCTCCTGCCTCAGCCTCCCGAGTAGCTGGGACTACAGGCGCCCGCCACCTCGCCCGGCTAGTTTTTTGTATTTTTTAGTAGAGACGGGGTTTCACCGTGTTAGCCAGGATGGTCTCGATCTCCTGACCTCGTGATCCGCCTGTCTCGGCCTCCCAAAGTGCTGGGATTACAGGCTTGAGCCACCGCGCCCGGCCCTTGTGTATCTTTTTTAAAGAAAAGAAAAACAGTCACATCTACTCTTCCCTTTATGCTGTCAAAGGGATGCTAGTTTTTATGCTTGATATTTTTACAAAATTTCATATTTTTCACATGATTATTTCTACGTAGCCTTCTTGAAATACACATTGATAGCAGCACAGTAATTAGTAAAATCTGTTTTGCTACAAATTTCTGTTTAAATGGCTTTTTTTTTTTTTTTTTTTCCTTTTTTTTTTGAGACAGAGTCTCCTTCTGTCACCCAGACTGGAGTGCAGTGGTGCAATCTCGGCTCACTGCTACCTCCGCCTCCCGGTTTCAAGTAATTCTCCCTGCCTCAGCCTCCCGAGTAGCTGGGATTACAGGTGCCCACCACCACACCCAGCTAATTTTTGTATGTTTTAGTAGAGACAGGATTTCGCCATGTTGGCCAGGCTGGTCTTGAATGCCTGACCTCGGGTGATCCACCCTCCTCGGCTTCCCAAAGTGCTGGGATTACAGGTGTGAGCCACTGCATCCAGTTTTTCTATTTTTTAATGGAATGAAAAATGTTAAATTTAGAAGAGGATGGTATGCTGTTAATATTTTAGTATATTGAAAATATTGGCCAGGTGCAATGGCTCACACCTGTAATCCCAGCACTTTGAGATGCCAAAGTGGGTGAATCACCTGAGGTCAGGAGTTCGAGGCCAGCCTGGCCAACATGGCAAAACCCTGTCTCTACGAAAACTACAAAAAGTAGCCAGGTGTGGTGGCACATGCCTGTAATCCCAGATACTCGGGAGACTGAGGCAGGAGAATCACTTGAACCCGGGAGGCGGAGGTTGCCGTGGGCCGAGATCGCACCACTTCACTTCAGCCTGGGTGACAAGAGACTCCCATCTCATAAAAAAGAAAATAAAATATTTGTTAATAAAATGAACATGATTGCTAAAAGGGCCAAAGAAAGTTACAATCCAAAAAGTAGTATAATAAAAGAAAATTATAAATTCTAAAAGCATTCAAGGAAGCTGTCTTTAAATTTGAAATGCATTGTCTATAGAATATCCACTCAGTGGAAGATAACATATACCTTGTGATATGTGGATGTAGATCTCATTGATTTCTAATGATGCTTTAGAATTTGTTACCACTACTGAGAAGAGTTCTTGGGAACCTCTTCATTACTGCTGCTTGATCAGGGATGATGTTTCGGAAATGATAAAAGGAGTAGAGTCTAAAGTTATTAATATCATCATCAACTGCTTTAGGTGCCTTAGATAAATCACTTAACTTTTGGGACCTCAGTTTCCATATCTGTCAAATGGGACTAAATAAATCCACTTTATCTACCATACAGGATTGTTTTGATTCTCTAAAGGATCTTGCTATGGTGGCTTTGGCATTAGACAAACATTGTTTCAAATACGAACTCCACCACTTACCAACTACATGATATTGAGCAGGTTATTAACACCTCTAATCCTCAATCTTTTCCTGTAAAATGAGAATGAATGACAATCAAGTGAGAAAGAATCCCTGTAAAGCCCAGGAGCAGTGCTGATGTTGATGGTGGCATTTGATAAGGAACTCCTGGAGTTCTGTATAAAAAGAGAATACATAATATTTAATTTAACTTGGCCAGGCGCAGTGGCTCATGCCTGTAACCCCAACAATTTAGGAGGCCAAGGAGGGCTGATCACTTGAAGTCAGGAATTGGAGACCACCCTGGCCAACATGGTGAATCCCGTCTCTACTAAAAATACAAAAATTAACTAGGCGTGGTAGGGGGCACCTGTAGTCCCAGCTACTCGGGAGGCTGAGACAGGAGAATCACTTAAACCCAGAAGCCGGAGGTTGCAGTGAGCCGAGATTGCACCATTGCACTCCAGCCTGGGTGACAGAGCGAGACTCCGTCTCAAAAAAAAAAAAAAAAAGTTAATTTAGCTTACTAGGAGAAAAACTGCTCTAAGAGTCTGTGAATTAAGATGTCACATTTCTTTAACATGAACTTTGTCTCTTGATTATTTCATCCCATTTTCATGAAACTTACTAACAATCAAGGATAGGAAGTGTTCTTGTTTCCTTTGTTTTTAAGCGTTCATTTTTTTCTTCAGGCTTTATGTTAACACCTGGACTGGCATTTACTCACCGATTTTTTTACTTGTTTCTTTCAGTGAGTGTGTCCGCTTGAAACCAACTGATATACAGCCTGACATCTTCAGCTATCTCTTACACTTGATGTACACTGGGAAGATGGCGCCTCAGCTCATCGACCCGGTTCGATTAGAACAGGGCATCAAGTTTCTGCACGCTTACCCGCTCATCCAGGAAGCCAGCCTCGCCAGCCAGGGAGCCTTTTCTCACCCTGACCAAGTTTTCCCGCTGGCCTCTTCATTGTATGGCATTCAGATTGCAGATCATCAGTTGAGACAAGCCACCAAGATTGCTTCAGCACCTGAAAAACTCGGGCGAGATCCACGGCCACAGACCTCCAGGATAAGCCAGGAGCAGGTCCCTGAGACCTCACAGCTCTCCCAGCTGACTTCAAATCTGGCCCAGGTGAATCGGACAAATATGACTCCCTCAGACCCCCTGCAGACCTCGCTGTCTCCAGAACTTGTTTCCACTCCTGTTCCTCCCCCTCCTCCCGGGGAGGAGACCAATCTGGAAGCATCTTCCTCCGATGAGCAGCCTGCGCCCCTCACAATAGCCCACGTCAAGCCGAGCATCATGAAGAGGAATGGGAGCTTTCCAAAGTACTATGCCTGCCACCTGTGTGGCCGGCGCTTCACTCTCCGGAGCAGCTTACGTGAACACCTCCAGATCCACACAGGAGTACCTTTCACATCCGGCCACCAGGGAGAAAGCCGCGTCCCCCTGACTCTCTGTAGCAATGCAGCTGACCTCGGGAAAGATGCCATGGAAGTGCCTGAAGCCGGGATGATAAGTGACAGTGAGCTGCAGCACATCTCTGATTCTCCCATCATCGATGGGCAGCAGCAGTCGGAAACCCCACCCCCCTCAGACATTGCTGACATTGACAACCTGGAGCAGGCCGACCAGGAGAGGGAGGTGAAGAGGCGGAAGTACGAGTGCACAATATGTGGACGCAAATTTATCCAGAAAAGCCACTGGAGGGAACACATGTACATACACACCGGGAAGCCTTTCAAGTGCAGCACTTGTGACAAAAGCTTTTGCAGGGCCAACCAGGCTGCCCGCCACGTGTGCCTCAACCAGAGCATCGACACTTACACCATGGTGGACAAACAGACTCTGGAACTCTGCACATTTGAGGAAGGGAGTCAGATGGACAACATGCTGGTGCAAACAAACAAACCCTACAAATGCAACTTGTGTGACAAAACATTCTCCACTCCCAATGAGGTTGTTAAACATTCATGCCAAAACCAGAACTCAGACGTTTTTGCCCTAGACGAAGGGCGATCCATTCTCCTGGGCAGTGGGGACTCGGAAGTAACGGAGCCTGACCACCCAGTGTTAGCTTCCATCAAAAAGGAACAGGAAACCGTCTTACTAGACTGAATGTCACTTACCTTTTTAAAAAACTCATTTTTACAAAGACTATCTTCCCTCCCTTCCCTGAATTCAGAACTGTAGTTCTCCATGGCATGATACAAACAGGTCCTTGTTCCCTTCTCCTCTTCCCTTTTTCCCCACATCCCAGCCCCACCTCTGTAAAGGCTTTGTGCATTATAAACCTGGAATGTATCGACTTTCATTCAGGGGATATTGGAAAGATAATGGTCATTATACTTATAAACTCAAATTTTGAGAGGTTTTAGATTATTTAAAAGCATACTTGGAACTAATGAAGGGTATTAAATAAAACAACTGGAATCCAATTTGGTAAGCTAAAATTATGACTTTCCCTGGGTAAAAAGTCTTCTCAGAAAAACAATGTCAGAAAATACAGTGTGCTTCTTAGAGATACAGCTGGGCTCTGTACTATGCAAAATCTAGAAGGTGTGGGGAAACTTTAAACCCAAGAAAACGTTCTTAGTATTCATCCTCCAGGTGTCTTACTTCAGAATGCATCCTTTGAGATTATGTCCACTTAAGAAAAATCATCAGTTAAGAAATCTACTTCAACAAAACACAAAGCAGAAAAAGTAATAATGTGATGGCAATCTTAATTTTTGGGTACAACATGACAAGCTGTGAGTTTGTGTGTTTGTAAGAGAAAAATGTGTGGGTACTTGCTATAAACAGGTGAATTAATGCACATCCTTATCTCATTGCTGGCTTCTTTCCAAGTTGAGCAACAACAAAATGCTGTATTTGAGTTTCTGACAAATGTGTTTTAAAAATCAAATTTGAATGTACTATTCTATAAATTGTCTTTCTGAACAGAACATGACATGCCATTTTCTAGCAGCTGCCAGTGATAATTTGTTTTACACTAACTTTTAAATCAGTGTGTATACTGCAGGGAAAAGGATATAGGAATATTCATCTTACAGGGGAATTTGTGACCAGAAGATGTAGTAACTTTAATGACTGAAAAAGTCAATGCTGATGGTTTACTGGCAACATTAATTGAAGCATCAAAAATAAATGGCAAAGAGAAATCAGGACAAAAAATCTAATTGCTGTTTGGGAAAAAACTTGATTTTGGTGTTTATTCTCCAGGTTTTTGGTTGTTTTTTTCTTTCTTTCTTTTTTAATGCCTGAAATTTTCTCCATTGGCCCAAAAGCAGTAAAAATTGTTCATTAATCTTCCCTTAGGCCAATAAAAGAAGGGCCTCACAGGACAAAACAGGAGCCAGAAGTAAGGACTGAAGGGGAAGGGGAGAATAGCTAATAGATATACTATATGTACATGTTAAAAACTGAATATCCCATCATCCTATTTCATGTATAGTTGAGTTCTCAAATTTGTAAGTTTTTATACATCCTTTCATTGAATAAACGTTTAATTAAATGAGCATATGATGTCATCTCTGCGTCTTTGGCTACCCGGAGAGATACAGGAAGGGAATGTATAGTATAGCAGTGCTTGAGGAGTCGTTTTCTTTCTTTTGTTTTGAGATGGAGTCTTGCTCTGTTGCCCAGGCTGGAGTGCAATGGTGTGATCTCAGCTCACTGCAACCTCCACCTCCTGAATTCGAGAGATTCTCCTGCCTCAGCCTCCCGAGTAACTGGGATTACAGGCGCCTGCAACCATGCCCGGCTAATTTTTGTATTTTTTAGTAGAGACAGGGTTTCACTGTGTTGGTCAGGCTAGTCTCGAACTTCTGACCTCAGCTGATCTACCCGCCTCAGCCTCCCAAAGTGCTGGGATTACAGGTGTGAGCCACCGCGCCTGGCAAGGAGTCGTTTTCTGCAGAACTTTGGGCAATTGCTCTAACCTCAGTGGCATTTTCCACACTTGTAAAATGAAGATGTTGATAACTGCTTTGTATTATAAGATTGTGAGAATCAAATGAGTGAACTCTGCGAAGATGCTGTGATCATCTTGCCCCAACTTTTTATTTTATCTATTTTATTATTTTATTTTATTTTATGTTTTATTTTATTTTATTTTTTATTTTATTTTAATTTGGGACAGTCTTGCTCTGTCGCCCAGACTGGAGTGCAGTGGCACAATCTTGGCTCACTGGAACGTCTGCCTCCCAAGATTCAAGTGATTCTTGTACTTAAGCCTCCTGAGTAGCTGGGATTACTGGCGTGCGCCACCACGCCCAGCTAATTTTTGTATTTTTAGTAGAGACAGGGTTTCACCATGTTGGCCAGGCTAGTCTTGAACTCCTAATCTCAGGTGATCTGCCCACCTCAGCCTCCCAAAGTTACAGGTGTGAGGCACTGTGCACGGCCACCTCAATTTTCTTTTACAGGGAAAAAAAAAGGGAGGCCAGGAGATGTTTACCTAAAGATGACACAAATTTGAGTAGCAATATAACCTTTGATTATTAAATATTAAGTGGTGGCCAGGCGCGGTGGTTCACTTCTGTAATCCCAGCACTTTGGGAGGCTGAGGCGGGCAGATCACGAGGTCAGGAGATCAAGACCATCCTAGGTAACATGGTGAAACCCCCACCTCTACTAAAAATACAAAAAATTAGTCGGCCGTGGTGGTGCGCGCCTGTAGTTCCAGCTACTTGGTAGGCTGAGGCAAGAGAACCACTTGAACCGAGGAGGCAGAAGTTGCATTGAGCCGAGATCATGCCACTGCACTCCAGCCTGGGTGACAGAGCGAGGCTTTGTCTAAAAAATATATATACATATATATAAAATATAGACATTATAGATATATATAATAGATATACACACATATAATGGTTTCCACTCATTACGTCTTTTTTTCTTTTCTTTTTTTTTTTTTTTTTTGAGACGGAGTCTCGCTCTGTCGCCCAGGCTGGAGTGCAGTGGCGCGATCTCCGCTCACTGCAAGCTCCGCCTCCGGGTTCACGCCATTCTCCTGCCTCAGCCTCCCCAGTAGCTGGGACTACAGGCCCCCACCACCACGCCTGGCCAGTTTTTTGTATTTTTAGTAGAGACGGGGTTTCACCGTGTTAGCCAGGATGGTCTGGATCTCCCGACCTCGTGATCCACCCGCCTCGGCCTCCCAAAGTGCTGGGATTATAGGCATGAGCCGCTGCGCCTGGCCTTACGTCTTTTTTAATAAAAGACACATCTCTGAAATGACAGCCTTGTGCCAAGCTGACTTTTCTGAATATCTGTCAGAGGGTAAATGAAGGTGTACCCCTGCAGCCCTCCATGACACCCCCATGCAGCCATGAAAGGGCACGAGGTGCAGCCAAAGTGCAGGGTCTTGGAGACCAGAAAGTCACAGGGATCACAAGGGACAGTGGTGGGTGAGGGTAAGATACCAGCCAGCCCCAGTTCAGCTCCACAAGTTGATGGAGGGGGAGGGCGAGCATTGTGTTCGTCTACTAATCAACTGTAGAATGCAGGGTCTTCTGGAAACAGCTTGTGACCACCTCCTCCACCAAGGCAGTCCTGCAAAACTCCAGGTTCCTCCCTAAGAGCTGGCTATAGATACTGAAGCCCACCCACCCCACCCTGGAATGCCCAGTGCCTATTCCAGTCCCAAGGGGGGATAAATTTAGCAACCTATTCTGAGTTTTGGATGGTACTAATTTAAACAAGCTTTGGAAATGTCATTTGATGACATAAGCAAAATTAAACTGAGCTGTCCTTCTTCTGGTTCTACCTCTTATTAACAGCACTGGTGCTATTACGTTTCCTCTTATAAAGAAAACAATCAAAAGTGGCTCACTCATTCAACAGATGTTGCTAAAAAATAGATTGTATAAAGAACTATAGAGTTTTTACCATAGGAAATATGGTTTTAGTGGGAAGAAAGCACCGCCATAAAAAGTAGCTTTGGCTAATGATTTAAGAATGGAGAGTAGGCCGGGCGCGGTGGCTCAAGCCTGTAATCCCAGCACTTTGGGAGGCCGAGACGGGCGGATCACGAGGTCAGGAGATCGAGACCATCCTGGCTAACACCATGAAACCCCGTCTCTACTAAAAATACAAAAAACTAGCCGGGCGAGGTGGCGGGCGCCTGTAGTCCCAGCTACTCCGGAGGCTGAGGCAGGAGAATGGCGTAAACCCGGGAGGCAGAGCTTGCAGTGAGCTGAGATCCGGCCACTGCACTCCAGCCCGGGCTACAGAGCAAGACTCCGTCTCAAAAAAAAAAAAAAAAAAAGAATGGAGAGTAAAGTGGACCTCAACCTTCTCCTTGTTACAGGTGCTAGCCATTGATGGTTTTGAAATTTCACCCTGCAAGAAAAGGAAGACCTGAAGCATCCAAATGAATCCTTCAGTTCAAAATTTCAGGTCTCAGTCACACATTTCAGGCAAAAGACAACATTGCTATGTTTAAGAAGATATAGGCAACTGGCCGGGCACAGTGGCCCACGCCTGTAATCACAGCACTTTGGGAGGCTGGGGTGGGTGAATCACGAGGTTTGGAGTTCAAGACCTAGCCTGGCCAACACGGTAAAACCCCGTCTCTACTAAAAATACAAAAATTAGCCATGCGTGGTGGTGCGCACCTGTAATCCCAGCTACTCAGGAGGCTGAGGCAGGAGAATTGCTTGAACCTGGGAGGTGGAGGTTGCGGTGAGCCGAGATCACACCACTGCACTCCAGCCTGGGCGACAGAGCAAGACTCTGTCTCAAAAAAAAAAAAAAAAAGATATAGGCTCTTAAGGAAAAATGGTTGGAGAGGGTGATACATACGGGGTACCTCCTCCTGCAATTTGGCTGGGGATTATGATGGGAAAGGGGAAGCCCTGTTTTCACTGTTCACTAGGAGTGAATTCTAAGACAAAATTATTTGTAGGCTGTGCATGGTGGCTCATGCCTGTAATGCCAAGACTTTGGGAGGCCAAGGCTGGCGGATCAGTTGAAGTCAGGAGTTCAAGACCAGCCTGGCCAACATGGTGAAATTCCATCTCTACTGAAAATAAAAAAATTAGCTAGATGTGGTGGCATGCACCTGGAGTCCCAGCTACTCAGGAGGCTGATTCATGAGAATCGCTTGAACCCAGGAGGCAGAGGTTGTAGGGAGCTGAGACTGTGCCACTGTGCTCCAGTCTGGGTGACAGAGCGAGACCCTGTCTAAAAAAAAAGATTATTTGTAGGTAGAGTGTAGTTTATTGTAATAGAATGCAACTTGTTCTCAAGTTGACATTTGCATCTTCATGACAAATTTCAGAACACTCCAAATATTTAAATTGATTTTTACTTCGTTTTATTCCTCCATTTTGATCTAGAGCAATGAATTGCTCTACAGCATTTGCAGGAAAGCAAGATTTAAGGTTAGAAGTCTTTAAACAAATAAAAAGTTGATTATCTAAAGATACAGATTAATTAATCTGCCTTTTCTAGAACTAGCTCCTTTAACATAACAGTAAGAATATTGACTGAACTATTAGCAGATCTCTAAATAAGATAAAAACTAGGCTGTGACAATTTTTAGTGTGAAAAAAAAAATGGACCAGGATGAAATTATATTATTTGGTTTTGTTCTCAGGCAGATCAAAGTATTTCTGAACATAAAAAAGTTATTCAATGTATGAATCAAGCTTATGCTATTCTCTGGAAAATGTGCAATACCCACCCTGCTGAAATTCCCTTGCTGTTGGGAAGATGGATCCTTGTGAAGAATGCACTGTCAACTGAAAGGCTGAATAGGAGGGAAGGCAGAGACCGTACTGGGTGTCTGCCTGCTATGCCTGCTATGTGCTCTCATTTACTCCTTTTTTTTTTTTTTTTTTTTTTTTTTTGAGGCAGAATCTTGCTTTGTTGCCCAGACTAGAGTGCAGTGGTGCAACCTCAGCTCACTGCAACCTCCACCTTCTGGTTTTAAGCGATTCTCATGCCTCAGCCTCTGGGGTAGCTAGGATTACAGGCGTGTACCGCAATGCCCGGCTAATTTTTCTATTTTCATTAGAGAAAGGGTTTCGCCATGTTGGCCAGGCTGGTCTCAAACTTCTGGCCTCAAGTGATTTGCCCACCTCAGCCTCCCAAATTGCTGCGATTACAGGCATGAGCCACCACATGCACCCGGCCTCATTGACTCCTAAGAGTCCTGTCAAACATGTCTCCTGTTTTTTTAGATGAGAAAACTGAGGCCCAGAGAGGCTAAATAACTTTTCTGAGGTTACCCAGACAAATAGAAACAGCCAGGATTCAATTCCCCATGTGACTCACTCGAAAAACAATGCTCTTTCTATTACTTCCCAATGTTATTAACACCCAATATATAAGGTTTGAGCAGTACTAGGAAATTAACAGATCCCGTGGCCAGGCGCCGTGGCTCACGTCTGTTATCCTAGCACTTTGGGAGGCCAAGGTGGACAGATCACTTGAGCCCAGGAATTTGAGACTAGCCTGGGCAACATAGTGAGACCCTGTCCCTACAAAAAAGAAACACAATTAGCTGTGTGTGGTGGTGCGTGCCTGTGGTCCCAGTTATTCAGGAGGCTGAGGTGGGAGGATTGCTTGAGGCTGGGAGGTCTCAAGGCTGCAGTGAGCCATGATCGAACCACTGCACTCCAGCCTGGGCAACAGAGTGAGACCCTATTTCAAAAAAAAAAAAAAGAGAGAGAAATAAAAAGAAAAAAGGCAATTACCTTGTGCAATTGACAAGCCTTTCATTTTGCCAAAAAAAAAAGCAAGCTCTGGGCAAAAAGTGCAAGGCATGGCTTTTCTTGTTCATCTGGCCTACTTTCTTGTGTTTGGCTTTAGATCTAGTTTTGTCCAAATTATACTAAAAAGGAAAAAATATTTTCCCAAATATGCAAGCATTTCTATGAGCTAGAAGCAATGGTGGCAGAGGAAAAGGGAAAGGAAAAACGTTTTTACCTGTTAACCTCTTTATTCTGTCATTAATGAAATTCACTTATTATAGCCTTTTTATAGCTTTATATTACCACAATGGTCCTCAAACTTCAGTGCAACAGAATCTCCCAGAGGGCTTGATGAAACAGATAGCCAGCCCTGCCCCTGCAATGTCTCATTCAGTGGGTGTGGTGTAGGGCCAAGAATTTCCTGCAGATTCCTGGGTGGTGCTGCTGCCGGAAGCCATACTTTGAACAGCACAGTGTGACTAGATCGCTTCTACTATGATGCAACTCCCCTGTCTTGGCTCTACTTGCTTCTCAGAATTCTAATAAGCAGAGGAGCTCATGAAGGGCTATGAGGGAATTTGTGCCGACTGTGGCATGATTCTTCTTTTGTAGCAAGGCGTTCCTTAATGAGATGTGGGCAAGGTGCAGATCTGTGTGTGGACCCTTAGAAGAAGTGTGTTTGGGAAGCTCTGGGATTTATTCTAAACCTCCCTGTCTTCATTCCCAATGCCTTCGTAATCTGTCAGTACAGAATAAAATGTAGTGGAAAGTAACAAATACCCTAAATTATTTTTAAAGAGGTCACCTGTACGCTCTTCCTTATTATAAGGAAGACAAGGATCCTGATGAAAAGATGAAATGATATTAGGTAATTTGCCAAAATCACACAACTTAATTTTTTTCAAACAGGGTCTCGCTCTGTGCAGTAGTGTGAACATGGATTCACTGCAGCCTTGACCCCCTTAGGCTCAAATGAGCCTCCTGCCTCAGCCTCCAGAGTGGCTGGGACTGCAGGTACACCCCACCACACCCGGCTTTTTTTTTTTTTTTTTTTTCATTTTTTGTAGAGACAGGGTCTCACTATGTTGCCTAGGCTGGCCTCGAACTCCTGAGCTCAAGTGATCCTCCCACCTTGGCACAGTGCTGGGATTACAGGCTGAGCCACGGTGCCTGACCTTCACACAGCTTCTTAGTGGTAATTACAGAGTTAAGGCTGCCCAATTCCAGGGCCCTTTCTGCTACCATCACACTGTGTAAGAAACTTCCTAGCATTTTGCCGTTTCTATTTTTTTTCTGTCTTTTTTTTTTTTTAAATGAAAATGGACTAAAGAATTTTTTTCTCTTTCCAATTAGGTAAGAGATACCCACAAGCAAAGGTCTGAAGGCAGCCAGCCAGAGAGAGCCAAGATACGGAAACATACACAACCTGGGGAGACAGGAGTGATCTGGAAGAGAATGCAGGTTTGACCCCCTCCCAACTCCAGTCCCTCCTCCCAACTTGTCCCTCCCTCCCTCTGGAGATGTGCTAGCAGGCAACAAATGCCCAAAGGCAACAGGGAGAGGAAAGAAATGTGCCTCACACACAAAGTGGACTTTAGCTTCTAAATAAGAGCATGTCTGAATACAATGTAGAATTGGGCAATTTTTTTTTGAGACAGAGTTTTGCTCTTCTTGCCCAGGCTGGAGTGCAACGCTGCGATCTCGGCTCACTGCAACCTCTGCCTCCCGGGTTCTAGCGATTCTCCTGCCTCAGCCTCCCCAGGAGCTGGGATTACAGGCATGCGCCACCATGACTGTCTAATTTTGTACTTCTAGTAGAGACAGGGTTTCTCCATGTTGGTCAGGCTGGTCTCAAACTCCTGATCTCAGGTGATCCGCCCGCCTCGGCCTCCCAAAGTGCTGGGATTACTAGCATGAGCCACCGCACCCGGCCGTCTTGTGCAATTTTAAGGAAGATCAGTCCCATTATTCTGAATCTACCAAAATATTCAGGAAGACAGTAGCAGTCATCAGCAGTCACTAAGTTGCTTCTGGAGGAAAGTTTTATCAAAATCTGTCTTTCTCTTGCAGTTACCAATATTAATGCTTTATGGTACATTTTGCTTCCTCGTTTACAAAGCACTTTCACAATGGGAAAATCTTGTGACGTACAGTCTTTAGTTACACATTCTGAAATGAGGAATGGCTGAGACAGGGCAGGTGAACTCTTTCTCAGTCACCAAGCTGAAGTTTGCACATGAGATATTAAGAAACGATGCAAACATCTTGTGGATTGTCTTCTATGTGTTTCTAAGGACACAGAGAAGGCAAAAGAATTGTTGTTGTCTCTCTGGCCCGAATTGTTTGTGAGACCCGTATACTGAGCTGCCAACTCCACTGACCCTTGGATATCTCTCAGGCTTCTCAAATTGCCCCACGCTTATGTCAGTATGTGCCTCCATATCCAGGTTGGCAATCCGGAAACTTCATTCTTCACCCCACAGTTCCCACAGCAGATAATCAGGTATCACGCCCTGTCAATGTGCCTCCTAACAGCTGTTGATCTCACCCACGGATCTCCAGCCAAACTGCTCCTACTTTAATATAGGCCATTATCAGTTCTTGTCTGGATTATCCTCTTTTTTTAAAACTTTTATTAATTGTATTATTTTTTTTTTAGAGATGGGGTCTCCCTATGTTGGTTAGGCTGATCTCGAGCTCCTAGGCTCAAGTGATCCTCCCACCTCAGCCTCCTGCGTAGCTGGGACTACAGGTGCATCCCACCACACCCAGCTTGCCTGGATTATTCTAACAGTGTGTAAGTTAACCTCTTCTCAACCTCCAGGCCTCAATTCTCTGCAAGCTAGATGCACTGACATTTTAGGGAGAAACATCTGTCTCATGCAGGGCTGTTCTGTGCCATGCAGGATGTCAAACATCTGTGGCCGTAACTCATTACATACCATAACACCCTAGCCATTGTGGTAACCAGACACGTGGCAGCACATTGGAGGTGGAGAGTGGGATGTTTCACTAGCCCGACACTGAGGATCGCTACGGTAAGAGGATTGCCTCTTTTCCCTACTAAATTATTTCAATGACTTTGTAGGATAAATCTCACATCTTAAAATGCCCCCCTGGCCATCTCTGCAGTATCTTTTCTATAGTCTTTAAGAAGGACCTAGTTATGTTTAGATTTCAAATACTAGAGGCAATCCCATCTGCTTTTCTGGGAATTAGGTAAGCCTCCGAGGCTCACAGGGATAAGTAGGACCAAGCACAATGTGGTTTTAAAATTAGCCTTATTTAGAGTATTGCCTCTTTGTTCATTACTTATACCTAGTTATTTGAGATTATTGAAACAAATAGAAAAAGGAAGCACAGGGTTAAGAATTAGCACTGGGCTTTAGTATTCAATATTCTTTTGTGGGCACATTATACTTAGGTCCTCATTTCATCGTTTAGGAATTGTTACTCTACCTCTGGTCTCTAAACATAGGGGTTACACTTAGTGAAGCCTCTCTTGAAGGTTACATGTTAAGCTACACTTCTCCTGTTAAAACTTTTAATGTCGACAGGGTGGGGTGGTTCACGCCTGTAATCCCAGCATTTTGGGAGGCCGAGGTGGGCAGATCACGAGATCAGGAGATCGAGACCATCCTGGCTAACACGGTGAAACCCCGTCTCTACTAAAACTACAAAAAATTAGCCGGGCGCGGTGGCGGGTGCCTGTAGTCCCAGCTACTCGGGAGGCTGAGGCAGGAGAATGGTGTGAACCTGGGAGGTGGAGCTTGCAGTGAGCCGAGATCGTGCCACTGCACTCCAGCCTGGGCGACGAGGGGGACTCCATCTCAAAAAAAAAAAAAAAAAAAGAACAAAAAAAACTTTTAATATCAACAAGTGATAGAAGAAGAATATGCACAGTTGCAAGATGACCTCACTCATAACTGTAATACTACAGTAAAGCTGTCTCACACATGTAATCCCAACACTTTGGGAGGCTAAGGCAGGAGGATGGCTTGACTCTAGGAGTTGGAGACCACTAGCCTAGGCAACATAGGGAGACCCTGTCTTTACAAAATATAAAAAAATTTCCGGGCATGGTGGGGCACGCCTGGGGGTGTTGTAGAGGCTGAGGTGGGAGGATTGCTTGAGCCAAGGAGGAGGAGGCTGCAGTGAGCCATGATCACATCACTGCACTCCCACCTGGGTGACAGAGTGAGACCCTTTCTCAAATAAACAAATCATGATTATTTTCACCGCCATGCTATCTTCAAACCCTCGTTAGCTTAGCCAAACCTGTGTTATCACTTCAAAGTCTCAGCTTTCTCATATTAAATGAAGGGCTCAGCTTATTTTCCTAATTCCAATTATATAGGTTGGAGACAATAAGCAATCTGTTAGGAGAAGCTTGCATGTGTATCAAAGTTGTACCAGGTTGTCTGTGACCAGCAGATGCATTTCCAGAATCTCATTAGAAATGAACAGTCATGGCCGGGTGCAGTGGCTCATGCCTCTAATCCCAGCACTTTGGGAGGCTGTGGCGGGTGGATCAGTTGACGCCAGGAGTTCAAAACTAGCTTGGCTAACATGGCATAACTCCGTCTCTACTAAAAATGCAAAAATTAGCTGGGCATAGTAGTGGTCGCCTATAGTCCCAGCTACTCAGGAGGCTGAGGCATGAGAATTGTTTGAACCTGGGAGGTGGAGGTTGCAGTGAGCCTCAGTTGTACTACTGCACTCCAACCTGGGTGACGGAGTGAGACTCTGTCTCAAAAAAAAAAAAAAAGAAAAAAAAAACGAGCAGTCATGTTGTTTGACTGAAGTCATAAGTCTCTGATTCCAGAGAGCGTCCTGCCCCATGCCCGGAAGGAAGGAATTCGAGCTCAGAGAGACCAAGAAGAATCTAGACAGACAGGCCTTGCTGGGTTTCCCCACTAAGTCTGTTAGCATTAGATCATATCCTCTTTGTCCAATCATATTTCTCCACGTCCATACTTTGTTGAACCTATGCATTAAACTGAACAATTTCCCCTGCATTTTTGGGTCCTCATTCTGAAGGCTCCTTGGTACACGTGAATACAATTTGTATGACTTTGTTTTAAAAAAGAATAGGGCCAGGTGTGGTGGCGCATGCCTGTAATCCAAGCACTCTGGGAGGCTGAGGTGGGTGGATCACTTGCGTCCAGGAGTTTGAGACCAGCCTGAGCAACATACCAAAACCCCATCTCTATTAAACATGTATGTATATAATTCTTTATTCTTGACTAGGATTTCAAAATAAAAACATAGAATACACTTTGAGGGGCCAAGACAGGAGGATTGTTTTAGGTCAGGAGCTTGAGACCAGCCTGGGCAACATGACAAGGCCCCATCTCATGGTGGCACATGCCTGTAGTCCCAGCTACTCAGGAGATGGGAGGATCCCTTGAGCCCAGGAGTTCAAGGTTACACTGAGCTCTGATGGCATCACTGCATTCCAGCCTGGGTGACAGAGCCAGACTCCATCTCTGCAAAATATGAAATCAAAATAAAAATAAATGTTTAAAAGTTAAAGAAAAAAAGAAATAGTCGTGTAGATTTGAATTTATGTGTCACTGATTTTGTGTTCGGGTTCCAAGCTCTACTACTATCTGGGAATCCCTGAACTGCGTCCATTTCCTTTCTTACAGAGTTGGAGAAAGAGGTTCTAACTCTGGTTCTGGTTATTGGTTGGCATTTCAGAGAAGGTTTGTGTGACTATCCAAAAACTGGACATAAAACTTTATATTGGGGAGTCAGAGGTCAGCTAGAAGATTAATGAGATTCTAATTAAAGGAGCCCAGGACCTTTGATCATGAATAGAGATCTTTGTGGATTCACACCTATCCTAGATACATTCATTCCAAACTCTCACGATGCTCTATGAACAAAGGGTGCTAAGTAGTTCAAAGCAGAGCTTAAATGTATGATGAATATCACAACAGATAAGAGAAAAGCAATCAAAACTGAGTCAGAGTGAAATTACAGAAAGAAAATCCATGGCATTTAATTAGATTGCATTTTATTTAGATAAATGAAAATTGGCCCCAAACAGAACTAGGAATCAAATATTGTCTTGGACTAGAGGTAATTGCTAAGCTGGAAGCTTATATTGAAAACTAGTATTTCCAGCCCTTGACTATCTGTAGTTCCAAACATCAAAGGAAAATATTGGAACAATTTATCTATGTACAGAGAGGCAACTCATGGGTACCATAAGCAAAATAACCTGAGGGGGAACATTTGATATTACAAGAAGTGGCGAGAGTTTACAAGTCTTGCATTGCTTTCTATTGTACATGGCTCTGTAGTAATGCCAAAAATAACAAAATGTAGGCACTTGCTCTGACTTCTGCAGTTTACATTAGATTATTATGTACCTCATAAATTAACAGCAGCTTTAGAATTATAAAACGGTATTGTATTTCATGCTACTGTTGGTGCTCCTCTTGTTAAAATAATGTTCTCAACGGACACAGATATAGAGCTTGTACAGAAGTAACTCTGGGCACATCCAGATAGTACAAAAAGCAGTCATGAAGCAGCTACTCATGGAATCTCAACTGTGATAGCCAGCGAGCACCTGGCCACAGGTGGTAGGAAAAGACAAACACGGGTGGAATTTAAACAAAAACAGCAATTTCCCACAAACTACACAAATCTTTAATCTGTTCAAAACAGCACAGAATGTCTTCTTGTCATAGAAAGGAAGTCAGTATGAATTTGTTATAAATTGCTGTCATTTCCAAAACTCTTTAGTTGATGTTCAGAACTAGACACCAGCACTTGGATTTAAATCTCAGTTGGCACCCCCCCCCCAAAAATTATATATATATATCTCCAGGAGGATATATATATCTCAGAGGTTTTTTGAATTTGGGGATTTTAATAATGATGCATGGGTAGCTGTTATATATATCTGAGAATAACTCCTAAAAGATGACTTCCAACTATAAACAAGACTATACACTGCTATCATGACGTGTTTTACTAATATGGCCAATTATGTATGAAGTTAGATTTGTTAGCATAAAAGAAACTACTTTCAGTTTTAAAAGCAAACTTTCTTTCCATTAAAACTAGGCTTTCCAGCTAATCGGCAGTCAAAATTCAAATTCTCAAACTGCAGTACCAAGTCTGAGTAAAATCTAGAAAGCTATATGCCAGGCCAGTTCTATATGTCAAGAGTAGATAAGTGACACTGTTCTTTGTGTGACAAATTGTCTGACAAAACCCTTAATGCAGGCTGAGGCAGGAGAATCACTGGAACCCACGAAGTGGAGGTTGCGGTGAGCTGAGATCGTGCCATTGCACTCCAGCCTGGGCAACAAAAGCGAAACTCCGTCTCAAAAACAAACAAACAAACAAACAAAAAACAAACCCTTAATGTATGAGCATGACTCATCATTTTGACATTTAAAAAATTTTCCAAGATTATTTCAGGAAAGGCATTTTTACTATTAAGCCTTCTTAAAATTTCTTTCTAGAGACATTTGTTATTGTTTGAAACCAAAAATATTAACACAAAAAATTTGACATTTTCAGGAACTACCAGATGGTAGAATTGTAGCAAGAATGTCAATCTGAAAAGCTACTGGTTTATTTCAGGAAAAGCATCTCTGCCATTGCTTCCTCTGAACACACAACTCAAACCAGTGAAAAGGGCTTTCATGTAATGACTACATCAGAAAGTTCTAGCTTATCAATCCTTGTCTTCATCATTCTAATGTGGTACACATATATCCCAGGCTTCCTGGTATCTAATAAAACCAGCAAATCTAAGTGAAGCAAATATTTTATTTAAATCAGTCGTCAAATCACAACTTATCCAAATCAATGTGTTGCAACATTGTTCTTAAAAGAATGGCACAAATATGGCACAAACACAATCCAGTATTTATCAAAATACCATTTGTAAAGAACCTGACTTATTTCATGCTGTGTGTGAATGCAGTCCAGCATATAAGAGTACAATCAAAAACTTACAACAATTCTTTTCTTCATAACATATAAAACATTTCACTACTTTGCCTCAGGATTAAGCATACTTATCAGCCCAAACAACCAAAACAAGTAGGAAAAAGGATGTAAAGTTAATTTGCTACCAGAATATAACTTCTTTCGAACCTCCACTGGGTTAGAAAGAAAAAGTTCCCAATGGCAATAGAACATTCTGTATGTTTCAAAATGCTTTTTAGTTTTAGCACACCGTGCGTAATAGGAAAGTGACCAATTTCAGAGTGTCACTAAATATGGACCTCAATCATTAGTGAATTTTAAAGAATTGTACCTTGATCAGGAATGTTACTTCTAGGAAGCTCTGTTTTTCGCGGGTTATAACTGAGGCTTAAAGCTCCCCAAGGCTGCGCTATGGCACATGCCCCGTCATATACTGTGTGATACAAAAAGCATGTAGTATCCTGCACATTTCCTTAAACATTAAGAAAAAAATATACAATAGATACAGGAGGAGGATTACTTAAAACATACATATAAATACATAAAGAATGATACTCCAGTTTGAGAAGCAGAACTAGGTATTGCCAACTCCAGTTCCAGGTTAAGAATTTAGGACCGTAAATCAGAATTTATGTGGTTATCAAGGGAAAATAGTAGGTTGGTCTTGGGAAGAGGAAATGTTAAATGGCTCTAGCTCCTGATGAAGCCTCAGGATTGTCAGGGGCTCTCTAGAAATGACATCAGTTGATGTGCCTGCTCTCCAATTCTCGAAGTTCTGAAATACTGGTCTTCAGTCTCAGCAGCAGCGTTCATTTTCTTCTACTACTTGTCTTCACATTCTGGTCTTCCAAATAGACAATGAGTTTAACTGTAGGAGGAGGAGAATCAGCGTGAATAAAATCTCCTTTTTCTCTCTCATTTATTAACAACAGGATAGTTGTCAAAGTGACCTAATAATACCATAGTTTAACTACATTAAAGAAACAAAGATGGGGCCAGGCGCGGTGGCTCACGCCTGTAATCCCAGCACTTTGGGAGGCGAGGCGGGCGGATCATGAGGTAAAGAGATTGAGACCATCCTGGCCAACATGGTGAAACCCCGTCTCTACTAAAAATACAAAAACAAACAAACAAACAATAAACAAAGATAGGGCTGGGTGTGGTGACTCATGCCTGTAATCCCAGCACTTTGGGAGGCCAAGGCAGGCAGATCACTTGAGGTCAGGAGTTCGAGACCATCCTGGGGGAAACTCATCTCTACTAAAAATACAAAAATAAGCTGGGCATGGTGCATGTGTCTGTAATCCAGCTACTCGGGAGGCTGAGGCAGGAGGATTGCTTGAACCTGGGAGACTGAGGTTGCAGTGAGCCAAGACTGCGCCACTGCACTCCGGCCCAGGTGACAGAGTGAGACTCTGTCTCAAAAACAAAACAAAACAAAACGAAGATGGGTTGGGCACAGCGACTCACGACTGTAATCCTAGCACTTTGGCAGGCGGAGGCAGAAGGATTTCTTGAGGCCAGGAGTTTGAGACCAGCCTGGGCAACATAGCAAGATCCCTGTCTCTACAAAAAATTTAACAATTAGCCGGGAGTAGTGGCATGCGCCTGTGGTCCCAGCAGCTACTCAGGAGACAGAGGCAGAGGCAGGCGATTTGCTTTAGCCCAGGAGGTCAAGGCTGCAGCATTTCATGATTGCGCCACTGTATTCCACCCTGGGTGACACAGCAAGGCTCTCTCAAAAAACAAAACAAAGATAGGGCCGGGCGCAGTGGCTCACGCCTGTAATCCCAGCACTTTGGGAGGCCGAGGCGGGTGGATCACGAGGTCAGGAGATTGAGACCTCCTGGCTAACATGGTGAAAACCCGTCTCTACTAAAAATACAAAAAAATTAGCCGGGTGTGGTGGCGGGCGCCTGTAGTCCCAGGTACTCCGGAGGCTGAAGCAGGAGAATGGCGTGAACAGGAGGCGGAGCTTGCAGTGAGCCAAGATCACGCCACTGCACTCCAGCCTGGGTGACAGAGTGAAGCTCTGTCTCCAAAATAAAACAAAACAATACAAAACAACAACAACAACAAAAAAAAAACAAAGCTGGGGAGGGTCTTGTATTATGTTACACTGCCACAAAACTAGTGGCTGCAAGTAATGAACACAGTGAGGGTTGGTCATTATATGCACTGGAAAATTTTAAAAAATAGTTGTTACTACTGCTAGGGGGAAAAAATCCATTTTTTTGGCAGTTTAATATAAACACATTTTGGGGCACTAGTTTTTTTGTTTTTTTGTTTTTTAGATGGGGTCTCACTCTGTTGCCCAGGCTGGAGTACAGTGGTCCTATCTCGGCTCACGGCAACCTCTGCCTCCCAGGTTCAAGCAATTCTCCTGCCTCAGCCTCCCGAGTAGCTGGGATTACAGGCGCCAGCCACCACGCCCAGCTAATTTTTATATTTTTAGTAGAGATGAGTTTTCACTATGTTGGCCAGGCTGGTCTCGAACTCCTGACCTCAGGTGATCCACCTGCCTTGGCCTCCCAAAGTGCTGGCTGGGATTACAGGCATGAGCCACCATGCCCAGTTATTGGGGCATTAGTTATTTTTTTAAAAATTCAACAAGTTAGTTGAGTGAACACAATATATTTCTTATGCCTTTGGGTCAAACACGCACATGTGCACACACACGTGCCCTTTTATTTTCTTCTAAAGCAGTCACATTAGGGGGTAAAACAAGGCCATTCTTTTCATAATATCGATAAGACTAAATGGCATTTCAATGACCAAAAACCATGAAACTATCCTATATCTTTGAATCTAGTTGATAGTTATTTTCTTCAACTGAAGGTTCTACATGAAGGCATAATTATTTGCTCCCGATTCCTTATATAACAAATTTGCCATCTATTGGCATAAAAGAGAAAAATTGTCTTAGAAGAAAAAGAAGCTTACCTGCATGATGTTTTAAGATTCTGTAAGTTCGGACTTTGCAGATTCTCTCTCTTGTTTCTGTACCTCCTCCTGTGCTTGGGTTGTGATAGCTTTATCTGATTCACTGTGCACTTTTCCTTCCTGAAATTCTGCTTCCTGGGCATCTTCCTTCTCTTTTTGTTTTGGTCCATTTGTATCTGGGGACTCTTTGGTTAAGCCTCCTGAGGCATCAGTATCAACCAGGGCTGAGTTCTGGTTTTCAGGGTCATCGACATCACCATCTTTTTCATCTTCTTTTGGTTCAACTAGTGACTTCTCTATTCTTTCCGCTAACAAGGCATGACCATCATCTTCTGGCACAGACTTTGTTCCAGCTCCATCTCCCTCTTCCTCAGATGGGAGGATGACCTCTTCCAGCTGCTGATCATTTACAGTGGAACCTTCTATCTCAACAGTCATGGTCTTCTCTGAGGCTTCACTCATGTCTTTGGAAATATCAAAATGTGCTTGTCCCACTGCGGTTGACTCTGACTCCTCTTTGGCTGAAGCAATTTGTGTTTCATCCTGTGCAGAGGCCTGAGGTTCCTCTCCTTCTTTCTCTGTTTCCTGCCCAGCATCCTGGTTGTCAGCTTTTATCATGTGAGCTTGTGTCTGTAACTCAGACGTCAACATTTCGGTGGCTGTTTCTTCTGTACGTACAAACTGGTCAACGGCTGTCTGAATGATGTTTTGGACAAGTTTACTGCTTTTGGTCTCAAGCTCCAAAATCCCATTTTCAGGCTCTAAATCCTCCTCAATTGCTACACTCACTTTGACCTCCTGGCAAGCAACCTGCTCACTGACTTCATCTGACTTCCACTCCAGTGATGTGGTTTTCTCTCCTTCCAGGTCGGAACTTAAGCCTTTTTCGGTAGTGGCAGATACTATCACTGGTGTTGATTCTGCCCGACACTCAGGCCCTGCGGGCACAGCATCTTCCCCTGGATGAGCGGCAAAGTCTTCATTTTTTTCAGAGCATTTCTCTTCCAGAACTAAATGTGCACCTGTAGGCGCCAACGTTTCACCTGTTTCTAAAATGTTGACAGTTTCTCCTAAGACCTTTTCCTCCTCTGCAGCAGCTGTTAGAGTGAATGATGCCTCAGAGCTCTGAACTTGAATTTTGGTGCATGCTGCCTCCTCTTGACCTCGGCAGGGAGGAGGGCTTCCTTCCAAACTGCTGACTTCCTTTGCCCCGTCTATGATGGGCACATTCACTGTCTGGAGGAGTTGCTTACTGACCTCTTCAGATACGGTAACAGCTGTTTCGTGCTCAAGTTTCTCTTCATTCACATGGGTTGACTCTGCTTCCATTTTCTCCCTTTCGACTTGAATTACCATCTCTCTCTCCATGGGGGATGGAGCGGACTGAGCGTGACTCTGCAGTTCAAGGGCATCATCCTTTTTACATTCAGCTTCTTCTGTCCCTTCATCTTTAAGGGCAACTTTAGTGACCTTTTCCTGACTGACTGTTATGGCTGTGTCTACAGACCCCTCAAGTCCTTCGACAAATGGTACGTCTTCGGTTTTCTCATCAGCAAACTGGCCAGCCTCTTGAGTCTCCTCAGTTTTCGACAGAATGGGTACAGTTTCCACCGACACCCCTTTATCTGTATGCTCTAGAGTGTCTTCCATCTTTGATTGTTCTTTAGTTTCTTCCTGGAACACAAAACTGGAAGGTGCTGGAGGCCTCTCTTTCTGTGCAGGAACTGCCTCTGCTTCTGTGCCCCCTGACTGGGTACCAGATGCGACCTCATTCTCCTCATGGATCTCCACAGTCTTGTCTTTCTGGGTTGTGCCTGGCGTGTCAAAGTCTGCTACGGGGGTGCTTCCATCAGTCTCACTGTCTGTAGGGGTTTCCGCCGAGTCAGGGGGAATAGCCTGTTCCATCACCATCTCCTGTGATTTTACCCCAGCTAAGGTTTCAGCTTGACAAGTGGTGACAAGCTCACTGGACTCCATGGTCTCTGTGACTTGAGGAGCTTTTTCAAAGCTTTCTGGGGTGGTCTGCCCCATCACCTTCCCTTGTGTAAAAGGCTCAGTTTTTGCCTCCTGAGCATCTACTTTCAACACTACATCCGTCTCTTTCTTCGGACCCGGTGCTTCAGCATCCTCTTCTGGTCTTTCTGCCTCTGCTCTCTGCACAGGCTGAAGTGCGTCTTCTGGCCCACTGGTGCCAGGCAGCAGGGATTCCTCTTTCACTTTTTCTGCCACTGCCAGGAGGACCTCTTGAGTCCTCCTCTCTTGCTCTTCTATGTCAGGTACGCCACCTTCCACCTCCTGCACTGGAGTGGCCTCCTCCGTGGTGTCTGGGGAGTCGGTTAACTGGGAGACTGCTGACACCATTTCTGTGGTCTCTTCAGCAGCAGATGCTTCGGTTCCTTCTTCGGCACCCAATGGCCCTGCGGTTTCTGCAGCTGTCACAGCTTCGGGGGTCAATTCCGCCTCGCTAACGACCGAGTCGCCCCGGGTCGCTCTGTTCTCTGGCAGAGGTTCGCTAACCATGGGGGTTTCTTCTTCTGCAATTACTTCTCTTTCCAATACCTCCCCAGTTAACGGTGTGGCTTCAGCTTCTCCTTGTTCAAGAGGTTCCGTCACTGAAGCAGATATCCAAGAAGGAGACCTTTCTTCAATAATGGTAGCTGCCCTGATCCCGTCAACGACAGCCGCCGCCATTGTATGACCCTGACTCTCGCTGAGCTCCTTGGACACCTCAGCGGCTGCCTTCTGCTCGGGCTGCTCTGCGCTCTTTTGGGCTTGCTGTGCCTCCATTTTCTCCCTTTCTACAGCGTCATACTCAGAAAGAGGGACCACAGCCGGGACATCAGAGTCATCTTCGTTGGCCCCTGCTGGCCCTGCGTCTTCAACAGGGGCTTGTTCTTGTTTCCCATCTGGCCTTTTCTTCCTTCGTCCAGGAATAAACTTCTTGATTGAGACCCAAGATTCTTCTTTCCCGGGTTCAGCATCTGGAGTGGAATGTTCTACACCAGACCCAGCTATGGAGTCTTCGCTCTTCTCTTCCAGCTTGGACTTTGATTTTTTTCTTGGTGTGACTAACCTTTTAAATGACTCCCAGGTGGAAACGCCTTCCCCTTCGGTAGGGCTTCCAGCTTGCTCAGGGGAGGAACTTCCCTGCCCTGGATCATGTTCTTGGGAACCAGCAAGGATCCCGTCTGTTCCCGTCTCTTTGTCTTTTCCGGCCTCATCGGCTTTCTGGTTGTCTCCTCCCATTGTTTTTGGTCCCCCTTCCTCATCAGAAGAGGACCCTTTCCTTGCTCTTTTCTTGGATGATCCCACACAAATTAAAGCTTCCCAAGATACTGAGGTATCCACCTTGCGCTTCGGTTCTTCTGGCTTTGGCTCTTCCACGCTCCCTTTCATTTCTTCTTGCATTTCAGAGGCTGCGCTCTCGGTGGAAGACAAGGTAGCGCTCTTGACCTTGTCCAGCTCATCTTCTTTATCACTTTCTGAAGGCCGTCTAACACGCTTCTTGGGCGTCACCATCTTTTTGAACGACGCCCAGGGAGTGACACCTTCTCTTTTTTTCTCTCCATCGGAAGTAGCTCCTTCTTCAGCTTCCCCATCCTGCTGCACCTCGGCTAAGCCCTTCTCCAGACACGTGATCTCCTCGGGCTCCTCGGGGGAGGAGGCAGAGCTCTCGCCTTTTTGCTCCTCGTGGCTGTCCGGAGAATCGCCTGGAACCTGAGTGTGCTCCCCTGATTCCTCATCTCCTCCTCCTCTTTTCCCTTTCTGTTTCTTTCCAGAAAGCTTTTTTAAGCCAGTGCTGGTAAAAAGCTTCTTTAGTGGACTTCCCTGCACCTTCGTTCTCTCCTGTGATGACAGCATTTCCACCTCACTCACAACGCCTTCGGCAGGTTTTGACAGCACCTTCTCATCAGGACTGAGGTCAGCTCCCTGTGTAGGGTCCTCTCCGGAAACACACGTTTCTTTGAGCTTCACCAGCTCCTTGGCAGGTTCGGCTTCCTGAGGTTCTGCATTCATTTCAACCAATTCTTCAGCTGGCACAGACGCTGCTGTTTCTTCCACCTCCATTTTCTGCTCAGTTCTCTCCTCCACGGTGCTGACGTGGACTTCGGCTACAACCTCTTCTTGGTGGACTTCGATTTTCTCATCAAACACTTCTGTCGCCAATGGAGCGGGTTTCTCTTCAGAAGGACCCTGCGAGCCACTGACTTGCTCCTCCGAGGGCAGCTCGACTTTCTCATACTCAGCTGATAACCGGGGCTCGTGGGCACTTTCTGCCGGCTCCTGTGGGTGGGCTTGCTCGGAGGCGGTCAGTTTCTCGGAGTCGGCCTCTGCCTTTCCGTTTTCTTCTGTGTCAACTTTTTCTGGCTCTTGTTCCTTTTTCTTCTCTGAAGCTTCCACTTCATCCTCCTTTGGCTTCCTGAAACTGGTCTTTTTTCGCCAGCCAGCCCAACCTTGAGTGAAGAATTTTTTGAAGGTCGATCCCGTGTCACTGGTCACGGGACTCGTTGGAGATTCTGCAGACTTGCTGGGTTCTTTTTCTTGTTTCTCTTCTCCTTCCTCTTTGCATTCCTCCACCATTGCTTGGCTAGATTCGGCTGGAGGAGAAATTTCCGCGTGGCTTTGCTCGCGCTTCAGGGTCTCTTCGGGTTTCTCTGTAGATTGTTTGAGTTCGCTTTCTTTGGATGCTGCTTCTCCAGCCCCAAGGTTGGGGTCCTGGTGGTCGCCAGCCCCTGCTGCTCCTTCCCCTTCATCTTTTTTCACAGTGAGTAGCTGGACAGTGTCAGGCTTCTCTGTTTTATCCTTTTTCACAGTGAATTTAAAGCCAACAAACTTAAACACCTTCTTAAATCCAATATCATTAGCCTGGGACTCAGTGGGTTGTGTTAGCTCGTCTAAATTGCTTTCTGAAGAAGGAATCTGTTCGATTATTTCAGGTGTCTCCTCCTGCCCATCTTCTGTGATGTCTTGAACAACCGCTGACTTAGCAGCCATCTCCTTATCGGAGTCTCTTTCGCTCACATCTTCAGAGTCTCTCTGTCCAACTATTAACAAAAAGGGGGGGGTGGGGAGAAGAGAAAAGGTGATTACAATTCGAGAAAATTGTTTTTCTCAGACAGGGCCTCACTCTCTTGCCCCAGCTGGAGTGCAGTGGTGTGGTCTCAGCTCACTGCAGCCTCAACCCCCTAGGCTCAAGGAATCCTCCCACCTCAGCGTCCCCGAGTAGCTGGGACTACAGGCACATGCCACCATGTCCAGTTAAGTTTTTTATTTTCTGTACAGAGGAGATCTCACTATGTTGTTCAGGCTGGTCTCCAACTGCTGGGCTCGAGTGATCCTCCTGCCTCAGCTTCTCAAAGCGTTGGGATTATAGGTGTGAGCTACAGTGCCCAGCCCAAGAAAATTAATTTTTTTTTTTAAATTTTTTTTTGAGATGGAGTCTCGCTCTGTCGCCCAGGCTGGAGTGCAGTGGTGCGATCTCGGCTCACTGCAACCTCCGCCCCAGGTTCAAGTGATTCTCCTGCCTCAGCCTCCCGAGTAGCTGGGATTACAGGCGTCTTTCACCATGCCTGGCTGATTTTTGTATTTTTAGGAGAGGCGGGGTTTCACCATGTTGGCCAGGCTGGTCTCGAGCTCCTGACTTCAAGTGATCCGGCCACCTCGGCCTCCCAAAGTGCTGGGATTACAGGCGTGAGCCACAGCGCCCAGCGAAAATTAAATATTTTTAATACATGACCAATTAATACTTTCTTTAATGCCAGGTAATTCAAGGATAAAGTGAGATCTTATGGAGATTTGTAAATCTTAATAGATTAATGTCTACTTCTTTCCAGTGACCTTTAAAAATTCAGGTTCAAAGAGAATTATCGGCTCTTTCTGTTGCCTGTTAAAGGGAAAGTTGACAAACTTAACTATCAAAAAATTAGTTCCACATAAGTAGCCACGGTACCCCTAAGAGTGAGTCAACCAGATACTGTATCTTCTGTAGAAATGTAAGATGGAATCCCACATCACACCCATATTTTAAAGAAGACTCCATCAAGTTTTAGATATAACTGCCCACTTAATAGGAAATATAGGGTTTCAGGAACAAGCTAAAGAACAAACAAGTATCTACACCAATCTAAAGAAGGGGACATTCTATGTGGTAACTAAGTTCGACCTCAACAGGTCCCCAAAAGGGAGAAGAGCTCTTTGGAGAAACTCCAGGCTGGGTCAGAGGACGTATGAAGAATATTTTGTTGTGCTCAAAAGCTGATGGAGGTGTCAAAAGGACACAAGAACTGGCTTGACGGGGCTCCCAATGTCCAAACTTTGAAGCATAGAAAAGAATAATGGATCCTTTGCAGTTTACGAGAGTGACGATTGGGTGTTCACTGCAATGTGTGCATTGTTACCACGATGGCACATTACTTGTCTGACATGAACAAGAAAAAGAGAATAATGACACTGATGGGTTACAACACATTGAATAAAAAAAGAATCCATGAATCGAGAGTGATACTAAAAAAGGTAAATGAGGAAAAGGGAGCACTTCTTTAACGAAAAAAATGTCAATAAATATAGATATAACTTCCACTTTGATCCTCCAAGTCATTATTGTTAAAATTTTAGATTTAGAAAATTATAATTTACAGACACCATTTTAATAACTTATTCAGTCAAGGATCATGAACTGCTAAAACCATCGGGTCAGGAAACATACATTCAGAGTACCAACATACAGATTACTTAATTTCAAAAAAATGACCTTGACAATGGAGAAATCTGCAGGCACCACCTTAACCAAGTGATCACATTTAACATCCTCATTAACGGGACAGATGTCATTGTGCTTCCTGGTGTGAGGCACTGAGAAGGCCAAGAATTCCTCTACGTGGCATCCCTGACCAAAAAGTTGAACGGCATCTAATCACATCTAACGACACAACTAGACAAATCCACAATGAAGGACGTTCTGCAAAACAACTAGCCTGGCCTGAAATGTCAGTGTCACAGAAGAATGAAAATCCAGCAGAAACACAAAAGTATTGTCTGCAAGTAACTTTCAAATAGGTTGGTGGGGGGTGGGGCGGATGATGTGGCTTTCCATAAATGGTGAATTAGGTCAAATGTACGTAAGTATTTACTATATTTTTCTGGGTGTGTAATTTTAAAATCATTGAGGGGAAAAGTCAAGTCAATGTGATTTAATTGGGGGAAGCGGGGGGGGGGGGGGAGGTATACTGTGTTAAATTAAGAGATTTAAGGAACACAATAACCAGAGGTGCCTGGCATGATCCTGAATTGGATACTTGTTAGGGAAAAACGGCTAAAGGACATTTTGGGGTCTTCTTGGGAAATACCGAGTATGAGATTTGGGATTAGATGAGATGAATTTTCATTGAAATAAAAGGGTAGAGAGATTTGACTGCAGAAAGCAGGTTACCAAACAGTATATACAATGACCTCATTCTGGCTTAAAAACAACTATCTCTCCTTTCTCTCTCTCTCTCTCTCTCTCTCTCTCTCACACACACACACACACACACACATCCTTCACATATGATCTCTGGGGGATGCGAATGTCATTTATTTTAGTTTTGCTTGTCTGAATTTTCTTTTTTCTTTCTTTTTTTTTTTTTTTTTTTTTTAGACAGAGTCTCACTCTGTCGCCCAGGCTGCAGCGATGTGATCTGGGCTCACTGCAACCTCTGCCTCCCGGGTTCACGCAATTCTCCTGCCTCAGCCTCCCGAGTAGCTGGGACTACTGGCATGTGCCACCATACCTGACTAATGTTTGTATTTTTAGTAGAGATGGGGTTTCACTATGTTTGGCCACGCTGGTCTCAAACTCCTGGCCTCAGGTGATCCGCCCGCTTTGGCCTCCCAAAGTGCTGGGATTACAAGTGTGAGCCACTGTGCCCAGCTTCTAATTTTCTACATAGGACATATATCGATTTCTGTACTAAACAAAAAGGTCAATTAAAATGGACACCAAAAAGATCTTAACAAAAACTGCAAAAATATACTTAATGTTTTAAGCACAAATTGAAGGTTAATAATTATAACAAGCCAGGCGCGGTGGCTCACGCCTGTAATCCCAGCACTTTGGGAGGCCGAGGCAGGCGGGTCACGAGGTCAGGAGATTGAGACCATCCTGGCTAACACGGTGAAATCCCATCTCTACTAAAAATACAAAAAATTAGCCGGGCGTGGTAGTGGGCGCCTGTAGTCCCAGCTACTCGGGAGGCTGAGGCAGGAGAATGGCGTGAACCTGGGAGGCGGAAGTTGCAGTGAGCCGAGATCACACCACTGCACTCCAGCCTGGGCAACAGAGCAAGACTCTGTCCCCGCCTCCAAAAAAAAATTATAACTAGTACATACACCAGGACTTAGAACACAGCAATAAACACTTGAAATGCAGAAATATTTAGAAATATAGAATGCTTCCCAAAATCCATACATTCATTCCGCTTATATAATCTGATTACTCTGAAAACAATTTATTTTCATATTTATGAAATACTACAAATCTATGTCAACAAATTTCCATCGTACTACTTATTTGGTTTTATTTTGAAACTGAACCCCAGAAAGTTAAGTGAAAAACTAGGCCGGGCGCAGTGGCTCATGCCTGTAATGCCAGCACTTTGGGAGGTCGAGGCAGGTGGATCATTTGAGGTCAGGAGTTTAAGAGCAGGCTGGCCAACATGGTGAAACCCCGTCTCTACTAAAAATACAAAAACTAGCCAGGCATAGTGGCGGGCACCTGTAGTCCTAGCTACTCGGGAGGCTGAGGCAGGAGAATCGCTTGAACCCGGGAGGCGGAGGTTGCAGTGAGCCACGATCGCGCCACTGCACTCTAGCCTGGGTGACAGAGCCAGACTCACTAAAAAAACAAACAGACAAAAGCAGCAGCAACAATGACAAAACTGCCTAAGGTACCCAACCAAGTCAGGGCAACAGTGTGAGTAGAGGTTTTTTTTTGTCCTTGTACCTTGTTATTCTCTAAGTTAAGCTAAAGTTCTTTTTTTCTTTTCAAACATTGCTAGATTTTTGGATATTCATAGATGAATAGGTTATCTGGGCCTCTTATTCTTCAGACTCAATAAGGGCCTTTGCTTCAGTGGTGATGCCACAGACTCACTATCTGTAACAGCTTCGATAATCAGCAAGGCTCATTTTTTCTGCCATCAGTATCTAAGGTAGCATTAAAAACAAAAACTTTTAGTTTTACCTGAGAACTAAACATTTCAGATAGCGAAGAAGGTTTCACGAAAAACCCAAGAATCTCATTCTTTTGATCTGAGGCACAGTTTCTAAAGGATTTCCCTTTTCCCTTTATAAAATACACATTTGTGACCAACATTAGACTTAACAAACAATAAGGAAAAATTAAACACTCATACTAAACTTTGAAGCAAATACTCAAAGAGAAAGGAAAGTCCAGACATCTACGATTTAAACTTCTTCTATATTTTAGATATATATATATATATATATACTCTTCCCATTATTTTTTAAAGCATGTATAGTATTCTGAAATAAGAAAATGCTTTAAGTTTCTATTTGTTCCTATTATAAACCGACATTGTGATGAATGTGTTTAGAGTTAAATCCAAAGGTTTCTTTAACAGTATTTCCATGAACTATTTCTTTCTTTTTCTTTTTTCTTTTTTTGAGCCAGAGTCTTCGCTCTGTCGCCCACACTGGAGTGCAGTGGCACGATCTCAGCTCACTCCAAACTCCGCCTCCTGGGTTCAAGCGATTCTCCTGCCTCAGTCTCCCAAGTAGCTGGGATTACAGGCGCTGCCACCACACTCGGCTAATTTTTGTATTTTCAGTACAGACAAGGTTTCACCATGCTGGCCAGGCTGTTTTCAAACTCTTGACCTCAGGTGATCCACCTGCCTTAGCCTCCCAAAGTGCTGTGATTATAGGCGTGAGCCACGCGCCTGGCGGTCACAAAAGAACTTTTTGCAAACACTTCTAATGCAATTTAAGAGATGCAACTTTCCTTTTGAAAAAGTTGGATAAAATAATTGGAAATATACTAGAGAAAAAAGAAAAATTCCAATAACAAACTCTATTCTAGTATGATTTCACTAGTACAGAATACAAACAGAGGCCGGGCGCGGTGGCTCACGCCTGTAATCCCAGCACTTTGGGAGGCCGAGGCGGGCGGATCACGAGGTCAGGAGATCAAGACCATCCTGGCTAACACGGTGAAACCCCGTCTCTACTAAAAATACAAAAAGAAATTAGCCGGGCGTGGTGGCGGGCGCCTGTAGTCCCAGCTACTCCGGAGGCTGAGGCAGGAGAATGGCGTGAACCCGGGAGGCGGAGCTTGCAGTGAGCTGAGATCGCGCCACTGCACTCCAGTCTGGGCGACAGAGCAAGACTCCGTCTCAAAAAAAAAAAAAAAAAAAAAAAAAAAGAATACAAACAGAAATTACATGTCCTGCCAGCAAGCATGTGATTAAAAACAAATACTCATCAACCTCCCTGGAATCAGAAAATGCAGAGACATGTTGCTAATATAGGGGTAGAAAGCTGGTGTCACACAACCATTTCCCCCTCACTATTTTCCCTCCACTCTTAAATCTGTGTTTCCATTGTAAACACTTCTGTTTCATCCTGAAAGGGCCGAAATGTTTATAGTCAAAACTAGGAAGATAAAGGTTCATGAACCAGCTGCCAGCAGGCAGAACAAAACAGCTATGGCTCACACCTGTAATCCCAGCATTTTGGGAGGCCGAAGCAGGCGGTTCACTTGAGGTCAGGAATTTGAGACCATGCTGGTCAAAGTGGTGAAACCCCATCTCTACTAAAAGTACAAAAATTTAGCTGGGCGTGGTGGCGCATGCCTGTAGTCTCAGCTACTTGGGAGGCTGAGGCAGGAGAATCACTTGAACCTGGGAGGTGGAGGTTGCAGTGAGCCGAGATCACACTACCGCACTCCAGCCTGGGCGACTGCCATCAGTATCTAAGGTAGCTGGTACTGAACAGCTATTGATAGTTCAGTATAGCTTAACAATAATCAGATGTTCTCGTTATATAGAGTAAGTGAGTTATGAGATGAACACATAATAAAACGCATATAGAAAAATTTTAAGTTGTAGGCAGGGCGTGGTGGCTCACGCCTGTAATCCCAGCACTTTGGGAGGCTGAGGCGGGTGGATCACGAGGTCAGTAGATCGAGAACATCCTGGCTAATATGGTGAAACCCCAACTCTACTAAAAGTACGAAAAAAAAAATTAGCTGGGCATGGTGGTGGGCGCCTGTAGCCCCAGTTACTCAGGAGGCTGAGGCAGGAGAATGGTGTGAACCTGGGAGGTGGAGCTTGCAGTCAGCCGAGATCACACCACTGCACTCGAGCCTGGGTGACAAAGCGAGACTCCGTCTCAAAAAGAAAAATAAAAATGTTAAGTTGTAACTGGTCAACTAGTCTGCAGTCTCTTTTGACCTAAGTAATCCTAAGAGCTACAATTGTCAGAACAACCTTCTGATGCCTCCGTGCTTTGTGCTTCACCCTCATTTCGGCTTCCAGGTACCCTCTGTGCTGGGGCAATCTACACACTCCATACAAGGTACCTGCTAAGCAGGGCCTCCTAAAATACCGCTTCTATCACATCACCAGGCTGTCGACTCCTAATGGCTCCAGGGCCTAGAGAATAGTCTTCTAACCTACCTAGCCTGGCAGGTACCTATATGTGTACCCGTGCTGTTGAGATCCTGACCCCAAAACACATGCAATCGGGCTTGGAACCCGAATTGAATCATAGACCGCACTTCCCAGCCTGCCCCATCACTCGGCTCCACACTCCCCATGGTGCAGCCCAAGTGCTGAGGCCTGTTCCATTCTGTTCTGCGCCCCACACTCTGCCGGCCTCCAGGCCTCACAGTGAGGGCAACTTTGCTAAATCCTGGTGACTTTTTGAGGCCTGGGTTATCCTCGACCTGCCCTGCCGCCCACCTCCCCAGGTGACCGCAGCCACAGCCATGTCCACTCCAACCCCCTGACTCCCCTTTCAAGCCAGAATCTTCCGGGGGGTGTCCTCTGGGTGGCAGGAAGTGGGGCCCACCCTGGGGCATCCCTGGGGTTGCGGCTGTGTGAAAGTGTTCCCCTCACATCTCCCTGTTGGAGGTAGGCTGCTATCGCAGAGCGTTTTGGCACCTGTGTCACGGGACCCAGAAAGGCCTTGCCTTTCTGGGGCTGGGGGCCTGGGGCAAGATCAAGGGCAGCAGGCGGCTCTGCAGCCTGGGCTGGGATGCCACGGTCGCAGGCCCTTCTCGACCTGTCCCTGTGCGCCTTGGCCAGTAGAGAGGCTTTCCCAAGCCTGGGACGGGAAGGAAGGAGGCTGGAAAACCCACACACCCATCTCGGGCCGGTCCTAAGGGACAGTTGGTGGCCCTCGGGATTCCGTGTCCGCCATCGCCGCGGGGCGAACGGCCGCTGGGGGGGCACGTGCTACTCACTGCAGAGTTTACTCCACCAGGGCATGGCGCGCGCAGCCCGCCGGCAGGGGCAGCCCAACAGCGGCCCGCGAGGCCCAGCGCGCCCCTGCCGGCTGCCATAGCTCGCGAAAGCCTGGGACCCGGGGCCTGCCGCTAACGTCACAAAGGACGCAGCCTCCCCGCGCCCGGCGCCAGCCCTCAGCCTCCCCAGAAACCCCCGGGGATCCTGCGGACCGCCCCAGTGGGGTCTCTTCAAACCCAAGCCCGCTGAGGCCGAAAACCATCCTGCTAACCAACTGCCAAGCCGCTGCTGAACATCCCTGACACTTAATTTCTTTTCTTTTTTTTTTTTTTTTTTTTTTTTTTTGAGACGGAGTCTCGCTCTGTCGCCCAGGCTGGAGGGCAGTGGCCGGATCTCAGCTCACTGCAAGCTTTGCCTCCCGGGTTCATGCCATTCTCCTGCCTCAGCCTCCCGAGTAGCTGGGACTACAGGCACCCGCCACCTCGCCCAGCTAGTTTTTTGTATTTTTTAGTACAGATGGGGTTTCAACGTGTTAGCCAGGATGGTCTCGATCTCCTGACCTCGTGATCCGCCCACCTCAGCCTCCCAAAGTGCTGGGATTACAGGCTTGAGCCACCGCGCCCGGCAACACTTAATTTCAAAAAAAAAAAAAAAAAAAAAAGGCCTCGAGGCCTGGCGCGGTGGCTCACGCCTGTAATCCCAGCACTTTGGGAGGCCAAAGCGGGCGGATCGCCTGAGGTCAGGAGTACGAGACCAGCCTGGCCAACATGGTGAACCCCCATGTCTGCTAAAAATACAAACAAATTAGCCGGGGGCGGCAGCACATGTCTGTAATTCCAGCTACTCGGAAGGCTGAGGCAGGAGAATCGGTTGCACCGGGGAGGCGGAGGTTGCAGTGAGCCCAGATCGCGCCACTGCATTCCAGCCTGGGAGACAGGGCAAGACTGTCTCAAAAACAAACAAACAAACAAAAAAAAACACCCCAAAAAACCCCAAAAACAAACAAAAAGGACCTCGACAATGGAGAAATCTGGCAGGCACCACTTTAACCAAGGGATCAGACTTATCCTGGATAATGGAACAGATGCCATCGTGCTTCCTGATGTGAGGCACTCAGAAGGACAAGAATTCATCTTTGTAGCACTGCTGATCAAAATGTTTAACGGCATCTAATCACGAGGAAACAATCAGACAAATCTGCAATGAAGGACGTTCTGCAAAACAACTAGCCTGGCCTGAAATATCAATGTCACAGAAGGATGAAAATCAAGCAAAAACACAAAGGGGTTTTGTCTGGCAATGGCCAAGGCATGGCGGAATCTGCTTGTGGGTTTGGCTGGGTTGTAAAGAGCTTTAAGTTCTTGAGTATTAGCACAAGATTGAGGGTATCAGTCAAGTTCCCATTACAAAGCCATCACTTATAGAGCCTTGCGGGATAGAAGGTGGAGCTCACCTGCTCCTACCAACTGGGACTTCAAAAATAGTCATCTGTGAGAATGCAGATGGACAGCCACTTGGGAGGACAGTCTACGGCTTCTTTTCATACTGAATATACTCTTACCATATGATCTGGCAATCATGCTCCCTGCTATTCACCCAAATGAATATTTATGTCCACACAAAACATCTGCACACAGATGTTTACAGCAGCTTTATGCATAAGTGCCAAAACTTGGAAGCAATCAGATGTCCTTCAATAGGTGAGTGGATAAAGTATGGTACATCCAGACAACGGAATATTATTCAGTACTAAAAAGAAATGAGTTGGCTGGGTGCGGTGGCTCATGCCTGTAATCCCAGCACTTTGGGAGGCCGAGGTGGGTGGATTGCGAGGTCATGAGTTCAAGACCAGCCTGGCCAAGATGGTGAAACCCCGTCTCTACTAAAAAAAAGTACAAAAATTAGCCAGGCATGATGGTGGGCACCTGTAATCCCAGCTACTCGGAAGGCTGAGACAGAGAATTGCTTGAACCCAGGAGGCGGGGCTTGCAGTGAGCTGAGATCGTGCCACTGCACTGTCCAGCCTGGGTAACAGAGTGAGACTCCATCTCAAAAAAGAAAAAAAAAGAAAGAAAAATTAGTTATCAGGCCATGAAAAGACGTGGAGGGAACTTTATATAGCTAAGCAAAAGAAGACACTCGGAGGAAGATACACAATGTATGATTCCAACTATATGACATTCTGAAAAAGGCAAAACTATAGAGACAGTAAAAAGAGCAGTAGTTGCCAGGGGCTGGGGGGAGGAAGCACAGATGATTTTTATGGCAGTGAATCCATTCTACATGACGCTGTCATGGCGGGTACACATCATTATGTATTGGCCCAAACCCACAGAAAGTATGCCACCAAGAGTGAGCCCTAATGTAAACTTTGGACTTTGGGTGATAACCATGTATCAGTGTAGGTTCATTGATTGTAACAAACAACCCATTCTGGTGGGGAATGTTGATAAGGGCTGGGGGAGGCTGTGTAGGTGATGGGTCAAGGGACACATGGGAATTCTTTGAACTCTCCACTCAATTTTGCTGTGAACCTGAAACTACTCTTAAAAATAGTCTGTTTTTAAAAACGGTCATATGACTTGACCAACATCATATAGGTGTGTGGTATCTCAGGAGGGCCAAAGGCTGGCTAGGGAGTGCTTAGAGTGAAGGCACTAAAGGAGCAAAATACAGAGTTTGTCTTTTTGAAAGAAAAGTCAATTTCATACCCTTTTAAAGCATAAACATACTTATTTTCCATAAATCATTATAACTTTTTATAGTTCATAAGCACCACTTATGGCAAGAACAAGTATTTCGATATGTCAACTCCTACACTTAGATGGAAAAACTGCTTTATGTCTAATGTGGACAGCAATTTGAATTCTATTTCAGTGTGAAAGGCAGAGTTTATTCATAGTTACAGTCATGCATCTTTTTGAAAAGGAAACAGTGCATACATCCTACCCACCCACTCACAGATAGCGATTCAAAAGATCACCCGATCATCACTTTACAACCATCAAAGTGAAAGCTGGATAAAGCAAGAATCAATGGTGCCAAAGTGCTAAATGGAGGAGAGGGGCAGGATGTTTACATGCTTATTGTTGAAAAGGAGGGAGAAACACCCAATTCTACAGTGGAGAAATCGGACAACACCTTAACATCAGTCTACAAGGGACAGATGGACACTGAGTGCAATACCCTGAGAAGGACACAACATCACCTCTGCAGGATTCTGGCTTACAATGAGTAACCTACGGCCAGGTGCAGTGGCTCATGCCTGTAATCCCAGCACTTTGGGGGTGCGAGGTAGGCGGATCACCTCAAGTCAGGAGTTTGAGACCAGCCTGGCCAACATGGCGAAACCCAGTCTCTACTAAAAACACAAAAATTAGCCAGGCATGGTGGTGGGTGCCTGGAGTCCCAGCTACTCAGGAGGCTGACGTGGGAGAATCGCTTAAACCCGGGAGGCGGAGGTTGCAGTAAACCGAGATCACACCACTGCACTTCAGCCTGGGCAAGAGAGCAAGACTTCGTCTCAGGGAGAAAAAAAAAAAGAATGAGTAACCTAAATTGATTTAGGCAAAAGAAACATCAAATAAAGAATGAGTAGAAATGGGGAGAGAACTTATGCTTTGAATATATCAAAGTCTAAAAGACAAAAGCTATAGAAGTCTTCCAGATTAAAAGAAACTAAAAAGACATGACAACACAAAATCTCTGACCCTAGGGTGGATCTTGGAATACAAAGAGGAATGCTTTAAAAGGGACATAATTAGATTAACTGACAAAATTAGAAGCAGATTATAGAAAAGTTCTGTAATAACTTAAATGTATGATATTGATAACCGTCAATATCTATACTATGGTTATGAAAGGGAATATCCCTATTCTTGGAAAATACACACTGAAATATTTAGGGGTAAAATGATGTATACAACTTACTTTCAAATGCTTCCCTAATTTTTTTTGAGACAAGGTGTCCCTCTATCACTCAGGCAGGAGTACCATGGTGTCACCTTGGCTCACTGCAGCCTCCGTTTCCAGGGCTCAAGCGATTCTCCAGCCTCAGCCTCCCAAGTAGCTGGGAATACAGGCGTGAGTCACCAACGCCTGGCTAATTTTTGTATTTTTAGTAGACACAGGGGTTTCACCATGGCTGGCCTTGAACTCCTGAGCTCAAAGCAATCCTCCTCAGCCTCCCAAAATGCTGGGATTACAGGTGTGAGCCACTGTGCCCGGCCTTCTTCAGTGAATTTATTAATATATCTCATGCCTATGTGAGTTATAACAGAAACCTGTGGACTGAGGTTTGTTTTGTTTTCCAACAAAAAGAGAGTAAATACAGCAAGTTAGGGAAAATGTTGACAATATTCCACTATTTGGGTTAGGTGAATCTGAGTAAACAGTATGGGTGTTCTATGTATTCATTTTAGTTTTCCAACTTTCTGAATGTTTACAGTTATCTTTTTGTTTTTTGTTTTTGATACAGAAACTCGCTCTTGTTGCCCAGCCTGGAGTGCAATGGCACGATCTCAGCTCACTGCAACCTCCGCCTCCCAGGTTCAAGCGATTCTTCTGTCCCAGCCTCCCAAGTAGCTGGGATTACAGGCGCCCACCCCCACGCCCAGCTAATTTTTTGTATTTTTAGCAGAGATGGGGTTTCACCATATTGGCCAGGCTGCTCTCGAACTCCTGACCTCGGGTGATCTACCTGCCTCGGCCTCTCAAAGTGCTGAGATTACAGGCGTGAGCCACGGGAACTGGCCTGAAATTACTTTTTTTTAAAAAAATCACTTGGAAGAATGCACTCGGAATTGCAGATAACTACTAAAAATTATAGAAAACAACAAAATGTAGAGTGATGATTTACCCGACCTGATTTTAGAGGAGGATATCAGATATTTCCTTCACATTACATACCATAATATAAATTTTATATTGTATTAAATAACAGGAAAACGAGTTAACTTTCTCCCACCGAAGAGAGAAAAAGAATTCAGGCAGAGGGGTTTAAATTTTAGTTGTAACACTTACTAGCACTGGGCCCTTGGGCAAGTTTCCTAAAAATCTCTGTTCTTAGACATTTCTCCAAAGAAGACATACAAACAGCAAAGAAACATATGAAAACATTCTCAGCATCACTATCAGAGAAATGCAATTTAAAACCACAATCTTGCACCAGTCAGAATGGCTATTTTTTATTATTTATTTATTTTGAGACGGAGTCTCGCTCTGTCGGCTAGGTTGCAGTGTAATGGCGCGATCTCAGTTCACTGCAACCTCCGCCTCCTGGGTTCACGCAATTCTGTCTTAGCCTCCCGAGTAGCTGGGACTACAGTCGCACGCCACTACGCCTGGCTAATTTTTATATTTTTAGTAGAGACGGGGTTTCACCATGTTGGCCAGGCTGGTCTCGAACTCCTGACCTCAGGTGATCCACCTGCCTCAGCCTCCCAAAGTGCTGGGATTATAGATGTGAGTCACTGCGCCTAGCCAGAATAGCTATTATTAAAAAGTCAAAAAACAGCAGATGTTGGCACAGATGTGGAGAAAAGGGAACGTGTATACGTTGCCAGTGGAAATGTAAATTAGTAAGAGAGCTATAGAAAACACTATGGAGATTTCTCAAGGAACAAAAAACAGAACTACCATTCCACACAGCAATCCATTATTTGGCACCTACCCAAGAGAGATAAAATCAATTTATCAAAAAGATACATGCTTCTTGCAGCACTATTCACACTAGCAAAGTCATAGAACCAACCCAAGTGTCCAAAGTTTGACTGGATAAAGAAAACGTGGTCCACATACACCATGGAATATATGCAGCCATAAAAAAGAAAGAAATCATGTCCCTTGCAGCAACATGGAAGGATCTGGAGGCCATAAACCTAAGTAAAATAACTCAGAAAGTAAAATGCTGCGTATTCTCATAAATGGTAGTTAACCAATGAGTACACAGGGACATAAAGATGGAAATAATAGACACTGGGGACTCTAAAAGGGAGGGAAGGTGGGAGGGAAGTGAGCGTTGAAATATACTATTGAGTACAATGTTCACCACTCCTGTGATGGGTACACAAGAGCCCAAACTTCACCATTATGCAATATATCCATGTAACAAACCTATACACGTATCCCTGAAGCTAAACTAAAAATAAGGCCAGGTACAGCGGCTCACAGGGCTGTAATCCCAGCACTTTGAGAGGCCGAGGCAGGAGGATCACTTTGGGGTCAGGAGTCTGAGACCAGCTTTGGGCAACACAGTCAAACCCTGTCTCTACTAAAAATACAAAAGCTAGCTGGGCGTGGTGGTACATGCTTGTAATCCCAGCTACTTAGGAGGCTGAGGCAGGAGGATAGCTTGAACCCGCAAGGTGGAGGTTACAATGAGTGGAGATCGTGCCACTGCACTCTAGCCTGGGTAACAGAGTGAGTCTCCATCTCAAAAAAAAAAAAAAAAAAAAAAAAAAAAAAAAAAAAAAAAAAAAAAGTGAAATAAAAAGAAAATGAAAATCTCTGTTCTTAGTGTCCTCACCTATAACATAAGTTGCTTACATTATAGGTGAGGACACTAAGGCTGGTTATGAGGATGACGTATCAGTTGGCTTTCTATAAAAATAAAACTTTAATTTTCATTACTTTTTGCCAATTCCAAACATAATCAGTATAAATTGTAGACAACTTTAAAAACACAGAGAATAGGGAAAACTTTTCATAAGGACAACATCCAGATAATCACTATTTGTTTTGTTTTCTGAACAGAGTCTTTAAAACTAAGACCTAATGGCTGCAAAATTTGTTTTTCTGTCCCCATGGTTAGATAATGTCAAATCTTCACCATCATCCTTCCTCACAAACATTCCCGAGTAGAAAATCATTGTCCAAATGCCTGAATGAGTTTTGGACAGAAGAGGGCGGTATTGAACAGCTTTCAGCTCTGCTGAACCAGAAACCTCTTGATTTTCACCACCAGAAGTCACTGAAAATCACATACAAAAAGTTGAAGATTGGGTGCAGTGGCTCACGTCTGTAACCCCAGCACTCTGGGAGGCCGAGGCGGGTGGATCACGAGGTCAGGAGATCAAGACCATCCTGGCTAACACGGAGAAACCCTGTCTCTTAGTAAAAATTAGCCAAACATGGTGGCGGACTCCTTTAGTTCCAGGAGGCTGAGGCAGGAGAATGGCGTGAACCCGGGCGGTGGAGCTTGCAGTGGAGATCCTACCACTGCACTCCAGCCTGGGCGACAACTATTCCGTTTCAAAAAAAAAAAAAAAAAAATTGAGATGCACTCTTTTTTATTTTTTTTGAGACGGAGTCTTGCTCTGTTGCCCAGGCTGGAGTATAATGGCGTGATCTCGGCTCTCTGCAGCCTCTGCCTCCAGTGTTCCAGCGGTTCTCCTGTCTCAGCCTCCTGCGAAGCTGGGACTACAGGTGCCCGCCACCACACCCGGCTAATTTTTGTATTTTTAGTAGAGACAGGGTTTCGCCATGTTGGCCAGGCTGGTTTCGAACTACTGCCTCAAGTGATCCACCTGCCTCAGCCTCCTAAAGTGTTGGGATTACAGGCATGAGCCACCGCGCCCAGCCGAGATGCACTTTCAAATCCTGTAAAGTTGAATGTGACATTGTGCCTATTTTTAACACCTTGACTTCCAACATCAACATTTCAAGGGGAGAAAAGAGGCACATAATATGTCTCGAGTTAAATCCCTATCTTCTAGTTTTCTTTATTTGCACCATGTAAAGATGCAGATCCCTTTTCTGTTTTTGTTTTTGTAGAGATGGAGGATCTCGCTATGTTGCCCAGGCTAGTCTTGAACTCCTGGCCTCAAGCGATCCTCCCACCTCAGCCTCCCAAAGTGCTGGGATTACAGACATAAGCCACAGAGCCTGGCCAGATGCAGGTCCTTTACCTCAAGTATGGCTCAAAGGTGGCCGGGACCCTTCTTCCTGTGCTGGCCTCCCCCTCCTCATCTCCTTCACTTTTTTTTTTTTTTTTTTTTTTGAGACGGGGTCTCGCTCTGTCACCCAGGCTGGAGTGCAGTGGCGTGATCTCAGCTCACTGCAAGCTCCGCCTCCTGGGTTCACGCTATTCTCCTGCCTCAGCCTCCTGAGTAGCTGGGACTACAGGCGCCTGCCACCTCGCCCGGCTAGTTTTTTTTGTATTTTTTAGTAGAGACGGGGTTTCACCGGGTTCGCCAGGATGGTCTCGATCTCCTGACCTTGTGATCCGCCCGTCTCGGCCTCCCAAAGTGCTGGGATTACAGGCTTGAGCCACCGCGCCCGGCCATCTCCTTCACTTTTTTTTGTTTTCCCCAGCCCAACTGTACATGATACACCAAAATCACCCCCATATTTCCCAGTTTCTTGCTGCTGGTAAAGATTGCCAAACAAGACCATCATCATTCCCTTCTAGTGTGTGGCTAGCAGAAACCTTTGAAAAAAAAAAATTTTTTTTTTTTTGAGACACAGTCTTGCTACGTTGCCCAGGCTAGAGTGTAGTGGTGTGATCTCGAATCACTGCAGCCTCCACCTCCTGGGTTCAAGCAATTTTCTTGCCTCAGCCTCCCGAGTAGTTGGGACCACAGGCGCTTGCCACCATGCCTAGCTGATTTTTTATTTTTAGTAGAGACGGAGTTTCGCCATGTTGGCCAGGTTGGTCTCAAACTCCTGACCTCAGGTGATCCGCTAGCCTCGGCCTCCCAATGTGCTGGGATTACAGGCGTGAGCTATTGCACCTGGCCTGAGAAACTATTTTTACGTGCTCCCTGCATGCTGGTTGTGAATGAGTTAAAGATTGCAGCTTAGTGAGCACCGTGGGAGGCTGTTAAATGCATTATAAAACAGTCTAAAAGATGTGGGGGCAGCAGGCAGGAGAGGCTCAGACCAGAGGCTCAACCCACTCCCACTGCTGGGAGTGAAGGGAGTAAGTGATTGATAAGAGGCCTCTAAAAATAATGGAGGGGGCTTCCAGGACAGGCAGCCAGTGCTCACCCATGCAGGCCTGGCACAGTGGAATCCATTCACAGCCACACGTCATCACAGCCTTCCTTTAGGGCGCTTCTTTTAATTCAAAACTCCTACGGAATTTTCATCTGCCTTAGCTTTGTCTGACTGGCTACAAAGAGGAAGATCAGAAAGCTCCATCTTTTTTTGTTGTTGTTGTTGTTGTTTTTTTGAGACGGAGTCTCGCTCTGTCGCCCAGGCTGGAGTGCAGTGGCGCGATCTCGGCTCACTGCAAGCTCCGCCTCCTGGGTTTACGCCATTCTCCTGCCTCAGCCTCCTGAGTAGCTGGGACTACAGGCGCCCGCCACTGCGCCCGGCTAATTTTTTGTATTTTTAGTAGAGACGGGGTTTCACCGTGGTCTCGATCTCCTGACCTTGTGATCCGCCCGCCTCGGCCTCCCAAAGTGCTGGGATTACACGCGTGAGCCACCGCGCCTGGCCGAAAGCTCCATCTTTGATTTGGGATCACTGATATGGGGATGCACTTTTTGGTGCCCCTAAAACCTCCTTTGATTTTGGAGTGGCCTTTTCCACACAATGTAGGTTTTTTTTTTTTTTTTTTTTTTTTTTTTTTGAGACGGAGTCTCGCTCTGTCGCCCAGGCTGGAGTGCGGTGGCCGGATCTCAGCTCACTGTAAGCTCCGCCTCCCAGGTTCACACCATTCTCCTGCCTCAGCCTCCCGAGTAGCTGGGACTACAGGCGCCTGCCACCTCGCCCGGCTAGTTTTTTGTATTTTTTTAGTAGAGACGGGGTTTCACCATGTTAGCCAGGATGGTCTCGATCTCCTGACCTCAGGATCCGCCCGTCTCAGCCTCCCAAAGTGCTGGGATTACAGGCGTGAGCCACCGCGCCCGGCCTCCACACAATGTAGTTTTTAAACTCATGTGTGACTGAATGATCCCGCTGTTTTTAAACACGCGGCTATCCACCCAAGTCTCTCCGATGCCCAGAAAGCCCAATCGTGGTGCTCAGGTACTCACTGGTGCTGAGGTTCAGTTAGAAACAACTCCAGCATCCCACTAGGTCACAAAGATGGCCAAAATGTTAAAGGGAGTGGTCGGTGTGCCCCCTGTAGAAGCCTCTGGAGCCTGAATTCACAGGCACCTCCGTCTTCGTACTGTCCTGTTAGTCACTGATCTTTTCCCACCCTGTAGACACTTCAAAGGGCAGGAAAAAAGACTAATCCTTCCAACAGGCTACACACCCATGTGTGATACATGTCTTGATTGACAGGTCTTTCGACATCAATCATTAGTGAAACAACATCATCCATGCCTTGTTTCTCAAGAGAGTATTACTACAGAAACCAGATATTTCTATGCCCTTCTTCTGGATGGAGACACCTAATCACATGCTTGTGTGAGACAGGGTCAACATGCTGAAAATATTACTTGGAAAAGATAAGATAATTTTAAAGAAGCTGTAGAAAGAGCTTTCATTCACTTAATTTTCTGAATATACCCAAGAAGGAGGGATCTCTGCATGGATATAGTGCATATAAGACACAGGGCTGGGCCGGGCGTGGTGGCTCACCTCTGTAATTCCAGCACTTTGGGAGGCCAAGGCAGGTGGATCACAGGGTCAGGAGATCGACACCATCCTGGCTAACATGATGAAACCCCATCTCTACTAAAAACACAAAAATTTAGCCGGGTGTGGTGGCGGGCACCTGTAATCCCAGCTACTCAGGAGACTGAGGCAGGAGAATCATTTGAACCTGGGAGGTGGAGGTTGCATTGAGCTAAGATCATGCCACTGCACTCCAGCCTGGCGAAAGAGCGAGACTCTGTCTCAAAAAAAAAAAAAAAAAAAAAAAAAGACGTAGGGCTGGACATGCTACTCAGTAGGGTCCCAGCTGCTTGGGAGGCTGAGGCAGGAGGATCGTTGAGCCCAGGAGTTCCAGGCTGCAGTGATCTATGATCATGCTACTGTACTCCAAAACAAAACTTTTAAAAAGATGAAGTAAAAATAAAGACTGGATACGGATGAAGCTACTTCATGCTACAACATTCCGGAAGGAAAAATAACTTGAAGTTACCACTGCCAAGACCTTGGGTAGGCTTTTTGCTTTATGTTTTTCTAAGATAAATGAAAGTTATTCTTTTTTTTTTTTTTTTTTTTTTTTTTTTTTTTTTTTTTTTTGAGACGGAGTCTTGCTCTGTCACCCAGGCTGGAGTGCAGTGGCCGGATCTCAGCTCACTGCAAGCTCCGCCTCCCGGGTTTAGGCCATTCTCCTGCCTCAGCCTCCCGAGTAGCTGGGACTACAGGCGCCCGCCACCGCGCCCGGCTAGTTTTTTGTATTTTTAGTAGAGACGGGGTTTCACCGTGTTAGCCAGGATGGTCTGGATCTCCTGACCTCGTGATCCGCCCGCCTCGGCCTCCCAAAGTGCTGGGATTACAGGCTTGAGCCACCGCGCCCGGCCGAAAGTTATTCTTAATAATAAGTGTGGAAAGTGAAATAGAGAACAAAAGATACCTCCTGGAGTGAACACCTTTCACCCTATTTTTAAGAGTATAAACTATCCTCAATTACTACATTATAAAAAAAATTATAACACATGTTTAATAATAACAAACAGCTTGTTTTAAAATTTAAAATTAAAAAATTTTAAACAGCTTTGTCATAACAAACCACTTTGAGGTTAAAAAAAAAAAGGTCTATGGAATATTAATGGAGTCAAATAAATGTGAAAATATATGAAAAGTTGCATCTTTAGTGATGTAGTAAGAAACCAAAACTTGAAATCATTTCATGTACAAAAATCTCACTTTGGCCAAGAATTACTGAAGTGTTTCACACTGAGGTGTTACCTGCTATTAACCTAGGTTTGTCTCCAGATAAATGGTCTGTGAATCCCAGTTTATCAAATCAATGTCCAGGTCTATAATGTGTATGTGCAAATACACATTTTCCTTTAGAAAATATCCATAATCTCCCCGTCCCCAAAGCTGCAAAGGCTCCATGATCCCAAGAAGGGCTAAGCTACAGTGCTCCCTGCTGGCTCTGCGCTCCCTGGCCCCAAGCTCCATATAATGTAGAGACGGCCCACGTGTTCAAAACCTGGAGCATCGTCTTTCTTTTCTCACTTTTCCAAATACTTAGCGACTAAGAGAGAAATTATACATTGTTTTCTTTTACTTTAGAGGCTTAAAAGAAGAAAAAAACATAAAGGAATATGTTGATTACATATTACAAAATGTTACTGTTTTTATCCAAACCTTAGCTATCAGGTTTCAGTGACACCACCACCATCATTTTTTGTTGAGAAAAAGAAGTACGATATTGCAGAAACGACATGTTCATTTTTCAGGCTTAGTCTCACCAGCGCTCCCCATCCCCAGGCACATCAGGACGGCTTACAGTGACATCTGGAACTAGTTATCTTTCCCCCAAGATTCGTAGCATTGTCCTGGAATTTTTCCAGGAATTCTCTGCATTCTAAGTCCATCCCTTATATGCTACACACCCAACTTCCCTTGTTCTAAAGCTCATTAACCAGAAAACCTCCAAGCGGAGATACATTCAAATTCATAGAAGCAAAAATCCCATACAGAAGCACATAGGTGACATCATCATTGGACCTGGTGTTTTTTTTGGGGGGGTGGGGTGGGGACAGGGTCTTGCTCTGTTGCTCAGGCTGGAATACAGTGGCACAAGTGATCCTCCTACCTCAGCTTCCTAAGTAACTGGGACTACAGGCACAGGCCACATTGCCCAGCTAAATTTTTAATTTTTTTTAGAGAGGAGGTCTCCCCTATGTTGACCATGCTGGTCTCGAACTCCTGGACTCAAGCGATCCGCCTGCCTTGGCCTCCCAAAGTGCTGAGATTACAGGCATAAACCACAGTGTCCAGCCCCAATCCCTGGTTTTTATATTGATGTTTCACGATCCCTTAAACATCTGAGAGGGCATGTAAGAATGTGGACGTCACTAACACAAGTATTAGCATCTTCACAACGAGAAAGAGGTCTTTTGCAAGGTACTCTACAGTTATGCCCTTACTAGCTGTGAAACCTTGGGTAATTATCAAATCATGAGAAACTTGCTTTCGCGATAGAAACGGGGTTACAGAACCACTTTTTGCAGGATTCTTGTGAGGAATACATGATAATGTCCACAAAGTGCTGAGAAACACCTGCCAGACTAGGCGCTCAGGAAGTGGTAGTTATTAATCTAGCAGTTGTGAAAGTATCAATTTCGTGTCTCCATAGTCTCTTGACAAGGAATCTCTCTCCATAGCAGATGGGAAACACCCATGTGCGAGGTATTTTTTTTCTCTTGTAAAAATTATTTGCATCGGGAAGTGCATTATAAATAATCTAGAACTAACACGAATGTTGATTCTCCCCCAGTTTCTACTTTAAAGAATGATGTCCCTATTTCTCATGATACTTGACGGTTTGCAATATTATCAGTATTATCAGTGTCAGTAATGTGGGTGACTTAGAGAAAATAGAAAAGGTACTTGCTTAATTTAAAAAGCATTTTTTTTTTTGGCCAGGCGTGGTGGCTCACGCTTGTAATCCCAGCATTTTGGGAGGCTGAGGCAGGGTGGATCACCTGAAGTCAGGAGTTCAAGACCAGCCTGGCCAACATGGCGAAACCTTGTCTCTACTAAAAATACAAACATTAGTGGGGCGTGGTGGTGGGCGCCTGTAATCCCAGCTACTTGGCAGGCTGAGGCAGGGAGAATTGCTTGAACCTGGGAGGTGGAGGTTGCAGTGAGCTGAGATCGAGCCACTGCACTCCAGCCTGGGTGACAGAGTGAGACTTCATCTCAAAAAAAAAAAAAAAAAAAAAGGGATTTTTTTTGCTGGCATGCCATTTACAGTTGAGTGGGGAAGGGGATGATCATTGTGTCACATCACTTATTCCTTGTTTCTAAGCTAACTTATTGCAAATGAGATGTGAGAGAAAGAGACCCCAAGAATGGCAACAGTATGTAATGTGAATAAGCAATCATTTCATAATTCAATTTCCACTGCATTCATTTTAGTGGTTTGTGTAAACTGGGTTGTGTGTGTGTGGGGGGGGGGGCGGGGGGGATAATAGTATTAAGTGATAGCTTTTCCTTACTTTCAGAAATGCAAACTCATTCCTAAGTAGTTCCTACAAAATGCCATCAGTCCCGTTAATAAATGGTAAAATTTAAACACACGCCTCCTAAAATCACATAGCGCTAAAGAGAACTACAATAACCTTCTATCGTATTTAAGTGAGTAATCCCAAAGACGCAAGAGACCTTTCAGATTGCACTAAACCTTACTGTCAAATTTTTTTTTTTTTTTTTGAGGCGGAGTCTCGTTCTGTTAACCAGACTGCAGGGCAGTGGCACAATCTCGGCTCACTGCAACCTCTGCCTCCCGGGTTCAAGCAATTCTCTCTGCCTCAGCCTCCTGAGTAGCTGGGATCACACATGCACACCACCATGCCCGGTTAATTTTTGTATTTTTAGTAGAGACAAGGTTTCACCATGATGGTCAGGCTAGTCTCGTACTCCTGACCTCATGATCCTCCCGCCTCAGCCTCCCAAAGTGCTGGGATTACAGGCGTGAGCCACCACGCCCGACCACCTTACTGTCAATTTTTAAAGCCCTCATGGCTTTTCAAGATTCTGAACAACTATTTAAAGATGATGATTATGAATCTTCTCCATCAGAATAACTTGCGGAGGAAAAACAGCTGAAACTCCCTTTCATTTTTACTTCTTCCACTACATAAGATTTCTTGCTGTTAAATTTTTGGAGTTAAGATTTTCTCTGCACTTTCTTATTACCAGGAAAAAGTGCAAAATTTTGCCACATCCTCCACACCCACACTGTAAGAAAAGTAAATTCAGAAAGCAATAGAGTCAATTATCTGATTTTGCCTTAAAAATTAGTCCTTCCCACTATTTCCATTCATTTATCATTCCGTTGGGGTTATCTGAGCCAACTATTAAAGGCCCCCTCAAGTGTTCCAAGTTTATTAACCTTTAATGACTGCTAAAACTTTAGACCACCTTCTTTTACCATAGGAATCTCAGTATGCGACTAACCGAATAGTGAATATGATAAAAATCATATTGTACCCAGAAAGTACTCAGAAAAAAGTCATGATCTCAGAAGCACCACCCCAAGCTGTGACTCCCTACAATACACATTTGCATATTCCATTCATAGAAAAATTAATGATTCGGGGAAAAAAATGGAGATTTTCGTGTTTTAAATTTTTTCATTTTGTACAGTCTGTTCACTAATAGTTTCGAGATATGGCATAAACTTTCAAGCTGGGTAAATGGTAGAAAGGTTAGCCAAGTCAACTTGGGGGGCAAATTTTAAGGAAATCTCAAAGAAAACAAGCTAATCTATAGGAAGTGAGAGATAATTTTAGTATTGCTGAACTTTCACATTCTTTTAAATTACACAGGAGTGCATGGCTTTGCAGGAGCAGTTGCACTGAGAAAATTTTAAGTCCTAGAAATTCTGTAGTTGCTTTAAAAAAAAAACAAACATGTAGGCCAGGTGCGGTGGCTCATGCCTATAATCCCAGCACTTTGGGAGACAGAGGCAGGCAGATCACGAGGTCAAGAGATCGAGACCATCCTGGCCAACTTGGTGAAACCCTGGTTCTACTAAAAATACAAAATTAGCTGGGCTTGGTGTGCGCCTGTAACCCCAGCTACTCGGGAGGCTGAGGCAGGAGAATCGCTTGAACCTGGGAGGCGGAGGTTGCAGTGAGCCGAGATCGAGCCACTGTACTCCATTATGGCAAAAGAGCAAGACTCCATCTCAAAACAAAAACAAAAATAAAAACAAAAGTAGATTTGGCAGCAATGATCACAAATATTTAAAGAAGTGCTGTTCCTATAAAGTTAAATTCGCAAATGCAGTTTAATTTTCTTGATGAGAGGAAGAGAAAATAAGCAAGTGAGGCCACAGTACAATGGCATAAGACTATCAAGTCAAGTTAGAGGAGCCGTAAGGGCATTCTAAAAGTTTCATGCATAGAAGTTATTTGCTAGAAGTAGGCATTCAATATTATAATTCATACGACCAAATTCCTAGAAAGTAAGCTAAAGAAACATACTTTTTAAATACTATTTGTTGCTTAAATAGTGTTGCTTCCTAGCCACCAATTTTATAATAACTATGGCTTTATTAAAACCACCACTTAAAGCAGAGCTTAAATGTTAGTCCCCTAAACCACCCAGTGTACCTTTATTCAAAGTTCCTAGTAAACAAGTCAAAATGCAAACACTTGTAATTTGCCCAGAAGAGGAAAGTATTTGGTCTACGACTACGGCAAGAGATTAAGCTTTCACAACTTATTTTCAAGTTCACATACATCTGACATATTTCTATTCAGTCGGCTGCTGCTGTTCCTCTCCACATCCCTGTCTCCCTAAGGGAAAGGTACAACCCCGAAGAAAATATACTAAAAGTCTCCCATAGGCACAGCCAAGAAGAGTCCAGCTCAGCCAAAAACGAAAAGCTGAGGTTGTTTGATTCTTGCTAAGCCCAAGAGAGAATGTTCTTCTGATGAAAAACTCAGCACACGGAGAGAAATAAATGCCAATAACGGTCCAGCCACTGACCTCCCGGGCTCCCCACCAAACGCGCATTCGACGGAAGAAAGCCCTTTTCGTGCCCCGTGCCTGCCGTCTGGGAAGGACACAAGCGACCTGACCTGTGCCTTACCTGTGATGGTGATGGTCCCCAGCATATTTTAGGTAGCACTACTGTACAGGAGATCAGCTTAGCGGGTCCCTGCCCTCTCCAGCAGACGCCTCGTCTCCTTCCTGCCAACCCCGGGTGGTCTCGGTGGGATCAGAGCGGACTGAGCGCCCAGCCACTCCCGGAGGATCAGGGAGAACAGGAGGTGCCCTCGGAGCTGCCGCAGCGAAAAACGGAGCGCGGATGCATTTCCCCAGATAATTATAGGCGGACCCCCACCCACGCCACCACCCAGCCACCCACACGCGGGCTGGCGCTGGCCCCTCCCTTGCTGCGCTCCATGACTTCGGGAGCGCAAACTTCCCGGCCCGGGCTGCACAAGCAGGGGGTCACGTGCTTCACCTTAAAGCCCTCCCCCAAGCTGGGCTCTGTGAGTGGTCAGCGGGCTCTGCAGAGTCCCGGGAGGGTTTAGAGGGTGCTGGGCATGAGTACGATGCTGGAGCGGCCGCATTGGATCTAAACGGTTACCTCATTCCTGGCACCGATTTACTAATACTTCTGTATCTCAGCTTTTTAAATCATTTCAAGGAAATAGCCACACAGACATCAAATTCTCCCTCCATTTTAAAGACTGCATTCTGCATCCTTCTGTTTGTTTAAAGATTGGTGTGGTGCAAAACACCTCCCTTCTTGGCATCTGTAGCATTTTATATTTTCACCATCTGTGTCTTACACATACACACACGTTGCACTGATCTGAGGATTGGCAACTCTCAGTAGTGCTGTTTACTGAACTCATTCTTTGAGAAGGGCTGTTAGAAGTGAACTTGTTCCTTCTAACAAGTGCTATCTTCAACACTTGACCAAGGTAACTTTTCAAAAGCAGACTTGAGCATGAGGTCTTTTTCTAAATGGCAGAAGTTAGCTCATCTTTTAGATCAAACTACGCCATGTTCCAATTTTTAGACACGATCACATCTCTAACATGCAAGCACACACCTCGGAATTCAAAGCCTGTGTTAAAAGTTCCGAAGATTTCAGGCAGCCCTAGAGCACTTCAATTCTTTCTCATAGAAGCTTCAGGTTTGTTCTTTGTAAAGACATAAGTGACAAATGAGTTGGTGTAGTCTCACAATTTTAATACACTTTTTTTGTACGCCAATTTTTTGTTAGGGTAGGTCCTTTAGGTCCCCTGGGTTTGTTCCCTTCTTTCATCCTTTCCTTATTTCATGCCTTGCCTGCCTGACCCCATTAACACCAGCTCTTCCCCTACGCAAACAAAAAGGAAAGTTTTACTATTGCGCTTCTCTTCAGAGAATGAAGATATTGTTCATTACTGCTTGGGGCAGGGAGGAGGGAGGGGAGCCTCGGCGTGGACCACAGTGGGCACAGCAAAGAGGAGGGTGGGCGAGGAACAGGAGAATCAGGGAAAAATGGAAGTCCAGGAGAGCTGGCTAGCATGGCACGTAGTTGCGCCTTTTGGGCACCAGGGGGCGCGATGCACCACACTCAGGCGCAGAGTGAGCAGCGTGAAGGCCGCTTCCTTGCTGGTAACCGGACCTTGTTAAAAAAATCAGCTTCAGCCTCTCCAAAAACCTGGCTTCCGTTTCACATCCTGGCAAATACCCGGCCTGGCGGGAACAGGGAGTGATGGGCCTTGTCCTGACTCGGTAAGATATTGCCTGGAAGCTGACTCCCAGACCGAGCCACTGAGCAGCTTCCCAACCTTTTATCTTCTCTAGAGAAGTCTCAACTCTAGTTCACAAATTGCTCCAATTGTAATAATGAGTCTGGTGTATGTGAAATGCTGCTGGTACTGAACATCCCTCTGGAGTCCACAGAGCCAAGGGGGCAGGGAAGCTTGGCCATTCCTCTCCTCCCAATCCCAGCCCCGGAGTGTCCTGGCTGTGCAAATCATGGATAAAGACATCTTGGGATGTTGTATCAGGGGCTACATTAGTAAGTCCCTTCCCCAGAGATGTCCCAGGAGCCGTGGGCGATCTGGGATCTGAGGGTTTGGTTCTGCATCATTTCTCAGCACCAGTGGTTGGGGACAACACAGGCTATCATCTGGTGCCACTTCTGAAATCGAGTCTGCCCTTGCAGAGCAGAATGAATCTCCAGCTCCTCTCCTTTCTATCAGTCCAAATTCTAACAACAGGGCAAGCAGCAGCTATTTCACTAAGCTGGGTAGGAAGAAAAATAAAAACACACAAAATGTCACTAGTTACACATTTAATACCCTAAACAACATTTCCAAAGGTCACCGTACTGCTGTTCAGTTTTGGCACTGAAACACTTCTTTTTTTGACATTCATGAAGACGCTAATGCATCTGATTTGATTTTTTTTTTTTTCCTTTTTTTTGAGATGGTGTCTTGCTCTTGTCGCCCAGGCTGGAATGCAGTGGTACGATATCATCTTACTGCAACTTCCGCCCCCTGGGTTCAAGCAATTCTCCTGCCTCAGCCTCCTGAGTAGCTGGGATTACAGACGCCTGCCACCGCGCCCTGCTAATTTTTATATTTTTAGTAGAGATGAGGTTTCACTGTGTTGGCCAGGCTGGTCTCGAACTCCTGACCTCAGGTGATCCACCTGCCTCAGCCTCCCAAAGTGCTGGGATTACAGGTATGAGCCACTGCGTCTGGCCTGATTTGATATTCTTAAAGAGGCAATTAAAATCACAAGGCAGAGCAATAGATCATGTGGCAAGTTGTAGACTCTCTCAGCCAATGGGTCTCCTTTGATCTCTACCTCTAAGAATGATCAAGGACAGGGTGCATGGCACAGCTGCCAATCAAGCCTCTGTGTGTCTGCATTTACAAAGAAAAGTCATCCATCAGGATAAAAGCAGGAGTAAAGATGACACCTAAGGTCACTGTCCAATGCAGGAGACTTTCTTTTATCATTTCCATTCTCTGTTTTTGTTAAATCAGGATTTTTAGAGGAAGACATCACCAACCAAAGTGAGAATTACAGGAATTATAAGAAGAATTATAATTATAGTAAGAATTATATAGTTTTGCTGTGTAATACATAGGTGGATGACAGAAAGTGTGTTTTTCCAAATCTGAATGGTTAATTCAACAAATATTTACCAAGTTGTTGCTCTGTATTTATTATGTGAAATACCCAGGGATCTCATTAGATACTGTCCCTGCCCTCGGGGAGCTCGGTCGTGGGTGGTGGACACGCCCAGTGGCGGGAGGGGGTAGTGGACAGGCCCAGTTAGTGGTGGGAGTGGGCAGCTCCAGTTTGGCTCACCTCTGAGGTAGCCTTGGGTCTCTGAAGGGATGAGGGGACACTCCCTGCCTGGGGCACATGGAAGGTGATCCATAGGGAGAGACAAGCATGGGCAGAGATACCAAGAGCTGGACCTTTGGGCAATCATGAGTGGGTTCCTTACAGCTATGAGATTCGGAGTTTACTTGGGGAGGTCCGGGGGTTAGGGGGTGGGGGGAAGACAATACTGGAGATTAAACTAAAAATATTTATAAAGGGTTTTGAATGACATGTTAAGGACTTTGTAACAAATTATCCATTAAAAGTGAGCAAAGAATCTAGAGTAGCCATTTCTCTAAACAAAATACACAAACAACCAATGAGCACATGAAAATATGTCCAACGTTATTAGCCCTTAGAAAAATGCAAATCAAAACCACCTCACACCCACTAGGATGACCTTAATAAAAAAGAAAAAAGACAACAGGTTGGGTGTGGTGGTTCACGCCTATAATCTTAGCACTTTGGGAGGCCGAGGTGGGTGGATCACCTGAGGTCAGGAGTTCGAGACCAGCCTGGCCAACATGGCGAAACCCCGTCTCTACTAAAAATATAAAAATTAGCTGGGCATGGTGGCAGGAGCCTGTAGTCTCAGCTACTCAGGAGGCTGAGGCACAAGAATTGCTTGAACCCAGAGGGGCAGAAGTTGCAGTAAGATGATATCGTACCACTGCATTCCAGCCTGGGTGACAAAGTAAGACTGTCTCAAAAAAAAAAAAAAAAAAAAAAAAAAAGACAACAACATAAAGCTGATCTGCCTGGTTTACAAAACGGGCAGGTGGCAGGGGGCAAGGAAGACCACAATAACAAGGAATGGAGAAATTGGAAACGGTACAGCTGCTTTGGAAAATAGGCTGGTAGTTCCTCAAAATGTTAAACATAGATTTATTATATGACCCAGCAATTCTCCTAGACATATACCCAAGAGCAATGAAAATATATACCTGCACAAAAACTTGTCCATCAATGTTCATTACGGTATAATATTCCTAGTAACAAAAATTGGAAGCTATCTAAATATCAACTCATGCAGAGATAAATAAAATTTAGCTTATCTAATGGAAATGGGTTAGTAATAAAAATAAAGTACTGAAACATACTATAACATAGATGAACATTGAAAAAACTTTTGGCCGGGCGCGGTGGCTCAAGCCTGTAATCCCAGCACTTTGGGAGGCCGAGGCGGGCGGATCACAAGGTCAGGAGATCGAGACCACAGTGAAACTCCGTCTCTACTAAAAATACAAAAAATTAGCCGGGCGCGGTGGCGGGCGCCTGTAGTCCCAGCTACTCAGGAGGCTGAGGCAGGAGAATGGCGGGAACCCGGGAGGCGGAGCTTGCAGTGAGCCAAGATCGCGCCACTGCACTTCAGCCTGGGCAACAGCGTGAGACTCCGTCTCAAAAAAAAAAAAAAAAAAAAAAAAAAAAAAAAAAAAAAAAAAGAAAAAACTTTTAAGTGAAAGAAGCTAGTCACCAAAGAGCACACATTGCTTAATTTCATTTACTTGAAATGTCTACAAGAGGCAAATCTACAGACATAAAGTAGTTAGCGGTTACCTACGACTGGGGGTTTTGGCGGGAGAGGGAGTGACAGCTAACCAGGATGGGGTTTCTTTATGAGGTAATGAAAATGTCCCGGCTGGGCTCATGCCTATAATCCCAACACTTTGGGAGGCCGAGACAGGTGGATCAGGAGATCGAGACCATCCTGGCTAACACAGTGAAACCCCATCTCTACTAAAAATAGAAAAAAATTAGCCGGGCATGGTGGCGCACGCTTGTAATTCCAGCTACTCAGGAGGCTGAGGCATGAGAATCGCTGGAACCCAGGAGGTGGAGGCTGCAGTGAGCCAAGATCGCGCCATTGCACTCCAGTCTGGGCAACAGAGCAAGACTCCCCAAAAAGAAAGAAAGAACGAAAGAAGAAAAGAAGAAAAGAAAAGACAAGAAAAGATCATGTCCCACAGCTGACTGTGGGGATGGTTATATAGCTCTGTGAATAAAGCAAAAACCACTGAACTGTGTACTTTAAAGGGGTCAACTGCACAGTATGTGAATTATAGCTCACGAAAGCTGGCTTGTTTCTTTAAAAAATAACTTTGTGCTGCTGGTTCTGAAGACTATAGGGAACCATTGGAGGCTTGAGGCAGGGGATGGTGGCACTGAATTTACTGCAATTTAGAAAAGGCACCTGGGCTGTGATGACAGGAGGAAGAGACTGAAGGAACAAAAGAGATGGATGCAGTAGTGACGAAGGTGAGGGAGGAGTCCAAAGTTACAGTGCCCACAAGATAAATGTGAATCTGTGGGATCACCCGAACGGAGTGATGTCCATGAAATAAGAATGGCCTGGAACCCTGAGGAAGAGGAGCTGAAAAAGGATGCTGAGAATGGACAGGGATTAGAGGCAATGAGGGGGAAAGTGGCAGCAGAAGCCACATGTGGAGAGGATTAAAACATGGAAGCAGCGGTCCAGTGTGGCAGCACAAAGTAGTGACACAGGCTGGGTGAGGTGGCTCATGCCTATAATCCCAGCACTTCGGGAGGCCGAGATGGGAGGATCACTTGAGGCCAGGAGTTCGAGACCAGCCTGGGCAACACAGCAAGACCCCATCTCTATAAAAAACAAAAACAAAAATCAAAGCAGTGACACAGGAAGAGAACAGGAGAGGCCTCAGAGTGGGCAGTCTGGAGGCGGGACCAGCAGACAGATGGCTGCAATAAAGCAGGCTACTTTCCTCTTTTTTCCTGAAAGGGAGGGGACTGGGACCACTATACCCAGAATTAAAACCAATATTAGGCTCTCCAACTTCCTCGAAGGATGCTTAGGTATTTAACCCAAGTATGAGTGTCACGGAATGGAAGAAAGGACTTGCACACCAAATTCAACCCTCCCTCCCTGGCCTCCTCTCCTCTCATTTTCTCTTTAACCTGGCATCACCCTGGGGGGTAAGGAAGCCAAAAACCAGTAGGGTCTCTTTTCTTCTTGCTGGAAAAGGACAGATGAAATAGAAGGGAGAATTGATGCCATTGTTATTCCTTTAAATGGACCTTTAGCGCATGTTTGGAGGTTCTAGCAGGGGAGCGCAGCTACCTGTATACCCTTGACCGAAGACCGGTCCTCCTCTATCGGGGATGGTCGTCCTCTTCGACCAAGTGTGCAGCTTCGGAAGGGACACACGTGGAGCAGTGAGGGAGGAAGGGGACACCCGCCTAGCCAGCCAGATCAGCCGAGTCAACCATGGCGATCAGTGGGGTGACAAATGTTGCAGCCAGATCGCCCTCACTTCCTGTTATTCCTTTGAAATGCTCCAAGATAATTTAAAGTTGAGTGAAATACAGCTCCAAATTGGATAACTGTAAAAGAGGAGATATATCTATCTATCTAGATATCTATCTATATCTAGATAGGTGTAGATAGATGGATAGGTAGACAGATAGATAGATATCTGTCTGTGTCTATCCATCTATACACACCCTGAATCTGAATGACACTGTCAGGTTATCTACAGGATGGGCAGTCTCTCCTGGACTCGGCGTATTTTCAGGTCTTTGCTGCATGCTATGCACATAGATAAATATCAGCTAATTGAGTTTTATGGTCCAGTTGAACTGGACATATTTGTATAGACATGGTTATTGCTATTCCAAATCCAAGATAAATACTCTGAAGAATAGTTCCTCAAAGGAATTGTTATGATACAACAGAAACACTAAAGGAGAATTTTAAAATCACTTTAAAAAGCAAGGGGAAAATAAACATTAAAAACTCAAATAATAAAAGTGATGTAGAATAAATATTATCTCTCTCCTTATTGAGTCCACATATATTTATTTCTTTACCTAGGCAATTCTATGAAATAGACCAAATGAAAAGGTATAGATTTATGTGTGAGTATGTTTACAGCTTAGAATGTATAACATTTAGAGTAAGTGTTGTAACAGTAAGGAAACAGTATACTTATCTTTTCAGAAGAATTTATGGCAAAAACAACATGTTTGAAGCAGTTAATTATGAGAAAAATGCCTATATATATAGATTTTTAATTTTTTTTAAAGAAAAATTGGGTCTCGCTACATTGTCCAGGCTGGTCTTGAACTCCTGGCCTCAATCTTCCTACCTCAAACTCCCAAAGTTTTTGGAGTACAAGTGTGAGCCACCATACCTGGCCTGAAAAATGCCTATATTGATCTATAAACCTCTTTGTTCAGGAAAAAAGCAGAAAATAAACTATCTATTCAATATAAACCCAATTTTGCTTTTTCAAATGCATATACGGTGGGGTGTGGTGGCTCATGCCTGGAATCCCAGCACTTTGGGAGGCCAAGGCAGGTCGATCACCTGAGGTCAGGAGTTCAAGACCAGCCTGGCCAACATAGGGAACTCCCGTCTCTACTAAAAATATAAAAATTGGCCAGGTGTGGTGGCAGGCACCTGTGATCCCAGCTACTCAGAAGGCTGAGACGGGAGAATCTCTTGAACCCAGGAGGCGGAGAATGCAATGAGCCGAGATCATGCCACTGCACTCCAGCCTGGGTGACAGAGCAAGAAGACCCTGTCTCAACAAATAATAAAATAAATAAATAAATAAAATGCATATATACCTGTACATTTAAGGCCAATGATAAAAGAGCTCAGAAAGAAAAGTAACAAAGAAACCATGGTGGAATTCGGGACAATTTCTGTCTCCATTTTTTTTATGTTTTACAAATCCACAATAAAGCCTTGCTACTTTTATGACTGGAAGTCAAACACATTAGCCACAGAGTCATGGACTCTACATGCTGGCCCAGCACTGCCCAGGAAGCCCTGAACTCAGAAGGGTGAAAAAGGGCAATACCTTTGGTTTTCTATCAAAAATTCAGATGATCTAAATCATGAACGTAAACTCTCCAATCACTGAAACAGCTCAGTTAGCAAATCTAAAGCAGATGAAAATCAAAGTGTGATTCTTTAATATAATGAAATAACTGAGTATGGTGGTGTGCACCTGTGGTCCCAGCTATTTGAGAGGCCAAGGCAGGAGGATCGCTTGAGGCCAGGAGTTCAAGACCAGCCTGAGCGACAGAGTGAGACCCTATTTCAAAATTAATCAATTAGTCAATAATAAAAATAACAAAATAAGAAAAAAACTTGCCCTACTACCAAATTTGTTCAGGTACATAGGAATAGGAATCAGATTCTTTCCTTAGTGCTGTGTGGTCCGTATCTTCTATTCATCTTAAAATTCTGTACACCCCTGTCTCTGGTATGGTTAAAAGACGATTCAAGGTCTGAAAAGTTTCTAGTTCTGGGCCTTCTGCTAGCTATAGGACCAGGTGTGAAGTATTTAAACCTCTGGGCTTCAACTGATGGGAGAATAAAAATTACACCTGTAGTCATGTTATTCTGAGGTGCAAATAAAGGTAAACACTGACACTTCTGAGTATATTCTAGAAGAAGAATATTGGCTATTATGCTTACCTTAAATCATGTATTCTCAAATGAGGGTGATATTGCCCTCAATGGGGTGAAAATTGGTTCATGGGGAGGGTGGCTAAAAACAATCTTACACATTCTGTAAAAAGCAAGAAGGTCCCTTTATCATGAATTTCTCAGGAGTGCATTGTAATAAAAGCAGCACCTTGTTGGCTGGAATTAATGAGCCTGATGCAACACCTACACATCACTTCATTCAGGTGGATTCAACATAGTACTGGGAGACTGGCAAATTCAAATTCTGCCTTTCGGAATTTTGTGGATTTTTCCCCCCAGATACAGGTTGAGTATCCCCTGCTTGGGACCAAAAGTGTTTGGGATTTTGGATTTTTTCAGATTTTGGAATATTTGCATTATACACACTGGCTGAGCATCCTCAATCTGAAAATCCAAAATGCTGCCAAGAGCATTCCTTTAAGTATCATGGTGGCACTTAAAATGTTTCGGATTTTTGGAGCATTTGGGATTTTCGATTTTCAGACTAGGGATACTCAATCTGGTTTCTCTAAATTTTTTTTTTTTTTTTACTTTTCTTTTTATTTTTATTTTTTTCCCTAAACAATAAGTGATATAGTATCAACCTGTATTTTTGATCGAGGGTTGGTAGAATCCATGAATGAGGAGCCCACAGATAGGAAGCACCGATTGTAATCCCAGAAAGAGAACAAAGAGGGAAATGGGGGAAAAAAATTTCCCAGAAATGAGGTACATGAGTTTTTCTTTTCTTTTCTTAGAGACAGGGTCTCACTCTGTCACCGAGGCTGGAGTGTAAATGGTGAGACTCATTGCAACCTCAACCTCCTGGACTCAAGCGATTCTCCTGCCTGAGCGTCTGGATAGCTGGAACTACAGCCGTGCACCATCACACCTAGATAATTATTTTTATTTTTATTTTTTTATAGAGATGGGGTCTTGCTGTGTTGCCCAGGCTAGTCTCAAACTCCTGGGCTCAAGTGATCCTCCCACCTTGGCCTCCCAAAGCACTGGAATTAGAGGCATGAGTCACTGCGTCCAGCCAAGTGCATGAGTTTCTAGATTAAAAGAGCTTAAAGAACCCAGCACATTGAATGGAAACAGATTCACGTGGAGAGTCCTCATTACAAGATATTCAGAAGACTGAAGACCAAAAGGAGTCCATGAGCTACATAAGGGATGAAGACTCGAAACAGCCTCAGAGTCCAATGGCCAGACATCTATCAAGGTGACACTGACACAGAATCCGAAGGTATTTCAACATACTCAACAGAAATGGACTTGATTAGGGGAATATTTAGGACCAAGATTTTGACAAGCATGAGGAAGACATCACACTTTTTGTTCACTGTCCTAGTCGATTTGGGCTGCTGTAAAAGCACCATATAAACCAAGTGGCTTATAAACAACGAACACTTTTATTTCCCACAGTCCTGCAGGCTGAAAGTCAGAGATCAGGAGGCCAGTGTGGTTGGGATCTGGTAATCCCAGATTCTTCTGGACTGCAGACTGCTCCCTGTAACCTCACATGGTGAAAGGGAAGTGGCCCCTTTTATAAGGACACTAATCCCATTCATGAGGGCCCCACCCTCATGACCTAAGTACCTTGCAAAGGCTCTCCCTCCAAATACCACATCATCTTAGAGTTAGGATTTCGACATGTACGTCTGGGGGGACACAAACCTTCAGTCCATAATGCTAAGCTTACACAGTGAGGCCACAGGGCTTGCAGCTCAGAGCTCGGCAGGAGGCTGCTTGGGAGCAGACCCTGGCTCTGCTCCCTGACTATTTGGTTGGACACTATGAATCTGCCACTTGATTTACAGCTAACAGTTATCTGGAAAGCAGGAATTCTCTTGCTCGAATCTCTAGCTACCGCATTGTGTAAGGGTGTATGCTAATTATCTTGTGGAGTGAAGTACCAGAAGGGTGACTGATCACTCCAGGGTTAGAAATCCATGTCAACATATATTGGTGCTTGCTTCACTTTATTTGACTTTAGCTCATTTTGCAACATCCTTGAGGTAAGGGACTCCCTTATACCAGCAGTCACATACTTCAGTATCAATGACTCATGTCCTCCAGTCAATTCTTTCAGTACATAATATTTGGCTTAAAGCAAACTAAGTTGTTCTCATGTTTTAAAGAGTCTGAGAAAGAAACCGTTCTTAAAACTGGGGATACTGCAACTGAAACCCAGTGATGTTTGGCAAGCTTCCATCGAGCACATTCCTATCTGAAATATATATAAGCCCTGGCGTTTTTCTTTTAATGTGAGACAGGTTATTTTCTCGGGAGATGTTTTGCCTAGAGAAGAAAAGATTAAAGAAAAGACATGATAAATGTTTTCAAATACTTAGAGGGCTGCCATGTGGAAAAAGGAGGTGAGTTTATTCTGTGTAGTTCCAGAAGGCAGCCCTGGGAACAGAGAAGAACAGTTGGAGGGAGGCATATTTTAGCTCCAGGGGAATAAATGGCTTCCTTTTATGGAGAAAACTCTGCAAACCTTCAAGTGGTTAAGCAGAAGAGCCTCCTGCACAGGGGTAGGCTCCTGGTTCAGAGAGCCTCAAAGCTCCCTTCTACTAACACTTTTCTGGTCCCAAATCTGACTTTCAAAGTGGGTCAATCATGGAGGTGGTGTTATGAGCTGAACTGTGTCCCCCTCAAATTCACATTTGAAGTCCTAACTCCCAGTACTTCAGAAAGTCACTGCATTTGGAGACAGGGTCTTTCATGAAGTGATTAAGTTAAAATGAGGCCATTAGCCTGTCCCTAATAAGAGCAAGAGTCCTGGCCGGGCGCGGTGGCTCACGCCTGTAATCCCAGCACTTTGAGAGGCCGAGGCGGGCTGATCACTTGAGGTCAGGAGTTCGAGACCATCCTGGCCAACACGGTGAAGAGTAGAATCCCATCTCTACTAAAAATACAAAAATTAGCCAGGTGTGGTGGTGCACGCCTGTAATTCCAGCTACTCGGGAGGCAGAGGCAGGAGAATCACTTGAAACCAGGATGTGGAGGTTGCAGTGAGCTGAGATCATGCCACTACACTACAGCCTGGGTGACAGAGCGAGACTATGTCTCAAAAAAAAGGAATAGACGTCCTTATAAGAGGAAACTTGGACACACCAAGAGACCAGGAATGTGCACATGCACAGAGGAAAGACCATGTGAGGATACAGTGAGAAGGTGGCCGTCTGCAAGCAAAAGAGAGGCCTCAGGAGGAACCAAACCTGCAACACCAAGATCTCAGACCTCCAGCCTCCAGAACTGTGAGAAAATAAATTTCTGTTGTTTGAACCACCGGTTGAGCATTTTATCATGACAACCTTAGCAAATTAATACAGGAGGATAATGACCTTGTGCTTGTGGTTGGTCTAAATATTGCATGTCCATGTTAAGACACATGAAAGCAACCAATTCAATTAATTAAATCTAGCACATAGCACTTTTCACCTGAATGACTAATACATGCACTGGTTAACAGTAGAGGTCGGAGGAAAACTACCTGATATCAGGCTGTACTGACACTTGAACTACAGAGCAATTTGAAAACAATTCAAAGCATGATATGCAGGAATAAATCTTGATTAACAGGCTAAACAGTTGTTGAATTTTAGCCCAGAGAATATATCTTCAGACGTTATCAAAGCATCCTTTTCTCTATGATACGGTTTGTCTGTGTCCCCACCCAGATCTCACCTTGACCTGCAGTTCTCATAATCCCGGAATCCCCATGTTTAATGGGAGGAACTCAGCAGGAGGAAATTTAATCAAAAGTTACCCTCATGATTTTCTCTTGACAGCGAGTGAGTTCTCATGAGATCTGATGGTTTTATAAGGAGTTCTTCCCCCTTTTGCTCTCCACTTCTTCCTGCTGCCAGGTGAAGAAGGATGTGTTTGCTTCCCCTCCCACCATTATTGTTAAGTTTCCTGAGGCCTCCCCTGCCCTGCAGAACTGTGAGTCAATTAAACCCAGTCTTGGGCAGTTCTTCACAGCAGTGTGAGAATGGACCAATACACTATAATATAGGGACATTGTGCTCTAGACTGTAGCATTGCCTTAACCATATAAAAGTTACTATCAATTAGGTGACACTGAAACTGTTTTACTCTCAAGGTGAATCAGTCCTTGAGAAAATGCCTAAAAGATTTTCATTCCATAAATAAAACAGCCACTCCAGTCTGAATGTTTGTGTCCCTCCCCACAAAAAAATTTCATATGTTGAAACCTAATCACCAAGGTGATGGTATTAGAGGGTGGGGCCTTTGGGAGGCGATCAGCCTTGGGGTGGAGCACTCATGAATGGGATTAGTGCCTTCATGTAAGAGGCTTAAGGGAGTTTGTTCCCTCTGCCCTTCTGCCACATGAGGACACATACGTGGCACCATCTAGAGAAAGTGGGACCTCACAAGACTCTGATTCTGCTGGTGCCTTGATCTGGGACTTCCCAGCCTCCAGAACTGTAAGAAATAAATTTCTGTTGCTTACAAATTACCTGGAATAAGGTATTTTGTTATAGCAGCCTGAACAGACTAAGACAATAGCTAAAATAATTGCATATTTCCATTAGTGGCTTAATTACAGAGAGCCACTCCTTGTGGACCACCTCAGTCCCTTCAAGAAAAAGGGCCTAAATCCTTTTTTTTTTTTTTTTTTTTTTTTGAGACAGAGTCTTGCTCTGTCGCCCAGGCTGGAGTGCAGTGGCCGGATCTCGGCTCACTGCAAGCTCCGCCTCCCGGGTTTACGCCATTCTCCTGCCTCAGCCTCCCGAGTAGCTGGGACTACAGGCACCTGCCACCTCGCCCGGCTAGTTTTTTGTATTTTTTTAGTAGAGACGGGGTTTCACCGTGTTAGCCAGGATGGTCTCGATCTCCTGACCTCGTGATCCGCCCGTCTCGGCCTCCCAAAGTGCTGGGATTACAGGCTTGAGCCACCGCGCCCGGCCTTTTTTTTTTTTTTTTTTTTTGAGACAGAGTCTTGCTCTGTTGCCCAGGCTGGAGTGCAATGGTGTGATCTCGGCTCACTGCAACCCTCACCTAGCGGGTTCCAGTGATTCTCCTGCCTCAACCTCCCGAATAGCTGGGACTACAGCTGCGTGCCACCATGCTGGGCTAATTTTTGTATTTTTAGCAGAGACGGGGTTTCACTATGTTGCCCAGGCTGGTCTCAAACTCCTGACCTTGTGAGCCATCCGCCTCAGCCTCCCAAAGTGCTGGGATTAACAGGTGTGAGCCACCGTGCCCAGCAGAAAAGGGCCTAATTCTTAGACTGCTACTTGGGCAAGCCTACAGGCTGACTTGCCTGGCTCCTTCTCAAATGGGCCAGAACATGGACCCAATTTGAAAGTGGACTTGAGTGGCCTCTGAACAATAGAAATTTATAGGTAACATCTCCAAGGCTGACTGAAAATCTTTAGGGCAAGCAGCTATAGCATTTACCAACTTCTTCCCCCTATCCCTGGCTATTACTAATCCTTATTACATAATACTGACTGCCAGTCATTCAGCAGAACACACACAGGAGGATGAGAAGATAGCATTTGGTGGCTACATTTGTGAAGGTATTTATCTTATTCTTTGACACCAAGAGGATTATGTTTCAAGATATTCTTGAATAAAATTTCCCTCTTGAACTTTTTAATTAAATTAAAACTTCAATCTAGAAAATGGTTTTTAAGATCAGATTAGAGACCAGGTGCGGTGGCTCATGCCTGTAATCCCAGCACTTGGGAGGCTGAAGTGGGTGAATCACTTGAGGTTAGGAGTTTGAGACCAGCCACAGCCAACATGGCAAAACCCCATCTCTACTAAAATACAAAAATTAGCCAGGCGTGGTGGTGCGTGCCTGTAATTCCAATTACTCAGGAGCCTGAGGCATGAGAATTGCTTGAACCCAGGAGGCAGAGGTTGCAGTGAACTGAGATTCTGAGATTGCACCACTGTAATTCAGCCTGGGTGACAGAGGGAGACTCTGTTTTCAAAAAAAAAAAAAAAAAAAAAAAAAAAAGAAAGAAAAGCCATAAAAGTATTTTTATAAAAAGGCATAATGGAATTGCCAAGTGGATTGCTGCCTGCCTAAGGTCACTTGGGTATCTTCATTAACTAATCCACTATCTTATTTTTCGTGCCCAGATAACTAGTAATATTGATATTAGCCACAGAATTTCGGAGACGAGTGGGGATGCTCATTTCATAGATGAAAACTGACTTGCAATGAGATAAAGAAATGTACTCAAACCAAGATCACGCAAAAAATAGTAATTAAAGCAGTCCTAGCCGTGTCTAGCCCCCTAGAATTAGTTGATTTATGAAGGGGAGAAAGGGTGAACAGAAGTCGTGCTGTCCTTCTTCCTCACTCCTTTTGTTAAGTCAGAAGGAAAAAGAAAAGTTCACTGCACTGTCAGACTTGAATATAGTTCAGAGAAAAACATCTTGACTGCTGATTACGGACAAATAAGTGTGTTTCTTTAAGGATGAAGGCAGTGAAATATCTGTACCAGAAATTTGTCAATGACATAAGTAATTTCAGTGCAGCCACACTAAAAACAATTGCTGCAGAGCAGGAGAATGAATTAAAACCAGTTTCCAGAAATCGCATAGCATAGTACTTTTACCTAAGTTCAAGGCCTATTTTGTGTGTGTTCCCTCCAGTCTTCAAAACATTACAAAACAGGATACAGCTTGAGAAAATGTCATGGAATAATATTGTATTTGAATTACCAAAGTATGTGCGAGGGGACCCCTCTCTTTGTCTATTGGGCACTTGTGTTTGATAGTGTTACTAGGAATCCGCATTTAATCACATGGAGGTCAGGGTCTGATTTCATGTTTCCAGGCAACACCTGGCTAACCCACAGCAAGCACCTGTGAGAACCCAGCATGGTGCAGTCCTGAAAAGGGTCTGGCTTTGTAAGTGCGGATGCAACAAAGGAAAGAGCGCCTTGGATAAAACGTACAAAGTCGCAGTCTTTAAGCAGGAAATGAATTGATACAGAGTTAAAGCCAACGAATCCTCCTTACCTAGATGATTATAAATGTAATACCGTGAACTCCATCTGAAAACTCTGTCTTCATTTATTCAAATACTTGCTGAGCACTTCCTCTGTTCCAGCTACTGGTCCAGGCTCAGAGGATTCAGCACTGAACAAAACAGCCCCCCTCATCCCATCTCCTGCCATGGACCACCCTCCGAATCCCCATCCCAAGAAATCTCTGCCCTCATGATTTTTTTTTTTTTTTTTTTTTTTGAGACGGAGTCTCCCTCTTGTCGCCCAGGCAGGAGTGCAGTGGTGCGATCTCAGCTCACAGAAACCTCTACCTCCCAGGTTCAAGCGATTCTCCTGCTTCAGCCTCCTGAGTAGTTGGGACTACAGGCGCCCACCACCATGCCCAACTAATTTTTTTGTATTTTTAGTAGAGATGGGGTTTCACTGTGTTAGCCAGGATTGTCTCGATCTCCTGACCTCATGATCCACCCACTTTGGCCTCCCAAAGTGCTGAGATTAGAGGCGTGAGCCACCACGCCCGGCCGTCCTTATGATTCTTATATTTTATTTTATTTTTTGAGACAGGGTCTCAATCTGTTGCCCAGGCTGATACAGTGGTGCAATCACGGCTCACTGCAGCCTCAAACTCCTGGGCTCAAGTCAAGTGATCCTCCCACCTTAGCCTCCCAAGTAGCTGGGAATACAGGCGTGCACCACCACGTCCAGCTAATTTTTTTTAAATGTTCGTAGAGACAAGGGTCTTACTATGCTTCCCGGGCTGGTCTCGAACTCCTGGGCTCAAGTGATCCGCCCTCCTCAGCCTCCCAAAGTGCTGGGATTACAGTTGTAAGGCACCACACCTGGGCTTGATTCTTATATTTTAGACCAAGTGAGGGTGAGAGACAGACGTCAAATGCCAGATGTTAACAACTGGTGTGGAGAAAAGGAAAGGAGGAGTGGAGGGCTGTAATGTGGGTGACAGGCACATCCAACAAGATACCAATGATGTCACAATTTGAAAACTGAAATAGAAAAGGAATCAAATCATAAAAATATTCCTTTTGGGCAGAGAAAGCAGCCTCTTGCAGAGAAACAGGTATAGGGTGGGGGGTCATCTTTGAAGAGGCTCAGAGCAGCTCTTAGGGTGCCTACTAACAGATAAAGTTATTAAATGTTCAAAGCAAAGAAGAACGACTTTTAACTCAGAATGGATTTTCTGTAAGGTAACAAGATCTGTAGGGAGGGCTGGGATTATCTGGCGGTAACCTTTCAGCCTTTCTGCTTCCCAGAGGAATTGTACACCAGGAGCTGGTGGGTTCAAATGGCAAATTTAATAAAAGCAGACCATGACATTAATTACCATTAGAAAAATGAAATTCTCTATAGTGTTGTATTTGTTACTATATCTGGGGGAAAATACTCAGATGTAGAAAAGTGGAATCCTGTAAAACGTTAAGAAATACACCCTCTCCAAGGCTTCTGCTTTAAGCGACAGCATTTTGAGGCTTTTTGTTTTTTATTTTTCCCTGGGGGGTGGGGGGTGTGATCACAGCTGGTGTCACAGTGGTGGTCCACGTGCACACACCAGGAGCCGCCTCTACACCATTCTCTGATTAGCGTAACAAGGCCTGGTTCATCTGGTCACTGGCTGACAGTTTTAAAGCAGCTGGCCCCAGAGTGGCAAATGCCAAGGTCAGAGCACCCAGCTGCTTCCTGCTCCGTTGCTGCTGGTGTAAATATCCTCAACTCTGGGTACGCAAAGGGTGTGAAGCCTCTGTGAACAAAAATTATTTAAGGCCGGCTGTGGCGGCTCACGTCTGTAATCCCAAGACTTTGGGAGGCTGACATAGGAGGAAGCTTGAAGCCAAGAATTTGAGACCAGCTTGGGTAACATGGCAAGAACCTGTTTCTACAAAAGCATTTTAAAAAACTGTCTGGTGCAGTGGCACATGCCTGTAGTCTTAGCTACTGGGAAGGCTGAGGCAGAAGCATCACATGTGCCCAGAAGTTTGAGGCTGCATTAAACCATGATTGCACTACTGCACTCCAACCCGGGCAACAGAGCAAGGCCCTCTTAAAAAAAAAAAAAAAAAAAAAAAAAAAAAAAAAAAAAATCCTAAAGCTAAGGAAGAGACTGTCATTGTTTGTTTGCTCACAGAAACAAATGTGACCTGTGAAGGTTGGAGAAAAGGTGGTTTTCACATGCTTTAAAATGCTTGCTGTATGTATTCTGCAGAGAGGCAAATCTCAAAAAGAAAACAAATAACTGCGTTGTAAGTGATTAATTCAAATGTGTGAAGACCTGAGATACTCACTGGATTCCTTGTATATGGCAATGAGTTTTGCAAACACTTTATTTCAAAATCAAATATGCTATTATTAAAATAAATAAGGTGTTGTTTTTTGAGTAATTGATTTTCCTCAACTGTTTGGGGGAAAAAAATCCTCTGCCTAACAGATACTAAGATTGAATTTCACGTTTAAATTTTCAAAGTTGTTCTTATTTCCAAAAGTTAAAAAAAAGAAAAAGAAAAAGAAAAAAGAGACAGGGTTTCACCATGTTGCTCTGGCTGATCTCAAAATCCTGGACCTAAGCGATCTGCCTGCCTTGGCCTCCCAAAGTGCTGTGATTACAGGCGTGAGCCACCACACCCAGCCTGCAAAAGTTTTAAATCTAAAATTGGCCTCAGCCCAAGATACAATGCTTTAAAAATCATTCTTGTTTGGGTTTTTGTTTTGTTTTTTTTTTTTTTGAAACAAAACTCTTGTTTTGTTCTTGTTGCCTAGGCTGGAGTGCAATGGCATGATCTCAGCTCACTGCACCCTCCGTCCGCCTCCTGGGTTCAGGCGATTCTCCTGCCTCAGCCTCAGGAGTAGCTGGGATTACAGGCATCTGCCACCACGCCCAGCCGATTTTTTGTATTTTTGGTAGAGACAGGGTTTCACCATGTTGGCCAGGCTGGTCTCAATCTCCTGACATTAGGTGACCCACCCGCCTCGGTCCCCCAAAGTGCTGGGATTACAGGCGTGAGCCACCGCGCCCAGCCTCTTGTTTGGGTTTTTAACAAAGACAAGACCATACAAGCCATAGACTATAAAACGATTGATAATTTGGGTTGGGGAAAGGGAGCTTTCTTTTTTTCTTTTTTTCATCTTTTCAGCAGAAGCAGATTTTCCCAAAACTAATGGCACTTGTGCGCTCTCTGGGAATGCTGGGAATAGCACAGCATGACAGCACTTTTTAGTTAGGGAGAGGAAGCCCAGTTGCATTTCTATATAAGCAGTTTGTATAAACTGAAAATCCCAAAGCTCAGAAGAAAGGGACCACTCACCAAGACTAAGGTAATTAGTTGTGTGTATTTTCATTATAAATCAATGTTTGTGTCCATGCCTCATTGTGTGTGCTCTTATAGAAGGCCAAACAACATAATCAAGCCCCCTCCCAAAACCTACATATATCGGACCCTGCTGTACAGTTTAAACAATATTTAGTATGCAGTTCCTTCTTTCTAACATTTAAGAAAGTTTACAAAGAAGCAGAATTCTGTTTTCATTATAGGAGGAGGGTTGGTTCTGAATTACCAGTATTTCCAGTTTTAGAGCAAGTGAGTCAAGATGGGGAAAATAATGTCACCTCTGGCTTTGTCTAAATATTGTCTGCCACTGTAAAGTAAAAACCCTCCAGCAGGAATGGTCCTTGTTCATTATTTTCTCCCATTGGTTGATCTTGCTATTTTATCTACGGCAGGACCAAATTCCACTGTGGGCCAATCCTCCCAGGGACCAAAATGGGTAAGCCCTCTTCTTATTTAAGTGGACAGTGGTAGAAACAAAGGAGTCCCAAACCCTACAGGTCAGTGTCACATGCCAAATTATGCCTTTGTCTATACTACAGCAAACTGTCATGTAGAATTCTGATTTCTGGAAGCAACCATAAAACCTAATCATGAGTGGCCGGGCATGGTGGCTCACGCCTGTAATCCCAACACTTTGGGAGGCTGAGGCAGGCGGATCACCTTCGGTCAGGAGTTCAAGACCAGCCTGGCCAACATGGTGAAACCTTGTCTCTAATAAAAATACAAACATTAGCCGGGTGTGGTGGTGCATGCCTGTAATCTCAGCCACTTGGGAGGCTAAGGCAGGAGAATCGCTTGAACCCGGGAGGCGGAGGTTGCAGTGAGCCAAAATCATGCCACTGCACTCTAGCCTGGGTGATAGAGCAAGACCCTGTCTCAAAATAAATAAACAACAGCTAAAACAAAAAATGTGTATTAATTACCACTCTTCCACAGTGGGGCATGATGGCTCATGCCTGTAATCCCACCACTTTGGACGGCTGAGGCGGGCATATCCCTTGAGGTCAGGAGTTCAAAACCAGATTGGCCAACATGGTGAAACCCTGTTTCTACTAAAAATACAAAAATTAGCCAGGTGTGGTGGCACGTCCCAGCTACTCAGGAGACTGAGGCAGGAGAATCACTTGAGCCGGGGGTAGGGGGAGGGTGCGGGGAGGCAGACGTTGCAGTGAGCCAAGCTCGAGCCACTGCTCTCCAGCCTGGGCGACAGAGTGAGACTCCGTCTCAAAAAAGAAACAATAAAAATCACCACCCTTCCTGCATGGGGGATTTGATATTTGCTCAAACCTCTGAGGCCATGGTCAGAGGCCTGGGTCACCTCAGGGAGACGACGGAATAGTCACAGGGGAGAGACTGAATCACTCACTGTGAAAATCGGTGTTTACCCACGTGGCTGAAATGTAAAAGAAATCACAACTGGACTAATGGAAGATAACCTTAAGACCTCCAGTAAACATGCCGCAGATTAAAAAAGAATTTCCAGGCTATTTGGGATTCTATGAAAAAAAACGCGTGTCCCTGCCCCATCCCTCCCTCCTCTTATCCATCCTAGAGATCAGCTAAGTCAGACAAGAAGCCTCTGGCACCCCCTTGGTGGCATAGTTCAGTGATCACACGTTGTCCACTACATACTTTCTAAACTCCACTCTGCTTTCAGGGCCCTGTTATCTGGCCCCTTTTCCCTTCTGGGCTTTCATTCTACACCCTTCAATGAAAACTCTTTGCTGGGGCCAGGCTGTTCCAACACACCAGCCTCCGAACCTGCCCTGCACAGTCAGCGCGCAGCAGTTAAGTGGTTTTGGAATCTGCTGATCTGGATTTGCCTCTTGGGAACAATATTACCTACTTCATACAGTTGCTGTATCTATTAAAGGTGGTAACACACAAAAGGCACCTCTCTGGGCTCTATAATAAAAGCACATCAAGTGCTGGCTGTTATTATTCTCCTCACTTTTGCTGGCATTCCTTGTTTAGACACATCTAAATCCAGCCTCCCCCAATCTCCCCTCTGATCTCAAGTGACAGCTCCACCTGAACCCTGCAGCTCTCATCCCTCGCACAATTCATTTGGTAGTCACCAAGTTGCCTTGTCTTAACCTTATGGACTTGGCCATAGTAAGCTCACATGTTGCTGGTGCTTGACTTGATTCAAAAGTTAACACGGGAAGGACAAAGCTTTGGACTTGGGAATTTGAGTTGGGTCCATTCCAATCACTTGGGTGAAAATTATTTGAAACTCTCACACTAGGTCATGCAAATACTCCGCCTGTGAGACTGTGTATATTTCTAACTTTATATTGTGCCTGTGGTGCTATATACAGATAAGTATTCCCACCAACTTCAAAAGCAGCTCCCTGCTTGAAGCAGCTCTGTGGGGGCATCAAACAAGAAGAAAAACAGGTTCCACATGTTTGAAGAATCTCATCTAAGTGAGGCGACGTTGAATCTCCTGTGAAAGGATTTTTCCCTTCATTTGTCTCTCTTATTCATATTACATGAATCAATTTACCATATGCCGAATCATCATTTTACATATCTTTGATAGTGGTTACTGGTTATCCCTTTATTTATGATTAAATGAAACAATGAACTCAGAGTAGACAAAGGTCCTTCTTCAACATGCAGCCTTTCACTTTTCACAAGAGACTTACTGGTCCATATGCGCTCAATTCTGACCTTAAGATGTGGTTCCCCACCCCCTATATGGGTAAAAATCAAATCCCAATACTGTGTCCAAATGATCACTCTTCACTAACCATGCCTCGAGGATCTCTAGGCTCAAGAGCTATAAAACATGCAGCACATCATAGTTTAAGCAAAGAGGGGTATGTGCCTTGCAATGCGCCCATCAGAAAAAGTTGAGGAAGTATAGCAGGCTCCTCTCTAGAGGGAGAGATACTGTTAAAGCAACCGTGACTTATGCTTCCAACAAGAACTCACATATAACTCCAGACAAGGAGCTGGGACAGAGCAACAATAATTTAAAAAGCATCAAGTTCCAGATAAGAAAAAGGAAACATAATTTCAAGGTCTAAGTATAGGGGGTATCCAAATGGTCAGATAAGTACTTCCTTTTGTAACCAATTGATTGTTTCTGCTATTAACGTCAATCCACCACCAGGCAGTATGACAGAGTATTTTCTGCTGAGTTCAAAGTTTGTTGCAAGTGCTGTGTGCCTTCCAGTTCTGGAGGGGCGGCTTACCATCGGTGACAATGACTTCTTCTTCCTCCTGGCCGTTTAGGGCTCCTTGACCGTTCCGGGCTCCTTCCTGGCCATTCAGGTCACCCTCCTGGAGGCTGAGCTCATCTTGCTCAGCTACGCCATTGATGGTGGACAGCTGACCATTCTTCTGTAGGAGCTATGGGAAAGACAAAGCCATAGAAACTTAATTTTGGTCCTCACGACCAAGTCAAGAAACAAGGCATTAACTTCCAGAATATAAAGCAGTGAAAGAAGAAATACAGAGAAAAGGAAGTTCAGAAACAATGAAGAGTTAAGTCTTATATTTGTCTGAAAGATCTAGCTACCTTACAAGCAGGTAGGGCCTTGAATTTGGGAAAGTGTTCCCACGAGCCATTCATCCACTCATTAATTCCTTCATTGGAACACCAGACACACACTCACCTTTCCAGACCTATTTCAGATACAAACATGAATAAATCAGATGTGTTTCCCAAAGCTTTGAGCTTACAAATTACTATGGAAGGCAGACTTAAAAACCCCTTTTTTACTTCAAAATAATAAATAATGTTTCCTTGCGATTAGATGCAGGTTAAACATAATTGACTGAACAAGTCAGAAGGCAGACTTTTAAACAAATAATTACTAAACTGCAGTTGTGGAAACTGTCATGAAGGAGGCATACATAGAGCAAATAATAATAAACAGAGCCCTTTTTGTTAAAAAAAAAAAAAAAACCAAAAAACAAACCAGCCCTAACTGAGGCTGGGGGTGTCCAGGACTTCTCTGAGTAAGTAATGGTAAAGCTGAGACCTCATTTCCACAGGCAAGGGCTGTGTGAGAAAAGGATAAAGGGGGTGCAGAGAAGGGAGGCCCTTTGGTGCGAAGGCCAGTGCTCCCAGAGCCCAGCGAGCAAACAAGACACATATAACACGTGCATTTGGGTAATTGTTTTTTCCTTAAAAATATTACTACAATGGTCATTTGCAATCCTCCCCACAGGATGCCCTATGCAATCAATGGCATCAGTTTCAAAATCAGCAGGCATGGCCGGGCAAGGTGGCTCATGTTTGTAATCCCAGCACTTTGGGAGGCCAAGGCGGGCAGATCACGAGATGAGGAGTTCAAGACCAGCCTGGCCAACATAGTGAAACCCCGTCTCTACTAAAAATACAAAAAAATTAGCCAGGCATGGGGGCGCGTGCCTGTAGTCCCAGCTACTCGGGAGGCTGAAGCAGGAGAATCACTTGAACCTGGAGGTGGATGTGGGAGGTGGAGGCTGCAGTGAGCAGAGATCAAGCCACAGCACTCCAGCCTGGGTGACAGAGTGAGAAAAACAAAAAACAAAAACAAAAAAACCTCACAAAATCAGCAGGCATGTAGGCATGCCCTTGGTCATATAATACTTTTTTTTTTTGAGATGGAGTCTCACTCTGTCACCCAGACTGAAGTGCAGTGGTACAGTCTCGGTTCACTGCAACCTCCACCTCCCAGGTTCAAGTGATCCTCCTCCTGCCTCAGCCTCCCACATAGCTGGGATTAAAGGCGTGTGCCACCACACCTGGCTAATTTTTGTATTTTCAGTAGAGACGTGGTTTTGCCATGTTGGCCAGGCCAGTCTCAGACTCCTGACCTCAAGTGATCCGCCCACCTCTGCCTCCCAAAGTGCTAGGATTACAGGCGTGAACCACCGGGTCCGGCCTGCTCTTGGTCATATTTTTAATCCTGAGAATATAGGTAAAAATATTTTAAGCCAGTAGAAACAATGACCATTAGGAACCTAAATGTCTCAACATTGTAATATACAACAATGTTATATATACAGATATCTCATTTATCTTAAAACCAGCGTAGGCAACTGCTATTTCCATTTTATAATAATGACACTGGGACTCAAAGCAATTCTGGTGGGGTGGGGTTGTCCTGCCCCAGGTCACACAGCTCAGGAATGGGAGCATCGTGGCCCGAAGACAGCTCTTGCCACCAACTATTTCCAGGGTTTTTCTGTTTAAGGCTCTCAACATAAAGATAGGTGCCATGTTTTGAAGCTCCTGTTACTACACACAACTATAAAATGACTTAAAGGATATTCCAGGTCTGGAACAGGTCTGGAAAACGTCTGGTACAGACCTGCATGCTACAAAGCAATCTCAGCTCCGCACTCGGTCTGACATCATTCCATCCTGCTTCCAGGCCAGTGAGTGACTCTGGCCACACCACTGACTTAAGACCCTGAACCCTGAAGGGACTGAGTTCAAGACACGCAATCCAGAAGCCTTGAGTTGTGCTAAATTGATTTCACCTGGCTGTTCTCGGCTCCCAGCAAGGCTGTCCTTCAACTGCATAAGCTTCCTCCTGAAATAATACCACTGTAGTTTAATACTTACACTACAGATGGGATTGTTGGCTTCAAAATGCCCATGCTGAGTCCGTTTATTAAACAGAATACTCAGATTACATTTCCACTTAAAGTCTTCTCTTACCAAAATATGAAAGATGGGAATTTTAAATGAAACCTAAAGACAAAAGCAGGGGGTAGGGAATGGAGAAGGGGGTAGTGTGTCTCCACAAAGCCCAACAGCAAAAATGTCAGAGTATTTCTTTTTTTTTTTGAGATGGATTTTCACTCTTGTCCCCCAGGCTGTGGTCCAATGGCGTGATCTTGGCTCACTGCAACATCCGCCTTTTGGGTTCAAGCGATTCTTCTGCCTCAGCCTCCTGAGTAGCTGGGATTACAGGCGCCTGCCACCATGCCCAGCTAATTTTTGTAGTTTTAGTAGAGATGGGATTTCACCACATTGGCCAGGCTGGTCTCCAACTCCTGATCTCAGATGATCCTCCCGCCTCAGCCTCCCAAAGTGCTGGGATTACAGGCATGAGCCACTGCGCCCAGCCAAATGTCAGAGTATTTTAACTAAATATCATTGAGTATGTACATAGGACTTAGATTTGACTAATAACAGGAAGAAAAGTTGGGGGAGGAAAGCAGGAATCACATATTATTGTGGACTATATGGTAACCCAGTGAATCTTAAACCTAGAAACTGTTGACATATACAGTTTCGTGACATGGCAAACTAAACAGGGAACATAAAAAAGCCTTCTTAATACCTCAATTTCAAAGCAATAAACTTTGGTCAATTGTGCCTCTTGTTTAGGAACCAGAACTCTGAAGTTCTATAGAGTTTAGGGTTCTACAAACTACCCAAAATTATTGAAAAAATTATTACAATCCTTTGTGAATTGTCTAATCCAAGATATCTTTAGTTGGAGCCAAACTGAGTCTCTTTAAACATGAAGACTCTATAGCACACAGGCACAAATTTCTGTCTACTCTTTCAGGAATGTTACCGAGCCGGGCACTGTGATGCATGCTGTAGTCCCAGCACTTGGGAGACTGAGGCAGGAGGACTGCTTGAGCCCACAAGTTTGAGGCCAGCCTGGACAACATAGAGAGACCCTCGTCTCCAAATAAAACCATAATTTAAAAAAGAGATGTTACGCTGGGCGCGGTGGCTCACGCCTGTAATCCCAGCACTTTGGGAGGCCAAGGCGGGCAGATCATGAGGGCAGGAGATCGAGACCATTGTGGCTAACACGGTGAAATTTCGTCTCTACTAAAAATACAAAACATTAGCCAGGTGTGGTGGTGTGTGCCTGTAGTCCCAGCTACTCAGGAGGCTGAGGCAGGAGAATCGCTTGAACCTGGGAGGTGGAAGTTGCAGCAAGCTGAGATCACGCGCTCCAGCCTGGGCAACAGAGGGAGACTCTGTCTCCAAAAAAAAAATAAAAAAAAAGAGATGTTACACATGCATAGCAAAGTGCATTAGATAATAAAAAGAAGGACCCTTGAAAACGAGGTCAAATGCTAGACACCCTTAGATCCTAAGTATGATAACGAATGCATTACGAGATAGTAATTTTCAGTAACCACATGGTAACTGTCCCTACTTGAGAAAGGCACTAGATACATTATTAACTTCGGTAGAAAACAATTTATGACAGTGACGTTACTGAACCTGAGTTTTGAGTCTATTTTACTGTGAATAGCTTGCATCCCGCCAGGGTACCCAAGATTTGACCTGAAGGGTGATGTCTCAGGTGAGCTTTCAGAGCCTATGAGGCACCAACACTCCACACAAAATGGGACTTCATTCCTAGTCAGATTGTCGCATTCAGACATGTCCACACTGTTGCAAATCCCACGTGTTGTTAAAGATGGATAATTCCCTTTATTTCACTCCAAATCAGAAGTGTTTTTGTTTTTTCTCCCATCCCCAAACCATCTAAATAATTCATACCATTGTTAAAAATTCAGGGACTTCTGAGAGTTATCAATAAGTTAAAGTCACCTCAAATCAGAGGAAATCAAACCCACAATCATTTAAGTCTTTTCCATGTTTTCTACATGTGTATATATAGGCAAAGCATTCACTTAAAAAATAATGGAGAAGACGTGTTATTTTATGACCTGATGGTTTCATACGTTGTGGATACATTTCTTCATCAATAAACACGCACCTTGCTTCCCTTCGATCAGTCTCTCTTTTCCCTGCAACTCAAATGGCCACAGAAGACAGGATTTACACACAGCTGTGCCCAGAGAGACCCTGAAAGATGCAGACACAACATAGTGGCACATGGGATGGGAGGTGGTGGAGCCAGATGGGATTCGGTGGAGCCAGATGGGATTCGAGGGCCACCCATTTCAAGGAGGAAAGTAACATTGGGACTTAACTGTTATCAAACAAGATAAGAAGGAGGAAATGTGTATTTCACTTTTTCTACTCCGAAGCTTCCTCGCATAGCTTTATCCATCCACCCTGAACTTAGTTTTATAAACAGTTATTTCTTTCGAGATGAGAACTAGACTTGAAAGACACACTCCCTACACTTAAAGATGGTAAGCAGCAGAAAACCTATTTTCCCACTGGATTTGTGCTTCAAAAAGCACAAATGCCTCCTTTGAACAAATCAAAACCCTAAATGTTTTCAAGCTTATATCCTTTGAGTGGGTCAGCCAGAGTTTATTCCCATGAAGTATTACCACATGACAACTAAACAAGCTGTTAAAAAAAAAAAAAAAGACCCTAAAACCCTCCAATGTTTCCAGCAACAGTGTTTTCCTCTCATTTCTGTAAGAACAACAACCAAGAAGGTCCAAGTGGTAGCCGAGGCACCACAGAAAAACCAGGAGACTTCTCCATCCACTTCCTTCTCCACAGGATTCCACAACTTTCTGGGGCCCTCCTTTGCAGAGTAAGAAACAAGAGTACCAGGCTCTTTAATGAAGTTGTCAAATGATGAGCCCTTGACAGCTGTCAGGATGCCGGAGGCAGAGGATGTAAGCCAACTAAAGCAACTCTTTTCACTGCAGAAGTGATACTCCCGGATCTACATGCTCATTGGATGAGCGGGTGCAAGTAGCCCAGCACTCCCGCAGTTCACACGTAGACGAGGCTCCAACAGGGCAATTCGTTCCACCCAGGGCAGTACGACCAAGAAGCAAACCTGTAAGTGGCCTTCATGGGAAGGAACCAGAAGCCAACATAACCAGGACACACCCACACATGATCAGAATTAAAGATGATCTGGAAGGAATTTTAAATGCCATGACAAACTTGTAAAGAAACCTCTTCACTGTGTTTTATCCTTCATTCTAATAGAAAGTGTTTTGAAAGTAAATCTTTAAAAATGTCAAATAGAAAAAAATAAAAACCAGAGTATAAATCAGTAAACAATATCCCTGGAAGGCAATTTGGAAATAGGGATAGAATTTTAAATATGCAAACCCGTTAGCTACACCATGCCATTCTAATAGATATGGCATTACATATTTATGATGTGCAACACATAATAACTTATAATAGGGTTGGCCATGGTGCCTTATGCTAATAATTCCAGCACTTTGAGTGTCTGAGGCAGGAGAATCGCTTTAGGCCAGGAGTTTGAGACCAGCCTGGGCAACAAAGAGAAACCTAGTCTCTACAAAGAAAAAATAAATAAGTACTAAATACTTTACAATAGCAAAAAGTGCAAAAACAAACAAAAAAAACACTTAAATGTCTATCAGGAGAGGGGAGTAGTTAAATTATGAGACGTCCATGTAATAGACAGCATCAAAAGCTATGTAGATAAATTCAGACATACTCATGGGTGAAGATGTCCCCAGTTTAAGGGGGAAAAGAAGCAAATTGCTGAGAATATTTGATTCTTTTATGTGTTTAAAACCAAACCAAACAAAAATAAACCACTAACAAAGAGGGAGAGGAAGAGGAAAAGGGAGAGAGAAAAGGAGTCAATGTTTGTATAAGCATTTTTTAAAAGTCTGGAACGATATGTACCAAATCTTTAATAATGGCTACCTCTATGGCACTGTTATTGTTTGGTTTTGTCCTTTTAGAGGGAGATTGGGAGAACAGACGTGGTTTCCTTTTTACTTACTTTATCATTGTAAAAGTGAAAACACATTGAACCCTAAAACTCATAGCTTCTTAGGCTTCAAGCATGTTAATAACCTGACTTGCCAGGGTTCATAAATCTCTTAAGATCATCTAAGCCAACAGGTCACACTGCTGGAGCTTTAACTCCTCTGTTTATATCACCGCCAAATGTAAACAGCATATTAATGTTCTCAGCTAAGCCATTCATCAAAAACATTGACCAGGACAGAGCCAAGCATATCACAGTTCTACAGCAGACCACTCCAGGTTCCTGACAGAGAACACATCTATCCTATGCATTATGTACCCATTTCACAAGGGTGTTTCATATACATTTGCTTCCACCTTAAGGAAGTTACTTTCACGACCTTGAGCATATTTCCTGCCTACCTCATATCTTCCCCATTCTCTGTAAAATGGAGTTAATAATTCATTTTTAGGCTGGTCCGATGGTAGTGGGTTATCAGAAATTAACATCAGTGTTACTAAAGTTGGTATACAACCCCACACTGCTAAACTTGACTGGCTTTTAAAATAGAGAAAAAAAGGCTGGGCGCAGTGGCTCAAGCCTGTAATCCCAGCACTTTGGGAGGCCGAGACGGGCGGATCACAAGGTCAGGAGATCGAGACCATCCTGGCTAACACGGTGAAACCCCGTCTCTACTAAAAAAATACAAAAAACTAGCCAGGTGAGGTGGCGGGTGCCTGTAGTCCCAGCTACTCGGGAGGCTGAGGCAGGAGAATGGCGTAAACCCGGGACGCGGAGCTTGCAGTGAGCTGAGATCTGGCCACTGCACTCCAGCCTGGGCGACAGAGCGAGAAAAAAAAAAAAAAAAAGAGAGAGAAAAAAAAAGAATTCATTTTTCTTTGCCTTTTTTTTTTTTTTTTTTTTTGAGACAGACTCTCACTCTGTCACCCAGGCTGGAGTGCAGTGATGTGATCTCAGCTCACAGCAACCTCCGCCTCCTGGGTTCAAGTGATTCTCCTGCCTCAGCCTCCCAAGTAAGTGGGATTACAGGCAAGTGCCATCACACCTGGCTAATTCTTTTGTATTTTTAGTAGAGATGGGGTTTCACCATGTTGGTCAGGTTGGTCTCGAACTCCTGACCTTAAGTGATCCACCCGCTTTGGCTTCCCAAAGTGTTGGGATTACAGGCGTGAGTCACCTCGCCCGGCCAAGAATTCATTTTTATATACCTCAAAGAATATTTGAAGTATCACCAGGCACATATTAAGTTCTTAATAAGTCAACTATTAACATAAATTTTAGCTGTCTTTGTTATACTACTTGTTAACAATAATTGTGGTCTTGGGAATTACTTGTTCCATGCCTGTGTTCCTCTCTAAAATGAAAGCTCTGGGAGTTATTACCTGTGTTCTTCCTGCTCTGCGCTCAACAATAACACCTGGCAAATGGCAAAGGCGTCTAATCTTTCTGATTTTCTAGGTCTGGGCAGGACAAAGGGGATAAAGGTGGTTTATATAAAGGTCTAAATGGAGGAGGGCCGTCTGTGATTTTTCTTTTCTTCTCTTTTTAAACTATAGAAGGCATGGGGGAAACAGAAGACAGCACAGCACGTACAAGGTCTTGATTAGAGTCCAAAAGCTCCTCTCAGCTATGGAACTTTACCTCTGAGCTCATTTTCCCAGTTACAAACTGAGACTAATACTATCTCTGTTTTTGGATTGTGTGAGATTCAAATGAAATCATATTGGGGGAAATTCTCTTTCTAAATAGAAAAGCACTCAGCAGCCATTTTATGAGACTTGGTCCATTTGATCAAATCAAGGTCGATGTGCTATCTCAGTACTTTCCAGCCCTTATCTCACACTATGGTCACCTTTTATAAATGGTCCTTGTGTTTCTGTTAAGGAGGGTTTCAAAGGAGGCAGCATTTGGTTTGAGTCCGAGATGTGAAATGACAAGGGAATCCAACAAGATTAGACACAGCTCGGTAGAAGCGACACATCTCACTATACACACATACACACACACACACACACACATCCCAGGACACACATTCATATGGGCTGCACATCAAGACACGGGGTATGGCTATAGGTAACACGGCCATGGCTTTGAAATCACAGACTTGCTCACAGAAGAGAAAAGAAGACACAGTAGCCTATTTTTTTTTTTTTTTTTTTTGAGACAAAGTCGCACTCTGTCCCCCAGACTGGAGGACAGTGGCACGCTCTTGGCTCACTGCAACCTCCACCTCCCGGGTTCAAGTGATTCTCCTGCCTCAGCCTCCTGAGTAGCTGGGATTACAGGTGCACACCACCACACCTGGCTAATTTTTCTATTTTTTAGTAGAGATGGTTTCACCATGTTGGTCAGGCTGGTCTTGAACTCCTGACCTTGTGATCCGCCCACCTCGGCCTCCCAAAGGGCACGGTGTGAGCCACTGTGCCCAGTCCATAGTAGCGTTTTTTTCCTGAGGTTCCTGGTTGGTTCAGATCCTCAGGTTGCTAGGGCAAGTGATCCTGCCCCCACAACACACACACACACAGACACACACACAAACACACATACACAGAGCTGTGTGGTGTGTATCAGTGAGTCCACCCATCAATGTAACTCAAGGAGCTATCATTAAGACTGATGATTTATTTCATACAAGTCAATGGCTATAGCTCCAATTGGTGTACTCACTCTAAAATTAAATAGTTCAAATAGCAATCCAGACTAGCAAAAAACAAAAAAACAAGCAAAAAAAAACCCTTTTATTTCAACCTAGGCATACAATGTATTTTCCAATGTATATTTAAATTTCCAGAAGTAGGCTGAAAATAAGATGGAGGCTAAATGCAGAAATGGATTATTCCATTGGTGATCCAGATCTATGAGAACTTCAGATGAACAATAGCCCTAATTTTTGTGAGGGAACCGGATCGAATTCTTTAGTCTCTCCATTCCTTCCCCGACACAGTCATGCCTTCCAAGAAGTTCAGCCTGAAGAGGCTGCATCTCACTTCTCTGAGGCGCAGAAATAAACCTTATTAAAACCCCAGTGTTAAAGCTATTTTAAAGAGGTTTTCTTTAAGAGTGTAAAACATTACTGTTAATTCTGTAGAGAATGGCAGGAAAATGATTGTTACTTTATTTTATTTTATTTATTTATTTATTTTTGAGATGGAGTCTCGCTCTGTCTCTCAGGCTGGAGTGCAGTCGCATGATTTCGGCTCGCTGCAACTTCCACCTCCCGGGTTCAAGCGATTCTCCTGCCTCACCCTCCTGAATAACTGGGATTACAGGTGTATGCCACCACACCCGGCTAATTTTTGTATTTTTAGTAGAGATGCAGTTTTGCCACATTGGCCAGGCTGGTCTCAAACTCCTCACCTCAGGTGATCTGCCCACCTCAGCCTCCTAAAGTGTTGGGATTTCAGGGGTGAGCCACCGAACCTGGCCGATGTGATTTTTAATTAGCTCAGTATATATAGTAAGCACTGCTAAGGCAATCAGAAATATACGTTTATATTCCATGAATTTAAAAAAAGATTTAAGGCAATCTGCAAAAGAAAAACAGGAGGAGGCCTTTTAACTAGCAAGGTTTTTAAAAGAGAGAAAATGAACTGCTTATCGGGTTTCAGAGGTATTATCAAAGCATGGAGTCAAAAGCTCTCTCCAACCACATGAAACTGAGAAGAGGATGCATCCCGGGGAGGGCGTGATTGCGGCGATCTCTAAAAATAAGAAGCCCTTATCTCTGAGAAATTGACCTCCAGAGCTCTCTTCCTGCGGCCAGTTTTCCTCAGGGAAGCAGCAGCAGATCCTCTTGAGGGTGGCAGCAGGTCCCAGGTCTTAACCTACAGATGCCATGAAGCCTCTGATCTTTAAAAAAAGCCACTGCTGGTTTTAAATTTCATGATAATCTCTTTCCACCCATATATTCAGCAAAACAAAACCAACCACCCAAAACAATCCCCTTACTGCTTGGTGACATCACCGTAAGCTCGACTGAGTTCATTTGAAGGACTCAGAAAAGGGGGTGAACATCTCCTCACCGTCACCCACAGTCCCTGTGGCCCCTTCCCTCCAGCTCCAGAGGACGAAAACAACAGGGCCCAGCTGTCCGAACCCCACGTGTCCTACCGCACTTTATCCTGCAGGTCTTCATTCCAAGATGGGGTTTACAGCCTACACGACATCATCCCACCAACTGCCGAGTAAGAGCTATTCACCCGACAGCAACATTTATCCACTTTCAATACCTGATTGGCTTAGACCAGCTTTGTCATGCTGTCACATTCGTTGAACTAATTTAATTTAATCCTAGTGCAAAAGTTCTAATTTTCAGAATGCCAATATTAATTTTATTTTGTGTTTGAAATGCAGTGCTTACTATTTAAGGAAGGCAGCTGGAACGGTTTCTGCGCAGCACAAGAGCTTGCGGGCCCGTGAGTGCTGCTTGGTGAGGGGTATAAATACCAGATAGAGAGTTTCTCGCCACTGTCTACAAATCCCACATTTTCATGTTTCTTCTCATTTTCAGTAAAATTCAAGAAAATTAGTTAACCATAATTTCAGGAGAAATAACCCAAACTCATCTTTGGACATGAGAAAGAATGATCGCTAAGAGAGATCCACTAAAATCATCAGCTTGCTTTTAGCATGCAAAATTAATTCCATTGAACATTAATACTCAAATTGTTGGATCTCTTAGAAAATAATGTATCTCACATTGCTTATGGAAACTCCAAAGGACTGTCCACTACAGGCGAACTCATTTTATCAGGAATGTTGTCTACAAATTAGGCCTCTAAATTCTCAAAGATCGGTGTTTATCAAACTGGTATCCGAGAGCATGAGTATACTGGGTGTATCAACACCAGCATCTCAGGCATTATCTCAGACGTGTTCTGTGCTCCAGGTTAGCCTGGGAAACTCTGAGGTAGACAGAGTTAAGCAGATTTACTTAGAATTTAAAAACTCTTTAATGTGCATTCTCAATCTCTAAGGAGAAAATCACTGCATTTTCTAAAAATGAGTTCCTCATATTGGAACCCTCTCTGAGTCACATCTACTAACATCCCCCATAACTAAAGACACTATGGATGCATGCAGTATGTTTCAACACACAACACTTCAGTCAAGTATTCCTCTACTTTATAAAAAGTTATAGTTGTTTTTAAAAGTATTAAAACTCCCAAGTTCTCTGGGAAAGTATGTGAAAGAAAACAAAGCACTCTAAATCTGGTTAGGTGGGAGATCAACCATGCTGATTTCAGGCAAAGGGAATTTATAAGATCTCTGCTGGAGATGGGGGCAATAAAAAGCACCACCTACCAATGACAGCATTCACTGCATGAAGATGGCCTGCCAGAATTCCGTTCTGTGAAATGCCTACCTTGTAATGTTGGCAAACCCCACAGCATTTGGGTCTTAGGACAGAGAGAAGCTCATTAAATCCAACTGGAAGAAAAACCTGTGAATCCTAGACCAAGTCTCTGACACAACCAGTATCTTCCTCTCTGTGGACACCGTGGATGGTAATTACAGGATACAGGGCAGCCCCGGTGTCCCCCGCCCCGCCCCCAACACCAAGAAATGTGTACCTCCCCTGAGGCAGTGGTGATAACATTCCTGGTTAAGAACCACTACTCACAGCCTCATAGAACCAGAAAAGAACTTTAGGCCAAGCACGGTGGCTCACACCTGTAATCCCAGCACTTTGGGAGGCCGAGGCGGGTGGATCACAAGGTCAAGAGATTGAGACCATCCCGGCCAACATGGTGAAACCTCGTCTCTACTAAAAATCCAAAAATTAGCTGGGCATGGTGGCACTGGCCTATAGTCCCAGTTACTGGGGAGGCTGAAGCAGGAGAATCCCTTGAACCTGGGAGGTGGAGGTAGCAGTGAGTTGAGATTGTGCCGCCCTCCAGCCTGGTGACAGAGCAAGACTTCATCTCAAAAACAAAACAAAAGAAAAAAAAAAAAGAGGAGGAAGAACTCCAAGGCTGAACCTGAAGAACTGTATTCTTTTTTTCCCCTAAGGTACCTTAAACCAAGAAAATGCATCTCTACTTAATTATGCTGGATCCATGACACAATCTAACACAGATCTTAGGCATGTGAGCCATGGTTGCACTGGGTGTCCATGCAGGGGAGAAGACTATGTAATCCAGCAATTCCAAGGATTCTTGTGTTAAGGACAGGGAACAAGCCCGATACCATGTTACTGACTCTCCCCTGAAGCTTCAAAGGAATACTGGAGTTCTGGGTTTCACAAAAAAGCACCTGACTTCTCCTGATTAGTTATTTGACTTTGGGTCCCAGATCATGTCAAGTTACACAGCACAGAATACAGACCCCTAGAGCTAGAGCTTTATATTCCAGTGTCATGACCTGCATCGTGAATGTCTAAGACAAGTTCCTCACCACCCACTGCTCTGAGCTGTTGCATCTACCAGCTGTCCCAGACAAATTAATTACCATCTTGACTTCTTGGACCTCCACAGATTCTAATTGCAAAACAAGCAAAATGTTATTGTGAATAGTTAGAATAATAAAAATTAATCACCCCAAAACACATTTCTGACAATTCTGGCAATTCTCATGACTAGTTTTTTCTGGGACCCTGCACCAGCAAATTCATTTCAGGTTTTATCTATAGCATAAGTGGAAGTCAAGATCTCAGTTCTCACTTAATTCCTACACACCACTTCATATTCAAGTAATTACTCTCACTTTAAGTGGCTGCTTCTCTCAAAGGAATCCTCATTTGGTAGTAAAATAATTACATCACATCCTTGCTTAGAAATCTGATAATACCAAATGTTTTGAAATCCACTGTGTACCACAGAAAGGCGAAATAGTTTTTGAGTCCAAGAGATAAACAATTTCGACAGAGGAGGAAACCAGCGTTATCCCAAGTAAAGTCTCGATTTTAAAGTTCAAAAATTTTAGAGGCTAATATTACTTCTTCTAATCAAAGGTGCGTCCCTAAGACAGGGGTATCTGAAATTCCACCGCGGAGGCAATCAGACATGAAAAATACGTAGTGCCTATACACTGCACAACTGTCACCTGCTTATGGGGGAAAAGGCAGAGATGGGCAACAGGAAGACACAAGAAGGTCTCATAAAAAGCTCTTCTCCCATCCTGAGAAGGGATGTTTGTTTGGTTTGTGTTAGGCAGCCCTAGGCAGCACATATCAGCGCACGCATCTCGCAGGCTCTTCACCATGCTGACAGCTGCAATATGGGAGGTGGAGAGAGAAGTTTACTCCAAACTTTGCCAAAACAGGCAACATATTACCATTCAATGAGGAGGATAATTGCGACCCCTGTCGAAGTGAAATACAGTCAGCCTTCCATATCTGCAGTTCCTTATCCTGCAAATACTATCTTTTCAATCCTTGGTTGGTTGAATCTGAGGATGGGGAACCCCTGGGTCCAGAGGGCAAACTGTGGGACTTGTGAGCATCCTTGTATTTTGGTACCAACATGGGTGGGAGGGTCCTGGAACCAATTCCTCTAAGACACTGAAGGACAACTGTACTACACACTGTCTGCAAATTTGTGGCTATACTGCCTTTGAAACAGATTGCTTAAACTGATTGCTGATTTTTAACTAAAAACCCACTTAGAATGTATTGCCCATCCCATTGCAACTTCAATTCTAAGTCCATGCTCCATTCGACTGAAAGAGAAAAAGAACAAGCAAAATTGCTTGTCTCCTTTTCAGTAGAACGCGCTTGATATGCAAAGATGACCTAAGATAATGTGATTTAGCCAAGAATCAACAGTTATTATCCCATTATGTTCAACTCCAAATATTTGTAGCACAATCACCAAAATGTAAGATACAGAATTAAAAAGCAGCAAATTTTGAATCCACAAACAACTGTCCTGTGTTTGCTAAAGAGCATCTATGGGAATTCGCAGATGGAGGTTGAATTCTAAACTGCTTTTCAGTGGAAACGTCTCTGCCTCACAGGCTCCTGTCTGAAGCCTGCTAGGCAGAGGGCTCCACTGCCAGAACCTCTGCTGGCCGCAGCATTCAAGATAGAAGGCACTGCACGTGGAAGGAAGGGAAAGAGGCCACAAGTCAGCTGGCTGGGAGTGAGCTATGTGAAGCCATCCCAAGAGACTTTGAGAAATGCCTCCTTATTTGTGAAAAAAACTCAAGAAAGTTTCCTATACACTGTGGCATCCATCGGTTACTTAATAAAGTCATTAAACATTTAGCTCTGATAATGGACTTGCAGATGCCATTGTGGAGAATCCATTTAGGGTTTGTGGATGCTTAATAGCAAAATTAAAATGATAAATTGAAATGGGTTTCTCTGACGTGCGTGCTTAGCTCTGTGCGCCACAGCATACAAGCAGCCTCCTGCATACCAAAGTAAGTGACGCGAATCCAGCCCTGCCGCTGCTTGAGCACAGCCAGTGTTTATCAGTCAGCTCTGAGGAAAACAGGGACTTCGCCTAGGCCCACTGATTCCTAAGGGGCAGGCAACGGCAAGACCCCTTGTTAGCTGGGGCCCTGCACCAGCAAATTCATTTCAGGTTTTATCTATAGCATAAGTGGAAGTCAAGCCTACCGGGCTTCTCCGGACCCAGCATAGCCCAGGACAGAGCACGATTTGCAAGCCCAACCATGAGAGGAAATCTCAGCTGAGCCACTCATTAGCTGTGAGACATGTGGGCAAATTTCTCATCCTCTGAGCCTATAGAAGGAGAGGTAATACTTTTTTGGGGCTGTTGTTGTGGTTATATCCTAACCCAATTAAGTCAGAATCTCTGGGAAAAGGACCCACGTATTAGTAGTTTCTAAGGCTCTCCCAGGTAATTCCAATGGGCAGCTGCTGTCTCAGAGGCATGATACTGACCAAGGGAACCTGACAGGTGGTGAAGGGGACACCGGATGAGGCGATCTGCAGCAACTGGAGACCAGCTCTCAAAGGGAAAGCAAATCAGAAAGCAGCTCCGTTTACGTGCAGAGAGGGGGAGTTTCTATGCAGTTAAGGTTACAGGAAGAAGCTAGAAGGACTAACTTCTGAGGAAGAGGAGGGGATTTGGTAGGGGAGAGGGCAAGAGATTAAAAACAAGAATCAGGGCTGGGCGAGGTGGCTCACACCTGTAATTCCAGCACTTTGGAGGCCGAGATGGGTGGATCACCTGAGGTTGGGAGTTGGAGACCAGCCTGACCAACATGGAGAAACCCCATCTCTACTAAAAATACAAAATTAGCTGGGAGTGGTGGTGCATGCCCGTAATCCCAGCTACTCGGGAGGCTGAGGCAGGGGAATCGCTTGAACCTGGGAGGCAGAGGTTGCAGTGAGCCGAGATCACGCCATTGCACTCCAGCCTGGGCAATAAGAGTGGAACTCCATCTCAAAAAAAAATAAATAAAGAATCTCATGAAGGCTGGGAACCATCAGTGAGGGGATGGGAGAGGAAGCTGGTCTGTGAAGGGTGAAAGGTCTTCGAGGAGTCCTAACTGAACTCCAGGGCCTCACTGCCAAGGGTCAATCTGCTTGGCTTCAGATTTTTTGGGGAGCACCCAATGGCATGGATGTCTAAGTGGAGAAAGACTGTAGTTGGGTGAGGGATGTGCTAGGAGAATGAGATGACAGTGAGTGGTTCTTCTCTGTTCTGTCTGGCTCAGTCGCCTGGGCCTGGGCTTGTCATGATGTCCAACTGATGCCCCTGTGGAGCCTTCCACCCACCCTCCCTGTAGGGTGTGCAGTGAAGATGTTGGCCTTTCCAGACACTGCCCAGTTTTCCTATCCTCCAAAATGGCTCCTGATCAAGCTACCTGAATTCAGTGGAGAAGGAACTCAACAATACTAGTCCCTATAAGCATTAACAGGTGCCAGAATAATGTTTCCCATAAAGAAATGATGACTATTCTAAAAACACATCTGTGTTAGTCCACACAATTCTCCAGTCTCAAAAGGACGCTTCCAAACCATCTTGTTCAGATGCCTCTTCCCATCGATGTTTGACCTTCTAAACATAAAAGTGTATCAAAACAAAACAAAAGCAAAACGCCAGCCATAACCATGCTAGTCATCATGTTACCCAAGGAGGAGAGAATTGCAATCCAAGTTCCATAATGGAAGGATCTGCAAGTTAAACATCTCTCAGCCTTTGCTTTGAATGAGCTAAGAGCCAAGCTAAAACCTCACAAGGGAAAGTGACATCTGCGAAAGCCCACCACCCTCCCTTGACAAAGTTAAGCTGGTGACAGGGTCTCTATTCAAAAGCCCTGTGCTTCCTTTCTCTTACGGGCCAGCATAGAATGTATTGATCAAGACATTCTAAGAAAGACAAATAATAGCTCTAGTTTCTTCTTTCTTATTTCCTGGTTTCACAAAATTACTCAATAGAACAGTTATGTTGCACACCTTGCAATCTTCTTATCAAGACCTTACTCTACTGAGAAAAAAGGGAGAGCGTTTCTTAAGAAGTGACAATATATGAGAGGCAAAGCCCTATGGAAACCACATCAACCACAAGATGGGTTTTTGGCTTTTTGCTTTTTTGTTTGGCTGGTTGGTGTTTGCTACCAAATCTATCTTCTCATACTTCTCCTTCTGAGACATGCAGGCTGGTTAGAATATTCACTACTACATAACCCAATGCTCTCAAAATCAGTGCCTAATTAAAAATACATTCACTGTCTAGCCAAGTATGGTGAATTTGCAGAGGACCTTGAAGCTGCGTAACCACCTCTCTCAACATTAGGGGTGGAGAGTATCAGTTTGAATCTCCCCATCTGCACTCAAGGGCTGGCTAGTGGTGTTTCTGTTTGAGAAGGGCAGTGACTGTGAACTTGACATTCATCTCTCACAGCATGTTTCCAGCAATTCTGGTGATTTGGGATTTGTTGCAAATTTTAAAATGAAAACAAAAACCTATGTCCTGCAATGTCTACTAAAAACAAAAATCCTCCAGAAAAAAAATACAAGCCTCAGGAGAAAGCACTTGCAGTATGTACGGACTATGGCTTGAATAAGTGATCTTTCACAAGTGCGTTTTCCATTCTAACAGGAATCCATTAACCTCATTTATAAATCACAAGTTATAGCTGTCAAAATAGCTTTCAGAGCTGCCAGCTGTTACAGAGCGCATCTAGCGATGCCATTAATCCCTTAATTTTTAGCTTCATCAGTAATACAGTGGAACACAGACCAGCACTCGTTCCCCATACACGCACACTTGAAAAATGTGGTCCTGATTTAAGAGGCAGAAGACAATAATTTGGGAGAAATTCCCTCTGTCCTCCAAAAGCATGAGTTTTGACTTCTCAATGGGGGTAGGGTGGGAGTGGGAAGAGTGAGAGGCAGTTCAGATGTACCCCAAATATCCCACAAAATATGAATTAAATACTTCAGAGGCTCTGTGTAATCCTTCCTTATAACTCTGTCAACTTTATTTTAGCACCTATTGTTTGGAAAGCCCATTTAAACAATGTGCTTGTGACTCCTTTTTCTTTCTCTCTCTCTCTCTCCCTCCCATTTAAACAAAGTGCTTGTGACTCCTTTTTCTTTCTCTCTTTCTCTCTCTCCCTCCCTCCCTCTCTCTTTTTTTTTTTTTTTTCTTTTTTGATGATGTCTTGCTCTGTCCCCCAGGCTGGAGTGCAGTGGTGCAATCTCAGCTCACTGTAGCCTCCGCCTCCCGGGTTCAACCTGCCTCAGCCTACTGAGTAGCTGAAATTACATGTGCCCACCACCACGCCTGGTTAATTTTTTTGTATTTTTCATAGAGTTGGGGTTTTACCATGTTGTCCAGGCTGGTTTCAAACTACTGACCTCAAGTGATCCACCCACCTTGGCCTTCCAAAGTGCTGGGATTACAGGCATGAGCCACTGAGCCCAGCCATAATTTTTTTTTTCATATACACTTTAAGTTCTGGGATACATGTCCAGAACGTGCAGGTTTGTTACATAGGTATACACGTGCCATGGTGGTTTGCTGCACCCATTAACCTGTCACCTATATTAGGTATTTCTCCTAGTGCTATCCCTCCCCTACCTGCCCCCCCTCCCCAACAGGCTCCAGTGTGTGACGTTCCCCTCCCTGTGTCCATGTGTTCTCATTGTTCAACTCCTACTTATGAGTGAGAACATGCGGTGTTTGGTTTTCTGTTCTTGTGTTAGTTTGCTGAGAATGATGGTTTCCAGGTTCATTTACCTCCCTGCAAAGGACATGAACTCATCCTTTTTTATGGCTGCATAGTATTCCATGGTGTACATGTGCCACATTTTCTTTATCCAGTCTATCATTGATGGGCATATGGGTTGGTTCCAAGTCTTTGCTATTGTGAATAGTGCTGCAATAAACATACGTGTGCATGTGTCTTTATAGTAGAATGATTTATAATCCTCTGGTTAGATACCTAGTAATGGGATTGCTGGGTCAAATGGTATTTCTGGTTCTAGATCATTGAGGAATCGCCACACTGTCTTCCACAATGGCTGAACTAATTTACAGTCCCACCAACAGTGTAAAAACATTCCTTATAATTCTTTAAAATATTAATAAGTAAACATGGCCGGGCCTGATGGTTCATGCCTGTAATCCTAGCACTTTCCAAGGCAGGTAGATCACTTGAGTCCAGGAGTTAGAGACTAGCCTGAGCAACATGGTGAAATTCCATCTTTACAAAAAATGCAAAAATTGGCTGGGCGTGCTGACTCGTGTCTGTGGTCCCAGCTACTCAGGAGGCAGAGGTGGGAAGATCACCTGAGCCCAAGGACGTTGAGGCTGCAGTGAGCCATGATTGTGCCACTGTACTCCAGCCTGGGAAACAGAGCAACATCCCGTCTCAAAAAAAATAAAATGAAATCAAAATAAAAAAAGAAAATATACTTACTCCCATTGCTGCCACCCAACAACTGTGGGACCTTGGTCAAGTCAACAGCAGTAGCTTTGGTTCTCACCTGATTGTTTTGTTTTGTAAAATACTTGAACTCTCTCGAGCTCTGAGCTCTAACCTTCTCTGACTCAGATCGCATTTGGGACTCAGTCAAGAAGGGCAAGTTACGCTGCTTTGACACCTGGAGAGACAGAGTACAAAGTGGCTTGTTTAGTCCACATGTGCTTAAATAAATAATAACGGATAATGGACACCTCAATGGAAAGAATTCGTTCCTTAACCACTTCGTTCAAGATCTGCAAGCAAACTAAATGATTTCAAGACGTATAGACTGTAACTGCTAGTGAAACAGTCTCCAATATTCACATCTGCGGGAGTAGAAAGGGAGCGTTTCTTTGTTTTGTTTTCTGTTTCCTAAGAATGCAAGCCAACGCCCCATCCAGCAAGGGGTGGCGCTTCCTCATGAGGTCGTGTGGGCTTCTGGGAAATGCCCCCTCCCTGCTGTTACTGATCTTGAACCTTGACAGCAAGCAAAGTAGAACATATTTGTATAGTAAGAGCACAGAGATGGAGCAGACAGGTGCCAGTCTTCCTGCCAGCTTTATTTGAAACACAAACAAAACGCTTCCAGCCTGATGCTATTCCTAAAGCAAGTTTGCTTCTGCAGGAAAAAGGGCTTTCCCTAAACAAGTGTACTATCAATGACAATGACTCACTTTCAAAATTGCTGTTGCCTTAATCTTTTAAAAAAATTATCACCTCCAGAGCCCAGTGCGGTGGCTCATGGCTGTAATCCCAGCACTCTCGGAGGCCAAAGGGGGTGATCACCTGAGGCCAGGAGTTCGAGACCAGCCTGGCCAACGTGGTGAAACCTCATCTCTACTAAAGATACAAAAAAAATTACCCGGGCGTGGTAGTGCTCCTGTAATCTCAGCTACTCGGGAGGCTGAGGCAGGAGAATCGCTTGAACTCAGGCAGCGGAGGTTGCAGAGAGCCGAGATTGTGCCATTGCACTCCAGCCTGGGTGATAAGAGCAAAACTCTGTCTCAAAAAAAAAAAAAAAAAAAATTATCAGCTCCAGAAGATAATCATGTGATAGATGCAGATGATCAATAAAGCCTTTGCACTTTTTGAACCCAATACTGACTTACAGGAAATGATGTGCTTTACATTCAGAGCACACACAGACTATCTTAGAAACTGGAAAATATACTTATTTCTTCATCAAACTGTACAAATGACTTCTTTTCCCCTCTACAACTCACCTAAATGATAGACTGTAATACTTCAAATTTTTTTTGTTTTTGTTTACATAATCCTTCCCCTTTTTGCATGAAATTGATTTTTTTTTAACCTAAGACATTACAATCAGAGAAGTTACTGCGAAAAAGAACTTTGCTATAATACTCATTTGCGTCAAACTTTCTGGTTATTGTTCTTAAGAAAAATCCTCTTTTCATCTTTTCCATTAACTCTCCATTGAGAATTATAGGCTCTTTGGTAATCAGTAGATTGAAACACACACACACACACACACACACACACACACACACACACAGTGAAATGCAGCTCTCTGATGTGTACTTCCTAGCAAGGAAAAAATAGTCCAATAGCAAACTCAATAATGTGAATCACTGCCAAGACACGAAAACATTATTTGGTGTCCATTCCTATGACAATGGGAAAAATAGTTCTGAGAGTGAAAAGTTTTTGTATCAATTAGGTTATGTCCTCTAAAACTGTTTCCAGTTATTGCTTCTGGGGACTGAGGGGACAATATATTTGCTTTGATATGTAAGTTTTTACAATGGAGCATTAGTCTTACGTGGTCTCAATACACTCCCCACTCTGTCGTTCATAAATCATGTTCTTCACATTACTCCTAAAATAAAGTGCCTGAATCTTGCAGTCCAGACCACCACATGCTCGTAGTGCATCTTGCATTTCATCCTCTTTGTTGACCTCCAAGTTCACTCTCCAAAGCCTCTGAACATTCAACGTTTTGCAAAAGCCTCGGTTCCACCCTGGGTCCCCATGCATTATTCAACACTTGATTAATCCCTGTGATGGGTTCCTATGTCATCTGGATGTGTCAAGTCAAAAGGAAGTGTCACACATCGAAGACAGAGTACTAAGACACATGGTACTAACAGGGAGGGGTCCCTTTCAGTTCTGTCGATAAGAGAAAGTGTACAAGAAAAAGTTGAGTTTTGAGCTGGGTCTGGATAGGCAAAAAGTACCAATGGCAGGGAAGAGAGAAATAAGACACCGACATGTGTCGGTTCTTTGTTTTTGTTTTTGTTTTTGTTTGAGACAGGGTCTTGCTCTGTTGCCCAGACTGGAGTGCAGTAGCTCAGTTATGGCTCACTGCAGCTTTGACCTCTCAGGCTCAAGCAATCCTCCAGCCTCAGCCTCCCAAGTAGCTGGGACTACAGGTGCATACTGCCACACCCAGCTAATTTTTTTGTAGTTTTTGTAGAGACAGGGTTTCAACATGTTGCCCAGGCTGGTCTCAAACTCCTGGGCTCAAGCGATCCTCCCACCTCAGCTTCCCAAAGTGCCAGGATTACAGGTGTGAGCCACCACACCCAACCATGTGTTCTTATTTATCTCATGTCAGGCAATGGCAAAGAGTGCAATGTGGGAGTGATGCCGAGAGATCTGGTAACGGCACATCTCAACGTGCAGGTTTCGAAGATCACTGCATTCGTGGTGAATGATGTACAACGCTGATATATGCGGACAGAAGTCAGAATGTAATTACCTCTTGGGGAGCAATAACCAGAAGGAGATGCAAGGGAGGCTTCTGGGGCGCTGGTGAGGTTCTCCAACCTGACCTGGGAGAGGGTTACTCGTGCATTCACCTCGTAAGAACTCACCAAGGTATACGCTTAAGACTTGCTCACTTTGGCCGGGCGCGGTGGCTCAAGCCTGTAATCCCAGCACTTTGGGAGGCCGAGACGGGCGGATCACGAGGTCAGGAGATCGAGACCATCCTGGCTAACGCGGTGAAACCCCGTCTCTAGTAAAAAATACAAAAAAATAGCCGGGCGAGGTGGCGGGTGCCTGTAGTCCCAGCTACTCGGGAGGCTGAGGCAGGAGAATGGCGTAAACCCGGTAGGCGGAGCTTGCAGTGAGCCGAGATCCGGCCACTGCACTCCAGTCTCGGCGACAGAGCAAGACTCCGTCTCAAAAAAAAAAAAAAAGACTTGCTCACTTTATCAGATATAAATCGACCACAGACAAACCCTAAAAATCCCCAAACCACCAATCTGTCTGCAGAGAGAAGGAGCTGAAGGAGACCGAGTTGGAGGCAGGAAGGCTGCTGCTGTGTCCATGCAGGGGAGAGATGAAGCCAGGGAAGGCCCTGTGGACAGAATGGGTCGATGTGAAATGTCTTTGGAGATGAGGCCAATGGGACTTGCCAATGGAAAAAGAATGACTCCTGGATTTGAAACTTGGTTATGTCAGTGACAGCTTCTGAGCTCTCATAAAAACACCTGACATTGCTTTTAACAGTGGGCTTTCTGTCTTTATACTGAATTCTGTCTCTGTCTCTCCCTCTCTTAGGCATTCTCTGATCAGAATGCCTCGCCTTGAGAAGAGGCCCTACCTGTAAGGTTCCTTCACCTCTAGGGGCTTGCCTCCTCTTTGGTACGATGGGGATTTACAAGTGTCTATCACGAGTGTACAAAGTGTGTAGGATAGCACCTGACATAGTAAGCACCCAGTCAGTGTCAACCATTAGTATTATGGAAAACGGATCACTGCTTTTGTTACCCTGTCCCTCCATTTTCTGGGTCAACAGTGAGACCATGTCTTTGCTTGATAATACTCTTTCTCAGGCAAAAAATTAGCATCCTAGTTGGAAAAGCCTAGAAACCTGGAGATCATCTTGGGATTTTCTGCATCTTGGTCATCCTCATGCTCCCTCAAATCCTATCATTTCTTTTGTGTTCAATGCTGTCTGTATCCATTGCTTGATTTCTGCCCTAGTTCAAGCTTTAGCATTTCATGGTTGATTTAATGCAATATCCTAAGAGCTGATCTCCCTGCCTTTGAGTGCCTCTTGTTTAGTTCTGCCTTAACGCTCAATCTGTCATGCTGGTCTCCTTTAGTTCCTAAAGTGTGCCTCCTCATCGTTATTAAATGGAGCCCAGCCTCCTTGTACAAGGGCCTCCACTTTTCTAAAATCTCCTGCTGCCCTCTTTCATAAAGGCTCAGTCCTGGGCTGAGAAGTAAGAAAGAAATCCTGAATGTTTTTCAACAGTCATCTAAATTTTTTCATAACATGAGTGCAGGCTGTACTATGGGAAATTAGCAAGAGCTAAGCCAAGATAAAAACTAAATGAAGATGAAGATAGCAACTTTCTTACAAATCTAGCACTTTATACATAATACACTTTATGTAATCAATGATTTCAAGTTTGACCAGCCTAAACCTTGACAGTGATCAGGAATTAATAACCTGATAGGTAGGCAGCAGGGAAAACATTATTCAATTGACAGACAAGAGAAATCAGGGAATAAGCAACTGCTTCAAAGAATCCCTGTGAGCAGTAACACCAACAGACCCAGGCAGAGCCCCTCACTTCAGGGAGACCCATTCTGGGCCTCTTCTGGCTACATCCTTCCCCCGCGGCAACCAAAAGGGCAAACCTTCCTGAAATTAACATCCCACCTGTCCTGGGGGCCCAAGATTTGGAATTCTCAGAACCTATGCAAGTCTCTTCCCTGGGCACCTCTAGACCAAAGGGCTACAGGGCATTTGTTTTGGTGAAGGTTGGACATGTAGGCTGGAAAATCTCCATGCGTGGGCTGGGCACGGTGGCTCATCCCAGCACTTTGGGAAGCCGAGGTGGGTGGATCACCTGAGGTCAGGAAATCAAGACCAGCCTGGTCAACATGGCAAAACCCTGTCTCTACTAAAACTACAAAAATTAGTCGGGCATGGTGGCATGTGCCTGTAGTCCCAGCTACTCAGGAGGCTGAGGCAGAAGAATCACTTGAACCTGGGAGGCGGAGGTTGCAGCGAGCCGAGATTGCACCACTGCATTCCAGCCTGGGCGACAGAGCAAGACTCCATCTCAGAAAAAATAAAAATAGATGTACAGGTAGCTGAGAGCAGCAACAGGAGGGGAAGAGGACAGCTCGCTCCTGCATCACCCGTTCTGGCATGGGAGGTCGCGCCAGACTGAGCTTGGTGGATCACACCTATAATCCCAGTGCTTTGGGAGGCCAAGTTGGGAGGATCTCTTGAGGCCAGGTGTTTGATCAGCTTGGGCAACACAGGGAGACCTCATCCCTACGACAAAATTTAAAATTAGCTGGGTGTTGGGGAAGGGAGGGTATGGTGTAGGTCTGTATTCCTAGCTACTCAGAAGGTTGAGGCAGGAAGATCACCTGAGTCCAGGAAGTCAAGACTGCAGTGAGCACCACTGCACTCTAGTCTGGGCAAAAGAGCAAGACCTTGTCTCATTAAACAAACAAACAAACAAAAAATAAATAACTAAATAAAACGTGTGTGGAGAAAAGAATGAAGCCACAGGAAATTGGGTCCTAACCTCACATACAATGCCCCAATTCTAAGACTTAAAATTCTATATAGCATCATCAAGACACAATGGGTTGAGTTAGGATTTGGGGGATTATTCCCTAAGTGTAGGAGAACTTCTTGCAAATGTGAAAGTATCAACCATGAGATCTGAAGCATATAAGAAGACCCCAAAAGATAAAGTGGGCAATAAATCTACTCGTAACCTGAAATTAAATTAGCGAACCGATACATAGACTTACAGAATTATGGTTATCTCTTCCCAGAAATTACAGAAATGCAAAAGTCAAAGCAAATTTAAAACACCATCCTTCACCTGTCAAAGTAACACTACCAATATCACTGACGTGGCCAAATCTGAACACTCATTTGTTCAAGGTAGCATCGAAATTAGCACAACTTGTAAAAACACGTTCTTTAGCAACCTTCATCCAGTTTGCAGAGGGAGGCTCGCAAGTTAAGTGACTTATCTAATGTAAGTGGCTGAGTTGGGGATTCAAATCCACATCCTGACCACCACACACATGCCCCTTCTACTTTGCATGAAGCCTAGATGTTTACCCTAAGGAAATAACAGGAGGAAAGTACAGAAACAAAGCCACTTCCTGCAGAATGGAAAGAAGCTGCCAATGTGTTCACTGGCAAATTTAAAACATGGCCTTGTTAAATGTAATATATCTTTAGAATTACACAGAAGGAATGGTAATTCTCTTAAGTGAAAGCAAAACGTGAGTGTTTCAAGCTAACTGCAACTCAGTCAAAAGTCAAAGGTTTGTGAAATATGATTGCCAAAATGGGGCATTGTGAGTATTCTGTAAAGTATCTCATACTACAATATTTTCGAAAAGAGCTGGGCACGGTGGCCCACAACTGTAGTCCTAGCTACTTGGGGGGTGCTGAAGTGGGAGGGTCTCTTGAGTCCAGGACTTCAAGGTTACAGTGAGGTGTGATTGTGTCCCTCCAGCCTGGGCAATAAGAGGAAGAAGATCCTTTCTAAAAAAAAAAAAAAAAAAAAAAAAAAAAGGAAAGAAAGAAAAGAGCGCTTATTTGGTTTGGCAGCACAGAGACTAAAATTGAAACGATACAGAGATTAGCATGGCCCCTATGCAAAGATGAGACCCAAATTTGTAAAGCGTTCCATACTTTTATATACAGTGTGTGCCGTGAGCTATTGAAAGCTGAATGCATTAAGCATATTTTGAAACTTAAGTCACTCCTTGGTTAACAAGTAAATGTGTCAGAAATTTATCATACAGAAAAGGGTGGAAGGGTGCGGCATTCCCTTTCATCCAGGAATTAGGCCTACAGAAATATTTGCACAAGCATAAGCATAAATGAATATGTATATTATACATAATTTTCATTTTATACATGAAAGTTATACTGTATATGAAAGGATGTTCAATTTCAGCATTACTTGTAATAGGAGACCATGAGAATCAATTTAAATGTCAATCAGTAAAGAGACTGGTTAAGTAAATTAGAGTATATCCATGCCACTGAACATGTAGCCAGTAAGCAGTGAGCCAGGTCTGTGTACACTGAACCAAAAGGTGCTTATGATTTCCTATTGAGTGAAAAAGGCAAGTTACGCAACAGTATTATCTATATGCATATTTTTTAAAAAAACCAACAGAAAGGATATGTTTGTGTGTGTATGTAAGAAAAATCTCAGAAGACAAGAGGGAATGAAGGAACTTTTTTTCTTATATGGTGGCATTTGCACAATGACAATATACCACTTTTATGCTTAAAAAAATATATTTTTAAAAAATTTTTTCAAGTTTGATTTCACTTGCTTATCTATTTACTCTTTTAAAGAGACCAGGTCTCACTCCATCACCCAGGATGGAGTGTAGTGGTGCAATCATTAGCTCACTGCAGCCTCGACCTTCTGGGCTCAAGCAATCCTCCCACTTCAGCCTCCCGTCAGTAGCTAGGACTACAGGTGCATGCCACCTCACCAGCTTTCGCTTGCTTATTGTCTCCATCCCGTTTCTATTATTTAAATGCCTCATTAAGCAGTGTTAAGGGTCAGTTTTAAAAGAAAGAGAGAGAAAATAAATTTTTAAAATGTTTAAATAGAATGCCTTTTCCATGGTCAGATTTTTCCTACCTTTATCCTTTATCATATATTGCTCGTTTCTTCTTGCATACATATTAAAAACTGCTGTACATTTTTTCCTCAGTCAAAGAGAGTTACATATAAATAAACTTACCATTCTTAAGTTAATCACACACACACACAAATTTGAAACCTAAGAGCTGTTCTTCAGGATCACCTAAAACAGTCCCTTTCGTGACACTGACGAGAACCAAGTCCTGAAAGAATGTTACTTGCCGAGCATCACAGACCTTGTTATGATTTGAAACCATGCCAGAGAAATTCCTTCTCTATCCCTACTTTCTTAAAAAAAAAAATAACATTTTGATGAGACCAGGGAATACAATCTTTTAAAACACTGAAACAACAGTGAATGTCTTCCTAAGTAAGTCCGACTCAGGTTCTGGGTGGGAGCCCTCGAGGCCACTCAAACAGTGTAGGCAGTAATGACACTCCAATTTCAAATCCACTATAACTGCTTATTGAACAATTTATTCTAGGAATTCCAGAAAATAGAAATGAAGTAAGTTTTAATGAAGAACACTTTAAAAGCCATTGTTCTAGGCTAAGAACTAGACACTACTGTTTATTAATTGCAGCACCAATAACTTCATTGCAGAGAGAAAGTGGTCTCCAACACAACAGTGTTCAAAGAACAGAACTTCCCAGAAACTGGACTCCAGCTGGATTTACGATGCTGTGGTTCTTCTTTGACAAAAATACATGACACAGCCAGGCGCGGTAGCTCAAGCCTGTAATCCTGGCCCTTTGGTAGGTCAAGGAGGGAGGATCACCTGCGGTAAGGAGTTCGAGACCAGCCTGGCCAACATGGCAAGACCCTGTCTCTACTAAAGATACAAAAATTAGCCGGGTATGGTAGTGGGTGCCTGTAATCCCAGCTACTTGGGAGGCTGAGGCAGGATAATCACTTGAACCCGGGAGGCGAAGGCTGAAGTGAGCCAAGATCACACCACTTTACTCCAGCCTGGGTGACAGAGTGAGACTCTGTCTCAAAAAAAAACAAAAAACAAAAAAACAAAAACACAACATCTGAATTCCCCTTCATTGTAAATCCACCCACATTAATACATTATAGACCCCAAAGAAAGTTAATAAAAAATTAATCCATAAACTTTTTACATACTACCTTAAGTGATACATTTTCATTATTGTAGATTTTAAATAAAATATAAAAAAGGACAATTTCTATTATTTCCCTTCCATGATATTAAGACAAAAGAGATCTTTCTTGCTAGAAAAAAATAAAAAGACACACACACACACACACAAACCTATTAGCTATTCTCTAAGGATCTGAAAAGGGAAGACGTAACATGTTTTACGTATTTCAGTGATTAACGCTGTATTTAACATTAGGAAAAACATCAGCACCAGAAGAACCAATATAAAGGCTAAATCCTTACAAAACCCACATATTACTCTTAAAATTTGTTCCTGATTATATTCTTACTCACATTGAAAATGTCTTTTATATTTGTTGAAGAACAAAAGAAAAAAGCTAAGTAAAAAAATAGGATTTATATTCCTGTTAAAATAAAAGATTAACAAAGAAAATGCTAAATAGGAGGCAAGAGTCTGCTTGCAGGTTTAAACCTGATCATTTTGTAAAGCCCTAATAGTTAACTCATTCAATAAATATCTATTAAACACCTATTACCTACCAAGAACCAAATTTTGAGGTAAAGGAATTTAGCATGCATTGTTTCAAATTATTTCAGTTCTACAAAGTTCTCCTATTGGAAACATCTATATGTTTACAAACAATATGCCTTTCCATTCATTTTGCATTTAAAAAGCACTTCTTAAAGAGGAGTAGAGACAAAAACCAGGATTTTTGTCCATAGGTGTGGCTATCATACGAGTACTTCACTCCCCCAAAAGATAAAATCCAGGCTGTCTTTTAAATCAATAGCATATGTATTGCTTACTAAAGCATCCCAGTCTATGTGACATTCATAACTGATAAAAGTATCTTGCAACCTCATTAATTAATAGCCATTTTCAGACATTTGCTCAATATCTCCATCTGCTACAGTGGACATCTGGAGCCCCCGTGTGTAGAAACCCACCTTTAAACAGCTGCAGAAGTAATTACCCCTAGGAAAGGACGGATTCCTATTCATTTTCTTCGGTATCTTCAAGATTGCACAGGTTGTTGTATTTGTTTTTAGGTTTGTTTGTTTCCTTGTTAACTAAATGACCAAGAGCAAGATTAGACTTTAATTGCTTCAATTGATTATGTGCTCGTGGAGATGCACACACAAAGAATTCCACCTCAAACTGCCAAGAAAAACTCAATCCTTCCATACCATTCCATAAAAGATAGACTTAAAGGGCAAGTCCCCTTGTATTCTTACTACTAAATAGATAAATCAAGAAAAAGGGACAGAAGCATCAATGGGCGATCTAAAGCAGTCATAAAAGCATACGATCATGATAAAGCACAATCAGTGACTTGCTAGGGGGAACAGGCAAATAAATAAATAATAAATACATAAGTTAAGTCTTGGATCCCCTGGTGTTTTGTGCTCCTGGAGCCACTCCCAGCTGCGCTGGCTTTTCTTTGTGCGACGCTCAGGGAGGCTCCGTCCACTGGGAGATTGCTCTGCAGTGACTGCAAGGCTGGTCAGCACTGGAGAAACTGAATCCCTTCAACGGCCAGACCGCTGACTAAGCCAAGTTACTCTAATTAGCCATCCTTTCTCAATTTCATTACAGCCCTAAGCAAAAACCATAGACATGTTTTGATGGGTTGATGCAGAAAAAAAAAACAACAACACATTAAAAAACACCAACATGCAACCGAAGGTACTGGCAGCTATGAAAATGTCTTCATCACTTTCAAACATGAAGCAAATTCCTGGAGGAAGGAATCAAAATTTGCCACTTATTCCTGGCTCTATTAACAAGCACTTGCCATCAGAGACTATAACCACCAGCACACCTTGCTATGAAAATGAACTTTTACACAATTGTAGCTTTGCTACATTTAAATTTTATTCAAGATTTTTTTAAAGGGCATTCAGGAACATGGAAAGATTTTTTTATCTAAGTACAATATTTTTTGTTCTACACTGAAAATTGCATTTCAAGGTCTCTTTAGGCTCAACACCACACCAAAAGTATGCTTACACACACAATTCCAGTTTGATCAATTTGTTAACCAACAACTGTCAGACCAAGGCAAACAAATGCTTAGTGGTGACATCTATTGATGATTATGTTCAGTCTAAATTTTATTTACCAGCGATTTTCTTTCTGCAAAGATAAATGCTAACCAATCAAATGGAACCAGTCTGGATGTCTAGATGATAAGAACAATTTTCCAGATCAACGAGGTATTCTATTGATCTAATCAGCATAAAACCATTCAACAAAAATAAGCAGAAAAACAGCCTTTCTGCAATCCCACACTGGAGTGGAAAATACAAAGGCACCACTTGGCGGCGAAGTCATACATTGGATGGAAGGAAAATGATACGCAGGTGGTCCTGCTGACAACAGATGGTAGGAAAATAATCCCAAAAACCTTACTCCTTCACAGTGATCACGCCATCGTAGAAGATTTCTCATTTTTAACATCCAAATTCCTAAATCCATGTAAAATGTATTAAAGCATTCTGATAAAAAAAAAAAAAAAAAAAAAAAACTGTCAATGATTCATCCAAACATCTTCTACAACAAAATACGAACATGAGAAAGGTGACGTCTGCTATCGTGGAATTTCTGAGTGAAGGTCTCAGTTACTCTGTTTTGTTGACCACCTTCTTGGAGGGTAGATTTGTTTTTCATAATCCACTCTTCCACAGATTTTTTTTTCCCCTTTTCTAGATGGAAAATTTACAATTTTAGGGCATCTGTTACTCTGAGGGCTCAACATCCCGAAAGCGAATAGCACTGGAAACCTCAGCCTTTTAAACTCCAGGGACACCTCCAAGCCCCAGCCTCTCTCGAATGCAAACCTCTCGCCTTTCAAAATGTGTTTTCCAGACACTGCAAGTAAGAGCTGGGAGGAAAGACGGTTTACATCCCCTTGTTGGGGAACAGAAACAGTGGTTGGCGAGTACAACCAGTGTTACCACTTTATCACATATGGGTCAAACATGTTTGTGAGAACAATTATAATAAAAATTTAAAAAATATATATATTTTTAGACAGGGTCTTGCTCTGTCACCCAGGCTGCAGTGCAGTGACGCGATCACGGCTCATTGCAGCCTCCAACTTCCAGGCTCAATCGATCCTCCCACCTCAGCCTCCCAAGTAGCTGGGACTTCAGGAATGTGCCATCAGGCCTGGTTAATTTTTATATTTTTTGTAGAGGTGGGGTTTCACCCATGTTGCTGAGGCTGATCTCCAATTCCTCAGCTCAAGAGATCCATCTGCCTCGGTCTCCCAAAGAGCTGGGATTATAGGAATGAGTCACCTAGCCCAGTGACGATTAGAAATTCTTACCTCCATTTTTATTCTGTTGTTTCTATGACCTTGAGCTTTTCTTAAAAATGCCTTTGAAGTTAGAAACTGCCTATAAAATTGTGAAATGCCGCCAACTCACAAACACTGCTTTTTTCTAAGAACACACAAAAGTGATAATGGTTGTGTTAAATAGGAACTTCTATTTTCTGTTATATTTTTATATCTTTCTATAATTTCGAATTTCCATACTTATAATGTTTAAAGATCCCTACCTTATCAAGGACAGAACTTTTTTTGCATAATTCATGACTTTCTTCAGGAAAACATTCCTAACAAAATGTTTCTGATACACTTTAATGAAATCATGATCTATAATTTTAAACCACTTCCCTGCCACCCAACTCCTCCCACCTCCTCCACCATCACCACACACCCCCAGGTGAACTGAAGGTAGGCTGGGTGCAGTGGCTCACGCCTGTAGTCCCAGCACTTTGGAAGATGGAGGCAGGTGGATTGCTTGAGCCCAGGAGTTCCAGACCAGCTTGGGTGACATGGTGGAACTCATCTCTACAAAAAAATACAAAAATTAGCAGGGCATAGTGGCATGCCCCTGCCCCGGTAGTCCCAGCTACTTGGGAGGCTGAGGTGAGAGGATTGCCTAAGCCCAGATTGCAGTGAGCCAAGATTGTGCCACTGCACTCCAGCCTGGGCAAAAGAGCAAGATTCTATCTCAAAAAAAAAAAAAAAAAAAAAAAAAAAGAACTGAAGGAAACCATTTTGTCCTCATTCTTTTTTTTTTTTTTTTTTTTTTTGAGACGGAGTCTTGCTCTGTCATCCAGGCTGGAGTGTGGCACAATCTCAGCTTACTGCAGCCTCTACCTCCTGGGTTCATGCAGTTCTCCTGCCTCAGCCTCCCGAGTAGCTGGGATTACAGGCATACACCACCATATCCGGCTAATTTTTGTATTTTTAGTAGAGACAGAGTTTCACCATGTTGGTCAGGCTGGTCTCGAACTTCTGACCTCGTGATCCTCCCGCCTCGGCCTCCCAAAGTGCTGGGATTACAGGCGTGAGCCACCACGCCCAGCCAGCCTCATTCTTTTAACTAGTCTAACAGTAACCACCTAGTCATTCTTTTTCTATTAAATATATCTACCAAAAGAGTCTTTGAATTGGCCTGCTGGAGGTCGCTTTCCTTAAGTTTGACATAAAAGTTGGAAATACGCTCAATAACTTCATTGTTGGAAAAAAGATGTTTAACTTTAAGGGGAAAACAAAGGGAGAGATGAGGGTAAAAGGAAAAAGCTCACCTATGTGGAAGAATGCCAGATAGAAAAATATAGAAAGAATAACAGATGAGACAGTCACCATTTCACAATGATTTAGGCGAGAGTCATCACTGGATGTGAAGACACTGGCAATGGAATCACCGGTATCAAACTACAATAGTACCCCACAGGGAAACTCAGCCCCTATTAGCATCAAACAGTCCAACTCAGCATCACCAATAATGGGAGGGACAGGCATTGTCTGTGATTGCTGTTTGTGATACAACAGTAAGGATTCACTATCACCACACCATCACCACAGCATCACCTAGGTGGTACTCTTGCTAAGAATGTCCAGCCTGGGCCAGGCGCATAATCTCAGCACTTTGGGAGGCCGAGGTGGGTGGATCACCAGGTCAGGAGATCAAGACCATCCTGGCTAACACGGTGAAACTCCGTCTCTACTAAAAATACAAAAACAAAATCAGCCGGGCATGGTGGCAAGCACCTGTAGTCCCAGCTACTCGGGAGGCTGAGGCAGGAGAATAGCATGAACCTGGGAGGTGGAGCTTGCAGTGAGTGGAGATTGCACCACTGTACTCCAGCCTGGGTGACAGAGCAAGACTCTGTCTCAAAAAAAAAAAAAAAAAAGAATGTCCAGCCTGAATCTAATCATAGATAAATCTGACAAATCCACTAAATAAGACAACTGGCCTGCGCTCTTCATAAAAATAAATCTCACGGGCTGGGCGCGGTGGCTTATACCTGTAATCCCAGCACTTTGGGAGGCCAAGGCAGGTAGATTGTTTGAGGCCAGGAATTCGAGACCAGCCTGGCATGGTAAAACCCTGTCTCTATGAAAAATACAAAAATGAACAGGGCATAGTGGCAAATGCCTATAATCCCAGCTACTCGGTTGGCTAAGTCAGGAGAATCACTCGAACCCAGGAGGCAGAGGTTGCAGTGAACCGAGGTTGCAGTGAGTCGAGATCGTACCACTGCACTGCAGCCTGGGTGACAGAGTGAGGCTCTATCTCCATCTATCTATCTATCCATCTATCTCTCTATCTCTCTATCTATCTATCTATCTATCTATCTATCTATCTATCTATCTATTCATCCATCCATCATCTAATGAAAACCGGAGGGCAAAGGGAGTATGAAAAACAGAAAGGCAAAGGGAGTATTCTAGTTTAAGAAACTAGAAAAGAAACATGACCAAATGCAATTTGGTTATATGCTGGACCCCATTTTTTTTTCTTTTGTTTTTTTGAAGCAGGTTCTCACTCTGTCACTTAGGCTGGAGTGCAGTGATGCAATCATAGTTCACTGCAGCCTCAAACGCCTTGGCTCAAGGGATCCTTCCACCCGGGCCTCCTAAGTAGCTAGGACGACAGGCACACGCCACCACACGGCTCATTTTTTGTACTTTTTTTTGTAGAGATGAAGTCTCATGATGTTGCCCAGGCTAGTCTTGGACTCCTCACGTCAAGTGATCATCCCACCTCAGCCTCCCACAGTGCAGGGATTACAGCATGAGCCACTGTGCCTGGCCAGGACATAATTTTTTTTTTTTTTTGAGGCACAGTCTGGTTCTGTCGCCCAGGCTGGAGTGCAGTGGCGCAATCTCGGCTCACTGTAAGCCCCGCCTCCCGGGTTCATGCCATTCTCCTGCCTCAGCCTCCCAAGTGGCTGGGACTACAGGCGCCCGCCACCTTGCCCGGCTAGTTTTTTTGTATTTTTTAGTAGAGACGGGGTTTCACCGTGTTAGCCAGGATGGTCTCGATCTCCTGACCTTGTGATCCGCCCGTCTCGGCCTCCCAAAGTGCTGGAATTACAGGTTTGAACCACCGCGCCCGGCCCAGGACCCAATTTTTAAAGCAGGTATAAAATATATTTAAGGCTAACAGAGGAAGTTTGAATACGAACTCTATCTTAGATGATATTAAATCAATGTTGGGTGGGATGTGGTGGCTCACGCCTGTAATCTCGGCAATTTGGGAGGCCGAGGTGGGTGGATCATTTGCAGTCAGGAGTTCCAGATCAACATGGTAAAACCCCTTCTCTACTAAAAACACAAAAATTAGCCAGGCGTGGTGGCAGGCGCCTGTAGTCACAGCTACTCAGGAGGCTGAGGCACGAGAATCACTTGAACAGACTGATTCTCAGGAGGCAGAGGTTGCAGTGAGCCGAAATCACACCATTGCACTCCAGCTTGGGTAGGAGAGTCAAGACTCTGTCTCAAAAATAAACAAATAAATAAAATCAATTAATGTTAAGTTTTTCAGTTGTGGGCTGGGGGGTATAGTGGCTCGCACATGTAATCCCAGCACTCTGGGAGGCCGAGGTGGGCCAATTGCTTGAGCTCAGGAGTTCAACACCAGCCTGGGCAATATAGTGAGACCCCATTTCTACAAAAAAATACAAAAATTAGCCGGACATGGTAGCACAGGCCTGTAGTCCCAGCTACTCTGGAGGCTGAAGTGGGAGGATCACGTGACACTGGGAGGCAGAGGCTACAGTGAGTTGAGATCATTCCATTGTACTGTAGCCTGCGCGACAGAATGAGAATCTGTTTCAAAAAAAAAATTTCTTAGTTGTGACAATGGCAGTGGGGGTAAGCAGAAGAATGTAGGAGGCCGGGCGCGGCAGCTCACACCTGTAATCCCAGCACTTTGGGAGCCTGAGGTAGGCAGATCACGAGGTCAAGAGATCAAGACCATCCTGGTGAACACGGTGAAACCCCATTTCTACTAAAAATACAAAAAAATTAGCCGGGCGTGGTGGCGGGCGCCTGTAGTCCCGGCTACTCGGGAGGCTGAGGCAGGAGAATGGTGTGAACCCGGGAGGTGGAGCTTGCAGTGAGCGGACATCGCACCACTGCACTCCAGCCTGGGCAACAGCGTGAGACTCCGTCTCAAAAAAAAAAAAAAAAAAAAAAAAAAAAAAAAAAAAAAAAAAAATAAAGAATGTAGGAATGTATTCCCAGGAGACGATGCTGAACTATCTGGGAGTAAAGTATCTGATATCTAAAACTTACTCTAAAAGAGTTCAACAACAACAAAAAGGATGCAAACAGGAGAAGGAAAGCAAAGATGGCAAAACGATACTGACCTGTAACTCTAACAGAAGAAACTGCTTTCCACGTATTTGGTGGGAATCATACTTAACCATCCACCAGCAAACCTCCCCACCATCACCTCTCCCTACCATGGAGACATTTTATTATTTTAGCAACTAACTCCCCAAACTAGAAGCATTAACTCTTTACCTAAATACTAAATCTGGACTCTAAAAACTTATTCAGAAGCCAGAGAAGTACACTTTGATTGCTAAGAGTGCATAGTGCTCACCTGGATTCATCGTGATGTCTGTTATATACACATTCATATCAGAAGTCATTTTTAATTTTTAGCTTTAGTTCAGCATATGAGAATACCAGATACTTCATTCACTAAAAACAAAAGGGATCCACACGATTAGCTATCAGGGAAATGCACATCAAAACCACAATGAGATGTCACTTCACACTCACTAGGATGTCTCTAACCAAAAAGGCAGATAACAAGTGTTATGGAAGGATGTGGAAAAACTGGAACCCTCATACACTGCTGGTTAGAATGCAAAATGGTGCAGCTGCCTTGGAAAAGTCTGCCAGTTCTTCAAGAGGTTAAACAAAGGCTAAACATATAGCAATTTCATTTCTAGATAAATACCCAAGAGAAATGAAAACATTTATGTTCAGACAAAGAATTGTACATTAGTGTTCATAGCAATATTATTCATGACAGCCAAAAGGTGAAAACAACCCCAATGCCAGTGGCTATCAACTGCTGCATGGATAAATAAAATGTAGGATATATCCATACAATGGAATATTATACAGACATTAAAAAAAACAGTTGGGCTCAGAGGCTTACCCCTGTAATCCCAGCACTTTGGGAGGCTGAGGCCAGCAGATGACCTGAGGTTGGGAGTTCGAGACCAGCCTGACCAACATAGAGAAATTCCATCTTTACTAAAAATACAAAAAATTAACCCCACGTGGTGGCATATGCCTGTAATCCCAGCTACTCAGTAGTCTGAGGCAGGAGAATCGCTTGAACCCGGGAGGTGGAGGTTGCAGTGAGCCGAGATCGCGCCGTTGCACTCCAACCTGGGCAACAAGAGCGAGACTCTGTCTCAAAAAACAACAACAACAACAACAAAAGAAACAGGAGGTACTGATGTCGCTATAACATGGATGAATCTTGCAAACACTACAATAAATGAAAGCCAGACACGAAAGGCCACATATTGTATGATTCCATTTATATAAAATGTCCAGAATAGGTAAATCCATAGAGAGACAGAAAGTAGCTCTGTGGTTACTGGGAATGAGGGGAATGGGAAATGGAGAGTGACGGCTAACGGGTATGGGGTTTCTTTGGGGAGCGAAAATGTTCAAAGATCACGACAGTTACGCAACTCTGTAAACATGCTAAAAACCGCTGACTTGTACCCTTTAAATGGTGAATTGTATGGTGAATTGTATGGTATGTGAATGATTATCTTAACAAAGTTATCTGAAAAACCTGGAACAATTAATACTTTCCCAGCAACTGAGACTAGGAAAATATCTCAGAGGAAGAGTGCTCGGAGCAAAGTGATCCAGAGATATCTTCCTGGGGTAAAGGTATCTGCTCCAGTGTATTCATTTCCTATTAATCATGAACAAGAACTACAATGCCTCTTGAGCTGAGCAACAGTGAAGTGTCATGACAAATCAGATTCAAGTGCTGTTAATTCCTAAAGGAAATAAAATACATTCTTTAATTATGAAATCCTCCCCAGATGTCTTGGCAAGTTCTATGATAGAAAGAAGTTCCTTTTCCACTCAATTTGGAGAAGACAAACAGGATGACAAACAAGTCTAAAATGCTATTGAGAAAAATTCTGCATTGAATAATAAAAATTTTAGAAAAAAATGTAAAATTAAATTATGAAAAAACTGAAAATGCCACTGACATTTTGAGATTATCATACATCCTTGAACAGGACAGTTACAAATGGGCTACAGATGTCTTCAAAAAGACCTGTCCCAAAATTTTTAAAAAGCCACTTGTACTGTCTACATTCAAATGTTCACAGAAAACTTTTGTGAGAAAGATTTCACCTAAGACTGAACATTTTTCATCTTGACTGTGAGATTTAATCATTAAACATTAAATGTTTCTCACACCTGGTTTAAGCCCAATTTTCAATTTTCCCTCTGTAATATTAAAGTAAGGGTTTAGATGTTGATAAAAACAAAACAAACAAACAAACAAAACAGGCTGGGCACAGTGGCTCATGCCTGTAATCCCAGAAATTTGGGAAGCCAAGGTGGGTGGATCGCTTGAGGACAGGAGATCCAGACCAGCCTGGCCATCATGGTGAAACCCCGTCTCTACAAAAATTAGCCAGGCATGGTGACGTGTGCCTGTAGTCCCAGCTAACTCAGGAGGCTGAGGCAGGATCACTTGAACCCAGGGGGCAGAGGTTGTAGTGAACTGAGATCACACTGCTGCACTCCAGCGTGGGTGACACAGTCAGAATCTGTCTCAAAGAATTAAAAAAACTCAAACAAAAAAACACTAGTCTTTTCCAAAATGGAAACGTTACATAGAATTGGAAGTTTCCATATAATATGGGTATTTTGTTAGAAGTCTTATCTTCCCTTGTAAGCAAAAAGAACAGATTCATGCTAAATCTAGTTTTATATAGCTGCCAACTGTTATTTTTGCCTTAAATACAAGTATTTGAGAACATATAGTCACACCGTTTTTTGTTGTTGCTGTTTGTTTGTTTTGAGACGGAGTTTCGCTCTTGTTGCCCAGGCTGGAGTACAATGGCGCGATCTTGGCTCACTACAACCTCTGCCTCCTGGGTTCAAGCAATTCTCCTGCCTCAGCCTCCCAAGTAGCTGGGATTACAGGCATGCACCACCACGCCCAGCTAATTTTGTATTTCTAGTAGAAATACAAAAATACATCTCCATGTTGGTCAGGCTGGTCTCGAACTCCCGACCTCAGGTGACCCGCCTGCCTTGGCTTCCCAAAGTGCTAGGATTACAGGCATGAGCCACCCCACCTAGCAGTCACACCGTTTTAATAATGGTTACTTGTCGGTCCCATGAGGGTTCCAGCTTAGAAGGAAAGGAAAAGATAAAATGGGAGTTGGGGATGGAGGGGTATGGCATCTGTCAGGCAGGAAGGTGGCACTCAAAGAGCATGCGTAGGAGTCAGAGCAACTGAAGAGGGCACAAGGACAATGGCCATTCAGCTCACTCTATCAGCAAATGCCGAGACAGGTAGGTTTGGGTGCCCGAAGAATGATATCTGTCTCCCGGCAATGGAAAAATCCAGTGAAGAAACCACATCCACCTTCCAGGGACCCTTTTACACAGTAACTTCCTGCCATTATCTCTGTTATTTTTTGCCTATGAAAAGCCTTCATTAAGCATAGTGATATATAGCGATGGTGTCTTTTTTATGGCTATGTTCTAGAAATGTAATAGGTCCTGAAAACAGGGATCAGAAATGGTAAATGATAACTATAGACACAAAATCTTGTCATTTGTTCTATACATCGATGACTGTCTTTGCAAAAATCGTCAGAGGAAATGGATTGGCGCTCTGAAAACCACCTAATAACCCTACTCCACACCCCACCCTCTCTCTGTTGGCCAGGGTTTGGCCTTCTGTGGACTCTTCCACACTGTGATGTTTACTGGTGCTTTGACAACTGTCTCTCAAACAGCTGAAAACGTTGAAAATGTGAATGAGTCTCTTAAGGTCAAAAATCTACATGCTGACTTCAATGCACCAATGCCTGACATTAAAATGTGACTATGAGAACTAAGTACAATAGTCCAAACAGATGCTGACCGGTGCAAAAAACAGTATGGTGTTATTTCTATTAATATGGTGTAAGAGTCTCTTCAAAATGCTCTAATTAACCACTTTCTCACAGCTGAGATTACAGTGAATATAAAATCAATTCAACTCCCAGCTTTTTAACCTTCTCCCCTACTTATAACCTAGATTCTCCCTCATCCTCAATTCCTTCCCCTCATCATCTATCTGCTGGCTTTTAGAGAAATGAAAGTTTTGAAAAGATGAAACGATCTAAAACCCTGTCATTCTGACACCTTGTGATTTTCACGTTCTCCTTTCAACCGTTAGCTACATACATGCATTTTTTAAATACAATTACTATTGTGGAATTCAGTTCTGCATATTTTCCCATTTCACAGCCATAAACATTTCTCCAAGTAGCTAAAATTTCTCCTGTGCCCCTGAATGACAATGATCAGGTATATGTACCATACATGATTCACTGAACTGATCTTTCAACACCTTCAACAAGGCTATGGTAAACATTTGTAACAAACATTTTATGGAATGCAGTTTTCCCTCCCCTGTGTTATTTATCTGTTGAATTTCCAGAATTAGCAGCACTGGAGCAAAGGATATGGTGAGACATGTTGCCAAATTGCTTTACAATTTGATCTTCTAAAATGCACAGGAATTGATACATTTCATCAGGGTGTTTTTCTTCTATTCTACCTAGACTCCTCCCTCCCCTGTCCTTCCACAGATCCAGTGCCTTCCTCCTCCTTATGCCGTCTTCAAGTCTGACTGCTCTGCTGCACTGAGAGCTAACACTGTCTTTCCTCTTTATACCAAAATGCTGGCACTATATCTAAGTTTGAAAAATATTTAAATAGGAGTAGTGAAAGAAATAAGCAATGACATAAGATAACAAATATTATTAAAGATCAAAAAATAAAAAAAAGAAAGAAAGAAGAGAAAAATATGTGATCTAGCATTAGCTATCAATCCTAACTTTTAACTTTTTAAATCATTTGTCACTTTGAGATGTCTGTCTTCACTTCTCATGCAAGTTGATAAAGAACCCTGGCAAGGCCAAGCAGAGTTTTATAGCAGACAGCTCTGACCAGGATGATCAACTACATTTATTCCAGATACTTTTGATCAGCCCTCATTTAGACAGAGCTGCTGAATTACTCAATTTTGTCAAATCACTTTGGTGAAATGCAGAATCACCATCATCAGTCCAGTCCCCCAAATCTAGAGTCCAGGAACCTGAAAACAACAACCAAAAGATCAACTAAAGGAAGAACAAAAAGAATATTACACAAATTTGATGTTGGGCTCATTCTTAGTGAACCCACACTGACTCCTAATGATCACCTATTTCTTTTCTCACACAGTTGTTGAGTAATCCACTGTAGGCCAGGAAGGATATTATAATCACCATTAACTATGGTTCCTCTGGTGAGAGACTGACGAGGGATGGATGGGAAAGGACAAAGAGCAGCTTTTATATACCTTTGCATGTACTGTTAGATTTTTAACAAGCATTATTATTCTTGAATTTTAAAATCTTAAATTTAAACTAAGTGGTCCTTTTTCCCTAAAGGTACAATACCGTATGTTTAAGTTTATTTTCTTCTACTGTATTTTTTTCAGGTTGGTTTTCTTCTGTTATGTTTTAACTCTACTGGATTGAAGTCAGTTTAGCTAATTGATTTCCTGGGTCACTATATCCCTACAGTGACTATTTAAAGTTCAAATAGTAATAGCAGTTCCCTTCCTACATTTGGATTTTTGGACAATTTTTAGAATGGGTTAGCTGAATTCCCGCGAAGGATAAGTTTTAAGCAGTCATATGAACATAAGTCAGACCAGTTAACAAATATCTGCTTCCAGTTGTTCAATAACACTTTTCAACTAAGAAAGCTTTGATTACTAAAACCCACTGACCTATACACTTTAAAGGGGTAAACTATATGGTATGTGAGTTACATCTCAGTAAAGCTACTGCAAAAAAAAAAAAAAAAAAAGCCTTGATTTACACGTATAAATTTAACTTTGTCCTTAAAATAAAAAGTTTTTTGTTTTTTGTTTCTTTTTGAGATGGAGTCTCGCTCTGTTGCCCAGGCTGGAGTGCAATAGCGTGATCTCAGCTCGCTGCAACCTCCACCTCCTGGGTTCAAGCGATTCTCCCGTCTCAGCTTCCCGAGTAGCTGGGATTATAGGTGCCTGCCATCATGCCCAGCTAATTTTCTGTATTTTTGTCGAGACAGGGTTTCACCAGTTGGCCAGGCTGGTCTTGAACTCCTGACCTCAGGTGATCTGCCCACTTCAGCCTCCCAAAGTGCTGGGATTACAGGCGTGAGCCACTGCGCCTGGCCAACATAAACTTTTGGACAAAAATTATTTTCCCACAGATTTAAGCTTTCAATGAAATCATCCTTTGCAAATGAATGAGATGTTTGAAGCTAAATTAATTTATTTTTGTCAAAAATATTACAGATATATTACCTTAAAATGTACCTCTAATATGAACTTGTACTATTTATCATACTGTTTATCTTTAATTCTTTTTTTTTTTTTTTTGAGATGAAGTCTCACTCTGTTGCCCAGGCTGGAGTGCAGTGATAAGATCTTGGCTCACTGCAACCTCTGCCTCCCGAGTTCAAGCTATTCTCCTGCCTCAGCCTCCTGAGTAGCTGGGATTACAGTCACCTGCCACCACACCCGGCTAATTTTTGTATTCTTAGTAGAGACGGGGTTTCACCATGTTGGTCAGGCTGGTCTCAAACTCCTGACCTCGTGATCCACCCACTTCGGCCTCCCAAAGTGCTGGAATTACAGGTGTGAGCCACCATGCCCAACCTCTTTTTTTTTTTTTTTTTTTTTAAGAGATGGGGACTTGGCCAGGTATATCTTATTCTTTTATGATGTTAGTGGCACTTTGAGCAAAACTAATAATTTGCTTTAAACATACTAGTTTTAGAGCCAGCAGGCTTTGGCCTCTTGTCCTCAAGGAATGTGAGCAGTTCATTCCTGTCTCCTTCCCAAGGCCGCACCCTGCTCTGCTTTCATCTTGGCATGCTTGGATATTGGGCCCCAGCCAAGCGGATGTTCTCCATTCTCTTCCTTTCTTTTATTCAATCCTTTCTGCATACCATTAGCTTTCCTCATGAAACAGTGTCCCCTCCACCTGCCCCAAGCTGGAGAGTGCCTTGGCAGGGATGAGAACAGACGGTGTAGATTTGAGCTGGGTGGGCTCAGCTTAAAGGGGCAAGACAATGAAGTAGAGGCGTACTAGGTGGAGAGCTGCAGGGGTTTGGGATTCAACAGCACATAGATGTAAGGGAAGCCAAGAACATGTGTAAGATTTCTCAAGAGCTGGGCACGGTGGCTCACGCCTATAATCTCACCACTTTGGGAGGCCGAGGCAGGAGGATCACCTGAGGTCAGGAGTTCGAGACTAACCTGGCCAAAATGGTGAAACCCTGTCTCTACTAAAAACACAAAAATTAGGCAGGCGTGGGTGCAGGTGCCTGTAATCACAGTTACTCAAGAGGCTGAGACAGGAGAATCGCTTGAACCCAGGATGCGAAAGTTGCAGTGAGCGGAGATCATGCCATTCGTTGCACTCCAGCCTGGGCGACAGAGTGAAACTCCGTCTCAAAAAAATAAAAAGAAAAAAGAAAAGGAAAAAACAAAATCTCTCAAAAGGGTACAGTGAGTAAAAATGAAGAATGTGAACTGAAGAAGGAATTTATTATTATCTGTTGAATGGATGTTTCAACAACCAGTTTCACACAGATACAGAGTCAGACAAAGAGTTCTGAGTTAGAGGAAAAGCAAAGCTTTCAGGAAGTTAAGTGGTAATTCTCCTTCCACTAAGTTATGTAGACTCTCACAGAATCATAGTGAGAGTCAAAGAGAAAAATTAAGGCCCAGAAACCTTAACTACAGGTGACACATGCCTGTAATTCCAGCATTTTGGGAGGCCAAGGCAGGGGGATTGTCTGAGTCCAAGAGTTGGAGACCAGCCTGGGCAACACATTGAGACCCTGTCTAAAAAAATGTAGAAATTAGCCAGGCATAGTGCCGGGCGCGGTGGCTCACGCCTGTAATCCCAGCACTTTGGGAGGCCGAGGCGGGCGGATCACAAGGTCAGGAGATCGAGACCACGGTGAAACCCCGTCTCTACTAAAAATACAAAAAATTAGCCGGGCGCGGTTGTGGGCGCCTGTAGTCCCAGCTACTCGGGAGGCTGAGGCAGGAGAATGGCGTGAACCCGGGAGGCGGAGCTTGCAGTGAGCCGAGATTGCGCCACTGCACTCCAGCCTGGGCGACAGAGCGAGACTCCGTCTCAAAAAAAAAAAAAAAAAAAAAAAAAGAAATTAGCCAGGCATGGTGGTATATGCCCACAGTCCCAGCTACTCGGGAGGCTGAGGTGGGAGGATTGCTTGAGCTCAGGAGATTGAGGCTGCAGTAAGCTAGGACTGCACCACTGCACTCCAGCCTGGGCAAGAGTGACACCCATCTATAAAAAACAAAATCACCCCCCAAAAGGAAAGAAATCTAAAGGTTAACTTAACTTCACCTATTCAACTACCTTTTATATGCAGGCAAAGAAAATGTACTTGAACTCTGGAGTATAGGGGAATTGAGACCCAGAAAAGCTTAGATTTGAACTTGCAGAATGTCTCTCTTAGCTTTGAAAAAAGAACAGCAGGAGGGACCGAGCGGGCCTGTGAGATGGTGTTCACTGGTGAAATAGTCCTGACTGACGAAGGCTTCAGCAAGATCCTCCCTGTACTAAGTCTATTATTTTGTGATAAAAATTATAAAAGCCTTTAGGAATTGTATTCTTTTTGGGGTTGCGGAGGGAAGAAGAAAAACAAAGATCTTCTAAACTTTAGTTAATTCATGCCAGATACTCACTTGCTAAAAATGAAAATGCCAAAAAATCAAGTGTTTGAACTTGAAGTTGAAGTCAATTAGCCATGTTTCTGATGCAGACAGAATTCCCAAAATAAAAGCCAGCCTGATAATGGGATAAATTTAGAGCCCAAAGGACAATTACATATAAATATGATGAAGATTCTGTAGTCTGCATTTCTTAGAGGACACCTAAGGTGTTGGAAAGTTGACTGCATTATGTAGACACTTATCTGAGGCCATGCCACCGCACTTCATGAAAAAGTACTTAACATAAACAAAGGCAATGAGCAGAGCTTTATTTATTACTACATTGCACTGACTGAACAGAACAAGAACATGTAGCAGACCAGCAAGAAAACATCTGAAAACCATTGTTTCGGGCCGGGCGCAGTGGTTCACGCCTGTAATACCAGCACCTTGGGAGGCCAAGGTGGGCAGATCACCTGAGGTCACGAGTTCGAGACCAGTGTGATCAACGTGGAGAAATCCCATCTCTACTAAAAATACAAAAAGTTAGCCGGGCATGGTGGCGCATGCCTATAATCCCAGCTACTCAAGAGGCTGAGGAAGGAGATCGCTTGAACCCGGGTGGCGGAGATTGCGGTGAGCCGAGATCACACTATTGCATCCCAGCCTGGGGAACAAGAGTGAAATGCCATCTCAAAAATAAATAAATAAATAAATAAATAAATAAATAAATAAATACTATTGTTGTTTTTGTTTGTTTGTTTTTGAGACGGAGTCTGGCTCTCTCGACAGGCTGGAGTGCAATGGCATGGTCTTAGCTCACTGCAACCTCTGCTTCCCGGGTTCAAGTGATTCTCCCGCCTCAGCCTCCCAAGTAGCTGGGATTACAGGCACCCGCCATAATGCACGGCTAATTTTTGTATTTTTTAGAGATGGGATTTGTACTTTTAGAGACGGGTTGTATTTTTGTATGGTCTGGAACTCCTGACCTTAAGTGATACACCCACCTTGGCCTCCCAAAGTGCTGGGATTACAGGAAGTGAGCCACTGTGCCCAGCCAAACCATTGGTTTTTATTTTATTATATTTTATTTTGAGATGGGGTCTCATTCTGTCACCCAGGCTGGAGTGCAATGGTACAATCTCAGCTCACTGCAACCTCTGCCTCCCGGGTTCAAACGATTCTCCTGCCTCAGCCTCCTGAGATTGCTGGTGCCCGCCACGACGTCCGGTTAATTTTTGTATTTTTAGTAGAGATGGGGTTTCGCCATGTTAACCAGGCTGGTCTCGAACTCCTGACCTCAGGTGTTCCACCCACCTTGGTCTCCCAAAGTGAGCCACTGAAGCCGGCCAAACCATTGATTTTTAGATGCCAACCCTCAAAGATGCATCTTGAGGAGTGAAGGATAAGGGAATGCACAGGTGCATGGCTAGAAGAAAAAGAGTTGAGGAAAAGTCTGGAGGAATATAAACAGAGGGTCCTGAGTCGCAGGGCTCCAGGGTGCTTCCACTTTCTAACTATCATATCCGCAAAGCAATCATACACAGAGAAAAACGTAATCAAAGGAAGACTGGCTTGAACTCTGATGTTGTGGTACACTGCACAGGATAATTAAATTTGGAGAATGAGGAAAAGATCTGAGAAGCAGAACTAGAACCAACAGGACTTCATGATTGGCTGGAGAGTGAAAGGAAGAGCAAGTTCCAGGTTTCTAACTTGGCCAGCATAAGGCAATGATACATTCTGCAAGATGGTGCTGATACAAGAAGAGAGATCTTGTTTATGAGAGGAAGGGGCAGGAAAAGTGGACAGAAGGAAATGCCATTCTTGGGGTAAACTTGTCCACATATATATAGATATATATGTGAGACTGAAACTCTTAACTTGAGACAGTTAAAACCCTGGGACAATGCCTTGATCCAGGCTGGTAAATGAGCTGGGGGATGATCCTAAGGGGGAAATATATTTAAAATGGAATGGAGCTCACCAGGGTACAGCAGATGATGAGGAATTGGGAGGTAACAAGGGCAGAACAAAATAAGAATGGAAAGATGGTGCTTATACAGGCCTGGTGTTCAGTGATATTCATATTATTATTATTTTTTAAATTGTATTTATTTATTTATTTATTTATTTATCTATTTATTATTTTTTTATTTTTTTGAAGATGGAGTCTCACTCTGTCGCCCAGGCTGGAGTGCAGTGGTGCAATCTCAGCTCACTGCAACTTCTACCTCCCCGGTTCAAGCAATTCTCCTGCCTCAGCCTCCCAGGTAGCTAGGACTACAGGTGCACATCACCATGCTCAGCTAATTTTTGTATTTTTAGTAGAGACAGCGTTTCACATGTTGGCCAGGTTGGTCTCGAACTCCTGACCTCATGTGATCCGCCCACCTGGGGCCTCTCAAAGTGCTGGGATTACAGGCATCAGTCACCGCACCCGGCCAATATTCAAATTAAAGAGAAAAATGTGCAGTATCGATTGTCATTTGAGACGTACAACCTGCACCCAAAACCAAAGAGCTCTTACAGCCTGGCACTGGCCACCTCTAAACCATGATGGGCTGGGAGAAGTGAGGACAGGGTCTGAAACAAGGGGCTGGCCAGTAAAGATCATCATTCACCATTTACTTGACAGGAGATCTTAGTAACACATCCTGAAATACCTAGGAAGGCAGAGTGCACTGGGATCTTAGGAGCTGTCTGATATCCCAGAAGTTAATAATGAGAGACATCCCCTATTCGGCAGCATAGCCAAGGCCCCTCTCACACTGCAGTGATCTCATACGCATGAGCTCCAAGACGGGGAGTCAGCCAAACAGGAGTGAGACCTCTAGCACTGAACTCAAGAGCCATCGAATCAAAAGCTCCACTTCCTAGTTAAATTTCTACTCTATGGGCTCATTTTAAAACTGGGAATGATACCAGCCACCTCACAAAAGTTAAAAATTGTTGGTAACATAGGGAAGACCATGTATAAGTAAGTGCCCAAACAACTGCTTGGTACCTAATAGGCACTCAAACCCAATAAACGTTAGTGAATTGACAGTCGGTAAGAGATTGTTATGTTTCATATTTCTATATGCACCTGACCCGTTATTAGTTGATTCTCTACAAGTTTCAACCTCGTAATTAACACAAAAATACACAGTAAAACAACTGTGTTAGGAACCCTCAGACACAGGTGGAATGCCCCAAATTGGCCCATCCAATCCCATCTCCTTGATTCATGTTGTTAATGCTTTGTGCAAGGGAAAAAAAAGGAAGTTTCACTGAAGAAAAGGGTCAGCTGGGCGCAGTGGCTCACGCCTGTAATCCCAGCACTTTGGGAGGCTGAGGCAGGTGGATCACTTGAGGTCAGGAGTTCAAGACCAGCCTGGGCAACATGCTGAAAACCCATGTCTACTAAAAAAACAAAAATTAGCTGGGCATGGTGGCATGCACCTGTAGTCCCAACTACTTGAGGCTGAGGCACAAGAATAGCTTGAACCTAGCAGGTGGAGGTTGCAATGAGTCTTGACAATGCCACTGCATTCAGCCTGGGTGACAGAGTGAGACTCCATCTCAAAAAAAAAAAAAAAAAAAAGAAAAGGAAGAAAAGGGCCAATAAGTAGGCATATTAAACATATATATATACACACACACATATATATGCTATTTTTAAAGAAGGAGTTCCTAGGAAAAAATGTTATTTTAAAAAATATAGGCTGGGCACAGCGGCTCACACCTGTAATCCCACCACTTTGGGAGGCCAAGGTGGGCGGATTACCTGAGGTCAGGAATTTGAGATCAGCCCAGCCAACATGGTGAAACCCTGTCTCTACTAAACAAACAAAAAATTAGCCAGGCGTGGTGCCGGGCGCCTGTAATCCCAGCTACTCGGGAGGCTGAGGCACAAGAATTGCTTGAACCCAGGAGGTGGAGGTTGCAGTGAGCTGAGATTGTGCCACTGCACTCCAGCCTGGGCCACAGAGCAAGACTCTGTCTCAAAAAAAAAAAAATATATATATATATATATATTTTTTTTTATTACATACATTTACATACATAAATGTATTACATACATTTATTTTGTATATATACACACACTATATATATAGATAGATATATTATGTATATATATACACACACACACAGGCTGGGCACAGTGGCTCACACCTGTAATTCCAGCACTTGGGGAGGCTGAGGTGGGCAGATCACTTGAGGTCAGGAGTTCAAGACCAGCCTGACCAACATGGTGAAACCCTGTCTCTACTAAAAATACAAAAATTAGCTCGTATGGTAGCATACACCTGTAATCCCAGCTACTCAGGAGGTTGAGGCAGGAGAATCACTTGAACCCAGGAGCCAAGATTGCACCACTGCACTCCAGCCTGGACAACACAGCAAGACCCTGTCTCGAATAAATAAATTAATAAAATAAAATATATATAGTTTAGTAGATATTTATTAAGAAGCAGGAATCAGTAGATTGAGCTCTTCCTCTTTATGTGGCCAAAACTAATCTTACAAGAATAGCCCTACATTGATTTTTAGGTTTTACAAAGGAACAACCTTCTTAAAAGTTTAGTTTAGTTACAATCTCAGAATATAGTTATTTGCTTTTCTATGAGACTGTCAGTGATCAGATTCAAGGAAAAAATAAATCAGTGTCCTTCTCAAGTTCTTCTCCAATGCTGAAAAAAGCCAGCTGGTCAGCTCACAGCAAAGGAATCATAAGCTTTGGGGATTTTTCCCTCTTCATGACCATAAAAAGCAACAAACTCGTGACATTTCCCTTTACTTGTATGTGCCAGAGGAAGAATTTGCAACTCCATTCAAGAAGGCTCTGTGTGACCTTCCCCTGATCTTCGTTCAAGTTCACATACAGTTACAATACCTCCAGTATTCACTGCAGGAGTGGCAGAGGGTTTGAGGACACAGTAATCTACAGCTTTTCACTCCACAGTAGTCCAATTGTCTCTAGCCCCAGAAAATATGGTTAAGGGAGAGTTTGTAGGCATAACGCAGCTTGCCCCAGGAGGGTTAGCTCTACATGCAGTTACGTGCCACAGAAATTAGTTCTATAAACAGTTGTTACTGAAGACCAAAAAATAAAAACTAAATCTAATGCAAATTATCAGGAATATCTGAACAGTGAAAACCATCCAAAGTGTGCTCAATGCAAAAAAATTTTACTTATCCTCATTTTCTACTCCTTTTTCTCTTCCACCCAATCCCCAAAGTATCAGCAAGTCTAGACAGATGTAACTTAATAAAGAGATTAAACATATGAAATATTTCATCAGGATAATCTGAGGCACCTCCCACATAATGTACATTTAAAAGTTGCGACACGCAGCCATAAAAAAGAACAAGATCATGTCCTTTGCAGTAACATGGATGCAGCTGGAGGCCATTATTCTAGGCGAATTAAGTCAGGAACAAAAAAACAAATACTGCATGTTCTCACTTATAAGTGGGAGCTAGGCTGGGTGTGGTGGCTCACGCCTGTAATCTCAGCACTTTGGGAAGCCAAGGTGGGCGGATCGCTTGAGGTCAGGAGTTCAAGACCAGTCTGGCTAACATAGTGAAACCCTGTCTCTACTGAAAATACAAAAATTAGCTGGGCATGGTGGTACACACCTGTAATCCCAGCTACTCAGGAGGCTGAGGCAGGAGAATCGCTTGAACCTGGGAGGCAGAGGTTTCAGTGAGCTGAGATCACGCCACTGCACTCCAGCCTGGGTGACAGAGCAAGACTGTCTCAAAAATAAAATATAAATAAATGAATAAATAAATAAATAGGAGCTAAACATTAAGTGCTCATGGACAGAAAGATGGCAACAGTAGACACTGGGAACTACTAGACAAGGGAGACAGGGAGGGGGCAAGAGTTGAAAAAATACCTATTTGTTACTACACTCAGCACCTGGGGGACGGGATCAGTTGTACCCCAAACCTCAGCACCACACTATATACCTAGGTAACAAACCTGCAGGTGCATCCTCTGAATCTAAAATAAAAGCGAAATTCTTTTTTAAAAAGTTGTGGCATATCTCATATCTTTCCATTTTAACCAAAGATTAAAGAATAAGAATCTCTCTATATTTGGTTAATTTAAAGTTTTTATCTATCTATCTATCTATCTATCTATCTATCTATCTATCTATCTATCTATATAGGCTGGGCGCAGTGGCTCACGCCTGTAATCCCAGCACTTTGGGAGGCCGAGGCAGGCAGATCACCTGAGGTCAGGAGTTTGAGACCAGCCTGGCCAACATGGTAAAACCCATCTCTACTAAAAATACAAAAAGTAGTCAGGCATGGTGGCGCATGCCTGTAGTCCCAGATACTCCAGAGGCTGAGGCAGGAGAATCTCTTGAACCTGGGAGGTGGAGGTTGCATTGAGCCAAGATTGTGCCACTGCACTCCAGCCTGGGTGACAGAGTGAGACTCCATCTAAAAAAGAAATAAAAAATAAAAATACAATAAAATTTATACATGTATATATATACACACACACACATACAAAATACAATCATCTTTATACAAAGAAAATGAAATTCCACCCTTTCCCCTTCCTAAAGAAGAGAAAATTTTCCTTAATATCTTAAAATTATTTTCTCAGTCCCAGATTAGAATATAAAGTGAGGTTTGGCATCCTCACCTCCATACCAACCACTATTTATTGGCTTTATATTGCAGATCATAATAAATGCAGAAGTCACACCCTACGGTTCAAAATTCTCCACAGCAGAGCCACAAAAACTACTAAAGGCTTCTCAATTGCTATTCTAATTGTGCTCTCTACTCTAGCCTGGCCTTTCCAAACTGTATTTGGGTAAAGATGCATATTCCATTTCCCCTTTTGAAGATTAATAATTAATAGTAACATATTAAGGGTTCTGGAAAGTTCTGCAGTCTGGAACATCCAAGCTTTAACTCAACTTTTCCTAGACTATTTTTCAATCAGTATTTCTTCCAACAGGCTGAGGTTCTTTCCTGACTCATTATTCAGCAATTCTTTCTCTCGTGCATCTCCATTCTGCAAAGACTCAGCACAAATTTCTCTATGCTACCTTTCCTGGTACTCAGTATCTCTGAGCACTGTCAGATTGGTGCCTCTTGTCCAGCACTTGGCTACAGTTCAGGGCAAAACCTGGTACATGAGCATGTTTAAGTCCACAAATGGCTGGGTACGTGCTCAGCTGGGCCCCCTGCAGTGCTGAACACTGGCAGCAAAGACAGACCCCAGGTTCAGTTAAAAGGCACTCTCTGGTTTTGCCTTCTTCCTAAATTTCTTTACACATCAATTGTCCATTACCGCTTGCTTTTTGCTCTTTAAATAATTGTTTTGTTTTGTTTTTAGATAGCCTGTCATCCAGACTGTGGTGCAGTGGTTCAACCACGACTCACTGTAGCCCAGACCTCCCTGGCTCAAGCAATCCTCCCATCTCAGCCTCCGGAGTAGCTGGGACTACAGGCACGTGCCACCATGCCTGGCTAATTTCTTGTAGAGGCAAGGTCCCAGTATGTTGGCCAGGCTGGTGTTTAACTCCTGGGCTCGAGCGACCCTCCTGCCTCAGCTTCCCAAAGCACTGGGATTACAGGCATGAGCCACTATGCCTGGCTCTTTAATATTGTTATTCCAGGATCGCACCACAATAAAGAAACATTTATCAATCCCATCTACCATTTTTCCAGTCACATGCCTATAACTCTAGATTCATTTTTGTTGACAAGGGTGCAGGCGCATGTGATGAATCTGTGACTTTCAGTCCAGCCCTCCTAGAGGCTGGGAAGTTAATTCAGCCCTCGAATTTGCCTACAACTAAAGCATTCTGGGCAAGGAACAAGCTGGGTTCTGAAGATCACAGGGACTGCTTGAGAAACTTTCTCTGACAAATATAATACTTTAAACCATGACCTACTTCCCTGAATACTTAAGCATTCTTTGCATTCCTCCCTGTCATGCAGAGATTGTTTATCAGGCACAGTTCCAGAAGTGACTTGAAATCTCTGTCATTGTTGCAATTCAAGATAAAATTGTAAGCCCTCTTCAGTCACCAGATTCTCTGTGTAGAACAAAAATTCAAAAACCTCAGTGGGCCTTTAACAAATATCAAACGAATAACCGGATCATTGTCTTAATCAAGGCTAAATGAGCTTTCCGTATTATAAACAAAATGGAGACTGATCTAAGGCCAGGCGCAGTGGCTCACACCTTTGATCCCAGCACTTCGGGAGGCCGAGGTGGGTGGATCACCTAAGATCAAGAAGAGTTTGACACTAGCCTGACCAAGTTGGTGAAACTCCATCTCTACTAAAAACACAAAATTAGCCAGGCGTGGTGGTGCATGCTTGTAATCCCAGCTACTTGTGAGACTGAGGCAGGAGAATCTCTTGAACCCAGGAGGCAGAGTTTGCAGTGAGCCGACATCACACAACTGCACTCCAGCCTGGGCAACAGAGTGAAACTCCGTCTCAAAAAAAAAAAAAAAAAAAAAAAGACTGACCTAAAACTGCCATCAAACTGAGTTCAAACTAAACTTTAGCTCCTGAAGGTTTTACAAAGAAAAGAAATCAGCTATAAAACCAATCAACTGGGTTTCTGCCCACATTAAGGTCAACCATTTTTTGTTTAAATTGTATTCCGCTGCTTTTGTCAGTGGAATACAAAGATTGCAATGGTCAGGACTAATTTAGTAAACTTTGTGGTGACATGTTCCACTGCTTTTCAATAACTTATTTCATAGAAAACAGAGCAGAACAAGAACAAAAATTTCCATTTAAATATTTAGGTTAACAATATAGGAATCAGGAACTCATGTGTAAACATTGGTTAAATATGTCATTTCTGGCCGGGCACAGTGGTTCACACCTGTAGTCCCAGCACTTTGGGAGCCACAGGAAGGCAGATTACCTGAGGTCAGGAGTTGGATACCAGCCTGGCCAACATAGTAAAACCCCGTCTCTACTAAAAATACAAAAAAATTAGCCAGGTTTGGTGGCTCACACCTGTAATCCCAGCTACTTGAGAGGCTGAGGCAAGAGAATCGCTTGAACCCAGGAGGCAGAGGTCACAGTGAGCACCACTGCACTCTCCAGCCAGGGTAACAGAGCACGGCTCCGCCTCAAAAAAAAAAAAAAAAAAAGTCATGTGAAAAAATCATCATAGCAAAATTGGTTAATTCTTAGCAATCTCCTGTAGACTACAATCCTATTCCCCCTCTCCCTCCCAGTTTGTACTGCAGTGCATATCAAATGTAAGTTCAAAGTAGACAGGCCACCCAAGGTTGAAGTTTCTATAGCATTCAATATATTATTGATGCTGAATAAGACTATTTTGACCAGGTGCAGTGGCTCATACCTGTAATTTTAACTTCAGGAGGCCCAGGTGGGAGGATCCTTTCAGCCCAAGAATTAGAGACCAGCCTGGGCAACACAGCAAGACCTCTTTTTATTTTAAAAGAAAAAAAAAATTAAAATGAAAAAAAGACTGTTTTACATATGTATCCAAATGAAAAACAATTTCAAATGAAAGTTTCTAAAGACACATTCTTTGAGTAATTTACTATAACTTTGTGAAAAATTACCACCAAGAACTGAAAACATAAAGAGGTTAAACATTGTGAAATGCATCAACAGTCTTGTTTTATGTATCACAACAAAAAACACTTTACAGAGTAAAGAAAACTAGGAGCCAATGAAGCATGTCTTCACGAAAAGTGGCCAATATCAGGGAGTGACAATAGAAATTCATCATTGTGGCAGGTGAAACCCAGGGCCTGTAATGGCTCAATTCAACAAAACATCATAGGCTCGGACACAAACAAAAATAAATCATAAATTGTATTCTGAACGACAAACCACTGGGGATGGAAAAATTACAAAGCGAAAATGTCTTCTCTGGAGATTACGCATTACGCATTACGCATTCCCCGCGCAATCTCATCTCTTTGCCTACAAATGGAAGGAATGCAGTCAATGACCAGGTTCTTTCATTTTCAGGTGGACCCAGCCATGCTGGGATAGAACAGTCACTGTGGAAAGATGCCATCATGATCTGCCAACTGTTCATCCAGCGGCATCTCTTTTATCTCGTTTTCTCTTTTTTTTGCAGAGACAGGGGTCTTGCTATCTTGCCCAGGCTGGTCTCAAACTCCTGTAGTCAAATGATCTTCCCACCTTGGCCTCCCAAAGTACTGGGAATACCAGGTCCACCAAGAGCCACCATGCTCGCCTCTAGCCCTCTCTTCTACTAAGACTCACTTTTGGTTCCACCTACACTTCTCCATAGCCACTATTGGGTCCTTCCGTGTTGATCATCTTTTTTCCTAAAAAACTTGACTTTCTGGCCAGGCATGGTGGCTCACGCCTGTAATCCCAGCACTTTGGGAGGCCAAAGCGGGTGGATCACCTGAGGTCAGGATTTTGAGACCAGCCTGACCAACATGGTGAAACTCTCTTTACTAAAAATACAAAAATTAGCCAGGCATGGTGGCATGCACCTGTAGTCCCAGTTACTCGAGAGGCTGAGGCATGAGAATCTTGAACCCGGGAGGCGAGGGTTGCAGTGAGCTGAAATCGCTGAGATGGCGCCACTGTACTCCAGCCTGAGTGACAGAGCGAGAGACTCCATCTCAGAAAAAAAAAAAGAAACTTGACCTTCAGTTGTGCCTCCCTTACCCAGTACTCCAAAAGCCTCGATGGCCCCCAATGCCAGTGATCTCTGCTGTGACGCAGACCACTATTAGAGAAATGCTTTGAGCTCATAGAAGCTCTCTGTCATTATCTATAGAGTCTGCTGTGAACCTTTGCTTTACTTCTATTTATTTATTTATTTATTTGTTTATTGAGACAGAGTCTCACTCTGTCTCAGGCTGGAGTGCAGTGGAGCAATCTTGACTCAAGGCGGCCTCCACCTCCTGGATTCAAGGGATTCTTGTGCCTCAGTTTCCCAAGTAGCTGGGACTACAAGCACGTGCCACCATGCCCGGCTAATTTTTGTATTTTTAGTAAAGACAGAGTTTCACCATGTTGGCCAGGTTAGTGTTGCCTGGCTTGGCTAGTCCTGACTTCAGGTGATCTGCCTGCCTCGGCCTTCCAACGTCTTCGGATTAGCGGCGTGAGCCACTGTGCCTGGCCAAATCTCTGCTTTCCTTTAAAGTCCCAAGCTGTTATTATCAAGTGATGTTCTCTGTTCTAAAGGTACCCTTAGAATAAATTTTTTGGCATGGTTTGTTACACACCAGTAGATAACTGAAACCAACATCTTGGGGTAGATGTCCTTGTCAGACTATTGGAGAAACAGAGGTACTCCATCTTACAAATCTGAAAATCTCATTGTCTGTGACTTACCCCCATGCCAAGCCTCTACCCTGTGCCAAATCTCACTGCCCCACTGATATCAGAGATGTCACTACCACCCTATGAAAATGCTTGCCAACATCATCTTCCTAAAGTCACCCTTTCTAGTCACACTTCCCACTACTTCACTGTGTGGACGTTATCTCCACCTTATACAAGAGGGTCTCCCAGGAGTTCATGATGCACTCCCCTGGTATTTCTGAAACTTTGTTTTGTTCTTTGTCAAAAGCCGGCGGTGGCTCTCCATTGCCTCTGCAGCTCTTAACACTGATGGGCTGCAACTTAGCCTCTTTCCATTGTTTCCTTAAGAACTACCAACTCAATGTCTTGTACCAGAAGACTTCCTGACTAATGGCCTTTTATCTGCCTAGAACAATTTCCCCAAAATTCTTTTCTTTTTACAGCAGCACTAACCGCAATTCTTCTATTACCTAGCCACCTTATTGGAATCTTTGCTGTTGAATATTTCATCTAGAAAGGCCTCACCTCATCTCAATGATGAGGTGCTCAACAGTAATATTCTTATTTATCTCCCAAAGCATCTAGCTCATATGGTGCATGGTTAGAAAATATCTGACCATTTTTAATGAATATTATTACATACCAAGAAAACAAGTTAAGCTTAAAATAGCACCTGATTCCCATTTTCTTATTTTATTTATTTATTTATTTATTTATTTTAAGATGGAGTCTCACTCTGTCTCCCAGGCTGGGGTGCAGTGGTGCAATCTCGGCTTCACTGCAAGCTCCGCCTCCTGGGTTCAAGCAATTCTCTTGCCTCAGCCTCTCGAGTAGCTGGGACTACAGGCATGTGCCACCAGACCCGGCTAACTTTTTTGTATTTTTAGTAAAGACGGAGTTTCACCATGTTGGTCAGACTGGTCTCAAACTCCTGACCTGAAATGATCTGTTCGCCTCGGCCTCCCAAAGTGTTGGGATTACATGTGTGAGCCACCATGCCCAGTCTATTTATTTATTTTTTTGACACAGGGTCTCTCTCTGCAGCTTCAACTTACCGGGCTCTAGTGATCTTCCTACCTCAGCCTCCCAAGTAGCTGGGATTACAGGCATGTGCCACCACACCTGGCTAATTTTTAAAATTTTTGTAGCAGTGGGGTCTCACTATGCTGCCTAGGCTAATCTCAAACTCCTAGGCTCAAGTGATCCTCCCACCTTCGCCTCATAAAGTGCTGGGATTACAGGCATGAGCCACCATGCCCACCAGCCACATGTCTGTATTTATGTATGTATGAATTCAGCATAGCCATGAAAGAGACAAGGGTAACACTTGAGATGTAGAATATAGAACTATTTTAAACCATGGGCTTGCTATTATAATTGATTAGATGTTTAGCCACTCCCACAAAGCTTTCAGTTTATTGCACAAATAAACACAGCAGAAAAAATTTACAAGTAAAAGGAAATCAATAAACAGGTTTATGCATATATGGAAACTTGAGTTTTAACAAGACGTAACTTTTTAATCAGTGTTACTGGAGCAATAGGTAACCCACATAAAAATGAACTTAGATTTCTCCTTCTAGACATAAAATAATATTATCTAGTGGAATAAAGGTCTAAACTTATGAAAAGGAGAACTTTAACTTTTTTAGAACTGAACTTCTGTTTCCCCAGTTCCTAGCAGTTCCTGGAATACAGAAGCTAGTAAAGAAGTATTTATGAAATGGCCAGGCGTGGGTGGCTTACCCCTGTAACCCAGCACTTTGGGAGGCCAAGGCAGGAGGATCACTTGAGCTCAGGAGTTCAAGACCAGCCTTGGCAACACAGTGAGACCTTGTCTCTATTATATTAAAAAATAAATAAAAGAAATAAAAAAAGAAATATTTATGAACTTAAGATTGAATAGTAAGTAAGTGGCCGAGAAAGCCAGAACTCTATTATTCAACAACTTGATAGGTTTTAAGATTTCTTTACAGATTTTTGGACCAGTCAAATGCCATAAACTAAGCCCTTAGCTACTGTCTACTTATCCAGCAAAGGGGAAGTTTTAATAAATAAGGGGATAAATAAGGGAAAAGGGCTTAAGAGGCAATGAGATGGAAGGGGAACACTGAAAAGTCACAGCTTCTGGCTCGGTAAAGATAGGGGCATTTCACTGAACACCTACTTACCTTGAATGGCACAATCTATTTAGAAAAGCCTCTGTTAGCAACCCACTTTTTTTTTGAGACGGAGTCTCTCTGTCGCCCAGGCTGGAGTGCAATGGTATGATCTCGGCTCACTGCAAGCTCCCCCTCCCAGATTCAAACGATTCTCCTGCCTCAGCCTCTGCGAGTAGCTGGGATTACAGGTGCGCACCACCATGCCTGGCTAATTTTTGTATTTTTAGTAGAGATGGGGTTTCACCATGTTGGCCAGGCTGGTCTCGAAGTGCTGACCTCGTGATCCACCCGCCTCGGCCTCCCAAAGTGCCGGGATTACAGGAGTGAGCCACCGCGCCCGGCCAGCAACCCACTTTTTAATATAGTCAAACAAAGGAATTAAATTATATGGAAGACATATTTTCCTTTATTTTATCCTCCAGTTGTGTGAAGGAAAATGTCTACTCTCCCATCATCTGAAACCTTCCCTCTCAACCCACACGAGTTCCAATCTCGGTGAAATCTGCGCACGCTATGACCCAGTGTCACCTAGACCTGAACCTCTCCCTGGCCTTTATTCAGCTCTTACGCCTACTCTTTCCCCTCCCTTAAGGTAATGGAGCCCACACCCCACACATCAGAACATCTGATGAGCATTTTAAGACTACAGAATCCCAGCACGGTGGCAGGAGCTGGTAGTCTTAGTTACTCAGGAGGCTGAGGCCAAAGGATGGCCTGAGTCCAGGAGTTCAAGACTAGCCTGGGCAACAGAGTGAGACCTTGTCTCTCAAAGAAAAAAAAGAAAGAAAAAGAAAAAGAAAAATCACAGAATCCCAGACCCTGAGACTGCCTGGGATTCTGATTCAGTAAATCCAGAATAAGGTGTAGGTGTCTTTGAAAAGCTCCCTAGGTGAATCAATAGCACCACGAGGTTTGGGAACCAGGAAAAATTTAATCCCTCAGTACTCCCAGTTTGCAGAGATTGCATGTAACAAATAGATGTGGTCAGCCAATAAACTGTAGTAATCTCTCCTTCTTAAATTTTGGTTTATTTCATTTTGAAATCAAACATGAAACTGATATGTTGCTATAACTGGGATTAAGATTAGGTAGAGTGAAACTACAGGGTTTCCCCCATTTTAAAAAACATTGCAGAGAAATCATAGGGAAGACAAAAAGCTTTGAACCTGAAATGAATACTTGTATTAAGAGGCGCCTAAGGGCGTCCCAGTGTCCCAGATGGTTGCCTGTGCTTTGAAAACTTACGTTTTTCTCAGAAAATCCATGTATACCATCCAGTTAACAGAGCCAGGCTGTCTGCCGTGAGAATGGGAGAGGATCCCAAGTGAGCCTTCACCCTATTGTTTTCCCAAGAGGTAGATTTCTGCTGCTTCCAACCCCTGATCTCAACATTTCATGGATCATGACCATAAAGCAATTTCTGGCAACTAAATTATTTTAGATTGTTCCAAGAGAAGAAATTTTAAAAATGATAGCTTAAGAAGTAGGTCATTCTCCAAACAAATAAATTTAAAGATGGTTCATTAATTTGGAAAGGAAAAGGAGTAAAGAAGAGTAAGACTGCTCTACCTCAGCTGCGTTTTTATTCCTGAACTTGCTTTTTTCCAATTTGAGTAATTTCGGGGGGAAAAGTCTTTTATTTATTTATGTATTTTATTTTTTTTTTGAGACAGAGTCTCGCTCTGTTGCCCAGGCTGGAGTGGAGTGGCGCGATCTTGGCTCACTGCAAGTTCTGCCTCCTGGGTTCACACCATTCTCCTGCCTCAGCCTCCCGAGTAGCTGGGACTACAGGCGTCCGTCACCATGCCCGGCTAATTTTTTGTATTTTTAGTAGAGACAGAGTTTCACCATGTTAGCCAGGATGGTCTCGATCTCCTGACTTCATGATCCACCCGCCTCAACCTCCCAAAGTGCTGGGATTACAGGTGTGAGCCACCGCTGGCCTTTTTTTTTCTTTTTTTTAAAATAGAGATAGGGTCTTGCTCTGTCACCCAGGCTGTAGCGCAGCAGCATGATCATAGCTCACTGCAGCCTCATACTCCTGGGTGGAAGCAACCTCTGACCTCAGCCTCCCAAGTAGCTAGGACTACAGGTACGCGCCACCACACCCATGTACATTTTTTATTTTTTGTAGAGATGGGGACTTGCTATGCTGCCCAGGCCACTCTTGAACTCTTAGCCTCAAGTGATCCTCCCTTTTCGGTCTCCCAAAGTGCTTGGATTACAGGTGTGAACCCCCACACAGAAAAAAAAAGTCTTTAAAAATTAATTGGGCTGGGCGTGGGGGCTCACACCTGTAATCCCAGCTCTTTGGGAGGCTGAGGTGGGAGGATCGCTTGAGTCCAGAAGGTCCAGACCAGCCTGGGCAACACAGTGAGACCTCGTCTCTACAAAAAATAAACAAAGTTAGCCAGGCATGGTGGTGTGCACTTGTAGTCCCAGCTACCTGGTGGTGTGTGCCTGTAGTCCCAGCTACTCAGGAGGCTGAGGCAGGAGGGTCATTTGAGCCCAGGGGGTTGAGACTGCAGTAAACCAAGATTGCAACACTGCTTTCCAGCCTGGGCAATAGAATGAGAGCCTATATCAAAAACAATAAATAAATAAAATGAAAATTAAATGAAAATGAAAATTAATTAACAGTAAAACAAATCATAGCCTTTCATGCTTTGACAGCCAGGCCAGTGCATGATCAGATGGCAAGCACACGGCAGAGACATGACGAGGCATTCAACTTCACAGTTAAAAATGCACCAAAGAAACTAGGTACCATTCTTCACCTAGCACATTGGCAAGTACTGGAAAATCTGATACCCATGAAGTAAAGCATGGGAAAACAAGTGCTGATCTCCACGGTGGGAGTGCAAAGTGGTAGGACCTCTTTGGAAAGTCAATTTAGGAAGGGTTAAATCTTTTGTTTTTTGTTTTTTTGGTTTTTGGTTTTTTTGAGACAGAGTCTTGCACTGTTGCCCAGGCTGGAGTGCAGTGGTGAGATCTCAGCTCACTGCAACCTCCCCCTCCCAGGTTCAAGAGATTCTCCTGTCTCAGCCTCCCAAGTAGCTGGGATTACAGGCACCCACCACCACACCCAGCTAATTTTTTGTATTTTTAGTAGAGATGAGGTTTCACCATGTTGGCCAGGCTGGTCTCGAACTCCTGACCTCATGATTCGCCTGCCTCGGCCTCCCAAAGTGCTGGGATTACAGGTATGAGCCACCGCACCTGGCCCGGTTACATTTTTAAATGCATATAAAGCTTGCAATTCAGCAATTACACTTATGGACTAGGACAATCTAAATATAAATCCAAGGAATTGGTTAAATCATTACAGGGCTTCAACCCATAAAAGGGAAATTTATGCACCCAAATTAATAAGAATGGGGGCAGTTATTTATGTCCTGATATGAAAAGACATCCAAAACCTAAAGTTGCAGAATCTGCACGTGATATGATCTTTTTCTTAAATGGAAAAGACTGTGCCATTTTTACCTACTTTCATGTGCATGAAATTTTTGAAAGAATATGTAAGAAGCCATCATATTGGCTTCAAATTATTACTTAAATTTGTAAGTAATTTACCCTATTTATAAATTTAAGTTCTCAATCATTAATACTTTTTAAAAATAAACATTAAATGAACTTTGCTATGTAATGACTTTAAATAAAAATCATTTTAATAAGGGTAAACAAATGCTTTTGATCTTATTAAGCCTTTACAATTCAAGAGTGATGATGTCAGATATACAGTCTGTTTCAAATAAGTAAACTTAATTATTAATGAGAAATATGAAGGTATGTATAATTGAGGTTTATTGCTAATTATTAATATCTACACCCATTAGATATACGAATGAGAAGGGAACAAAGGGATAATTACAGGTATGAAATCCTACTCTTACTTCTCTGATAGGGTTTTAATTTGCAGAAAAATGGCCCAAGATCTAAATAGACAAGTAAAATAATTATAATTACAGATTTTTAAATAATTTATTGACAATAGGCATATATGTTTATTCAATATAATGCTTCTTTCTTCCCCCAGCTTTTTTCATATTTTTCCATTGTATTTTAAAATGAAGCTTATTTTAAATTGTAATTTTTGTTAGGTTATAAGAGAACTAAGAATGTGGTTCAGGCTGGGCTCAGTGGCTCACACTTATAATCCCTGCACTTTGGGAAGCTGAGGCAGGTGGATCACCTGAGGTCAGGAATTTGAGACCAGCCTGGCTAACATGGTGAAACTCTGTCTCTACTAAAAATACAGAAAATTAGCTGGGCGTGGTGGTGGGCACCTGTAATCCCAGCTACTCAGGAGGCTGAGGCAGGAGAATCACTTGAACCTGGGAGGCAAAGGTTGCAGTGAGTCAAGATTGCATCATTGCACTATAGCCTGGGCAACAAGAGCGAAACTCTCAAAAAAAAAAAAAGAATTTGGTTCAAGGAAATTTAGTTTTTTTTTCCCCCCAAGAGATAAACGTACTGGCTTAATTTTTCTTAGAATGCTTAGTGCTATGAATTCTCATTTCTAACTTCACGAATGGCTACTGCATATAGAATTACAGAGACGGGGGATGATGCCATTTAGTTTGAGTTTTCCTGCACTGGTGTTCTTTAAGCACTGAATATGTATTAAAACTAATGAAGACAAAGGAAAAGAAATAATTTCCTAGTATTTTTTAAAACAAAACATTTTATTTCCATTTTGTTAATTATCTTACAAGATCCAAACTAGAATAATCTTATAATATCAGCTTAAAGCTGTAAAGGCATAGAAATCAGTCAACCCAAAGAGGATGCACATTTCAAGGCCTTTTCTTCATAGAAGAAAATATTTCAAGTGAAAATCTCCACTGATCTAATTCATTTACTAGCCTATAAGCTGTTACAGATTTAAGGGAAGCCCTGTGATTCCCACAGTCTATCAGTACCCAAAAGAATCATCCCCACATCCATATCTCCAATTTTTGGTCTCTGTTCTAGTCAGAAAGCAGCAGCTCTTATAATCTGGTGAAAATCCACAGGAATACAGGTAGCCACACACACAGAAACATCCCTCTATTAAGAGGACCCATTTGTGTAACACTGGTGATGTAGTCACTTTGAGGCCATCTTCATTCTCCATTTCTATTGTTAAAAAAGTGGCGAATAGGAGGAAGCATATGACCTAGCTTATGGGAGGAATTATGAAACGCAGCTGGCCGCCTCAATTGTCTGGTTTTTTTTTTCTTTGAGACACAGTCTAGCTCTGTCGCCCAGACTGGAGTGCAGTGTGGCGCGATCTCAGCTCATTGCAAACTCCGCCTTCCGGGTTCACGCCATTCTCCTGTCTCAGCCTCCCGAGGAGCTGGGATTACAGGCACCCACCACCATGCCTGGCTAATTTTTTGTTAGTAGAGACGAGTTTCACCATGTTAGCCAGGATGGTCTCGATCTCCTGACCTCGTGATCCGCCCGCGTTCCAAAGTGTTGGGATTACAGGCATGAGCCACCGCACCCGGCCAATTGTCTGTTTTAATGCACAAGAGTCAAACACATCCTTAAATTTACCATTCAGACACTGGATTCTTCTATTTGAGTACATCCTTATATTTTAGTGATTCATGGCTCTTGTAACCAAATGGAACCACAGCTTTTGGAGCTAACAAGAGCCCCCATCTTCCCACCTGCCACAGACAATGGCCTCAGCCTGTTGCAACAGACCATTGTTCAATGTCCAGCACTGAAATCATTGATCAGGCAATAAATATAGGAAGGCTAATTAATTATGATTGTCCAGACTTAGTCTGGAGCCTGGCTCCAGAAATCAAGATTAGCCAGAGACATGGAAGTCAGTTTGTCACTGGTCACCCCACCCTCTGTTGCCACTTGAATGTGTTGCCACCTGAATATGTTGCCACCTGAATATTTTTTTAAGACAAATTTTTAAAAACAGACAATTAAGGAATAATGTGAAGTGTGAGGCTTTACTTACCACCAGCATTCAGGTCATCTAATCTTCCTGCACCCCGCAGTTGCGAGACGGCCATGTCTCAAAATTAAACCCTAGCAGGTAACAGATCAAGCCATTCCCCCCCCCCACCCCACCCCCGCCCGGATCTTACATACAAAGATTGTAAAAGATTTCCAGTCTATCTCTGGATCTAAGGGAAAAAATAAAGATTATAAAAGATTGAATAGAAGATAAAGACTCCTTCCATTTTATGGAAATGCACCATAGATAAAACCAAGACTTCTGCTTTAGTGCATCTAAATGTTAAGCCTGGGTAATCAAAAGCTTGTTTAAATCTCCATTTGACCTAACACAGGTGATAATTCAACCAGTGTAATGTCTGTTCAGATAAGGGCACTTAGTGAGTAACTGGTAACTAAAATTAGCAGAAAAAAAAGAAAGTAAATCCAATTGCTAAATAGATAGCATGCATGGGACATGTCAGCTATTAGATAGAAAAAGATCTGCCTACAACCTTTAATTAATGATCACATTCTATCCAAGGAGGGGAAAATGTATTTGCCTAAACCTCCCCAACCGTCCACAGACACATCAAGAAAGTTCAAGACGTAATCCTAAGTAACTCAGTGTATGAAATGGTCTCATTTGAGCCATATGCACTTAACATATTTGTCTATTTGAGATAAAACCCAATTTGAAATTACAATGCTAACAAGCCACTCTGTATCTAGACAAACAGAATCCAAAGCCCCCAAATCTGAGGTTTTTGGTCTAACTATTCACTTGATCGACTAATAACCAAACAGACTGACTTGCCTTAGTCACTATCATAATCAGTCTCACGTGATAATGAGATGATCAAGTGTTAAATTGTAGTAAAAGCAGATAGGTCAAGATAGGTCAAGGTATTCTCCAACTTGATATTCTCCAAGCAAAACCAAGAAGCCAGTATCACCCCTTCTTCTTTCCACAAGTATTCCTGAGAGCCGACTCTGTGCCAGGCAGCATGGCACACATGAAGGAACACTGCTGGTCAGCACAACCAGGCATGTTCCCTGCCCCTGCAAAGCATTCAGAACAGCCAGGAGAACACTAAACCCACACATGCGAAAACTGCTGGGACGCGTCCATGGTGCTACAGAGCCTAGAGTGGGAGATGGGATTACCTGGAGGTCAGGAATTGGAGCTTAATAAGAAGAGGGGAGGCAAGGGCCATGGTGCTGAGTCATTCTTAATTAGGGAGTCCTTTTGGAAAGACATTTGTGTTCAAAGCCTGAGTGATAAATTTTGCTAGTTGAAATGAAAACTAAATACATTCCAAGGATACATGTAAGTGTATTGATTTGTCTCCAAATTGATAACTGGGCAGTATGCCAACAAGTTCAATGATATTCTGGATGTCATTTAAGTGATTTTTTAAAAGGAGGTTGTTTGGCTGCTTCAAGACGGTTGGCAACTTGGAAAGAGGAAAAGGATAAGGTTATGGAAGAAGGAAAAAGAGAATGGAAGGAATATTTTTAAATAAACAAATTCAAATTTACTGGGAAAGGAGTAAATGCCGCCGTATTTCAGGGTGAACAGTTAGTAAGATCTGAAGGAGTACAAAAGCAGGGGGGCGGCGGGGAATGTCACCCAACTGCAAGTTTTTAGCAATTATACCATAAATTATTTTCATCACTAGACTCTCAACACTGGTTACCGAGCCACTTTGACAGTAGCTGGCATCAAAACATTATGTGCATACAGTAAGTATTAAAATGCGACTTGGATCTCAAAAGGATAGTACATTCCTCAGGCCAGAAGCTTAAGCATCTCTTAGAAAATCTACATAGCAGAGGCACAGTTAGTACTTAATATCTAGGGACCATGGATTTCACAAGTAGTTATGAATCAAAGACTGGAGGCAAAAACTATATTATTAAGTGCAGTCTCTCAGTCCAAATTAGACTAGGACAGCTAAAGAGGTCAAGGCAACTAGGCCATGGTTTTAGGTTCCTTTTTTTTTTTTTCCCATATTGTAAACATCCACGCCTCCTGAGATAACTCACGTACTCTATCCTCAAATTTGACACACGGCAAATTTAACTATTAAGCATGGTTATCCACATCTTTCTACAAGGTATCACAAGGGTACCTTTGTGATACAAGGGTATCACAAAACCAGTAGAGTGAAGCCTTGCTAATGAACACACGTGCTGGAAAACAGATCTAAAATACCACGACCAGAACAAGCCACCGTCTTGGCGGCTGTCCTGGCCCACAAGAAATATTACAGCCTTGAAGACTGAAGTCGATAAAATGCAGTCGTTTCAGCACTGCGTCCAGGGAAGAGTACCCGGAATGCTCGCTACACTCTGACCGCATCCTTCGAGAACTTCTAGCCACTCTAGTGTGTGTTTGGCCAACTGAGTCCGCAGGCAAAGCGCTGAGCAAACGCGAGGGCGCTGGCTGGTTTGCGAAACCTGTCATTCCTTTTGGAAACGCAGCGCCTGCCCAGGTTTTCCCTGGCTCCGAGCGAGCTACACACCAGGCTTTCTCTGCCTTGGGAAGGCGGCGTCTGCTCGGGCCGCTGCCGCAGAACTGGGTACCAAACCCGCTCGCTTCAGGCACCGCTGGCATCCAAGGCGGTACGCGGCGGGGAACCTGAGGGTGCCTGGGCTACCTGGCCTCACAGCTGACTTTCCGCATCTCCGAGCTTCGGAGGCCCGGCCCGGGGTCCATTCTCCACGGATCCCCCAGCGCAGCTCATCCGCCTCGGGCTGGATGGCTTCCACCGGAAGAGTACGGAGAAAGGCTCAGTTGCCGTGGGCAGGGCGCGGATTTTATTACTGCGGATGGCGCAGTCGCCTCCCCTGGAGACCCGCGACAAAGACGCAAGCCCCCCGCCGCGCTCGCCGCTGCTCTGGCCCCGCCCCGGCGCAAAAGACCCTGAAAAGCCTCCAAAGAGGGGTTCGCGCTCCCGAGTTTGCAGATGGGGCTGGACGGGCCGGGAAGTTCTCTCGGCGGAAATCGGAGGAATCCCCCCACCTCCACCCCCACCCCAAAGATCCGCGCCTCCCGGCGCAGGTGGCCCGGCGCGCCCATACCTTGGTGGCGGGGTCCGCGGCAGCGATGGCGGGGTCCCCGGTGGTGTCTGGCGCCGCCTCGGCCGAGGGGCCACCGCCGCTGGGCTCGGGCTCAGCCGGCGTGGAGCTCCCCTCGGGCGGCTGCTCCGGGCTGCGCTGCTCGGTGGAGCTCCCGGCGCCCATGGCTCCTTCGCACTTCTCCCGCGCCCAGCCGCCGGGTTACGCCTTCCCCAAGCCGCAGGGACAGGGGCAAGAGCCAAAAGACGCGCGCCAGTGAGGTCCCAAGAGCGCCTTCCTTCGCCGCCAGCCTCCTACGAACGCGCCCAGCCTGCGAATGAAGGAGACGCGCTCGCGGCAAACTCCTTAAAAGAAAAGGGGGAAAAAAAAAAGGCCACCTCTTAGCCTCCGCCCCCCTCCCCCTGGTTTTTCCCTCGCTTCATCACATGAGCACAGCCCCAGACACGCCTTGCAGCAGCATCTGCCCCCAGGCTGCCGGGACCAGAGGCGCTGCGACGCGCCAGCCCAGGTCCAGGCAGCAGCCCACCCGGCCCTCGGGCGCCTCCCGTTTCTAACAGGGGGACGAGAGCTGCGGGGACGACCCAGGGCCTCAGAAGGCAAGAGAGCAGGGGAGCAAAAAGCCTGCCGGGGACACTGGATTCTCTGGGGTTTATTAAATGATGGATCACCCAAGGCAGGAGCTTCTGCTGCAGCCGACTTTCAGCTCGCCCAGGAGCAAGCCCGAGTCCCCATTTGCTTTCCTGCAGATTGTGTTTAACTCCAAACATTTGTTCCAGCCTCCTCCCCATTAGCAGGAGAAAGGCAAGCGCTCCCTGGCTCCTCCTGAGTCCGACCATATTTGGGCACCTCACGTGGCAAGATCAGGGAACCGAGAGGTTAACGCAGTCAGGCCACGGATGAGGTGGGCCACGCAGGCCCACGCTCTCCTATCCTCCGGAACAAGTGATGTCAGGCGATGCCATCAGCAGTGCTAGCCGCCCCCCTCTCCCCGGGGAACGGGGGAAAAGAGGCTGTTACCGGAAATGTGCCCGTCCTTCTTTGAGGGCCTGTGCTGGAGGTTACGCATCCAGGCCACCTCTGGGCGATGCTGAAACATGACAGCATAGATCTGTTCCTTTGCCATCAGCCTTTCTCAAAATATGAAGACTTGAAATAATGTCAGTCCAAGTGGCTTGCATCCTTTCCTTTCCGACCCTTGAATGTAATATTTATTATATGAACATGGCAGCCAATCAATAAGTATTTGAACTAAATTAAATTTGTAGCTGGATTGCTTGGAGCAAAGCATTAAGGCTTTGGGGCTGAAAAAAAAAATTTATTCCAGTTGTAACTGACAACCGAGCGTCCCCGTTTTCACAAATACTTGGAATCTCCATTAACAATGAAGAAACCAACCTGGTTAACACAGCGAGACCTTGTCTCTACAAAAAATTAAAAAATTAGCCAGGCGCAGTGGTGCACCTGTAGTTCCAGCTACTCAAGAGGCTGGGGTGGAAGGATGACTTCAGCCCAGGAATTCGAGGCTGCAGTCAGCTATGATTGTGCCACTGCACTCCATCCTAGTCAACAGAGCAAGATTCTGTTAAAAAAAAAAAAGAAAAGAAAAGAAAGGAAAAGAAGAAACTTTCGGAATCCTCACACTAAATTCCAGATAAATATCTCATACTCAGATTTAGTACAATTTTGTAGAAAGTTGGTGTAAGCAGTAGTTCAGCACTAGGATGTTTCATGCCTAATGAATTGCATGAATCGAATGGTACCCTGGGAACCATAGGTTAGTTACTCACCATCAAATTTGTTTTCTGAATTAATTTTTTTTTTCTTTTTTGAGACAAGGTCTTGCTGTGTTGCCCAGGCTGGTCTTGAAAAACTGGGCTCAAGTGATCCTCCTGCCTCGGCCTCTCAAAGTGCTGGGATTACAGGCATGAACTACCACGCTGGGCCTGTTTTCTGAATTAATTATTTTTATGTAAAGGACTACACAAAGGCCAATTTCCCTGGAGTTTATCCCTTAAGAAACAGTATATTTGCAAAATGCTGAGTTTTAGGAATTTATACACATTCCCCCCATTTTGACTTAAATTTTGACTATTTAGGAAACATTAGAATTCTTATTCTGTACCAGGCACTGTTCAATGCACTTTGGATAGTAACACCGTGGGATAGGCAGTATTATTCTCATTTTACCATTGGCAGGTGGGGGAGGAGTAGGTCCAGAGAAATTAAATTGTGTGCTTGAGGTTTCACACCCGGGAGATGGAAGAGCAGGGAGTCCAACTGGTATCTGCCTTCAGTTCTGCACTTCACCACCGCATGGCACTCCTCTAATCAACTGTGCTAGTGAAACGTGGCATTTGGACCTCACTTAGGATTTTAAGAGCAAAAAGCACTGTTGAAACCTACTCGAGGCTGGGCGCGGTGGCTCACGCCTGTAATCCCAGCACTTTGGGAGGCCCCGTTGGGTGGATCACCTGAGGACAGGAGTTCAAAACCAACCTGGGCAACATGGTGAAGCCTCATCTCTACTAAAAGTACAAAAATTAGCCAGGCATGGTGGCATGCGCCTGTAATCCCAGCTACTCAGGAGGCCAAGACACGAGAATTGCTTGAACCCGGGAGGTGGAGGTTGCAGTGAGCCGAGATCGTGCCATTGCACTCCAGCCTGGGTGACAGAGAGAGACTCCGTCTCAAAAAAAAAAAAAAGAAGAAGAAGAAAAAAAAACCTATTTGAGAATGATTAACGTCAGCACATTTGAAAATGTATCAGTAAGTAGCACAAATACTGTCAACATTTTCACATTCTGTGAGATTACATTTACTTGGTTCTTGGGAAATTCTTAGCAAAGGTTTTCACATCCACTAGCCTTCAAATTTTCAGAAAGAATTGCAAGGTCAAGCCAATAGCATACAACCTACATGCTGAGGAAGACATCAGCATCTGCTTAGATTAGCAGTTACTTGCTTCTTGTTTATTTTCCAGGCCATGTAAATATTCATATTCTTATTTGTAATAAGTAAAATCATAGGACTGGGCATGGTGGCTCACGCCTGTAATCCCAACACTTTGGGAGGCCGAGGTGGGTGGATCCCGAGGTCAAGAGATTGAGACCATCCTGGCCAACATGGTGAAACCCCGTCTCTACTAAAAGTACAAAAATTAGCCAGGTGTGGTGGCACGCGCCTGTAGTCCCAGCTACTCAGGAGGCTGAGGCAGGAGAATCGCTCGAACCCGGGAAGCAGAGGTTGCAGTGAACCAAGATCGCGCCACTGAACCCCGGCCTAGCGACAGAGACTCCATCTAAAAAAAAAGCAAAATCATATTTTAGGAGATGTGCACATTCTAGTACTCTCTATTCTGCCTGAAACAGCTCTGTGATAAGGGAGAATTAAGAATAACAAATTCACACAAGCACATACGTAACTACCTTTGGTTTCTGAAAATCCCTTCTATCTTACTTAGAGACTAGGGAGTTACTCTTTGTTTTTTTGGTTGTTTACAAAAGTGATTATGGTCAGGCCTGGTGGCTCACACCTGTAATCCCAGTACTTTGGGAGGTTGAAGTGGAAGGATTGCTTGATGCCAGGGGTTCAAGACCAGCCTGGGCAACACAGTGAAACTCCCATCTCTACAAAAAATAAAAAAATTTAGCCAGGAGTGGTGGTGCATGCCTTTAGTCCTGGCTACTTGGGAGGCTGAGGCAAGAGGATCACTTGAGCCCAGGAGTTCCAGACTGCAGCCTGGATGACATAATGAGACTCTGTCTCAAAAAAAAAAAAGAAAGAAAGAAAGAAAGAAAGAAAAGTGATTATGTAATTAATTATCTCTAGCAATGAAATAGCCCAACCTTTTGGTATGCCACTTAGTGCTTCAGAACGTTACAAAGTTCATTCCTTGTCTTTCTTTCTTTCTTTCTCCCTTCCTTCTTTCCTTCCTTCCTTCCTTCCTTCCTTCCTTCCTTCCTTCCTTTCCTTCCTTTCTTTCTCTTTCTCTCTCTCTCTTTCTTTCTCTCTCTCTGTATTTTTCTTTCTCTCTTTCTTTCTCTTTCTTTCTCTCTCTCACTCTTTCTTTGTTTCTTTCAATAAATGTGTATCAAGTGCCTATTACATGCCAAGCACAAAGTTACCATTCTACTTTCCAAGGTTCTAAATCGAGTCACTGAGGTTTTCTTTTCTAGGGCTTCCGAGATGCCTTCAGAATTGCTTGGATTGGCATCGGTGTGGAGGGGAGCAGGTGTTCTCTATTTTTCACTTCTCAGTCCAAGGCTGTTGGTTCATTGTCTCACTAGCAGCTCAATTTTTCTCCAGATAGCAGGATGCAGGTGTCCCCACACACATCCTCTCCCGTGGGGCAGTCGTTGGTAGAACTGTTTCCCTGAGAGGGTTAATTCTCTCATAAAAACAGTTTGAGATTTCTCAAAAACAAATACACGCTGCCTGTGTAGCAGGCTGAACCTGTACTTCGCACACATACTTCTCCAGAAAGATGGGTCACATGAGGTTTAACAATAAAATGTGGAGTCATAGTTGAGCACTTTGTGCATGCACCAAAACATTTTCAAATATAACATTAAAAGAATTCACAAATGTCAAACATTTTACAACTGAGTTCAGACACCCCCTTCAAAGTGCAATAATAATTATAATTATTAAAACAGTTTAAAATTTACCGTTAACTCTACCCTAAAGATTCATTTTCCAGTTACAGAGCCTTCGCTGACACTGGCAACTCCTCACCTTCACCTTTGAAACTGCTTCTCTCTTAATTACGATTTCTTTGTCTTCCCTGGATAAAAGGCCTACTTCTTGCTGAACCAATTGTTCCCACAGAGATAGCCAGTCATCTAAGAACTTGATTCCCGCTCTCCTATCTTGTGCTTGTGTGAATTTGTTATTCTTAATACTCCCTTATCACAGAGCTGTTTCAAGCAGAATAGAGAGTACTGGAATATCCACGTCTCTTAAAATATTATTTTACTTTTTACAGATAAAAATATTAACATTTACATGTCCTGGAAAATAAACAAATAACCAATACTAATGTTATTATCATCTTGAGAATTCTATGGAAGAAACTGTGAGTAAATTATTTGAATTTTACTTTCTATGTGAGGATTTGAGATGGATGGATTATTTTAGAGCGTTAATTATAATTTGCTAATTATAAACTAGAAGAATTAACAGTTTTATTCAATTCATGAGTACTTAATAATCTAAAATTCATATGGAAACTACAGAAAATGTTCAATTTACAGATGAAGCTTAAAGCTCAGCCATTTGTAGCTATACATCACATATATATATATAGGCAAATGCTATCCTTGTAGCTCTTAAGGAATTTATTGCTTTGGAGTTAAGTATAAAGCCAGCTATTTAGATCTCAGTTTCATTTACCAAGGTTTAAGATTGGCACCTGACTCAAATTCAGGATTACTCTAAAGTAACAAAGGAGGGACTGGAACCAAGATAGAGTAAATGATGTGTCCAATATGGAGAAAGAATTTCTCAGGATGCATTGTTAGAAGATACCAGAAGGTATGTGGAAGGTATCTACTTTCCAGGATAGATCAAATGGCTGTAATCCTCACAATTTCAAATCCCTTCTACAAAGGACCCTATACGTATCCAACATTTTAAAATGTGTATTTTCACATATTAATTCAATAAACTTTCACTGAGTTGAGTGCCAGACAAAATGTAGAGGACTTTTCAAAGTTGAAAACTTTGCTTCAATGAGTCAACACTGCTTACTCAAAACAAAGCTATTATACAATGTATTATACGATGTGAACTGTAGATTTTATGTTCCTCTACCAACTTAAATTCCTTTGTGGCCAGGCGTGGTGGCTCACGCCTATAATCCCAGCACTTTGGGAGGCCGAGGCAGGTGGATCACCTAAGGTCAGGAGTTTGAGACCAGCCTGGCCAACATGGTGACACCCCATCTCTACTTAAAAAGTATACAAAAATTAGCCAGGCGTGGTGGCGTGTGCCTGTAATCCCAGCTACTCGGGAAGCTGAGGCAGGAGGTGGGAGAATCGCTTGAACCTGGGAGATGGAGGTTGCAGTGAGCCAAGATCGCACCACTGCACTCTAGCCTGAGCGACAGAGCAAGACTCAGTCTCAAAAAAAAAAAAAAAAAAAGATTAGGCTGTGAATTGATAAACATCTCAACTAGCAATACACAAAGGAAAGGTGGATAACCTGATCTAATGTTTATTTTGTATTCCTTTAAGTTAGCTTGCTAAATGCTTTTAAAATCATAACAATAGCAATAAACCTATGTACATATGCCCAAATGATTTTTGACAAAGGCTCGAAAGTATTCACATGGAGATGTCATTAGTAAATAAATAAATAAGTAAGTAGATGTATTTTTTAAAAAGACAAAGGTGCAAAAGTAATTCAATGGTGGATGACAGCCTTTCAACAGATGGTGCTGAAGAAATTGGACATTCATAAGCAAAAAATTAACTTTGACTTATGTCACACACCTGACAAAATAATTAACTAAAAATGAATCACAGACTTACATGTAAAACATAAAACTGTAAAACTTTTAGAAAAGACAGGAGAAAATCTTAGGAAGCTAAGGCTAAGCAGGATAGTTCTTAGACTTGATACAAAAAGCGTGATCCATAAGAGGAAAAACTAGAAATTGGGCTTCACCAAAATTTAAAACTTTTGTCCTACATAAGACCCTGTTGAGAAGATGAAAAGAAAAGCTACAGATTGGGAGAAAATGTTTGCAAACCACATATCCCACAAAGGACTAGTATCTAAACATAGAAATAATTCTTAAAACTCAGCAGTAAAAAAACAAGCAAACAAACAAAAAATCAATGAGAACACAGGTAAAAGACTTGAAGCAACATTTTATCAAAGAGGATCTACAGGTGGCAAATAAATGAAATTGTGTGCAATTTGGGAAAAGCAAATTAAAACCACAGTGAGATATCACTACACAATGATGTCTTAGGGTGTGTAAAATGAAAAAAACAGTGACAACGCCAAATGCTGATGAGGCTGCAGAGAAACTGGACCACTCATACATTGCTGGTGGGAATGTAATATGGCATAGTCACTCTGGAAGACAGTAGCAGCTTCTTTTTTTTTTTGTTTTTGTTTTTTTTTTTTTTTAACCTGAGTCTCGCTCTATCGTCCAGGCTGGAGTATGGTGGCGCAATCTCGGCTCACTGCAACCTCCACCTTCTGGGTTCAAGTGATTCTCGTGCCTCAGCCTCCCAAACAGCTGGGATTACAGGCACATATCATGCCCAGCTAATTTTTGTATTTTTACTAGAGACAGGGTTTCACCATGTTGGCCAGTCTGGTCTCGATCTCCTAACCTTAAGTGATCTGCGTGCATCGGCTTCCCAAAGTGCTGGGATTATAGGCGTGAGCCACCATGCCTAGCCAGCAGTTTCTTAAAAAGCTAAACAAGCCAAAAAAGACGAGAAACATACAACTACCATACCATATGGCCTTACAGGTACACTCCTGGAGCTTCACATAACAACTTGTACATGAGTGTTTATACCAGCTTTACTTGAAATAGCCCCAAAATGGAAAACCTAGATGCTCTTCAACATGTTGGTTAAACAAACTGATCTGCCCATACCGTGAAATACTAGTCAGCAATAAAAAGAAACAAACTATTAATACATGCAACAAAACCTGCATGAATCGCCAGAGAATTCTGCGGAAAGAAACCTGCCAATCCTCAAAGGTTACATACAAATGATCCCATTTATATGACAGACTTTAAATGGCAAAATTACAGAAATGAAGAGGTCAGTAGTAGCTAAGGATTAAAGAAGGGTAGAGGGTGGAGAGACTGGGTGTTGCTGTAAGAATGTAACAAGAGATCCCTCTTTTATGGGGTGGGAATGTTCTCTTCCCTCACTGTATCAATGTCAATATCTTGGTTGTGATATTGTACTATATTTTTGCAAGATGTTACTATTGGGGAAAACCGGGTGACGGGTATACAGGATCTCTCTGTATTATTTCTCACAACTGCATGGTAATCCACAATTAACTCAAAATGAAAATTTTAATTTCTGAAAAAAAAAGATAAAATATGTATTTTCAGATGGGCTAAAATAAAGGTCCAAGGTACCTGTTTATGTTAAACTTGCAGCCTCCTTTACTTTCCAGTATCTTTGAAATACCCTTTTAATATTAAAATAAGCCAAGATAGAGATCAACACAGTATTAATAGGTTGGTATTTTGTTTTGCTTGTAAGCGTGATAACTCTGAAACAATCAGACTTGATAAAATACAGAAACAATAGACTTCCTGACTCTGCAGTGCTTTGTACAAAGCTCCTTTCACTCCTTGGCTTCATCTTGCCAATGAAGAAGTAGTGGACACACCTATAATCTTCCTGGCTAATATCATTTCCAAATGCTCCTGCAAGAGTCTCTCACCTCTCTGTTTCTGTCCTCACCAATGTGTAGCCTAGATCTAGTTTGTAAAATGCATGTTGGGATCTGATGGATCATGAAGATGTGTTCAGAGTCAGATAAAGGAAAAAAGGGCCAGGTGTGTGGCTCACGCCTGTAATCCCAGCACTTTGGGAGGCTGAGGCAGGTGGATCACCAGAGGTCAGGAGTTCGGGACCAGCCTGACCAATATGGTGAAACCCCATTTCTACTAAAAATACAAAAATTAGCCGAGTGTGGTGGCACACACCTGTAGTCCCAGCTACTTGGGAGACTGGGGCAGGAGAATCACTTGAAGCCAGGAGGTGGAGGTTGCAGTGAGCTGAGATCACACCATGCCACTGCACTCCAGCCTGGGCAACAAGAACGAGACTCTACCTCAAAAACAAAAAAAAAACCAAACAAACAAAAAAAACAAAACACACACACACAAAGAAAATAGAAGAAAAAAGGGATGACTTTGGGGTTTTAAATGTTCATTTTCTAGAGTAAATTTAATTTCAATCTGAACAAACTTGAGCATGGTTCATACTTTCTGAATTTAGAAAATCCATATCATTCTTATGATATAATATGAGAAAGAAAATCCATATCATTCTTATGATATAGTATATATTCTTATGAATATATAATAACAACTAGTATATATTCACTTGCCTATATATATATATATATATATTCACATTTGCAACACTCAAGGTAATGCAGCAAGACACTCTCCAAGATTAACACATAAGTAAACTTTTTTTCTGTTTAGAAATGGGGTCTCACTATGTAGCCCAGGCTGGTCTTGAACTCCTGGGCTCAAGCAATCCTCCTGCCTCAGCCTCCTATTATAAACATTCTATAATTATATTTTTAAAAAGCTTCAATAATGATTAAAGCTCTCAGCACATAGTGTTCACTAACATTAGAAGCTATTTTTTTCTTCTTTTTCTTTTTTAGAGGCAAGGTCTCACTGGGTCTCACCCAGGCTGGAGTACAGTAGTGTGATCACAGTTCATTGCAGCCTTGACTTCCTAGGCTCAAGTGATCCTCCCCACTCAGCCTCCTGAGTAGATGAGACTACAGGAGTGCACCATCACACCTAGCTAATTTTTTTCATTTTTGTAGAGACAGGGTCTCCCTATGTTGCCCAGGCTGGTCTCAAACTCCTGGCCTCAAGCAGTCCTCCCACCTCAGCCTCTCAAAGCTCAGGGATTAGAGGCATAAGCCACCATACCTGTCCAGAAGCTGATTTTTTTTTTTTTTTTTTTTTTTTTTTTTTTGAGATGGTGCCTGACACTAGCCCAGGCTGGAGTGCAGTGGTGTGATCTTGGCTCGCTGCAACCTCTGCCTCCCAGGTTCAGGTAATTCTCCTGCCTCAGCCACCTGAGCAGCTAGAATTACAGGTGCATGCCACCAAGCCCGGCTAATTTTTGTATTTTGAGTAGCAATGGGGTTTTACCATGTTTGCCTGGCTGGTCTCGAACTCCTGACCTCTATGAGATCCTTTGAGACCTATGAGATGGGCTTGCTTTGAAAAAAGTAGCAATTAAGTTGAAGAATAATTTCCCCCCGTTCTAACACTGTTTTTCTCAGTACAAGTTACAAGAGCAACTTCCTTTACTTCTTTATCTTAGAGACAGAGTCTTGCTCTGTCACCCAGGCTAGAGTGCAGTGGCACATTTATGGCTCACTGCAGCCTCACCCTCCCGGACTCAACTGACCCTCCTGCCTCAGCCTCCCCAGTAGCTGGGACTACAGGCCCGTGCCACCATACCATGCCTGCCTTGGCCTCCCAAAGTGCTGAGATTACAGGCGTGAGCCATTGCACCCGACCCAGAAGCTGATTGTTGAGCAGAATGAGACTCGAGTGCAGTGGAGCTAGTCCTAGCCCCAAATATGTCCATATGGGAGGAGTTTTGATCTCCAACACTTCATTGTATTGAAGTAAAATGGTTTCTAGACACTTTGGAGATATGCAGAGAATTCCATCTTGGCCCCTCTCCTATGTAATGGTATGCCTAAATTTGGTGTCAGGGAGAAGAGGTAAGAGGATATAAAATGTTTCTGTATACTTCTCCTCCAGACTTTCAGAGATTTAAGGGCTTTAAATATCTCATTCTCCAGTCTAGGGAGGAAGACACTGTGGACTTTCTCCACTAATGATAAGAACCGGCTGAAAGTGCTGATTCACCATTTGTTCCTAGCTTCATGGTTTCTTTGAGATCTATGAGATGGGCTTGGTTTGAAAAAACTAGCAATTAAGTTGAAGAATAATTCCCCCCCCGTTCTAACACTGTTTTTCTCAGTACGAGTTGCAAGAGCAACTTCCTTTATTTCTTTATTTTAGAGACAGAGTCTTGCTCTGTCACCCAGGCTAGAGTGCAGTGGCACGTTTATGACTCACTGCAGCCTCAACATCCTGGACTCAGTTGATCCTCATGCCTCAGCCTTTGCATGTGCCACCATACCATGCCCAGCTAATTTTTTTTTTTTGAGACAGAGTTTCGCTCTGTCACCCAGTCTGTAGTGCAGTGGCACCATCTCGGCTCGCTGCAAGCCCCGCCTCCGGGGTTCACGCCATTCTCCTGCCTCAGCCTCCCAAGTAGCTGGGACTACAGGCGCCCACCACCACGCCCGGCTAATTTTTTGTATCTTTAGTAGAGAGGGGGTTTCACCATGTTAGCCAGGATGGTCTCAATCTCCTGACCTCGTGATCCGCATGCCCAGCTAATTTTTTGTAGTGATGGAATTTGCCATGTTGCCCAGGCTGGTCTCGAACTCCTGGGCTTAAGGGATCTGCTGGCCTTGGCCTTGCAAAGTGATGGGGTTATAGGCCTGAGCCACTGAGCTCGGCCTAGAGCAAGTCTCTTTAAGTATATTGTCATCCAAAATCTTAAAATCATGTAGATAATTAAATGGGAGTCTCTTCCCTCCCACCCAAGCCATAGTTGGGATTCCGGAAATTGTTTGGAGCAGGTAAAAATGTTTGGGCTCGGCTCTCATTTGAGTTCTTTCTTAAAGCTGCAAACGTTTCAGCCACTGCCCATATACTACTTATTTGTCATATATTCGTCATGGGAGCTGCTGATTTTCCCACCCTTTCCAGACACCCACTCCTGCTCCCTTCTCATCCACTCTCCGCCGTTCCTCTGCAGCCCGGGAATCTCGGGATAATGGATGCAGTTTGCTGTGGGGAAACTTGCCCCAGGGCTTCCTTGGTCTTCCTGGAGCCTCTAGCAGCCAAAGTCTTGTGTCCTGGAACCCCTAGACCCTTGGAGAAACTGGCACAATTATTCATCCCTTTGTGGGGTGGGGGTGAGGGTGTTAGAGAGCAGGAGGGGCTTGCCTGGGACAGGTCCCAAGAACAATGAAGTTACTCTCTTGATAAATTGGACGTATTTTATTTATTTTTATTTATTTACTTTGAGACGGAGTCTCTCTCTGTCACCCAGGCTGGAGTGCAGTGGCGCGATCTCAGCTCACTGCAAGCTCGGCCTCCTGGGTTCAGGCCATTCTCCTGCCTCAGCCTCACGAGTAGCTGGGACTACAGGTGCCTGCAACCACGCCCGGCTAATTTTTTGTTATTTTTAGTAGAGACAGGGTTTCACCGTGTTAGCCAGGATGGTCTCAATCTCCTGACCTCGTGATCCGCCCGCCTCACGCCCGGCCTGGACGTATTTTAAACCAGTGCATTATCTTTTTTGTTTTGTTTGTTTTGGTAGGGCAAGATAGGAAAACTAATCCATGTAATTTAAGCCAGATAGGGTGGTGCACGCCTGCAGTAGTCCTAGCTACTCCAGGGCTGAGGCAGGAAGATTGCTTGAGCCCTAGAGTTCAAGACCAGCCTGAGCAGCATAGTTACTGAGAGGGGTCCAGATCCAGACTCCAAGAGAGGATTCTTGGACCTTGCACAAGAAAGAACTTGGGGTGAGTCCATGTCGGAAAGTGAAAGCAAGTGTATTAGGAAAGTAAAGGAATAAAAGAATGGCTACTCTACAGACAGAGCAGCAGCATGGGATCCCATTGGCTATGTTATTTCTGGATTATCTGCTTAACAAGGAGTGGATTATTCATGCGTTTTTCTGGGAAAGATGTGGGCAATTCCAGGAGCTGAAGGTTCCTCCCCTTTTAGACCGTATAGGGTAACTTCCTGACGTTGCCCTGGCATTTGTAAGCTGTGCTGGTGCTGGTGGGAGTGTCTATTAGCATGCTAATGAATTATAATTAACATATAATGAGCAGTGAGGACGGTCCAGAGGTCACTTTCATCGCCATCTTGGATTTGATGTGTTTTGACCAGCTTCTTTACCACAACCTGTTTTATTAGCAAGGTCTTTGTGACTTGTACCTTGTGCCAACCTCCTGTCTCATCCTGTGACTTAGCATGCCTAACCTCCTGGGAATGCAGCCCAGTAGAGCTCAGCCTTATTTTACCCAGCTCCTATTCAAATTGGAGTTGCTCTGGTTCTGACACCTCTGACAGCTCCGTGAAACCTCGTCTCTACAAAAAAAAAAAAAAAAAAGCCTTGGTTCCAGCTACTGGGGAGGCTGATGCGGGAGGATCCCTTGAGCCTGAGAGGTTGAGGCTGCAGTGAGCCTTGATAGCACCACTGCACTCCAGCCTGGTTAACAGAAGGAGACTCTGTCTTAAAAAAAACACACAGCAAAAACAAACAAACAAAAACAATAACAACAATGAAAACCCAGCATTAAACAATGTGATCTATCTCATTGGTCACTGTGGAATCAAAAGCTTCCACCAATTCAAAGTGAGAGTGTTGTCTGTGAATCAACAGCTGATGAACAAGAGATGAAATCTATTAACATGACAGCCTTAGCCACTTGGGGAACCTATTTTCTAGAGGACAAATTGAAGAAAACAACAGGAATTACAACCCATTAATCTGTCCTTAGGACCTGGAAAATGAGGAGAACTATTTATCTTGAAAATAATAATTGGGTATGATCATTAAAACCCCCTTAATTCAGATTCTCTCTTCTGGTTGAACTCCAAGCCTATCATGATTCCCCCTGAACGCAAGAACTCTGAGACTGAGATTCTCCAGAATTTTCCATAAGCAACAATTCTAAGTCATGACAAAGGTGCTGCACACGGGGCCACGCACAGCCAGCAGGCTCTCAGAGGAGTCTTGAGGTGGAAATGAAAACAGGTAACTTCCATCTGTATGTGTTTCATCTCATTCTATTTTAATTACTAATTTGAGTACAGTCTGTACCGGGTAAGATAGTTAGGTCAATGAAGGGCCACATATATGATGGTGGTCCCATAAGATTATAATGGAGCCAAGAAATTCCTATTGCCTGGTGATGTAGGAGCCATTGTCACACATTATTCACGTGTCTGTGGTGATGCTGGTGTAAACATACCTACTGTACTGCCGGTCATGTAAAAGTCTAGTACAGGCCAGGTGCAGTGGCTCACGCCTATAATCCTAGAACTTTGGGAGGCTGAGGAGCTCAGGAGTTCGAGATCAGCCTGGGCAACATGGCAAAAACCCATCTCTACCAAAAAAATATATATATACTTTCTTTTTTGAGGTGGAGTCTCTCTCTGCAATGGCGCAATCTCGGCTCACTGCAACCTCTGCCTCCTGGGTTCGAGTGATTCTCATGCCTCAGCTTCCTGAGTAGTTGGGTTTACAGGCGACTACCACCACACCTGGCCACTTTTTGTACTTTTAGTAGATACGGGGTATCACCATTTTGGCCAGGCGGGTCTTGAACTCCTGACCTCAGGTGATCCACTGGCCTTGGCCTCCTAAAGTGCTGGGATTACAGGTGTGAGCCACAGTACCTGGCCCCAGTATATTTATATTTACTTATTTATAGCATATTCTTTCTATTAATCCACAACTTTGAGCATTAGTGCTATGAAGTAAATGCTATGTGTCATATTTTGCCAGGGTCAGACTGTGTGCCCAACTCTGGTATCACTTTTGAGGTTAAAGACTTGGGCTACCACCTTGGATCCTCCGTCTCATCTCTCAGTCTGAGGAAAGCAGGCTGCCATCTTGTAAGCCACCCAGTGGAGAGGCCTGTGTGGTAAGAGGCTGAAGCCTTCTGCCCTAGTGAGTTGAGAACCAATACCTACCAACAACTAGGACAGTGAACTTGGAAGTTAAGTCCAGTGTCTAATGAGCCTTGAGATGACAGCCCCTGGCCAACAGCTTAAATGTAATCTCGTGAGAGTCCCTGAGTCAGGACCAGCTAAGCCATTTCTGGGTTCCTGATCTTCACAAAATGTGAAATAATAAATGTTTGGGGGTTTTGGTGTTTAAAAAAATACTATGTGTTTGTGTTTAAAGGACGAATAAATTACATGTAAATTTGCAAGTCTAAGGATTTTCAGATGTTTTATAAAGAGGACTGCGGTAGATTCTTCTTGACTTTAGCAAATACAAATTCTCAGTGGTTACTGCTCCTATCTGAGCTGAGGCCTTGGTCTTTCTCATGTCCCAGTTTGGCTGAAGCCCTACTCTGCGAGACTGCTGCACTGCTAGGTTTCCGAATAGGATCAGCATCGAGCTCTCAGAGGCAGGTGTATGAGTAGGAAATGAGTTCATTAAACGGCAGGCAGAGTTACAGAACAATTTCACAACGAAGACAGTGCTACAAGGAGAACAGAGTGACCACAGAGGCAGAATCAGCTATGATCATCTCATCTACAAATAAAAAAACCAAGAGGTGCTCAACCAAAAACAACTGAAATTGAACTGTGGGTACAATGGCCTTTTTTTCATGCTTGGGGCTGAGAGGCTCCAGAATTTTACACAATGACACTAAAACATTGCCTACCTTCAGACCTAATAGTTCTGAATGAAAATGTCAAGTTATTTTTTGGAGTGCCAAATTATATGTACATTTAAATGTCGAAGTTTAATATAGGACAGTCTTTGGCTGGGCACAGTGGTTGACGCCTGTAATCCCAGCACTGTGGGAGGCGGAGGTGGGTGGATTACCTGAGGTCAGGAGCTCGAGACCAGCCTGGCCAACATGGTGAAACCCCATCTCTACTAAAACTACAAAAATTAGCCAGGCATGGTGGCGGGCCCCAGCTACTTGGGAGACTGAGGCAGGAGTATCACTTGAACCTGGGAGGCGAGCTGGAGTGAATCAAGACCGCACCATTACACTCCAATCTGGGGTGACAAGAGCAAAACTCTGTCAAAAAAAAAAGAATAGTTGTTGGATCTGAAAGATGTTTCCCCTAGAGGCCCAAGAGAGTTTTGCATCAGAAACAGAGAAAGGTAAATAACCCATTGTGGAAAGAATGACTTTGCAAGGGAGGCCGAAGAGAAGTTTACAGTTAATTCCACTTAGATGGAGCCTCGACGCAGTAACTAAAGTCAATACTGTAACTAAAGTCAACATTGTTAAAGTCAATATTTGTAAAAGACACAATAGGTTGGCTTGACAATGGTAAGAGTAAGTCTCTCAGATCTAGGCAGAAATTTTTAACATGCTAGGAATTTGAGGCTCTTTCCCAGCCGCTGCCGAGTCGTGCGGAGGCAGAGGCTTGGGTGTGTTCAAGATTCGGCTTCACCTGTAACCCACCGCCATGGCCGAGGAAGGCATTGCTGCTGGAGGTGAAAATGGACATTAATACTGCTTTACAAGAGGTGCTGAAGACCGCCCTCATCCACGATGGCCTCGCACGTGGAGTTCGCGAAGCTGCAGAAGCCTTAGACAAGTGCCAAGCCCATCTTTGTGTGCTTGCACCCAACTGTGATGAGCCTATGTATGCCAAGTCGTGGAGGCCCTTTGCCCTGAACACCAAATCAACCGAGTTAAGGTTGATGACAACAAGAAACTAGGGGAATGGTTGGCCTCTGTAAAATTGACAGAGAAGGGAAACCTTGTAAAGTGGTTGGTTGCAGTTGTATAGTAGTTAAGGACTATGGCAAGGAGTCTCAGGCCAAGGATGTCATCAAAGAGTACTTCAAATGCAAGAAATGAAGAAATAAATCTTTGGCTCATACACACACACACAAAAAGAATTTGAGGGGCCACACATTTTTAGAACTTCTGAGGTGCCATCATTTCACTGAAGTAAATGCTTTGGCCAGGCACAGTGGCTGATGCCTGTAATCCCAGCACTTTGGGAGGCCAAGGCGGGTGGATCACCTGAGGTCAGGAGTTTGACATCAGCCTGGTCAACATGGTGAAACCCTGTTCTTTACTAAAAATACAGAAATTAGCCAGACGTGGTGGTGCACACCTGTAGTCTCAGCTACTTTGGAGGCTGAGGCAGGATAATTGCTTGAACCCAGGAGGCAGAAGCTGCAGTGAGCTGAGACCATGGCACTGCACTCTAGCCTGGGTGACAATAAGACTCTGTCTCAAAAAGAAGGAAGGAAGGAAAGAAGGAAGGAAGGAAGGAAGGAAGGAAGGAAGGAAGGAAGGAAGGAAGGAAGGAAGGAAGGAAGGAAAGAAATCCTTTAAAACACTTCCACTTTTTTTTTTTTTTTTTTTTTTGAGACTGAGTCTCGCTGTGTCTCCCAGGCTGGAGTGCAGTGGCGTGATCTCGGCTCACTGCAAGCTCCGCCTCCCGGGTTCATGCCATTCTCCCGCCTCAGCCTCCCAAGTAGCTGAGACTACAGGCGCCCGCCACCACGCCCGGCTAGTTTTTTGTATTTTTAGTAGAGACGGGGTTTCACCATGTTAGCCAGGATAGTCTCGATCTCCTGACCTCGTGATCCACCCGCCTCGGCCTCCCAAAGTGCTGGGATTACAGGCTTGAGCCACCGCGCCCGGCCAAACACTTCCACTTTTAAATGTGAGATTTTAATCATATTCAGCTCCAATTTAGCGAAGACACAATGTCTGTAGAATGTGACCTCTGCTGATACTTTGATCTTTAATAATCTTTTTTTCCTCGTATCATAATTAAATAGTAGATCTCGGCCGGGCGCTGTGGCTCAAGCCTGTAATCCCAGCACTTTGGGAGGCCGAGACGGGCGGATCACGAGGTCAGGAGATCGAGACCATCCTGGCTGACACGGTGAAACCCCGTCTCTACTAAAAAATACAAAAAACTAGCCGGGCGAGGTGGCGGGCGCCTGTAGTCCCAGCTACTCGGGAGGCTGAGGCAGGAGAATGGCATGAACCCGGGAGGCGGAGCTTGCAGTGAGCTGAGATCCGGCCACTGCACTCCAGCCTGGGTGGCAGAGCGAGACTCCGTCTCAAAAATAAATAAATAAATAAATAAATAAATAAATAGTAGATCTCTCATATGAAACCAATGTTTAGTTTGTAATGTTGGGCCTTGTATTTTTGTCCACCATTTCATTTTTGTGCCCTTTACAGTAGACAGCTGTGATGAAGAGGTCGTTGGTCATGTTGTCTTGTGTGCAACGCATGCCCATCATGCAGATTTCTCATCACTCCAGGAGGTTTGTGCCTCTGTCTGTGTGTCCAGGTACCATCTCTGCAGGTAGGAACTGTTAATACACTAGAAAAGAATCACTTTGGGTTTTCCAACCTTTTAGCCCCAAACAGAGCATTTCCTGTCTTTCTGTTCCACTGGGATCTCATTAATTCTCCAACTCAACCATACAGGTAACTCCTGAATCTTTATTGGAGCATCCTGGTGGATGGAGGTAACAGAAGCTGCTACTTGAATACTAGGCTAATGCCAGTATATGGGTACCATGGATAGTCTCACCCACCCCCATCTTTAATCACTTCCTCTGTTGACTTTTTTTAAATAGAAATGTTGAAATCTATTTTAGGTTTAAAAATAAACAGAGGCATCCAAATTGGAAAGGAAGTGTTCACAGATCATCTGGGCTTATATGCAGCAAACCCTAATAATTACACACACAAACACACATACACAGTTAGAATCAATGTGTTTAGCAAAGTTGTAGGATATAAAGTCATACAAAAATTAGTTGCATTTTTATATGCTAACAGCAATCCGAATAGGAAATTAACAGAAAAATTATCATGAAAAAGAATTGAATATTTCAGAATTTACTTAACCAATGAGGCAAAAAACTTGTGCATTGAAAACATTACTGAAATCAATGAGAGAAGACACAAATAAATGAAAAGACTTCTCATGTTCGTGGATTGAAAGACATAATATTATTAAAATATCAATACTACACAAATAGGCTGGGCATAGTGGCTTACACCTGTAATCCCAGCACTTTGGTAGGCTGAGGTAGACGGATCACCTGAGGTCAGGAGTTTGAGACCAGCCTGGCCAACATAGTGAAACCCTGTCTCTACTAAAAATACAAAAATTAGTTGGATGTGGTGGCAGGCACCTGTAATCCAGCTACTTGGGAGGCTGAGGCAGGAGAATCACTTGAACCTGGGAGGCAGAGTTTGCAGTGAACCAAGATGGTGCCATTGCACTCCAGCCTGGGCAACAGAGGAAGATTCCATTTAAAAAAAACAAAAAACAAAAAACACAAACAGATTCAATGCAATCCCTACCAAAATCCCAATGGCAGAAAAGTCTATCCCCAAATTTATATAAACTCTCAAGGGACCCTGAATGGCTAAAATAATCTTGAAAAAGAACGAAGCTGGAGGAGTCACACTTCTTGATTTCAAAACTTGCTATAAAACTACAGTAATCAAAATAATATGGTATGCATAAAGACAGTAGAATAGAATAGAGAACTCAGAAATAGACCCATGCATGTATGGCCAAATGATGTGTTTAATTTCTTCTTATTTTTTTGAGATGGGGTCTTGCTGGTCTTGAATTCCTGGACTCAAGCAATTCTCCTACCTCTGTCTCCTGAGTAGTGAGGACTACATATGTGTGCCACTTCACCCAGCTAAATAGCTTTTGACAAAGATGCCAAAACCGTTCAATGAAGAAAGAACAGCCTTCCAAAAAATGGTGTTGGAAAAACTGTATTTCCATATGCAAACAAATCAAATTGAGTCCTTACTTTATACCATACATGGAAAGTAACTTAAAATGGATCAAAGAACTAAATATAAAACTTAGAACTATTAAACTCTTAAACGGAAACAGGGGAAAAGCTGACATTGGATTTGGCAAGTGTTTTCCAGATATGATACCAAAAGCATAGGTAACAATGGTAAAAATGCGTAAATCAGACAGCACCAAAACTATAAACTGGCTGGGCATGGTGGCTTACGCCTGTACCCTCAGCACTTTGGGAGGCAGAGGCGTGTGGATCACCTGAGGTCAGGAGTTTGAGACCAGCCTAGGCAACATGGCGAAACCCCATCTCTACTAAAAGTACAAAAATTAGCCAGGTGTGGTGGCGCATGCCTGTAGACCCAGCTACATAGGAGGCTGAAGCAGGAGAATTGGTTGAACCCGGGAGGCAGAGGTTGCAGTGGGCCGAGATTGCACCACTACACTCCATCCTCGGCAACAGGGCGAGACTTTATCTCAAAAAAAACCCAAAACAACTACAAATTTCTTTGCATTAAAAGACACAATCAAAAGACTGAAAAGGTAACCTATGGAGTAGCAGAAAATATGTACAAATCATATATCTGAAAAGGAGTTACTATCCAGAATACATAAAGAACTCCTACAACTCAACAACAAAAAAGTCAAATGACCCAATGTAAAAGGGCAAAGGACTTGAATAGACATTTCTTCAATAAATATAAATGATATTCAAATGACTCATCTCACCTCACAACCACTAGGATGGCTACTTTCAAAGCAACAGAAAAAAAAAAACGGTGAGGATGTGGAGAAATTTTAATTCTTGTGCACTGTTGGTGGGATTGCGCAAAAGTAATTGTGAGTATGGCTCGTGAATTTTAAATCATTATAACTAGGCCCAGACACATCTTTATTAATCAAAATAGGAACCATTACAATCAACACATTTTTACCAACAAGAAATAAGTTTGTTTATTCCTGTAGCTTAAAAATCTGTGCTTTGGGATTCAACGAACTCTTGGAAAGCATTTTCTGCACCCCGCTGGTTGTGGAAGCGTTTTCCTTGCAACAAGTTGTCAAGATGCTTGGTAGTCAATTGGTGAGAGGCCAGGTGAATACGACGGATGAGGTAAAACTTTGTTGCCCAATTCTTTCCACTTTTGAAGCATTGGTTGTGCAACGTGAAGTCCTGTGTTGTTGTGGAGAAGAACTGGGCCCTTTCTGTTGACCAATGCTGGCTGCAGGCGTTGCAGTTTCTGGTGCATCTCATTGATTTGCTAAGCATACTTCGTAGATGTAATGGTTTCATGAGGATTCAGAAAGCTGTAGTGGATCAGACCAGCAGCAGATCACCAAACAGTGACCGTGACCTTTTTTTTGGTGAAAGTTTGACTTTGGAAGGTGTTTTGGAGTTTCTTCTCGGTTGTTGTATAAAATCCACTTTTCGTCTCACACCACAATCTGATTGAGAAATGGTTCGTTGTTGTTGTGTAGAATAAGAGAAGATGACACTTCAAAATGACGATTTTTTAGAACTTTCGCTCAGCTCATGAGGCACCTGCTTATGGAGCTTTTTCACCTTTCCAATTTGCTTCAAATGCCGAATGACCATAGAATGGTCGACGGTGAGTTCCTCGGCAACTTCTCGTGTAGTTGTAAGAGGATCAGCTTCGATGATTGCTCTCAATTGGTCACTGTCAGCTGCTGATGGCTGTCCACTACTCTCCTCATCTTCAAGATTCTCATCTCCTTTGAAAAACTTCTTGAACCGTCACTGCACTGTATGTTCATTAGCAGTTCCTGGGCCAAATGCATTATTGATGGTGCAAGTTGCCTCTGCTGTTTATGACCTATTTTGAACTCAAATTTGCTTTTTGTCTAACATCTTTTTTTTTTTTTTTTTTTTTTTTTTAGATGGAGTCTTACTCTGTTGCCCAGGCTGGAGTGCAGTAGTGTGATCTCAGCTCATTGCAACCTCTGCCTCCCAGGTTCAAGTGATTGTTCTGCCTCAGCCTCCCAAGTAGTTGGGACTACAGGTGCCTGCCACCACGCCTGGCTAATTTTTGTATTTTTAGTAGAGACGGAGTTTTGCCATGTTGGCCAGGCTGGTCTCGAACTCCTGATCTCAGGTAATCCACCCACCTCAGCTTTCCAAAGTGCTGGGATTACAGGTGTAAGCCACCGTGTCTGGCCAATTGTCTAATATCTTTTCCATAGTCTAAAATAAATATAATATAAATAGCAAGTAATAAGTCATTAGCAAAAAAACAAAGTGAGAAATGCACATTAAAATGATGTATAATATAACCACATTTATTTAAGAATGTTTTCTAATATCAAAGTGCACATTTCAACAACACAAAAACTGCAATTACTTTTGCATCAACCTAATAAAATGGTTTATCCACTATGGAAAACAGTAGGGCAAAAAAATAAAAATGGAATTATCATATGATGCAGCAATTTCACTTCTGGGTATATATCCATAAGAATTGAAAGCAAGATCTGGATACCCATGTTCATAGAAGCATTATTCACAATAGCCAAGAGGTGGAAGTAACCCAAGTGTCCACGGATGGATGAATGGATGGATGGATGGATGGATGGATGGATGGATGGACTGATGGGTGGATGGATGGATGGACGGATGGATGGACGGATGGATGGATGGATGGATGGACAGCTGGACGGACAGACGGATGGATGGATGGATGGATGGATGGATGGATGGATGGAAGGATGGATGGATGGATGGATGGATGGGTGGATGGATGGATGGATGGATGGATGGATGGAAGGATGGATGGATGAATGGATGGATGGATGGATGGATGGATGGATGGATGGATGGATGGGTGGATGGATGGATGGACAAAGTGACAAAATGTGGTAGATGCAGACAATGGATTATTATTCAGTCTTAAAATGGAAAAAAATTCTGAAACCTGCTACCACTCTGAGGACATTATGCTAAGTGAAGTAAGACAGTAACACACACAAAATATACTGTACAGTGATTCCACTTACATAAAGTGTCTAGAGTAGTCAAATTCATAGAAACAGATTGATGGTTGCCAGGGGCTTAGAGAAATAAGGGGTTGTTTAATAGGTGTAGAGTTTTGATTTTGCAAGATGAAAAAGTTCTGGGCCAGGTACGGTGGCGCATGCCTGTAATCTCAGCTCTTTGGGAGGCTGAGGTGGGTGAATTGTTTGAGCTCAGGAGTTTGAGACCAGCCTGTGCAACATGGTGAAACTCCTTCTTTATTTATTTATTTTATTTTTAATTTAAAAAAAGAAGTTCTAGAGGTTGGTTGCACAACAATGTGAATGTACTTGACACAACTGACCTATATGCTTAGAAATGGTTTAGGATGATAAATTCTGTGTTACACATTTTGTTACCACAACAAAAATTAAAAAAAAAACAAAAACGGCAAGACTTTGCTCAGTGACCAAAGAGATTGCTTTTCTTTTACAATTCAGATCCTTGGAAGAAAAGTCTATACAGCACTAAGTTTTCACCTCTGCCTCATTCCCCAGTGCTCTGCCACATGGTGTCTGTGCCTGCCACTCCAGCAGGCTGCTGTCTCTCTGTCCCGGCTGCCACCTACGGACAGCATGTCTTTGCCTCTGTCTTTGTTCATACCCCGCAGCACTTGATGCTGTTGACCACTTCCCTTGGGAAACCTCTGCTTCCCAGTTTTGTCTCTCTCTAGGCGACTGACCTTTGGACTGTTTTGCAGACTTATTTTTGATGTTTTGTGAATGTGACTCTTCCTCAAGGCCCCATCCTAGGCCTTCTGCTCTCTCTCATTCTCTATCTCCATTTATTTATTTATTTACTTACTTATTTAGAGATAGAGTCTTGCTCTGGCACACAGGTTGGAGCGCAGTGGCGCAATCTCGGCTCACGGGCTCAAGTGATTCTCCTGCTGCAGCCTCCCCCAAGTAGCTGGGATTACAGGTGTGTACCACCACACCCAGTTAATTTTTTGTATTTTTGTAGAAGCAAGGTTTCACCATGTTGTCCAGGCTGGTCTCGAACTCCTGACCTCAAGTGATGTGCCCACCTCGGCCAATCCCAAAGTGTTGGGATTACAGGTGTGAGCTACCATGCCTGGCCATCTGTCTCCTTCTTAAGTGAACTCAGCCCCTTTTACAACTTTAGCAGTGTTTGGAAGGAAAAAATTTTCTTTTACCCTTTATTTATTTATCTTACTTTTATTGAGGTCTGTGAGTTAAACAAACAAAACACGGATCTGCAAGAGAAAAGACAGATTTTTATTCATGTATGTATGGGAGTGCCCAGAAAAATGTGACGCAAGGAGGCTATTAGAATTGGGGGGCGGTTGGCCGGGTGTGGTGGCTCACGCCTGTAATCCCAGCACTTTGGGAGGCTGAGGCGGGTGGATCACCTGATGTGAGGAGATCGAGACCAGTCTGGTTTCACCTAACATGGTGAAACCCCGTTTCTACTAAAAATACAAAAAATTAGCTGGGCATGGTGGCACGTACCTGTAATCCCAGCTACTCGAGAGGCTGAGGCAGGAGAATCGCTTGAACCCAGGAGGCGGAGGTTGCAGTGAGCCGAGATTGCACCACTGTACTCCAGCCTGGGCAACACAGCAAGACTCTGTCTCAAAAAAAAAAAAAAAAGAATGAGGGGCTTATGTATCCCCTTAATAGAAGGAGGGAGGAGGGTTAGGGATACTTATAGAAAAGTCTATGTCTCTTAGGAAAGATAAATGGCCCTTAGAAGACTAAATGTAAGATGTGATCATTTTGCAACAATGTCTGTCTGGGTGTGGTGCTGACATCCCTTCTCTGCTCCAGCGCAGAAAATTTATGACCTCTTTTGGGAGGCACTGCTTTTAGGCAGGTAAAGGAGTTTGGAAAAAAATCTATTCTCAAATACCTTCAGTTCGAAATAATCTTTATTTGCCACAGTGGCAAAATCTGGAAACTTCTAGTAGCCACTTACTTGCCGAGAATGCCCCAAAGTGTACCTTAGCCCAGTCTCTCTTCTGTGATCCAGAACACACTTTCCAATTGCCTCAGCGCACATCAACAAGAACATCAAAATGCATTCATCTCCTTTTCCTATAAACCTATTTTTTTCCTTGTATTTCACATCATGCTGGTTCATCAAGCCGGAAAACTTCAAGTCATGCCAAATTCCACATCTCCCTCATCCGATAATGAAACCTGATTCATTCTGTCTCCTGAGAGCTTTTGATACTTGTTTCCCTCCCACCATTGTCACCACTACAGACTGTTATCATTAGGCCCTTACAATCTCCCCCTTATTATATTGTCCTAATTTATATTACAGCACAGATGTCCAATGTGCCATATGTGTGTTTGTGCAGGTTAACTTTAATCTACACTCTAGGAGCTGTTGGTTAACATTTCCAAGACCCTGATTCTGATGTTTTTCAGCCTTTACAAAGAATACAATTCTGATACAGGTTACAACCTAGATGAAGCTTGAAAGCAAGCTAAGTGAAATAAGCCAGACACAAGAGGACAAATATTGCATGATTCTACTTATATGAGGTACTTAGAATAGTCAAATTCATAGAGACAGGAAGTGGACTGGTGTTTCCCAGGGTTTGGGAGGAGGGGATAACAGGGCGTTTGTGTTTTATAGGTAGAGATTTACTTTGGAAAGATGAAAAAGTTCTGAAGATGGATGGCAGTGCTGATGATTACACAATAATATTCATGTACTTAATACGGCTGAATTGTACACTTAAAATGATTAAAATGGTGAATTTTATTTGTATATTTACCACAATAGAAAAAAAAGAGTGAAGGCCAGGTGCAGCAGCTCACACCTGTAATCCCAGCACTTTGGGAGGCCGAGGTGGGCAGAGTACTTGAGGTCAGGAGTTCAAGACCAGCCTGGGCAACATGGCAAAACTTTGTTTCTACTAAAAATGCAAAAATTAGCTGGGTGTGGTGGCGTGCACCTGTAGTCTCAGCTACTCAGGAGGATGAGGCACGAGAATCACTTGAACCCGGGAGGCAGAGGCTGCAGTGAGCCGAGATCACGCCATTGCACTCCAGCCTGGGTGACAGAGACTCTGTCTCAAAAAACAAAACAACAAAACAATAACAACAACAAAAAAAACCCCAACAAAACCCAGGCCCTAATCAAAACTCCACCCACAGAAGGTACTTCAGATACCTCATTTAATCTGTACTAGAGGGGCTGGGCACAGTGGCTTGCACCTGTAATTCCAGCACTTTGGAAGGCCAAGGCAGGTGGATCACCTGAGGTCAGGAGTTTGAGACCAGTCTGACCAATATGGTGAAGCCTTGTCTCTACTGAAAACACAAAATTAGCTGGGCGTGGTGGCATACGCCTGTAGTCCCAGCTACTCAGGGGGCTGAGACAGGAGAATTGCTTGAACCCGGGAGGTGGAGGTTGCAGTAAGCCAAGATCGCGTCATTGCAGTCCAGCCTGGGGGACAGAGCAAGACTCTATCTCCAAAAAAAAAAAAATCTGTACTAGAGAATTCACTGATCAGCAGAAAGATGTTAAAGATCCTTTTCATATGTATATATGTGTGTGTGTGTGTATATATATATTTTTTTTATATAGGGACCACTGCAGTGGGGCCTTGCAGTGGGGGAGAGAGGTTGGGTTCAGCTCCCAAAGATCATTTTCTTTTTATTTGATTGATTGATTGAAAATATAGGGTCTCACTTTGTTGCCAGGCTAGCCTTCAACTCCTGGCTTCAAGTGATCCTCCCCTGCCTCAGCCTCCCAAATTGCTAGGATTACAGGCATGAACTGCCACAGCTGACCCCATTTTTTAAGAGTGGGGATCTCATCGTCACCCAGGCTGGAGTGCAAAGATCATTTTCAATTGGCAAATGAAGTGATAAAGACAGTGCCTGCTAGAAAGCTACATAAGCACTTACCCTCTTGTACAAATGTGTGCACAGATGAACTCAGTAGCCCAACACCTTCAGAGTGATTCCTTCATATAGAAACTCTAGAAATCTGGTAGTGTGTCCCCTCTATTCCCACCCTCTCTCAGTCATATTTCGTGAAGGTCTTTTGTTAGAGAAGGCTTGCTGGCATCCTGTCCTCAGAGCGTTGTCATATTTGCCATGGATTGGGTCTTTTCTGTGAGCCATCTCTGCTCCAAAAGGCTAGAGAGCTAGGATTTCACCGGTCTCGCTCACACAACAGCATGTATGACTGTTTCTGTGCCTGCTTGCTCCTGACGTTTGTATCTGCTTAAAACCCTGGGGACTTCTTGGCTGCCTCTAATCCTGAGAGACTGCTGAATTTCTCCCGTCATCCTCCTACAATGCAAGTCAGGTCATGTCAATTTCTCACTCCAAATTCTTCAGTAGACCCGTCTGCCCCCTCCCATTACATTCAGAGGAAAATCCCAACTCCTGCCCTCCAGGATCTGCACCTACCTTCCTCTCCCTTCTTCACTCCAATGTGGAAGCCCCTGAATCTGCCCACGCCTCTCCCACCTCCATACCTCTGCGCATGCCGTTTGTTCTGCCTACAAAGCTCTTCCTCTCCCTACACTCTTTGGTTTCAGGAAACACAGCTGAATTCAGGGACTCCAAGTCCTTGCCTAGAAGGATATCATCTGTGCCTGGAATTTTACCTTTTTCTTTTTTCCAGCATACTTTCAGCAGCAATGAAAGCATCCAGTTTGCATAGAAAGAAGAGTGAAGTAGACACAGTAGAGAGAAACAGAGATGACTTATCAGAAGGAGGAAGAAAGAAACCCAGGGGACAGCTGCTTTTGTTCCTAAACTGGTCCAGTTCCCGGGTTCCTTTCCTCCTGGGAGGCATCTGAGCCCTCTGTCCTTGGGTTCTGGGAGCTGGTTGGGAAGTTCTTTTGTAGCCAGTTGAGTCTTAACCAGGATACAGGTCTTCAGACTTACCCCTTTCCTGGTGGTGAGGCCAGCCCCGAGCCATCCTGGAAGACCTGCTGGGGGTGGGCTCGGGGGAGCTGTGGCTGCTCCCCACCCTCCCAGGGCTAGCCATCTGGATCAGCCTGCACTCTCTGCTTTTGGAAGAGCTGGTTTAGCAATCTGGTATCTTAAAGTCAAATTAGGTAATTTGACTTTCAAGTCCACTCAGTTGATCATCAAGAAAGAATGTAAAAGGCCAGGCAGTGGCTCGTGCCTGTAATCCCAGCACTTTGGGAGGCCGAAGCAGGTGGATCACCTGAGACCAGGAGTTCAAGACCAGCCGGGCAAACATGGTGAAACCCCATCTCTGCTAAAAATAAAAAAATTAGCCGGGTGTGGTGGCACGCACCTGTAATCCCAGCTACTCGGGAGGCTGAGGCAGGAGAATCACTTGAACGGGAGGCAGAGGTTGCAGTGAGCTGAGATCGAGCCACTGCACTCCAGCCTGGGCAACAGAGCAAGATCCTATCTCAGAAAAAAAAAAAAAAAAAAAAGAAGAAGAAAGAAAGAGAGAGAGAAAGAGAGAGAACAAATGAAAGAAAGAAAGAGAGAAAGGAAAGAAAGAAAGAAGAAAGAAAGAAAGAAAGAAGAAAGAAAGAAAGAAAGAAAGAAAGAAAGAAAGAAAGAAAGAAAGAAAGAAAGAAAAGAAAGAAAGAAAAAGAAAGTTAAATGCCTAAAGAAATAGCTAACAATTTCTTCAGGGGGAACATATCTAACCCCAAAAGACAAGAAGGAAGGGTACCCAACGTAATAGCAGAAACCATAAGAAATGTTTGCCAGGGACAGGTTACACTGAAACACCCAAAGCTAATGTTAATATGGCATCTCCTTGGGGTAGTTGCAGAAAAGCATTTTGTTCTAGATTCTTCACTTGCGCATGCTCCAACCTGAGGCTCTCCTTAGGAGCTTAGGTAAAACAGGAAGCATGAGTAAGCTATACTTTGGGTTTTTAAGTTAATAACAGCAAGAAAGACCCAAATAGGATTTTTTTTTTTTTTGAATCAGGGTCTCTCTATGTTGCCCAGGCTGGAATGCAGTGGCACCATCATAGCTCACTGCAACCTTGACCCCCTGGGCTCAAGTGATCCTCTCACCTCAGCCTCCTGAGCAGCTGGGACCACAGGTGTGTGCCACTACACCTGGCTAATTTTTAAAATTCTTTGTAGAGATGAGGTTTCACTATGTTGCCCAGTCGGGTCTCAAACTCCTGGACACAAACGATCCTCCTGCCTCGGCCTCCAAAGTGCTGGGATTACAGGCATGAGCCACATTACTCGGCCCCAAAATAGGATCTTGAAGTCAATAATTATATTCTTTTTTTCTTTTATAGTATTTTACATATTTATGGGGTACATGTCAGTATTTGTTACACACACAGAATGTGTAACGATCAAGTCAGGGTATTTGGGGTATCCATAACCCCATGATGATCATTTATTTTTTCTGTTTTTGGGAAGTGGATGCTGAAGAGTATTTATTATTTCTGTGTGTTGGTAACACTTTAAGTTCTCTCTTCTAGGTACTTTGAAATATACAATATATTGTTGCTAACTATAGTTACCATCGTCTGCTATTGACTATTATAACTTCTTTTATCTAACTGTATGTTTGTACCCATTAACCAGCCTCTCTTCATCTACCCTTTTCCACCCACATACCCTTCCCAGAGTCTGGTATCTATCATTCTACTCTGTTCCTCCAATAGAACAAGGTTTTTAGCGCTGATGTATGAGTGAGAACATGCAATTTGTGTCTTTCTATGCCTGGCTTATATTACTTAGCATAATGACATCCAGTTCTATCCATGTTACTGCAAATGATATGATTTCTTTTTTTTTTTTTTTGAGACGAAGCCTCACTCTGTTGCCCAGGCTGGATTGTAGTGGCACAGTCGCCACTCACTGCAACCTCCGCCTCCCAGGTTCAAGCAATTCCCCTCCTCAGCCTCCTGGATAGCTGGGTGAGTAGCTGGTATTACAGGCACACACCACCATGCCTGGCTAATTTTTTTGTATTTTTAGTAGAGACGGGGTTTCACTGTGTTGCCCAGGCTAGTCTCGAACTCCTGACCTCAAGTGATCTGCCCTCCTCAGCCTCCAAAGTGCTGGGATTACAGGCGTGAGCCACCGAGCCCAGCCACAAATGATATGATTTTATTCTTTTTCAGGAACCAATAGTATTTCATCGTGTATATGTACCAAATTTCCTTTATCTGTTCATCCATTGATGGATACTTAGGTTGATTCCATATCTCTGCTATTGTGAATAGTGCTGCAGTAAACATGCAAGTACAGGTATCCCTTTGATATATCGATTTCTTTTCCTTTGGGTAAAATATTCAGTAATGGGATTGCTGGATTGAATAGTGGTTTTGTTTTTAGCGGAGAAATCTGTATACTGTTTTCCATAATGGTTGTACAACTTTACACTTCTACCAACTGTGTACAGAGTTTCTTTTTCTCAGCATCCTCACCAGCATCTGTTATTTTTGGTCTTTTTAATAATGTGATTCCCTGACAGATTCTTCCTGTCCACTGCACAGACAAAACCAATTCGCCAAGACTGTGGTGTTACAGTAAAGTAAGACCTTAATTAACGCAAGATCAGTCACACAGAAGAACTCGAGTTATCACTCACATTGGTCTCCCTGAGAACTCAGAGGCTAGAGTTTTAATGAATAATTTGGTGGGCAAAGACCTAGGGAATGGGCACTGCTGATTGGTTGAGGATGAAGTCCTAGGGGTGTGGAAAATTGTCCGGTACTGAGTCTGCTTCTGGGTGAGGCTGCAGGACTGATTGAGTCATGAGTCATGGGTCCAGGTTGGGTCAGTTGGTTGCCAGAACACCAAAGTCTGAAAAACATCTTAAAAGACCAATCTTAGGTTCTACAATAATTATGTTACCTATAGAAGTAATTGGGGGAGTTCACAAATTTTGTGACCTCTGGCCACATAGCTTCTCAACGATAAGCAATTGTAGAAACTATGTCTACATTTTAGCAGAATTCAGGCCCCTCCTTTAATCCTAATCTCATGGACTTTCATTAGTTTTACAAAGGTGATTTTTGGCCCCTGAGCGAAGAGGGTGTTAGTTTTAAGGAGGGACTATTATCATCTTTGCTTCAAAGTTAAATGTAAACTAAATTCCTCCTATGGTTAGCTTGGCCTATGACCAGGAATGAGCAAGGACAGCCAGCCTGCAAGGCTAGAAGCAAGGTGGAGTCAGCCATGCTATATTCTCTCACTGTCATAATCTTTGCAAAAGTGGTCTCAGTAATAGCCATTCTAACTGGGGTAATGTGATTATCTCATTGTGGCTTTGATTTACATTTCTCTGATGATTAGTGATAATGATCATTTCTTCATGTACCTATTGGCCATTTTGTTCTCTTTTGAGAAATATCTTGTCATTTGTCAATTTTTTTTTTTTTTTTTAAACAAGGTCTTACTCTGTTGTCCAGGCTGGAGTGCAGTGGCACTATCAAGGCTCACTATAGTCTTGCTCTCCTGAGCTCAAGTGATCCTCCCATCTCAGTCCTCTGAGTAGCTGGGATTACAGGCATGTGCCACCATGCCCGGTTAATTTGTTGTGTTTTTAGTAGACACAGAGTTTCACCATGTTGCCCAGGCTGGTCTTGAACTTCTAGACTCAAGCAATCTATTCACCTCAGCCTCCCAAAGTCCTAGGATTATAGGAATGAGCTCTCATGCCTGACCATTTGCCCACTTTTTAATGGGACCTTTTCTTTTTTTTGAGATGGAGTCTTGCTCTTGTTGCCCAGGCTGGAGTGCAATCACACAATCTCGGCTCACTGCAACCTCCACCGCCTGGGTTCAAGCGATTCTCCTGCCTCAGCCTTCTGAGTAGCTGGGATTACCGGCAACCGCCACCACACCTGGCTAATTTTTGTATTTTTAGTAGAGACAGTGTTTAGTCACTTTGGCCACACTGGTCTTGAACTCCTGACCTCATGATCTGCCCACTTTGGACTCCCAAAGTGCTGGGATTACAGGCGTGAGCCACTGTGCCCAGCCAGGACTTTTAAACATTTTATTGTTGACTCATTTGAGTTCCTTGTGTGTTCAGGATATTAATCCCTTGTAGGATGAATGTTTGCAAATAATTTCTTCCATTCAACAGGTTGTCTCTTCACTCTATTGTTTCCTTTGTTGTGCGGAAGCTTTTTCATTTAATACAGTTGTATTTGCCTATTTTTGTTTCAGTTTTTTGTTCTTTTGAGATCTTAACCATAAAATCTGCTTAGACTAATGTCTTGAAGTATTTTCCCTATGTTTTCTTCTATTAGTTCTGGGTCTTATATTTAAGTCTTCAAGCCATCTTGAGTTGATTTTTGTATATGGTGAGAGATAGGGTCCACTTTCATTCCTCAGCACCATTTATTGAAGACAGTGTCCTTTCCCCAGTGTGTCTTCTTGACACTTTTATTGAAAATCAGTTGGCTATAAATACATGTATTTATTTCTGTATTCTGTATTCTGTTCCATCAGTCTATGTGTCTGCTTTTATATAATACCATGGTGTTTTGTTTACTATAGTCTTGTAATATATTTTGAAGTCAGCTAGTGTGATACCTCCAGCTTTGTTCTTTTTTTGGTCAGAATTGCATTGGCTATTCAGGATCTTTTTTGGTTCCACAGGAATTTTATGATTTTTTTTTCTAATTCTGTGAAAAGTGATGCTGGTATTTTGATAGGGATTGCATTGAATCTTAGATTGCTGTGGGCAATATGGTCTTTTTTTTTTTTTTTGACAGTCTCGCACTGTTTCTCAGGCTGGGGTACAGTGGTGCTATCTCGGCTCACTGCAGCCTCCGCCTCTCTGGTTCAAGTAATTCTCGTGCCTCAGCCTCCCAAGTTGTTGGGATTACAGGCGCCTGCCACCACGCCTAGCTAAATTTTGTATTTTTAGTAGAGATGGGGTTTTCACTGTGTTTGTCTAGGCTGGTCTTGAACTCCTGACCTCAAGTGATCCACCTGCCTTGGCCTCCCAAAGTGCTGGGATTACAGGCATGAGCCACTATGCCTGGCCAATATGATAATTTTAATGATATTATTTCTTCCAGCTTATGAGCATGGGATGTCAGTCCATTTGCATGTGTCCTCTTTGGTTTCTCTTATCAGTGTTTTGTAGTTTTCTTTGTAGAGCTCTTTCACTCCCTTTGTTGAATATATATTCCTGTGTTTTATTCTTTTTTTATAGCTACTATAAATAGGATTGCTTTCATGATGTCTTTCTCAGCTAGTTCATTATTGGTGTATAGAAATGCTACTGATTTTTTATATCAATTTTGTATATCAATTTTGTATCCTACAACGTTACTGAATTTATTTATTAGATTTAAGAGTTTTTTGGTGGAGTCTGGATTTTTCTAGATATAAGATCATATCAACAGTAAAGAGGGACAATTTGACTTTCTCTTTTCTAATTTGGACACCTTTTATTTCTTTATCTTGCCTTATTGCTCTGGCCAGGACATCCAATGCTTACATTCTTTTTTTTCCTTTCTTTCTTTCTTTTTTTTTTTTTGAGACAGAGTCTCCCTCTGTCTCCCAGGCTGCAGTGCAGTGGCATGATCTCGGCTCACTGCAACCTCTGCCTCCCCAGCTCAAGTGATTCTCCTACCTCAGCCTTCCAAGTAGCTGGGACTACAGGTGTACACCACCATGCCCAGCTAATTTTTATAGTTTTAGTAGAGATGGGATTTCATCATGTTGGCCAAGCTGGTCTCGATCTCCTGACCTCAAGCGATCTGCCTACCTTGGCTTCCCAAAGTGCTAAGATTATAGGTGTGAGCCACCTCACCCGGCCTACAGTACTTATATTCTTACATGGCTCATATCTGTAGCTGATTTCCAATGGGAGAAACCAAGGGATTGTTGCTGTAAAGCTGCGTATGGAAACAAGAGGTACCATTACCTCATGAACAGCTTCCAGCTGTGCAGAGTCCAGGCATCCTCACCTGATCCTCCAGAAACACTACCCCTGGTCTGCAAGCTGATTTGCTGCTGACAGAGAGGCACCCAGCAGAAGCAAGGACTCGCATCTACACAGAACACTTAAACAGATGGTCGGGGCTAGCTGGGCTCCTTGGGAAATGGAGGGTGCAGTGAGCACCAGGACAGGGGAAAAGCTTATCGAGAACAAGAGCAGGATGCAGGGAATGAGCAGAAAATAAACCTGAACTCTGTCTCAATTACAATTAAGTGTCAGCCACTGGAAAGCAACTTAAACAGACAGCAGCCACCTCAGCTGCCAGTGCCTGTGGGCTCACATGACCAATCCCCGCCATGTAGCTATTTTTAGTCACAGTTTCTCCCGACTCAATCTGCAGAAGTGAAGAGATTCTTCTACCTGTAATACAGAGCTGTCCTTCCTCCCTTCATCTCTTGATTTTTACCATTTGTTCTGTAGTCTCTGTTAGTGTGTGTTCTAGACATAATAAAATATGGCTGGTTAATTCAAGCAAAAGCTTGTGGTGACTTGGCAAAACATTATCATAATTAATGGGGCGACAGGCAGAGGATAAAATGAGGTTGCAACTGGCTTTCCTTGTATTCAAAAATCCTAACTCCTCTTTTTACTGATTATCTTAGCTATGCATTTTTTTTTAAAGCTTCTCGAATTCAAACCGGATAAAGCTTTCTTTCTTTCAAATGTACTTCATAACTAGGACCTGCATCTGACATTCACTGCGTGATTGCAGTGACTATAAATGCTTCCTTTAAATCTGTGTAATTTCTAAATCAAAATGTTCGGAAACCAACAGAAATGTTTATTCTTAGATAAATTAACTATGATTCAACAACTTTGTGCTCTAATTTATGGAAGAGATTCTCTCTCCATCAGTGACGTTGGCTGGGTTGTGTTGTTAGAGATGAGCGATGTGCATTAGTGAGGCTTGCCTGGATCTTCCTTGTCAGGTTGGGTATGTCTCATAAAATTAGTTGAAAGGGTTGGGCACGGTGGCCCATGCCTGTAATCCCAGCACTTTGGGAGGCCCAGGTGGGTGGATCACTTGAGGTCAGGAGTTTGAGACCAACTTGGCCAACATGGCGAAATCCCGTCTCTACAAAAAATACAAAAATGAGTGGGGCATGGTGACAAGTGTCTATAGTCCCAGCTACTGGGAAGGCTGAGGCAGGAGAATGACTTGAACCTGGAGGCAGAGGTTGCAGTGAGCCGAGATCACGCCACTGTACTCCAATCTGGATGACAGAGCAAGACCATCTCAAAACAAAAAATAAACAAACAAAACAAGATTAGTTGAAAGGGAAAGAGAGAAATTGCAAGTGACAGGAGCACCTGAGTCGCAGGGGTGGCACATACGTACAGTGGGTGTGGACTTTGTGAGGGGAAGGATGAGGGCGTGTCATATTGTGGCCAAGATCACAGCCTTTACTGCCAGACAGATCCGACTCTACTGCTGTGTGACCTTGGATGGATTGCTTAATGTCTCTACGTTTTCATTTCTGTTTTATCATGTGTGAAGTGGGGATATAAAAGACAATCTAGGCCAGGCGCGGTGGCTCAGGCCTGTAATCCCAGCACTCTGGGAGGCTGAGGCAGGTGGATCACCTGAGGTCAGGAGTTCAAGACCAGCCTGGCCAATATGACAAAATCCCATCTCCACTAAAAATACAAAAAAAAATTAGCCAGGCATGGTGGCAGGTGCCTGTGGTTCCAGCTACTTGAAAGACTGAGGCAGGAGGATTGCTTGAACCCGGGAGGTGGAGGTTGCAGTGAGCTGAGATCGTGCCACTGTACACCAGCCTGGGCGACAGAGCAAGGCTCTGTCTCAAAAAAAAAAAAAAGCCAGTCTACAAAAGATTGTTGAAAGGATTCCATGAGATAAAAGATGCAAGGCATTAAGCCCAGCAGAGAAACATTAGCTGTTGCCATTTTTTTTTTCTTTTCCTCCAGGAGTATGCTAACTTATTTTGTTATTGTTCTAATCCTAGCTCCATCTTGTGACTGTGGAAGCTTGGGCAGGACTGCTGAAACCTGGTTCTTCCTTTCTAAAATGGGGCTGTTATCATCGTCTTGATGGGATTACTGTGAGAATGAACAGACAGAATGATGTGTGTGAAGAATGCCTGACACAGAGAGTACCTGGCAGAGTGCATGCAGCCAATCAATTTCAGGGCCGCCTTCTCACTCCTGCCCACTTCATGGAGAGACCACAGGCCTAAATCATAGACTTTCTGGATGTGAGGTAGTATGATGAAAGCCAAATATCAGGGCATGGTGGCTCACGCCTGTAATCCCAACACTTTGAGAGGCCGAGATGAGTAGATCACCTGAGGTCAGCAGTTCAAGACCAGGCTTCCCAACACGGAGAAACCACATCTCTACTAAAAAAATACAAAAAATTAGCCAGGCCTGGTGGCAGGCACCTGTAATCCCAGCTACTCAGGAGGCTGAGGTAGGAGAATCACTTGAACCTGAGAGGCGAAGGCTGCAGTGAGCTGAGATCACGCCACTGCGCTCCAGCCTGGGCCACATGAGTGAAACTCAATATCAAAAAAAGAAAAAAAAAAAAAAAAGGCCAAAAAACAAAACAAAAAACAACTCCCCTGATGATTCTGATGTGAAGGAATTCAGGGTAAGACCCTAGATTGTCTAGAGTTTTGATGGTAGATCCTGGGACAGTGAAACTTATCTACCTCTATTTTTCTTCTTTTGAAACAAGGTCTCGCTATGTTGCCCAGGCTGAACTCAAACTCCCAGGCTCAAGCAATCCTCCCAATTCGGCCTCCAGAATAGCTGGAATTACAGGTGTAAGCCACAACACCCAGTGCTACCTACCTCTATTTTCACCACAGACATAGAGTGCAAGTTCTCATCTTCACAAGTGCCAGCCATTGGCCATGAGGAAAATCAAGCTCATCCTTATTCCTGAAAATCCGTTTTCTTAGTCAGCTGGGGCTCCCATGAAAAAATACCACAGGCTGGGTGGTTTAAACTACAGTCATTTATTTCTCACAATTCTAGGGGCTGAGAAGTCCAAGACCAAGGTGCTGGCCTATTTGGTTCCTGGTGAAGATTCTCTTTTGGCTTGCAGATGGCCCCGTCCCTTTGTTTCTTCACATGGAGAAGAGGAGGGGGAGAGAGAGACCGAGCTGTCTTGTGTCTCTTCTTATAAGGGCACTAATCCCATCATGAGTGCCCCACCTTCACATCTGCATCTAAACCTAATTATTAACACCTCACAAATGCCCATCTCCAAATGCCACCACATTCCACATTGGGGGTTAGAAATTTTAGGAATATAAATTTGGGGAGGGCAGAACTCAAACCATAACACCAACTCCAAGAGCAGGCCTTGCTAAGTAAAGGTTGGTTGTGCTACAGAGCTCTAACAGCTCTGGGAGTTCATTGTGAAATAGGCCTATTGTCACTTGTTGAAGGTTGTGCAAATCCTAGTGGCTGAACCATCAGATTCCAAACTTCATTCTTTTCATTATATCAAATAAATGGCCTTGAAAGATCTGTAATGAGGACAAGAGTGACCAGTCAGAAAAATGGCAAAGAAACCAGTAACAAAAGGGAATATGACAATTAAGTGCCTAATAAATCGGGTAGGGGAGATAATGAAAAAATCAACAAATACAGGAAAATGAATGAATGGGATTTAGGGCATGCATCTGTTACTTAAAAAAGAGACTGAAAAGTCTGAGGGAATCTTTTGTGAAAATTAATGAAAAAGGCCCAGCATTTTCTGGCCCGTGTGTTATGTGTGTGCAAGTCTCATGTTTACAGTTATTCTTGAACACTCCTTGCTCTACCCCACCCTCCCAAGTCTTTTGACCTCAGGAAAAATCAGTCTAAGGAGATTGTTTTTGTCATCTCCAGCTGTCTCAGTTGCCCATCAAATCCAGCCTTTGTTTCTCTTGCGGCCTCATTGTCTCTGAGTGCAACTTTAACCCTGTCTTGAATTGTCTAAGAGGCTGGGGGCTGACAGCTGAATCCAAGTCTCAGAGACACAGACTTTGACCTTTACAGTCCACTGACCTGCAAAATACGTCAGTTAATACACATAGGAAGAGATGGAAGAAAGAGCAGCACAAAAGTGGGCAAAGGATTTCCAAAGGAGGAGTAAAGAGACGGAGAGCAGAGTGAGCTGAGCAAAGACATCTAGATTAATGATAAGGCGACCAAGGGATAGCTTTAAAACAGGCTGGGAAGGGTTCTGGTAGCAGCGTTAGCAGCCATTTCTTTTCCTTTTTCTTTTCTATTTTTCCAGCTAAGACTGAAGGAAAGGCGTTAAATACAATCTGGGGTGCAGTGGCTCACACCTGTAAACCCAGCACTTTGGGAGGCCAAGGTGGGCGGGTCACCTGAGGTCAGGAGTTTGATACCAGCCTGGCCAACGAAACGTTGTCTCTACTAAAAATACAAAAAAAATTAGCCGGGCATGGTGGCATGCACCTGTAATCCCAGCTTCTCGGGAGGCTAAGGCAGGAGAATCACTTGAACCCAAGAGGCAGAGATTGCAGTGAGCTGAGATCATGCCACTGCACTCCAGCCTGGGTGACAGAGCAAGACTCTGTCTCAGCAAAAAGTAAATAAATAAAATAAAAAATAAATACAATCTGGAATTGAGATTAAATATAAGACATAACTTTCAGGGCCTGGCGCAGTGGCTCGCACCTGTAATCCCAGCACTTTGGGAGGCCAAGACGGGCGGATCACCTGAGGTTGGGAGTTCAAGTCCAGCTTGACCAACATGGAGAAACCCTGTCTCTAATAAAAATACAAAATTAGCTGGATATGGTGGCACATGCTGGTAATCCTAGCTACTCGGGAGGCGGAGGCAGGAGAATTGCTTGAACCCAGGAGGCGGAGGTTGCGGTGAGCCGAAATTGCACCATTGCCCTCTAGCCTGGGCAGCAAGATAAAAACTCCATCTCAAAAAAAATAAAAAATAAAAAAATAACTTTCAGAGAGAACTATTTATTTAATAAGGGAAAAGATTATTGACAAGGCTATGTAAATCACCCTTACTGCCTAATACTGAGGCATAATTATTATCAAGCCCCATCTAGAAGTTCGGCAGTCCCTTGGGCACGTCAAATGCATACATTACTTCATTTAATCTTTTTAGGAACTCCCTAAAGTGAATAGTATTACCCCCATTTTACAGAAAAATAAACTGAGGCTCAAGGATGGTAAGGGACTTGCCAGGGACCTATGCAGTGGGTGGCACAGCTGAGTTTAGGACAATTTACGTTTGGCTCTAAAGCCAATGCTCTTGCCACTAGATCAGCAGGAACCATAGTCTTGAATTGCTTCAGACTAAGCGCAGGGAACGATGGAATCATCTCGGTGGGTTCCAAACCTGCCTTATCTCAGCGACTGGGTGAAAGGTAACAGAAAGGAGGAGAGAGGAACTGAGAGTGACCTCATGGCTTGAAATCTCCTAGTACCGCCCCCAGCATAAAGCCAAGAAAAACGTTCATCAGTTTCCCTCAGAGTAAATCCCTTTGCATTTGAATTAATGATGTAAGAAGTCCAAGATCAGGGTGGCTGCCTATTTAGTTCCTCAGGGAGGTCAACTTCCCAGCTGCCAGAACTGTGAGAACTAAATGTCTGTTGTATGAGCCACCCAGTCTATAGTATTTTGTTATGGCAGTCCCAGACGACTAGGACAGTGAAGTTCAGAGAAAAGAGGCCGGAGGCCTTGTCCCAGGCCATGGGGATACCACTGAGCTGAAGGAGGAAAGCTCCCAGCCAGGTTTGAAATGCAAGAAAAAATGATGTCTGGCCAGCTGCGGTGGCTCACACCTGTAATCCCTGCACTTTGGGAGGCCAAGGTGGGAGGCCAAGTGAATTCACTTGAGGTCAGGAGTTTGAGACCGAGACCAGCCTGGTCAACATGATGAAACCCTGTCTCTACTAAAAATACAAAAGTTAGCCAGGTGTGGTGGCAGGCGCCTGTAATCCCAGCTACTCCGGAGGCTAAGGCAGGAGAATCACTTGAACCTGGAGGCGGACATTGCAGTGAGCCGAGATCACGCCACTGTACTCCAGCCTGGGTGACAGAGCGAGATTCTGTTTCAGAGAGAGAAAGGAAAGAAGAAAGAAAGAAAGAGAGAGAGAGAGGGAGGGAGGGAGGGAAGGAAGGAAGGAAGGAAGGAATGAAGGAAGGAAGGAAGGAAGGAAAAAAGAAGGAAGATGTTAGCAAAAATGTCAGAGAAAGGACCTCTGAAAAATTTCTCCTTTATGAAAATAACGAGAAAACTGGCAAAAATGGGAAGAATCAACTTTTTTAGGACTCTGGAAATTATTCAAATGCTGGCAGGAATTCAGGAAGTATGTATTCAAGAAAAATGGCTGAATCTCAGTAATTAGAGAAATTAGAAAATAGTTTGAGATGAGTGAAAATAAAAACACAGCATACCCAGACTTATGGGATGCAGCTAACCCACCGCTTAGAGGGAAATTTATAGCTGAAATGCCAATATTAATGAAGAAGAAAGATCTAAAATCAATAATCTAAACTTTCACCTTAAAACACTGGAAAAGGAAGGGAAAACTAAACCAAAAAGCAAGCACGGCCGGGCGTGGTGGCTCAAGCCTGTAATCCCAGCACTTTGGGAGGCCGAGACGGGTGGATCACGAGGTCAGGAGATCGAGACCATCCTGGCTAACACGGTGAAACCCCATCTCTACTAAAAAATACAAAAAACTAGCCGGGCGAGGTGGCGGGCGCCTGTAGTCCCAGCTACTCGGGAGGCTGAGGCAGGAGAATGGCGTGAACCCGGGAGGCGGAGCTTGCAGTGAGCCGAGATCCGGCCACTGCACTCCAGCCTGGGCGACAGAGTGAGACTCCATCTCAAAAAACAAAAACAAAAACAAAAAAAAAACAAAAAACAAAAAGCAAGCAGAAGGAAGGATATAATAAAGACTCTAATGGAAATAAGTGAAATACAGAAAAGAAAAACAACAGAGAAAATCAACCAAACAAAATGTTAATCTTTGGAAAGACCAACAAAATTGACAAAATATTAGCTAAACTAACCAAGAAAAAAAAGAAGACTTGATTACTAAAATTAGGACTGAAAGAGAGCACATGACTCCCGACCCTACAGAAATAACAAAAATTGTGAGGGGACATTTTGAACAATTGTATGCAAATAAATCAGACAGCAGATATGAAATAGACAAATTTCTAAAGAGACACAAACTATCTAAACTGATCCAAGAAGAAATAGAAAATCTGAAGAGACCTATCACAAAGAGATTGAAGTAATAGTAAAAACAAAAGCAAAAAAAAAAAAAAAAATACTTCCAACAAATAAGAGCTCAAGATGAAATGTAATAAAATAAAGGATTAATAGACTCTTAATTGACCGATGGAAGGAAAAGGTGTTAGAATTTCAAGCCCTCAATTAGACCACCTTCCTGTTTTAAAAAAACTGATGCTAAAAAAGCACATAACATAAAATGTACCATCTTAGCCATTTTTAAGTGTGCATTTTAATATTGTTAAGTATATTCACATTGTTGTGAAACAGATCTCCCAGTCTTTTCCATCTTGCAAATTCGAGACTTTATACCCATTCAATAATAATTCCCCCTTTCCCCCTCCTCATCCTTTGGTAACCACCATTCTACTTTTTATTTCTATAAATTTCATGACTACCTCATATTAGTGTAATCATACATTATTCATCTTTTTGTGATTGGCTTATTCCACTTAGCATAATATTCTCAAAGTTCATCATGTTGTAGCATGTAACAGGATTTTTTTTTCCTTTTTTTTTTTTTTTTGGTTTGTTTGTTTGTTTATTTATTTATTTATTTATTTATTTATTTATTGAGACAGAGTTTTGCTATTGTTGCCCAGGCTGGAGTGCAATGGCGCGATCTTGGCTCACCACAACCTCCGCCTCCCGGGTTCAAGTGATTCTCCTGCCTCAGCCTCCCGAGTTAGTTGGGATTACAGGCATGTGCCACCATGCCTGACTAATTTTGTATTTTTAGTAGAGATGGGGTTTTTCCATGTTGGTCAGGCTGGTCTTGAACTCCTGACCTCAGGTGATCCACCCACCTTGGCCTCCAAAGTGCCGGGATTACAGACGTGAGCTACCTACAGCGCCCAGCTGGATTTTCTTCCTTTCTAAGGCTGAATAATATTCCATTGTATGCATAGACCACATTTTGTTTATCCAGTCATCCTTTGGTAGACACTTGGATTGCTTTCACCTCCTGGCTACCATGAATAAACGCTGCCGTGAACATGGGTATGCGAATATCTTTTTGAGACTCCTCTTTCCATTCTTTTGGATGTATACCCAGAAGTGGAATTGCTGAATCATAATAGTGCTATTTTTAATTTTTTGAGAAACTGCCTACTGTTTTCCATAGAGGTTGCAACATTTTATAATCCCACCAACAGTGTGCAAGGATGCTGATTTCTCTACATCCGGCCTTGTTATTTTTTGGGTTTTTAATTTGTTTTTAATAGTACTTGTCCTAATGAGTGTGAGGTGATATCTCATTGAGGTTTTGATTTGCATTTCCCTGGTGACTAGTGATATTGAGCATCTTTCCATATGCTTGTTGGCTATTTGTGTATCATTTTTGTGGGTTTTTTTTTTTTTTTTTTTTGAGACAGGGTCTCACTCTGTCACCTAGGCCCACTAGGGGCCCACTGCAACCTCCACCTCCTGGGTTCAAGCAATTCTCCTACCTCAGCCTCCCAAGTAGCTGGGACTACAGGCATGCGCCACCATGCCTGGCTAATTTTTGTATTTTTAGTAGAGGTGGGGTTTCACCATGTTGGCCAGGCTGATCTCGAACTCCTGATCTCAAGTGATCCACCTGATTCAGCCTCCCAAAGTACTGGGATTACAGGCATGAGCCATCACGCCTGGCCTTGTATATCATCTTTAGAGATGTCTATGATGTCTATTCAAGTCCTTTGTCCTTTTAAAAATTGGGGATTTTTTTTGTTGAGTTGTAGGAGTTCTTTATACATTCTGCACATTAACCCCTTTTCAGATATGACTTGCTGCTATTTCAACCCATTCTGTAGGTTCCCTTTTTATTTGTTGCTTATGTTCTTTGACGCACATAGGTTTTTAAGTTTTATGTAGTCCTATTTGTCTATTTTTTCCACCTTCCTTTTAAAAAATATTAGAATGCTTCACAAAATTGCATCTCATCCTTTTGCAGAGGCCATGCGGATCTCTGTGTCATTCTAACTTTAGTGTATATGCTGTCAAAGCTGGCACCCAACCATCCTTTTAAAGTTGATTTTCTTTTATTTATTGCAATCTTACTTTTCAAGCAGATTTCCCACCCTGGGAATCCTATACCTTGATTCAGTGACTCTCAAACTTGAATACACACCAGAATCTCTTGGAGGGCTTGTTACATCATAAATTGCTGGGTCCTACCACAGATCTTTGATTCAGTAGACCTGGGGTGGGGTTTAAGGATTTACATACGTAACAAGATATCAAATGATGCTGGTCCTAATGGTCCAGGACTACATCTTGAGGACTGATGCTCTAGTCAAATTCAATCACTCTGTGTTTTTTAGAGATTATTGCCTTTGCTCAGGCTGTTTTTTTTTTGTTTGTTTGTTCTGTTTTGTTTTCTGCCCAGAATGCCCTTTATTCAGGCGCCTCTCTACGGACTTTCACTAACCCCTCAAACTGGAATGAATCGCTCTCCTGAGTTTCTATGTCACTTTATATTTATTTTATGTCTTATCATCTACCTTTTACTTTTTTAAATTTTTGATTGAGACGGAGACTTGCTCTGTCACCCAGGCTGGAGTGCAGTGGCGCGATCTTGGCTCACAGCAACCTCCGCCTTCCGGGTTCCAGCAATTCTTGTGCTTCAGTCTCCCAAGTAGCTAGTATTATAGGCACCTGCCACCATGCCTGGCTAATTTTTGTATTTTTAGAAGAGATGGGGTTTCACCATGTTGACCAGGCTGGTATCGAAATTCTGACCTCAAGTGATCTGCCTGCCTCGGCCTCCCAAAGTCCTGGGATTACAGGCAGGAGCCATGGCGCCCGGCCACTTTTTACTTTTGATTTGACTTATTTACGTACCAGTCACATTGTCTATTAGGATAATAAGGTTTTGGATGTCAGAACTCATGTTTAACTTATCTTTATATGTCCTACAGTGCCTGGCAAAGTATTTCACCTGTACTAGGCATGCAATGTATATTTGTTAAATGAATGAAAAAATAAGGAAATACCCAGTGAAGAAAAAGACAGCAGTATTAAGGAAAGGAAAAAAAATGAATAAAAAGAAATAGAAAAAGGGAGATGATAAATGTGGTGGAATAAAGTGGTAGGAATTCTTCCAGAAGGGAGTTTTGTTTTGCCAACTAAATGCAAAGCAAAAATAGACCAGGTCTTCCCAGCTGTTCTTTTTGTTTGTTTTCTTGCAGCTGTGCTAGAATTCTTTATTTATTTTTTTTTTCCAGGCCAGAACTGCTAATCACCATGTCAGTGGGGCCCTTGTGATTTAATAAGAAGAAAAAGATTGGGAGACTTTAATTCCCAAACACTTAGGGTGTGAATCTGGAGGGGTACAGTGTTCTATCATGTTGACTGAAATCCAGAGTGCGCCTTTCATCTGATGAAACATCATGACACTTTTCCCTGTGGAGAATTGGACAGATGCTATTGTAATATTAAAAAAAAAAAAAAAGCAGTATTGAAGAAAGTTATAAACTCTAGAATTAGCTGCCTATACATATATATATATATATATATATTTTTTTTTTTTTTTTTTTTTTTTTTTTTTCAGACAGGGTCTTGCTCTGTTACACAGGCTGGAGTGCAGTGGCATGATCATAGCTTACTGCAACCACGAACTCCTGGGCCCAAGCAATCATCCTGCCTCAGCCTCCCGAGTAGCTAAGATTAAAGATGCGTGCCATTACAACCGGCTAATTTTTGTGAATGTTTTTGTAGAGACGTGGGATCTCACTATGTTGTTCAGGCTGGTCTCAAACTTCTGGCCTCAAGTGATCCTCCTGCCTTGGCCTCAAAAGTGCTGGGATTATAGGCATGAGCCATCATGCCTGGGCCTGTGCACAAAATTTTAAATTAATTATGTGTGTGTGTGTGTGTGTGTGTGTGTGTTTGAGACAGAGTCTCACTCTGTCACCCAGGGTGGAGTGCAGTGGCATGATTTTGGCTCACTGCAACCTCCACTTCCCGGGTTCAGGCAATTCTCCTGCCTCAGCTTCTGAGTCGCTGGAATTACAGGTATGCACCATCATACCCGGCTAGTTTTTGTTATCAGTAGAGGCAGTGGTTTCACCATGTTGGCCAGGTTGGTCTTGAACTCCTGACCTCAAGTGATCCACCCGCCTCGGCCTCCCAAAGTGCTGAGATTACAGGCATGAGCCACCACATTCAGCCTTTAAAATTAATTTTTATAGAACGATCCCAGTCTACAATTCTTTATTACATTTATGGTCCTACTTTTCTAGCAGGTTGGATTGGGCATACTTCTAACTTTTGCATCTTAGTTTGCTAGTTTATTTGGGTAGCCTTCATTTAAACTAGCAATCTGCAATAGGGTATTTTCTCTACCATGCTGTGCACACGGCCTGGCAGAGAGCTTTTTTGGTGCATTTTTGAAAATGCCCATAACCAGGGCATACAGTCCCACTGCAAACACTAAGGAAAGAAGCAAACCACAAAGGGATCAGGCATTTCTCATGGAACATGTGCCCTGAACACCCTCTGGAAGTTTCTGTGGTGTGTGCTCTCATGGTAATGGATTAATCTGGATCATGGCTGCTACCCCCGGATTGTTCTGTTTATCTGCTTGCTGTTTTCATTTTTGTTAGCTTGCTGTTTGGACACTTAAGGCAGATTCCATTTTGTTATCCAGATGTTTCTATGCCCAGGGGCACTAGCATGCATTCTAATCACTGGGTATGTATTGTTCTTTAATAGTATGTAGAAAATTGAGAAAGTCTTGAGAGCTGGCCTGAAAAATTTATTAGTCCCTCACTAAAACTTCATCTTTAAAATCATTTCTCTGTGGTGTGATTGTACCTGGAAGAACTGGAAATCAACCACTCAATTATGAGCTCAAGAGTGTAAGAAATTGAACATGCTCAGAAATTAATCATTTTTCTCATCTCTTTTGTGAATGATATCTCAGCAGTCAAGTTATCTTTCATTGCTAGGGGATATTCAAAAGTAAGAATTTGGAAGATCTTACTAAAAGGCTTTAGACAGAACCTGGAAATAGATTATCTGCATTTGTATGCAAGTTAATTTTTGAATTCTCTACATATGCTGAGGGAAAAGATTAGGATGTCTGGATGGGTTGGATAGCGAAGTCAGGGCCTGATTTTCTTCTGGTTAATGCCTTGGGGAGATTAAGTGTGGCTATCACTCTGAATAAAATTTAACCCAAATGCTGAAAGTTTTAGAGGAAACTGGATACATCAAACAGGAACCTGTTCTAACATCAAATGAGTGACTTATTTTGTTGCTTAACCAGGGTAGGCCAAAGGTAACACTAAGCTGGCTATCAATAGCCCCCTGTTTCTTAGAGAATTTCTAATACAGTGTGACTATGTTTATTCATAGATGGGACAGAGATGCTGATGGCATTCTAAGACAGAGTAGAAGTGAAACTAAGAAAGATGGGGCTTTTGGTACCTAAAATTATTTTTTTCCTTTTAAAAGTTATAGTAATTTTTAAATTTTGGAAATTTAAAATTTTGGAAAATAAAAACTACAAGTACACTTAGAGTAGACTCCCTTCCTTCCTTCCCTCCTTCCCTCCCTCCCTCCCTCCCTCCCTCCCTCCTTCCCTCCCTCCCTCCCTCCCTCCCTCCCTCCTTTCTTTCTTTCTTTCTTTCTTTCTTTCTTTCTTTCTTTCTTTCTTTCTTTCTTTCTTTCTTTCTTTCTTTCTTTCTTTCTTTCTTTCTTTCTTTTCTTTTCTTTTCTTTTCTTTTTTCTTTTCTTTTCTTTTCTTTTCTTTTCTTTCCCTCTTTCTTTCTTCCTTTCCTTCTCTCTCTCTCTCTCTCTTTCTTTCTCTCTTTCTCTCTTTTCAGGGTCCCACTCTGTGGCCTAGGCTGGAGTGCAGTGGCAGTATTAGGTCCCACTACATCCTTGACCTCCTGGGCTCAAACAATCCTCTCAGCCTCCCAAGTAGCTGGCACTATAGGTATGTACCATCATGCCCAGACTATATATATACACCCACCCACCCACCCCCACATATATATATATATATGTATGTATATATATATATATATTTTTTTTTTTTTGTGGAGATGGAGGCCTCACTTTGTTGCTCTGGCTGGTCTCAAGCACCTGGCTTCAGGTGATCCTCCCACCTCAGCCTCCCAAAATGCTGGGATGACAGCTGTGAGCCATTGTGCCCAGCCAGCATGTCTTTTTTTGATCTGCCCAGTACCAACCCTTCTTCTGGGAATCGCTCTTTCTGTACCTTTGACCTGGTGATTCCTGTGGGAACAGCTGTGCTCTGACATGGCCTGGCCCTGCCTAGGGCTGATTAGAGAAAAGCAATACCAATGATCCTCTTCTCTGGGATATTTGAAGCTGATTCCAGGGGTGATTATCAATATCTGCAACAATCAGGGAGGTCCGGGTACCTGCCAATGAGGACAGACATTGGCTGAAAAACAATTGATATGGGTGCAGCAGCGCACACTCACTGAGGAGCACCCTTGTTTGAGAAGAGGGAACATAGGGATTCCCTCTTTGGGGGCAGAAGTTGGAAACTGTGCATTGGGGAGGCCTGTTTTCTTCCTGTAGACAAATCTTATTGTGGTGAATAGGAATGAGGCCAACAGCAAGATCTGGAGATGGAAGAGGCTCCTGAAGATGTTGAAACGCCTGGTCCCAGTTGTTCCGTGGGCCAGCTGGATTCCTGCCGTTCTATAGCTGTATTGCTCAATCCTTCCCTGGGATCTGGGAGCAAATAAATTCCATTTTTGGCCCAAGTTAGTTCAAGTTCAGATTCTTTTCCACCATAACAGTAACAAAGAGTCCTAACTGATTCAACATTAAACAGCTGTATTCTTTTTTAAAAAGCTTGTTTGTTTGTTTGTTTGTTTTAGAGACAGGGTCTTGCTCCATTGCCCAGGCTGGAGTACAGTGGTGGGATCATAGTTTACTGTAGCTGGAACTCCCGGGTGCGACGGATCCTTCTCCCTACAAGGGATCTTTCCTGTAGTTGGGACTACAGGCATGCACCACAACGAGCTAAATATTTTTACAAATTTTTTTAGAGACAGGTCTTGTGATGTTGCTCAGGCTTGTGTCAAACTCTTGGCCTCAAGCCATCCTCCCACCTCAGCCTTCTGAGCAGTTGGGATCACAGGCATGAGCCACCTCGTCCTGCCCAATAAAGCTTTGTAAAAGAGCCAGTCACGGTGGCTCTCACCTGTAACCCCAGCGCTTTGGGAGGCCAAGATGGGAGAATTCCTTGAGCCTAGGAGTTAGAAACCAACCTGGGCAAAACAATGAAACCCCTGTCTCTACTTTAAAGGAAAAAAAAAAAAAAAAAAAACTTAGTGGAGTATAATTGACAAATAGAAATTGTATATAATTAACAGGTGTAACTTGATGGTTTGATATGCATGTACATTGTGAAATGATCATCACATCAAGCTAGTTAACATATCCATCACTTCACGTAGTTACCCCTGTATGTGTAGGCGTATGTGTGTGTGGCGAGAAGACAAGATCTACTCTCAGCAAATTTCAAGTATACAGTACAGTGTTAACTATAGTCACCATGCTGTACATTAGATACACAGAATTTATCTATCCTGCATAATGGAAACTTTGTACCCTTTGACCAACATCTCCCCAATTTCCCCATCCCCCAACTCCTGTCAACCACCATTCTACTCTGTGCTTCTGTGAGTTCAACTATTTTAAAATCTACATATGTGAGATCATGCACTATTTGTCTTTCTGTGGCTGGCTTATTTTACTTAGCATAATGTCCTTCAGGTTCACCCATGTTGCAGAATTTCCTTCTTTTTTTAAGGCTAAATAATATTCCATTGAATATTACATATATATATATGCACATACACACACACTCCTCATTTTCTATTTTATTTCTTGAGGGTCTTGCTCTGTTGCCCAGGCTAGAGTGCAGTGGCATGACCATAGCTCACTGCAACATCTTAACTCCTGTGCTTAAAGTGATCCTCCTGCTTCAGCCTCCCCGAAAGCTAGGACTTTAGGCACACACCACCATGACTAGTTAATTAAAAACTTTTTTTACTGTAGAGATGGGGGGAACTATGTTGCCCAGGCTGGTCTGCAGACAGAGGTAATTATACCTCTTCTTTTCTGATTTCAGTGCCTTTTATTTCTTTTACTTGTCTAATTGTTCTGGTTAGGATTTCTAGTACTATGTTGAATAGAAGTGGTGTTAGTGGGCATTTGTAGCTAAGATCAGATATTAGAGATAAACCTTTCAGTTTCTCCCTATTGATTATGATGTTAGCTATGGCCTTTCATATATATATATATATTTTACTTTTGTGAACTGTTCATGGAAATACATATGTGATCTTTATTATGCTGAAGTATGTCCCCTCTATACTTATTTCATTAAGAGCTTTTATCATGAATGGATGTTGGATTTTGTCTAATGCTTTTTCTGCATCTATTGAAATGATGCAGTAATTTTTATAGTAGATCATGTAGTTTTTATATTTCAATCTGTTAATGTGGTATATCACATTGACTTGCATATGTTGAACTATCCTTGCATCCTAGGGATAAATCCCCCTTGGTTGTGGTGTATGATACTTTTAATGTGCTGTTGAATTCAGTTTGCTAGTATTTTTTTGAGGAGTTTTGCATCTCTGTTCACCAGGTGTATTGGCCTGTGGTTTTCTTCTTAGTGTTATTCTTTGTCTTAGATATTAAGGTAATGTGGACCTCATAAAATAGGTTTGGAGGTTGTCCCTCTTTTATTTTTTGGAAGAGTTTAAGAAGGATCGATAGTAATTCTTGTTTTGAATGTTTGTTAGGATTCACCTGTGAAGCCATCTGGTCCTGGGCTTTTCTCTGTTGGAACGTTTTTTGTTTTTCAGACAGGGTCTCACTCTGTCACCTAATCATGCCCAGGAGTGCAGTGGCATGATCTCAGCTCATTGTAGCCTCAACCTACCAGGCTCATGTGATTCTCCCACCTCAGCCTCCTGAGTAGCTGGGACTACAGGCGCACACCATGCCCAGCTACTTTTTTGTGTTTTTAGTAGGGATGGGGTTTTGCTATGTTACCCAGACTAGTCTTGAACTCCTGAACTCAAACAATCTGCCTGCCTTAACCTCCCAGATTGCTGGGAATACAGGCATGAGCCACTGCACCCAGCCTGTTGGAAGGTTTTTGATTACTGATTTAGTCTCATCTGTGAATTGTCAGTTTAGGCTATTTTTTCTTGTTTCAGTTTTGATAGGTCGTATACATGCTTCTAGGAATTTACCAATTTCTTCTAGATTATCCAATTTGTTGGCATATAATTGTTCATACTAGTTCATTATAACTTATGATCAATCCTTTTTCTTTCTGAGGCATCTGTAGTAATGAATAACTATATTCTTATTTTTATAATGCCTTCAATCTTTTTTTTTTTTTTTTAAAGATAGGGTCTCGCTCTGCTGCCCAGACTGAAGTGCAATGGCACAATCATGGCTCACTGCAACTTCTGCCTCCTGAGTTCAAGTGTTTCTCATGCCTCAGCCTCCTGAGTAGCTACAATTGCAAGCATATGCCACCATGCCTGGCTAATTTGTATATTTTTAATAGAGACAGGGTTTCACTGTGTTGGCCAGGCTGGTCTTGAACTTCTGGGCTCAAGTGATCCACCTGCCCTGGTCTCCCAAAGTGCTGGGATTATAGGCTTGAGCCACCTTGCCTAGCCAGATTGCCTTTTGATCTTGTTAACAAGTACACACAATTTCTTATATTGTTGTATAACTAGCAGTTTTATATAATTTTTATTCTGCTTTCTCTTATTTAATGGTGTATTATTAATATGTAACACATTTATAATTTTATTAGATTTGGTATGTTAATTTTTTTCTTTTTTTTTTTTTTTGCAGACAAGGTCTCACTTTGTCACGCAGGCTGTAGTGCAGTGGCATGATCTCAGCTCACTGCAGCTTTGACCTCCTGGGCTCAAGTGGTTCTCCTGCCTCAGCCTCCTGAGTAGCTGCGACTACAAGCATGCACCACCACACTTGACTACTTTTTTGTATTTTTTGTAGAGACAGGGTTTCACCATGTTGCCCAGGCTGGTCTTGAACTCCTGAGCTCAAAGCAACCCACATACCTTGACCTCCCAAAGTGTTGGAATTACAGGCGTGAGGCATGTTGCTACATGGTCTTCAGAGTAAATGTTTGCATACTATTTCATCTAATTGCTATAATAGTTAAAAGTTATTTTTTATTCAGGGCTTCTTCTGTTTCAGGTACCCTGTATATAGCATATATATATACACCCCATAACAATCATAGGGGAATTACTATCTTCAGGGTAGTGACGTGAGGACTGGCTTTGAGAGGCAAGCGTACTTCCTCAAAATCACAGGAAGTTGTAGGCTATGTCTTGGCCTGTGCCCTTCCAAACCCATCTCTCCTATGCAACCTGGTTCCCTATTACCGTGGTTTACTACAGCAATTTCACCCTTGGTTGATATCTGTGTTACTTCCTGGATTTTGGATACTTTAGATTGGGTTAGATGTTTGGCATCTAATTGTTTGCTTCTGCTGACTTCAAAAATTGCTGTTTTTAACTGCAAAGAGCATTTAACCTAAAGATATGCACATTGTGTGAGGTTGTTGGACTCTAGTTTTTTTTTTTTTCGAGACAGAGCCTCATTCTGTTGCGCACGCTGGAGTGTAGTGGTGTGATCTCGGCTCACTGCAACCTCCGCCTCCTGGAGTCAAGTGATTCTCTTGCCTCAGCCTCCCAAGTAGCTGGGATTGCAGAGGTCCGCCACCACGTCCAGCTAATTGGTGTATTTTTAGTAGAAATTAGTTTCGCCATGTTGGCCAGGCTGGTCTTGAACTCGTGACCTCAAGGGATCCACCCGTCTCAGCCTCCCAAAGTGCTGGGACTACAGGCATCAGCCACGGTGCCCGGCCTATTGGACTCTATTTGATGTTATCTTGTTGGGTCCAGCTATTAATTTACTTAATAAATATTTATGGAATAGCCAGCATACATTTGATGTTAATATCCAGTGCAAATGTGAAGAAATGTGATATCTTTGGGAATATCAAGGTGAATCATCCATGAATCCTATCTGGAGCTCTTAGTCTAGTTGAGAAGAAAAGATGAAAAGCACAAATAATTATCATAAAAGGAATAAATGTTTAAAGTTAAGTGTACTTTAAGAGATGTGGAGATAAATATTGTAGAGATTCAGAGGACAAAAAGATGACTTGGAGCTGGGGAGAGTGGGGAAGACTTTCGAGAAGAGATGCCCTTTGAGGTAGAATCTGAGCCATGGGTAGCATTTGAACCCCGGAAAGACAAAGGCTGAGGTCAACGTCAGTGATGTGCATGTCAGACAGACCTGGAAGGCCAGTTCCCTCCAGAAGGAAGCACTAAACGAGGTCCCAGACATCCCCCAACAGGAGGAGGGAAAAGAGGTCAGCACCGTGATTTATCAACTGCAAACGTATTATTAAGTTAGAAGATGGAGTTATTTTCCTTTCGGATAATATCACCCTACTTACTAACTTCCCATTCTTTCCTCCATCCACTGCAATCTGACTGCTAAGGTCAACAAAAACCTTCTCATTACCAAATCCAGTGGCCCCTATTAAGCTTGCATCCCACTTACCTTTTGTATTATATGTGATTATTCTCCTCTTTGAAACTCCCTCCACCACCCACCCCAGCATCTGTGACACCCCTTTGTCCTGGCTACCTGTTCTCTCCTCTCTAGTTTCAAGAATCTTGAGACCATAAATTTCTGTTGTTTTAAGCCACCTCATTTGTGGTACTTTGTTACGGCAGCCCTAAAAAACTAAAACATCATTTTAAAAATCTTTTACAGGTATATGATTTTTTTCCCCCCATATTCAGCCTTGTCTAACTGGAGTTAGGCACTGAAGTAGCTATTGGAGGAATACATTCATTAACAAGTGTATTCTTCTCAGTAGATGGTCTGTCTTAAAAATGGAAACAAATGTTAGCATCTACCGTTGACCTTTAAATCAATATTTATTGAAGTAAATTTACTGAAAATGTGTGATTGTGCAAAATAATGGATATTTAAGGACATTTATGGCAGCATTGTTTATAATAGCAAAGGACTGGCAACAACCCAAACGTCTGTCAATATAAGAACTAATTAAATGAGGAACGGTTTTACATCGACTCAGTTGCTTTTTTGAGACAGATTCGCAGTCTGTCACCCAGGCTGGAGTGCAGTGGTGCGATCTTGGCTCACTGCAACCTCTGCCTCTTGGGTTCAAGTGATTCTCCTGCCTCAGCCTCCCAAGTAGCTGGTATTACAGGTACACGCCACCACGTCTGGCTAATTTCTGTATTTTTAGTAGAGACGGGTTTTCAACAGGTTGGCCAGGCTGACCTTGAACTCCTGACCTCAAGTGATCTGCCTGCCTTGGCCTCCCAAAGTGCTGGGATTATAGGTGTGGGCCACTGCGCCCGGCCCTTTTTTTTTAGATATATATATTTTAATATATTTTCTTTAATAAAATATATATTTTAATATATTTACATACATATTTTAATATATTAAAATACATTTAATATATTTTCTCACATATATATTTAATATATTAATAAATATAAATACATTTAATATATTTTAATATATATTAAATATATTTAATATATTTTCTATAATTATAAATTATAGAAAAGGAAACAGAAGAAAATGCAATTAGTTACTTTTGGGGAGAAGAATCTGATAGTCATTAAATAAATAAGTAAATAATAAATAAAATTTAACCCTTGAGCCCAAGAGTTCCAGACCAGCTGGGGCAACATGGTGAAACTCCATCTCTTATAAAAAATACAAAAAATTAGCCAGGTGTGGTGGCGTGCACCTGTAGTCCCAGCTACTCAGGAGGCTGAGGTGGGAGGATCATCTGAGTCCAGGAGGTCAAGGCAAGAGTGAGCCAAGATCACACTACTGCACTCTAGCCTGGGCGACAGAGTGAAACCCTGTCTCAAAATAAATAATAATAATAAATAAAATTCAAAAGTAGAGTCTGTGAAAGGGTATACGTTTAAATTTATTAAAATGTACCATGATGTTTGGTAGTCTTTCACTAGATGTTTCTATTCTGGCCTAAGGGGGAACATTCTGTGATGAAAAATCAGGGTTGGCTGCAGTGGCTCACACCTGTAATCCCAGCACTTTGGGAGGCAGAAGCAGGTGGATCACTTGAGTCCAGGAGCTCGAGACCAGCCTTGGCAACACGGCAAAACCACATCTTTACAAAAAATGCAAAAATTAGCTGGGCATGGTGGCATGCATGCCTGTAGCCCCAGCTACTCGGGAGGCTGAGGCAGGAAAATTGCCTGAACTCAGGAGGTCAAGGCTGCAGTGAGCTGAGATTGCACTATTGCACTCCAGTCTGCTTGACAAAGTGAGACCCTGTCAAAAAAAAAAAAAAAAAAAAGAAAAAGAAAAAAGGAAAGAAAAGAAAAGAAAAATCAGAGAAAAAAATCAATAGCTAAACAGTAAAAGGAAAAAAAAAATCACTTATTAGGCCAGGTGAGGTGGCTCATGCCTATAATGCCAGCACTTTGGGAGGCCGAGGTGGGTGGATCACTTGAGGTAAGGAGTTTTTGAGACCAGCCTGGCCAACGTGATGAAACCCCGTCTCTACTAAAAATACAAAAATTAGCCGGGCGTGGTGGTAGGCGCCTGTAATCCCAGCTACTTGGGAGGCTGAGGCAGGAGAATTGCTTGAATCTGGGAGGCAAAGATCTCAGTGGTACCCGGGAGACAGAGGTTGCAGTGGAACCTGGGAGGCAGAGGTTGCAGTGCGCCAAGTTGGGCCACTACACTCTAGCCTGGGCAACAGAGCAAGACTCCATTGAAAAAAAAAATCACTATTATTAATATAAAGTGGCTTTAGTTTGAAATTTTTAAAGGTTGATAATAAAAACACAGAGCTTCTTTTTAAATTTTTAAAATCATTTTTATACTTAAAAAAAAAACAGAGGCCGGGTGTGGTAGCTCGTGCCTGTAATCCCAGCACACCTTGGGAGGCTGAGGTGGGTGGATCACCTGAGGTCAGGAGTTCAAGATTGGTCTGGCCAACAGGGTGAAACCCTGTCTCTACTAAAAATACAAAAAAGTTAACTGGGCGTGGTGGTGTGTGCCTGTAATCCCAAATACTTGGGAGTCTGAGGCAGGAGAATCACTTGAGCCTGGGAGGCAGAGGTGACTGGGATTACAGGTGCCTGCCACAACACCCGGCTAATTTTTGTACTTTTAGTAGAGACAAGGCTTTGCCATGTTGGCCAGGCTGGTCATGAACTCCTGACCTCAAGTGATCTGCCTGCCTCAATCTCTCAAAGTGCTGGGATTACAGGCATGAGTCACTGTGTCTGGCCCTCCCATATACTTTAAATCATTCCTAGATTACTTATAATACCTAATACAATGTAAACGCTATGTAAATAGTTATTTTGTATTTTGGCTGGGCATGGTGACTCACGCCTGTGATCCCAGCATTTTGGGAGGCCAAGGTGGATGGATCACTTGAGGTCAGGCGTTCGAGACCAGCCTGGCCAACATGATGAAACCCCATCTCTACTAATAATACAAAAAAATTAGCCAGGTGTAGTGGTGCACACCTGTAATCCCTGCTACTGGGGAGGCTGAGGCAGAAGAATCTCTTGAACCCAGGAGACAGAGGTTGCAGTGAGCTGAGATCGTGCCACTGCACTCCAGCCTGGGTGACAGAGTGAGACTCCATCTCAAAAAAAAAAAAAAAAAAAAAGTTGTTACACTGTATTTTAAATTTTGTGTTACTTTTATTGTTCTATTGTTATTTTTAATTTATTTTTTTCCAATATAGTCAAGTGACGAACATATCTTTTTGGTTAACAATGTACTGCATATATATGGTGACCCTATAAGTTTATAAAATGTATTTTTACTGTACCTTTCTATGTTTAGATAGTTTTAGATACACAAATACCATTGTGTTACAATTGCCTACTGTATTCAGCGCAGTCACACACTGTGCAGATTTGTTGCCTATGGGCAACAGGCTATACCGCATATTCTAGGTGTGTAGTAGGCTGTACCAACTAGGTTTGTGTAAGTGAACTCCACGGTGCTCACGGGATGATGAAATTGCCTAATGATTATCCTCATCATTAAATGATGCTGTGACTGTATTTTCGATTGAGTTTGGTTGAATCTGAGTGCAGAAGCCATGAATCCGGAGGGCTCACTGCATTGTGCCTGCCACAGGTGTATCCCTGGGAGGGTTGGGTCATAGGGCGTGCATGAATTCAAGCAGCGTAATCGATACTGCCAACAATTTTTATAGTGGGCCAATTTACACTCTCACTGGCACTGTGGGAGAGTCCAGTTTATCCACATCCTTGCCAATTCCCAGTATTGTTTGTTTGTTTTTCTTTTCTTTTTGGAGACAGTCTTGCTCTGTTGCCCAGTCTTGCTCTGTTGCCGGAGTGCAGTGGCAAGACCTTGGCTCCCTGCAGCCTCTGCCTCCTGGGTTCAACTGATTCTTGTGCCTCACCCACCTGAGTAGCTGGGATTATAGGCACATACTACCATGACCAGCTAAGTTTTGTATTTTCAGTAGAGATGGGGTTTGACCATGTTGCCCAGGCTGGTCTCAAACTTCTGCCTCAAGTGGTCTGCCCACCTCAACCTCCCAAAGTGCTGGGCTTACAGCCATGAGCCACCGCGCCCAGCCTGATCCCCAGTATTGGCAGCTTTTACTGAATGTTAGCCATTCAGTTGGGCATGTAATGGTCAATAAATGTGGATTGAATTTGCATTTCCTTGGTGATTAATCATGAGCACTTTTTAATGTTATTTGCCATTTATATGACCATTTTTGTGAAGTCCTTGTTCAAATCTTTTGCCCATTAAAAAAAACTGAGTTGGGAGCAGACAGCTTTTTAAACTGTGAAAATATTCATCAGGGTGAGACTTCCCATCTGAACATGTTAAAATATGTAGAAAAAACAGATCATTCTAATGCATTTAGAATGTCAGTAAAGGAAGAAAATGAGCTCACTTATGCAGTTCTCTAGGCATCCTTTTCTCTTTTAAGTAAAGCTTAGCAAACAATGGAATCACTGAGAGTAACTCACTTCTATATAGTGCTTTAGGATTTACAAAGTGCTTTCCTATCCATTTTCTCATTCTGTTTTTATTCGAAGTAACAAATGAAATATCGGTTGCTAGTCTTGTTTTCATAGCATGTATTACTTCCACCAAATGCCAAAATCAAGGCAAAATACATATATTCAACATAATTGTAGTTGGGTAAATTAGCAGCATAATTTGTGAATTTGATCATTTTTCTCCTGTGCTCACAATTACCTCTAATTTGGTGATAAATGTAATACATGCTTGCAGAATGTCTAAGGAACCCTACGTCCTCTGATGCTGAAATGTAGACTGCCTTTTGGGAGTTGCTGTTTAAATCAGGAAGAGAGCATAAATCCTCAAGAGCCTGGTGATTGGAAATATGTCTGTTGCAGAGAGGAGAGCAAATCTCTATTGTTGAGGGCAGCAGAATGATACAAAGCAAGCAGACATCTTTTCAAGAAGCAGGTCGCAAATAACCTTTCTGCATTACAGATGCTATGCTGTTTCCATTCCTTCCAGACTGGACACTAATTAAATTAGCCTCTCTACTCTGGTTCTTTAGAGAAAAACTGCTTCTGATTCGATGCCACATCTCTCCCAGGACCAAATATGTATGTCTGATGGTGGCAGGGGTTGCGGGGGGGAGGTCATATCTTTGTGTATGTGTGAAATGAGAGGAATTATTGAAGAAAAGCAATGAACATGCATTAAAATTCTCAGGCTAAATGGAATCCTGATTTTTTTTCACTTCTTGGCATTTTAAATGCCAACATGCTATGAAAATATATGACCTCTTTCCCATCAGGTTTACAACCCTCAAAGATCAGACAGGCAAATGTAAGATAGAAATAAAATATAAATTTAATGACTTTTTTTTCCTATGACCATCTCAAAATTAGAATCATATCTCAGAAGAAGTGAAGCTGTCTCCTTCTAATTCTAGTAAAAGCCACTAAAGATAGAGAATTTGGCCAGGTACAGTGGCTCATGCCTGTAATCCCAGCACTTTGGGAGGACGAGGCAGGCAGATCACGAGGTCAGGAGGTTGAGACCCTCCTGGCTAACACGGCGAAATCCTGTCTCTACTAAAAATACAAAAAATTACCCGGGCATGATGGCGGGCACATGAAGTCCCAGCTACTCGGGAGGTTGAGGCAGGAGAATGGCGTGAACCTGGGAGGCGGAGCTTGCAGTAAGCAGAGATCGCGCCACTGCACTCCAGCCCAGGCAACAGAGAGAGACTCCATCTCAAAAAATAAAATAAAGCCGGGCGCGGTGGCTCAAGCCTGTAATCCCAGCACTTTGGGAGGCCGAGACGGGCGGATCACTAGGTCAGGAGATCGAGACCATCCTGGCTAACACGGTGAAACCCCGTCTCTACTAAAAAATACAAAAAACTAGCCGGGCGAGGTGGCGGGCGCCTGTAGTCCCAGCTACTCAGGAGGCTGAGACAGGAGAATGGCCCGAACCCGGGAGGCGGAGCTTGCAGTGAGCTGAGATCCGGCCACTGCACTCCAGCCTGGGCGACAGAGCGAGACTCCGTCTCAAAAAAAAAAAAAAATTAAATTAAAAAATAAAATAAAATAAAATAAAATAAATAAATGAATAAATAGAGAATTTTACTTGCAAATATGGTACCTAGAGCAACTATGTGGTACCACCGCCTTCCTCAACACAGATTATTGTCTTGTGCCGTTTCTTATGTTCTGTCCGTCTCTGCTATTATATGATTGCATTGGACATCATGGTGTCACTGAGCATGAGTTTTCCCTTCTCTTGACTTGGTGTCCACAACTCCCCCTCTCAGCTCGCGAGCTTCCTGGAAAGTTGACTGACTGCCCTTGTGATTCCAGGGAAGTCGTTTGGCTCAGGCCCAAATTCATCAACATAGTTCTTTTCTGAGCCAGGGATGAGCACATACTCCAGTTTTGCAAAGGTACTTGCAGGAGCTCTCGGGAATGAAGCTGCTCATTCTTCTGAGACAACTTCCAGAGGAGCCCTGGTCTCTCGCCCTAGGCTTGGAAGGAGCCGCATGTGGGCCTGGGAGTAAAGGATCAATCTGCTCTTCCAGGACCCAGATGAGAGATGGACAGTAGGGCCTTGAAGACATCACCAGAGACTGAAATAAACGAACCCTGGAGGCTGCCCCAACTCTCAACCCACATCCTGTCTCCTTTATGGCTTAAGGCAGTTTGAATTGGGTTTTCTGTTATTTACAATTGAACATGTAATAATTGGCATATTGTTTGTGTTTTGTTTTTGAGATGAAGTCTCGCTCTGTCACCCAGGCTGCAGTGCAGTGGCATGATTGCTCACTGCAACTTCTACCTCCTGGTTTAAGCGATTCTCCCACCTCAGCCTCCACAGTAGCTGGGACTACAAGCGTGGGCCACCACACCTGGCTCATATTTTGTATTTTTAATAGAGATGGGTTTCACCATGTTAGCCAGGCTGGTCTTGAACTCCTGACCTCAGGTGATCTGCCCACCTCGACCTCCCAAAGTGCTGGGATTACAGGCGTGAGCCACCGAGCCTGGTCTTAATTGGTATATTATTGTTAAAATACAATGTAGTAATAGAAAATCTTAGGTATAGTAAGACCAATGGATCATGAGATGACTGCCATTGAAAAGATAGTTTGATACTCACAGTTCCCAAGAGAAATGGGCACACCATGCCATTGGGGGCCACACAGGGAAGTGCCAGGGTTGGTCAGAAGGCTACAGGTAGGGGGCTGGGGGACTGGGGGAGTGATGATAGAAACTGTGGATGGCAAGAGCCTTTATTGTGGTTTCCAAAGGAAGAAACAGATGAGGCAGAGTAGGCAGTTTAGGATTGGCCAGTGTGAGTCAATTCTGTGAGCTATGGAGCACATGGGCTGACCCTAGCTGTCTGGTACCCAGCCCTGGGGTGAGGAGGGCAGGTGGGTGGTGGCCTAGAGTATGAGGGCTCCATAAAGGAGGTGGTTAGGTTTGGGCTCCAGAGTTTTTGGTTTACATTTGAGAAATATGCTCACGGCTGAGTTGTTTAGTATCTCTAGGAATTGACCCCTCCAGGGTCAGCAAGGCCCCAGATGTCAAAAGCATCAGATTACAGAAAAGAAGACGTGGTTAATGGATAAATTCACTAAAAGTTTAGGCCAGGGGCAGTGGTGTGTGCCTGTAGTCCCAGCTACTTGGGAGGTGGAGGCAGCAGAATCCCTTGAGCCTAGGAGCTCAAGGCCAGCCTGGGCAACACAGCAAGAACCCCATCTTTAAATACATGCATACATACATAAAAGTTCAATAAAGTACCCAGGAGATCATGTTTTTACTATTAATACTGCAAAAGGAACAGGAAGGCAATGCTGATTTTTCATGATGTCATCACAGATTTTCTAGCCAAAATGTATACACTGACTATACATAATTTTCAGGGAGTGAAGCATTCAGCATCCCCAAGCTCCCCCAGAATGATTAATTACTTGGGCGTGGTTGCCGAGACCAGCTCAGTCAGGGGACCCTAATCCAGTGGTGCTAGAGGAATTAATGACACACACACAGAAATATAGAGGTGTAGAGTGGGAAATCAGGGGTCTCACAGCCTTCAGAGCTGAGAGCCTTGAACAGAGATTTACCCACATATTTATTGACAGTAAGCCAGTGATAAGCACTGTTTCTATAGATTATGGGTTAACCAAAGTATTCCTTATGGGAAATGAAATAAAGGGATGGGTTTGGCTAGTTATCTGCAGTAAGAGCATGTCCTTAAGGCACAGATCACTCACGCTATCGTTTGTGGCTTAAGAATGCCTTAAAGTGGTCTTCCCCGCCCTGGGTGGGCCAGGTGTTCCTTGCCCTCATTCTGGTAAACCTACAACCTTCCAGCGTGGGCGTCATGGCCATCAGGAACATGTCACAGTGCCGCAGAGATTTTGTTTATGGCCAGTTTTGGGGCCAGTTTATGGCCAGATTTTGGGGGGCCTGTTCCCAACACATAGTTACCTTTATTTTATTACAGAAATCTCTGATATCCTTTGCTCTTTTATTCATTAAACAATGTTTCTGGGCACCGAGTATGTGCTAGGCAGGTCCTGTTTTGGGTACTGAGACACAGTGAGGAACCACCTGAGGTCCCCTTCGTAGAGCTTATAATCTGGAGGTGGTGGGGATGGACTATTAAAATAATTAAACAATTATATACGATAATTTCATATATTGATAAATGCTAGGAAGTAGAGTGGACAGATGGTAGATGACATAGGATGAGGCTGGTAGGGGCTGGAGGGAATCTCTCTTTTCTCTTAGAGACAGAGTCTCACTTTGCTGCCCAGGCTAGAGTGCAGGGGCATGATCATAGCTCAATGCTGCCTCGAATTCCAAGACTTAAGCAGTCCTCTTTAGCCTCCCAAGTAGTTGGGACTACAGGTACGTGCCACCCTGCCTGGCTCATTAAAAATAATTTTTTTGGCCGGGCGTGGTGGCTCACGCCTGTAATCCCAGCACTTTGGGAGGCCGAGGTGGGCGGATCACAAGGTCAGGAGATCGAGACCATGGTGAAACCCCGTCTCTACTAAAAATAGAAAAAATTAGCCGGGCGCAGGGGCGGGCGCCTGTAGTCCCAGCTACTCGGGACGCTGAGGCAGGAGAATGGCGTGAACCCGGGAGGCGGAGCTTGCAGTGAGCCGAGATTGCGCCACTGCACTCCAGCCTGGGCGACAGAGCGAGACTCCGTCTCAAAAAAAAAAAAAAAAAAAAAAATTTTTTTTTGTAGAGGCAGGATCTCACCATGTTGCCCAGGCTGATCTTGAACTCCTAGGTTCAAACAATCCTCCCGTCTCGGCCTCCCAAAGTGCTGGGGGTGGGGAGTATCTCTAGTGCTGGGGGTAGGGGGTGTCTTTAGTGCTGAGATTTGGGGGAGTCTCTAGTTTTGGTTAGGTGATCCAGGAACGTAACACGTTGCTTGCCCCTCCTCTTACCTCCCCTCCCTTCCACACACACATTCTGGAGGTAACTTATCTCATACTCAGGCCTTCAAGTGCTTCTGAATCAAAGGGCGGTGGCCTTTGCCTCTCCACTCTCATCTCCCTGACCTGGATGTCAGGAGTTTTTTACTCTATGTCTATTGTCAGAACAAACAACTCACCAATACCACAGACATTCTTTATTCTTCCTTCTGCTCATTTTTGATAAATTCATCTAGCCACTGCTTCCTGTGTGTCTGCTGTGAACAGAACACTGCATTAGGCAATGTACCTTCCACCCATCCTGACCCTGCATGTCTTAGCTTTGCCCAATAATGCTGGCTACTTGGAGTGTCACTGGCCTTCCCATAGATAACCAACAAGTTGCAGAGCCTTTGTGGAGTGTCACTGGCCTTCCCATAGATAACCGACAAGTTGCAGAGCCTTTGTGTAACTGCACCTTTGATTTGTGGGTTCCTTGGTTGCAATTCTTCCTTTTGTTTATTTGCTTGGTTTTGGCTATGCACTGCCATTCCAGTGGGCTGAGGATTCTGGAAGCTAGTTTCTCTAGATAACAGATTTAATTTTCATGAGGGCAGGTTTCACTGATTTAGAGTGTTATATAAAAATTAGCAGGCCTGGCGCAGTGGCTAACTCCTGTAATCCCAGCACTTTGGGAGGCCGAGGCGGGTGGATCACCTGAGGTCGGGAGTTTGAGACCAGCCTGGCCAACATGGTGAAACTCCGTCTCTACCAAAAACACAGAAATTAACTGTGTGTGGTGGCATGCACCTGTAATCCCAGCTCTTGGGAGCCTGAGGCAGGAGAATCACTTGAAACCAGGAGGCGGAGGTTGCAGTGAGTCCAGATCCTGCCACTGCATTCCAGCCTGGGCAACAGAGCAGGACTCTCTCCAAAAACAAAAATTATCGGAGGCCATTGTTTCGGACTCAGCTCCTGCAAAAGCCTCCACCAGACCAGACTAAAGATCAAAATGCTGAGGTTCCCAGTAACCAAACTAAAACTGTTAAGCTGATCTTCTGAGAAATCAGGAGAGAGAGAGAGAGAGAGAGAGAGAACCAGCAATCTCCCTCCCAAACAGGCCAGTTTCTATCTTCAATCAGCATGATAATGAATGCCCCCTCTTTTAACCTTTAATCTGAAGTAAACCGATCATACCCAGGCAGTAATTTTTCTATTGTTCTGTCTCCACCTTACAAGGGAAATAACTTTGAAATGACCAATCTGCTTTTTGTTCCTTGTTTCTGCTTTCTTCAGCACTTTTTCTGCCTATAAATCCACGCTTCTCTGCTCAGCTCATCAGAACACTCATTCTATTTTATGGAATGAAGTGTTGCACGATTCTCGAATCGCAAATAAAGCCACTAGAGATCTTTAAATGAAATTTGTTGTAATTGTGTCTTTTGACAAGGATCATAAGGAAGATTTGCTGAGAACTGGCTGCTCACACCATCCAGCTATAACTACTGTGTTTTTATAAATGTATAAGAAATCCCCAGTCATGCATTTCATTACTGCCCTTTGGACAACAGTGAGTGGCATGGGCTGAACTGGGTCCCCCACCCAATTCACATGTTGAAGTCCTAATCCCCAGAGCCTCAGACTGTTACTATAGTTAGAGATAGGGCCTTTGTAGAGGTAATCAAGATTAAATACGGTCCTATGGGTGGGCCCGAATCCAATGTGACTCGTGTCCTTATAAAACAGAGGAAATGGCACCGGGAACACATGAGCAGAGCAGGGCAGCAGGAGGGAGGCCATCGTCTGCAAGCCAAGGAGAACAGCCTCAGAGGAAACTTAGAACTCCAGAATTCCAGTCTCCAGGATAAATTTCTGTTGTTGATACCACTTATTTTGTTATGACAGTCCAAGCAAACTAGTACAGCAAAAAAGAAGGGGTTCCCCTGGCTGGGCTCAGGCCTGTCATCTCAGCACTCTGGGAGGCTGAGGCGGGTGGATCATCTGAGGTCAGGAGTTCAAGACCAGCGTGGTCAACATGATGAAACCACGTCTCTACTAAAAATACAAACATTAGCCAGGCATGGTGGCTACTCCCACCATGTGGTAATCCTAGCTACTCAGGAGGTTGAGGCAGGAGAATCGCTTGAACCGGGGAGGCAGAGGTTGCAGTGAGTCGAGATCGCACCACTGCACTCCAGCTTGGGTGACAGAGTGAGACTTCATCTCAAAAAAAAAAGAAAAAGAAAAAGAAAAAAGAGAGAGAAAAAAAATAATATAAAGGAAGAGGGTCCCTTGCCAGCACTTGTCTTGCCTACTTGAGTTTTCTCTTCCATTCAGCTCATGCTATTCCATTCATTCTAGACTTTCTATCTTTGCCTTTTCCCTTCTCTGCCATAATACTCGAATAACACTCCTCCCAGCATCAACTCCCCTTCTCCTGCCAATAGCGCCTCACTTTTCCTTTTGGAAACCACCCTTTTGGAACTCTTAATCCTCGCAGTTTGAATGGGGCTGAGGCTACATTCTTCCGCCCCCATCCACTCCAGGGGTGGGAACATGACCCAGGTCTGCAGAATCAGAGGCACAGGTACTAAGGTAGGTTGAGGATTTCTCTGCAGCCCTAAGGAAGAAGGTATTTTCCACCCGGGTTGCTGAGCTGATAGGATGTAAATCCACAGCTGCCAGACACCACTGCTTGTCTTATGAAAATGCAATGAACTCAGGAAAGCAGAGCTGAGACCACATCCTAATGACATCATTTGGTCTCCATCCAGCCTTCCCTGAGCTTACTTCTTGCCTTTTTAATTACATGATTCAACCACCAACCTCCTCCCCACCCACTTTTTTTCTTTTTTTTTCCAAACAGGGTTGAGTTTCCATGTAGTTAGGAGTCATGACTTGCACACCAAATCGGATTCATTTCTTACCACCCCACTCACACTTCATCTCTTTCATCAAACCTTTAATCACTTACTCCAGCACACGAACTTTGTCAGCTCAGAATCTACAAAGAACTTCACGTCTGTGCTACATGGTTTTATTTAATTAATTAAATAAATAAATTTTTTTTTGAGACAGGTTCTCACCCTGTCGTCCAGGCTGGAGTACAGTGGCATGATCATGGCTCACTGCAGCCTCGACCTCCTGGGCTCAGGTGATCCTCCCGCCTCAGCCTCCCTGGGGCTACAGGCTACACAGTTTTAGAAATTATTCTGCACATGCTGACCCTAAAGCAGTTCAGGAAATTGTGAATTGATGAGTCCTGGGTATTAGGTTTCCTCCTTTGTTTCCCCCACAGGGGAGAACAGGCCAACTCAAAGCCCCATGAGCTTTTTCCTGGTCTCTTATGGGTTGATCTCATTGGGTTCTCTCAGCCACCCTGGGAAAGGTTAAGTCACTTGCTGAATGAAGGTCACCTAGTAGGATTTGGGGGAGGTGGCGAGTGCTTATAGAACTGTACCTTTTTAGTAATTAGGATTAAACTTGCTTACAATGACAAAAACCCAAAATAACAATGGTTTAAGTTAGATTGAAGTTTACTTCTCTTTCACATAAAAGAATGGAGGTGGGCAGTGCAGGGTAGAGGCTGAACCCCTCAGAGTCAGATCCCCGGGCTTCCCCCATAGGTAGTTCCGCCACAAGGGACTTCCACTTCCAAACTCACCTCCTGATTCAAGATGGCTGCCAAGGCTCTAACAGGCAGGGAAGAGGAATGGATTGTTCTTTTCCTTTAAGACCTCCGTCAGAAACTGCACTTGTCCTTTCTGCTTTCATCCCACTAGACAGAATTTACTTACATGAAACTGCCATAAAGGCTGCCATAAGTATAGTCTCTGTTCCACATGGCTACAGTCTTATCTAGTGGCAGGAGGCAGGAGGGAGTAAGACAACTGAAGAAGGGAAATGGGCACTGGGGCATCACTAGCAGCTTCTGGCCCTGGTTGCTCAGCCCAACTCCACCCATAGTTTGTTTATTGTTTCATATTTGGGTTCTCTCTCCCAATAGTTTGTGAATTCCTGGCAAACAAAGGTTGTAGGCAGTTCTCTCTTACATTTTCAGCTCCTTGGATTGTGCTTTTTACATTGTATGTTTTTCTTTTTTTTTTTTTTTTTTTTTTTTTTTTTTTTGAGACGGAGTCTGGCTCTGTCGCCCAGGCTGGAGTGCAGTGGCGCGATCTCGGCTCACTGCAAGCTCCGCCTCCCGGGTTCACGCCATTCTCCTGCCTCAGCCTCCCGAGTAGCTGGGACTACAGGCGCCCACAACCGCGCCCGGCTAATTTTTTGTATTTTTAGTAGAGACGGGGTTTCACCGTGGTCTCGATCTCCTGACCTTGTGATCCGCCCGCCTCGGCCTCCCAAAGTGCTGGGATTACAGGCGTGAGCCACCGCGCCCGGCATGTTTTTCTTTTTCTTTTTTTTTTTTTTTGAGACTGAGTCTTGCTCTGTCACCCAGGCTGGAGTGCAATGGCATGATCTCGGCTCACTGCAATCTCCGCCTTCCAGTTCAAGTGATTCTCATGCCTCAGCCTCCTGAGTAGCTGGGATTATAGGCGCCTGCCACCATGCCTGACTAATTTTTGTATTTTTGGTAGAGACAGGGTTTCACCATGTTGGTCGGGCTGGTCTCGAACTCCTGACCTCAGGTGATCCACCCGCCTCAGCCTCCCAAAGTGCTGGGATTACAAGCGTGAGCTGCTGTGTGCAGCCTACACTGTATTTTGATGATAATAAATCTGTAGGTGTTAAGGAGAGAAGTTGTAAAAGGAAATCAAAAGCTACATGTTACACAGCTTAATTATCCCCCAAAGATACCACCCAATAGGAAGCTGGGCTCACAGTCTTGCTTTGTTAATTTTTTTCTTGAGATTGGTTCTTGCTATGTTGCCCAGGCTGGACTCAAATTCCTGGGGTTAAGGGATCCTCCCACCTCAGCCTCTTTAGTAGCTGGGACTATAGGCCTGCACCACTTCCACCTTGCTCAGGCTTTGAAATCAGATGATTCAGTTCTAGAATCCCGGCTTTATATCTTAAGAGCTGGCTGGTCCTGGAAAAGTGACTAAAAGCTCTCTGAGATTTACTTTCTTTATCTTGTAAGATAGGGATAATGGTATCTTCCTTGCATTGTGAGAGTTCCAAAGACGATTTGTGTAAAATGCTCAGCACATTATGGGTTTCATTTATTCCTTTCTTTGGTCTTCAGTCTGTGATAATGGACTGGGGGTTGGTCTATGGCAGGCTTTGTGTGTGTCTAATTCAGCAGATCAGAATTACTCCAAGGCATCAGAAATGTGTCTTCTCTTTCTCTGATTTGTGCACTTAAGACTTAATCTTTGTCCATCTAGAGCAAAACAAAAAATGATGCCAAATATAATTACAATGTTAATGTAAGAAATATCTAGTTTTGCACACATGGCTGAATAAGTAGCATCTATTGGAAGATTTCCTTTGCAGTGACTTGCAAATAGCAACTGTAACTTAATTACTTGGGAAAAATTCCGGGAACAGTCACTTTGCCTTTGTATCTCCCTCTTCCCGGACATCAACAAATAATTCCCTGGGTGACTTTCACCAAGCTGTTTAGAAAGTTATTGCAGCTTGAATGTAGGAGGCTCCGATATATAATATCAGAATTATAATAGGACCAGCCCCTAGTCAGAAAATTGTTGTCTGCTGCTCCTTAACATTTCTCCAAAAGAGCCAACAAATTTATTATTATTATTATTATTATTATTATTTGCAACAGGGTCTCGCTCTGTTGCCCAGGCTGGAGTGCAATGGCATGATCTCGGTTCACTGCAGCCTCTGCCTCCTGGGTTCCAGTGATAATTCTGCTTCAGCCTCGTGAGTAGCCGGGATTACAGGCTTGCACCACCATGCCGGGCTAATTTTTGTATTTTTAGTTGAGATGGGGTTTCACTATGCTGGCCAGGTTTGTGTCGAACTCCTGACCTCAGGTGATCCACCAGCCTCAGCCTCCCAAAGTGCTGGGATTATAGACGTGAGCCACCGCGCTCAGCATAAATTTTGTTAAATTCATATTAAGTCAGGTTGCCAGTGCTTGCAACTGGAAAAATCGAATGCATAGGGATTATAAATGATCTCTTTTTTCTCTTGTCAAGCACAACTCTTCTGTATTTTAGGTCAGGGCTCCATCCATCAAACATGAGCCTGTCCTCACAAGTTTGTCTCAATGCAGAAGGGAGTCAGAAATTTCTCATGCATATGAGGAAAAAAAAAAAAAAACTACTGACAAGAATATTCTTATTTAGACTCAGCCAGGAGCAAAATCATTTAAGCAGATAAATGCTGCACTCCTACCTATAATACTCTCTTCCATTCCTCCTACCAATGCACTTCTCGTCTTTCCTTTAAGCGTCTTCTTAAGACGCATCTAATTTAGCACAAGGCACTTTCAAAGCTCTTTCTTATGCCACGGCTCTCCTGTGAATGCCGTGCCTCTTGCATATGCAGGAACGTCAGCACTGTGACCAAAGAGCGACTAAGGTCCTTTCGACTCTCGTCATCCTCTGCTCTCACCCTGTGACCACTTCTGCAAAGAGGCTCCTCTTTTTTTTTCTTCATTTGTACCAGCACCCTTTGGTTTTGGAATCGCCCATCTCCTTTCCCTGTGACTAGAGCATGGCTGTCAGTTACAAAGTCCTGCATCCCCTCCCACCAAGGTCAGCGTCCCTCACCCCCTCAAGGTGCAGTCATCAGACCAGCGAGGGGCCAAGACGCCGGCAAGGCCAGGCTAGGTCATTCTGAGACACTGAGATGGATACAGGGCAAAAGACGATCTTTCTTTTTCCCTCCTGGGATTGCAGTCTGCAGAGACTGGAGACTGAACACCGGCAGTGGCCATCTTTCCCAGGATGTGGAAAGCGCCTGCCGGAGAAAGAAACAACAGAGAGGAAAGTGGGACTGAGGGGGTGGTGGTGGTCAACACGGGGGCTTCATCCAAGCAGGAGCCAAGAGTTTCCTTTTTGGCTTCATTCATTTGAAGTCAGGTTTCTGATGCTTGCCACTAAGAAGACTCTAATACAAAGGGATGATAAAGAATCTTTTCCTTGCGATCATCATGGCCAACATGGCGAAACCCCGTCTCTACTAAAACTACAAAAATTATCCGGGTGGGATGGCGCCCACCTGTAGTCCCAGCTACTCGGGAGGCTGAGGGAGGAAACTCACTTGAACCCGGGAGGCGGAGGTTGCGGTGAGCTGAGATCGCGCCACCGCACTCCAGCCTAGGCGAGAGAGCCAGACTCCGCCTCAAAAAAAAAAAAAAAAAAAAGGAATCTTTTCCTCCCCTCCGGTCAGGCACACCTCTTCTGTATTTTACGTCAGGACTCTATCCATCAAATATGATTCTGTACGATTTGGGGCACTCACATATTAAGTAAGCATTCATAGGCAGTGCTGTAGAGCCCTTCACATCAATATAGACTAGGACTATATGCATATTTGCTTAATGGTCTATTGGAAAGGTTTAAAGCTTTTCCTGCGCACATATCTTGCCATTTCAACTTTGGTTGTGAGTTCCTGGACTGCAGCACACGTATTTCTATATTTTTGGCATTCCTGGCTACTGCTCAGTATATTACAGACACATAATCTCTTGCCCAAAGCTTTGGGGACTACTTCAGAATTCATAATATTTTGGATTTTTGAAAGGTAACACAGAGCATAAAACCATGAGGGGTGGCCGGGCACGGTGGCTCACACCTGTAATCGAGCATTTTTGGAGGCCGAGGTGGGTGGATCACCTGAGGTCAAGAGTTCGAGACCATCCTGGCCAACATGGTGAAACCCCGTCTCTACTAAAAATAGAAAAATTAGCTCGGCGTGGTGGCGGGCGCCTAATCCCAGCTACTTGGGAGACTGAGGCAGGAGAATTGCTTGAACCTGGAAGGCAGAGGTTGCAGTGAACTGAAAGGGCGCCATTGCACTCCAGCCTGGGTGACAAGAGTGAATGAAACTTTGTCTTAAAAAAAAACAAAAAACAAAACCCAGGGGTCCTCTGGAAGATCCCCATAATGTAATGCAGTAACATATTTTCATATGATGTGAATATTAATCCTAGTTGGGGTGAATAAAGGCTGAATAGCCTTACATCATTTTAGGTTAAGGTTTGCTACCAAATAAGTTTTAAAACATTTTTGTGTTTTGGAACTTTTTATGGTCAGACTTGGGTCCCTGTCCTCTGTCCTCTGACGCAGGTGAAATGCTCTTTCTCTATCACCTTTCTCACAGCAGGGACTCAACTTCTGTCACAGTAATACAGGAAGTCCCTCTGTAGAATCACTTTACATTTTATGTAACAGTCAACGGCCATATAATTAGATATAAGACGTTTGGAATAAATATATTATGTGTACAAACACATAAACATAAACACATATGTGCAAAAATATAATGAAAGATATGGACCAAATTGTCATTTTTTTACTTTAAAATTTTTTTTTTTTTTTTTTTTTTTTGAGACGGAGTCTGGCTCTGTCGCCCAGGCTGGAGTGCAGTGGCCAGATCTCAGCTCACTGCAAGCTCCGCCTCCCGGGTTCCCGCCATTCTCCTGCCTCAGCCTCCCGAGTAGCTGGGACTACAGGCGCCCGCCACCTCGCCCGGCTAGTTTTTTGTATTTTTTAGTAGAGCCGGGGTTTCACCGTGTTAGCCAGGATGGTCTCGATCTCCTGACCTTGTGATCCACCCGTCTCGGCCTCCCAAAGTGCTGGGATTACAGGCTTGAGCCACCGCGCCCGGCCTACTTTAAAAATTTTTAAGAGATGGGGCCAGAGAGTCTCACTATGTTGCCCAGGCTGGTCTTGAACTCCCGGCCTCAAGAGATCCTCCTGTCTCAGACTCCTGAGTTGCTAGAATTACAAGTGCATGCCAACATGACTGGCTCCAAATTGTTCGTTTTTAACAATGGTTTCCTCTGGCTAGAAGAATTATGGATGATTCGTATTTTTTTCTTATTGATGTTCTGTGTTTTTGATGTTTTCCCCTTAAGCATGTCTTTTTAAAATAGAATGCTTCTCTTGGATTATCTAGGCAGTCAAACATATCATCTTTAAATTGCTTTTTTGTTCCTTCCTTCCTAATACTTGCGTGTCTTTGTTTTTCTGATTTTATTGGTCAGGATTCCAGAAGGATATTCAGGAGTAATGTGACAGAGACTATTCTCATCTTATTCCTGACTTAAATAGCAAAGAACATATTTTTAGAATTAACAATTTTTTTAAATAGAGACAGTGTCTTACTGTGTTGCCCAAGCTGGTCTGGAGCTCCTGGCCTCAAATGATCCTCCCACCTTGGCCTCCCAAAGTGCTGGGATTACAGATGTGAGCCACTGCACTGGGCCAGAATTAACAATTAAATAAACATTATTTTTAAAAGCTTTCATAATTTTGATTTATACCATATAAGGAATCTAAATGGAATAGGAAAAAGATCTTTTCACATAAAAGGTTCCAAACAAGTGTGTGGCATAAGGAATTTCACAAATATAATCTTTACCACTGATTCTCCAGAGGATTGAAAATTGAAAATAGAAATAAGTCAGTAGTCATCCAAACACTGATTTATTCTTTATTTAACTATATTTTGAAGAAATACTTTTTTCATGTAAGTTCAGGAAAATATAATCTGAAAGCTAAAATGAAGATACGTATCTAAAAGGAATGGGGGAAAAAAGCAAATAGCTGCAATAATGTACTCCAGAAAGAGAATTGGGAAATCTTGAAACAACAACAAAACTTTGAAGTGGAAAAAGATCTAGACAGAGTCAAACAAGAGTCACCAAAAACCAAGCCAAGAAGCACAAAACAAACCAAAAGTTCTAGGAAAAATATCTTTTTTTTTTTTTTTTTTTTTTTTTAGACAGAGTCTTGCTCTGTTGCCTAGGCTGGAGTGCAGTGGCACAGTCTTGGCTCACTGCAACCTCTGCTTCCAGGGTTCAAGAGATTCTACTGCCTCAGCCTCCTGAGTAGCTGAGACTACAGGCGCCCGCCACCACGCCAGCTAATTTTTGTAATTTTAGTAGAGATGGGGTTTCACCATGTTGGCCAGGCTGGTCTCAAACTTTCTGACCTCAGGTGATCCACCTACCTCAACCTCCCAAAAAATATCTTATGTATTAATGACTAAGGAACAGACATGAATACTGTATTAGGGAAGTAAGACAGATTTGAGATCAGTTTAAAGTTGATAAGACCAAATCGAAAAGCTACTCGGGAGGCTGAGACAGGAGAATCACTTGAACCTGGGAGACAGAGGTTGCAGTGAGCCAAGATCGTGCCACTGCACTCCAGCCTGGGCAACAGAGCAAGACTCCATCTCAAAAACGAAAGAAGGGAAGGGAAGGGGAGGGGAAGGGAGGGGAGGGGAGAGGAAAGAAGGGGGAAGGAAAGGAAGGAAGAAAGACAACCAGGAGCGGTTGTTTGTGTCTGTAATCCCAGATACTTGGGAGGCTGAGACTGAGGAGGGAGGATCACTTGAGCCCAGGAGCTCAAGACTAGCCCCGGCAGCATAGGCAGACCCCATTAAAGAAAGAAAGAAAGGAAGAGAGGGAGGGAGGAAGGAAGGAGGAAGGAAGGAAGGAAAGAAGGAAGGAAGGAAGGAAAAGAAAGAGAGAAAGAAGGAAGGAAGGAGAGAGAAAGACGGAAAACGAGAAAGAAGACAGACAGAAAGAGAAAGAAGGAAATAAAGACAGAGAGAAAGAAAAAAGAAAGAAAGAAAGAAGGAAAGAAAGAAAGGACATAGAGAAAATAAGAAAAATGCACCCCACCATCCAAAAAATAATGACTTGTACATACATCACGGACAAGTATGCCGCAGTTATCTACGCATGGCAGTGTGAGAGCTATGATCCTGGTTTGCTTGAACCCAGGAGGCAGAGGTTGCAGTAGGCTGAGACTGTGCCACTGCACTCCAGCCTGGGTGACAGAGCGAGACCCTGTCTAAAAAAAAAAAGCTATAATCCTGGCTACCCTGTCATTCTGTAATTCAAGTCCCCAATTCTGACCCTTGCCCCACCCACCAACAGGATTTCTGTTGGGGTACTCGCTGGCTTGTTGCAATCCAGAAAGGAGCCAGAAATATTCACTAAGAACTTACTTTTTTTTTCTCCCCCATGGGCCACGAAATTGGTTTTAATTCCAGGAATGTCTTTGTAAAGAGAAGGAGGTTCTGTAGAATAGTGCAGATCATAACATAATAAAAGGAAAGCAAAATTATATTTTAAGGGAAACTTTGCTGAAACAATGCTGACACCAGCTATTTTTGGATCACAAGATAATTTTATATCTTAAGGGAGAGGCTATCCTATGACTATAGTGGTTTACAGGAAATCTTAGCTGTTAAAAATCATTGCAGTTCTATTGTTTTACTTGTTTTCTATAAGTAACTTTCTTAGCCCAATCTACTATCATGATAATCTATCTTCTAGTGTTTAAAGTGTTACATTTTAGCACATCCAAAATATTCAAGTGATGATGTTATCATGACTTGCTTTCAGGTGACTGTTTTCTACCTGGAAAAGTCAGGTTTTAGCTCTTTCCAGAAGCAGCGTGACTTCAGGAGAGAAAGTTCTTTTGCAACTCAAAAGGATCCAAAAACTGAAGCAGAAGTCTACCTACAGACATATACATGAGGCGTCTATAACCAAGCACCTTATACCAATAAGGCAGCCCCCTCACGCTCACCCCTTTCTCACTGCAGTCAGCCGTGGGACCAAGAGGTGTGGCCTACCTTCCCCACCAGAGCCTGTGATGGGATTCTCTTCTGCAAACAAAAGAGCCATAGGACTAACAGGCTGAGGCCCAGAGGCTGGTGAGGAACCTCAATCTATTTGAGAACAAAACCAGTGGACAATATCCAGTTTGAGGAATTGTGTTGGAAGCTCCCACTGAAGGAATAAAGAAGGGGAATCCAGTTTGAGGGACTGTGTTGGGAATAAAGAAGGGGAATCCAGTTTGAGAAATTGTGTTGGGAGCTGGGAGCATACAGCCTCCCACTGAAGGAATAAAGAAGGGGTCCCAGCCTAAAGAACATCTGTCTGAGGGCTGCTGTGAGCATTAACAAAAAAAAAAAAAAAAAGGGTGCCACTTCTAGATACATGCCGCAAATAATTGAAAACAAGGACTCAAACAGGTACTCGAACAGCCATGTTCATAGCAGCATCACAATAGCCAAAGGCGGAAACACCCAAGCGTTCATCAACAGGGCAATGCATAAACCAAGTGCGGTCTCTACAGATAGTGGGATACTATTCAGCCATAATAAAAGGGAATGAAATTCTGATACAAGCCGCAACATGGATGAACCTTGAAAATATTATGCTAAGTGAAATAAGCCAGGCACAAAAGGATAAATATTGTATGACTTCACTTACATGAGGTACCTATAATAGGCAAAGTCATAGTGGCAGAAAGCAGAGGAGCTTAGTTGGGGCTAGGAGGAGGGGAAAGGGGAATATTGTTTAATGGATATGGTTTCAGTTTGGGATGATAAAGTTCTGTAGGTGGATAGCGGTGATGGTTGCACAACACTGTGGCTGTATTTACTGCCACTGAGTTGTGTACCTAAAAATGGTAAAAATGGTAAATTTTAGGGTTTTAAAATTTTATTTTATATTTCTCCACTTTTTTGTTTTTTCTTTAATTTTTTATTTCCACAAGTTTTTGGGGAATTCCACAGGTCTATTTGGTTATGTGAATAAGTTCTTCAGTGGTGATTTGTGAGATTCTGGTGCGCCCATCACCCGAGCAGTATACTCTGAACCCAATTTGTAGTGTTTTATCCCTCACCCCCTTCCCACCCTTTCCTCCTGAGTCCCCAAAGTCTACTGTGTCATTCTTTTTTTTTTTTTTTTTGGAGACGGAGTCTCGCTCTGTCGCCCAGGCTGGAGTGCAGTGGCCGGATCTCAGCTCACTGCAAGCTCCGCCTCCCGGGTTTACGCCATTCTCCTGCCTCAGCCTCCCGAGTAGCTGGGACTACAGGCGCCCGCCACCTCGCCCGGCTTATTTTTTGTATTTTTTAGTAGAGCTGGGGTTTCACCGTGTTAGCCAGGATGGTCTCGATCTCCTGACCTCGTGATCCGCCCGTCTCGGTCTCCCAAAGTGCTGGGATTACAGGCTTGAGCCACCGCGCCCGGCCTACTGTGTCATTCTTATGCCTTTGCATCCTCATAGCTTAGCTTTCACTTATGAGTGAGAACATAAGATGTTTGTTTTTCCATTCCTGAGTTACTTTACTTGGATTAATAGTCTCCAATCCCATCCAGGTTGCTGTGAATGCCATTAATTCATTCCTTTTTATGGCTGAGTAGTATTACATCGTACCTATATACCACAGTTTCTTTATCTGTTCATTGATTAACAGGGATTTGGGTTGGTTCCACGTTTGTGCAATTGTGAATTGTGCTGCTATAAGCATGCGTGTGAAAGTATCTTTTTCGTGTAATGACTTATTTTCCTCTGGGTAGATACCCAGTAGTGGGATTGCTGAATCAAATGGTAGTTCTACTTTTAGTTCTTCAAGAAATCTCCACAGTGTTTTCCAGAGTGGTTGTACTAGTGTACATTCCTACCAGCAGTGAAGAAGTGTTCCCTGATCACTGCATCCACGCCAATATCTATTATTTTTTGATTTTTTGATTATGGCCATTCTTATAGGAGTAAAGTGGTATCGCATTGTGGTTTCGATTTGCATTTCACTGATCATTAGTGATGTTGAGCATTTTTCCACACCCTTGTTAGCCATTTGTATATCTTCTTTTGAGAATTGTCTATTCATGTCCTTAACCCACTTTTTGATGGGATTGTTCATTTTTTTTCTTGCTAATGTGTTTGAGTTCGTTGCAGATTCTGGATGTAACTCCTGTGTCAGATGTATAGATTGTGAAGATTGTTTCCCACTCTGAAATTTTAGGTTATGTATAGTTTACCACAATGAAAATCCAAAACAAAGGGTATAAATATTCAAAACGTTCTTCCAAAGGTACTTCAAAGTTCCTATGTCTGCCTGGCACAGGGTTACTGCCCAGTACATGCCCTTTCTCTTCCTTTTATCTTGCTGCTTCTCCTCCCACCTTCCCTCACCACTCCACATTCATCACATTCAGCTTTCAGGGTGCCATTAGGACTCCAGGCCACTCCACACCCTACTCACTCACTTCTTACTTCAGAGGAGGTTGCGCTTAACATTCCTGAAAGAGGTTGCAAAGTGATTAGAAGACTTCATTCCAGCAATTTCCTTCCTGTCTCTGGTGTCATCAACTTTCTGTCTCCACTGGGTCATTCTGATCAATAGACCCATGAGTATCTATAATTAAAAACAACCAACCGGCTGGGTGTGGTGGCTCATGCCTGTAATACCCGCACTTTGGGTCAACCAACAGGCCGAGGCGGGCGGATCACCCGAGGTTAGGAGTTCAAGACCATCCCGGCCAACATAGTGAAACCCAGTCTCTATTAAAAGTACAAAGATTAGCCAGGCATGGAGGCAGGTGCCTGTAATTCCAGCTACTTGGGAGGGTGAGGCAGGAGAATTGCTTGAACTTGGGCAGCAGATGTTGCAGTAAGCTGAGATTGTGCCAATGCATTCTAGCCTGGGTAACAGAGCGAGACTTTGTCTCAAAAAGAAAGAAAGAAAGAAAGAAAGAAACCAACCAAACAAAACCCAAAAAGCCCTGAGTCCACATTCCCCTGTAGCAACTGTCCCAATCCTTTGCCCTTGCTCTTCTGCACGGCAAGAGTTCTTGAGAATTATCTGTGCTCTTTCTACTCAACTCCATCCTCAACTCACTGCCCTGTGGATTCCATCTCCACCAGAGAACTGAAATTACCATCGTCAAGGTTACCACTGATCCCCATTTGCCCAAGTCACTGGTCAATCCTCATCGACTTGGTTTCACTATGGCATTCAGTGGCTGACACCTTCCTCTAGAAGCGTGGCCTTTTCTTGGCTCCATGGGCACCACTCTCTCCTGGCTTTACTCCTCTCTCATTGCCTCTTTTGCTGGTGCCTCCTCCTGCGTTCTAAAGGTTGAAGTCCCTTCGTCTCAGTACTTTCACCCTTAAGTCCCTGTCTCAGTACTTTCACCCTTGGTGATTTCACCCTGCCTCAAGGCTGTAAATGCTATTCAGATGCTGATGACTCCAAATTTTATCTGTAGCACTGATCTTTCTCTTGAATGCTAAACTCAGAAATCCACCAGTCTGCTGGACTCTCCAAGGCGGATAGCCAGGCCTCTCCAGATTAAAACATTGAAAGTAGAACTTTTAATCCCTCCCTAGGCTTTACCATCAATAATCATCCTCTTCTTCATCTTCCCCATCTTGATAAATGTTACCACCCTTCATGCAGGTGGCCAGATCCAAATTCTCCTCAGCAGATTCCGCTTAAAACTCTCTAGCGGCTTCCCATTGCAGTTAGGAAAACATCGCGGGGTGATCAGACACAGTGTGACGTGGCCTCCGCCCTGTGACGTCATTTGGCTTCTCCCGGTGTGCTACATCATGGGTCTTTCTTGTTCCCAGGACACATTTTGCTTGGTCCTGGGTTTGTGCTGGCTGTTTCCCTCCCTGGAAGGCCCTTTTTCCAGATCTTCACCTAGCACAATCTCCTTAATTTATAAAGAATTCTTATCAATCATGGCCGGGCGCGGTGGCTCAAGCCTGTAATCCCAGCACTTTGGGAGGCCGAGACGGGCGGATCACGAGGTCAGGAAATCGAGACCATCCTGGCTAACACGGTGAAACCCCGTCTCTACTAAAAATACAAAAAAAAAATAAGCCGGGCGAGGTGGCGGGCACCTGTAGTCCCAGCTGCTCGGGAGGCTGAGGCAGGAGAATTGCGCGAACCCGGGAGGCGGAGCTTGCAGTGAGCGGAGATCTGGCCACTGCACTCCAGCCTGGGCGACAGAGCGAGACTCCGTCTCAAAAAAAAGAATTCTTTTTTTTTTTTTTTTTGAGACGGAGTCTCGCTCTGTCGCCCAGCCCAGGCTGGAGTGCAGTGGCGCGATCTCGGCTCACTGCAAGCTCCGCCTCCCGGGTTCACGCCATTCTCCTGCCTCAGCCTCCCGAGTAGCTGGGACTACAGGCGCCCACAACCGCGCCCGGCTAATTTTTTGTAATTTTTAGTAGAGACGGGGTTTCACCGTGGTCTCGATCTCCTGACCTTGTGATCCGCCCGCCTCGGCCTCCCAAAGTGCTGGGATTACAGGCGTGAGCCACGGCGCCCGGCAAAAAAAAGAATTCTTATCAATCAATATAAATTACTAACTTCCCAGTGAAAAGGTGGCAAAGGATACAAAGAGACAAGTCACAGAAGAGGAAAACCAGTGTATTTCCTCTTCTGTGGCTTAAGTCACGTAAAATGATGCTTTTTATTTATGTTTTTTGAGACAAAGACTTGCTCTGTTGCCCAGGCTGGAGTGCAGTGGTGTGATCTTGGCTCACTGCAACCTCTGCCTCCTGGGTTCAAGTGATTCTCCTGCCTCAGCCTCCCGAGTAGCTGGGATTACAGGCACACGCCACCGCACCCAGCTAATTTTTGTATTTTTAGTAGAGATGAGGTTTCACCATGTTGGCCAGGCTGGTCTCGAACTCCTGACCACAAGTGATCCACTTGCCTTGGCCTCCCAAAGTGCTGGGATTACAGGCATGAGCCACTGCACCTGGCCTAACATGGTGCTTTACCTGATTTATAACACAAGACATACAAAGGCACAAAACTAAAATGAGGTCGCATGGGTTACCTATTAGATTGGCAAAGGTAAAAAAAAAAATCTGGTAATGACCGTGTTGGCAAGAGGTTGGGGAAGAGACACTATCACATGTTTTGTTGGTGGGAATATACATTAGTACATTTATGCAAACTAATTGATGGTATTCATCAAAATTTGCAATGTACATACCCCTTGCCCCAGAAATGTTATTTCTGCGAATTTTCCTGCAGATGTGCTGGCACATGTACAAGATTATGGACATACAAGTTTCTTCATTGCCTTTGTTTCTAATAAGTAAAAGATTTGAAATAGTCATCCATTAATATAGGACTAGTTTAATTAATAACTAATTAATAATACAATGGAATACAAGGCAGTCTTTACAAAAACTAAGCTGTTCTACATGCTTTGCTATTAAACCATCTCCAGGATATATAATTAAATAAAGGAAGCAAAATGCAGGCTGAAGGTATAAAGCATGATAAACCTTCATTCCGGAAGTTGGATGGAAAAATTTATGAATTTTGTTTGTTTGTTTGTTTTTTTGAGATGGAGTCTTGCTCTGTTGCCAGGCTGGAATGCAGTGGTACAATCTTGGCTCATTGCAACCTCTGCCTCCTGGGTTCAAGCGATTCTCCTACCTCAGCCTCCCAAGTAGCTGGGATTACAGGCACCCACCACCACGCCCAGCTAATTTTTGTATTTTCAGTAGACACGGGGTTTCACCATGTTGACCAGTCTGGTCTAGAACTCCTGACCTCAGGTGATCTGCCCACCTCAGCTTCCCAAAGTGCTGGGATTATAGGCGTGAGCCACCGTGCCCAACCCTCTGGCTACATAATTTTTAAAATAGCCACCCAACATCTTTTGGACAGCTTTTCTCTCTTTGGGGAATTTCATGCCCTGTGAATCTTGACTTCCCTCGGAGGAAGCAGGAAGCTCACTTTCCCTTGGGATTAGGGCTTAGTCTTTGACACAGGCTCTGCCAGTGAGAGCCCAACCGAGACATCGTTTAGAAGGAGAGTAACGCAAGGAAGCAGCTCCTGTGAGGGTGGTGGTGTGGGTGCCTGGCTTTGGGGCAGCAGCGGTGCAGATTCTGGCACCACACACTGGCAGAGCCCGGGCCTGGCATGGCATTTCATCTGAGCATTCTGAATGAAAAACATGTGGCCTGCCACATTTGTGCACAGTTGGTCTGGAGTGGCGCTAGCTGCAAAGCCCCACACCTGATTCTTGGACTCCCATGGAAATTTTGGTAGTATATTTAAAAATATACAGGCAGTGGCTCACGCCTGTAATCCCAGCACTTTGGGAGGCCAAGGTGTGTGAATCATCTGGGGTCAGAAGATCGAGACCAGCCTGACCAACATGGTGAAACCCATGTCTACTAAAAATTCAAAAAAAAAAAAAAAAATTAGCCGGGCGTGGTGGTGGGCACCTGTAGTCCCAGCTATTCAGGAGTCTGAGGCAGGAGAATCTCTTGAACTCAGGAGGTGGAGATTGCAGTGAGCCAAGACCACGCCACTGTACTCCAGCCTAGGCAACAAAGTGAGACTCCACTGCCCCCCTCAAAAAAAAAAAATCACTTAATAAATTTCTTTTCTGTTTTAAATAACTTAGAATGGATTTTGTAGTGATTTTTTCTGGAGGGCGGACGTAGGTTAAAAAGATGTTAAGGAGCCTGGGCAACAAAGAAAAACTTCATCTCTACAAAAAATAAAAATTTGCTGGGCTTGATGGTTTGTAGTAGTAGTCTCAGCTACTTGGGAGACTGAGGTGGGAGGATCGCTTGAGCCCAGGAGTTGGAGGCTGTAGTGAGCTGTATCACACCACTGCACTCTAGCCTGGGAGACAGAGCGATACTCCATCTTAAAAAAAAAAAAAAAAAGAAGAAGAAGAAGTCAAGGGTAAATATGGATGTTGGAAGCCAGTTTTCTCACTGTTGGAGTGGGAGGTTACAGGTAAGCAAGGGAGAGTGTTAGAATGATCCAGATGGCACTGGATTAGCATTGGAGACATCAGTATGACTCATGCTTAGCTTAATACTGATACAGATGGTACATATAGAACTATTTTTAGATATATGGATATACATAGGCAAATATAGTATATGGACATATATTTCCTTGCTCTCTCAGCTGAAAGGCTTAGAGGCAATAACACCCCAATAGCAACAAGCACCCCAATAACTGAGCAATAGCAACAGGCCTAGATCTTAGTTTCTTTCTTTCTTTTCTTTTTTTTTTTTTTTTTTTAAGACAGAGTCTCTCTCTGTTGCCCAGGTTGGAGAGTAATGGCGCGATCTCGGCTCACTGCAACCTCTGCCTCCCATGTTCAAGCAATTCTCTCACCTCGGGCTTCCAAGTACAGGCACCTGCCACCACGTCTGTCTAATTTTTTGTGTTTTTACTAGAGACGAGGTTTTGCTATGTTGGCCAGGCTGGTCTCGAACTCCTGACCTCAGGTGATCCGTCTCCCTCGGCCTCCCAAAGTGCTGGGATTATAAAAATGAATCGACCGGGCACAGTGACTCAGTTTCTAACACCGTTTTCCAATAAAAGAAACCAAGGACTCTTAGAGAAATGGCTGATTCAAGGAGTAGGGCAGGAAAGGTGAACCTGGAGGCATCACAACTACATGAAATGTGCAGATCTTTCTTGGCTACTAACGAAACTTAACTAATAGACAATTTTATGAAAGACAGGAAATCTGATATGGACTGTGATATAGACAATATCAAGGAATTACTGTTAATTTTTTAGGAGTGACAATGACATTGACATTCTGTAAGAAAATGTCCATATTTTTAGACATGCATCCCGAAGGATGAGGGGCTAAAATGACATGATATCTGGAATTTGCTGTAAAGAAAGAGGAAAATTGGGATAGATGAAGAAGTGTGGCAAATCTTGGTAACTGCTGAATCTCAGGTCCTTGTAGAATGTTCTCTGCTTCTGAGTATGCTTGAAAATTTTCACTAACGGTTTTTTTCTTTTTTTTTTTTCTTTGAGACGGAGTCTAGCTCTGTCACCCAGGCTGGAGTGCAATGACTTCATCTCGGCTCACTGCAACCTCCATCTCCTGGGTTCAAGTGATTCTCCTGTCTCAGCCCCCTGAGTAGCTGAGATTACAGGCGACCACCCCCATGCTCAGCCAATTTTTTTGTATTTTTAGTAGAGATGGGGTTTCACCATATTGGCCAGGCTGGTCCTGACCTCAGGTGATCCGCCCGCCTCAGCCTCCCAAAGTGCTGGGATTACAGGCGTGGGCCACTGTGCCCAGCCTCATAATGCATTTTTTAAAAAAGCTAGAAAAAGATTTGGGTTGAGAATAGAGTTAGCAATGTTTATTCCACCTGTAATCCCAGGCTGCGTAGGAGCTTCAGTGTGATGGGCACTGCTGTGGCTGAGAGGGATGTGTGGGTGGGTGGGCTGCCCCTGATCCAGGGCTAAGCCAGGAGGGCCTCTGATCCCAGATATGGAGTTGAGAAAGGGGAGTTGACTGCTGGAGGATCCATTTTTTTCTCTGTCTCAGTGGCTGGCTGGGAAACCCAGGGCGCCTTTTCTTGACGTTGCCCTGTGCTCTCTAGCCCATGGAAGGCACACTGAACAACAGAAGAAACAGAAGCTCCCACCCCACTTGTGTGTTTGTGGCTACCTAGCAGTTCTTGCTACTCTACTGTAGGGTGTGAGAAACAGTGATTACGGTAGAGTTTGTGATGTTTGTTTTTCCCAAGATCAAAACCCCATCTCCCCTCTGTTAACATAAACCATCAAAAGTCGATCTGTATTTAATTTTCCTTGGGTGGTCCTGGGTTGACATCTTGCCCTTTTGTCTTACCATAGGAACTTGGGAACCCAATCCTTTGTTCCATCTGCTCCGAAGACAGCCCACCACCCGCTGCTGGCCTGGTGGTTCCAGCATGGATTCTGTGTTTTGAAACCTCGTCTAAAGTTACAGGGAACAAGAGATCCTTACATTTCATGTGAGCATTCTGAGCAAAAAGCCTGTGTCCTGGCCACATTATGCACATTGGTCTGTATTCATGAGAAAGGCCGCGGAGCAGGAGCGAGGCCAAAAATATGACCCCTCTCCGCCCCCATGTCTTAAAGGCTCCCCGACATTGAACAGACTGTCCTGTTGCTTGAAAAGGAGTAAATGAAGCCCACTTTAGAGTGAAGGAACAGGCCTCTGATGTCCTGAGATCTGGCTAGGGCTTGCTCTGTCGCCTGCCTGGCCCATGGTGGCGTCTTCCCTTCTTCCCAAAGTGGAGTTCAGGGGAACGGAGTGTCAAGACAAAAACTGCCGTAACAGCTCCTGGAACCTGAGCTCACTGCATTTTGAAAGTGCCTCTGCAAGCTGGAATTCTTCAGGGAGGCCACTCATTCAATCTGAGCACAGATGCATGACCAATCTGACCCTACTGAAGCACGTGTTTCTCTGGCACCTGCAAGGCAGGGCTAGCCCAGAAATGCAGAAATGTACACAGGCCCATGTGCTCGCTTGCTCACATTACCAATCACAACCCACAGAGGACACCTAGAGCCAGTGGGAGGAGCACAGGAAGGCCAAGCGTCCCTCCTACCTGGGCATCGCTCAGCCTGGGGCTATCCACTCACTTCACTGCACACAAAGAATGCACCCGCTTGGTGACTACAGGACAACAGTGTTGGAAACTGAGCAATGACGTGAAACTTCATATCATTATCCTTCTTTTCATTTCCCTGCAGTCTGGAGTCTGGTCCTATTGAAAAATCCTAAAAAGACTGGATCCAAATCATAAAACACAGCTTGTATGCAGAATTACTATGATGTGGGCATCTTGAATTCATTACGCGTGTGGTTTTATAGGGCATATTTAAAATGTATGCACTAAAGTGAATATAAACTTTACGGTTCATTTTGCCCAAGAGAAAGGGACGGATGAGAGGAAATGAAAGCTGTTCTCTGGCACACTCACCATGGAGCTTCACTCGCTCAAGGCAGCTGATACCGCTGGGTCCTGGAGGTCTGCACAGCGCCGCCTCCGGGGACTACCTCCCTTTGGGTGGTGCTCATTTCTCCGAGGCTGACAATTGTGTTCTCAGTTTCCCACACATCACTTGAAAATCTGCTCATATGACCACCTCAGAGCTTGGAGCGAAATTGCTCACATTTTTCAGGTGTATGGATGCAATTATACAGCTAACAATCCGGGGCTGTTGCTTACCTGTGCATGGGCATTTATCAATTATGCCTAAACCTTCCAGGAGATGGATCCAGAGATAAATGACTTCAGGTGTGACCATGAAAGTCAACGCTGGGAAAGCAGACTTGAAAAGTTTCACCTAAGGGATCTTGATTTTCAGGTGAGGCAGAACCCCCTAATGTAGCGAAGCTCTGATGAAATGCAAGGCAACCCCAGGTGTCGTGGCAGTCTAGCCCTTGTTAAGGTTCTTAAAGTCACTTGTGGTCGGTCACTAAGTTGTCTGGATGAAATAAGTAGTACATGCTAACTTTATGGATAAGATAAATCATAATATTTAAAATATTCAGGACAGTAATTGACACATAGTAAGTGTCGTATGCAATTTGTTTCAAAATCTGGTTTCCAAAGCAATGTCATCTCTCTTCTCTTCTCTCTCTCTCTCGCTCTCTCTGTCTCATCTATGGAGAGACATTGGTTTTGAATTGAGGCCCTACCACATTGAAGCTGTGCAATTTAAGGCAAGTTAAATAATCTTTCTTTGCTTCAGTTTCTTCATCCGTGCAATAGAAATAAAAATTGTATATTGCAATAATATTTTGAGGATTTCATAAGTGACTATTAAAACTCTTAAAACAAAGTCGGTATAAAATAAGAGCTGCAGGCTGAATGTGGTGGCTCGTGCCTGTAATCCCAGCACTTTGAGAGGCCGAGGTGGGAGGATTATTTGAGCCCAGGACTTCGAGACCAGCCTGGGCAACCTAGTGAGAGGCTGTTTCTATTAAAAAAAAAGAAAGAAAGAAAGAAAAAAGAAAAACTCTGTAAGTGCTAGGCATTATAATTATTATATCTGGATCGATATTAATAATAGTATTTCTGAATGGTAGAATCATAGATGAATGTCTACTTCATATTATGTTGAGTAAGTTGAAGCTTCTTCTGGCTGGGGTACATTTTCTTGGTCTTCCTATTCTTTGTGTGCTTAACCCTGTGTCTGGCCTATAGTAGCTGCTCAATAAATGTTGAATTCAGCCGCTAAGATTGCATTGCATGGGCCAGGTGGCTCATGCACCTGGGGGCTCATGCCTGTAATCCCAGCACTTTGAGAGGCTAAGGTGGGTGGATCACTTGAGCTCAGGAATTTGAGACCAGCCTAACCAACGTGGTGAAATCCCATCTCCACAAAAAATACAAAAATTACCCAGGCATGGTGGTGTGCACCTGTAATCCCAGCTACTCAGGAGACTGAGGCAGGAGAATTGTTTGTACCTGAGTGGTGGAGCTTGCAGTGAGCCAACATTGCACCACTGCACTCCAGCCTGGGTGACAGAGTGACACTCCGTCTCAAAAAAAAAAAAAAAAAAAAAAAAGGCTGCATTGTGTAATCGGTACCTCTCCCAGATATCGTATTATCCATGGTCATTGTCTCATATTTTCATAGCTTTCTAGGAAGTTTCTGGAACAAAATTGGTATGAGATGAAATAAAGCCTAGTAAGTACCAATTCACATGAACATATTCCTCACAAAATTGTGTCTCTTTTTCAAGACTCTGGAGGGCTTAGATAACAGGTTCTGGGCTTGTGCTCTCAAGGGAGGCCCCTCTGTAAGCCTGTGCTATGTGATTTGCCAGAAAAACAACAAACTACCAGTTAATCATCTGCATATGTGGCCCATGTACTGCTGGCCCCCGGGAATGGTAAGTAAATGGGATTTTTATGGAAGTCAGACCTCTGAACAGGCAGTGAAATTGGCAGTCAAGGAAAACATAAATAGCAAAAAAAACACGATTACAAGAAAGCATCTATGGTATGATTTCATATGTATGTAAAACTACATATATAAATCTTATATGCATATATGTAGGAAATGTCTTAAACAAAATATAAATGGTAGTTATCTTTGGTAGTGGGATTTAGTGCAGTTTTTTCTCTTTGTTTACACTTTTTCTATACAGAAAAAATACACACAATTATGTATGAGGAAGAAAAAAATAACCACGCATCAAGGGAACTGATTGGTTCAATAAACTTCAAAAATTAACTGTTAGGGGCTGAGCCCAGTGGCTGACGCCTGTAATCCCAGCACTTTGGGAGGCTAAGGCGAGAAGATCGCTTGAGCTGAGGAGTTCAAGACCAGCCTGGGCAACAAAGTGCTACTCCCTACCTCTACAAAAAATTTCAAAATTAGTTAGGCGTGGTGGCACACATCTGCAGTCCCAGCTACTTGGGAGACTGAGGCAGAAGGATCACTTGAGCCCAGGAGGCGAGGCTGCAGTGGGCTGCGTTTGTGCCACTGCCCTCCAGCCTGGGTCATAGAGCCAGATCCCGTCTCTAAAACATATGTCTATATAAAATAAGCAAACATTAACTATAAGGATTTGAAATCTGATGTTTAGTAGGTTTTCTTTTTTTTTTTTTTTTTTTTTGAGACAGAGTCTCGCTCTGTCGCCCGGGCTGGAGTGCAGTGGCTGGATCTCAGCTCACTGCAAGCTCCGCCTCCCGGGTTCACGCCATTCTCCTGCCTCAGCCTCCCGAGTAGCTGGGACTACAGGCGCCCACCACCACGCCCGGCTAATTTTTTGTATTTTTTAGTAGAGACGGGGTTTCACCGTGTTAACCAGGATGGTCTCGATCTCCTGACCTCGTGATCCGCCCGTCTCGGCCTCCCAAAGTGCTGGGATTACAGGCTTGAGCCACCGCGCCCGGCCATTAGTAGGTTTTCTAGACTTAGCAAATAACAATACAGGACACCCAGTTAAAGTTTGATGAACAATTATAAGTACTCCCCGTATAATATTTTGGGCATTGCCTCTTTTTATTTTTTTTTTCAAAAAATGAAAAGAAATGTAAAGTAGGAGTATAGCTTCTACACTTCTACCATTATTGTTATTTCTTTTCATTCTTTTCTCTGTAAGTAGGTTTTACGTGGTCCAGAGTCATACCGTGTGTGTGCAGTTTTCATTCACTTAACAAATCATATGGTTCCCTACTGGGGACAAGGTGCTGTGCTAAGCACTGGGGATACAGTAGGGGTAACACAGGTTTGCTGTTGCCTCTACTCAACATAAAATAATTTTGCACAATTTTTGCATTAAAAACTTTAAATGGATGCATAATCTGCTATCAAGTTAGTATATTCCATTTTACTTAACCAATCTTCCATTGTGGCTTAATTTATTCATTTGTTTGCATATTTGCTTTTTGGTATTATAAATAATACTGAGCTGAATGGCTTTGTACATCAAACTTTTCTCACTTTTTTGAATTATTTTAAGGATAGACACTTAAAAATACTATTTTAGGCGGGGCACAGTGGCTCACGCCTGTAATCCTGGCACTTTGGGATGGGGAGGCAGCTGGATTACCCGAGGTCAGGAGTTCAAGACCAGCCTGGCCAACATGGTGAAACCCTGTCTCTACTAAAAATACAAAAATCAGCCTGGTCTGGTGGCACATGCATGTAATCCCAGCTACTCAGGAGGCTAAGGCAGGAGAATTGCATCATGAACCCAGGAGGTGGAGCTTGCACTGAGCCAAGATTGCACCACTGCATTCCAGCCTGGGCAACAGAATGAGACTGTCTCAAAAAAGAAAACAAAAAACTTTTATTTTTAGGCTAGTTGGAATTTCATAATAATTTCTTTAGAAAAGGTTAATTGGCTAGAATGACAAAAAAATCAAAGCCTATCTATTTCCTTTCCTTTTTTTTTTTTTTTTTTTTGAGACAAGTTCTCGTTCTGTTGCCCAGGCTGGAGTGCAGGTGCCATCTCGACTCACTGCAGCCTCAACCCCCCAGGCTCAAGTGATCCTCCTGCCTCAGCCTCCCAAGTAGCTGGGACTACAGGTGTGTGCCACCATCCCTGGATAACGTTTTTGTATTTTTGGTAGAGACAGGGTTTCACTGTGTTGCCAGACTATTCTCAAACTACTGGGCTGAAGCAATCCACCCATCTCATCCTCCCAGAGTGTTGGGATTACAGACGTGAGTCACTGTGCCTGGCCAAAGTCTGTATTTCTTTGCCTGCAAATACGTTTAATCATCTTTCCATATATGTGTTTGCAAATTTTATTTGGTGGGTTGTCTACTCATTTTGTGGGGAAGGTCTTGGTGATGTTTCTTACTTTATGAAATCATACAAAAAGGTTATTAAGTTTGTATACTGTTTATTTTTGCACTTTTCAGCCTATTGGTGCCTTATTTTTGGTTATTGATTTTATTTTTATTTTTTACTTAGAGCAATTTAACATTGTATCTATTAAAATCTGTTAATCTTTTGATTTCAAGTGTTTCTTAGTATAGAATGTCATTTTTCTACCTGGATGTTTACTACCTATTTAATTTATTTTATTCTTTTTTATATTTTAAAATATATTAAAACCTTAAATCTTCTGGAACTTATTTTGGTATAGGTTTGTACTGAATAGCAATAGGATTTTTATTCCAGATGACGTATATATTATTCCCAAAGAAAACTCCATTTTTCTTTATCTTTCCCTTGGATTTTGTAATGGCTTTTTCTCATGTATTTAATTTTATTGTATAATAAGGCTTATCTTTGGATAAGCCTTGTATACCCATTATCACACTGTTCTTTATTATGTATTAGAAAGTATTATAGTATTATGTGATAAATATATAGAATGTAAATTACTACAGTTTTACAATATACTGTTAAATGTTAGAGTAATTCTCCTAATTCTAGAGTCTTCTTTCTGAATAAAAGATTAAGTTCTACAAACCTTCCATGAGGATTTGAGTTGGAATAGCAGTAAAGGTATACATTAATTAGGTAACAATGGACACTTCTCCACCCAGGGACATGAATGTCTCTATTTATTCAATTCTCCTCCTATCTGTATTTGTTAACCAAACCTTATCTTGACTTCAGCTTACATTTCTCTTATGAAGGTTACACATGGGTCTCTCATATCATCATGGCTGGGTCCCACTAGATCCACCCCAATCTACTTAGATCAGCTTCACTTTTGTCTGCTTTGTACATTGTCTCTAAATCATCTTTTAGAGTTCTGCAATTTAATGTGATATGAAAAATCACTGGACTAACCAATGTGTTAAAATCCCTTACACTCCGAAAAGCTTGATTCTATTATCTCCAAAATGCATGGTGCTTTCTTGTCTCTGCCTTTGCTAATACTGTTCTTCCTCCTACCTGAAATGGATACCCACTCCAAATCTACATATCCCAGCTATTTGGGAGGCTGAGGCAGGAGGATTGCCTGATCCTGCAGAGGTAGAGGCTGCAGTGAGCCCTGATTGTGTTGCTGCACTCCAGCCTGGGCAACATAGTGAGACTGTCGAAAGAAAGAAAAGGAAGGAAAGAAGGAAGGAAGGAAGGAGGGAAGGAAGGAAGAAAGGAAAGGGAAAAGGAAACAACAGGAACAGCCAGGGCAACACAGCAAGACTCTATGAAAATTTAATTTAATTTAAAATAATAATAAATAAAAATAAACACCTTCACCAATGTCTCTCCTAAATCTTTTGGAGATCTCATGTATTACTGATGGACACACTCGTGGTTAGCATGAACAACTTAAGATTTATGGAAACATCCAGATTTATCCTGTGAAAATACCGTTAACTTCTTACATTCCAGTGAGTGAAAACGCATGGATTTGAAGATTTGTCCACAGAGCGATGAATGGCTGTACTCTCAGTTTCTATCCGTGTGAAAATCTACTCGTCCTCACAGTCACAAGTTCTTTACATACTAGAAAATGTGTGAGAGATGGAGGTAAGGGGTGGCAGCTGTGGAGGCCAAAATAGGTTTTGTTTTGTTTTTTTTTTGGTTTGTTTACCAACTGGATTTTGCTCTGGTTAAGACAACAATGTACAAACCAAGAGAGATTTGTGTTTTCGAGTGTAGCAAGACATTCTAAATAAATGTTCCTTGAAGAGGGGGCCTTTACATCCTAGAACTTTGGCAAAAATCCAAAAAAATAAAGGAGTGGACAGAAGCAGCATGGAACTGGGCTGTGGGATGCAGTCAGCAGTTGAGCTCACATCAAACAGCTTTTGAGTGTATTTCTTGAGCTCTTCTTTGTATTAATGTAATATATCCAGAAAAGCAACCTTTTGTGAGGGTCTGCTGTATGTCAGGGACTGTCTGAAGTGCCCCCCCTAACCAAGACTCAGTGTGTAACCTCAATTTGACAACTGTTGGAATCAAAGTCTATAATCCCACAGTCTGTAATCTCCTCCCTCATCCGTCTTGCCCCATTCATCTGGGCATCCATCTGAACTTCACAAGGAAAAGAACTTGGTACCTTTGGCTCCTTCTCAACCACATAAGAGCACCAAAGCAGAACAATGTAGGGATAGAAAGTACCTTAGAAACTATTCGTTTGCGAGGGCTACCAAATACTGTATGCCAAACTGGGTGGCTTAAAATAACACAAACATATTGTATCAGAGCTCTGGAGGCCAGAAGACTGAAGTCAAGGTTTTGCCCATGTTCCCTCTGAAACCTGTAGGGAAAAACCTTTCCTTGCCTCTTCTAGTTTCTGGTGTTTTCTAGCAATCCTTGATGTTTTTTGGCTTGTAGCTGTATCACTCCACTCTGCACCTGTCACCATGTGGCCGTCTTCTCTCTTGTTTCCCTGTCTCTGTGTCTCTTCTCCTCTTCTTTTTTTTTTTTTTTTTTTGAGGTGGAGTCTCACTCTGTCACCCAGGCTGGAGTGCAGTGGTGTGATCACGGCTCACTGCAACCTCCGCCTCCAGGGTTCAAGCGATTCTCCTGCCTCAGACTCCCGAGTAGCTGGGATTACAAGTGTGCGCCACCATGCTCAGCTAATTTTTGTGTTTTTAGAAGAGACAGGGTTTTGCTATGTTGGCCAGGGTGGTCTTGAACTCCTGAGCTCAAGTGATCTACCCACCTCGGGCTCCCAAAGTGCTGGGATTACAGGCGTGAGCCACTGTGCCAGGGCCAGAACTTTAATATATCTCTTGTGGGGAGGGGACACAATCCAACCTGTAATAGAGACTAATAGTTTCTAAGATACTTTCTATCCCTTGTTCTGCTCATTCGTTTTGGTTTTAAGGAAAGTTAGGATCTCAGAGGTTGAGTTGGAGAGTCGATCTGTATGAAATGGTACATTATTACTCTTGGCAGTCTTGATTTCAGGAGACTAGAAACCCATCTTTCTCTAGAGTAGGCTAAAAGGAGTTCTTGGATCACAGAACATAAAGAAGAATGAACCAATCCGACTATGAGAGGTCCTCCTTCCAGCTTGACTGTCGAAGCTACTAGAACAAGGGTCAGGATGCTTCCCATCCTCTTCTTTGGGCTTCATCCTCTGTTGAAAGGATTTCTTTCAATGGTACGTAACATCGTCAGTTCCCAAGTTTTATCCTGGGAGTTCCTAGTTCTAGAAAAGGATTGCCTTCAAGGCTGGATCCCAAAGGCAGACGCCCTGGGGGAGAGAGCTGGCGGCCCCTGGGGATACGTGAGCTTGATCTTGGACCAGTGAACTTCCACCAGAGGAATGGAGCACCATAAAAACAGGCCAGTTTCTGACCAGGCGCAGTGGCTCACGCTTGTAATCCCAAGACTTTGGGAGGCTGAGGTGGGAGGATCACTTGAGGTCAGGAGTTTGAGACCAGCCTGGACAACATGTTGTGGAACCCTGTCTCTACTAAAAATACAAAAATTAGCCAGGCATGGTGATGCACACCTGTAATCCCAGCTACTCGGGAGGCTGAAGCAGGAGAATCACTTGAATCCAGGAGGCAGAGGCTGCGGTGAGCCGAGATGGCGCCACTGCACTCCAGCCTGGGCGACAGAGTGAGGCTGTGTCCTGAATATAAACAAATTTAAAAAAAGGGCAGTTTTTGCAGGAGCCTCACAGGGGAAGACAAGGGGAACAGGAGGCTGAGGAGACAATATAGATATGTCCACTATAAAAAGATAATTCAAGAGCGAAAATCCAATTTTTATGTAAATTATCCAGATGGGCTCCAATGCTTATTCATACTCACCAAAGAAATTGCTCTGTCCTGTATTTTATGTCATTTAGCAGATCAGGTTTATGTCTGTGCCCCAGAGAAAGGACCTATGACATTTACTACATTTGAATTCAAATAGTAATTTTAGATTAATTTGAAAATTGATTAGGTCAGATGTTTCTGCAGACATGTTTTTGCCCTTTTATGGTATGGGGGGTCAAATATCCGTTTATGAGTCCAGGATTTCTTTGTAAAAACAGACTTTCAAGTCAATTATTAACATCCACTGGAGTTAAAACATGACCATTTTTAAAGTGCATATTTTCTCAAAAATATCCTTCTTGCATATTTTACCGAAAATATCCTTCTTTTAATTTATTTTAAAACATTTGTTTAACTATGAGAAACAGTTAACTATGCAAACCCTAGGACTGTCGTAAGTGAATTAAATGTACCTATTTCTGGATTATCACTATCGATTGTCAGGCTTAATCAGTTAGAAAGTAAAAGTAATTTTTACCTCTTTCTGCTAAACTAGAGAACAGAGTGAGTATGGGAAGATGACCTTTTTCCTAGCAAAATGGCAAATTCTCAAGGTCGTAAGTGACAGATTGCTCTCCTGAGTCCCCAGCTTGGCTCCCAGCTGCCAAAAGGTCATCTTCATCTGGATATGTGCAGACACCACACGCTCAGCTCATGCAGAACAACTTCACCCCGAGCCTCCTCCAGCACTCGCTCCATCAATGCCATCATCATCATCCACGCTGGGCAAACCTAGGACCCAGACTCCTCTTTCTTTTCCCCCCTTTCCCTGCCTTCCATGTGTCCTCCAAGTATGACTCAGGACACTACCTACGTCAGTGGTTCCCAAACTTGGCTGAGTATCCGAATCCCCTAAAGGAGGACTTCTTTATTTTTTTTTTGGAGATGGCTGGAGTGCAGTGCTGTGACCTTGGCTCACTGCAATCTCCGCCTTCTGGGTTCAAGCCATTCTCCTGCCTCAGCCTCCCGAGCAGCTGGGATTACAGGCACCTGCCACCACGCCTGGCTAATTTTTGTATTTTTTGTAGAGATGGGGTTTCACCACGTTGGCCGAGCTGGTCTCGAACTCCTGACCTCAGGTGATCCACACGCTCAGCCTCCCAAAATGCTGGGATTACAGGTGTGAGCCGCTGAACTCAGCCCTGCTAAAGGACTTCTAAATGAATTCAGATTTGGAGTCCCCTTCCTAGAGACTGAGTCAGTACATCTGAAAGTGGCCTGAGCGTCTGCATTTTAAAGTCCTCCCCAGCCTCCTAAGGTGATTTAATAATGACCAGGATTTAGGACCAGCTGTCCTAAGCATCTCCATCCCCACTACTGCTGCCCTAGTTCAGCCCCCAGCACCTGCAGCCCCGCTTCTGTACTCAAGCTCTGCATTCTCTCAGCCATCCTCTACCGCATTCAACAATACCACAGCACACACTTTGTTAACCAGTGGAAGTATAAAGATGAATAAACCATACTCCTCCCCTCAAGACAACTCTTTCATGAGGGAGATAACCGAGGAAATAGGAATTCTTTTTTTTTTTTTTTTTTTTTTTTTTTTTTTTTTTTTTTGAGACGGAGTCTCGCTGTGTCGCCCAGGCTGAAGTGCAGTGGCCGGATCTCAGCTCACTGCAAGCTCTGCCTCCCGGGTTTTTATGCCATTCTCCTGCCTCAGCCTCCCGAGTAGCCGGGACTACAGGCGCCCGCCACCTCGCCCGGCTGGTTTTTTGTATTTTTTAGTAGAGACGGGGTTTCACCGTGTTAGCCAGGATGGTCTCGAACTCCTGACCTCGTGATCCGCCCGTCTCGGCCTCCCAAAGTGCTGGGATTACAGGCTTGAGCCACCGCGCCCGGCCGGAAATAGGAATTCATGAGACCACTGCTCTAACTAGAAGAATAAGAAGTACCAGAAGGTCACAAAAGAGGAACTGATTAACTCAACCGGAGAAAGTCTCCTAAAGCTTCACAGAGGAAGGAATGCTGAAGTGGGGATGAAGAGTTGATCAGAAAAAAAGTAAGGATGGGAGGGAGGGAGAGGACATTTCAGATAGTGCTAAGCATGGGGATAATAGGACTACATTGGCTTTTTTTGTTTGTTGACTTGTGGAAGCGCAGTTTCTGTTCTTATAGGCAAATGTTGGGTTCCTTCTTTCTTTCTTTCTTTTTTTTATTTTTGTGGATACATAATAGTTGTATATTTTTATGGGGTACATTAGATTTTTTTTTGAGACAGGGTCTTGCTCCATCACCCAGGCTGGAGTGCAGTGGTGCAATCTCAGCTCACTGCAGTCTCCGCCTCCTGGGTTCAAGTGATTCTCCTGCCTCAACCTCCCAAGTACGTGGGACTACCGGGTGGGTGCAACCATGCCCAGCTAATTTTTGTATTTTTAATAGAGAAGGGGTTTCACCATGTTGGCCAGGCTGGCCTCAAACTCCTGACCTCAAGTGCTCCACCCGCCTTGGCCTCCCGAAGTGCTGGGATTGCAGGAATGAGCCACCGCGTGGGGCCCATTCTATGCTTTACAACTCCCAGCTGTGGAAGTCAGCAAGGCAAGCCACTTAACCTTTCTGAATCTGTTTTATCATCTTATAAACCAGGTTTAATAATAATTACCAAGTAGGCTTGAGGATTTAAAGAGAAAAATGCTTATTAAAACATTCCCAGTCTAATGTTCTCTTTCTTGACATGGGTGGCTACACAGGCATCTGCTTTGTGAGAATTCATTGAATTGTATGTTTTTTTGGTGCACTTTTCTGTATGTGTGTTGATGTCAATTAAAAAGTTAGAAACAATTGTCTAGCTTACTGGCGTCTTAATAAATGTTCTAAATATTGGTTCTCTTTCCTCCTTGTCTTTTCCTGTTGGAAGCAGATGACCAGAGCTGGGTTGGATGGCTAATGCAGGAATGACATGCCAACATTTGCAAGAGGTGGAATGTGCTGTTACACTGACGTACAAAGAGCAGTAAGATGAAATTTAATAGGAACCAACATGCAGGAGGTTCAAAAAGAAACAGCACAAGTAATGAGTGGAAGATGTGATTTAAGAGGAATTATGAAAAAGCTCAGAGATTTTTAACTGACGCAAACGTAATCTGAGTCAACAGCCCAGCTTTGCCACTAAACTCTATGACCCTCTGCAAAACAAGCAAGCAGATAAACCCAAACTGTAACCAAACCAAAACAGAAATCTCAATACAAGGTTAGGTTTCTGTAGCAGTGTAATGCTCAAATCCTAGAAATAAATACACCCATTGATTCCTTCATCCATCGGATCGTATCTACATTGTAGGCTTTCAGTCTAGGTTAAGCCTAGACCATTGACCATGTCCAAAGTTCAGTGACTAGGATCATGAGAGGTCTTAAAACCATGGCTGGGCACAGTGGCTCATGCCTGTAATCCCAGCACTTTGGGAGGCCAAGGCAGGCAGATCACTTGAGGCTAGGAGTTCAAGATCAGCCTGGCCAGCATAGCAAAACCCTGCCTCTACTAGAAATACAGAAATTAGCTGGGTGTGTTGGCGCCCACCTGTAATCCCAGCTACCCCAGTGGCTGAGGCACGAGAATCACTTGAGCCTGGGAGGCGGAGGTTGCAGTGAGCTGAGATTGTGCCACTGTACTCCAGCCTGGGCAACAGAGCGAGACTCTGTCTCAAACAAAACAATAAAACAAAACAAAACACCTCATATCATATAAAGATCTGGAGAATTTTTAGCTTTAAGAAAATATTTGGGCCGGGTGTGGTGGCTCACGCCTGTAATCCCAGCTCTTTAGGAGGCTGAGGCAGGCGGATCATGAGGTCAGGAGATCGAGACCATCCTGGCTAACACGGTGAAACTCCGTTTCTACTAAAAATACAAAAAATTAGCTGGGCGTGGTGGCGGGCGCCTGTAGTCCCAGCTACTCAGGAGGCTGAGGCAGGAGAACAGCCTGAACCCAGGAGGGGGAACTTGCAGTGAGCCGAGATTGCACCACTGCACTCCAGCCTGGGTGACAGAGTGAGACTCCATCTCAAAAAAATAAAAAATTAAAAAATTAAAAAAATAAAATAAAATAAAAAGAAAATATTTGGAGGCTGACTGGGAAGGCTTCAAGCATTTGAAAAGATTTTGTCAAGAGTGATTGGATTTATTCTATGTAGTTCAATGAGGGAAAATTCAGTTCAATAAGGTGAAAGTCTGGAAAAGAGTATTTTGGGCCCTTTTAAGGAATGAGGTAGCATTCTCTTTCCCTCTCCCAACATGGCGCCTCAGCAAAAAAGAACAAGAATGGGAAGACTATCTTCCGAACAGACTTTCTGGCTGAGGATGGGAGTACTGGTGGAGGAAGCACCTATGTTTCCAAACCAGTCAGCCAGGCTGATGAAACGGATGATCTGGAAGGAGAATTTCAACAACTCGGCACAGTAATGACGATGATGGGTATAGGGCGCCTCCAACTGACTGTTCCATCCTTCCCACTGCTCCACGGGCTGCTCGGGAACCCAATATCGACCGGAGCCGTCTTCCTAAATCGCCACCCAACACTGCTTTCCTGGGGAACCTCCCCTATGATGTTATAGAAGAGTCAGTTAGGGAATTCTTTAGAGGATTAAACATCAGTGCAGTGCATTTACCACGTGAACCCAGCAATCCAGAGAGGTTGAAAGGTTTGGGTTATGCTGCATTTGAGGACCTGGATTCCCTGCTCAGTGCCCTGAGTCTCAGTGAAGGGTATCTAGGTAACAGGAGAATTCGAGTGGACGTTGCTGATCAAGCACAGGATAAAGACAGGGATGATCGTTCTTTTGGCAGTGATGGAAATGGGGATTCTGACAAAACAGATACAGACTGGAGGGCTCGTTCTGCCACAGACAGCTTTGATGACTACTCGTCCAGAAGAAGTGATGATAGCTTTGGAGACAAGTGTCGAGATGGTTACGATTCAGACCGGTATGGCGATGGGGATCGGGATGGGGATCGGGATGGGGATCGGGATGGCCCACGCCGGGATATGGATTGATACGGTGGCCTGGGTCGCTGTGATGACCGAGGCAGCAGAGACTCTGATGGAGGCTGTGATTCCCGGACAGGCAGTGGCGGAAGAGCATTCAGCCGTGGGTACCGCAGGGATGATGACTACAGAGGACGTGGGGACCGCTATGAAGACCGATACGACAGACAGGATGATGAGTCGTGGAGCTCCAGAGATGAGATGATTACTCTCGGGATGAGTATAGGCGTGATGATAGAGGTCCCCCCGCCAAAGACCCAAACTGAATCTAACGCCTCCAAGTACTCCTAAGAAAGATGATTCCTCTGCTGGTACCTCCCAGGGCAGTCCAGCTGCTTCTTTTTTTTTTTTTTTTTTTTTTTTGAGACGGAGTCTCGCTCTGTCGCCCAGGTTGGAGTGCAGTGGCGCGATCTCGGCTCACTGCAAGCTCCGCCTCCCGGGTTCACGCCATTCTCCTGCCTCAGCCTCCCGAGTAGCTGGGACTACAGGCGCCCACAACCGCGCCCGGCTAATTTTTTGTATTTTTAGTAGAGACGGGGTTTCACTGTGGTCTCGATCTCCTGACCTTGTGATCCGCCCGCCTCGGCCTCCCAAAGTGCTGGGATTACAGGCGTGAGCCACCGCGCCCGGCCAGTCCAGCTGCTTCTATCTTTAGAGGGGCAAAGCCCGTTGACACAGCTGCTAGAGAAAGAGAAATAGAAGAACCGCTACAGAGGGAACGAGAGAAGTTGCAGCGTCAGCTGGATAAGCCAAACAAAACCAGAATGACGGCCTCGGGAGAGACACCCAAGCTGGCGAAGTGAAGAAACTCAGGAACGGGAACGGTCGAGGACAGGAAGTGAGTCATCGCAGACCGGGACCTCCGCCACATCTGGCAGAAATGCACGAAGGAGAGTGAGAAGTCTCTAGAAAATGAAACACTCAATAAGGAGGAAGATTGTCACTCTCCAACTTCTAAACCTCCCAAACCTGATCAGCCCCTAAAGGTAATGCCAGCCCCTCCACCAAAGGAGAATGCTTGGGTGAAGCGAAGTTCTAACCCTCCTGCTCCATCTCAGAGCTCAGACACAGAGCAGCAATCCCCTGCAAGTGGTGGGGGAAAAGTAGCTCCAGCTCAACGGTCTGAGGAAGGACCAGCAAGGAAAGATGAAAATAAAGTAGATGGGATGAATGTCCCAAAAGACCAAACTGGGAACTCTAGCTGTGGTCCAGGAGATGGAGGGAACAAAAACCGCTGGAAAGAGTCAGATAGGAAAGATGGCAAAAAGGATCAAGACTCCAGATCTGCACCTGAGCCAAAGAAACCTGAGGAAAACCCAGCTTCCAAGTTCTGTTCTGCAAGCAAGTATGCTGCTGTCTCTGTTGATGGTGAAGATGAAAACGAGGGAGAAGATTACACGGAATAGACCTCTACATCCTGTGCTTTCTCCTAGTTTTTCTCCACCCTGGAACATTCAAGAGCAAATCAAACCTCTATCCAGACAAGACAAAACAAAACTCACCATCTCCTTAAGACCTTTCTTACCTTTTTTTAAAAACAAAAAATGAAATTCGTTTGCATGCTGCTGCAGCCTTTAAAGTATTGAAGTAACTGGAGAATTGCCAATATAGCCAGAAACAGACTACAGCTTTTTAGAGGAAGAGTTGTGGTGCGTTATGTCACCATGCAGTTGCCATGTGATTAGTGCCTAGGGGCTGCCATTTAGCAGAAATGGTAATGACAGTGATATAACGTCTGCAATCTGGTTGGGCAGTAGGGGAGGAAGGTAGAAGGAAAAGTGTGAGATTTCTACCTTTTAGTTTTTATCCTATTGTGGCATATATGAATTCTCAAACATTATCTGAATACATTTTCCACTCTTGGAAAAGTAGATTTAGCCTCAAGTTGTTTTAGTGTCCAGGAGGCTGCCAGCCCCTCCTCTGATTTAATTCTGAGTTTTGGGGGTCAGCCTAGGGGGAATTCCTTTTTTTTAACCCTGCAGAGGGGTAGTTGGGAGTGAGTCTGTAGGCCATAAAGAATAGGACTGCATTGGACCAAAATAAATGGGAAAATCATGGTTTGAAAAGAAGCTTTTGGGAAGTGATGAGTCATTTTGCACCAGGTAATAGGGGAACATTGTGTGACCTCCAGCAAACACATGAATGGTTATTTCCTGGAGCCGGGAGCACTTGGGGGTCGTGGCAATTCTCAGTGTTTTCTGTGTCCTGGTTTTACCCTTTCTAAACACTGTCCTTTCCGCAAGTTTGAATATATCCACGTTCTGTTGAAACCTTGAAGCTAAAAATTTAGACTCTTATCGTCATCTTAAGTTCTTCATGCTACTCTTAACCTCCCAAAAAGCAGTCTCTAAGTCACATAGATAATGTCTTGGGCATTTTCTCTCTCAGCCATGGAGAGCTACGAAAGGAAGAATCGCTGCTTTTCTCAAGCAAATCAGTTTCTTGATGTCTTTTGGTTCTCACTCCTTGCTGGCTCCTGATGCTTTGACCCCTTTTGTAGAGCAGAGTGCTCTAGAATAATGGATGGTCTTGGACGGTGGATAAAGGTGGATAAATAGGGACAGGGACAGTTAAATTGGGAGCCTTTCTTACAACCTTGATGGGTTTTCTCCCCGCAAGTTTCCTTCTCCACTGAAATGCCACACCAATGCTTGTTGGATTTATGAGGTGACCAGACCAATGTGTTGTTTTATTTTTTTTTTAAAGCTTCCCTTGAGAGAACAAATGGTAATGGAGAGAACTATTTGACAAGGTCCTGGTTTCTCTTGCAACACAGTAGCTAAACTTGCCTGCTTGTATGTGCATTTTTGTAAGGATCAGCTTGGTAGACAGTGTTAGCAGAGAAACCACACCTTGATTTTTTTTTTTTTTTTTTTGAGGCGGAGTCTCGCTCTGTCGCCCAGGCTGGAGTGCAGTGGCGCGATCTCGGCTCACTGCAAGCTCCGCCTCCCGGGTTCCCGCCATTCTGCCTCAGCCTCCCGAGTAGCTGGGACTACAGGCGCCGCCACCACGCCCGGCTAATTTTTTTGTATTTTTAGTGGAGACGGGGTTTCATTGTGTTAGCCAGGATGGTCTCGATCTCCTCACCTCGTGATCCGCCCGTCTCGGCCTCCCAAAGTGCTGGGATTACAGGCTTGAGCCACCGCGCCCGGCCAAACCACACCTTGATTTTGGTTTGCAAGATCTTGGTCTCCCATCAGTCCTAGATTAGGCCCTGTTCAGCCATGCAGGGGTGTTGGTTTATGCGTGCTGCAGCGGTGGGCATAGTGAATATAATTTACCCAGTGGACAAACGTGTGTACCGAGTGAGTTTAAATAATTGGTGTGGATTGGCCAGTAGCTAAGAAGTGGGCTTTTAAAGAGTGTTGAAGATTGAAAGGTTTTTTGTTTTTGTTTTTTTAAACAAAAAAACCATTGATTGTAGATAATGAAAAGCTAGGGTTTGCCCTCTTCATGTCTACTCTCCTTCCAAATAGTTATATCCAAAACTGTTTTTCCCTCTCCCCTACCTTGTTCCCCCTGTTAAAATAGAAACGGGGATTGATTAATGTCCCGCTCCTGAATACATGTAAAATTTGTACAAAAATATCTTCTATGAAAATGATTTGTAATCTGTAGACTTGTTACCTGGGAGATGTCTTGATATAAAATCCCATCCTTTGGGTTGTGGATTTTTTATTTTCTCCAAATAAATCTGATCTTTAAAAAAAAAAAAAGGAATTTTTTCTACCGCTCGCGATTGGGGCTATCTAAAACTGGAATGGTTCCCGTCTGTCGTTGGCAGTATTTAGCAGAGGCTCTGTGGCTACACATCATGGCCATTATAGATCGCATTTTTATTTTAGGCGGGGTGACAGATTATATGCCTCTGTTACGGGTTAAATTGTTTTCCCCAAAAAGGATAGGTTGAAGTCCTAACCCCTAGTACCTGTAAATGTAACTTTATTTGAAAATAGGCGCTTTGCAGACGTGATCACATTACGATGGGATCATGAGGATCCAGTAAGACTGGTGTCCTTATGAGAAGAGACACGCGGACAGGGAGAAGGCCAAGTGGAGACACAGGCGTGCAGAAGGGGAGGTGGCCATGGAGCACCGGGGGGAGGGAAAGTTGTCATGCAGCTGCAGGCCAGGAACGCCAAGGATTGCTGGCAACAACCAGAAGGCGGGAGAGAGCGCACAGCTCTGCTGACACCTTGATCTCAGACTTGCAGCCTCCAGAAATGCAAGAGAATACATGGCTGTTGCTTTAAGCCGCTCAGTTGGTGGTACTTGGTTTTCCTAGCAGCCCTAGGAAATGATTACAGCAAAACCCTTTCCCTTTCACAGCCTCTGAATCCTTATCAGCCAGATAGCAACAATACAGGTAGGCCTGCCCAACCAAGTTACCTGACATACAGATTGCTCTGACCATCTGCAGCCACCCCCATGGTGACCGTCTTTCCCCTCAACCCTCTTGTCCTTGGTGCCGCCTCAGCAATGCTCATGACTGCTGAGTGCCTGGGAGACCCTCTGTCCATTTTGCCTTTCCCTTCTAGCCCTGCTTTCAAGTCCAGTGTTGCTCAGGGCTCCGAGTCTGGGGGCTCTGCGAGGCCCACGGTGGAGGCCAGCAAGCTAGAAGAGCTCTGTCTTGTTGTCTGTAAGAATCAATAAGCATTGAGATCTCTAGCCCCCCACAGAGGGAAAAGGCTTTCTGAGATGCAAACAACTCACCTACAAATGAATTTCTGGAATACACAGTCATTTGTGAGTGCAGGAACAGTCTGTGTCGGTCGCTCAGGCCCAGTTTGTAGATAAAGTTGTAGCAACACAGCATATTGTAACATTCACCAGTCCAGAAAGGCACTGAGAGGGCTCAGAAAGCAACTCACTTTTCCTCCTACTGAAACTCAGGAATGTCCTTTGAGGACTTTTGCTGAGATATGCGAATGATTTACTTTTCAAAAAAACTGTAAGTCAGGACCTCCGTGTGATTCTCGCCCAAGTCCTTCTTATCATGTGTAGAACTTCTCTGGGTGCCTGATTCTCCCCGTGGTGGCAAACAAACAGGGCCTGTGTGGGGCAAGGCACAGAGCCAGAGAGGAAGGGTATGGGGTGTTCTCCCAAGGACAGCAAGTACAATGTGGCCCTCCCTCTGACCTCCTTCGAAAGACATCGAGGACTTGGAGTCCTTGCGTCCCCTACAATCCAGTGTGCCCTTGATTGAGTGATGTTGCTCTCCCTGCACTCCACCTCAGCCAAACAGCTCCACTTATCCACTTTATATATTGGGGTGTCACATAATATTGTACTTGGTAAGAATGTCCCCTGCTCACATATGTATGTATGTGTGTATCAATTTGAAGACCACTCTTTCTAGCCTGAAACACATTGCAATGGGTTGCATGGTGCCCCCCCGCAAAGACATGCCTTGCCTTAATCCCTGGAGCCTTTAAGGTGATGTTCTTTGGAAAAGGGATCTTTGCAGATGTAGTTAAGTTAAAGATCTTGAGCTGAGATCATCCTGAGTTATGTGGTGGGCCATAAATCCAATGACAAGAGTCCTTATAAGAGAGAGAAGAGAAGAAAACACAGACCCAGAGAGAAGAGGAGAAAGTCTTGTGAAGACAGAGGCAGAGATTGGAGTGATGCAGCCACAAGCCAAGGAATGCCTGGAGCCACCAGAAGCTGGAGGAGACGAAGCAGGATCCTCCCGTGGAGCCTTCAGAGGGAGTGTGGCCCTGCCAATCCTTTGATTTCTAATTTTCTTTTTTTTTTGAGATGGAGTCTCGCTCTGTTGCCCAGGCTGGAGTGCAGTGACCCAATCTCAGCTCACTGCAACCTCCGCCTCCTAGGCTCAAACAATTCTCCTGCTTCAGCCTCTTTTTTTTTTTTTTTTTTTTTTTTTTTTGTCATTTGTAGATTTTAATGAATATCTTTGGCAAAGAAGTTTGATACAAGCCAGAATAGAAACATAAAATATCTAGTACAATGCCTGTCACAAACTATATCAGAAAAGACTGACCTTTCACAAGCCCATCAAAAATATCTGAGCTCTGCATATATTGAGTATTTCTTTTTCTTAAGTAGACCTGTTTAGAAGTTATTTTTTTATTATTATTTTTTAATTATACTTTAAGTTCTAGGGTACATGTGCACAACGTGCAGGTTTGTTACATATGTACACATGTGCCATGTTGGTGTGCTGCACCCATTAACTCGTCATTTACATTAGGTATATCTCCTAATGCTATCCCTCCCCCCCAACACACAATAGGACCTGATGTGTGATGTTCCCCTTCCTGTGTACAAGTGATCTCATTGTTCAATTCCCACCTATGAGTGAAAACATGCGGTATTTGGTTTTCTGTTCTTGCGATAGTTTGCTGAGAATGATGGTTTCCAGCTGCATCCATGTCCCTACAAAGGACATGAACTCATCCTTTTTTATGGCTGCATAGTATTCCATGATGTATATGTGCCACATTTTCTTAATCCAGTCTGTCACTGATGGACATCTGGGTTGATTCCAAGTCTTTGCTATTGTGAGTAGTGCTGCAATAAACTTCTGTGTGCATGTGTCTTTATAGCAGCATGATTTATAATCCTTTGGGTATATACCCAGTAATGGGATGGCTGGGTCATATGGTACATCTAGTTCTAGATCCTTGAGGAATTGCCACACTCTTTTCCACAATGGTTGAACTAGTTTACAGTCCCACCAACAGTGTAGAAGTGTTCCTATTTCTCCACATCCTCTCCAGCACCTGTTGTTTCCTGATTTTTTTAATGATCGCCATTCTAACTGGTGTGAGATGGTATCTCATCGTGGTTTTGATTTGCATTTCTCTGATGGCGAGTGATGATGAGCATTTTTTCATGTGTCTGTTTGCTGTACGAATGTCTTCTTTTGAGAAGTTCTGTTCATATCCTTTGCCCACTTTTTGATGGGGTTGTTTTTTTTTTTCTTGTAAATTTGATTGAGTTCTTTATAGGTTCTCGATATTAGCCCTTTGTCAGATGAGTAGATTGCAAACATTTTCTCCCATTCTGTAGGTTGCCTGTTCACTTTGATGGTAGTTTCTTTTGCTGTGCAGAAGTTCTTTAGTTTAATTAGATCCCATTGGTCAATTTTGGCTTTTGCTGCCGTTGCTTTTGGTGTTTTAGACATGAAGTCCTTGCCGATGCCTATGTCCTGAATGGTATTACCTAGGTTTTCTTCTAGGGTTTTTATGGTTTTAGGTCTAACATTTAAGTCTCTAATCCACCTCAGCCTCTTGAGTAGCTGGAATTACAGGCGCCAGCCACCATGCCCAGCTAATTTTTTGTATTTTTAGTAGAGATGGGGTTTTACCATGTTGGCCAGGCTGGTCTCAAACTCCTGACCTCAGGCTCTCCACTGGCCTTGGCCACCCAAAGTGCTGGGATTACAGGCATGAACCACCATGCCCGGTCTGATTTCAAACTTCTGGCCTCCAGAACTGAGAGATAAATTTCTGTTATTTGAAGGCACAATGTTTGTGGTAATTCGTCAAGGAGACTAGTAGAAGCACTGTGGGGCAGGTGAAATGTGCCGTCCCTGTGAGAAGGGAACAGAGGATACTGCCTGTTCCTAACCCACCACTGGGACCTGCACACACTCAGTGCTTACCTATGATCTCAGCACTGTATCAAAAGGAACATTGTAATTCTACTTCTGGGAATCTATCCTGAGGAAATAACTCAGAAAACATGCAAGGCTGTAACTCTAAAAATGTTCATCACAGTTCTGCTTGGAATAAAGGAAAGCTGAAAACAATCCACATGTCCCACCATAGTGGATCAATTAATTAATTATGCTGCAGTCATACAAAAGAATCCTACGTAGCTGTTAAAATAACATTACAGAAATGGAACTCTTGATGTGGAAAGATGTTACTAATTTACTTGTATAAAAATACATTGTGGTGAGCTTCAAATCACTGATAAGTTAAAAAAACACATTACGGTATGAGCTCATAAAAAATACGTAAGCACATTTATTACACATTATACCTAGAGAAATCTAGAAAGAAATGTTGACTGTGGTTTTCGTTGACAGAGTAGATGTTTCACATTCTTTTGCTGCTCTGTGTTGCCTGTTATTAATATATAATATATAATAATAAATTATATGATACAATATATAATAATATATAATATATAATGAAAAGTAGTTGTAATACTAATACAAAGCAATCAAAGACATTTATTTCATTTGGGTAAAGAAAAAATCTTGAAAATTGTCATCAGCGACATAGTAAGGAATATCATTTTGCCACGTGGAGGATTTAGGGAGACATGTTGGCCCAGCACCAGGAAAACCCTTGTTCCCGGGAAGTCAGAAAGAGATGCTAAAGGTTGCAGCGTCAGGAATAGACTAGTAAGCTGGGCAATACTTAATTAGACAAATGCAGGACTTCTCAGAGCCTTCTACATGCTACCGTCATTGTAAATCTCCAAGAGATGTCTGGATTACCACCTCCTTCCCACCTAATTTGATCCCTGAGCCAGGAACATATTATAATACTCTTGCTCTGAGAAACATACTTTAGGAAATTTTGGGATACCATTTGACCGAAAGCAGTTCAACTGAGTTAAGAGCAAAACTACCCAGATACAAATTAAGGAAGAATGTTTTCAGTTTTTACGTTGCTGAGAAAGACAGACTTCTCTGGAGTGAACACAAGCAACAGTGAGCTGTAAACTGAATGCAAGTTAACTGTGTCTTCAAACAATAATAAAAGTCTGGCAAACAAGAACAGGGTGTTTGTTGTTGATTAGATCCTTGTCATTGTTTGGGCTCTGTGTTTAGAAGGAATGCAGAAATTTTACAGAGGGTCTTGAGAAGGGTGGCAATCAATAAGGATAGGAGGCCAAAGAGGAGAGGGAGAGCTGAGGAGAAGGAAAATATTGACAGGTTTAGCTGATAGTTTGAACATGGTGACCAAGCATAGTGTACGTGAAAGCTACCTGCCAATAGATATCTTCCCTGTGCTCGCTGGTAGGTTAGAAAACGGGCCCTTTCCTGAAAACCCTGATGCCAAGGAGGTGTTCCAAGTGTCCTTGCTTGATGATGGTGACTCAGCTGGCCTTCCCTTTCCTGCCCAAACTGACAACGGTTCTACGTTTGGTCCTCTCTTTTCTTTCTTTCTTCCTTTTTCTTTTCCTTCCTTCATTTTCTTTCTATCTTTTCCACTCTCTTCTCTCTTTCTCTCTTTTTCCCTCTCTTTCTCTGTTTTCTTTCTTTCTTTCTCTTTCTTTCTCCTTCCTTCCTTCCTTCCTTCCTTCTTTCTTTCTCTTTCTTTCTTTCTTTCTTTCTTTCTTTCTTTCTTTCTTTCTTTCTTTCTTTCTTTCTTTCTTTCTTTCTTTCCTTTTCTTTTCTTTTCTTTTCTTTTCCTTTTCCTTTTCCTTTTCTTTTCTTTTCTTTGAGACAGGATCTTACCCTGTCACCCAGACTGGAGTACGGTGGCATGATCATGGCTCACTGCAGGCTGGACCCACCTGGCTCAAGCAATCTGCCCACCTCAGCCTCCCAAAGTGCTGGGATTACAGACATGAGCCACCACATCCAGCCTCTCTCTCTTTCTTTCTCTTTATCTTTCTCTGTATTTCCTTCCTTTTTCAGAATGAAGCTTTAGGAATCAGGAGACATGAATTCTGTTTGCAGTTTTGTTGCAAGCTTGCTGGGGGTGGAGGGCAGGCAGAGGCTGATGTCAATTCACAGCCTGCACAGGATGCAGGGGGTCCTTTATGAAAAGAATGTGATGGGACATCCTGCACGGGTAGGACACTCCTGGATTTTAACTTCCTGCCCCACAGCCTAATGCCCTCTGTTCCCAGCAGAGTACTGGCTTTGCTGGCTCCTTCTTCCTGCTGTCCTTTCCTCTACTGCCTGTTCTTTCTCTGTCTCTGCACAAGCCTTGAATATGAGGGCAGCCCTGGATGCTTTTATGAAGGTGGTGATTAGTTTTTTTGTGTGTGTGGTTTTTTGTTTTGTTTTTTTGGAGGGGAGACAGTGTCTTACTCTGTTGCCCAGGCTGGAGTGCAGTGGCACAATCACGGCTTGCTGCAACCTCCACCTCCTGGGTTCAAGGGATTCTCCTGCCTCAGCCTCCTGAGTAGCTGGGACTACAGGCACACACCATCATGCCCAGCTAATTTTTGCATTTTTCGTAGAGACAGGGTTTCACCATGTTTGCCCGGTTGGTCTTGAACTCCCGGCCTCAAGAAATCCACCCACCTCGCCCTCCTGAAGTGCTGGGATTACAGGCTTGAGCCACCTTGCCTGGCCTGGTGGTTAGTTATGGCTCTTACCTTATTTTCTCTCCCCAATCCCAGGAGCTGATGTCCTCCTCTGCCCCTGGATACCCCGAGTAGACTCTGTGGGGACTGAGGACCTGTCCCTCAGCAGGCACAGCGTTAGAGCAGAGCTCCTATGCCCCCTCCTCCTACCTCATTCAGGCACCTGTTTGCTTGGTGATGTTTCAGTCTGTGATTTCTACACTTTGGAGCTCATGAAAATGACCTGGGTGGCTTGTTAACCCTACAGTTTCCCCAGCTTCTCCTCTAGAGAGCCTGATTGAGTTAGGGTGACTCTCCATTTTATGAAAACCCCGAGGGATTCTGACACAGAACCCCTGAAGCAGGGTGTGGGCAGTTACATATGTGCACAACTGGACTCTGACTACTCCTCTTCTTCCAGGTCAAATCTACATTCTATTGATCTTATCTTTTTTTTTCTTTTGAGATGGAGTCTCGCTCTGTCATCCAGGCTGGAGTGCAGTGGTACGATCTCGGCTAGGCTGGAGTGCCATGGCATGATCTCGGCTCACTGCAAGCTCCGCCTCCCGGGTTCACACCATTCTCCTGCCTCAGCCTCCGGAGTAGCTGGGACTACAGGCGCCCGCCACCACGCCCAGCTAATTTTTTGTATTTTTAGTAGAGATGGGGTTTCACCATGTTAGCCAGGATGGTCTCGATCTCCTGACCTCGTGATCCGCCCACCTCGGCCTCCCAAAGTGCTGGGATTACAGGTGTGAGCCACCATGCCTGGTATATCTTATCATCTTAACATTTCTCTACATTTGCAATGCAAGTGGTTGGATGAAGTTCAAGTCCTTAGTCTATAGTGTATATATATATAGAGAGAGTACATATTACGTAAATATAAATAGGATGTCTGCATAATTGATTGGGATGCTCTAGTGAGTAATGGGAGACTATTTATAGCTATGCCAAAATGTAGGGCATGGCCTGGCCCACTCAGACCCTGTCTGTGTACAAACCCTCTGTGATCTGGCCTCCTTCCCTCCCCAGCCTCCTCTGAAAGCACTCCTCCTGGGGCCACTCTTCCTGGGACCACCATAGATTCCAGCCTCCCCGCACTACTGGAAAGTCCTTTAATCCTCCCATGCACACGCCCAGATGGGGTTAGGCTGTCCCTGTGGCGTGTTCCCATAGGGCAGTGCTATACACACCCACTGTGGCTTTATTTTTCTGTAATTGTCTGCTTACTAGTCTCTTTCTTCTCCTAGTAGGCCAGAAGCTCCTTTAAGACAGGAACTAGATTAAATTCTCTGCTATATTTAGGGCCTAACAGACTAGGAGGCTAAAGCAATCACTCAACCAAAGTTTGTTCTCATAAAGCAAGGTACATGAAACCATTAAATACTCCCCAAGGTTAATTCAAGAAATACTTACTGAGCACGCACTACCTGATGCCCTGCTTAGTCCTGGGCATGCAGACAAAGAAGGTCCTGGGCCCCTGGGAGCTCTCTTTTCGGGCCTGAGTTACTCTTCTCAAAGCTGTTTGCATTTAAAAGGAGAATGTCTATGCTCAGTGCTGCTGTGATTGGAATCTCTCCAGCTTTGGCTTCTAGAGGGAAAGAAGAGACTGAATGACTTTAGATACCTTTCACTTATTAAACTCTTTTTGTATGTTGGCAAAACAAAAATGGCTACAACAGCAAAAAAGGCAAGAGTTGGACAAAAGCAACATAGCCTTGCAGCTAAGCATGCCACCTCTGATGCCTGCCTGCCTGCCTGGCAGCAAGTCTGGGCCCTGCCATATTTCACACAAGTGACTTAATCTTTCTGGGCTTCAGTTTTTGCATCTATAAGATGGGGATGATGATGGTAACTTCTTCCTTGGGGATCATGTGAGTATTAAATGAGTAACTGTGCCCAGCACATAGTAAGTGCTCAATAAATATTACTGCCACTAGATGCGATGGTCCAAGAGCTACATCTCTATCTGGGTCCTGCAGGGTCCCAAGCATGTAGAGTGGACTCCCCTTGGGTCGGCTTCAGGGGAGCCTCTGAAGCACCGTGTGTAGGCCAATTCCCTGTTTCTGTGATTTGGGCTGTGTAGAGAAACATCTGTAGCCTTAGGACCAGCTGGGAACAGCTTTAGGTTTGGACAATGGCCATTTTCAAGTTTTCTCCCAACCAGAGCAATTTTGGCACTGAACTTGGGACAAAATCAACAGGAATACATCAGGGATTACAGGAATCCCTGTAATCAACAGGAATAAATCAATTTATTTCTGTTAAGAATAATCCCTCAAATCAACAGGAATACAGGGGGAGCCGGCATGATGGGGAGAGTAACACCAAGAATGAAGACGCTCTTCACGTGGCATTTTTCGAAGACTAAAGAAATCTGTTTTAAAATTTATTTTGGGGCACCAATATTACATGCCGATCGTTGTCAATCAACAATTATTGACTCATAGTGCTTTGTACACATTTCTTCTTTCACACGGAGGGCAATAATAACTTTGACAGTAGAAACTCCCTTTAGTGGACAGGCTAAGTAGGGAATCCTGTTGTGTGAGCCAAATGTGCCCAGATGCCCTTGTTTTCTATTACTTGGGTTTAATTAAACCTAGATCTCTCTTATTAGGAAGAGAGAGGCATATTCACCAAGTACAACATGAGAGCTGGTGAAGAAAGGCAGAGGAGAGGCCATGAGCATCTTTAGAGTGTGTTTCCGACTTCAAAAATCTCCTAGGTGTGGGAGCTTCCCTCACCCCAGGCTCCTCCCTGGTCTCCCTGCCCACAAGTAGAAATGGTTAGTGTTAAAAGGACCACGCATCCACCTGTTTCCTCCACCCTCTAAATAACTGGAATGCTGTCTCGGCCAGGCACTGTTCTAGGCACTGGGGATGCAGCTGTGAACAAGGCACATGCTCTCCAACCCTCTTGTCCCTACTGGGCAGGTAGAGATGAGCATTAAATAACCAACCACCCAGGTACTGCAGATCTGGGCCTCTGGTTCTCCTGGTTTGCATCCTCCCCTAAGAGGTGGCTCGTGAGGCCAGTGCTGGGGAGAGAAGCTGCCTGAGGCAGAGGCTGGCTAAAACCCTGCCCCTGCAGATCTGGGCTTGTGGGGTGTCTGAGGCTCTGCAAAGCTCTTCCCCCAGCTGACACTCCTCATCGTTGACCCTTCAATGCAGACAACACTTCTCACGGAAGCCTTTTCTGCCTGTCCAGGTTTGGGTTGGCTGCGCTGCCTGGTGCCCCCTCGGCCCCCTGCGCTCACCCCATCGCACCCCTGAGCACACGGTGCTCTAATTGCTAGCTTCCTGCCTGCCTGCCTGCCAGCTTCCGGGGCGCCATGAGGCAGGCTGGACTGTGCCTGCGGTGCCCCACCGGATCTCCAGCTTAGCACAGGGCCTTAGCATGTCACAGTCCCTCAGTTAATATCAGTTCCACGAAAAAGAGAGGAGGAAGAGGAGATGACAGTGACTAAAGACAAAGGATCAAAGCTGGGACTCTATTTTATTTCACCTATGATCACTTAGCTGTCATTCAACAACCTGGCTATTTAAAGAAAGAGTGCCCAGGCTGGAGTGCAGTGGTGTAATCACAGCTCACTGCAGCCTCCACCTCCTGGGCTCAAGCGATTCTTCTACTTCAGCCTCCTGAGTAGCTGGGGCTAAAGGTACATGCCACCATGCCCGGCCAATTTTTAAATTTTTTGTAGAGATGGAGTCTTGCTCTGTTGCCCAGGCTGGCCTCAAACTCCCAGGCTCAAGTGATCCTCCTGCCTTGGCCTCCCAAAGTGCTGGGATTACAGGTGTAAGCCAAAGCGCCTGGGCTTTTTCAGCTTTTAAATGAGAATACAAGGAATTAACAAACTTGTGGTGAAATTCAAATAAAATAATGAGTGCAGTGGTGTGATCTCGGCTCACTGCAACCTCCACCTCCCTGGTTCAAGCAATTCCTCTGCCTCAGCCTCCTGAGTAGCTGGGATTACAGGCACATGCCACCCCACTCAGCTAATTTTTTTATATTTTTAGTAGAGATGGGGTTTCACCATGTTGGCCAGACTGGTCTCAAACTCCTAACCTCAGGCAATCCACCCTCCACGGCCTCTCAAAGTGCTGGGATTACAGGCGTGAGCCACCACACCTGGCCAAAACGTTTTTACCTATAAAGTATGGAATTAAGGGAACTTTGTAAAAAATATAAGTCAAACTGGTAGCTCAGGATTAGAAGTTCCATCTGCTGCCTGAAGGGTCTGGCCAAGTGCACTTTCTCTTGCCTTTTCTGCCTGGGTCACATGTAAGCCTTGTGTCTGAGATACTGAAGGCATTAAGAGTCCAGGTGGCTCTACGGTACAGCGGCTGGGGAGGGGCGGGGAAGAAGAGGAAACACGTTTCACCTGACTTGACCTCCCAGCCAGAAACATGGAAAAACACACCCTACTGGACTGCCCTGAAATCCTCATTTGCAAGCACCTTTAGCACCTTATTACAGGAAAAGTTTTATTAAAAGAAAACCATCAACACAACTTACAGGATATCAACAACGCATATACGTTTGGAACTAGAAAGTCTTTGGTATTAATGTGGAAACGATATTCAGTGCCCATCCTCATGTCCTTTCCTCCAAATCTTTACCTCTCTCAATTTTTTTTTGTTTTGTTTTGAGACGGAGTTTCACTCTTTTTGCCCAGGCTGGAGTGCAATGGCGCGATCTCCGCCTCACCGCAACCTCCGCCTCCTGGGTTCAAGCAATTCTCCTGCCTCAGCCTCCTGAGTAGCTGGGACTACAGGCATGTGCCATCACACCCGGCTAATGTTGTATTTTTAGTAGCGACGGGAATTCTCCATGTTGGTCAGGCTGGTCTCGAACTCCCAACCTCAGGTGATCCACCCGCCCCAGCCTCCCAAAGTGCTGGGATTATATAGCTGCAGCGCTCTTCTGACTCCCACCCCAACCTGTTCCTGTAGAGGACCCACCTTATCTTCCGCTTCACAGAGAAAGCAGAGGCCAAAAAGCAAGGACTATCAGAGCTTCCTGCCTTCTACCACCCACTCACCCTATGCTTATCTGTATCATTCATCCTCCTCTCTTGTTTCCAGGGAAGAGATGCTGTCTTCTCTGTACAATTCTAATTCTTCCACCTGTATTTGGAATATTATTCCTTTTTCTTTCTTTTCTTTTCCTTTTTTTTTTTTTTTTTTTTTTTTGAGACAAGGTCTAACTCTGTTACCCAGGGTAGAGTAACAGAGGTTGCTGTGGTGCATCACGGCCCACAGCAACCTCTGCCTCTCCAGCTCAAGCCATCCTCCTGCCTCAGTCTTCCAAGTAGCTAGGACCACAGGCACATGCCACTACGCCCAGCTAATTTTTGTATTTTTTGTAAAGAGGGGTTTTGTCATGTTTCCCAGGCTGGTCTTGAACTTCTGAGCTCAAGCAGTCTGCCTGCCTCAGCCTCCCAGTGTTCTGGGATTACAGGCATGAGCCACTGCACCTGACCTGGATTTTTTTTTTTTTTTTTTTTTAGACCGAGTCTTGCTCTGTCACCAGGCTGGAGTGCAGTACTGTGATCTCGGCTCACTGCAACCTCTGCCTCCCTGGTTCAAGCAGTCCTCCTGTCTCAGCCTCCCAAGTAGCTGGGACTACAGGCGCCCGCCACCACGCCCAACTAATTTTTGTAGTTTTAGTAGAGGCAGGTTTCACCATGTTGGCCAGGATGGTCTTCATCTCTTGACCTTATGATCTGCCCGCCTCAGCCTCCCAAAGTGGTGGGATTACAGGGGTGAGCCACTGCGCCCAGCCCTTACCTGGAATCTTATTCCTTTGTGTTTCCTTCAGAATTTCATTCCATGAATTAAATCTTCTTTCTTCTCTATCTTTAACCACTTGTTCTCTGCTGGGTGCTTCCACTCAGACCACCAAGCGAATCCCACAAACCCTCTAACAAACTTTTGGAAAGAGTAGTTCACACGGTCTTCGCCTCTTTGTCTTCCATGTCTTCTATTTGTTCCTCAACTCACTGTAACCTGCCTTCTGCCTATCACTCCACAGCAACTACAATAAAGTCACCTACTCATATTCTGTGATACCTTTGGTTGCCACTCTCTCCTGCTTTTCCTCCTGCCTCTCTGAGCGTCGGATCAACATTTCTCAGGCCTCTGTGTGGGCTCCACATCCTCCATGCACCCTTCGCCTGGAGGCGTTTTCCAGGGTCCTATGTCTGTACCTTTTCTCACTGTGCACACTCTACTTCTGAGATCTGTTTTGCTGTGTGATGGTTGCCACCTATACTGAGTTGAATAGTATCACCCCTAAATTCGTGTCCATCTTGGTCCTCAAATTGTGACCCTATTTGGAAACAGAGTCATCATTGATATCACTAGTTAAGATGAGGTCATATTAGAGTAGGGTGATGTCCTAATAGAGAAGAGAGAAGACATGCAGGGACAGATATACAGGGAGAACTCAGAGTGACAAGGAAGGTAGAGATTGGAGTTATGCCCCTGAAAGAGGAGGAACATCAGGATTATCAGCATCACCAGAAGCTAGAAGGTCAAGGAAGGATCATCCCTAGAGCCTTCAGAGAGAGCAGGCCTGACACACCTCAATTTTGGACTTTTAGCCTTCAGACTGTGAGAGAATAAATTCGTGTTCTTTTAAGCTCCCCAGTTTGTAGTATATTGTTAGGGTAGCCCTACAAAACTAATGCACTACCTGCATACCCACGACCTCCAAAGGTGAATGTTAACCTGTACTTCCCCAAAAGTTTTGTTAATTCTAGACTCCTCTCCCTCCTCTTTATCCCCATAACCAGGCCCTCATCATCTCTCACCTGCTTTTCTTCAAAGCTCTGTCAGTTTTTAACAGTGGCCAGAGGGATCTTTTTGTTGTTGTTGTTGTTGTTTTTGTTTGTTTGTTTTTGACGTGGAGTCTGACTCTGTCGCCCAGGCTGGAGTGCAGTGGCGAGATCTTGGCTCACTGCAACCTCCCCCTCTCTGCTGGTTCAAGCAATTCTCCTGCTTCAGCTTCTGGAATAGCTGGGATTACCAGCACCCAACACACCTGGCTAATTTTTGTATTATTAGTAGAGATGGGGTTTCACCATGTTGGCCAGGCTGGTCTCGAATTCATGACCTCAAGTGATCTGCCTGCCTCGACCTCCCAAAGTGCTAGGATTACAAGCGTGAGCCACCACACCTGGCCCTAGAGTGATTTTTCTAAAATATATTTTTAACACACTATTTTCCTACTGGCTTCTGTTGCAGGAGGCCATGTAGCCATAGAAAAGAATAAGAAGCTCTTTGCTACTCATCTGCAATGACTTTCAACATACAACGTTACTTGAAAAAAGCAAGATGAAGGGCAACCTTAATGCGCTGCTGAGAGAATTCCCAAGAAATGGATGACATTGGGCATATCTAAGAAGAGGAACTGGATACTGGGCCAGGAGTGTGGAGGGTGACTATATTAGTTTCCCAGGCTGGTACCAAAAACTGGATGGCTTAAGACAAGGGAAATTTCTCTTGCACGATTCTGGAGGCTGAAAGTCTGAAATCAAGGTGTCTGTGGAGTCAAACTCTCTCTAAATGTTCTAAGAGAAGGTCCTTTCTTGCTTCTTTCTAACTCTGGTGATTGCTGGCCATCCTTAGCATGCCTCGGCTTATAGAGGAATCCCTCCAATCTTTGCCTTCATTGTCACATGGCATTCTCTCTGTGTGTGTCCAAATTTCCTTCTTCTTGTAAGGATACCAGTCATATTGGATTTAGAGCATGTTTTAATCCAGCATGACCTCATCGGATTACATCTGCAAAAGATCTATTTCCAAATAAGTTCACATACATAGGTTCCCGGTGGACATGAATTTTGGTGGGATACTATTTAACCCAGCACAGTGACTTTTGGCTGCAGACTCATTTGAATCTTTTGAATTTTGCATATTAAATATATTACTAGGCATTTAATATAATGAGTATAATTTGACCTCATTTAGTTGCAGAAGACTCAAAAATCCCTAAACCAAAGCATGGCATCAGAAACCAAGTGTTGGGCCCTAACACTGCCTCCTCTTCTCTTTTAGCCATGATTCCTGAGGCTGTAAGTCCCCGAAGGGTGGAGGCTAATTCTGTTTTCACACCACTGCTCAGTGCCTGAGTCTCCACGAATGTTTGTTTAAAGACTGAATTCAAAGGATGAATATTTCATCTGGATACAAATGGCCTCTTGGAAATCATTTTGAGCACTGGAATATTGAAGCATGAAGAATATGAAAAAGATAATAACTTTCATGTACAAATCCTTTACACCTTTATAAAGTCCTTTTGCATATGCTTTAATCTGATCCTCACACACTCTTGAGAGTAAAGTTGAGTCCCAGAGAAATCAAGTTTCTTAGGCCAGGTGCGGTGACTCACGCCTGTAATCCCAGCACTTTGGGAGGCTGAGGTGGGGGATTCACCTGAGATCAGGAGTTCGAGACCAGCCTGGTCAACATGGCAAAACCCCATCTCTACTAAAAAAATACAAAATTTAGCTGGATTTGGTGGTACGCACCTGTAGTCCCAGCTACTTGGGGGGCTGAGGCAGGAGAATTGCTTGAACCCAGGAGGCAGAGGTTGCAGTGAGCTGAGATTGCGACACTGTACTCCAGCCTGGGTGACAAAGTGAGACTCCATCTCGAAAAAAAAAAAATCAAGTTTCTTGCTCAAGTTCACTGGGCTAGTAATTGGCTAGCTAGGAGCCAAATTTCTTTGCTACTGTTGGGCTTTGGGTCATTTTCTCTTTTCAACAAACAGGGTTTGATGAAACAAAGTCCTTCTCAGCTACTCAATCCTATTGTGAAAGAAATTTCAGGGAGGAAGAAAATATCACACTTCTCTTTCAAATGACAAAAATATACACTTGAAAACAAGAGGTTAAAATCCCAATTTGTTGTGAGAAAAGCCAAATGAAGTTTTTTTGTTCCTAAGCTAAGACCTAAAATGGGTAGATTTAAATATTTTGATATGTAAAACATTTTCTTTAAAAAAATGGCCCTAAAATGTACAGATTAGGTTATTCCTAACTACTATTATTGATGAGATTTTAAACATTTCTATTTTCCTATTTCCTACTTTTGACACAGTCTAATTACTGGTAACATTTTCTATTAAATTTCCAAACGTTTTCATCTAGATGGTCTATATCAAGGTTTGCCAAACTATGGCCCATGGCCTGTTTTTGGATAGCCTGAGATTGAAGAATGGTTGTTACATGTTCTCTTTTTCTTTCTTTTTTTTTTTTTTTTTTGAGATGGAGTCTGGTTCTGTCACCCAGGCTGGAGTCCAGTGGCGCGATCTCCGCTCACCGCAAGCTCCGCCTCCCGGGTTCACGCCATTCTCCTACCTCAGCTTCCTGAGTAGCTGGAACTACAGGCGCCCGCCACCACGCCCGGCTAATTTTTTGTATTTTTAGTAAAGATGGGGTTTCACCATGTTAGCCAGGATGGTCTTGATCTCCTGACCTCGTGATCCACCTGCCTCGGCCTCCCAAAGTGCTGGGATTATAGGCATGAGCCACCGCGCCTAGCCCTACATGTATTCGTTTTTAATGTTTATGTTTTTCAGAGACAGTCTCACTCTGTCACCCAGGTTGGAGTACAGTGGCATGCTCACTGCTCACTGCAGCCTCAACCTCCCAAACTCAAGTGATTCTCCTACCTCAGCCTCGTAGATGGGATTACAGGTGCACTAATTTAAAAATATATATATATTTTTAGAGGCGAGGTCTCACTATATTGCCCAGGGTGGTCTCAAACTTCTGGTCTCAAGAGATCCTCGTGCCTTGGCTTTCCAAAGTGTTGGGATTACAGCACGGGATGAACCACCATGCCCGGCCTGGTTATTACGTTTATAAGATTATAATAAAAATGAGGAATATACCACAGAGACAATATGTGGCTTGCAAAGCCTAAACTATTTACTGAAAAAGTTTGTTGAGCCCTAGTCTGTATTCAAATGTGTACACATAATACAGATCTCATACTCTCTCTCTCACTATCTCTATCTATCTGTGATAGATAGATATCTGTATGTATGTGTACATATATATGCATATATTTCTGGCCCAAATGTTATATATATATATATGTATAGACATACAAAGATTTCATATATACATACATACAAATATAACCTTTGGGGTATATATAAAGGTATATGTACATACATATATAGGTATATATAACCCAAAGGTTATATATATACACACATATATAAAACCCTTGCATGTATATACATATACATGTATATACGTATATATAAAACCTTTGTATGTATATACATATATGTATGCATACATATATACAAAACCTTTGGGCCAGAAATCCTAGCATTTATCTCTACAGTCATGTACCACACAACAATGTTTTGGTCAACAACAGACTGCATGTGTGACAGTGACCCCATGAGATTATAACACCACATTTTCACCGTACCTTTTCTATGTTTAGATACACAGATATTAAATCTTACCAACATGTCATAGTTGCCTACATAGTGCAGTAACATGCTGTACAGGCTTGTAGCCTAGAAGAAATAGGCTATACTATAGCCTAGGTGTGTAGCAGGTTATACTATCTAGGTTTGTGTGGGTTCACTCTATGCTGTTCACACAATGACAAAATTGTCTAATGTTGCATTTCTCTGAACGTATTTTTTAGGTTAAGTGATGCATGACTGTATATTTATTTATCCCCTCCCTTATTCCACAAAGGGTTCTGTCAAAGCAGATGACTCCCAAAGGTTTCATAAATCTTCGGGAAAATAAGCTCCTTCAGCTGTATAATCATGGCACCCACGGCTTAAAAGTTGATAGTGAGAACAGCATTGAACAGCCTGCTGCATTCAGCAAAATGTAAAGAGACATCAGGAGAGGCTCAGAGAAAGAAAGCTGATATAGAAGAGCAACCTCCGCTAAGAAAGATGATTTACAATTTATATAGAACTTTATATTTTAGAAGTGTATTTTAATTCCCTGGTATCAGTTTTGCAGTCACTCCTTGATGGTCTGTGTGATGTTAACTATAGACAAATCAATGCAAAAATAATAGTCTAAGTAGACACTAGGCTGTGATCTGTCAGTCTAAAATTTGTTTTCTGATGCCCTAGCGATACCAATTTTAACTATTCCTGCTTTCCTCTAGAGGTAATTGAACAGTGTTGTTTTTTTTTGAGAGGGAGTCTCACTCGCTTTGCCACCCAGGCTAGAGTGCAGTGGCAGCATCTCAGCTCATTGCAACCTCTGTCTCTTGGGTTCAAGCGATTCTCCTGCCTTGGCCTCATGAGAAGCTGGGATTACAAGCATGGGCCACCATGACCAGCTAATTTGTGTATTTTTAATAGAGACGAGGTTTCGCCATATTGCCCAGGCTGGTCTCAAACTGCTGGCCTCAAGGGATCCACTCGCCTGGGCCTCCCACAGTGCTGGGATTACAGGCAGGAGCCACTGTGCCTGGCTGAACAGTGTTTTAATGGCCGTCACTGTTATCTTCCTTTGAGATGTGGGAAAGTGGTAGTTAAGTGTTTAGAGTCCCTCAGCTAAAGTGGAGGACCTAAAGGTCAGGAAGAGAAGAGGGGCAGGGCTGGGAGGGAGAAAATGGAAAAAACACATTCCCCAAAGACCGAAGATCTGCACAAAATATGGCTTACTTGAGAGGAGGGGGTCAGAGAATGGGAGGAAAACAACACAGTAGAAGTTCGGTGAAGTAGCCGGGGTTACAGGAGCAAAAACACCAGAAGTGTTCTCCTGATTTTCCTGGAATCAGTATTCAGTATACTCACTGGCCATAGCAGTAACTCCTCCCCTGCGGACCTCGTCAACTCTCCCCAAAGACAACTGCAGACAATTTATGCATCTCGCTCTCCGAGAAGATAAAAAGTGGTTTCTTAAGCAAATTGCTCAAGTAACACTGTTCTGTGTGTTGTTTACTGCTTTGATGTCTCCCTTCCCAGCCTCTTAATGATTAGACTGCTGGCTGCTGGCAAACGATTCTTTATGTGCCAGGAGGAACAAACAGGAAAAGTTGAAGTGTGAGAACCAGATCAATGCTTCGCCTGGAGCGAATTCTTTTAACTCTGTGAGCAGCAGCACCCTGTTTCTGAGAGAATTCCAGGGATAGACAGAGGACGGCTCTGTGGTCCCTGTATTAGTTTGCGAGGGCAGCCTTAACAAATTATCACAAACTAGATGACTTAAACAACAGAAAGGTATTGTCTCACAGTTCTAGAGGCTGAGTCCAAAATCCAGCTGCTGGCAAGGTGGTGTCTTCTCAGGGCTGTAAGGGAAAGCTCTGCTCCAGCCTCTCTCCAAGGTGTGTAGAGGCTGTCTTCTCCCTGTGTCTCTTCACTTCTTCCTTGTGTTTGTGTCTGTTTCCATTTTTTTTTTTTTTGAAATGGAGTTTTGCTCTTGTTGCCCAGGTTGGAGTGCAGTGGCACAATCTCGGCTCACTGCAACCTCCACCTACCGACTTCAAGCAATTCTCCTGCCTCAGCCTCCCGAGTAGCTGGGATTACAGGCATGCGCCACCACGCCCGGCTAATTTTGTATTTTTAGCAGAGACAGGATTTCTCCATGTTGGTCAGGCTGGTCTCAAACTCCCGACCTCAGATGATCCACCCACCTCAGCCTCCCAAAGTGCTGGGATTACAGGCATGAGCCACTGCGCCTGGCCAATTTTCCGTTTTTATAAGGACACCAGCTACCCTAATGACCTTATGTTAACTTGATATCTGCAAAAATTTTGTCTCCATAAAAAGTCACATTCACAGTTCCTGGGATTAGCACTTAAATATGTAAGCTTTGGGGGATGATATTTATTTATTTATTTTTATTTTTTTTGAGAGAGTCTTGCTGTATCTCCCAGGCTGGAGGGCAGTGGCGCGATCTCGGCTTACTGCAAGCTCCGCCTCCTGGGTCCAGGTGATTCTCCTGCCTCAGCCTCCCGAGTAGCTGGGACTACAGGGGCTCACCACCATGCCCAGCTAATTTTTTGTATTTTCAGTAGAGACAGGGTTTCACCATGTTAGCCAGGAAGGTCTTGATCTCCTGACCTCGTGATCCGTCCGCCTCAGTCTCCCAAAGTGCTGGGATTACAGGTGTGAGCCACTGCACCAGGCCCTATTTATTTATTTATTTAGACAGAGTCTTACTGTGTCACCCAGGCTGGAGTGAAGTGGCGTGATCTCACTGCAACCTCTGCCTCCTGGGTTCAAGTGATTCTCCTGCTTCAGCCTCCCGAGTAGCTGGGACTACAGGTGTCACCACCACTGCTGACTAAAATTTTTTTTGTATTTTTTTGTAGAGATGCGTTTTGCCATGTTGCCCAGGCTGGTCTCGAACTCCTGAGCTCAGGCAATCCACCCGCCCCGGCCTCCCAAAGTGCTAAGATTATAGACGTGAGCCACTGCGCCTAGCCAAGGATGATATTTAAGTCATAAGAGAAAGTGGCAGAGAAGGGACACAAAGAGATGGTTAAGGATTGTGAATTGTCGCTGAAGGAAATAGGAAAGAGAGTTCACCACAAACAAGTAAAAGATCAATGTGTAAGGGTCCAGCTGAGGTTCAAAATAAAAAAGCAAAAAATACCTAAGTTATTGAGCTGCTACTATTTGCTATTTGCTAAACATTATGTTAGGCATTTTTTTTGCATTCTCATTTAATTCTTTCAATAATTTTTTTCTATTTTTATTTTATTTCTTTATTATTATTATTATTTTTGAGACAGAGTCTCGCTCTGTCATCCAGGCTGGAGTGCAGTGACATGATCTTGGCTCACTGCAACCTCCACCCCTGGGTTCAAGCGATTCTCCTGCCTCAGTCTCCAGAGTCGCTGGGATTACGGGCTCATGCCACCACGCCCACCTAATTTTTGTATTTTTACAATGCCAAAATTAGAGATGGGGCTTTCCCATGTTGGCCAGGCTGGTCTTGAACTCCTGACCTCAGGTGATGATAATCCTTTCAACATCTTATAAGCACTATTGTGTTCCCTATTTTATGATAAGGAGCATGAGGGGATACCAGGAAAGTCAGCGGAATAGTTTTTCCAGCTGTGCTTACCAGCCTGGGTGCAGGAGCAGAAGCTGGTAAGTGGGATGATTGTGGGTTCGCTGGTTGGGATGCGAGGAAAAGACAAGAAAGTAAGAAATGTAAGTGTTTCTTCATTTGACTCAATAGAATGCTAGTCCACAAAAAGTTAGTTCAAGAGTCTACTCAGAAACTCTAGAATGGTGCTGTCCACAGAACTTTCTGCCATGATGAGAATGTTCCATAATTTGCACTAATACGGTAGTCATTAGCTACATGTGGCTATTGTGTACTTGGGAACCGAATTTTAAATTTTATTTAACTTTAAATAGTCGTATGTTGCTGGTAGCTACTGCCTAGCACCGATCTATGGCATGGTGGAAAACCAACACACGAATAGCTACCTGGATGCATGCTAAACCTTTGCAACCACATGATAATCAAGGTTAGATGAGGTCATTAGGGTGGGCATTCATCCAAAATGACTGGTCTCGGCCAGGCGCAGTGGCTCACACCTGTAATCCCAGCACTTTGGGAGGCCAAGGCACGCAGATCGCCTGAGGTCAGGAGTTTGAGACCAGCTGGCCAATATGGCAAAACCCTGTCTCTACTAAAAATACAAAAATTAGCCAGTCGTGGTGACGGGAGCCTGTAATCCCAGCTACTCGGGAGGCTGAGGCAGGAGAATTGCTTGAACCAGGGAGGCAGAGGTTGTAGTGAACTGAGATCTCACTCCAGCCTGGGCAACAGAGCAAGGCTTCATCTCAAAAAAAAAAAAAAAAAAAAAAGACTGGTCTATTTATAAGAAGAGAAGGCAGAGAAACACAGAGGGTAGGTGGTCATGTGAGAAGGAGGCAGGGATTGGAGTGATGCAGCCACAAGCCAAGGAATGCCTGGAGCCACCAGAGGCTGAAAGAGACCAGGAAGGACTGACTCTCCCTCGCTGGTTGCAAAGGGTGCGTAGCCCTGATTTCTGTCTTTGAGCCTTCAGAACTGTGAGAGGGTAAGTGTCTTGTTTTAAGCCACCCAGTGTGTTTGTGCTATTTTTTTTTTACAGCAGCCACAGGAAATGAATACATTCTTATTCAGTGGGTGCAAATAGCGACCATTGGTTGTGAATTCTCTTAATTTCCCACAGTCTCCTCTTACACTCACCCATATGCACACTCCCTAACTCTGTTTTTTTCTTTTTTTCTTTTTTTTTTTTTTTTGAGGTGGAATCTTATTCTGTCACCCAGGCTGGAGTATGGTGGTGCAATCTTGGCTCACTACAGCCTCCGTCTCCCGAGTTCAAGTGATCCTCCCACCTCAGTCTCCAGAGTAACTGGGACTACAGGCACGGGCCACCCCCTGGCTAATTTTTGTATTTTTAGTAGAGATGGGGTTTCACCATGTTGGCTAGGCTGATTTTGAACTCCTGACCTCAAGTAATCCACCTGCCTTGGCCTCCCAGAGTGCTGGGATTACAGGCGTGAGCCACCGCACTTGAGCCAACTTGTTTACATCCACATCATCCTTACAATTTCTCTCTCATCTCAGGGACTGGGAGGAAGAGACATTTTTCCTGTTCAGGGTTAATCCTTCCCTTCTGTTATTCTCAAGTGGCCCTTCCAGCTCCTCCCAAGGCCTTACTCTATCAGTCTCTCTCTCCCTCTCTCTCCCTGGCTTATTTCTCAGTTCATAAATGCTCTGTCTCTCTAGCCCCTTCCATGCAGTCTGTCTTCTGTCTTCATTGCTTCAGCAACCGGCTCCTGCCAAGGTCATCAGTAAACATCAAATTACCAAACCCAATGAACATTTGCTGTGGTTCTCTTACTGGAGCTCCCAGTGGCATTTGCCTTTGCTAACCATTCCCTCCTTCTGGAACCCTTCCTTTCTTCGCCTCGGAGACACACGCCTGGTTTTTCCTAGTTTCCTTTGCTGATTCTTCTACCTCTATCTATAATTCCATGCTGGTGTTTCTTGTGGTTTCACCCTTTTTCTTTTCAGTCTATAATCTTGTGGGCAATCTCATACCCACAGTTCTAATACCCATATATGGTGCAAGGCAGGGCAGAGATGTGGAGGGAAACAGGGTCTTCAGGCCTAAGCTGCTGGATCACATCAGCCCTTCCTTGGGGCTTTTCAAATATGTAAGCCAATCAGTTCCCTTTGTTGTTTCAGCCTGTTTAAAATGAGCTTTATGTGTCTTGCAGCCAAGAGTCTTGATACACTGACCTAATCTAGTTAATTTTGTGTTCTACATGTAACTCAGAACCACCATCTCCCTGTGTTTCCTAATATCTGCATTCCCATCCTTCCTGCTCCCAAAGGGGAGAAGCATTTTTATTTTTATTTATTGTTAGCTATTATTATTATTATTATTATTGAGACGGGGTCTTACTTTATAGCTCAGGCTGGAGTGCAGTGGTGTGATCACAGCTCACTGCAGCCTTGATCTCCTGGGCTCAGGTGATCCTCCCACCTCAGCCTCCCAAATAGCTGGGATTACAGGTATGTGCCACTAAACTCAGCAAATTTTTTGTATTTTTTTGTAGAGATGAGGTTTTTGCCGTGTTGTCCAGGCTGGTCTCAAACTCCTGGACTCAAGCAATCCACCCACATCAGCCTCCCAGAGTGCTGGGATTATAGGTGTGAGCCACCATGCCTGGCCAAGAGAGGCATTTTTATTAAAGCTGTTCTCCCTGCACTCCCCCAAAAGTTGTATTGCTTTCTTCTTCTAGGTCAAGTGGGAGGAGCTTTAGCTTATAGTAATTCTTTATAGAAGAAGGCATATTTGCTTTAAGGTGGTAGTCTTTAGTCCCTAAAACAGGTGGTGAGATGAGAAAAAACAAAACATGATTGCTGGGTGTGCCTCTTGGCAGGGGGCATCTGAGTTTCCTCTGGCTGCTGCAACAGAATTTAAGCAACACATTTAGTGGCTTTGTATTAGTCCCTTTTCATGCTGCTGATAAAGACATATCTGAGACTGGGTAATTTATAAAGGAAAGAGGTTTAATGGACTCACAGTTCCACATGACTGGGGAGGCCTCACAATTATGGTGGAAGGCGAAAAGCACATCTTACATGGCAGCAGGCAAGAGAGAATGAGAGCCAAGTGAAAGGGGTTTCCCCTTATCAAACCATCAGCTCTCATGAGACTTATTCACTACCATGAGAACAGTCTGGGGGAAACTGTCTCCATTATTCAATTACCTCTCACCAGGTCCCTCTCACAACGTGTGGGAATTATGGGAGCTGCAATTCAAGATAAGATTTTGATGGGGACACAGCCAAACCATATCAGGCTTCGAATGGCAAGAACACATTTTCTCACAGATTTTGAGGCCAGAAGTCTGAAATGGAGCTATGGGCATAGCTAAGCTTCCTCCATATGTTCCAGCAGAGAATCCACACTTGCCTCTTCTGCTGCTGGCGGCTCCAGGCATTCTTTGGCTTGTGGCTGCATCACTCCAATCTCTGCCTCCATCCTTTCCTGGCCTTCTCCTTTGCATGTGTCTCTGTGTCTTCTCCCCTTCTGTCTCTTCTAAGGACATCTATCATTGGATTCAGGTCTGACCTGGCTACAGAGATGATCTAATGTTGAGATCCTTCATTGCATCTGCAAAGACCTTTATCCAAATAAGTTCACGTTCACAGTTCTGGGTGGTCATACCTTTTGCCGGGAGAGGTACAATTCTACCCCCACAGGCACTCTACTAATGTCCCTTGGAAACTGTCTGCCACTGTCTTGGATCACCTTCTGGTCATTTCTTGGTCATCTCTTGGCCAGCTTATCATAAAAGTTGCCTTCCTGCCCACGTGCTGTCTGTCTTTTTTTTTTTTTTTTTGGTGGAGTCTTGCTCTGTAGCCCAGGCTGGAGTGCAGTGGCATGATCTCAGCTCACTGCAACCTCTGCCTCCTGGGTTCAAGCAACTCTCCCGCCTCAGCGTCCCAAGTAGCTGGGATTACAGGCACCTGCCATCATGCCCTGCTAATTTTTGTATTTTTGTAGAGACAGGGTTTCACCATGTTGGCCAGGCTGGTCTCGAACTCCTGACCTCAGGTGATCTGCCCGCCTCGGCCTCCCAAAGTGCTGGGATTACAGGCGTGAGCCACCACACCTGGCCACCTGCTCTCTTCTAGGCCCTCCTCTGGTTAGCATCAAAATGATCTTCCCTATAATGTGAAACCGATCGCATGATTCTCCTGCTTAAAAAGCATGCTTCTAGACAGTGAGACTGCATCAGCACTTTAATTCTGAATGCTTCAGAAAATACGTTGTAATGGAAGCATTGCCAAGATTTCAAACTGCAAAGACTTTGCTTCAATTTGTAGATTAGAACAATTTAAATGCATTCATCTGGATGATGCCTGCATATAAAGTCCCCAGTCTGACGCCCAAATGAGTGCATTAATATAGGGGCTCTAGTTTTTGCCCAGCTGCTTTATCTCATTGGATGCAAATTAAATATGCATACTTAGTAAAGTGAATTTGGAAACTCCACAATCCTTCAGAGGAAACAAACTTACAAATGTTCAATATGGCCAACCAGTTCCCTTAGACTTAGCATGAGATAATTTTCTTAAGCATCCCACACTTCATCATGAATTGAGAATGTAGAATTCCCATTATACATGAGCTAGCATAGGATGAAGAAATGGTTAGCCCAGGCCCCAACCTAATTCCCTTGAGACCATGCAAATCTGCTTTACTTCAACACATGCAAAAAAGTCAAGTTAAAATGGACAAAACTATTTAAAGATGTCTTGGTGCTCTTTATAAAATGCTAATCTCCAAGAATGCACTGGGAATCACCTGCAGGACCACTTAGATTTCCAAAATCACTACACAGTCTAAACTCCTAACGACTTATGAGCCTTCCCCATTGGAACACAAATCATATTTTTTTTTTTAAAAAAAATGTGCCTCCAAAGGCTAGACAATAAAGGTTTAAGACATGTTAGGTCTCAAAGATATCAGTAAGTTGAGCTGTTCTCACTGGGTCTGTTCAAGGCAGCCCAGCCAGACCCCTCCCGTGTGCCACTATATGGATTAGGATTGGGTTCTTTATAACGCGCCATCACAGCTTGGCTTTTGCTCTGATTTCTTGTCACTTGAGAGAGCAAATGACAGAAATTTAACACAAATGGGTGTAATATAAGAAAGTGTTTATATTGGCTCAGTGACTAAAGAGTTTAGGGAATGGTTTGCCTTGAGTCATGACTGAATCCAGGGGCTTAACAAATGTCATCAGGACATGGTTCCTTTCTTCATCATTCACTATCCTTTCTTTTTTGTTGGCTTCATTCTCAAGACATCTCTCTCTAGGTGGTACCCTAGTAGGTCCAGGCTTACTTCCTACTAACTCAGCAACTTGAGTTGAAGAACTAGTACTTTGTTTCTCCAAAACCTCCTGCTATCCCCAGAAACGTCCTAGGACTGGCTTCCACTAGCCTAATTTGAGTTACATTTCCATTCATAAACCATTGGCGTGTGTATTAGTTCATTTTCACACTGCTATAAGAACTGCCCGAGACTGAGTAATTTATAAAGGAAAGAGGTTTGATTCACAGTTCAGCATGGCTGGGTAGGCCTCAGGAAACTTATAATCATAGCGAAAGGGGAAGCAGGCACATGTTATATGGCGGCAAGCGAGAGAGAGAGAAGCAAGCAGGGGAGATGCCAGACACTTATAAAACCATCAGACTCGTGAGAACTCACTCACTCTGATGAGAACAGCATTGGGGAAACTGCCCCCATGATTCAATCACCTCCCACTGGGTCCCTCCCTTGACATGTGGGGATTATGAAGATTGCAATTCAAGATGAGATTTAGGTGGGAACACAGGCAAACCATATCATTCCACCTCTGGCCCCTCCCAAATCTCATGTCCTCACATTTCAAAACATAATCATGCCTTCCCAACAGTCCCCCACAGTCTTAACTCTGGCATTAACCCAAAAGTCCAAGTACAAAATCTAATTTGAGACAAGGCAAGTCCCTTCCACCTGGGAGCCTGTCAAATCAAAAGCAAGTTAGTTACTTCCTAGATGCAATGGGGGTACAGGCATTGAATAAATGCTCCCATTCCAGATGAAAGAAATTGGCCAGAACAAAGGGACTACAGGCCCCATGCAAGTCCAAAATGCACCAGGGCAGTCATCAAATCTTAAAGCTCCAAAATAATCTCCTTTGACTCCATGTCTTACATCCAGGTCATGCTGATGCAAAGGTGGGCTCCCATGGCCTTGGGCATCTCCGCCCCTGTGGCTTTGCAGGGGGCAGCCCCCCACCCTGGTTGCTTTCACGGCTGGAGTTGAGTGTCTGTGGCTTTTCCAGGCACATGGTGCAAACTATCGGTGGACCTACCATTCTGGGGTGTGGAGGACAGTGGCCCTCTTCTCACACCTTCAGTAGGCAGTACCCCAGTGGGACTCAGTGTGGGGGCTCCAACCCCACTTTTCCCTTCTGCACGGCCCTAGCAAAGGTTCTTCATGAAGGTTCCGCCCCTGCAGCACACCTCTGCCTGGTTATCCAGGCATTTCCATATATCCTCTGAAATCTAGGTGGAGGTTTCCAAACCTCAATTCTTGTCTTCTGTGCACCCACAGGACCAACACCATGTGGAAGCTGTCAAGGTTTGGGGCTTGCACCCTTTGAAGAAATGGCCTGTGCTGCAAGTTGGCTCCTTTTAGTCACAGCTGGGATGCAGGGCACCAAGTCTCCAGACTGCACAAAGCAGCAAGGTCCTGGGCCTGGCCCACGAAACCATTTTTTCCCCCTCCTCCTGGGCCTCTGGGCCTGCAATGGGAAGGGGTGCTGTGAAGACATCTGACATGCCCTGGAGACATTTTCCCCAGTGTCTTGGTGATTAACATTTGGCTCCTTGTTACTTATGCAAATTTCTGTAGCTGGCTTGAATTTCTTTCTACAAAATGGATTTTTATTTTCTGTTGCATTATCAGGCTACAAATTTTCTAAACTTTGATGCTCTGCTTCCCTTTTAAACGCAAGTTCTAAATTCGAACCATCTCTTTGTGAATGCATACAACTGAATGATTTTAAGAGCACCCAGATCACATCTTAAATGCTTTGCTACTTAGAAATTTCTTCCGCCAGATACCCTAAATCATGTCTCTGAAGTTCAAAGTTTCACAGACCTCTAGGGCCGGGGTAAAATGCCACCCATCTGTTATAAATAAAGTTTCAGTGCCACAAAAGAAATAGCCCTTGAATATAAAATTTTCTTTTTAATTCTCAGCAAGGCAAGTTACTTCTATAGAAGGTTGCGCCCTTACATATGAAGCAATGGTGAGCGCACACTTGGACAAGGGAGGGGAAGGGGTTCTTATCCCCGACGCACGTGGCCCCTGCTGCTGTGTCCTTCCCCTATTGGCTAGGGTTAGACCGCACAGGCTAAACTAATTCTGGTTGGCTAATTTAAAGAGAGTGGCGGGGTGGGTAGTTTGGCAGGAAATATGGTTATGACAGAGGAGATAATCGGAATGACTCAGGGTGGAGTTGGTGATTGGAATGAGTCAGGGTGGAGCAGGTAATCGAAAAGGTTGCTTTATGAGGAAGTTAAGTTTAAAAGTAGAAGGCAAAGAATTGAACATACTGACATATTGATTCTTTGAAAAGAAATTTAGAACTCATATCTAACACATCTCTTTGCTAAAGTACAGCAAGAGTGACCTTTGCTCCATTTCCCAACAAGTTCTCTCCATCTGAGACCACCTCAGCCTGGACTTCATTGTTCGTATCACTATCAGCATTTTGGTCAAAACAATTCAACAAGTCTCTAGGAAGCAATAAAGTTTCCCACATCTTCTGTCTTCTTCTGAGCCCTCCAAACTATTCCAACCTCTGCCTGTTACCCAGTTCCAAAGTCACTTCCACATTTTCAAATATCTTTATACAGTACCTTATGCCTGGTACCAATTTACTGTATTAGTTTATTTTCACACTGCTATCAAGAAATGCATGAGACTGGGTAATTTATAAAGAAGAGAGATTTAATTGACTCAGTTAGGCATGGCTGGGGACACCTCAGGAAACTTATAACCACGGCAGAAGGGGAAGCAGGCACCTCTTACATGGCAGCAAGTAAGAGGGAGAGGAACAAGCAGGAGAAATGCCAGATGGTTATAAAACTAGGAGATCTCGTAAGAACTCACTCAGTATGATGAGAACAGCATGGGGAAACTGCCCCCATGATCCAATCACCTCCCACCAGGTCCTTTCCTCAACATATGGGGATTAAGGAGATTGCAATTCAGGATGAGATTTGGGTGGGGACACAGCCAAACCATATCAGCATACCTAGGTTACTAGCTCATATCTGGAGCCAGCAATGGGGTTGTCCCACCAGAAGCACTCAAGCGTACAGTAATGTGGTTCCCCAAATGAAAGTTAAGGTGTCATTTCTAGACAAAGAGGATTCAATGCTAGGAAGGCAAAAGCAGTATATCTATTCCACAGTAGGATGTGAGTCATCAGCACACAGGAGGTAGTAAGAAGGTTAGGAGCAGTGGCTGACACCTGTAATCCCAGCATTTTGGGAGGCCAAGGCAGGTAGATTGCTTGAGTCCAGGAGTTCAAGACCAGCCTGGGCAACATGGCAAGGCCTTGTCTCTACAAAAACAATACAAAAATCAGCTGGGCATGATGGCACACACCTGTAGTCCCAGCTAATCAAGAGGCTAAAGTGGGAGGATCACTCGAGCCTGGGGAGGTCAAGGCTGCCATGAGTCGTGATCATGCCACTGCACTCCAGCCTGGGTGACAAAGTGAGACCCAGTCTCAAAAAAAACAAAAGAAAAATGATGGCAATAACGAAACCCAGAAAGAAGTAACAAAAGCACTACTGTTTCATCTTTTTATTTTTACTTTCTGGTAGTTGAAAGAGAAGAAATCATTGGCCAAAATAATATATGTACACATATCTTTAGATCTATAACTATATCTATCTATAACTATATCTATAGTCATATAGTCATGTGTATTAGCAGTCACAGCTCCTGAACTTTATTGCTGTTTAGATACTGATCCATATGAGATTCAGAAGAGACCAGGTAATGCATTTCAGGTTTATTTGTGATGAATATATAGCGTCAAGCTTCAGGGACTGATTTGCTTCTCGTGTGCATTGGTACTAGTCTGACTGTCATCACACTGTGACATCAGTCCTCTCTGAAGGACCAAGAGCTCCCTTTCTCTCCTCATTGCTTTAGGCCTGACCTTTACTGAGATCTCCCTCCTAATAGTCTGTAGTCTATGACAGATTGGCAAAGTAAACTTTGACCATTTCTATGTTTGTTTTTCTCTGCACTAGCAAGAAACAGTCACTGAACATTGATTTATTGAGTATAATTTGCCTGTGTTTTAAAAGTTTAGAAATGTGTTCTTTGGACTACATACTTGGCCTAAAACACCCAGTGGATTACCACACATATACCCCCACCACTTGCTACGTCACCAATGGTAGGGTGGCCACATTCACTGTTTACAAGGATCTATTCTTTAGAACTGAGTCATTACCACAATCCTGTCTTCCTAGGCTTAGTGGAGAAATCGAAGACAGGATATTTGACTTGAAAGGCACCTACAAATCCATCTTCTTTCCCATTGATTGATTGAATCCCTTTCATACTGTTTCTTGAGGATGGTCAATCAGTCTTGCTTAAGCACTTGCCCTGGGAGGAAAGTCACTATTTACAGATTCCTCAGCCCCTTGCATTGCTAACAGTTTGTATCATGAGAAAGTTCTCTACCATACAGTTGCTCTCTCATTAATAGTCACCTCTTCTTAAAGCAACAAGCCAAGTTTTGAGGAATCTCTTTGTCCCCCTTTTCAGTAGTAGATCAGGGTTTGCACTTCAAAGGACATCTTGGGTGTCTTTTTATGAGTCAAAGGCTTATCATCTTTATTGCAGATCAGTAACAAGGCAGGTTTCTGGAATGTGTATATGGTTTCTGTATAAACAGTCCCCAAACTCATGTATCAACCTGACAAAGTCTAGACTCAAGGGTTTGTTTCAAGAAGAGAAAAAAGAGCCAGCCATGATAGAAAGAATCGCAAGCCTATAAATTGTGCTGAAGTGTGTTTATATAACTAGATTAGAGTTTAAATAAAGCAATCCAATGGTAAACTAAACTACAAGTCATAGTGGTAAAAGCAACCTCTGAAGAGTCAGTGGAACAGACAGGTTACACTTGTTTTGATTGTATACACAAGTGAATGCTAATTTCCAAACAGATGATTGGCACCTCAGGACGTTGCTTCCAGAGGGCAATTTTCATCATTGTCATTCTCATTTTAAGAAACTGAAGTTCAAAGAGATGGGTGACTGCCCTAAGTCAGACAGAGCCCTTATTTCAAGGGCCAGGGATACCTATGACCCCTCTGACCTAATCCAGGTGACAATTTACAGCTGATTCATATGAACCTGTTGACTCAAGCCAGTACCCCAAAGCTATTTCCCATTTAATGAGACAAAAATCTCAGCTGAGAGTGACATACTAGCTGTGAATTTTCATCAGATTCTTAGAGATGCCTGTGACTTTCCGCCTTCTCCTCACATCAATATTTAGAACTCTTGAATTGTAATTCAACCATCAGTCAAGTTTTCTAGAGAACCAGGGATATAATTTGCTCAGTGATTTTTGGCTTATGCTAAGGGTTAAGCCAGTCAGAAAAGAAAAACAGACGGGCCAAAGTAATATATTCAAGCAATATACTCAAAACCAGTCGAAGAAGAAGCTGAAAGAGGAAGTTTGTGGGGTTTATAAGAAAAAAATCCATGTTTTATAAAATTTTATAGCCATGTGTTAAGTAAGTGTAATTTTAAGGCAAACTGCTTTATACCGTATGTGTATGATTACAGATACAAAACTATACAATCGTATATCACTTAATGACAGGGATATGTTTGGAGACACGCATTGCTAGGCATTTCTGTGCAAACACCATAGAATGTACTTACACAATCACAGATAGTATAGCCTACTATACACCTAGGCTATACAGTATAGTCTATTGCTCCTGGGCTGCACACCTACACAGCACGTGACTGAACTGAGGCAATCGGAACACAATGGTAAGTACTTATGTATCTAAACATAGAAAATGTAGAGTAAGAATACAATATGAAAGGTAAAATAAGGCCGGGCACGGTGGCTCACACATGTAATCCCAGCATTTCGGGAGGCCGAGGCAGGCAGATCACCTGAGGTCAGGAGTTCGAGACCAGCCTGGCTCATATGGAGAAACCCCATCTCTACTAAAAATACAAAAATTAGCCAGGCGTGGTGGCACATCCCTGTAATCCCTTGGGAGGCTGAGCAGACGAATCACTTGAACTCGGGAGGTAGAGGTTGCAATGAGCCGGGATTGCACCACTGCACTCCAGCCTAGGCAAGAAGAGTGAAACCCCATCTCGGAAAAAAAAAAAAAAAAAAGGAAAATATGGTCCACCTGTATAGGGCACTCACTATGAATGGAGCTTGCAGGACTGGAAGTTGCCTGGGTGAGTCAGTGATGAGTGGGGAGTGAATGTGAGGGCCGAGGACATGACCGTACACTGGAGACATTATACTACCAGAGACACTGTACACTTAGGCTGCAATAAGTTTATTAAAAATATTTTCTTTCTTTTGCAATAAATTACCTTTTGTTTTTTTTTCATGGTACTACTCCTTGCAGAGCAGGGTTAACCCATAGGCAGCATGCCCAGAGTTGGACTCTATAAACTTTTAATTTTTTTAACTTCTTGACCCTTTTGTAATAACACTTAGTTTAAAATATGAACACACTGTACAGCTGTACAAAAACATTTTCTATCTTTATCTCCTTATTTTATAAACTTTTTTCTTTTTTTTTTGTTTTTTTTTTTGTTTTTTGAGACGGAGTCTCGTTCTGTCGCCCAGGCTAGAGTGCAGTGGCGCAATCTCGGCTCACTGCAAGCTCTGCCTCTCAGGTTCACGCCATTCTCCTGCCTCAGCCTCCCAAGTAGCTGGGATTACAGGCGCCTGCCACCATGCCTGGCTAATTTTTTTGTATTTTTGGTAGATACAGGGTTTCACTGTGTTAGCCAGGATGGTCTCGATCTCCTGACCTTGTGATCTGCCCACCTCGGCCTCCCAAAATGGTGGGATTACAGGTGTGAGCCACCGTGCCTGGCCTAAAATTTTTAATATTTTTTACTTTTTAAAAATTTTTATTAAAAACTGGACCCAAGCAAGCACATTAGTCTAGGCCTACACGGGGTCAGGATCCTCCACATCACTGCCTATCACCTCCACATCTTGTTCCACTGGAAGGTCTTCAGGGACAATAACATGCATGGAGCTGTCATCTCCTATGTCACCAATGCCTTCTTCTGGAAACCTCTTGAAGGACCTGCTGCAGACTATTTTACAGTTAACTTTTAAAAAAATAAGTAGGAGTACACTCTAAAAATAATGATAAAAAGTATAATATGGGCTGGGCACAGTGGCTCACACCTGTAATCTTGGCACTTCAGGAGGCTAAGGCAGGTGGATCACCTGAGGTCAGGAGTCCGAGACCAGCCTGGCTGACATGGTGAAACCCAGTCTCTACTAAAACAAAATTAGCTGACATGGTGGCCCGTGCCTGTAGACCCAGCTACTCAGGAGGCTGAGGCAGGAGACCTGCTTGAACCTGGGAGGCAGAGGTTGTACTGAGTCGAGATCGAGCCATTGCACTACAGCCTGGGTGACAGAGCAAGACTCCATCTCAAAAAAAAAAAAAAAAAAAAAGAAGTATCGTATGGTAAATACATAAGCCAGTAACATGGTCGCTTGTTATCACTATCAAGTATGATGTACTGGACATAATTGTACGTGCTAGACGTTTACAAAACTGGCAGCACATTAGGGGTGTTTACGCCAGCATCACCACAGACACGTGAGTAATGTGTTGTGCTATGACGTTAGGAGGGCTACTAGGCAACAGGAATTTTTCAACTTCATTATAGTCTTATGAGACCACTGTCAGTATGGTGCATAACTGTATTTCAAATATATATCTAAGATTTAAAACCTATAATCTTTTTTTTTTTTTTTTTTTGAGATGGAGTTTTGCTCTTGTTGCCCAGGCTGGAGTACAATGGCGTGATCTTGGCTCACTGCAACCTCTGCCTCCCAGTTTCAAGCAATTCTCCTGCCTCAGTCTCCTGAGTAGCTGGGACTACAGGCACCCACCACCACGCCCAGCTAATTTTTGTATTTTCAGTAGAGACGGGGTTTCACCATGACGGCCAGGATGGTCTCAAACTACTGACTTCAGGTGATTCTCTTGCCTTGGCCTCCCAAAGTACCAGAATTACAGGCGTGAGCCACCGTGCCCGGCCCCTATAATCTATTAATGTTAGATGCTGGTGCTATTAATATTTGGGTTCTATCTAGATATATAATTAAACAAGAACAAACACGGACAGATGGTATAGGACAGATGGTGGCTCACAAATGCAGGTTAATGTCCTTGCCCACACTCCTGATGTTCCTCACCTGGACCACTTCATTTTATTTTATTTTTGAGACAGAATCTTGCTCTGTCGTTCAGGCTGGAGTGCAGTGGTGGAATCTCAGCTCACTGCAGTCTTCACGTCCTGGGTTCAAGCAATTCTCATGCCTCAGTGGCTCACTGCAACTTCCACCTCCTAAGTTCAAGGACTTCCCCTGCCTCAGCCTCTGGAGCAGCTGGGATACAGGTGTGCGCCACTATACCTGACTGATTTTTGTATTTTTAGTAGAGATGAGGTTTTGCCGTGTTGGCCAGGCTGGTCTCAAACACCTGGCCTCAAATGATCCACCCGCCTCGGCCTCCCAAATTGTTGGTATTAGAGGTGTGAGCCACGGCACCCAGCCCTTACCAGGACCACTTTAAATAACTGCCAACTGGTTTCCCTGACTCTTGGTTTTCCTTTCTCTAATCCATTTTCTCTAGGGCCATGAGGCAATCTTTGCTGTAAATACTTTTATGGATCCCTAGTGCCCCCGGAATAAAGCCCACACTTCTGATGTGTCATTCTGGACTTTCTGAAACCTGGCGCTACCGGATGTTTCTTTTCTTAATTTATTTTTTTTCATTATCTACATCCATATGGTAACATTTTTTCTTTTTCTTTTTTTAAGGACAGGGTCTGGCTCTGTTGCCCAGGCTGGAGGGCGATGGTATGATCATAGCTCACTGTAGCCTCAAACTCCTGGGCTCAAGCAATCCTTCTGCCTCAGCCTCCCGAGTAGCTAGGACTGTAGGAGAATGCTACCATGCCCAGCTAAGTTTTTAATTTTTGGTAGAGACAGGGCCTTGCCATGTTGCCCAAGCTGAGCTTGCGCAATCCTCCCACCTTGGCCTCCCAAATTGCTGGGATCACAGGCCTAAGTCACTGCTCCTGACCCCTTACATACCTTTCTAATCTCATCTCCCACCGTGTTACCAGAAACCAAATATTCTTCCATTCATCTCTTAGGATCCACCTAAGACTATTGTTTATAGCTTACTGTATCACGGACATCCCTACAGAAGGCAGTTTTCTGTATGGGAAGGTTGTATTTTCCAAAGAAAGTCTTACCTATAGATGTAACCCTATCTATGCACTCTTCTTATGGTGTGATTGATGTTTATCCCACAAAGATGCAGGTTGATGTTCCCTCCCTTTAAAACTGGGTAGAGGCTTGTGATCAGCCTGGTCAGTGGAGTTTGGTGGAAACAGTGCTGGGTGACCTCCAGGTTAGGTCATAACAAGGATACAGCTTCTGTCTGGCTCTCTTCATCTTTGGATGCTTGCCCTTGGATCCCAGCCACCAGGCCACATGGAGAAGCCATGTGTGAGTGTTCCAACCAACAACGCTGTTAGGCTGTCAGTTGACAGACAGCATCAATGGTCAGACATGTGAGGGAATGATCCTTCAGAGGATTCCAGTTCCCACCTGTCAGACTTCCAGCTGAGCCCCCAGACATTGCGGCACAGATATAAAACTGTACTCCCTCTGGGCCTCTCCACATTTCTGATCTACAGAAACTATGAAAAATAATAAGTGACTGTTGTTGCTGTAAGTCACCAAGGTTTGGAGTAATTTGTCATGCAGTAATAGCTAACTGATACAGTGTTACCTGGTTTTACCCACTCCAGGTAACAGATCTTGGTTATCAGTAGATAGTATTCAATGCAGAAATCTACATATAAAGTTACCAGCAAAGGCCTTTCAAATTTTGGATTTTGGCTGGGCATGGTGGCTCACGCCTGTAATCCCAGCACTTTGGGATACCAAGGTGGGTGAATCACTTGAGGTTAGGTGTTCGAGACCAGCCCGGCCAACATTGTGCAACCCTGTCTCTACCAGAAATGCAAAAATTAGCCAGGCATAGTGGCACGTGCCTGTAATCCCTCCTACTCAGGAAGCTGAGGCAGGAGGATCTGTTGAACCCAGAAGGCAGAGGTTGCGGTGAGCTAAGATGGCACCACTGCACTGTAGCCTGGGTAACAGAGCAAGACTCCATCTCAAAAAAAATTGGAATTTATAGGGAAAAAAGAGAGAGTGAATATTTGAATCCCGATGAGAAAATGAAGGCTATACATGTCTGCGTGTGCGTGTGTGTATCTTATGCATAAATACATAATGATACAAATGCTACGTTGGGATTACAACCATCAGTTCCACCTCCGTGAGTTCTGGTAAGGAGTTTTAGCCAATGTGGCATTGAGGATAAAGGTGTACTTGGGTTTAGATTTCCGTTATTTGCACTTGAGCTACTTCCCTACTGAGTCCTACGCCATTATTTTTCCAGGTTGTTAGTTGTGGCATTGGATGCTCCTTGTTTAAAGACCTTCATATTATTTTCAAATCCATCTCTATCTCTGCAAGATGATTGCTCTATTTGGCTTCAAGTTGCAAAGCTCTGTCATTGATTTAGACAATGATTTATTCCATTAGCGATCCTGTTCATTCTTAATGGCCACATAATGTCATTGTATGGATGTTTCGAGGTGGTTTTGTTGTTGTTGTTATCAATTCCTAGGTTGATTTTCAACAATTTTAGTCAAGGAAGGTAAATACCTCATGGGCAGCCAAGGCTCAGTTGTACCCTTGCTGCCTCTTACTGCATTTCTTCCTGCTTCTCTGGCTGAGGGTCACTGGGCAGATCCTTGATTATTGCTGTGGCTTAGAGAGACAGAACAAATAATGGTAAAAACAGACTTAGAGAATATTCGAAGGTCAATGAATCTTCATTACATCCCGAGAGTTAGCTGATGTCTGCTTCGAGGTCTGGAAGCTCAGGAGAGTCAACTCTTGATCGTATTAATGACGAGAAATAGGAGTCGGCATAATCTAAAATGATGCCTGTCTTCTTGTGCATACTTCAATTACATAGAGATAAGGGTGTGTCTAATTTGAGGGGATTTCAACCTTTTGAGACGGAAATAAAGGAACTGTGAAGACCTGACTCTGAAGGAGCCAGCAGGCTGACGAGCTGGCCTGTGTGTAAGCCTCCCTCCCTGAAGAGATGGCAGCGCCATCCGTCACCCAGTAGGAAACAAAGTGCGGCAGAAATGGCAGCTCTTTTTGCTGGACTTAGGTCTTCTATTCCAAGCGGATCACTTTTCCAGGGAGAAAAGTCCTTTGTAGTTTGCTTCAGATATTCTTCCTGCTGCAGGGCTGAGCAGCGGCCGAGAGCATGGGCTCGGTGCTCCTCCAGTCCAGAGTCCAAAGCCCATTCCACCCGCTTGCTCACTGGTGAAGGACAAGGCCCTGGAGCTCTGTAAGGCTCAGTCTCTCTCTCAGATGAGGGTAATCACACCACCCTCATGGCATTCTCAAGAGTAGTGAATGAGGTAATGCTTATAAGATGTGCAGCAGAGAGCCTGTAAACTCTCATAAATGGCAGTTGTTATTAAACCTAGAATATCAGAGCTGCAAAAGATCTTAACAGACTTTTTTTTTTTTTCCCCAGAAGTTTCATTTTATAGGCTGGGTGCGGTGGCTCATGCCTGTAATCCCATCACTTTGGGAGGCTGAGGTGGGTGGATTACTTCAGGTCAGGAGTTCGACACCAGCCTGGCCTACATGGTGAAACCCTGTCTCTACTAAAAACACAAAAATTAGCTTGGCCTGGTGGCAGGCGTCTGTAGTCCCAGCTACTTGGGAGGCTGAGGCATGAGAATCACTTCAACTTAGGAGGCGGAGGTTACAGATTGAGCCACTGCAGTCCAGCCTGGGCTACAGAGGGAGACTGTGTCTTCCAAAAAACAAAACAAAAAAAGTTTTATTTTACAGGTGATCCAACCAATGACCAGAAAGGTGAGATGACTTATTCAAGGTCGCATAACCGGATTGAGTAGAATCCAGGTCATCAGAACCAGGGCTCACCTAAGCAGCACAGATAATACAGATAAGAAAGAAGTGACAAATTTGTGTCAGATGAGTCAAAAGTTTTGTAGGTGTGCTAATGAATGTACTGAAAAACATTTTTTTTTTTTTTTAGACATGGTGTGGTGGCTCCCATCTGTAATCCCAGCACTTTGGGAGGCCACTGTGCGAGGATCGTTTGAACCCAGGAGTTCAAGACCAGCCTGGGCAGCATAGTAAGACCCCATCTCTACAAAAAAATTAAAAAATTAGCTGGGCATGGTGGTGCACACCTGTGGTCCCAGCTACTCAGGAGGCTGAGCCCAGGGCAAGAGAATGAGACCCAAAATTTTAATGTGGCAAAATATATACAACATAAAATTTACCACTTTAACTATTTTTAAGTGCACAGTTCAGTGGCATTAAGCTCATTTACACTGTTATGTGACCATCACCACCATCCATCTCCAGAACTTTTTCCATCCTTTCCAACTGAAACCCTGTACCCATTAAATAATAATTGATGAGCGTTTATACCAGAATTAAAACATTTTGAATTGGAAAATGAATTTCCAGGGTATCCTAGCATATACTTATGACTTAAAAATCTCCTAAGTTCTCCTCTTCACCCTCAGTGATCAGAATATCATCACATCATTTTTAATCACTTTTGCTTAGAAACGAATTATTCATTTTTTGGCTCATGGAGAGCTCTTGGTTTTCCACTCTCCACCCCTGGATGTGTCCTTGGTCCGAGAGGGGCCTGGCTGGAGAAGACATCCATGCCCTCTTGGACTCTTGGCCTTAGAGCACGTATTCTCACTCCCAGCCACTGCCTCCTCCACCCCCACCCCATTTTTCCAGGATTCTTCAGGAACCATGGTTCCTAATGCAAAATGTCTGACATTGACACCAGTGTAGTGACTAAGGGAAGCAAGAAATGTGCTCTCTTCACAGGAATGGGCCGAGTCATATAATACGTAGAGAAAAAAAAAAAAAGCCTCAAACCAGTAGCTGTACCTCACACCTGGGAAGCTGGCAGGGCACAGTGACAGCCTAATAGTGAAAGCGAAATCTTTGCACCAAGAAACCTTCTCCCACTTGCTGAGCTCCCGGGAAGCAGAAGCTGCACAGGCTGAGACGTCTGCTCGTGCAGAGAGACCGTTTCCGTGCCCAGCACACTCTTCTCTCGCAGAATGGTTTCATATCAGACCTGACATCTTCAACATGCCACTGGGGCATGTTCAGGAGAGCTTCATGCCCTTTCTCACTTTCCAGGACCGAGTTTCCTTGTAGGCCTTTAAGCCATTCCCTACAGTTCTTTCCTTTGGAATTGTCAGTGCTTCTTAATCATTTTTCACTGTTAAATCAGGCCGGGAGCAATGGCTCATGTCTGTAATCCCAGCACTTTGAGAGGCCGAGGCAGGCGGATCACTTGAGGTCAGGAGTTCGAGACGAGCCTGATCAACATGGTAAAACCTTGTCTCTACTAAAAATACAAAAATTAGCCGGGTGTGTTGGCATGCACCTGTAACCCCAGCTACTTGGGAGGCTGAGGAAGGAGAATCCCTTGAACCTGGGAAGTGGAGGTTGTAGTGAGCTGAGATCATGCCACTGCACTGCAGCCTGGGCAACAGAGGGAGACTCCATCTAAAAAAAAAAAAAACCACTCACTAAAAAAACTAAATTCTGTAATAATAATATTGAGAATAGCTTAACTATAAGCACTTAGTGCCTGCCAGGCACTGTATTAAACACTTTACATTTGTAACACATTTTATTAATATGTTCATGGCAACCCTATAAAACTATAGTAGTAGTAGTAGTATTAAGAAGATAGGGTCTCCCCCTTTCATCAAGGTTGGAGTGCAGTGGCATGGTCATAGCTCACTGTAGCCTCAAATTCCTGGGCTCAAATGATCCTCCCACTTCAGCCTCCTGAATAACTGGGACCGCGGGTGTGTGCCACCACGTCCAGCTAATTTTTTAATTTTTTTGCAGAAATGGAGTCTTGCTTTGTTGCCCAGGCTGGTTTTGAATTCCTGGGCTCAAGTGATCCTCCCATCTTTGCCGCCCAAAGTGCTGGAATTACAGGCATGAGACACTGCACCCGGCCACAATTATTATTATTACATGACATGGAAAGCAAGGCATCATGAGGGTAAGTGACTGAGGTTGTATGGGCAGGAAGCAGAGAGCTGGCTAGAAAGCCAGGCTGTTGGGGCTGTACCCCTCACTCCTTCTGAATCTGCTCTCCCCCAGAAGGGCAATTCTAGCCAGTCTGCCGTTGCCCAGCTACGTTTGAAAGATGTTCAAATTTGGGGCAGTATGTTGAAAATAAATGTAATTATAATGCCTTTAAACATAGCCAATAAAAATGTTAATCATTCTAGTAGGCAAAAATTGAAATACTAACAAAAATCCTTATTTTTTCAATTCTTTTGTGTAAAAATAAGGATTTTTGTTAGTATTTCAATACTAACAAAATATGTATGTTATGTTACTAATATTATGTTACTAATATGTAACATAAAATACACTGTTGAAACCAGTTTAAAACATTATTTACTTATTTGTTTGTTTTTAGAGACAGGGTCTCACTCTGTCACCCAGCCTAGAATGCAGTGGCATAATCATAGCACACTGTAGCCTCAAACTCCTGGGCTCAAGAGATCCTCCGGTGTAGCTGGAAGTATAGGCACATGCCACCATGCCCAGCTTGTTTTAACCATTTTTAAGTGTACAGCTCAAAGTTTTTCTTTTGTTTTGCTTTTTTTTTTTTTTTTTTGAGATGGAGTCTTGTTCTGTTGCTTAGGCGGGAGTGCAGTGGCATGATCTCGGCTCACTGCAACCTCTGCCTCCCAGGTTCAAGCGATTCTGCCTCAGCCTCCCTAGTAGCTGGGATTACACGAGCCCAACACCACACCTGGTTAATTTTTGTATTTTTAGTAGATATGGGGTTTCACCATGCTGGCCAGGCTGGTCTCGAACTCCTGACCTCGGGTGATCTGCCCACCTTGGCCTCCCAAAGCACTGGGATTACAGGCGTGAGCCACCATCCCAGCCCAACCCAAAGAATTTAAATACATCCATGACATTGCATAGCCATCACCACTATGTAATTCCAAAACCTTTTTATCTCCCTAAACAGAAACTCTGTACCCTTTAAGAAATGACTCCCCATTACCCCCCTCTCCTAGCCCCTGATAACTTTCAATCTCCTTTTTATCTCTATTCATTTGCCTAAATTATAGACGTTTCATGTAAGTGGAAACATATTCTATTTGTCCATTTGTATCTGGCCTATTTCACTGAGCATAATGTTTTCAAGGTTCATCTATGTTGTAATACATGTCAGAATTTTGCCCATTGTCTGTCTGTTTGGTTTATCTATTCATCTGTTGAGGGACACTTGGGTTGTTTTTAGTTTTTGGCTATTGTGAGTAATGTTGCTAGGAACATGAGTGTTCAAGTATCTGAGTCCCTGTTTTCAATTCTTTGGGGTATATACCTAGGAGTAGAATTGCTGGGTCATATGGTAATTCTATATTTAACTTTTTCCACATTCTTTTTTGCTATAGAAATAAAGAGTTTTTAAAAAAGGAGATAGACTGCAATTGTATGAAGTAAACTTTACTGAAACAATTGAAATCCAAATAAATAATTCCATTTGTGGTTGAGAATGGCAATGATATTCTTATTTTATTGTATTATTTTATTTACCTTTTTTTTTTGGCAACAGGGTCTCACTATGTTGCCCAGGCTGGAGTGCAGTGGTCATTCACAGACATCGTCATCATGGCTTATTGCAGCCTCGAACTCCTGGGCTCAAGTGATCCTCCCAGCTCAGTCTCCTGAGTAGCTGGAACTACAGGCGTGGCCCACTGTGCTCAGCTGACAATGATATTCTTGACAATGTATTTTTAATTTTGTAAAACAAACATAAGAAATACTTGAATTGTGAAAACCATAATACAAATTCAGCCTAATGAGAGTGAATTTGTGCTTGCATTCCAAGGATCAGAGTCTGTGCATTCTTGGGGCGCTGTTTGAGACACAGACTGGAAGAGCTGGCCACCTCTGCCATGAGCAGTGTCTATATGAAGGTGCTGCGTCTGGGCATGGGACCTTTATGCTTGGGAGGCCAGGGGCCCAGCCGAGGGAGGGCACCGTGCTGGGCAGAGAGAGCTGCAGGAAGGGGCACTTCCAGATGCCAACTTGGGATTGCGGGTCTGGGGGCAGCAGAAACACCAGCTTCTGCCTGATACTACTCCTTGGCCACCAGTGGGTCAGAGGAGACCTAGTTTGCAGCTGCAGGTGGTCTGGGATTTGAGAGAGCAAAGCTGTCATGAAAACCCTGAGTTTCACTCTGAAGGCGACTAAGAGCAGTCTTGGCAAAACCAGGAAGGCGAATGGTGCCTCACATTCCTCGTTTCCTTTGGAACACCTCGTCAGAGCTTTGTTCGTTTTGCTAAGTTCAAAGCACCTTTTTCTGCTTGCACCACAGCAGGGTGAGTGCATGTGTGGGAGTGTCTCTCTGGGGAGGGAGGCTGGTGGTATGGGCCGTTGGGGAATGGCTGTGACTTTGAAAGTGCTCTCCTGGCCGGCCTGATGGTGCCCTAGAGTGACTGCTACTGGGTCCTATTAAAACAGAAGCATCCTAAGCAAATGAATAATAGAGTTACACTGGATTCAGTTTCTTAATAAAGCACCCCAGGGAATAAGTTTGCTCTCCCACTCTTTTCTAAGGGCACCTTGGGTGGAGAAAGAGGAAGAGATTGTTCTAGAGTCAGGGTGCCCTCAGGCAGGGCGCCATGATCGTCAGTGTTCCATGGAGCCAGGCCTGGCCCCCATGTTGGGCTTGGAGTCTGCAAAGTGGGGCCTCTGTGGGAGCCGCAGTGGGCTTTTCCTCACAATCATTGCGCGCGTGGGGGTGTCCTGCCCACCGAGGCTCTGGCTTGCACCTGTACTCATAGCTCCTGGGAGCTTTTGGTGGAGAACCCCAGACCAGGCAGGAAGTTTTTAGAACCTTCTGGGCTCGGTTTCACCACCCAACTCCCTTCTCCCCACCATGAGGACTTTGGAGCTTGTTGGATTCAGCCCCTCAGGCTTGCAAGTCTCAACTGCATACAAGCAGGTGGAACAAGTCTTTAAGGAAAAAACCTTATTCCTTTCACTTTATAGATTATTAACTCTACATGACTATTGAACTGTGGGCCTGTTTCAGCAAATGTGAAGTGACCATACCCATCCTTCATTGCCATTTTCTATCAACCTCCGGACAATGTTTCCCTTTCCTTAATGGCACCTGGCTCATGGGTTCTCTTTGTGCTGTTTCCTGCTGCCATCTTGGGCAATGGTAATGTCCATGTTGACAATGAGTTGGTGAACTCATTCGTCCCGTGAAAGAATTATTAAGCAGCTCCTAAAGGCTGCTAAGCAGGAATATAAATAACACTACTATTAGTAATCATGGTAATGATAATAACACTCAATGAGCACACTATGCCAAACCCAGTACTGAGCACTTTATTCACAAAGTTCTTCCTTCATAACCATGCTGTGAGGCTGGTGCTGTTGTTATCCCCATTGTACAGATGAGGCAAATAAGGCCTAGAGAGGTTAACTATTTTACCCAATGTCACACAGCTAGTGAAGGTTAGAGCCAGGATTCAACCTGAACTCTGATCCATTATTCTATACTACACTCCATCAAGAAGAAGGAAGGTGGTGATTTACCTAGCATCCCAGCATCGATTGAACCCAGCTGTGTGAATCTTTACCTAATCCGCATGGTCAGAGCCTCTCCATCCACCACCTCCCTCACCATCCAGTCTAGTTCTTGCACATTTCTGCAGCATCACTTCCTTTGAGAAGCTTTTTCTGACTCTGCTCCAGACTCCTCCCTTCTGTTACCTCCCCTGTCTCCACCTCTGTCTTGGGTCCTATGACGCTCTGTTGCCTACTCAATAGTGAACCTCCCGAGAGCAGACACCTCACCCGTCAACTTTGCATTCTCAGGGCTGGGTGCAGGGTCTGCCGCATCATCGTGCTCTGTAAACTGTGAAAACAAAGACAGGTGGAATCACCATTCTGCATTCCATGGAAGCTATGTGCTTATCTGCCTGCACCGAGGAGTCCTTACTCCTAGAACCAGGCTCAGTATCGTGCATAGGGCAAGTGCTTAAAAGTGTCATAATTTGAATCACACACCCCATAAGACGTGTATTCATCTCTCAGGTATAGTAACCCAGAGATGATTTCATAACACTGCCACATTTTAATTTTAATTAATTAATTTTTTTTTTGAGACAGGGTCTTGCTCTGCTGCCCAGGCTGGAGTGCAGTGACACAATCTCGGCTTACTGCAACCAACTTCTGTCTCCAGGGCTCAAGCAATTCTCATGCCTTAGCCTCCTGAGTAGTTAGGATTACAGGAATGCGTCATCACGCTTGGCTAATTTTTGTGTTTTTAGTAAACACAGAGTTTTACCCTGTTGGCCAGGCTGGTCTTGAACTCCTGGCCTCAAGTAATCCACCTGCTTCGGCCTCCCAAAGTGCTGGGATTAGACATGAGCCACTGAACCTGGTCTCTGCTGGATTTTAAAACAAGATTCTCCTATAGAAAATATCTGGATGGCAATATTAGCAATTTTAAAGTTGACTGATTTTTCTGCTTTGATCCCACGCCTCAGTTCTAGGACCAGCATCAGGCCTGTGGCTTACAGGTGGGGTGTGTGGGGTAGGCTCACTGCACACCAATGCCTGGTGTGGGTCCATTGGTCACTGTGAGGATGAGGGGAGGCTGGCCTCCCATGACACTTGCCCCCTGGTGACATGGAGCTAAGCCTCCGTGTGATGAGGCTGGTGGTCATGTGTGAGAGGACACAAGCTCCGTGGACACAAGTTCCTCTCTTCTTACCCATGTTGGACACAATCTGGGGGTCCCAGGCAGTCTGTCTGGGTTAGTACTGTCAGTACTGTCATCCCCACTCAGGGGTATGCAGACTCTGTTTCCTCACTTACTCTTCCCAAATCACCTACTACAGAAGTGGCTTCTTCACTCTTTGAGATTTCAAATTCCCACCACACAGCTGGGTCCAAGAACCCTTAGAGCATCTCAGAGCTTTCATTCCTCTGCACATAGCTTCATCCCAACCTGGACGGCCCCCACTGGATTCAGGCAGAAGTGCTCAGTGCATCACACATGGCTCTACAGTCAGGTGGACCAGGCTGAATCCCAGCCGTCACTTGCAGATGGTGGCATCTGGGGTATGTTCCCTTACCTCTCGGAGTCTCTGTTTCCTTAACTACAAAATGAGGAAAAAATTTTTTTAAAAAGCAACTATGTACCTACTTTCTAAGGTTGTTGTAGGATTAAATAAAATAATCGGTGCAAGATCATTGGGATAGTCCCTGGCAAATGTTAATCTTTCAGTCAATGTTCACTGTTAGAATCAGATGTTAAATAACTGGATGCCCATGTTGACTGGCTTCCTGTTGCTACTGTTATCTGATTGCTGTGAGCCTTCATTTTGGTGGCTCTTTGAAGCATCTGGTCTCCACTCTCAGTCCTCACCGGGCTGCTGACCAGGGCTTGGAACGAGAACTGTCAGCCACCACCAGATGTCTGTACAAAGGGGGGACACCTACTCAAATCTCTGCTTCCGTTTCAAAATCTGCTAAGAGGCTGGGATGGCGGCTCATGCCTGCAATCCCAGCACTTTCGGAGGCCAAGGTGGGAGGATCGCTTGTGTTCAGGAGTTTGGGACCACCCTGGGCAACATAGTGAAACCCCATCTCTACAAAAAATTTAAAAAATTGTAACTGGGCGTGGTAGTGCGTGCCTGTAGTCCCAGTTATTCAGGAGGCTCAGCGGGGAGGATCACCTGAGCCCAGGAAGGTCAAGGCTGCAGTGAGCTGTGATTGCGCCACTGCGCTCCAGCTTAGGCAATAGAGATTGTCTCCAAAGAAAAAAATTATGCTAAAAGCTGAACTTTCCATGATTAACTTAGGTACATTGACTTAGGAATGAAAAATATCGCAGCCAATATTGGACTTTCATGCTCAGGTTGCTTTGCCGACTTCATTAAGTTTTCTGGAGAGTTTCCTTTTGTCGGTTACCTTCGTTCAATTGAAAGGGAACACACTGTGGTGGCAAATAAGGACTTGGGGGGCCCTGGGAGAGCATCATATTCCTTAACCCTTAAAACCTGTTGGGTTCTAAATAGCTGCTTTGAACCCCCTATTTTTTTTTAAATAGGGGAACCTCAAACCATTTGCCAATTAGCATATATATATTTTTTTGAGACAGAGTCTCCCTTTGTTGCCCAGGCTGGAGTGTGGTGGCACGATCTCCGCTCACTGCAACCTCTGCCTCCTGGGTTCAAGTGATTTTCCTGCTTCAGTCTCCTGAGTAGCTGGGATTACAGGTGCCCACCACCATGCCCAGCTAATTTTTATATTTTTAGTAGAGACCGAGTTCACCATGTTGGCCAGGCTAGTCTCAAACTCCTGACCTCAGGTGATCCACCCACCTCTGCTTGGCATATTCTTGTTCCCAAATTGCTACCTACTACAGGAGAATTGCTTCTAAGAACATTTTGACTCCCTGCTCATCCGCAGGGAAATGAATGGGCCCAGCCCTGGGGTGGGAAGCTGCAGATGTGATGTCACTTCCCTGTGCTCTGATTGGTGGTTCCCAGAAGACCCCCCACCATCTCATCTGTAGCGTACTTTCTTTTTTTTTCATGTTGACCAGGGTTCCCTCTGTCACTTTTGCCTCTCTGAGTTCAGACTTGTCAGAAACCAGAACCCACCACGGATTTATCTTTCCCTATACACGCTTTGCCCCTCAGCCCTCGCCACGCCCCTTCCTCTCAGCCAGGTCCCCTCCCTCCCCTCCAAATTGGCTCCCATCTTTCTGGCTGTTTGCAGAATAGTCCCAACCCACCCATCACTCCAGAGCTATGGCCTCCTGCCTTCTTTGGCTTCTCTCCTCCCTAATTATTTAGCGCTTAAGTGGATTTTTCTGTCCATCTGTAATTTGTTGTGGATGTTTCTGTTTCTGTCATTTCTGTTTATGCATATTTACAGTTACTTCAATTATCTGTTCTAATGGTGAGCTAGGTGCATGAATAATTTAAAAAGAATTTACATTTGGCTTTGGAATGCATTTCTTTACTCACATTTGAGTTTGGGGATGTCTGATATTCCAGGAATTTAAATTTCAAACTAAATAATGAAGCCACAATCTAAAATGTCTTGGGAGGAGTAGGGGAGCTACTCGTCATTGCTTTTCCCCTGGTCCCCAGATTCCCTTGGCATCCACCTCCATGAAGACATGAAGTTGGAAAGTATCACTTCTCATACAGTTGGCTTGTTCTGAACCCCAGAGAGCGCTTGCAGTTCTCTCAGGGAGTCTGTCTCCGCTGTTTGTCTGGTACATGTTGTCTCTATCAAGCGGGGAGGTAATCAGAGGCTGACTTAGAGGAAAATTATCAGGGCTCATGTAATTATCTCTGGAAGAAAAAATCCTTAATTGTAAGACTTTGCCAAATGAACATTCATTAAATGTGTCTGCTCATAAGCACATATACAAATGCAACCAGTCTGATTTTTTGGAAAACTTGTCTCTTCACAATCCTGATTGTAAGATACGTAAGCAACATGATGTATGATTGAAAATATTAACTGGCTTTAAACGATCAGGGTCCTTTCACATAAACATCGATGCCCACACAGGGTTGAATAAACAGATGACATTCATGCTGCTGTCCTGGGCGAATGTTTGCAGCCCTGACCGCACCACAAGAAATATTTAAGTTGAGCTGATTTGTTACATAAACACTCTAACCTCAAACTCAGTCTCTGCAATTACACTGCCCTCCTCTGAGGCCCGCCACACCAAAACAGAGGGGCACAGGCACAAACCTGTCTGGAGTCTCCTTTTAATCCTGGGATGAAATACAGTTAATAACGTATCTGAAAGTTTGTATTTTTAAAGCATTTCAGGAGACTAAAATGCAAACCTAGGGTGCTAAGGAGAAGAGAAGCCTAACCACTGCATGCGATTTTATAAAAATGAATTGGCCATGAGCCGTGGTGGCTCACGGCTGTAATCCCAGCACTTTGGGAGGCCGAGGTGGGCAGATCACGAGGTCAAGAGATCAAGACCTTCCTGGCCAACATGGTGAAACCCCGTCTCTACTAAAAACACAAAAATTAGCTGGGTGTGCTAGTGGTGCGCCTGTGATCCTAGCTACTCTGGAGGCTGAGGCAGGGGAATCGCTTGAACCCGGAAGGCGGAGGTTGCAGTGAGCCGAGATTGCGCCACTGCACTCCAGCCTGGTGACAGAGTGAGACTCCATCTCAAAAAAAAAAAAAAAGAATCAAAGCATGGATACAAGGCCTCTGGCAGGCAGGTGAAAAGCCATCCCCCAGGGCTGGCCTCAGGCTGCTTGCAGGAGTTCCTGCCAGCCCAGTCTCACCCCGCCAACCCCCACCCACTGATCCTCTCAGTGGGTTCTGAGACCATTTTAGAAGCACCCCTTCCCAAACTTGTTCATCTTTCTTCATCCACTGAGTCTAGTGTGATGCCTGGCCTGGGAGGCACTCAACTTTTAAAGGATTATTAGACAAGATCCTGGAAGGGGAGCTTCTGAGCTCAGATGACACTTCCTTCCTCTGCTGCCAGTTGCACCTTCCTAAGAGGACTTCGGTTGCTGAGCTGGCGTAAGAATTAAACTTTGGGAGCTTGGGAGCCTAGCAAAGCCTTAGCTGAGAAAGGTTCATGAGAAAAAATTTAAACGACTTGTCTCCAAAGGAATACAAGGAATTGAAGGGGCTCTAATGGGCGGTGGGGGGAGGGGAGGCAGGTGCGTGGCGGCGGTGCATAAATACGCAGTGGGTGGGGCACACTGAGTTGACAGCTCTCAACATCTCTTCATCCCTTCCAGGAGTATTTCTCTAGCACCTCCCATGTGCTAGGCATTGTGCTAGGCAAACAGTGATACAAAAGTGGAGTTTAGGTTAACTCCGAAACTTCAGTACGCAGAAGAATGACCTTGTGACTTTGTTAAAACACAGATTCCCAGGATTATCCCCAGAGTCCAACTGATTACATCTAAATGGAGACAGGAAGCTGCATTTTGTAAATAACTCTCTCAGGTGATTCTAATGAAGATGATCCCAGGGCCAGTTTTTTGCTCTGTTACCCAGGCTGGAGTGCAATGGCACAGTCACAGTTCACTGCAGCCTTGAACTCCTGGCCACAAGTGATCCTCCTGCTTCAGCTCCAGGGTAGCTGGGACTACAGGCACGTGCCACCATGTCCAGCTTCTGGGCCTTTTTTTTTTTTTTTTTTTTTTTTTTTTTAAGTTGCAATTCTAAAACCTGCAGTAAAAACTACCCTAAATGCCTGGGGACCTGCTATTAATTGCCCAGAGAGGATTTCTATGGGCAACTGGCTCCTGTGGTTTTGCTTAACTTGAATACGCTGGATGTGGCCAGTTATGGGTGCTGCCTCATGAAAACTGTCCATTGTACTTGAAACAGGGCACCCACAGCCTAGGACACAGGAAAGCGCCACACTTTGGACCTGGGGAGGCTGCTATCCTAGAGTTTAAGTAGCACAAAAGAATAAGGATTAAAATACCTAGGGTGACTGGGTGTGGTGGCTCACGCCTGTAATCCCAGCACTTGGGGAGGCAGAGGTGGAGGAGTGCTTGGGCTGAGGAGTTCGAGACCAGCCTGGGCAGCATGGCAAAACCCTGTCTCTACGAAAAATATAAAAAATTAGCCAGGTGTGATGGTGCATGCCTGTAGTCCCAGCTACTCAAGGGCCTGAAGTGGGAGGATCACTTTAGTCCAGGAGGCGGAGGTTGCAGTGAGTCAAGATCATGCCACTGTACTCCAGCCTGAGTGACAAAGTGAGACCCGGTCCCCCAACACCCCCAAAAAGAGAACAACAAAAAATACCTAAGGTGAGCTGGGCGCGGTGGCTCACGTTTGTAATCCCAGCACTTTGGGAGGCCGAGGCAGGTGGATCACCTGAGGCTGGGAGTTCGAGACCAGCCTGACCAAAATGGAGAAACCCCGTCTCTAGATTTTTAGTAAAAATATAAAAAATTAGCTGGGCATGGTGGCACATGCCTGTAATCCCAGCTACTCGGGAGACTGAAGCAGGAGAGTCGCTTGAACCTGGGAGCCGGAAATTGCAGTGAGCCGAGATTGCGCCATTGTACTCCAGCCTGGGCAACAAGAGCGAAACTCTGTCTCAAAACAAACAAACAAGCAAACAAAATACCTAAGGTGATGACCTACATTGACAAGGCTGAGATCACAGGAAGGTGGTGAAGTTAAGAATTTCATTCTTTGGCCAGGTGCAGTAGCTCACACCTGTAATCCTAGCACTCTGGGAGGCCGAGGAAGGCGGATCACCGGAGGTCAGGAGTTCTAGACCAGCCTGGCCGACATGATGAAACCCCATCTCTACTAAAAATATGAAAATTAGCTGGGCATGGTGGCACGTGCTTGTAATCCCAGCTACTCGGGAGGCTGAGGCAGGAGAATCACTTGAACTTGGGAGGTGGAGATTGCGGTGAGCCAAGATCGTGCCACTGCACTTCAGCCTGGGCGACAGAGTGAGACTCCATCTCAAAAAATAAAATAAAATAAAATAAATTTTTTCTTACTCATATTGAAGACTTAACTTTATGGTCCTACTCCAATTTGTGAAGTATTTTCCCCATCCTTTGTGGTTCATGATATGCCTTTTGTCCTAGAAATCAACCATTTTACCAAGACCTTTAGGAAGGCCCAGCACTCATCAATAGCAGTTCCCTGGACAATCCACTGACTCCATGGTTATGTACATGTATGTTTAGGACATGGTGCTCTCGTAGGCAGCATTCCACCCACAGTTGCCAAGTGGTTGGACTCTGGTCTTTCAGGAATGTACACTGGCTATTCAACTCCGTCCCATCTACCGTGAGCAATGCTGTCTGACCACTAATATGCAAGCTGTGGCCCTGTGTGAGCCAGGTCAGGTGAGAACTCCATTGCTGGGCAGCATCTAAAACCATGTGCAGAAGCCTGTCCTCAGAGCAGGGCGGGGTGGGAGCTCAGGGGCTGGCTTGGGGGTGGAGTTGCTAACCAAGGCTTAGGCACTCCACCGTGTCCAGAGCTTCTTGTGCATCCTCTGAATCAGGCTGGGGAAACTTTGGTGGCAGTTGCTGCCTGTGTTACCATTACATACAGACCAAGGCTCTATTATAGGCACACCAGGCACGCTGGATCAGGGACCTATAGAGACGGACTGAGGTGCAAATGTAGAGGTAGCAACATTGGAGACTAGGTAATGCTGCCACAGCACCAGAACCTAGGCTGTTAGCATCTCATCTAGTCCAGGGGATTCTAACCTTTTATGTGCCTCGGATGCCCTTGGACAAGCTGGTGAAGCCCATGGATCCCTTCTTAGAATATTTTTTAAATGCCTAAATGAAAACACTTATGATTATAAAACAAATCAATGATAGTAAAATGCTTGTTTTTTTCTTTGAGACAGAATTTTGCTCTTGTTGCACACCTGGAGTGCAGTGGCGTGACCTTGGCTCACTGCCACCTCTGCCTCCCTGGCTCAAGCGATTCTCCTGCCTCAGCCTCCCGAGTAGTTGGGACTACAGGTGTGTGCCGCCATGCCTGGCTAATTTTTGTATTTTTAGTAGAGATGGGTTTTCACCACGTTAGCCAGGCTGGTCTCGAACTCCTAACCTCAAGTGATCCACCCGCTTTGGCCTCCCAAAATGCTGGGATTACAGCCATGAGCCACTGCACCCAGCCTGAAATGCAATTATTAAAGTATAGAAAAGGTACCACATTTGGTTATAGCAATGTATGTGCCTCTTTATTTACATGTGATACAAAGACAGTGGGAGATCTAATAACTACTATAATTTTGATGCAGTGAGAAGCATAAATGCTATTGTGAATATTTGTAGAAACTGTCATGTCATATTAAAATATCTGTGATTGGTGACAAAGACATAGGTACTGTTTCCCTGGAGGTCTAGTGGCTAGGAAAAAAAAAAAAAAAGCCACTCACAGTGGCTCATGCCTGTAATCCCAACACATTAGGAGGCTGAGGTGAGATGATCACTTGAGCCCAGGAGTTCGAAACCAGCCTGGACAATGTGGCAAGACTTCGTATCTACAAAAAATAAAAAATTAGCGTGGTGTGGTGTGGTGGTGTGCCTGTGGTCCCGGCTACTGGGGAGGCTGAGGTGGGAGGATTGCTTGAGCCTGGGAGGTGGAGGCTGCAGTGGGCTGTGATTGTGCCACTGTACTCCAGTCTGGGCGACAGAATGAGATCCTATCTCAAAACAAACAATAGGGAAGGAAATGCTACATTACAGCCATAAAGTTGTTACATTTTTTCCCCATTCAAATTCAGACTCCCGAGTCCATTCTGCTGTTCTGAAGTATAGCTGTTAGAGTTTTGCGGTGTATCTGTCTCTGGCTGCATTATGGTTTACAGTGTTACATGAAGATCTGTTGATTGACTAGTTGTTTTGTCATAATGCTTGACTTTTTCAGAGGATACGGATTATAGGTTTGTAACAAATGCTGTAAGAATGCACTTGTTGGCCAGGCGCGGTGGCTCACACCTGTAATCCCAGCACTTTGGGAGGCCGAGGTGGGTGGATCACTAGGTCAGGAGTTCAAGGCCAGCCTGGCCAAGATGGTGAAACCCTGTCTCTACTAAAAATACAAAAATTAGTCGGGCATGGTGGCGGGCGCCTGTAATCCCAGCTACTCAGGAGGCTGAGGCAGAGAATTGCTTGAACCTGGGAGGCGGAGGTTACAGTGAGCCGAGATCACGCCACTGCACTCCAGCCTGGCGACAGAGTGAGACTCCTCAAAAAAAAAAAAAAAGAAAAAAAAATGCACTTGTTACTTAATTTTTACTCCCTTGTGTGAACACATTTATGAAAAAGCAATGTACAAATACATGTATGTGGATTTTCTGGGAATATAGAAGGTAAATTATGATAAAAACAGGCTGGGCACATTCTAGTTACACAAACAAACTAAACAAACCCTGGCTACCATCAGATGGGAGGGAACTAGGATTCTCTTTAAATATCTATTGTGAAAAATACTCCTTATAGCTTTAAGTGTATTAAACATACACACTCTAGTTAAAACAAACAAAATAACCCTGACAATAGGGGAATAAAAAGAATATTAATGAGGCCCAGAGTGGTGGCTCACGCCTGTAATCCCAGCACTTTGGGAGGCGGAGGTGGGTGGATGGCTTGAGGCCAGAAGTTCGAGACCAGTCTGGCCAACATGGCGAAACCCTGTCTCTACTAAAAATGCAAATTAGCTGGGCATGGTGGTGCATGCCTATAATCCCAGGTACTTGGGAGGCTGAGGCAGGAGAATCATTTGAACCTGGGAGGTGGAGGTTGCAGTGAGCCGAGATCATACCACTGCATTCCAGCCTGGGCGACAGAGCAAGACTCTGTCTCAACAAAAAAAAGACAAAAAAAAAAAAAAAAAAAAAAAAGAATTCTGAATGAGTGGGTTGGCTCATTGCCTTGCTGCTGTTTTCCCAAGTCCCTATGCATCTCTTCCTCAGTTAATCCCTATAGTGTGTTCTTTGGGCAGCTTTCACAGATGATTCTTCTGGTCTGGGACCTCACCTTGGCAGATGTCACTACTGCCAGTCCTCAAGCAGACGGGGGCATGATCACACATTTGTGCACCACAGTGGGTAGGTGGAGCCACTCACCATCTCTGGCCTATTAGTTTTTTACAGTTCAATTAAAGGCAGAAAGAAATCAGTATCCACTCTTCTTGGGAAGATTTCTAACTGAAACCCACCACGCCAAAGGTTATGTGATTTTTCTTTTCTCATGCTGTGGCCTCAGAAGAGATGGTTGATAACTGGCTCCTCCCAATACTCCCCATAATAATACTTCTTTTTCTCTGTGAATGCCCTAAGTCATCGGGAGTTCACAAGCCCATTAATTAACCTTTCCTCGTAATGGAGACTGCATATCACTCAGTGGGAGTCAAATACACGCTACCATCAGTAGGGTAGCGAATGAGCAAAAACAAATTCATCAGAGCCCGAGTTACGACACCCAGAGGACTTTGAATGAGCCTACACAATGGGAAACAGTTTGCGGTTTCCAGCAGCACCTGGATGATAGTCCTTCCAAAGTGAGCAGTGGAAAACTCTCCCGCACTGGAATGCAGGATGCTTATTTACTTTTTGAGTTGATGAGTTGTCTGGTAAAAGTAGGTAAGGAAAGGAGTCCCCAGGCTAAAGCTTTTTGAATGGAGATTCCTAAAATATTTAAAAAAAAAAAATGTTTTCAAAAATAGAAAATTAACTTTTCAGTGCAGAGGAAAAGAATAAAAACATGAGTAGCAGAAGGCAACTGCTTAAAAATCAATTCACGGCTAGGCATGGTGGCTCACGCCTCTAATCCCAGCACTTTGGGAGGCTGAGGTGGGCAGGTCGCTTGAGCCCCGGACCTTGAGACCAGCCTGGGTAACATGGTGAAACCCTGTCTCTACCAAAATACAAAAATTAGCTGGGTGGGGTGGTGCGTGCCTGTAGTCCCAGCTTCTCTGGAGGCTGAGCCTGGGAGGTTGAGGCTGTAGTGGGTCATGATTGCACCACTGCACTCCACCTGAGCAACAGAGTGAGCCCCCAATCTTAAAAAAAAAAAAAAAGACAGGTTTCTGAGTGGAATATATAGGGTTTTCAATGTATACATCTATTTGAAGATTATAAAAGGTTTACAAATTTACTGTAAAGGGAGAGGGGTACACCCTTGATTTGGGAGTATACCTCTCCAAATATACAGTTAACTGGTGTTTTACTGTATATTTGGAGAGGTGTACTCCCAAATAAAGGGCAGGGATGGGGAAGGACACTTCAGAATTGCCAAGTGAAATTATTCTTGGGACGGACAGCTTTTGAGTGGGAGGCTTTTGAGTTCCTAAACAGTGTTTTGGGACAAATTGTGCATAAAGATGCATTATGGGCTGAGCAATGGCTGAGCAGGGTCACTGGAGGGTGTAGGACAAGAGGACGCAGGAAAGATCCTGCAGGATATGCCTGGAGGACATCTAAGATATTTATGGTGACTATTTTCTTTAGGCTGCCTAGAGGACAATCACTGCTTGTTTCTTCCTGAATCCTTGGTTTTGTTTTAACTTTTACGTAATTTTATATTATTGTAGGAAAAATTGGAAAACAAAGAAGGGTCAGGAACTCCCAGTGAGGGGAATAGGCCACAGAACATTCTCTACCATTAATTAAGGGTTGGGCAAAAGGAAAAACATTTTCCAAACACCTGACCTTTAAGAGCGACTTTTTCTAGCCCTGTGGGCCTTAGAAAGTTTAATGGCCATTGAGACTCATTCCTTGGTGGAAGAAACTAGCATAAACCCATTTGTTTTAGGTAAGAAATAGCAACTTCACTGGTGCTGGAAAATAGCATTGGATACACAGTGCACTTCATTCCAAGAGATATTACAAGAGATCCCTGACAGTCAGATTTCCCGATTGATTAGCTATTTCTCGATGCGTGTTATTGCTTTTCTTGTCACGTTTAAAAAGCTTCGTTGCCTTCCCAGTTTTCTAGGAAATCGGTGTCAGGTAACACTCCCAGCTGCCTCCCATGAGGAGTTACCTCTAGAGGGCAGAGAGTTTTATCTGGCACTGAAAACTTGCTGGTTGCTTTTCTAGATCCATGTTTATTTTCAGTTCAAAGACAAAGTAGAAAACTTGAGAGTGGAAAATGTTACCTTTTAGTTCACACTCTTTTAATCCCTTAGTCCCCATAAAATAAACATTCTAAAGTGTAAGCAGTAGAAATAATGTAAACTCTACAGAAACAGAAATAAATTAGTTTCTTTCAGTCTTGGTGGAGGTCCTTTTGCTGAATGCCACACTCCGCTGCGAACAGAATTTATCTTGAACCAAGAAGAAATCTTTGGCCTATTTCACTGTGTCTCCAGCATTGCATAACAGACATTTTTCCAATTCAGTTTCTTCTCCAACTGCAGCAAAAAGGCAAAGAGTAGTCTGTTTCAGGAGTCTGAAAAATAGAAAAAGAACCATGTTTGAGTAGTTTAAGAATAGCTTTCTCCTCTGGTGTTAAACCGTTAACACGTTATAGCTCTAAAGTTTGAGGCCAAAAGAAAATTCAAGAGCAGAGCGATGGTTCTGTTCACTAGATAAGGCTGATCTGTGTTTGGAATATTTGACTTAGCAGACGTGGAGAATCAGTCTGCACCACTCTGGAAGGGCAGGCACAGCTACGCCATGCAGCATTCTAAACTTCCCAAGAGATTTACTTGGGGATACTGGCAGAATTCCCAGAACTTCCAAGTTTGTAGGATCCTGTGGAATGAGAATATTTAGGATTTTTTTTTTTTTTTTTTAATTTTTTGATACAGAGTCTCACTTTGTCACCCAGGCTGGAGTGTAGTGGCGAGATCTTGGCTCACTGCAAGCTCCCTCTCCTGGGTTCAAGCAATCCTCCTGCCACAGCCTCCTGAGTAGCTGGGATTACAAGTGTGCACCACTATGCCCAGCTAATTTTTGTATTTTTAGTAAAGATGAGGTTTCACCATGTTGGCCAGGCTGGTCTTGAACTCCTGGGCTCAAGTGATTCACCTGCCTCGGCCTCCCAAAGTGCTGGGATTACAGGTGTGAACACCATGCCCAGCCTTGTTTAGGATTTTAGATAAGGAATCCTGTTACCTTGGATTTTGGGTTTTATAGAGTAGGCACAGAAAGCAATGTCTGAAAAATACCATTTAGGACAGCATGGAAGTTCATGGTCCTGGAAATTAGTACTAAAGTTTTGCTGCTTTCTCTCAAAGGCTATTAAGATTCGTTGCCATTCTTGAATCCTATAATCTCTTAGAAAGAGAAATAAATCAAACGACATTAAAAACAAAAGCAAAAACAAAAACAAAGAAACAAAACAACACTTAAGTCCCAGAAAAAAATGTGTTCACCTCTCTAAAATGTAAATGCAGTATGTTGCCTTTAATCTGAATTTATACATGGAAGGACTTATCTTTTAGGCCAAGAAAGTGCAACTCTGCTGAAATCCTGTGAGTTGGCCTCCCAGAGATAACTGAGCGGTTTGGAGCCAGATAGGGTGCTTGATTGGTTTCTAGACAGAAGATATTGATGAAGAGAGGGAACGAGGAGCTTCAAATACTCCCCTAACATCTGATTCAAGTGACGGGAATAAACAGAAAACAGGAGTATTATAAGCACAACAAAGATGAACAAAAAGAAAATATTTCAGAGACACGGCCAGCCTCACTGTAGTGGCTCTGGTATCCCTTGACCTGAGGGTCAATGACTCTGGGGACAGCAGGCGTGCTAGGGTAGAGATCACCCTTTGCTTGGCAAGGCAAGGCTGGACAAGGCCTTCCATGCTCCGGAGATGGGTGGTGGAAGACCAGCTGATTAGCCACATTACATTTGTATCCTGTGATTATGTGTCTAAAGGGGCTTAGAGTTTGTGGTCTGACTTTATTTTTTTTTGAAATGGAGTCTTGGTCTGTCGCCCTCGTTGGAATGGAGCGACGTAATATCAGCTCACTGCAACCTTCACCTCCTGGGTTCAAGCAATTCTTGGGGTTCAGCTTCCCAAGTAGCTGGGATTACAGGTACCTGCCACCATGCCCGACTAATTTTTGTATTTTTAGTAGAGATGGGGTTTCGCCATGTTGGCCAGGCTGGTCTTGAACTCCTGACCTCAGGTGATCCACCTGCCTCGGCCTCCCAAATTGCTAGGATTACAGATGTGATTACAGGATTACAGTGCCTGGCCTGTGGTCCCACATTTTAAGAAAAACAGAAGGACTGGCCAAAGTATAGAAAGTCTCATTACAGATGAAAACAATCAGAGATGCAATAGCTAAGGTGAGAATGTAAAAACGAATCTGTTGTTTATTGCTTATCATTGGAAGAAGCAATTTCAGAAGTTAACTCAGTGGGAAAATATTTTGGAAGATACCATATACGAAACATTCTATTTTGGCATGGGAATAAGAAATCAAAATGTGCTAAGAAAAAAATGTTTTTAAGGGGAATTAAGAATTTCACAATTGTTACCTAAGCTTTAAAACATTCCATTTTAGTTAGATAGGAGAGATTTAATTTAGCAACATAGGAGAGATTTAATTATCACTATCTTTTAGATGTTGATGAGGATTATTTAAGTATAAAGCTGGAGCTTCCATCCTACTTGGCCCCCGCCTGGAAGCGGAAAGGAAGAGGGCACACAGCACTCCTTGGATGGCTCAGGGTGATACATTGGCACCTCTTTTCTCGGAACACAATGGTGATGAGCAATTTTGGAATTGCTCTGTGAAAAGATAAAGTTTCAAGACTAAAACCACAGAGCTCAGGCGCCCTCCCAGGGCACTTTGTAACCCTGTGATTTGTGACTTGCGACTGAACAAATCATGTTCACAGAAGGGCTGGCAGGCAGCAACCCAACTCAAGATTAATTTATGGTTATTAAACATCATTGAAAATTTCTGCCCATGTTTCCCTTGTATTGATACATTATATACATTTTTGAGACCGAGTCTTGCTCTGTCACCCAGGCTAGAGTGCAGTGGCATGATCTCAGCTCACTGCAGCCTCCACCTCCTGGGTTCAAGCGATTCTCCTGCCTCAGTCTCCCGAGTAGCTGAGATTATAGGTGTGCACCACCACGCCTGGCTAATTTTTCTATTTTTAGTAGAGACAGGGTTTCGCCATGTTTCCCAGGCTGGTCTCAAACTCCTGGGCTCAAGTGATCCACCCACCTTGGCCTCCCAAATTGCTGGGATTACGGGCATGAGCCACCACACCCAGCCTAATATTTTATATTCTTATGGGGTATATGGGAGTGTTTATTACATGCCTAGAATGTGTAGTGATCAAGTCAGGGTAACTGGGGTGTCCATTATCTTGAATATTTATCATTACTGTATGTTGGTATCATTTCAAGTACTGTCTTCCTGTTACTTTGAAGTATACAAAATATTGTTGCTGAGTATAGTCATCCTAGATTGCGATCAAACATCAGAGCGTATTTCTTCTGTCTAACTGTATGTTTGTACCCAAAACCAACCTCTCTTCATACCCTCCTCCCAGCCACCCATCCTTCCCAGCCTCTGGCATCTACCATTTATTCTGTCTATGAGGCTAAGCTTTTTAGCTTCCACATGAGAGTGAGAACATGCAGCATTTGTCTTTCTGTGCCCAGTTTATTTCTCATAATAACCTCCACTTCCATCCACGCTTCTGTAAATGACATTATTTCATTCTTTTTAATGGCTAAATAGTATTCCACTGTCTATACATACCACATTCTCTTTAACCATTTGTCTGTTGACGCCATAAGCCAGTTTAGGAAAGAAATGAGTTTCTTTCCTAAACTTATTTCTGCATGTGTAATTCAAGAAAAAGCAATTCTTTTGTAAATAACAAACATTTATAGCAGGACTGGAGTAAATCTGATTCCGTACTCAACATAACTTTTCAGAGCGGAATAAAGAAGGGAGTCCCTGAATTCTTTAGGAAATTTGCCAGACTTTATTGTGTGTTCATTTGAATGAATCTTGCCAAAGTTCAGAAATATGATAAAGTTTCGGAATGAGAAAACAGAATAGGGGGAAAAAATATCAAATCCTTCGTTCCAATAATCTTTAAACAAAAGACTCAACAGCCGGATCAATTTCACTGGGACAAACAACTTATTTTAATTAGTTCTATTTAGTTACATCCAAAAGAATGAGTCATGCCCTTATTCTAACAATAGTGAAGGGACTACAGAGAAGTCTTGGGAAGAGGGAGCAAGGAGAGCTCAAATTCTGGTGCTTTTTTGGCATATAACGTTCACCTTTGGTTTCACACGGTTTCCTAGGAGGTGAAACAGGCTAGAAAGGTGAGGAAGGGAAGGACAGAAAGTTGTCATCAACCAAGTGCAATCTTCTTCCCGAGTGGGAGGCGCCTTCAACACTTTCCTGGGGGAAAAATGAGTGTGCTGCTCAGTACCTGGGTATGCATGTCATCTACGGTGTGATCCCTGAGGGAGCAAAGTCAGCAAGCCAGACATTTCCTTTCGGATGCCCACGTTTGTCCGAGCTTTAACATTTTTATCTTATGCATTTTGAACAGCCACAGACCTCTGATTATTAGTAGAAGTGGTCCCTGATGGCTACAGTGAGAGGCACAGGAAACAGACAATGCTTGCTGGGTCATTACTGAGGAGCCACCGAGAGGGAACATTTGCTTTGTATGGTGGTTTTATCTTAGGACACTGGATCTGTTTTTGATTGTTCCAGCAGGGTCAAACGATGGGTTTTGAACCACTGCCCACTTAGCCTAGAACAGTATTTAGCAATTCACAAAGAAGAAGGAGGCCTTGGATTGGGGGGTGGGTAGGGGGTGGAAATGCCATTCCATTAGAGAATTAGGAAAGAGCTGGCTCTATTATACTTGGACTAAAAAGAGTTATGACAAAATCATAGCTTTTAATACCCAAACAATCATCTTTACTTATTAAAAAAAAATTACCCCATTATCCTCAAATACCTGTCTGTTCAAATAGCTGATATCATCTTTTGGAATGGGCCAAAGTTCATTTTGCCCGTGACTGAAATGAAAAGGGCATCTTTCGGTTTGGGGCATAAAGGTTGGGGTAATATCGAGAGTCAACAGATGGGAGTTGAGTCTTGGCTTTTGTAGTTACTAGCTGCACAACTTGAGCAGGTTGTCGACTGCTCTGGGCAGAGTTCTTGCAGCTCTTAAACAAAAACACTACCCACCTCCCTGGGTTGATGCCAGCATGACATGTGATGAGGCTGGCAAAATGACGTGTGCCAGCTATGAAACGAGAGGCAGTGCCACAGGGTGGCAAGGCAGCTCTGTAGCCTTGCAGACCAGGGCCACCCCTCAGTGACCAAGGGGTAGGCTTGGTCCTCTTGAAGCCTTGTGGCCTTATGGGACAACACTTGGCTGCAGAGGTGCTGTGACCCCCCCTGCAAAGTGCTTAGCACAATGCCCAGTGCATCGGAGGTAATTACCACAGGCCCCTGTCCTGCCCCGCAGGCCCCGTCTATAAGATCTGGAGGGACTCTTGTTAGGGAGTAGGTAATAAAGGATTTAAGGGTATGCATCAGTAAAGCTAAGGATGTGTCCCTTCGCATTACCTGAGTCCTAACTACAATGATTAAGGTATAACTGGACTTACGTGACCTACTTGGAGAGCATGTGAAAACTCACCAAAAAGCTGGAAAAATATTGTCCAAGACAGATAGGAGAATTGAACACACTTATTCTGGAGAAAAATGACAAACAGCAGAAATGTAACATAATGGGTTCCTGACATAAAAAGAGAGATTAGTTGGTATTGCTAGGCTAACTAGCAATTGGGGACATAGCAATATTTCCCCACGGCCTTACTGGGGAATGCAAGACATTCGCTACACACAAACTCACACCAAAAGACAAACAACATTTTATCAATGCTTGAGTTTATGGGTTTCTTTGTTAAACTAGTCTCCCTTACTTCATTTTCTAGAGTTTTTTTTTCCTGAAATAACAAAGATAAAAGATGCAGTTATGGCTCCAACTTAACACAGCTCCCGCTTCTCAGCAAAAACCACATACAAACACTACCCAAACAACATCCACAACCCAAAACAAACAATTTCACACCTTGTTTTAATGTAATTTCATTTATGGGTCCCTTATCTTTCTCACTATAGCCTAGGTCTTTAGTGTTTTAGCAACAAAGGCTTAACAAAAAAACTTGGCCAGACGAGGTGGCTCACTTGAGGTCAGGAGTTTGAGACCAGCCTGGCCAACATGGTGAAACCCCATCTCTATTAGGCCGGGCACGGTGGCTCCTGCCTGTAATCCCAGCACTTTGGGAGGCCGAGGTGGGTGGATCACCTGAGGTCAGGAGTTTGAGACCAGCCTGGCCAACATGGTGAAACCCCTTCTCTACTAAAAATATAAAAACTAGCTGGGTGTGCTGGTGGGCGCCTGTAATCCCAACTGCTTGGGAGGCTGAGGCAGAATTGCTCAAACCCAGGAGACAGAGGTTGCAGTGAGCTGACATGGTGCCGCTATACTCCAGCCTTGGTGACAGAGTGAGACTCTGTCTCAAAAAATAAAATAAAATAAAATAAAAAATAAATAGAATACAAAAATTAGCAGGGTGTGGTGGCACACACCTGTAATCCCAGTTACTGGGGAGGGTGAGGCAAGAGAATCGCTTGAACCTGGGCGAGGCGGAGGTTGCAGCGAGCCGGGATCACACCGCTGAACTCCAGCCTGGGTGACACAGCAAGACTCTGTCTCAAAAAGCAACAACAACAACAAGTCCTCAGGTGGACTACTGGTAGTGAAACAAATGAAATGAGAATCCTGGATGCCTGGCTTGCAGCTGTAACTCAGAGGTGGTTGAAGAAGAGGGTCTTTAGGTCATGGAAGCTCATCTGCAAAGGCTGAGAATATGCTGGCAAGAGGGAGAGGTTCTCGGCTCAGGAACAGGAGTCAGTGGGGAGAAGGAGACGGGGTGCTTGCGGGGAAGGAATGTGTCTTTAGAATATGGTGAGGACATGTTTGATCCCTGGGGTAGGAGAAGCAGCCCTCAGTCTTTCAAACTTCTGATTAGAAGTTGTCCCCCAGGGAGGAGGTTTAGCACTGTGGTCATTTTTCTTCCCAGTGGGGAGTCAGGACAGAAGCCAGCAGGTATGGCTGCAGTGCTGTGGGGTGGACATGAATAAGACGGAGAGTTCCCAGGTCTGGGCTGCCTAAGACAGCTCAAAGTCAAAGCCCAACCTGAGACTGTGCAGACCCGAAGTCATCAAGTGGCCTACTTTCTGCTGCCCTGTCCGTCCTGGGACCCATGGGGCCCTCTAGTGAAATGGTCTGTCCTATTGCTGTGTGTCTGTCCAGGGACATGAGAGCCGAACACACCTGTTGTGCCACGGTCGAGTGTTCTGATTTGGAAGGAGGGTCTTTGCAGAGTAATCAAATTAAAAGGAGGTTCTTAGGGTGGGCCCTACCTAATCCAATAGGACTGGGGTCCTTACAAGGGTGAACAGCATGTGAGACAGACACAGGGAGAAGGCGGTGGGACCACAGAGGCTGAGACGGGCGTGACGCAGCTGCAAGGTGGGAATGCCAGGTTGTGACAGCCACCACCGGATGCTAGGAAGAGGCCAGTAAGGATTCCCCCAGAGTATCGGGTGCGGGGAGGGGGGCGTATGGCCTGGCTGACACCTTGACTTTGGACTTCTAGCCTCCAGAACTGTTTCAGACTTTCCTGTTTTAAGCCTGTTTTAAGCCACCCAGTTTGTGATACTTTGTCATGGCAGCCCCAGGAAACGGATACACCAAGATTCCTCTTTCACAGGATTCTAACTCTGTACCAAGAGATACGTGGCAGGAAGGTAGGAAGTTACTCTTTTAAAATTACAACAGATGCTGGTTTTAATCCTGGAAAAGAATAATGAGTTTACAGAGTTCTGTTACGGTCAGAGATGCTCTAAACATATCTATATTCAGGGATGACATAATTTGGCTATCACTGGACTCACGCACAGGTACACTAAGGGCTGTGTACTGAGCATCTGAGCATCCAACTCACATCCACACCCAGGAGTGAACTCCAGTCATGGAAAGTCATTTGGTAGGAATTTGAGTAACCAAGGAACGAAAGGATTTATCAGATCACTTCCGTGGTATCAGAAAAACAAGTATGACAAAAAAAGGATTCGAACTGGAAAAAAACAAAGAGAGAAAAGGTTGAAGCACATCAGCCTACCTGCATCGGGTCCTGTGAGAGCCTTGTCCACTTAGAACAAGCCTTTAACTTGTTCTGTTTCGGTATCAAGATCTATGTCATAAAAGCAGGGCCGGGTGGGCAGTCCTGGCATGGTGCTCATCTGGGGGAGAAAAACGAGTGTTAGAGATTAGCAAATGCTATAAAGTGGCCACAGCGTCTGATGACGCAAATGAACTCTATCATTCAGTACAGCCTCATAGAACTTTAGGTTTTATATGCATGTATCTCTTTAAATTTGTTATCTGATATTTCAATTTTTGTTTAAGGAAATGAAATAGAAAAGGCAAATGTCAACTTCCTGAAAATTGAGACCATTTATCTTCCCTGTGGCCCCACAACACACCCGAACTACAAAACAGTGATCTTCCAAACCTTTTCTTCTCAATAAAATCTTCATGCTGAACCCCAACAAAGACAAGCCCATCAGGTTGAAGGGGCAGCGGGTGTGGGCAGGGTGAATAATGGTCTCCTTCTCACCCCCAAGACACATTTTTGTGAAACCTACAGCTCCCGGAGCATAGCTGGAAAACTGTTCAGATGCCAGTCGTCACTGCAGTCTCCCTCAGTAACAGTAACTGGTATGCACTGAGAGCTTGCTTTGTTGACGGGCACTGTGCTGCATGCTTTCCTCATTTTATCCTCTCAATAATGTAGGAGGTAGGAACTTTTATTATTTCCATTTCACAAGCGAAGAAACTGAGGTTTGGAGAGGCTAAGTCACTTGCCCTGGGTCACCCTAGTAGTAAGTTGCAACACCAGAAATTTGACTTTAGTAGGCCTATACTCTCAAATTACTCATTTCACCCCTACCATACTGCCACGGCCGCCCCTACTACTGCTTTTGTGACACTTGATGGACAGTCTAAGGGTTTTACAGAAAAGATCTCATTGAGCTTCCTAGCACCCTAATGAGGTAGGTACTCATTTTAGCCTTACTTTACAGATGAGGACAGAGGACATTTAGGCATGAGGGTATGAGCTCAAGGACACACGGCTAGTTAGTGGTGGAGACAGGATGAAAACTGGTTCTTCACCGCTTTGCTGTGTTGGGATGAAAGATCTTCAAACCGCACACTCTCCTCCTGGATCAGAAGCCCTGTGTGTGCTGGGGCCTCTGACGCTGGCCCCCTGACGGATCCTCAGGCCCTGAAACACTGCTCCAGGGTCTAAATTCTGGGGCTCCCAGATGACCTGTTCCGTTTCCATTTCAGCATTTCCTACTGTGCTTTAATAGTGAGTGTCTCATACAAATGATGCCCATGGAGCAATGCTGCACCCAGTCGCACGGGGCAATGCTACACCCAGTCGCACGGGGCAATGCTGCACCCAGTCGCACGGGGCAATGCTGCACCCAGTCGCATGGGGCAATGCTGCGCCCAGTTGCTTGGAGGAGACACTCGGGTTCTACTGTGCCTGCTCTCCTGAGGGTTAATGCCATGTCATGTAGAACCTCCACATGCCCTGGCCAAGACCGCCTTGGATGAGATGAAGCTGCGATGTGCCAGCACCTGATGGCATCCAGGGTTTGCCTGCTTCTTCCCACATGGCAAAAAGTTCTCAGTGTAAAAGGGACCTCCCTAAGGCCTAGAGAATAGAACTCAGCTCTCACCCTCCACTGCCTTTCAGTCGTGACTCGAGGTTTCCCTCTTCACCAGCCTCTCCTCCCCGCATGGTGTTTAGAGACTCCTGTTACTCAGATGGGTCCTGTGGGCCTGTGCATGGGCATTACCTGGGAGCCTGTTAGATATTTGGAATTTCAGAGCCCACCCCAGACCTGCTGCATTTGAATCTGCAAGTGGAGCAAGTCGCCAGGGGGTTCTGATGCGACCTGCACAATGTGGCCTCAGCCCCCAACAGCTCCAGCCGCCCTTCCTCACTTCACTGCCCAGCCCCTTCAGCACAGGGAAAGGGAAACTGGGGGTGAGGAGAGGGAGAGGAGGAATGGTGAGGGGGAAGAGGAGAGGAAAGCCTGCTTAACCCCTGCAGATGCAGCAGGTGGAGAGCAAATCTGTGCACCTGCAGGCCTCATTAACACCCCCTTCCCTGCCTGGCTGGGCCGGCTAAGAGTGGGACGGGGGGAGGCTGGGAGACCACATAAAACATTGTGATGGATGATGGCTGGTTCTTGTCTTGCTAATTGCACAGGACTGCACTTCAGGTATATAAATGGGCTCAAAAGGCTTCCGCAGCTGCGTGGAATACAGCTGCCATTCATAACACGCCCATGGGAAAATCCATTCTGGGTTCCAAACAATGAACTACAACTACACTTTTGACACAAGACCTGCTTGTAGGTGGGGACTTGCTATATGTTAAAACTTTAGGTATGAAGATGGGTATCATAACCTCTGACGTTAAAGTTCCCAGCAGGAGGGTAACATTTTTCTCTGGTTACTCCAGTGAGTGCATATAATGGGGGAGACCCCAGAAAGAAAACCACACTTACTGTTCTACAGATTGAAACATCAAACACAAGGGTAACTGGTGGACACATATTTTTTTCCAGCTGCCTAGGTTACAACTCATACCAGGTAATTCCCCTGCCTAACTGCATTTTGAGATGGCATTTGCGGGCATCTTATGGCATTTATAGAAGGTTTTATTTTTATTTTTTTATTTTTGAGACAGAGTCTCACTCTCACCCAGGCTCGAGTGCAGTGGCACGATCTTGGCTCACTGCAATCTCCACCTCCCGGGTTCAAGCGATTCTCCTGCCTCCGCCTCCACAGTAGCTGAGATTATAGGCACCCGCCACCACGCCTGGTTAATTTTCTGTGTTTTTGGTAGAGATGGGGTTTCACCATGTTGGCCAGGCTGGTCTCAAACTCCTGACCTCAAGTGATCCACCCGCCTCAGCCTCCCAAAGCGCTGGGATTACAGGCGTGAGCCACTGCACCCAGCTATACAAGGCTTTTTAAGATGCCTCTGTAATCTGTGCGTAGCTATGGATTTGAAAAAGAACAAGCATTTTATAGTTTAAGAGAAAGAAATGAATAATCATATTTAGCCACAGGGATGCTGTCCCACCCCTGAAATGCACTCTCTAGGTCAAACGCATCTTACTGGTAAGGATGTCACTGGACTCTATGGCTGCTGCAGCTTCTGAGACTGCAACACGATTTCAGTACGGATGAGGCAGTGTAAATGGAAATCTCTACTCACGGTGACAAAACAAGAAGAACCCTGAAGGCGGTGTATCTGGGTCCATCTGACCAAAGCTACCAATGGAAGATTCTACTGCAGATAACATAATTTACTGCATGCTTGTTTACACGCACTATCTTTACAAACAACAAAACCCAATTCTCCGCCTTTATCTGCTGATGAAAGGCGGTGCAGGATTCGCGCGGTAACTGGAGCTGTATTTGTTAGCTGCAGTGGATCAGAACGTGAATCTTCTAGTCATTCTGAGTCTGTCACAAAACCAGGATCTAAACCTGGCCAGGCTGGGAGCAGTGGCTCACGCCTGTAATCCCAGCATTTTGGGAGGCCGAGGTGGGCAGATCACTTGAAGTCAGCCTGGCCAATATGGCGAAACTCTGTCTCTTCTAAAAATACCAAAAAAAATTAGCTGGGTATGGTAATGAGCACCTGTTGTTTTAGCTACTTGAGAGGCTGAGGAAGGAGAATCATTTGAACTCACTTGGGAGGCAGAGGTTGCAGTGAGCCGAGAGTGCACCAATGCACTCCAGCCTGGGCAACAGAACGAGAATCTGTCTCAAAAAAGAAACAAACAAAAACTGGCCAAGATATTTCATGCCAGGAAGTGTGAAATGTCTTTCCTCTTGTTTTCAACTTTTCTTTCTTTCAGATGGGAGGAAAATGAGTTCAATCAGAAGACTCCCATGACCCCTTCCAGTGACGCAATCATCTCTTCCAAGAAGCGCAGCTACTTATTTGGGATAAGCGACAACAGACAAGAAACCACAAAGAATCCGCAAACGCGAGACTCCCTGACCTGTGGATACACAGCCATCTCCAATAAGTCTACATTTAAACTAAAACTTCTCCTGTTGAGCAAGCATAATATGGAATTATGTTAGCAAGACCTTATGCATTCCCACAAATTTTCTCCCAATAAAAAAACTGTTATCAAAGGATTGTCACCCCCGAGACAAGAGTCAATACAGCACTGCAGGGAAAAGGGAGTCCAGACAGCCGTTGGGAGTTGACCTCTGGCCACACGCCTGGGGTCAGTGGAGATCTATGTTGACTTTATCTGTGTGCCCTTTAAGGAGGCCTCCTGCTTAAAATAACTAAGGAGCCACTAAAATGTACTTACTTGTAATGCTGCATTAAATGGATTCTTCTACAAAGGCTGAAATTCATGGGCGTTTGCCCTTCATGACTGGAATTTTTACTACAATGAATCTTCTGAATCTTTACTGATTTTGGGTTAACTCTATTTTGGAGAAAGAATGAGTTCTATCAATAGCCTTTATGAGCACTAATTAAAAATCAGTACAGAGAGAATAGTTACATATTTCAAACTAGTCATTAAGAAATAAAAGAATATCCTTGGTATAAGTTGAAAAATTACTAAAGATTCTGTTTCATAAAGTGATAGAATCACAATTTCTCAACATAATTTTCTTAACATTGTACTTAGTTTTGTTGTGTTTCTGAAATAATTTATTTTCTGATTTCTCCTGAAATCTACTACCTTTTCCAACAACAACAACAACAACAACAAAAATCTAATTTTATTTTGGTTCAGAAAAAGAGCAGCATTTTTACACATATCTATTTTGTTCCTGCAGTTCATGATCTGAAGCAGAAGACAGTCCTTCTACACCTTTTTTTTTTTTTTTGAGACGGAGTCTCGCTCTGTTGCCAGGCTGGAATGCAGTGGTGCGGTCTTGGCTCACTGCAAGCTCCACCTCCTGGGTTCAAGCAATTCTCCTGCCTCAGCCTCCCGAGTAGCTGGGATTACAGGCGCGCGCCACCATGTCCAGCTAATTTTTGTATTTTTGGTAGAGGCGAGGTTTCACCATGTTGGCCAGGCTAGTCTTGAACTCCCGACTCAAATGATTTGTCTGCCTCAGCCTCCCAAAGTGCTGGGATTATAGGGGTGAGCAATTGCGCCTGGCTGACGGTATAATTTAAATAAAAAAATTTTCTTTTCAATGAAGTAATGAAAAAAATTCAAGTCTTTATTTATTAAGCAGGAGTATTTTCTGAATTGTTAATACAGTGCCTGGCAATATTAGATCCTCAACAAGAATTTTTGGTCAGGCATGGTGGTTCACACCTGTAATCCTGACACTTTGAGAGGCTCAGGTGGAAGGATGGATTGAGCCCAGGAGTTCAAGACCAGCCTGGGCAATATGGCAAAGCCCTATCTCTACAAAAAAAAAGAAAAAAGAAAAAAGAAAAATTAGCCAGGTGTGGTGGTGCACAACTGTGGTCCCAATTACTTAGGGGACTCAGGTGGGAGGATCACTTGAGCCCAGGGGGTCAAGGCTACAGTAAGCCATGTGCACCACTGTACTCCAGCCTGAGCAGCAGAGCCAGACCCTGTCTCAAAAAAATAATTAATATTTAAAAAAACAGATGAGTAAAGATGGAGGACAATTAGAAAATAGGAAACAAACAACAAACAATTGCTCAGAAATTAGGCCTTTTCTTTCTGCTTCTTCCCTTTTCTTTGGATGTGAGGGACAGAATTGTTTATATCAAATGGCCATGTTGATAATTATACAAACATAACTCTAAGATGATGCATGAGGATAAATGGCCCAGTATCAATGTCAAGTGACCAAGGGAAAAGGAGAGAGAGACACACACACACACTATATAATGAAAATAGATCGTGCTGCTACAGTTGGAATTTCTATTTGCTTGACTTAGTAGAGATGGAATCTCCTGGGATTTCTTTGGGGTAGTTGGGAACCTGCACCACTGTGACTGCATTCCTGGTCGGCGGGGATACTCTGGGGTTGATGGTGTGTGCTCTTAGAGTATATTTCTCTCTCGTTGTGGCTGATCAACCCTACGGCGTGGACTCTCTTGAGTGCCTTTTACTGTACGAAAGGACTGAAACGGTGAAGTTCATTCAACTCAGCAACCTTTGCTAACAGCATACTACAAGGACACCCAGGTGACCAGGACCCAGTCCCTGCTAAGAGCTTACTACAAGGACACCCAGGTGACCAGGACCTAGTCCCTGCTTGTGGAGGGGCAGACTACATAAAGCAGACCCTTGGGACATTGAGGTCAAAGTCATTCTTTACTTTTCAGTTTTTTTAAAAAAAAGTTTTCTTTGTTGTTGTTTTTATTTTTTTTTGAGACGGAGTCTCACTCTGCCGGCCAGGCTGAAGTGCAGTGGCGCAATCTTTGCCCACTGCAACCCTGCCTCCCAGCCTCAAGTGATTCTCCTGCTTCAGCCTCCCGAATAGCTGGGATTACAGGCACCCACCACCGTGGCTGGGTAATTTTTGAATTTTTAGTAGAGACGGGGTTTCGCCATGTTGGACAGGCTGGTCTTGAACTCCTGATCTCAGGTGATCCAACCTCCTTGGCCTCCCAAAGTGCTGGGATTACAGGCGTGAGACAACGTGTCCGGCCAAAAAATGTTTTGCTTTCTTTAGTTTTTACATCAAAAGAATGAACAGAATGAATTCCTAACTTACAACTTTCTAAGACGTAAGTCAGGTTCAATTACTATAAAAATTACCACACTGTGTTTGCATATTGTGACAGTACCACACAGCTCAAGCTATACCAATTATTTCAGTGGCCTTGAATGACTGAACAAGTACAATTATTTCTCTTCTTTTGTGAAGAAGACTATACATTTTTTTTTTTTTGGGTAGAAAGACTGTTCCTGATTAAATTTCTATTCATTTTCAAAAATTTACTTAAAATATTTTCAACATAGAAGAAAAAAGTCCTCCACTTCTAATACTGCTTCCAGAGGTAACCTCTGCAAATAATTTTTATGTAAACTCACAGGTAATTTTTGATTCCTATATAAGCAATGTGCTTATCTAATGTATATTTCTATAGTTATATACAGAAATTGGATAGTTCTACACGCACAGTTCTGGAGTTTGACTTTTAGAAAGATTAATATTTAAAATCAGTAATTAGGCCAGGCACGGTGGCCCACACTTGTAATCCCCACACTTTTGGGAAGCTGAGGTAGGAGGATCGCTTGAGGCCAGGAGTTTGAGACCAGCCTGGGCAACACAGCAAGACCCCGTCTGTACTTAAAAAAAAAAAAATCAGTAATTAGGGCAATTTCTAAACAAGGAAAGGCACTGGAGAGAGACAGCAAAGAAGAGTTGTGTCACTGGGACATTATTTTTGTAAAGTCAAGGAGCCTGGTTCTTGAAAAATGAGAGATTAAGGGAGTTCTTTTAGAGGGAAAGAAAAATGTGAAGCAGGAGGCCCTGACTGGCCAGATGGAGACAAAAGTTTGAAATAAGTTCTCCAACTTTCTCGCAGTGCTTTGAGCGTAAGTTTAAGAAATCAGGTATCACAAAGGACTAACAGTTGTAAGTTAAAAGACCAGGATGCATTTGAGAAGTCTTTTCCCCAGGTAACTGTTTTATCTTTATTTGTTCGAAGGACATCATCTCCTTGGTTACTCTCACCTGTGGTTACCAGGTTCCTCCTGACCCATGACTGTTGATCAGCTACTTGGTTTCTCAATCACTTACCTGCTTTGTTTTTATTTATTACCAAAAGATACATAAAGCGCCCCCCCATCCCAGGTATTACATTACTTCCATTTCATTCTTCATATTTTCAGACAACGTCCTGCTCCTGTGCCTGGAAGACAGGCGCGCCAGGCTTGGCTGAGTCCTGCAGCCCCAGCCATTTCTCTCCACGGTCCATGGAGTGTTGGCATCATTCTCAGGCTTGCTGACCCATGTGAGCAGTTCCGGGCCAAATATCCACATCTCGTGAGATGCAGTGTAAGAAAGAATGTCTTCTTTGACAGTACCTTTTTCTTTTGTCTTGATTCTTTTATTTATCTATTTGCAAAGTAATAAATTGGTGCCCTGGCAACTCCAACAGTGACACTTCTGAGGGAGGCATTTAACATGTAGAAAATGTAGCTATAGATGTAGCCAGGCTCAAGGAAGGTTTCTGAGGAAGTGGATTGCTTGTATTTCGGGACCTCATTTATAACTTGTGTTTGTTAAGTTCTGACCATACTCCAGGCACCATGCTAAGCACGTTGTATGCACCATATCTCATTTAATCCCGAGAACCCTGCGAGGTCAGGGTTATTGTTATTTACATTATCCTCATTTTGCTGATTAGAAAAATGAGAGATTTCCAAAATGATACAAATACAGTAACTACTCAAGCTTTTTTCTTAAAAATAACAGGCTTGCTACTCTTTCATGGCCAGCTATAAGACACAGATTATTTGTACCTATCTGAAAAGTATAAATAGGTCGGCATTATGCAATGAAGTAACCAATTTAGTCAAAGTAACATATTTAGTCAAAAATTAAAAAAAAAAATCAATCATAGTTATATCAGAAATGTGCTTTGGTAATTCTCTAGTGGGTTGGCAAAATCCAATAGAGACAGTTGTAAAACAATGCCACTATTGATCAAGTAGCTGGTGTCTCTGACACTTACATGCTTCGTATTTATTCATTAACAGATAACAGAAAGGTCATCACTACAAGGGTATAAAATTATTTGTGGCCAGGTGCGGTGGCTCACGCCTGTAATCCCAGCACTTTGGGAGGCCAAGGTAGGCACATCACGAGGTCAAGAAATTAAGACCAAACCCCCTCTCTACTAAAAATACACAAATTAGCCAGGCACGGTGGCAGGTGCCTGTAATCCCAGCTACTCGGGAGGCTGAGACAGAAGAATAGCTTGAACCCGGGAGGCGGAGGTTGCAGTGAGCCGAGATCACGCCATTGCACTCCAGCCTGGGTGACAAGAGTGAGACTTCGTCTCAAAAAAAAAAAAAAAAAAATTATTTGCATTTCATTATTTGTATTTGGAGGGCTATGGAGATTCTTCCCTGCCTTTCCTTATTTAACTGTAATGACCACACCTGAGCCTTTCAACAACCCTGTGAGACAAGTGAGGTGGGAGAGACTTGCCCAGTCCCATCTACAGGTGCAGAAACAGGCTCCGTGCCGTCATGTGAGTTTCCCTGAGCCAGTTAGGAAGGAGAACTGCAAGTGCAAAGGTTCTACTGGAGACCCAAAGTCTGAGGGGTAATGGGAACCAGATGAAGACTTGGAGGTGTGGGGAAAAGCATTATTGGGAGACAGGGGACTCTACCCTATATAAATTGCATCTTGCTGGGTGAGTTACTTCACTGAGCTTTCACTGCTTTTGTTTTTTTGATTGTGATTGCCAAAGGTCAGCCCTGGTTCTTCATCTATAACTACAGCATAACAATATATGATGGAGTCTATTTCAAAATTCAAATGAAATGAAGGACCCTAGTTTAGTGTTTAATACACAGTACCCACTGTTGTTATTTTATTATAGAATTGATAATTGCCTGGATGAAAGGAGAGTTGTAAATTATTTAAGATAGAAATAGGAAAAGATAGCTTAAACAAACAAAAAAAAACTTCTATATCTAATTATATATTTATTTTATGGGGGAAAAAAAGGTTTCATTAGTATTATGAGATTGTTCCCTAATTTTTCTGGGTCCACAATTTTACAAGTCACACTTTCTGTAGTTCTTATTTATGGCAATCAAATGTTAAGCTAAACCAATAGCCAAGACCTAAAATATTTAAATGAACAAGGGTAGCTTGATTGAGGTCAGATAAGGCTGTAAGAGAGAAAGTTTCAGAAGCGTGACTATAAACTCAAAACAGGTGTGATTCTAAATGGCCCTTCAGTCTTTAGGAGATGAAAGACTACCAACTCTTATGCAGCCAAAGAAGATGCTGGGAAGAGCAGAAGCACAAGTTCCATTCCTCACGTGTCATGTTCCCACCTAGAGATTTTGCAACATACTCATTCACCAGCCGTTTGACCCACAGGTGGTACACCGTGACAATCTCCACTAGGTGTGGCAAAACAAATCAATCTAATAATATATTTTATTGTTTGGAAACTCAATATTAAGTAATCAAATTCTGGTTTCTGAGAAGCTCTTCCCCTGAAAATCAACTGTGATGTTGTGGGTTGGGTTTTATGTCAAGGTCCTACTGGCAACAGAATCATCATTCTGTAGTCCCTTTAAGGAGAGAGAAGCTGGAGGAGATGGGAAGAGGAGGAAGCAGGAAGGAAGGGGTGGGGAGGATGGACAGTGCTTTCATTTAGCCGATCTAGTGTTTCTCTCCAAGGAGGTTGTTATCAAAGGCGCAGCTGCCCAGACCTTACTGTGCCATTTCATTTAGCATTTCCCTTTTGCTTTCACCCCTCTCCCTCGCAACTAGACCCTTGCCCCTCCTCACCCTGGGAAAGCTCCTCCCCAGAGATAATAATAAGCTGTGTAGTAGAAAAACATAAGACAGGGAAATTATTATTTCTGAGACAGTCTCTTTCTGTCACCCAGGCTGGGGTGCAGTGGCAAGATCTCAGCTCACTGCAACCTCTGCCTCCCAGGTTCAAGTAATTCTCCTCCCTCAGCCTCCCAGGTAGCTGGGGTTACTGGCATGTGCCACCATGCCTGGCTATCTTTTTTTTTTTTTTTTTTTTGCAGTTTTAGTAGAGGCAGTGTTTCACCATGTTGGCCAGGCTGGTCTCAAACTCCTGACCTCAAGTGATCCGCCCACCACAGCCTCCCAAAGTGCTGGGATTACAGGCGTGAGCCACCGCACCCAGCCCAAGTCAGGGAAATTCCATCCATTATTTAAACTTCCCCTTTATGGTTTTCTTGGAACAGTGGCAGAAGAAGAGTTTGGAGAAGGGGGAGTCACCTCATCAGTGCTCATCACTACCCCGAAACTCGGCTGGCCAAGACTGGCTGAACTAGGAAGGAATTCAGGACTACCCTGTGACATAATTAAACTATTTTAAATACCAGAGGCCTACATTGTTCTGTAATGTTTCTTAGGTGATCCAGTCCAGATACCAGCTGAATGCTCAGGACTTCAGACTGGGTCTAGAAGTGGCTTACTGTATATTACGGACTGAACTGCATCCCCTCAAAACCCCTATATTGACGTCTTAATCCCCCAATACGACTACAACTGGAGACAGGAGGTCAAGGCTGTAGGGAGCCATGATCCTGCCACTGCACTCCATCCTAGGTGACAGAGCAAGACCCCATCTCAAAACAAAAATAAAAAACAACCCAAAAAGATCATAAGCATGGGGCCCTAATCCAATAGGACTGGTGTCCTTAAAAGAAGAGGAAGAGATCACAGGGATGTTTGTGTACAGAGAAGATGACACAGAGGGAAGACGGCTGTCTGCAAGCCAAGAAGAGAGGCCTCAGCAGAAACCAGCCCTGCCAGCACCTTGATCTTGGTCTTCCAGCCTCCAGAACTGTGAGACAACACAATAAACTTCTGTTGTTGAAGCCACCCAATCTATGGTCTTTTGTTATGGCAGCCCTAGCAGACTAACACACCTTACTTATGTGGATGTTTCCTTTCTTCTATGTATGTTTTCCTCCTACTTTAGCACCTTCAATTCCTGGACTGAAAGACTCCTGACTATGCTACTTGCAAAGGCTTCTAAACACAGAACACTCTTCTTGTAACTGCAAGGGCAGAGGCAGATAACAATGAAAGGACCAGGTGGGCACAGCTGTCCCTCCTTCTCTGCCCTCTCCTGGGTTTCTCCCTCTATCCTCTCCCTGGCTGCCCTGATACCTACAACACTGCTGGGACTCCACAGCTGCCCTTCTTCCTCTGGATTATGCCACAAGTGCAAGTGGGAGAAAAAAACGTGGACCAAACATCCTCAAATCATTCACGAATCACTTTTTCTGTTTCTCATAAGCACATACATATTATATTAAAAATACAGAGAAACACTATGAGACCAATATGATTTTTTTTTTCTTTTTTGGGACAGAGTCTCACTTGTTGTCCAGGCTGGAGTGCAATGGCGCAATCTCAGCTCACTGCAATCTCCACCTCCCAGGTTCAAGCAATTCTCCTGCCTCAGCCTTCCAAGTGGTGGGGATTTACGGATGTGCACTACCATGCCCAGCTTTTTTTTTTTTTTTGTATTTTAAGTAGAGATGGGGTTTCACCATGTTGGCCAGGCTAGTCTTGAACTCCCGACCTCAGGTGATCCACCCACCTCGGCTCCCCAAAGTCCTGGGATTACAGGTGTGAGCCACTACACCTGGCCTAATTTCTTTTTTTAAAATTTAATTTTTACCAAAGTAAATCGCATGCTGGCTTAAGAGATCACACTGCTCTTCAGGGCTTACTATACAACATGACTATTCCCATGGCCGGGCGCGGTGGCTCACGCCTGTAATCCCAGCACTCTGGGAGGCCGAGGCGGGCAGATCACCTGAGGTCGGGAGTTCGAGACCAGCCTGACCAACACGGTAAAACCCCATCTCTACTAAAAATACAAAATCAGTCGGGCGTGGTGGTGGGTGCCTGTAATCCCAGCTACTTGGGAGGCTGAGGCAGAAGAATTGCTTGAATCCAGGAGGTGGAGGTTTCAGTGAGCCGAGATCATGCCATTGCACTCCAGGGCAACAAGAATGAAACTCCGTCTCAAAAAAACAAAACAAAACAAACAAACAAAAAAACCTGTTCCCTGCCTGCCACTGCCCTGCCCCCACTGGCATTCCCACTCCTGAAAGGCAACCACTGTCAACACTCAGTGGTATCTTTTTGCCTTTCGCTGCTGTTCTGGTCTTGCCGTTCAGATGTTACCCACTGGATTTCTAATGTCAACAATGGGGACTTCGCTCCTTCATATCCTACTACCCCTGCTCCCCACCCCCTCCAGCTCCCAAATATCGAGCTGTCATGACTTTTGATTAGATCAGGATTTATCAGAGCTATGTAACCGTTCACAGCAAGGCCATCTGATTTATTGATTACACTCCTGTTCTGCAGCTTGTTTCTGTTGGAGTCTTGTATCTTTGTTTGCTCAGCTTTCTATGGAGCTGTCAATCACATACCACCACACTGGCTGAACCATAAGTCAGCTTTCAGTATGTTCACTTATAGGCTCAGTCTTTCACGGAGCCATCCTCCTGGCACCCTCTGTCCCGCAGGCCTACTGAACAAAACGTTTAGTGGGCTCTTTCTTGACCATAGTCCTGGGGATTCCCTGCACCTCTGCACTGTGGTAGTTTCCATTCCTGGAGCCACACTGTGGTGGTGACTCCCAGTGAGTCCCTCCCTGAGTGCAGGTGAGACCTGTGACTTGCTTCTCACCAGCAGAATATGGCACAAGTGATGGGACACACTCCATCTTAGCAGATTCTAGAGAAAACCCACCCCCCCTTGCTGGCTTTCAAGAAATAAGCTGCCATGTTGTCAGTGGACGAGGCAGAAGGTCTCATGGCAAAAACCCACATGGCCTCTGGGACCTGGGTGTGGCCTCCAGCTGACAGTCAGCAAAAAGCTGGGCCCTCAGTCCTACAGCTCCAAGGAATGGAATTCTGCCAAATGAGCTTTGATGAGTAACCCAGTCCTCAGATGAGACAATTTTCACAGTCTGAAGCAGAGAACCCAGCTAAGCTGACCCAGAGAAATGGAAGATAATACATGTGAGTTGTTTAAAGCCACTAAATGTGTCTCATTTGTTATGCAGCAGAGAAAAGAGAAAATCAATATTCTTCCGTGGTTTACTTGCTCATTAACTTGCAATGCTCCTACCTCATTCTCCCGAGTGAGTGGCTAGGACTACAGGCCACCACACCCATCTAATTTTCTTCTTTTTTTTTTTTTGTAGACATGGGGTCTCCGTATGTTGCCCAGGCTGGGCTCAAGCAATCCTCCTGCCTCGCTTGTTCATTTGAGTGAAATACTCCTCTAGTGGCTTCTTGAGAAAAAGGGCGCTGCGGGTAGATTTTTCTAAAATGTTTGGCTTTGTCATTATTCTTATCACACTTTATGAATGGTTTAGCTGGGTATATTCTTTTCCTTGAATTTTGAAGATATTGCTCCATTGTAATCTAGCCTCCAGTATTCCTGTTTTGTTTTTTGATAACTTTTACTGTTTTTTTTCTTTGAGGCACAGTTTCACTCTGCCACCCAGGCTGGAGTATAGTGGCACGATCTTGGCTCACTACAACCTCTACCTCCCAAGTTCAAGCAATTCTCACGCCTCAGCTTCTCGAGTAGCTAGGATTACAGGCGTGTGCCACCAGCCCAAGAGAAAAACCATCCCCCTTGCTGACTTTTAAGAAATAAGCTATTTTTGTACTATTAATAGAGATGGGGTTTCATCAGGTTGACCAGGCTGGTCTTGAACTCCTGACCTCAGGTGATCCACCTGCCTTGGCCTCCCAAAGTGCTGGGATTACAGGCGTGAGCCACCACACACAGCCCAGTATTACTGTTGCAAAGTCTGATGCCATTCGAGTTCCAGATCATTTGCATGTTTCTTTTTCCCCACCTTTGAAAGCTTTTAGTGTCCTCTTTTTGACTCTACTGTTCTTTTTACTATTATGATGAAGTGCATTGGTGTGAGTCTGTATATTTATTTTGCTGACCCTTTTGATTTGGGAGTCCTTCAGTTCTAGGAGAGAAAATTTCGGGTGCAAGGCTGAGGATTATTTCTCTGATAATTTCTTCCCTTCTGGTTTCTTCTGTCGTATCGGAATTCCCATTATTTAGATGTTAGGTCTCCTGGACTGACTCTCTAACCTTTGAAACTTTTTCCTCATTTTTCTACTTTTCACAACTTTATTTTGGATAAAATTGTATTATTTAACACTTTTATTGAGGCAAATGACATTCAATAAACTGTACATGTCAAAGTGTAAAGCTTACTGTATGTTATTACGAAAAAGCTGCTATGAACATTCATGCACGGATCTTTATATGGACATACACTGCATTTCTCCTGGGTAAATATTTAGAAATAGAATGTCTTGACCATAGGGCAGGTACACTTTAACTTTTTAAGAAATGACCCCAAATTGTTTTCCAAGGGGGTGGTGCTGTTATATATTCCTACCAGCAGTGTATGAGGGTTCCAGTTATTCCACATCCTTGCCAACATTTGGTATGGTTGGTCTTTTTTTTTTTTTTTTTTTTGAGACAGAGTATCACTCTGTCACCCAGGCTGGAGTGCAGTGGTACAATCTTGGCTTACTGCAACCTCTGTTTCCTGGGTTCAAGCAATTCTCGGGCCTCAGCCTCCCGAGTAGCTGGGATTACAGGCGTGTGCCACCACGCTCGATTAATTTTTTGTATTTTTAGTAGAGTTGGGGTTTCACCATGTTGCCCAGACTGGTCTTGAACTCCTGACCTCAAGCGATCCACCTGCCTCAGCCTCCCAAAGTGCTGCGATTACAGCCGTGAGCCACCGCGCCTGGCCCAATATTTTTTTTCCTTTGGGACAGGGTCTTGCTCTGTCTTGCAGGCTGGAGTACAGTGGTGCAATCACAGCTTACTATAGCCTTGACTTCCTGGGCTTGAGCAACCCTCCCACCTCATCCTCCCGAGTGAGCAGCTAGGACTACAGGCCACCACAACTGGCTCATTTTCTTTTCCTTTTTTCGTAGACACAGAGTCTCCCTGTGTTGCCCAGGCTGCGCTCAAGCAATCCTCCTGCCTCTGCCTGCCAAAGTGTTGGGATTACAGACATGAGCCACTATGCTCAGCTGGTCAATCTTTTTAATTGTAGACATTCTAATAGCTGTGTAGTGGTATTCACTGTGGTTTAAATTTCCATTTCCCTAATGCCTGTGATGGTAAGCATATTTTCATGTATTTTTTTTGGGTGAAATGTGTGTTCAAATCTTTCAGTCATCTTTTAAAAGGGTTATTTTCTCAATGAGTTTTGAGTTTTAATATTCCATATACAAATCCTTATATCAAATAGATAACTTGCAAATATTTTCTCCCACTCTCTAGCTTATTTCCAAATATTTGGAGTGTTTCCAGATGTCTTTCAGTGTTGATTTCTAATTTAATCCCACTGTGGTTAGAGAACATATTTTGTATGATTTGAACCCTTACAGGTTTATTAAGACATTTTGTGACTCAGAATATGGTCTATTCTGGCAAATGTTCTGTGTACATTTGAAAAAAATGTGTAATCTGCTGTTGTTGGGGGGAGTCAAGATGAATTGCAGCATTGTTGAAGTCTTCTAAATCCTTATTGATATTTACTCTACTTGTTCTGAGAGGGGTTTAAAAAATTCCGACTATATTTGTGGATTTTCTATTTTTCCCTGTAATTTTATCTTTTTTTTTCTTCATTTATGTTGATGCTCTGTTATTATATGCTTAAACACTTAGAACTGCTATGTCCTGTACATGAAATGGTCCCTTTGTCATAATGAAACAACCTTCTTTTATATCCTTGGTACTACTCTTTGCTGTAGTTCTACTTTGATATTGATACACCAATCCAATTTTCTTTTGATTAGTATTAGCACTTTTCCATCCTTTTACCTTTAATCTACTTATGTCTTTATATTTAAAAGGGTTTCTTGTTGACAATAATAGTCGGCTCTTGCACTTTTAGCCAATCTGACATTCTTGCATTTTAGTGTATTTAGAATATTTATAGTGTGATTATCGACATAGTTGAGTTTAAATCTACTATTTTGCCATTCTTTTTCTTCTTGTCCTATCTGGTCTTTGTTCCTTTTCCCCTTTTCTGCTTTCTTTGGATTAGTTTTAATGATTTCATTTTATCTACTTTGTAGACAACTATATATTAACTTTGTGAACTATAACAAGGTTACAATTCTTAACTATAACTTTGTTGAATGACTGAAATGGTTACCTTACATTTATAGCACAGTCCTGTGTTGCTTAAAGACAGGGGTACATTCTGAGAAATGCATCATTGGGTGATTCTGTCACTGTGTGAACATCACAGAGTGTACTTACAAACCTAGATGGAATAGCCTCCTACACACCTAGGCCGTATGGTACAGCCTACTGCACCTAGGCTACAAGCCTGCAGAGCATGTTATTGCTCTGAATACTGTAGTTGGATGTAACAGAATGGTAAGTATTTATACATCTAAACATACAATAGAAAGGGTACAGTGAAACATACAGTATTATAATCTGATGGAACTGCTGTTATATACACAGTTTGTTTTTGACCAAAACGTCATTATGCAGCACATGGCTGTATACACATTTCACTTTGCACAGTCTACCTTCACATATAATTATACTACTACATCACATATAGTTATACCACTTCACACAGAATCTAAGAATTTTACAGAAGCATGCTTCCATTTCTCTCCTCTTACACTTTCTGTTATTGTTGCCATATATTTAGCTTCCACATGTTATAAACGCTATACTACATGTCTATTATTTTTGCTTTATGCAGTAATTACGGTACACAGTAATAGCTTTTAAGATAAACAGTAAGAACAAGTCTTTCTATCCATGTGGTTACTATTTTTGGGGTTCTTCATTCCTTTGGGTAGTTTCAGGTTTCCAACTGGTGTCATTTTCTTTCTGCCAGCAGGCTTTCGGTAACATTTTTTGTACTTCAGGTGAGCTAGGGATGAATTTTTTCAGCTTCTACTTGTCTATAATAGTCTTTCTTTCAGCTTTGTTTTGGAAAGATATTTTAACTAGGTAAAAAACTCTAGGCTGTGAATTTTCTTTCACTGCTTTAAAAATATTGACCCGCCGCCTTCTAGTGTGTCTTGTTTCCAATGAGAAATCAGCAGCCAATTTATCTTTGTTCTTCTCTACGTAATGTGTCATTGATCTTCTCTTTTTAAAATGATTTTCTCATTTTTTGAATGTATGAGTTTGTAGTTTCTATCAAATTTGAAAACGTTTTGCCCATTATTTCTTCAAATATTTTCCGGTTCCTTTTTTCCACTCCTGCGGGACTCTAGTTTTACGTATTTTTGGCTACTTCAAATGATCCCAAAGCTCAGGGTGCTCTCTGGATTCTTTTCAGCCTTTTTCGGTTTCATTTCAGGTAGTTTCTACTGCATGTCTTTAAGTTAACTAGGCTTTTCTTTTGCCATGTCTAATCTGCCATTAATTAAGAGTATTTTTTTTTTATCATTTCAGGCACTGCAGTTTTCACCTCTTCAGTTTATGTCTTTGTTACATCTTTTTTTGTCTCTATTTAATGTTAAATCCTTCTTCTAGTTTCTTAAACATATAAACTACAGTCACAACAACTATTTTAATGTCCATGTCTACAAATTCTATCATCGGTGTAATGGGTTAGTTTTGATGGACTTCTCTCATTTTAGGTGGTATTTTCCTAGATCTTTGCATGCTTGCTAATTTTGGATTGGATGTCTGGCAAGACCCTTTTTAGTGTTCTAACCGGTGCCCCTGCATTCAGAGGTTTTCACTCTAGCTGTCGGAAACAGGCACCTCTTCTCGGCTATTGTGTGGGAGGCAGGCACTGTTCCCCTCAGTCTTTCAGGTGATCCTTTCTCTGGTGATGGGTAGTTTTCTCATGTACACACTTTGATCAGTACGCACTTGCATACTCAAGGAGGACTCTGTACATCTGCAAAGCGCTCTCTCTATGCAGTTCTCTCCTCTCCGGTCCTCCACCTCTGCAGACTAGCTGCCTTGGTTTCCCTTGATGTATTCCCAGCTCTGTCTTCAACTCAGGGAGACAGTTGAGCTCTTTCTCCTGGGTTCCTTCTCTCTACACAGTAGCCTGGAAACTTTTTCTAGATAAGGACAATTACAGGACTCACTTTTTTGTTCCCAATTTCTCAGGGCCACTGTTTTTTGCTGCCTGGTGTCCAATGCCCTGAGTGATGTATTTTTCATATACTTTGTCCAGTTTTTTACTTGTTTCAAGTGGGAGGGTAAAGCAAGGCCCTGTTACTCTACCTCCTCTAGAATGCAGTGTGCTTTTAACATAACATTATATTTCAATGGGTGAGACAACATTGGTACTCTTTTTTTTTTTTTTTTTTGAGACGGAGTATCTCTCTGTCATCCAGGCTGGAGTGCAGAGGAGTCACAATCTCTGCTCACTGCAACCTCCATTCACTGCAACCTCTGTCTCCTGGGTTCAAGTGATCCACCTGCCTCAGCCTCCCAAGTTGCTGGGATTATAGATATGCGCCATCATGCCTGGCTAAGTTTTGCATTTTTGGTGGAGATGGTGTTTCACCATATAGCTCATGCTGGTGTCGAACTCCTGGACTCAAGTGATCTGCTGCCTTGGCCTCCCAAAGTACTGGGATTACAGGCATGAGGCACCACGCCTGGCCATGATGTGTACTTTTAACATAACATTATGTATCAATGGGTGAGATAATACTGTCTTATAAATATAAGTGTGAATTTTATAGGCTATGAAGATTTTTTTGGTTATTATTCAACTGTATCTAATTAAAGTATAACATTATGAGAAGCATTATATGATTACATATAATGACAGCATTCAATTTTCAGCTAAGTACTTCAAGAATAAAATTAATAAATAAAGTCCAATGACACGGTACAATGAGCTTAAAATGAAATTGCTTTCTAAACCTAGAGCCAAAATTTCATTCATTTACTAATGTCTAAAATAAATACAAGAAAAGTAATTTTTTTTTGGTATGAAAAGGTTTGCAGTCTTTAAAAGGGGCCATAAAAAATTCTGTACTTAAAATATCGCTTAATATTTACAATGTTTCCAAAGAAAGCTATCTGTAGAAAAGAACAGGAAATAAGGCAACACACATTTTCTATTTAGGTTTATAAATTGAGCAACAACAATAATAATTAAAAAAAGAGGATTCTTTAGTTACTGCTCCGTTATCTGTCTTTTCCAAACAAAACAAGTCCGTTGTCTCTGAACTTTTAATTTTTAGGCAAGTCAGCTCCTTATTTCCTTGCTTTGCTACTGACACGAGTGGCCAGAACCATCTGGAGTTCAATGTGCTTCCCTGTGCTGCCCTCTCAGTGACCCTGGTGAATGAAAGCTTCCTATGATGGCACATTCTCAAATAAGTATGTGGTTTAGGCATCTGACAAGCGTCTGAGCAATTCTCTTGCATGTTGAAGTAGAGCAGTACAATCAGCCCATTAGTTATTTTTCTCACAGAAATCAAGCCAACAAAGCCTCATTTTAAAAGTACATAAAACACAAATGATCAATGTAGATGCACTTTATAACAGAAAACAGTTCTGCAGCACCCCTTATATCCTGGCTTATTAGGGTGGTATCCAATTTTGACCAAAATTTCACTTTCACTTCTTCTCCTTCTTTCTATCTCCACCCCCCACAACCATTGTACCAATTGCGATGTAATTTTCTATAAACTTAAAGTAAGTCTGGAGCTTACACAAAAGTTAAACCTCAAGCACATACACCTACTAGACTTGGTAGGATTACAAACAACATTTATTTCATTTGCTGCTGTGTTTTAGAGTTGATGCAAAGTGACCTGGAGCAGGGCTTAGAATTTCCTAAATAAATGGACTGGCTGGCAGCTTCCAAACTAGTTGCTTCTCCTCCCCGTAGGCAGAGGGGATTTCCACAGGGAAAAAAAGAGGGTTGGCTATCTGCTTTAGGGAATGGCATGCCTGGCGCTTTTCATCTGATTCCCACCAGTACTTGGGGATACTGGGAAAATCGTTCCCAATGAGGAAAAGGTTAGGGATTCCTGAGATGGTTTCGTATGTTTATTTTATTACCCAAACATTACACAAAACTCTTTTCCTCTAGATCAGGGGTTGGCAAACGAAGACCCACACAGCAAATCTGGCCAGCTGCTTATTTTTATGAAGTTTTAGTGGAACACAGCCACAGGGTCATTCATTTATACATTGAGTATGGCTGTCTTTGTACTATAAAGGCAGAGTTGAGTGGTTAGGACAGAGACCGTGTGGTCTGCAAGGCCTGATATATCTACTATCTAGTCCATTAAAGAAATGTTTGTTGACCTGTGTTCTCAAAGACAAGGTCACAAAAGCGTTTACTAAAAACCAAAAGGCTTGAAGAACTTGAGAAGAATGTGGGTATTTTACAACTTTCCCTAAAGACAACAAAAACTAAACAGTAAAGTGCAGATGGCAACTGAAAGAGAGAGGCTGGTTGGTGATAGTGTCCGAATCTAGAGTAGATTTATACATTTTCCAAAAGTGGAAGGTCAGATATCAACCTGGTGTGGTTTCAGTATTTTTGGGGACTTCTAATGGAGAGCAACTCTCAGGTTGAAAGTTATTTAAACATAAATTATAGTACTTTATAGTATTTTAACTTAGAATCTACTTTGTGGATTATCATTTGCCAAACATAATTTATAAAATCTAATTTGCAGATCCTAAATAGAAGTTATATGCGGAATCTAATTCTCCATGATCAGAAAAACAACCGAGTTCTTGCAGACGTGATGTATCTTGCACCAAAGGGCATGCACAACTGTGTGATCCACTTGGGCCAGAGGTGGTATGTGTCAATCGAAACTTAAAAAAAAACACACCTTGCTGATGCAGAGTCAACACAGGTCCTCTGTGTCAACATAAAAGCAGCACATACTCATCGACGTCTAAGAGGTAGCATTTTATTGGGTGCTGAAATAGAAACACATAGCTTCTATGGCATGTTCGGTGTCTCACTGGGATTTGTTGAGGGATCTGTAACCTGAGAACTCTGAAATGGTGGCTGGGGTGATCGAGCACTTGGACCTGGCTCTCTGTCACCTGGAGTTGTCTGGCAAGTAGCCCCAAAGGTACCGCTGAGCTCTGAGATGAGGGTCACCAGAGAGCTCCCACCAGGGAAGTGATCCGTGGACAGGCTGGTAAACAGAACCAAGGACACCTGATGATAACTACAGAAACACCAAGGCAAGCGGGAAGAAGGAGCGTTGCCACAGCAACATGGTTTAGCTAATAATGCAATGGGAGCACTTTCTTCTGATGAAAGTCAAAGTATATCCAGCAGGGAGGACTGCAATAAGAAAATAACACAGTCAGAAATTTGGTCAAGGGTAAGGAGGGGTGAAGAGGAAATTCACTCTATGGATTCTGTATTTACTTTTTGCCATGATCAGACAGCATCCAGAGGTCCTCTTGCCCACTGAGCTATCAAGAGGGTACCTCCCTTGTTTTTAACAATACCTTACCCTTCCTGGCTGTACAACCTGGAGGATTAGGGGCTCCCTATGAGAGACAGACAGAGAGAGAGAGAGAGAGAGAGAGAGAGAGAGAGAGAGAGAGAGAGAAGATAGTTTTGGGCCTTATGACTGTGGTCACTTTCGAATGAAGTCGTGGTTAAAAAATCATGAGGTTGCAGTGGCTGCACTTATGATATAAAAAAAGTACTCACTGCATTCCATCCCTCTTGCCCCCTGGACCTGCCTTCCCCAGGCTCCCAGTCTGAATTCCTCATCTTTCACCAAGACTGCTCCAAATTATGATTGATGTGAGGACTGCCATAAAACGATACCATAGTTTTAGCTCTTTCCAAAAATGTAATGAAACCGGGCAAACTGGCACTAGTCTATAGAAAAGGAATCAAAGTGGGATCCCATGATCAATGCTTCCAAGAAATTGAGCCAAGTTCAAAAGAAGTCAGGCTGTACACGAGTACTGCTACTATTTTTGGGATATTGATGAGTCCTCCAATGAATATGTCATTGCTGACTGTGCTGAATGTCAGAAAAATGGTAAAGTTCATGCCTACTGAAGAAAGCGCTGAAATTTACTAGCTTTCAAATACTCTCAAGTTTAACTGTCTCAAGTTATAAGTAAATGATTTTTAAGTTAAAAAACTTATGCAATTCATATCAAGAAGTTTCTAATAAATTAGCTTTTGAAAAGTAACTGGGCTATGTATACTCAGAATATTTACAGAGTCTCCTGAGATTAGTGGATGGAAACATTAAAAGCCTGAAAAAGTACTGAAAAAAAGAACAAAGGTCAGAGAGTCGGCTGGAAAGCATATGGACGTTGTAATTGAACCCTCGGTTCAAGCAGAATCTGACCCACAGCAGCTACTTGGAGCTATGAGGAAATGCCTCAGCATTTGAAAGATTTGGCAGCGTTATTAACTATGTCCAAGAACAAAAAGTGAAAAACGATACTGGAAAATCCTGAGGTGTCTCCATCTCCATCACTGATAAGATCTTGGCTCAAGTTCCTCTTAATGGATCACCAGACAAAAGGCTTCAGGCCCGCAAAATCACAATGTGGCTATTCCACTGCAGTGTGGTCAGGCGGGCATGCCCTTGTTGCTACAGATAGGACCAGCAGAAACTTTTCTTTGTCATCTTTAGACTGAATCAAAACACACTGCTGTGATCAGATCTGCATTCTAGCTGTTACTTTGCTTTGTTTACCCAGAAGTCTCCTCCATTGCCAATGGCGTGAATGAGAATTGTGTTATCTGTTTGGCATTACTCATCTCTTTCATGTAGCCGTGCCTGAGAATAAATTTGTTATTCAAATGCTACTTTCAAGTCCTCTTGCTTTTCCCTTAGAGCCTCACTAAAAATCACAAATGTGCAATCAAGAATAACCACCCTCTGTTTACATGCACCAGAGTCCACATGCATTACGTGAGACACACCAGAGTTTATTTGGCTGGTGTCCCCATGACATCGGCAGGGGAAGAAAATAAGAATTAATGGCAATGCCAAGCTGGCGGGCTGCCACCATGTTTCAATTCCTGGAGAAGAATGAACCATACAGCGAGGCAGGGTTACTGGGGTGGAGAAACGTCACTCTCTGGGTAGAGGAGATACACATTTGTATACATGGTTACCCATCTACATTTATGTTTAACACACAATCTTGTTTCTGGCACCTACTACTCATGAACGGAACACAAATTGCAATTTAAAAAAACGATTAGCTGGCCACAGTGGCTCATGCCTGTAATCCCAGCACTTTGGGAAGCCAAGGCACGTGGATCACTTGAGGCCAGGAGTTCGAGACCAGCCTGGCCAACATGATGAAGCCCAGTCTCTACTAAAAATACAAAAATTATCTGGGTGTGGTGGCGCACACCTAGAATCTCAACTATGCAGGAGGCTGAGGCGCAAGAATTGCTTGAACGTGGGAGGTGGAAGCTGCAGTGAGCTAAGATTGCACCACTGTACTTCAGCCTGGGTAACAGAGCCAGACTCTGTCTCAATAAATAAATAAATAAATAAATAAATAAATAAATAGATTAAATAATCTGTGATGTTTTTAACTGGTCAAACTAATATAACCTGATTTTATAATAATCAAATTGATGGCCGGGAGCGGTGGCTCATGAGGTCAGGAGTTCAAGACCAGCCTGACCAACATGGTGAAACCCCGTTTCTACTAAAAATACAAAAATTAGCCAGGTGTGGTGGTGCATGCCTATAATCACAACTACTCAGGAGGCTGAGGCAGGAGAATCCCTTAAACCCGGGAGGCACAGGTTGCAGTGAGCCATGATCGCAACACTGTACTCCAGCCTGGGCTACAGAACGAGACTCTGTCTCAAAAAAAAAAAAAGAAAAAAAAGAAAAGAAAAATCAAATTAATACATTTTTACACTTACTAATATGGACTACAGAGACCTACAAACTGCTGAATATGAAAGGAAAACGATGAATAACTCTAGGAATTTGTGGGAATAAGATGACAGCTTATCCTTGACAGGACGCAGGTTGGGGGTTTCTAAAGCATCAGGGAAAGGATGGCTCTTTGGAAGAACAAACAATAGACTAAAGGGCACTTTTCCTGTGGTTCTTTTTTTTTGAGACGGAGTCTTGCTCTGTCATTCAGGCTGGAGTGCAGTGGCGTGATCTCAGCTCACTTTCAACCTCTGCCTCCCGGGTTCACGCCATTCTTCTGCCTCAGCCTCCTGAGTAGCTGGGACTACAGGTACCTGCCACCACGCCAGGCTAATTTTTTTGTATTTTTAGTAGAGACAGGGTTTCATGGTGTTAGCCAGGATGGTCTCGATCTCCTGACTTGTGATCCACCCACCTTGGCCTCACAAAGTGCTGGGATTACAGGCATGAGCCACCGCACCCGGCCTCCTGTGGATCTTTGAAGGCCAAAACATTGTTTTTAAAAGCCCAAAGCTGTTCAACGTTTGTGAGCATGGAGACCACTTTTGATGAAGAAGATTAATTCCCATGGGGGCAGAATCCTATCAACATGAAAATACATAATGAGAAGGAGCGACTATAAATTTAGTTATGCTTCTAAATAACTTTGTATTTCATGGACTCCAACATACACCTGCAATTAAAGGAACTGAAGAGTAGTTTTTGCCTGTGGGAGACATTTGGTTCTTCCACTCTACAGGCCAGGTATGGTCTGAGCAGTGGCCCCTGGCGTCTGGCTTGATCAGCACTCCTGTCCTGGTCTCGTGGTCACGGCAGCCACCGCATGTGGTGCAGGTGGGTGTGCTCTTGCCCTGTGCACAGGATGGGCACGTATGGCCACCCCTGGCTAGGCACAGTGGTGGATTAGGATGGGGCACAGGAGGCCAAGAGAGCCTGGCAGGGGATTCCTGAATACTGCTGTGCAGATGGTGGGAGAGAAAAGGCTCCTCTTCCTCTGGAAAGGGAGTTTTGAGTATGAAGCAGACCACATTGTGAATGGAAGGCCTCACTCCCAGGGGGGCAGGGCTGAGGAACGCAGCACAAATGCCAGAAGCCTGGATCCAGCTGTGGCTAAGGCCAGATGTGGCCTAGCACTTTTCTGTTATCTGGGTCAACCCATCCCCTCTTTTTGAATAAGCTCGAGTTGAGTTTCTCTTACTTGCAGCCACAACCACAAGAGAGTTCTGACAAACACAGCGAGCATAAGGCCCCATTGTTTGGAGAAGAGGAAGAGGCCAGGGGAACAGTGAGAGGGAGCCTGGGGCAGGGGAGTCAGGATGACCTGAGTCCCTGCCAGGCCTTCCCTTTGGATAGGAAAGATGGTCAGCATCGCTATGATCACCCACTCACTTGAAAAATGCCCCCTTTGCTAACATGCCCCTAGCTGTCAGACTGGAGTGGCATTCCAGATATTCCTAAATTAAATGTCATCACCAGGCACAAAACTACAGAGATGTACAGAAAGTCATTTAAGAATAGTGACCAGGCACAGGGGCTCACACCTGTAATCTCAGCACTTTGGAAGGCCGAGGTGGGCAGATCACTAAAGTCAAGAGTTCGAGACCAGCCGGGCCAACATGGTGAAATCTCATCTCTACTAAAAATACAAACAAATTAGCTGGGCATAGTAGTGCGCTTGTAGTCCCAGCTACTTGGGGAGGCTGAGGCAGGAGAATCACTTGAACCCAGGAGGTAGAGGTTGCAGTGATCCAAGATCACGCCACTGCACTCCAGCCTGGGCGACAGAGGGAGACTCCACCTCAAAAACAAACAAACAAACGAACAAACAAAAAACCAGAATAGTAACACATTTTAAGATTAGCAAACACTTGCTACCTTGAAAAGTTATAATCTATGAGTTAGTTGAATATTTTAAGTTTTTTGGGAACAATAGTGAATATTAAACCAATCTTTAGTAAGTTGTGGGACAATTATTTCTAACAAGTTAAAAATAATTTAACACTGGCTGGGCACAGCGGCTCATGCCTATAATTCCAGCACTTTGGGAGGCTGAGGCAGGCGGATCACAAGGTCAGGAGTTCAAGACCAGGCTGGCCAAGATGGTGAAACTCAGTATCTACTAAAAATACAAAACATTAGCTGGATGCAGTAGCAGGGACCTGTAATCCCAGCTACTCGGGAGGCTGAGGCAGGAGAATCACTTGAATCCAGGGGGCGGAGGTTGCAATGAGCCGAGATCACAACACTGCACTCCAGCCTGGGCGACAGAGTGACTCCATCTCAAATAATAATAATAATAATTTAACGCTTCAAGAGTATTTATCAGGAATTAAAAATGGCATAAAAGCAAAACATTTTAGATTTATGACATACACAGTACATTTTTTGGAAGCAAGCTCTATAAGTGAAATCAGAGATTATAAAGAGACAACTTTTCAAATCGACTATTTTTGCCAAGTATTGGCCGATTTTCATGCTTTGATTCTCCAGAACTTTAAAATAGCATATTTTAAAAGACAATTTGATTTTGCATTTTGAGAAGCTCTCAATCTGTGAGTTCATCCAGGAGTGGCCTGGCCCCAGTAGAAAGATTCATGGCAAAGATACACTGAATGTCTTTTAAAATTCTAAGTAGCATGTGCTGAAAATAAGCACTTCCGGAAATGCTCATAACTTCCTGCAGCAACTATAATATTATACTCTGCTTTATTCAAATCTGAAAAAAAAACCCGAAAGACAAATTCACGTCTTTGATTTTAAAGGTATATTTTCAAACACTTCATTAACTTCCAACATGAGGCCAGTTACTTGTTCCTTTCCTATTCTTGACATTTGGATGTTTAATTATTTAATTCTTACATTCCCTTAACAGTCCAAATACATTTGCATAAGTTTGCAATCGTATCAGATGGAAGGCTTCACGAATGTGTCAATATTATTTTTGGCTAGCTTAATGGAAAAGAAACATGCTATGCTAGGCTAATAGCATAAAATTTTGAACAGGGAAATGAGCAAACTGCCCTTACATCTGCATAAGACATATTTGTTGGTAAAGTTGAAAAGAAAGATGGGCGTTTAACTAGATTACTCATCATACAAAATATTCAGCCTTTTCCCTTTGCTATGCTGCACAATGTCAATTAATCATGTTTGAAAGTTGAAAGAACAAAGACTGGTTAGATGACAAATGAGGCAATAAATGAAGCTGAGATAGGAATAAAGAGTCAAGAAGGAAAAGTTCTGTTTCTTTTAATATATATATGGAGAAACTATACAAATGACCCGTAACTTGTTTTAAAATTTACAGTCTACCATTAAGTTTAACTTGACACCTACTTGTTGATATCCTCCAAGACAACGTAGAATATTGCAAAGTTGCCTATTATTATTATGGGTGGGATGTATGACTGCACGAAAAGCAGCCAGCAAACACATGTAAATGTATCCACTCTAGTCCTAAAAAGGCTGGAGTGAGCATCAGGGAAGGTCAGTTCTTTAGGTATCAGAGTTAATACCAAAGACCAAAGCCAAATCACATGTGCTGAGTGAAGTGGGTATCTTAAAGAGCAACAGCTGTATATATATATATATATATATGGCTGTCTTTTTTTTTTTTTTTTTTTGAGACAGAGTCTCGCTCTGTCGCCCAGGCTGGAGTGCAGTGGCACAATCTCAGCTCACTGCAAGCTCCACCTCCCGGGTTCACGCCATTCTCCTGCCTCAGACTCCTGAGTAGCTCGGACTACAGGTGCCCGCCACCACGCCTGGCTAATTTTTTGTATCTTTGAGTAGAGACAGGGTTTCACCATGTTAGCTGGGATGGTCTCGATCTCCTGACCTCATGATCCGCCCGCCTCGGCCTCCCAAAGTGCTGGATTACAGGCGTGAGCCACCGCACCCAGACTATATGGCTGTCTTGTACCCTTCCTTCCATCCAAGTTAGAGGCCATCCAAGACCGAAATCCAAAACTGGAGAAATGTGTAGCAACAACTTCATTTTACAGTTTGCAGGTTTCACTTTATCTTTTACCAGAGCTTCAAGCAAATAATAAACTTGTTTTGAGTTTGATTTATTTTCATTTCCCATATCCAAAGGGTTACTCTGCCTACTCCTGTCCCCAACACAGTCCTAATAGATAAGATGTGTTCTTCATCTATCTCTTTCTTGGCTTTAGAATATAAGTAACTTGAGGGCAAAGACTTTGTCCCATTTATCTTTTTATTCCTAGTGGCAAACAGAGTGCCTGCTAACATAAAAATGTGTTAAACAGACACAAGAGCAAAGAGGAGAGAAAGGTCTTAATGATTCACTGTTCTTTGTAAATCAAGGTGGACTGAACGTGAACAGTTGACTCAGAGGCTGCCTAGAAATTCCTTCCAGGTAGAGGCCTTGATGTGATCAGCTCTCCTTTGGAGGGTCCGAGGACCAGGATCTTTGGGAAATAAGTTGTATTAACCAAACTTACAAGGGCCTGATTTATAGCCTAAATGCCATTTTGTTCATTTATGAACAATGTCTGACTTTGTCACTTTGTGAGGCACTCTGGTATGATGGAAGGAGTCACAGACTTGAAATAGAAACATGTGCAACCAAGCCACATCACTGGGGACTCAGTTTTCTCATTTTTATAATGTGAAGAACTAGATGGTCTCTACGGTGGTTTAAAGGAATACAGGGTTAGACTCTCTCTCTAGAAGACCTGGTTTTAATGACCCTTTGAAGAGCTAATGACTCCAGAAACTTTCATTGACAGCACAGATGTCTCCGGTGAACCTTAGACTCAATACTAAACTGTGCAGTGGACATCTTCACTGTAAATTATAACAAACGCTTCAGATCCAACATGTTAGTAACCAAATTCATTATCGTGTAGGAAAGAAATAATGTAGCAGGCCTGAGTCTGAGAGCTTGGATTGTGGGAGGGTTTCAACTATCCTCTAACTATAAGAGGTGCTCACTGTGCCTAAATTGTACAAACAATACAGTCTATGCTGAACATTTGCTTTTGTTCTGAGAGACTGAAATTTGGTACGTGACCATTACCCAACAAAAACCTTGGGGACTGAGTCTCTAACAAGCCTCCCCTGCAGACAATATTTCAGGTGTCATCACAGTTCGATGCTGGAGGAATTAAGTGTATCTTGTGTGACTCTGCGGGGAGAGTACTCTGGAAGCTTGCGCCTGAGCTCCCCTGGTCTTGACCCCATGTGCTGTTTCCTTTTGCTAATTTTGCTTGTATCCTTGTGCTGTAATAAATAAATCATGGTCTTGGGAGCTCCCAACACCACTATCTTCCTCCTAAAATTGTTTCTAAGTTCTTTATCGCTCATCTAAATAAATGGCAACCCCAGTCACTCGGGGAACAAGTCAGAAATCTGAGAGCCATTTCTGCATTCTCTCTTCCCCGCTCCTGTTCATTGAGTTTAGTTCATTCCAGCTCTGTAATCTCTCTCATCCCCACCTCCCGCCTCCACCTCAGGTTAGGCCCTGGGTATTTCTTGCCTACTACCTTCTAAAAAGGTCTTCATGACTAATTTCTCCTCTTGCCACTCCACCTTCCAGACTGCTGCCTGAATGATCTCTCTGAAACATGAACGTCATTATGATATTGCTGTACTTAAAATCCCCAGGCCCTGCAGAATAAAGTCCCAACTCCTAAGCTTGACACTCGAGGCCTCGCAAGACCCGGGTCTTGCTTTCCTGCCCAGTGTCATAGCTCATTCCAAATCTCCTGTTTCCTCCCCATGCAGGGGCCATGGTAAAGGCTTCTAGCAACGTTCTCTCCTGCCTTCACGCTGCAGACCTGCTGCCTCCCTGTCCCTCGACACCTGGTGAGTCTGTTCTCATTCTTCATGATCCAAATTAGGTAACCCCATTCCTGGCCTGACTTCCCTATCACTGCCAGCCCCCTGTGGCATCTGCTCCCTGGCTCCCGTCTGTCCCAGACATCAGCTCTTTCAGCTGTCTCTATATTTAACTTGTGTGCCTCTCTAGCCATGAACTCCTCAAGCGCGAGGTCCAGGCCTCTGTTGTTGTTGTTTGTTTTTCTCATGGCCTAGTACCCAGCACTCCTCAATAAATATTCAGCAAGTGAATCAGAAATGAGGCATTTGCGTGGCTGCACAGTGATGCGTCCATTAAGCTAGAATGGCCTAATGAATCATCTCTGTTCGCCTGAGGATTGTGTATCAAAAGGGGGAGGGTTAGGCACTTACAAGGACACAGCTCTAGCACCTGGACTCTCTTGGTGACAACAATAAAATCTCATTCTTCAGGGCTCCCTTTTCTAAATTCCGCATGGTCCTATACCTTCTGGCGTCCCTATTCCAGCCTAAGGCAATGCAATTATTTACTATGTAAACGTTAACTGAGTTGTTTCCGGCGGCAGCGCTGCTTCCCACAAATTCAGTCCTGTTCATCTTGCTGACCTTGGCCTGCACTGCCCTTCCCTTAAATCCCAATGTCCTTGCTCAAGTCTCTCTTGGACCTGCTCTACATTACAGGAAGGGTTTGGGTCTGGAACCAGGCAAAGCCAAAACCCACTGAAAGCATCAACTTGCTTGTAAATGAAGCGGGCGACTCCCTAGTGCATGGTGTAAGACACCGAGTTAGCGCCTTCCCTCACCATCCTGTAACTGAGCAGCACAGACCCCCCGTGCAGAGAGCACAGCCACCCTCCAGACTGCGGGTAGGAAATGCAGCATTTTTGAAACTGCTTGGGGAAACGCCAGTCTTCAGGCAGCTTGATTAGCAAGAATACTTCATATCACAAAGAGTGTTAGGAACAAAACTTATTTAACAAAATGGTAAGAGCAGAGCCTCAATACTTTGGGAAGGACCTGATGGCTTTTAGAGCATTTTACTCCTTTGGTAGTTCTCATTTCTCATCAAAAAATAACATTTTCAAATTTTATATTCTAATTTTATAAAAACCACAATCACGGCTGGGTGTGGTGGCTCACACCTGTAATCCCAGCACTTTGGGAAGCTGAGGTGAGCAGATCATCTGAGGTCAGGAGTTTGAGAGCAGCCTGGCCAACATGGCAAAGCCCTGTCTCTACGAATACAAAAATCAGCTGTGTGTGGTGGCACAGGCAGGAAAATTGCTTGAACCCAGGAGGCAGAGGTTGCAGTGAGCCGAGATCATGCCACTGCACTCCAGCCTGAGAAACAGAGAGAGACTATATCTCAAAATAACAACAACAACAACAACAACAACAACAACAACAACAACCAGTTTAGAACTGTAGCAGCCTGGAGCTAACAGGGCCTGGAGAACCTCATTCCACCTCAGGGGGGAAGGGAGCTGCTCTGTGGCCAGGGCAGGACTTTGGGCCCAGAGAGCCCTACTCCTTCAGCGCACTCACCACTGCTCCATCCTGCCCCTCACTGAGGCGCTGCCTCAACTTTGATTAAAAAAACCAACACACTTCCTTTAGAAGCTTTGTGGGCCAGGTGCGGTGGCTCACGCCTGTAATCCCAGCACTTTGGAAGCTTTGTGGGCCAGGTGTGGTGGCTCACGCCTGTAATCCCAGCACTTTGGAAGCTTTGTGGGCCGGGTGCGGTGGCTCACGCCTGTAATCCCAGCACTTTGGAAGCCGACACAGGGTGATCACCTGAGGTCGTGAGTTCAAGACCAGCCTGCCCAATATGGTGAAACCGTGTCTCTATTAAAAACACACAAAAAATTAGCCTGGCGTGGCGGCACATGCCTGTAATACTAATGAGATGCTATCAAATAAGTTACAACAGTAAAAAACAACCCTTGGTCCATACCACAGGGTCCCTGACCAATGTGCACGTGTCCACAAGACTCACGTGGTCAGGCCAGGCCAAGCCACTCAGGCAGGGGCAGGAGTCCTGGAAAAGGAAGGCGGCATGGGCCCGCCCGAGCCATGGCTGTCCCTTGTCACAGAGGCAAATTACACGGACTCCCATAAATAACAGTCTTCACCATACAGCTCCACCTCAGGGGTTAAATGGGTTTCTGTCGGCTAAGTGCCATCTCTCATACTGAAAATCTGCAAATGGATATGGAATTAATAATTCTGGCTGGCTGTCAGCCAGTAGGTCATCCTTCAAAGTAAGCAAAACACATTTTTGCACAGTGTACCCACAGCTTTCTGAAAGATCAGAAATGCAGCCTTTGCCAGGACAAATGCCAAAAACGGATGTGACAGAGCCTGAGCATCAGTGCTCCCACACCACCTCCTCCACTCAGAGCCCCGGCATGGCCCCAGCTGGCCCTGACGCACCCAGAGGGTCCCGCTGTACTAGATACTCCTCTTTCTTATCTCTCTGTTGAGAAGCTATTTATATTTCACTAGAACGTCAGTGCAGTAAACCAGCTTAAGCTCTTGCTAGGTGTGGAAATGAGCAAGAGAAAAGGCAAAGCTCAAGCCCTCCATGGATAACCCACAGGTTCTCTGAATAGCAGTAAAAATAAGGTTTCCGGCTGGGCACAGTGGCTTATGCCTGAAATCCCAGCACTTTGGGAGGTGGTAGCAGGCAGATCATGTGAGGTCAGGAGTTGGAGACCAGCCTGGCCAACATGGTGAAACTGTCTCTTCTAAAAAGACAAAAATTAGCTGGATATGGTGGCGTGCACTTGTAATCCCAGCTACTTGGGAGGCTGAGGCAGGAGAATCGCTTGAGCTTGGGAGGCGGAGGTTGCAGTGAGCCGAGATGGCACCACTGCACTCCAGCCTGGGCCACAGAGCCAGACTCCGTCTCAAACAAACAAACAAACAAAAGGTCATGCGTACCGCTCTCCTCGAAGGTAAGACTGTTCTATGAAATGTTTTGAGAAAGAAAAGGTAGAAATACTATCTTATTGTATACGTATGTGTTTGTGGATTTTTGACAGGGGGTGTCTAGGTCTCTTGGGTCTTTTTGTTTTTGTGAGACAGAGTCTCACTCTGTTGCCCTGGCTGGAGTGCAGTGGCGCAATCACAGCTCACTTCAGCCTTGACCTCCCGGGCCCAAGCCTCCTGACTAGCTGGGACTACAGGTGCACACCACTGCGCCCAGTTAACTTTTTGTAGAGATGAGTTTTCGCTATGCTGCCCAGGCTGGTCTCAAACTCCTGGGCTCAAGCAATCCACCCACCTCAGCCTCCCAAAGTGTTGGGATTACAGACGTGAGCCACAGTACCTGGCCGGTCTCTCAGCCTTAAAGCAGTCTGAGGTACTGCCATTATTATATTTTACCTCCAAATTTTTGTTATGTCCATTCCAGAAAGGGGAGGTTGATTTCAGCAAAGAACATGGGCAGGTTTGCCTTAGAATGAAATTTAAAAATTAGATTGACAGAAATCAGGATCATGGAAAATACATAATGGAGCAGAGTCAAGATTCAGTTAGAAGGCAGGCACTGGGTCCAGCAAGCCTACAATTACCAGAGCTGAGCTGTTCATTAGTGATAATCAGAGCCAATAACAAAGGACAGGACACTCAGCCTCAGCCCCAGCCCCAGCCCCAGCCCCAGGATATGCCTGGTTCATATGGAGAAGGCATTTTCATTCCCTGGGAGAAAAAGCAAAAAACCCGAAAATACAAACAAAACAGACAATAACAACAAAGAACCCCAACATTTATCATCAGGATTGAAAGAAATTCATTCCACAATTGGAACCTACTGTGTGCCAAGTGCTAGGCCTGGCACTTAGGATTCAGAGATGAATAGGATTCCGTGCCTTCCCTCCCGGGTCAGACCACCTTGTGGGGAAACGGACAAGCACACAGGCTTGTAACTGGGGCTGTAAGTCTACAGCAGAAGTCCTGCTTGCAAAAGGAGCAACCCAGGAAACCCACTCTGTGAGCTTTCCAGAGGGGAGGGCACGTGAGAGGACAGGGCCCTGCTGTTGCATATTGGGGACCGGGTGGCTGTGGTCCACAGCACCAGTGTCGCTCAAAAGGTGACAAGAACATGATGTTATAGGACACGCCGCCAAAAGCAATTCCACACAATATAAATGCACTGCTCTAAGAGGGTCAGCTTGGTCTGGGGATTAAAAACTAGACCATCTCCAGAGGAACGGACAGACTGCGTTCTGTCCATACACCACTCACTGCCCAAGCGGGCCTTTCAGAAAAAGCCGGGTGGCTGTGGTTCAAAGTCCTATTCTCTGGCAATGGCATGGAGTGAATCCACTCTGCCTTGCCGATGGAGTGTGCTCCCATGCCCAGCACGTCAGTCACTCGGCCAGCAGGGTTGACAATACTTCAGTGAAACTGTGGACCCAAACCAAGTCTCTCACCTAAAGAGGTGATTAACCCACAGACACAGAAACAGCAGCCAGGGTGTCTCTCAGAAAGTAGTTCGAGACCTGCTTCAAGAATATGAACCTAACAGATGACAGAAAGTCCAGGATCCACACCATGACACGTGGTGGGCCGTATCTGGTTTAGGAGAGTTCCAGAGTGCAAGTGAGGGGTCAGCCAGAAAAGCTGTAGGGAAATCTCCACAAGGCACAACAGATATGTTCCCCTTTGAGCAACACAGTTTTCTAACAGCCAATAGGAAATAACAGTTCGAAAATTTATCCTAAAATTTACTAAACTTTTAAAGGTTATGTGGAATTAATGCATTATCAAGCAAGAGTAGATAATTGGAAGCTACCTTTTCTTATTCTATGGTTCTCGGAATCAAGTTACTTACAGTAACTCATAGGATGTGAAAATAAGACTATAGAATCAGCACAAAGGCCAGGCGCGGTGGCTCACGCCTGTACTCCCAGCACTTTGGGAGGCCGAGGCGGGCAGATTACCTGAGGTCGGGAGCTTGAGACCAGCCTGACCAGCGTGGAGAAACCCCATCTCTACTAAAAATACAAAATTAGCTGGGCGTGGTGGTGGGCACCTGCAATCCCAGCTACCCGGGAGGCTGAGGCAGGAGAATCGCTTGAACCTAGGAGGCAGAGGTTGCGCTGAGCCGAGATCGCACCATTGCACTCCAGCCTGGGCAAGAAGAGCAAAACTCCATCTCCAAAAACAAACAAACAAACAAACAAAAAACAAAAAGCATCAGCACAAACATGGTGTAATATTTCTGGGGTTGAATCCTGGGTTTGCTACTTTCTATCTTTATGAGGAGGGAAAGTTCCTGAAGCTCTTTGTGCTCTGGTTTCCTTGCATGTAAAACTGAGATAGAGATTTTAACCTACCTGAAGAGGTGCTGGGGACATTAATGAGTTAATACACACAAAGCACTCAGAGCACTAGCCGGCACCTAGTAAGTGCTCAATAAATGTTCTAGTTATTTTTTTTTGTTTGTTTGTTTTTTTCTTGAGACAGAGTCTCTCTCTGTCACCTAGGTTGGCTGAATTACGGTTTTAATTTTTATCATTGTAATTTATTTAAACATTCCTTTATTCCTGCTTACTTTCTATGTATTTTTACATTGTTGACATTATGCTCTACTAAATCTCATTTTTCTCCACTCAACACACTACTTCTTCAAGTCATTAAACATTTTAAACATGTAATCACTGTACATGTACATATTTAGAGACAATCATTCCGGTCCTGAAACTACCTGGGCATTGCTATCTTTAACTTCCTTTTGATGAGTCTTTTTTGGATTACCCATTTTATTTAGGGGAAAATAACTGATTATTTTGGGGTAGAAAGATGTCAGTTCATGTGCTCCATAGAGAAGATGCAGGGGAAAAAAATAACAAGTCAAGATCTTTGAAGATGTACTGAACTGCTGCTGGCCGAGTTTTTGTTTTTAAAGTAATGATGTAGAGAGCAGTGACTGCATGTTGATAACACTTCGGAGAGGGGCCGGGAAAGTCAGAGTCTGCTGCAAAGGGGATTCGTGCACTTCGGATGAACCGGAGCACTCCATCACTGTCCTCAGCTTGACTCTATGATCACAAAGAAGTGCTAGAGAAGGATTTATGGACGCGTGTTTTTTCAGTGCTGCAGAGATCACCCATCATGGTTTCCCTGTACCATTAACCATTTACTGTCCAAGTAAGATTTCCCATCGGAAGCTCTAATTCATAAACTTAATTTTATTACTCTTCATGAAACCTTCTGTTCTCTTTCGTGATGCTGTTGTAGCAATCATTTCTTTTTTCTGTCTGAAATACTTCCTACTCCAAAAAAAGATATAAGTTCCAATTCATGCCTCAAATGAAAACAATGCTTCAAAGATGCTGAATGAATCTCCCCTTGGAACCTGGCTGTTAGGTGGTTTGGTGTCTCTCTTCTCTCTCCCTCCCAAAATGTTTCCATCTCAAAATAGGAGCACATTCCTCTTTTTATGACAAACTTATAAAGTTAAAATTAAAAGTTAAAAATCATAAAGTTATCAAAATTAAGATAACCTCCAGATTCCAAACCAGCTTTAACAAAAAGTCAGTTACCATTATCATAAAATAATAAAAGACTGTACAGCTATCTGTGCAATGAATAAGCTTTTTTTTTTTTTTTTTTTTGAGACAGAGTCTTGCTCTGTCCCCCAGGCTGGAGTACAGTGCTGCAATCTCAGCTCACTGCAAGCTCCGCCTCCCAGGTTCAAGCAATTCTCCTGCTTCAGTCTCCCTGGGAGCAGGGATTACAGGAGCCCAACATCATGGCTGGCTAATTTTTGTATTTTTAGTAGAGGGGGGGTTTCGTCATGTTTGCCAGTTTGGTCTTGAACTCCCGACCTCAGGTCATCTGCCTGCCTCAGCCTCCCAAAGTGCTGAGATTATAGGCATGAGCCACTGCGCCTGGCCAGCGTTTTAAACTATACTTTTTTAGATGGCACAGAGTATTACAAATGAATGAAGTGCTAATTCAGTATGTATTTACTTGGGAGGGAACACCAAGAACAGCATGGACCTGGGAGCTAGACGGACCGCCCTCAACTAGGAGACCTGACCTGTTAGTATTTTCAGGCCCAAAGTAGAAACTGTCTCTTGCTTTGAGCATTGTAGTTGGGAATTACGCTTCTCTTGGATGCTAAAGTACAAAAGAGAACTTTTCACTCATCATTGTGTTTTATAGCTCTGACGACAAGTTAACTCTTTGCTACTGGACGTAGTGTCAACCATGCCATAAAAAAACGAGAGCAAAGATAATGGAAACCAGGCTGCTGGTCTCCATGGCCTTATAATAGTTGGGATATAGCAGCAAGTAAGTTGAAAGTGGAGGATTCTCATGGATCAGAAATATTTGTACAAGTTGGACAGATACTGCGTGGCATCTCAAACAGAAGAGATTACCTCCTTTATTTGCAGGACAATTCTATTTATCTGTGTAATATAGTTTCAAACAACTTTTGACCTGTAGCAAATAATAGCCCATTTAGAAACCAAATTATTGAGGCTTAATGACTAGATGGGTATAGACTTATTGTTTCAGCACCCCAAGACGGGCAATCTCAGTGCAGTAATGCTTCATTTGTCCCTTTATTCAGCCTGGAGCTACCTCTTCTGACACTTCAGGCCTTCCTGGTTACCTAGGATAAGATCCATCCTGGGGCTGGGCTCAGGCTCACACAGTTCAGGTTGGGGGAAAGAGCTGGGAGTTTTGCTTTTCTGCATTAAAGACTGAAGAATGGCCCAGAGCCCTTGCATGGTAGGCACGTAAGAGGGGACCATCATTCACACAGGCTGCTAGTAATGGTGCTGCTGGAGCTATGCAATGGTCTGATCCCCTTATTCCCTTGGTTCCTGAACCCTAATTTATGGCTCACCCTACTGCCTTCAGGGTCCAGCTCAACGCCCAGCTGCAGGCTCTAAGGCGCTCTGGAGTCGGGCTTCTGCCCACTGCCATCTGGAATGTGCCACCCTGCCTGAATCATAAATGCTCCTCTTTTTAAGACACCTCAGGGCACTCCTGGGTAGAGAAGCAACCACACTTCTTCTGTGTCCCTTTGCATCCTGGCACCTGTGAGCCTTTGTCTGCATCTATCAGCTTGTCTGCCTCCTGCCAACACTAAGCTTCCAGGACAGGGATTGGGTCTTTCCAGTCTCAGTAACCTCAGTGCACAATGCATAGCAGACACGCAAGAATGTTTTGAACTGGATGGAAATGTAGAGACTGTATATCATTCCCAATGTAAACAACTCCCCAATTTTCAACCCTGGCCTCTCTCCTGAACTCCAAAAATGATTTCTAACTGTCTGATGGCCAACTTGGGAGGAAGTCAAATGTCGGCCTCAGTGCAGGGCACTCGCAGGTCAGTCACTTCACTGCCGTGCTGGTTTGAAGTCGTTGCTCTCTCTGGGTCCATCCTCCGAGGTCCCCAGGACTCACTTGGACTCCTTCCTCACATCCCATCCCTTGTCAGTTCCGGCGACTTCCACTCCACTGCGTCTCCTGGCACACATGCCATCCTCTCCACTTCCAATGTTTTTTTTTTTTTTTTTTGAGACGGAGTCTCACGCTGTTGCCCAGGCTGGAGTGCAGTGGCGCGATCTCGGCTCACTGCAAGCTCCGCCTCCCGGGTTCCCGCCATTCTCCTGCCTCAGCCTCCTGAGTAGCTGGGACTACAGGCGCCCGCCACCGCGCCCGGCTAATTTTTTGTATTTTTAGTAGAGACGGGGTTTCACTGTGGTCTCGATCTCCTGACCTTGTGATCCGCCCGCCTCGGCCTCCCAAAGTGCTGGGATTACAGGCTTGAGCCACCGCGCCCGGCCTCCACTTCCAATGTTATTGCTCCCACTGGAAGCTCCTTATCAATGAGCCCCCAGGCTCATGCACAGGCCTCTCCAGGCCTCCCACCTCAGTCCCTGCCTCCCTCAGGAGGGCGCAGCCAGGGTGATGGGCCTGCAGTGTCTCAAATGCCCCAGTTTCACCCCAAGCCCCACTACTTAGCCAGCATTCTTGGCCTACCCTGCCCACTGTGGTCTCTGCTGTATCTGAACATCTACTGCATTTAGCACTTATATCTTTCTTTTGGCAAAGGCTGCACTAACTGTACTTGCTTTAATTCTCCAGGTGTTTATGCCTTATTTATCCGAACATCCTGCTGCCTCTGGGGGGTGTGGCAGCAGGTTTTCACTCCCCTGTGATGTGTCTCAGTGCTCAGCATGCACGGCCCTATGAGTACATGCTGACTGACCTACCGAAAAGAAAAGCCAAGATGTTTAAAGTCCAGTTATTCCTGGGCAAAGATCCCATAAACCATAGTATCCACAGAACGCTAGAACTCTACCTCTTATCACTGACTATGCTCCCAGGGTGAGTACGGAGAGTAATGAACTAATCCATACAAAGCATTTGGAAGGTATGTGACCTTTGCTAAGAACAGGTGATGGTGATGATGATGATGATGATGATGCAGCCTGAAATAAGAATGGCAGTGCATGGGTGGAAAATATGGTCAGGCAGCTTCCACACTAAAGGCTGTACAGCCCCATGATCCAATCTGGTGGGTGTGCTATCATATGAAATATATTTCATCTTTGTCCTTGGTTCCAGTCACAGGTTTCCTAAAACTCTTGAACTTTCTGGTAGGGGTGTCTTTTGCTCTATTCATAAGGAGCTGCTTCAATAACACCTGAGCTTAAGGTAACGGAGTGACGGGGTGGGCCTCCAGCCAGCCTCAGGATGGAAAGACTAAGTGAGTAGAAGATTGGAGGGCTGGAACTTTCAGCCCCACCCATCAACCTCCAGGAAAGGTGGAGGGCGGGGAGTGGAGATTAAGCTCTACAAAAGCTTAAACAAGACTTGATGAGTTTCTGGGTTGGTGAAGGCATTCTTGTGCCAGGAGGGAAGTGAATCCCAACTCCACAGACCTCGCCCCATGCATCTCTTCATCCGATGTTCATTTGTGTCTTTTATAATAAACTGGTAAACATAAGGGTGTTGGGAAAAGCTCTCCTCAAACTGTGTTTTCCTCTTCTGTCACACCACAACAGTCATCCACACAGAAGAATTCTGTGACCAAATGTGTAGGGCGTTTCCCCACACACAAGCAGTGGACACCAGGTGAGGTGGTTTCCAGTTTAGTTCTAACCCTGTCTACCCAGAGATAGTGTCAGATCCCACAGGGCTCAGCGCCCCCCACCATACCAGTCGCAAGTCTGGGCCTCTGGAACTTCAGACCAAGTGGTTTCAAATTGGGGTTCCTCGGACTCCCCTCTTTGAGTTCAATTTGCTGGAGCAGCTAACAGAACTAAAGGAAACACATGCTTAACATTTCCAATTTGTTATAAAGGATACTGCAGGCCAGGCACAGTGGCTCACGCCTGTAATCCCAGCACTTTGGGAGGCCGAGGTGGGCAGATCACCTGAGGTCAGGAGTTTGAGACTAGCCTGCCCAACATGGGGAAACCCCATCTCTACAGAAATACAAAAACTAGCCAGGCATGATGGCAGGTCCCTGTAATCCCAGCTACTCAGGAGGCTGAGGTGGGAGAATCACTTTAACCCAGGAGGTGGAGGTAGCAGTGAGCCAAGATCGTGCCATTGTATTCCAGCCTGGGCAACAGATCGAGACTTTGTCTCAAACAAACAACAACAAAGAGATATTGCAAAGGACACATATGAAGAGGTGTGTAGGGCGAGGTGTAGGGGGAAGAGACACAGAACTTCCATGCCCGATCTGGGTGCCCTGCCCTCCAGGAAGTTCCACGTGTCTGGCTGTCTGGAATCCCCTTGAACCCTGTCCTCTTGGGTTTTTATGGACGCTTCATGATATCCACATTCTTTCCCACAAGGTGTAGGGTGGGACCCTCTCATGGGAGGTTCTTAAGACTCACAAGCAGAAATGGGGGAAACCTTACAGTGGAAAGAGGGCAGGGAAGGTCAGAGACCTGCCCCTGAGGCGTGACACCCCCAACATTACAACAAAAGGCTGTAAGAAGGGTTACGGGAGTCAGGAGCCAGGAACCAAGGATGAAAATCAATATATATCATAACACCTTTGTAAATAAGTATTTCTCTGAGTTCTGTGAGCCATGCTAGGAACTTAATTGAACCCGAGGCTCATGCGAACCCGTTTTTTTGTTGTTGTTGTTTTGTTTTGTTTTTTGAGATAGAGTCTCATTCAGTCTCCCGGGCTGGAGTGCAGTGGCGTGATCTCAATTCACTGCAACCTCCACCTCCCGGGTTCAAGCGATTCTCCTGCCTCAGCCTCCCTAGTAGCTGGGCTTATAGGAGCCTGCTGCCACACCCAGCTAATTTTTGTATTTTTAATACAGACAGGGTTTCACCATGTTGGCCAGGCTGGTCTCAAACCCCTGACCCCAAGTGATGCACCTGCCTTGGTCTCCCAAAGTGCTGGGATTACAGGCGTGAGCCACCGTGCCCAGCCGTGAACGCGGTTTTTAGCCAGGCAGTCAGAAGTATGTGTGGCCTGGACTTGCAATTAGTGTCTGAAGTACGGCCGGTCTCATGGGACTGAGCTGTCAATCTGTGGGATCCGACACGATCTCCAGGTAGACAGTGTCAGGATTGAATTGAATAAGAGGAACACCCAGTTGGTGTTTGTGAGAAATGTTTTGTGTGTAAGAAAAAGCCCCCACACAGCCAGCCACAGAAGTGTGCTGTTGTTGAGTGTGAGAGTACAAATGGAAAAAGAGTTTGATTTTTTGTTTTACAGTGGGATATTTGATCTGTAGGTCCGTATCTAAGCACATGAATAGAATGTGTTTGGGCCTGGTTTTTTAGTCTTGCTGGTCAGTAACTGGTTCGACAAGAAAGACTAGCACACTGATCCCAAAAGGACTACGCCAAGAGCAGATATGATTTGCGGACTCTTGAGCCTCTTATTAGCCCCTTAAAAGATGTACTTTTCTAGACTTCTTTGGAGCCTGTGATTCTAGTACTGGTGAGTTTCCACTGGCAGCAGACTCCCTGAAGATTCCCTAGCAGAGTTGGCAGGCCACTAGCACATTTAGTTGGCTCCTAGGGTATGTTCTACATTGGACTTCCCATTGTGAGAAGGCCAAGAGAACGAAGACACAGTCTCTATTCTGGAGGTGGAAAGTGGGAGAGATGGTAACTTAATTCACAGTAGATGGTGGGTGAGGCAACTAGGTAAGGTAAGAGGACACACAAAGGAAGTAACTGCAGTAAACCTTAGCTGGTGGCACAAGTGCAGAGGTGTGCTTGAAAGAGAAATGGAGTGTCTGGAGGTGGGTGAGTATATTCTGGTAGATGTGACAAAGGCACCATTCCTCCAACACCAGTCCTGGGAAAGGCACGTGATATGGTTTGGCGCTGTGTCCCCACCCAAATCTCATGATGAATTAAGATCTTCAGGGTTGGAGGAGGGGCCTGGTGGGAGATGACTGGATCCAGGGGGTGGATTTCCCCCTTGCTGTTCTTGTGATAGTAAGTTCTCACGAGATCTGGTTGTTTAAAAGTGTGTGGCACTGCCCCTTCACTCTCTCTTTCCTGCCACCATGTAAAGATGTGCCTGCTTCCCCTTTGCCTTCCAACATGACTGTAAGTTTCCTGAGGCCCCCCAAGCCATGCCTCCTGTACAGCCTGTAAAACTGAGTCAATTAAACCTCTTTTCTTTATAAACTATCCAGTCTCAGGTAGTTCTTTACAGCAGTGTGAGAACCGACTAATACACGATGGGATCCCAAGTAACTATGCACTCAGAGAAGAAACACAGATACATCTGGGAACTGGATGATGGAAGCTACAGGGAAGCACAGTAGGTAACTTTCGTGGGTCCTACACTCTACAACATATTCTTGGGGTTGGGATGAGTCAAACAGGAGACTGACGTCCAGGATGGAATTGGCTCTTTATGTTCCCAGCTGTAGGTCTCTTCCTTAACAGATCACGGTACCTTCATTACAAATGGCCTGGGAAGCGTACTTAATGCAGAAACCCCAGCAAATTCTTACAGGGGTTGGTCGTGCAGTCACACATTTTATTTCTGGGACTTCTAGGGGTTTAATAAAATTCCTACATTGGATCATTTAATCCAACAAATTATTTCCCTTCACCTACTTTATACTTGCTCCCTGATTTTATACCAGTGAGTATAGCCTGATGTAATTAAACATTCTGAATTTTCAGTGATACCCAGAGAAGAGTATGTGATAACCAATTCTCTCAAAAGCAATTTACTGCAAATATTTTCATTTACAGTAAGTCCTGACTTAACATTGTGGATAGGTTCTTGGAAACAGTGACTTTAAGCCAAATGAGGTACTGTGTGGCTTCATAACTCAACTCTTTCTCCTATCAATTAGACTATGTGAAAACTGGTTTCATATGCATTATGTCCTTTTGCTTACAGTGGTAGTTTCCAAGAACCTATCAATGACATTAAGTGAGGACTTACTGTAATCTGGTATCTGCGGGTAGATAATTTAAAGAACACATACATACATAGTTAAGCCTGTAAACTGCCATGAGTTCCAGATATTATCAGTTATATTTCTCCACAATTACAAATCCAGTTTTGGGGTTTCTTTTTACTCATTAAATTTGAAAAGCCAATTCCAGTTTTAAAGCTTGATCCTTTTCTTAAAAGTTTAACTTCTCTTTTTATTCAGGCTCCCCACTAAACCCTCAAACTGACTCTGAGGGTGGCCTGGCTATCTAATTTACAAACCCGGTATCTTGGTTTGCATTCATTTTATTTCCCTTGCATACATTGCTTAGCTGCTTCTGATTATATGCCTCTTAGCCACAGCTGGGATAGAAAAGTGTAGTAAGAGAAAATTGTAACTAAGAGACACAGAAGAAAGAGAAACTCCATGAGCACCAGATACTTTTTTTTTTTTCCGAGACGGAGTCTTGCTCTGTCACCCAGGCTGGAGTGCAGTGGCCGGATCTCAGCTCACTGCAAGCTCTGCCTCCCGGGTTTACGCCATTCTCCTGCCTCAGCCTCCCGAGTAGCTGGGACTACAGGCGCCCGCCACCTCGCCCGGCTATTTTTTTGTATTTTTTAGTAGAGACGGGGTTTCACCGTGTTAGCCGGGATCGTCTCTCGATCTCCTGACCTCGTGATCCGCCCATCTCGGCCTCCCAAAGTGCTGGGATTACAGGCTTGAGCCACCGCGCCCGGCCACCAGATACTTTTATGGGTATCTTTTGGAAGCTCTAAATTGAGATGTATCTTTGTTGTCAATTTATGCTATGAATCCAAAGGAAAAATGGGGGGAAGAAAACAAGTAGGCTGTAGATGAAAGTGGAAGAAGAAAAATGAGTCTATCTATCTATCTATCTATCTATCTATCTTACCAGTGGTATGAAAGTATATGAGTCAATATTTCATCAATACCTAGAAAACATAATAGATCAATATGCTGATTTTAGGGGTGGACACAAAAGTGTTATAAGCATCTTGGATCTTTTCTTTTTTCCCCTCCTTGACTCTGAAGAGAAACACCATTTTTCTATGTATGCAAAGAGTAAAAAGTCAGAACTAATACACGGGGATTAATAGCAGTGAATTACAAACTCGACTCAGTGGTATAGTACCTGGCAACATTATTACTCAGCATATTTCCCTGGCTGAGGCTGATTTCATTTAAAGTAGTTTTATACTTGTGCTAAAAATAAGTGTACATCACACTAGAGGGGAGAAGATCCCCTACACAAATGGATTGGACCTAGATAACCTTATGTACCAGAGAGGAAAACATCATTCTCATGAGTCACAAAGCTTTCTTCTTCTTGTCAATATGATAAACAGTTTCTGGAAATTGAGAACGACGCCGGTCACTTTCCTTCCCCCTGAACACGCCACACTGAGAAAACAGGGATGACTCCTTCCCTATGGGACAGACACACATGTAGCTTTCCCTGGGTTGTGGAAGAAGGCATGGCCACACCACCACTGGGCAGCCTGCTGCAGGGATGAGAGGAAGCAGTGGATGCCCGGGCTAGGGAAATGCATATTTGGGAGAGAGCAGGAAATTTTGATGTAGAGATAGGGAAGAACCCTGGGGAAAAGGACCTAAGCTGGGCGGGGAGGAGGAAACCACCAGGATCCCAGGATTGGAGACAAAGGACACAGGGACACAAATAAAGTGAGGCCAGACGGGGAGGGCAGGCTCATGGGGAGGGCAAGCTCATGGGCAGAGCACGAGCCAAACCTGGCTTATTTCACACTCATCAGAGAGATTTCACAGATGGGGCCAAACCAGGGCCCAGGAGCATCGGAGAGAGGAGGGCCATTTCAAAGACGTTTGTAAAATAAGCTCAAAGTTTCTTTGTTTATTTGTGGGTGTGGGAGTAGAAAAGCAGGGAAAGTGGAGAATGAGGGGGGAAAAAGGGATGGGTGATTTTGTAGGCAAGATGCTGCCTGCGGAGGTCCTGGCGGACCTGCTGAGGGGAGTGGCGTTCCGCACGCTCTCACATCATGGGGAGCGCAAGACTACATTACTGCTTACACATCTCCAAGGGCAGCTTCGGAGGTGAATGTTTAATTGTCTCACTGTAACTGGCCGTAAATCTCTGGAAAATGTGAAGGGTCATGCATTTGATTTAAACCTATGAGGTCTGAATGAATTCTCCTCCATGCCTAACCGAGTGAAGCAAGTGTATAACCCTAAGTAGGGTCGGTACAAAGGGGGAGGAAACACCTCCCCACTGGGCTTGCAAAGAACTTCATCACCGACCTGAATCAGATCCAGCAGGAAACAAAACACTCAGTACATACTTTTACAGCAGAGGGAGGGGGACGGAAAACAAAGCGAGCTGAACTGAAACGTGAGAAAGAACAGAATGGCAGTGAGTCCACGGGGCGGGGCCACAGCTTGCTTTTCTCATGGCCCTCAGTCCATTAACCCCACCCGGCATTCGTAGCGGGTGACATCACTGATGCCCCAAACACGCTCCCGCAGTTTCCTGCTTTCCCGAGTCCAGCCGAGCGATGATGTCAGTGGTGCACCTGGGTAAAGATGTGGCAGGACCGGGTCACAGGGAGTGGGGACAAAGGCCAACCCAGTTAAATAAGCTGCTGGTCTTCTAGGGCTTGGTCCCTGGGCAGGCTTCCACCATGAGACAGGTACAGCCCAGGCCAATCCCCACAGGAGGAAAAAAAGCATGTACTTGGCCGGGCGCGGTGGCTCACGCCGGTAATCCCAGCACTTTGGGAGGCCGAGGTGAATGAACCATGAGGTCGGGAGTTTGAGACCAGCCTGAACAACATGGTGAAACCCCGTCTCTACTAAAAACACAAACAATTAGCTGGGTGTAGTGGCGGCCGCCTGTAATCCCAGCTGCTTGGGAGGCTGAGGCAGGAGAATCGCTTGAACTCGGGAGATGGAGTTTGCAGTGAGCTGAGATCGCGCCATTGCACTCCAGCCCAAGTGACACAGTGAGACTCCGTCTAAAAAAAAAAAAAAAAAAAAAAAGAGAATGTACCCATGCAGTGACTCCTGTCACCCTCTGCCCATAAAGGGTACGGGGGCCAAAGTGAAGGAGTTACAGGAAGACAGAGGGAAGGAAACCGCGCAGAGGTAACCACATGGGGGCAGGCCCTAAGCTGCTGGGACCTCCACAGTGGATCTCTCTCCTCCGACTGGGAGACGGAAGCACCAATGGTCTTTCTCTACAGTGCCAGGAGCCACCCTGCCCCCAGAGATGCCCTACATGGCACTGACTACCATATAAATGCTTCTAGATAGTTTCATTCCTTGTAGGTTATATTCCAAATATTATCAGTTGTATTTCTCCACAATTACAATTCCAGTTTTGGGGTTTCTTTTTACTCATTAAATTTGAAAAGCCAATTCCAGTTTTAAAGCTTGACCCTTTTCTTAAAAGTTTAACTTCTCTTTTTATTCAGACTTCCCACTAAACCCTCAGACTGACTCTGAGGGTGGCCTGGCTATCTAATTTACAAAACTGGCCAGGCTGCCTAACCCCTATATTCCAGCCCAGAGTGTTGTCAAAAATAGCTGTCAAGACATGCCTCTATGTCCCATGTTTGCCAGTACAAAAGGGTTCATATTCTTAGTTCTTCAAGTCTCTCTCATTGCCTCAATGTGAAGCCAATGGGAAACAGTCAGATACACCAAAAATTAACTTCAAATGGATATCTTCTATGAATTCCAACGTGGTCGGACACCTCTCCAGGCCAACTGTTGTTTTAAAAAACACTGTGAAAGACGGTCGGGCGTGGTGGCTCACTTGAGGTGAGGAGTTTGAGACCAGCCTGGCCAACATGGTGAGACCCCAGTCTCCATGAAAAATGCAAAAAATGAGCCAGATGTGGTGGTGTGCACCTGTAGTCCCAGCTACTTGGGAGGCCGAGGCAGGAGTATCACTTGAACCTGGAAGATGGAGGTTGCAGTGAGCTGAGATCATGCTACTGCACTCCAGCCTGGGTGACACAGCAATACTCTGTCTCAAAAAAAAAAAAAAAAAAAAAAAAAGAGAAAACACCGTGAGAAGAAAGAAGTCACTCACCCCCTCTCCAACCCCCAACACAGTAAGCAAGAAGGGCCCAGGAACAAATTAACAGGGAAAAACGATCTTGCATTTGCTTAGTGAAATCTTGGGGTTTGCACACATTAGTCAGAGCTAGACAAACCATACTGAATACACTTCTTATAGAAATGTTCTAGCTCTTATGGCCTTTCTTCGCTGTCCCAACTTTTGAGGTGCAAAAACACAGCAAGACAGCCAGGACCGGCCAGGTGATGGCACGGAGCCCACTCCCACAGGCTGCGTGTGTGTTCTCACTCTCTTGCCATGGCCTGAGTTATACATTCTTCCCAAGCACTTGCAGTTTATCATCGCCCTATTTACTGCATTTTCATGTTATAAAAGTGATAGACGCCCAATGTAGTAATTTGATCTATACGGAAAAAGAGAAGAAAAAAAGCTACTCATAATATCACTGTCTAATTTAAGGTTTTGGTGGTGTCTTTCTAGTCGTTTTCTATATGGAATGTAATTTACTTCTCAATAATATCATTTTATATACTTTGCTTACATATTAGTATTTTTGTCATGAAATTTATGCCAACTGATTAAACAGCCCTTGTAAATTATACAGACTTAAAGACAATATCAAAACAACGTGACCACAAGACAAAGACCACCTACTACTAAATTATTTTTGGCATGCGATTATTTTTTGAGAAGTTTTATAAACTATTAGGTTTATTGAACACTATAAACCATAAGCCTTGAAAGAATTTTGGAAGCATACCACAACAGGGTAATTTGTAGCAGAATACAGGGTTGGAAAACCTCAAAAAACAACTTGCTTGTTTCTTCCCATATCGAAGATTTGTATTAGAAAAACTATTTCTTACAAAAAGATGTACTAAGTGGTACTATGTCGGTCAAGAATCTTGTATTATTTCCTAGCTTCCAATAATACATATAATGTCATAAAAAAGAGGGCAGAATACATAAAATACATACGAAGCTTACTAGGAATGAACAAAGTTATTTTAGGAAGGAAAAATTGGCTACCATAAAGGAATATGGAAAACGCTAGCAATGCACGTAAGAATGAGCGCTAACACGGTGAAACCCCGTCTCTACTAAAAAAATACAAAAAACTAGCCGGGCGCAGTGGCGGGCGCCTGTAGTCCCAACTACTCGGGATGCTGAGGCAGGAGAATGGCGTGAACCCGGGAGGCGGAGCTTGCAGTGAGCTGAGATCCGGCCACTGCACTCCAGCCTGGGCGGCAGAGCGAGACTCCGACTCAAAAAAAAAAAAAAAAAAAAAAAAAAAAAATGAGCGCAAAGGTCTTAGATGCCCACGAGCTGGGAATGCTTGTGCTGGGTGCTTCAGTTACAACAGCATGTGGAAGTGAAATAGACTAGTGAAGCTGTTACACCAGTTAATAGTATTTATTACTATTTGTGGTCACCAATGTCAATTAAAGCAATAATTAAATAGAACATGATGAAACAATTCAATGGTAGGAAAAAAAATCTGGCCCACAAGGGAACATGGAAAGTAAAAGTAAATATTTAGAAAGCAAAATCTGGAGGGGAAAAAAGCTCCAGCATCTCACCACGGGGTCTTCCGAAGCCAGCAATGCTGGAGATGTTTATTGTTCAAGGACGGACTAGCTTGGGTTGGGATTCTCCAACTAGAGCCAGAGGGGAGTTGCTCTGCCTCCCTTGAGGACATAACAAGAGGGGCTTTCTGCCTTTGTTAGAAAGCCCGCCACATTCTGTGCCTGTATGGTTTTATTTACTGGAGTCTATCATAAGGCCTGTGAGGGAAGGGATGAATCCTTCTCATAGCCACGGGGCTGATGGCCCTGTGTGCCGTAGGCATTTAATAATTCACTGAGTAAATGAATGAACCCTGCAGGAGAATGGGAGCCTTTCTGATCTTGAGGTCTCAGTTTGGACTATCTTTCTGGAGTGGATAGAGGAATATGTATTTCAGCAGCACTCTAATAAGCCCACACTGGGTGACTAAGCAGATGAGTGATTCATTTTGCTAGAATTTTCCCACCTGCAGGAGCCAGTCCCCCTGGTGTCCCCATTCTCCATCTCCTCAGTCATCTCAGCAGGAAATTACTATCCTGTCTCCCACACGGGTGATGAATGTTCAAGGCATTTCAGCAGACTGTGGCAAGGCCCAGAATGGGGTCAAGTAAAAGTAAATACCAGCCCTTATTAGGAGATCCTGGCCCCTCTGGTACGTGTGTCCCAGTACACATGCAGCTTCCTGCTCTGTCATAGAAAGCAGCCCTCTAGGGCCACCGCCTCCAGTGACAGTTTCCTGACCTCCAGGAACTTCTGTAGTCAGGGACCACTCCCTTCCTCATGCCCCACACCCGATTGTTCCAGATTTCATCACTATGCACTGACGCTCACTGCGACCCCGCGTGTGGCCACAGGAGGAACTCGGCTGAGGGCTGAGAAGACCAGATAATGACACAGAGGGCTCACTTCAGGAAACCCAGGGAGCTGCAGCGGCTCCTCCAGGGCCATTCCACACATTCATTTTCTAACAAGTCATAAGTCAAAGAGTGACGTCAGGAGCGGACAGCCTGGTGTCCAGGCATGAGCCATGGCAACAGATTCTGATTTTCCAGAACGACTTCGGTCGTTACCTGATGTTGGATATGGTGGTGTTAGCTGAAGTGGGAGGAGATTCATATTGTATGTTTGTTTAGTGACTCCAAAGATTTTAAATTATATTGTGGTTTTTATTATTTTATTTCATTTTTTTAAGAGACGGAAGTCTCACTCTATCTCCCAGGCAGGAGTGCAATGGTATCATCATAGCTCACTATTGCCTCAAACTCCTGGGCTCAAGTAATCCTCCCACTTCAGCCTTCTGAGTAGCTGGCGCTCCAGATGCCTGCCATGACTCCTGGCTAATTTTTGTTTAAGTAGAGACGAAGTCTGCCTATGTTGCCCCGGCTGGTCTCGAACTCCTGGCCTGAGGCAATCCTTCTACCTTGGCTTCCAAAAGTGCTCAGATTATAAATGTGAGCCACTATGCGGGCCCTGGTTTTTATTTAATGGCTATTAAATGCTCAGAAGTGAATTCAGGTTTCAGTTAAATGCACAATTTTTATATCAAACTATTTTCTTTGCTAATTCACTTCTATCTGCGTCTACCAGCTGTAAATTGCCTGAAGCAGAGAAAGCTTCTTTAGGTTGGGGCTCCCTGTAGCCCCAAGCTGAGTGCCTTATGCAGCACTGGCTGAGTGAATTTGTTGGATGAACTACTGAGGGGTTTAGAGTCTGCAGAGGGTAGGACAGGGCAGATCGTGATCGCAGCTAACCTTCTCAGCTACTCTACCATTTCATGTTCTGTTTGGGCACCTCCGTCACCCCTCACCTCCCCTGATGGTCCGGTCTCTCTGGGCCTGCACTGTCCAGCCACCCCCTCTTATCCCTAAGCCAAGGCCTTCACCAACTAAAGCCCAGGAGTAAAGTGGCCATCACTGAGGCCATTCTATGTATGTATGTATGTATGTATGTATGTATGTATGTATGTATGTATGTATATATGTATTTATTGAGAGATGGGAGTGTTGCTCTGTTGCCCAGGCTGAAATTCAGTGGCGTTATCTCGGCTTACTACAACCTCTGCCTCCTGGGTTCAAGTGATTTTCCTGCCTCAGCCTCCCAAGTAGCTGGGATTATAGGCGCCAGCCACCACACCCATCTAATTTTTGTATTTGTAGTAGAGATGGGGTTTCACCATTTTGGCCAAGCAGGTCTCGAACTCCTGACCTCGTGATTCGCCTGCCTCGTGATCCGCCCGCCTCGGCCTCCCAAAGTCCTGGGATTATAGGCATGAGCCACCACGCCCGGCCAACTGAGGCCATTCTAAGGAATATAAAGCAAGCTCTTCAGTGCTGATTTTTGTTAACTGAGGTATAATTAAATTATACACAGGCCCGGCACAGTGGCATGAGCCTGTCGTCACAGCTACTTGGGAAGCTGAGGTGGGAAGATTGCTTGAGCCCAGGAGTTTGAGTCCAGCCTGGGCATCACACGTGTATAGGTCTGTGAGTCTGGAAGAATGTATATAGCCATGGACTCACTGCCACGTCAAAACATAGGGTATTTCCATTATCCCAAAAAGTTCCCTCCTGCCCCTCCGCAGTCAAACACTTCCCCTCCCCCAGCTCCTGGCAACCACTGATCTGAACTGTAGACCTGAAAATGTCATTCAGAACCCATTTCATCTGGACCCTTCTCTCTGGGTCAACAGTGCTGCGAGCGGTGTCTGTGGGATTTTTCTGGACGTTCTCTGCCATGTTGCTGCTCCTTCCTTCCCACCTCCTGGAAGGCACCCCTGCTAGGAGTCGACTGCGTTAACATGGGTGTTTCAGGGATGTCTTCCTTTGCTCTCTTCTCACTGATTTCTAGCTATCCCTGTGTCTCTCCTGTTTAATGACTGCCTTCATCGATATCCTTAAACCCACCAGGGTGACGTTCCTGCCCCTTTCTTTGGAGCGCTGTGTCTGTATTTCCAGTGGAGGCACAGACTGTTCCTTAGATCCCGTTAACCCTCCAAGCTCTCTCTACCCAAGCCAGGCTCATTTCTGGCCCCGCAAATCTGCCGCCTCCTGTGTCCTTTCCATGACCGATGGCATCACCAGCCAGAGTCACCAAGCTAGAACAGTCCCTTCCCCCGGTCCCCACGGTAGGAGGATACTTTTAGAGTATGTCTGCAATTCACCCCCACTCTCCGTATCTACTTCTGTGGCCGAAGTACGGACCTTGATTGCCTCTGGCCCCAGCTGAATTAACCCACCTCTCTGGGCCTGGTTCTCTTTTCACTAAACGTTCTCCACATTGCTGCCAGAGCGATTTTTCTAAAATACACATCAGACCACATTCTTCTCCTCCTCATTTAAAAACAAAAAACCAAAAAACCAAGAAATAAACCAAAAAAACCCCATCCTACTGTGGCTCCCCAGTGTGTACGAGATCAGATTCAAGTTCCATGAGATGGTCTTCAAGATCTTTGGCCATGTGGCTCTGTCCTGCTATCCCAATCCTATTTCCATTCCCATTCCCATCCCCAGCCTTCCCACCTCATCCAACTCCAGCCACACTGGACCACCCCAAGAGAGGATGTCACGTATTAGTACTCTGGTGCCTTTGAGTCAAAACTCACTGTTTTGCCAGTTCAGAGATTGAGCCCTTTTTGAAGAATCCCTTCTCCTTCCACATCCCGGGTAAATTCTGCCCCAGGCATAATGAGCTGTTACCCCATGCGCTCTGAGGGCATTCAGAATGCCAACGCAGTGCTCTCCAGGCACCTCTGTGCTGTTCAAACCTATGCATCTCACACCTGCTCATCTTAAAATCTCTGTGCCTCACATGCAGGAAGAATTCAAAAAATGCTGATTGAAAAAACATTGTGTCCAGTATTAGATGAAGTATGTAAATATCAAGGTAAGAATCTGCACTTTTTGTCGACCTATTGCTTGTTTGCACAATAAAGCCACATTTATTATAAAAAATTATTATAATGTACGCTGTTTAAGCTCAGATCACTTTGCAATAATGATGATGATAATCATGGGTTAGAATATTTTTTTCTTTGCTTGCCATGGGATCTGCCAGGTTGTAGGAATTCTTTTTTGTTCTAAATCAAATTCAGGAACACTCCCAAAGACAAGAAGTCGAATTTAGGCCACAGATGGTAGCAACGGAAGGTTATCACTGTGTAGCTGTACCAAATGAAGCCCATCTTCATGGATTTTAAGCACTTCGATAAGCTTTTATTTCTCTTCTCATCTCCTTTACCCCCATAGATAACACAAAATAACAGCATAATCATCCAATAGCAACGAAATCCCATCACAACAACATCAAAAATGAGAACTCATGTGATTCACTGATTTCCTAAGCCAGAGCTTCCCACCTGATGTGCTGGGGAAGTGGGAGAGCGAGAGGACTGCTTTCCTCAGCCCTTGGGGTGACTGGGCAGATCCTGTCTGGTGTGAACAGTAAACGCCACTGTGGTACATCATTTTGGGTGCTATGTGTGATAAAGGTTGACAACCACTGTCCTAAGCCATTCTACCGTTTAAATAACAGGCTGAATTCTCCCAAGTTATGTTCATACTTGCCTTAGGAAGGAAATTAGTATTATGACTCTAAAGATCCTGAGCACATGATCTAAAAAAAGAAAAACCCAAACCACAATGGCAAAGGTAGGTGAGACAGAGTGTTTGGAAAAATAGCGAATACTGTACTATTAATTGCTCCCTAATTCTCCCTCATCCATGATTTTTAAAGAGTGGGTGGAGCATAACGATTTGAGGCACCACGGCAGTGCAGAATGGGGCGGGTTTTTGGAAAATGTGACTCACTCACCGTTCCGACCAAAGGGTAAATGAACCCAGCGCCTATGCTGGCCCGGACATCACTGATAGGTAAGATGAAGTCCCTCGGCACACCTTTTTTGTCAGGTTCGTGAGACAGAGAAAGGTGGGTCTTTGCCATGCAGATGGGCAAATTTCCAAAACCCTGTAAGAAAGGAAAGAAAATGTGTTCACTGACACAGATGTTAGTTTCCTGTGTTTTTCTGTTTGCACTTTATACAGTCTCGGCCAGCAATGGTAAGCGGCTCAGATTGAGGCACATGCAGGAGCTGCCGGTTACTACTTGTTCATTGAAGAAGCAAGAAGGTGAGGATAAAAACTCATCTCCATGGGATCACTGTTTAGCAGGTCAAGGGTGACTGTTGTTTATTTCGGAGGTTCTCTTTAAGAGAAGGCAGTGTTATGTGCATGTTTGGGGAAAGCACGGCTATTTTCAGGCAAAGCAGCAGCTGTAGAAACCACTTTCCAGGACTATTAATATCCGGGACCCAGCAAGGTAGTCTGGAGAAAGGCTCCTCAACGAGGCTGTTAGTCATGTTGTTCACTCATTCTAGAGTCGGCCAGGAAGCAAAGGGCCCCTTTGTGTTGGTTTATGAATCATGGCTATTTGATCTGCGATTACATTATAAGAACTAAGATGAGGTCACTATTTAAGCTTCTTGTTTTTAAGGACCAAAGTCTATGTCTGACCCAGAGTCCCAAAGGTGAAAGAGCAGGAAGTCACATGTGGTGTCTCACAAAAAGGACAGTGTCCTCGAAGCCTGGTTCTGATTAAATGGCACATAGTGTTCCTTTAGAGGCTTTGCTAATTCATTGCAACCACATACTTGACACTAACTTTTAAAAAAAATAAAAATAGAGATGGAGATTTTGTTATGTTGCCCAGAGTGGTCTCAAACTCCTGGCTTCAACTGACCCTCCTGCACTGGCCTCCCAAAGTGCTGGGATTACAGGTGTGAGCACCGTGCCCGGTTGACACAACTTTTAAGCAATGTTTCCTTGATAGAGATAAAGGGAAAGAAATCTTTAGTGAAATTTTCATAAGACTTAGCCTAAAACTATTTGGAAGATCTTAGAGTCTTATCAACTCAGGGAGGACGTGGGCTTGGGGCCATTTTCTTTTTGAAATCTCCACTCTTCTATACTGATAAGAATTTTGCTGGGCGACAATCACAACTGCCTTTCAGAAATGGTGCCAGAATTTTGAATTTCAGACATGATTAAATATTGAAGTAATTTCTATGAACTAATAGAGGTTGGCTAATGTAAAAATTTTGTCAGTAGGTGTATTAAAAAGACACAAACAAAAACCAACCAATACGCCATAAACTGTCACCAGATTACTTCATAAAAGAAATGACATTGTAACACTGAAAGGAGAAAAGACTTAATATGAGAATAAATGATAGCCTTAAGTATCAGTATTAAAAACTCATGGGAAGAAAAAAACCAAACCAACCTCATGAGAATGGCCTTACTTTACTTGGCTTATTGCACATGAATGAAAATTTCACCACAATGCCTGTGCACAGAGCAGTGCTTGGAAATCCTTTTTGTAAAGGATAAGCCAAGAACATACAGGGAAAATTCTCAGATGTGAGAACTTTCTGAGTTGCTGACTATTTTACCAAACCTAGGAGAATAAATACCCTGGCTGGCAATGGTAGCATTTAACAAAATTTCAAATGGGTTTACAAAAAAGAATAAGGAGTTGGAGATTTGTTTTAAAGAAAAGGTCAACACACTACCTATCACGAAGCTCTTTAGCCAGCAGGCTCTTAAAGTGTTCTGACTTCTATCTATCTGGTTATGCCAAAGTAGGAGGGACACTCGAGGCATATGGTCCTTTTGGTGAAGGTGGCTGAGCTTCCTGGAATGGAGTTGATTGATCATGACTGTCACTGGACTAGATGGTGACGCATGCTGTCAGATCACAGCCACCTTCCCAGTTGCTTGCCTACTTGCCTTTGTCAGTGGCTAGAGGCAGAAGATGATGGAGCCTTCAACCTCAGTGGACAAGCTCAGTAAAAAGCCAGTGAACCGCTTATGTAAGAAGAACACCAAATATTCCCATCTTTATAGGGTGCACTCCTATCTGCCTACCCCGGCACCATGCTAGCATTTTTAAGGTAGTAAGAGGCCTGCAAGGAAGAGGAAGCATTGCAATTCATCTAAATCTGACTCCGCAGCTATACTCCAAAGGATAGTTTCAACGTTCTGGGCTGAGTGGGAGGGATGAAAGATCACACATCACCTACAAACAGGGATACCACCCATATCAGACACATTTATAGTCACAGAAGTAAATGATGCGTGGATCAGAGGATGTATTTCTTACCATAAAGTTCTAAATATAGTCTAATATATCCGAAAGTAATATCCCGAGGATATTACTTTCATCTTTGTTAACCATAAAATAGATTAAGCAAAGGGTAGCTAGTGAGACAAGTACAAATACTCAAGTCAAGTTGAGTATTCTGAGAGCCTACGGTGGATTTTTTCTTTTCCCCTAAAAGTACAACTTTTACCTGTTGAGTGTAACGATCTATTTTGGCTTGTGCCTCAGGAGAGAGTTCAATATCTTTGGCTCCATAGACAGCCTGGGCAATGGTTCTTATCTTGTCCACAACTGGAAGCTGGAGAAACACAAATTATAACAAAATCGTATAAGTTTAATCTGGTTAAAGATTTTTTTTAAAGTTTAGTGAGATTTTCTGTAATTGCTTAAAATTCTCTATCAGGGTACCCCCTCAGCAACTACAGGATTCCTAGCAAACGCTCTTTTTCCCTTTTAGCATCCTAAAGCAATGAAATTTTCAGTGTCAGAAATAGATCAGATGTCAACTAGCAAATAAACCTTAGGTGTTCAGGCAGTTTAGAGGCAGCTTATCTAGTTGTAACCATTTTTATCCATTGTCGCATTTAAAAAAATGTAGTTTACTATAATTTTTCTTTCTTTCTTTCTTTTTTTTAGACAGTATAACTCTGTCACCTAGGCTGGAGTGCAGTGGCACAATCTCAGCTCACTGCAGCCTCAACCTCCCAGGCTCAAGTGATCCTCCCATCTCAGCCTCCTGAGTATCTGGGACTACAGGGATGCACCACGACTCCAAGCTAATTTTGTTGTCTTTTTTTTTTTTTGCATTTGTTTGTAGAGACTGGGTTTCACCATGTTGCCCAGGCTGGTCTTGAACTCCTGGACTCAAGCAACCTGCCCACCTTGGCCTCCCAAAGTACTGGGATTACAGGCATAAGCCATCACGCCTGGCCTGTTTACTATAATTTTTAAATAATCATATATGTTAGGACTGGAGCCTCCCAACGAAATTGTGAGTGCCAGTTTTTAAGTGGGTCTGAATACGGGTTCACAGTATTGCTACAGAAAAAGTAGCAATACTAAAAACAAGTATTTTTTCGTGAGCAGTAATGGATTGAGATTTTAACATAAATGCTGATGTGATCAAACACCATATTGGAAAATCAGAGGTTGAACCCACTGTCACTTTAGCAAATTATGAGAAATCATGTGGCATGGAAGAAACGTGAGAAGACTAGATACAGGCAAATAAGTGTGTTGGGGGAGATGATTTCCATAATGTTAGACTGAAGACTTGGACACAGACTACTGGTAGCATACAGCAAGGGATCTTCAGAAACAAGAATGATTCATTAGGAAAGGAATCTTCTACAGATAAAGTAATTCTAAATTTAAGAAATACGTTTGGCAAAATTATCCACAATCTTTCTGTGGGTAAAAAAGCCTATGTGGCCAGGTGCGGTGGCTCACACCTGTAATCCCAGCACTTTGGGAGGCTGAGGTGGGCGGATCACTTGAGGTCAGGCGTTCAAGATCAGTGTGGCCAACACGGTGAAACCCCGTCTCTGCTGAAAATACAAAAATCAGCTGGGTGTGGCAGCTCACGTCTCTAATCCCAGCTACTCAGGAAGCTGAGGCAGGAGAATCGCTTGACTCTGGGAGGTGGAGGTTGCAGTGAGCCGAGATCGCGCCACTGCACTTCAGGCCTGGGTGACAGATCAAAACTCTGTCTCAAAAAAAAAAAAAAAAAGCATATGCATGATGCAATTAGTGGATTTACTGTTTGGTGAACAACTGCTGAACCAAATGCTGATGGAACAGATGTGAACCAAGGGGAAGTCTCCTGTGGTATGCCTCAAGGACTTCGCTTGACAACAGCAAATGTCATATTTGTATGAAATACTGTTGATACAAGAGTTACCCAAGAGAAAATAAATAAAAGCCAGCACTCTTCCCCTCCCAACCCTGATAGCACCCAAAACTGCTTTAAAACGTGTTTTTCATTACTACAGTTTTTATTACTGTAGAGGTGTTCTGTGGTCTGGAACTTAAATATTGAATGTTCTAACAAATAAAAAGAAATGAAGGTGCAAGCCTTATAACCTTTCACTGAGGGACATAAAAAGAATCTGAGTCAATGGAGAAAAATAGTTTGCTCGTGGATGAGGAGACTTAATACTGTACAGACGTCACTTCTCTGAAACTTACTCAGTTCGATGCAAGTCCAATAAAAATCCCAAGCTCATTTGTGGTTACTTGGCCTATTAGTTCTAAAACTTACAATAAAGGGTTGATGTGGTTTGGATGTTGGTCCCTCCAAATCTCACGGTGAAATGTAATCCTCAGTGTTGGAGGTGGGGCCCGGTGGCAGGTGTTTGGATCATGGGGGCGGATCCTTCATGAATGGCTTGGTGCTGTCCTCATGATAATGAGTGAGTTCTCACTCTGAGTTCTCGAGAGATCTGCTTGTTAGCACCTCCCACCCCCTCTCTTGCTCCCGCTCTTGCCATGTGATGCACTGGCTCCCCCTTTGCCTTCTGCCCTGAGTGGAAGCTTCCTGAGGCCCTCACCAGAAGCCCAGCAGATGTTGGTGCCATGCTGGTACAGCCTTCAGAACCATGAGCCAAAATAAATGACTTTTCTTTATCCATTAAACAGTCTCAGGGATTCCTTTATAGTAACTTGAGAGTGAACTAACACAGGGTAATGGCATAAATAGTCAGATAACTGGCATACATAGTCAGATAACTTTAAAAATAAACAAAACCGGAAGAACAAAGAAACAGGACTCTTCTACTAGCTATCAATCATACCCCAAAACTATGCTAATAAATTCCATGGGTATTGGCACAAGTATAGACAAATTAATCAATGGCAAAGAAGAAAGAACCCACAAACACACCTCAGCATGTGCAAGATAGCATATGATAGAGGTGACACAAATCAACAGAGAAAGGCTGACTACCATCTGACTTTTGGCTGGAGAGAAATAAAATTAGATTCCTACCACATACCAGGCCTCCAAATAAACCCAATATGGAACAAAGGCATAAACTTGAAAGTTCTAACTCTAAATGTTGGAAGAAAACAGTGGGAACTCTATTATCCTGAAGTAGAGAAAGATTTCTTAAACGAGGTAACAACAGAATAACCCATAAAGGAAATGATATATAGATTTCACTGCAGCAAAATTTAAAACTTGTTTTAAGAAGACATTATAAACAAGGTCAAGAAATAAGAGACAGACTGGGAGAAGATACATGCAAATATTTATAAAGTCAAAAGATTAGTAATCTTCAAAGACCAACCTTTGTTAAAACTCTCTGAGCTTTCTAAGATCTATCCCAAAGGCCACCTCCTCCACGAAGCCTTCATGGATGACCCTTAGGCACATGTGAGCATCCTCTTCTTTGACATCTAGATGCCCTTGAGGTGCTCCTACCCGCAGCTTCAGAGGACAGGGGTTCACTGGGGCCTGACTGTGAGGGGCTGCCAGCAAAAGCTCATGCACTCTTGGGGTGTGTGAGTGGAGCCCGAGTGTGTGAACAGTCACACAGACTCAGCAGCACCGCACTGACACCGAAATCTCTTGGAGGGCAAGGGGCCTTTTGTAAACCATGCCATATGAAAAATCGAAAGGAGGGCAGAATGTGAACCAAGGGACCAACGTTAGAAGGAAGTAGTTGTTTTGAGTGCAGTGTTTAAGGAAGAATATAATAACCAGAGCTCTCTCACTTAGCAGTGACCTGTCCTTGCCTGGAGGGTTCTATAAAAGCTGAATATGGTGCCAGGAATGTTGTACAAAGAGTTACTGCCTAAGTGCAAAGTTGAGGCTGGGTTAGAGAGAGAAATGTAAGGGTAACTTTTTCTAAAATTTATTTTTGGTAGAGATGGGGTCTCACCATGTTGCCCAGGCTGGTCTCAAACTCCCGGCCTCAAGCAATTTTCCCACATTGACCTCCCAGGTTGCTGGGATTATAGGTGTACTCTGCATAGGCAACTTCTAATGTAAGAGATTCAATGTTCATATTAGCTGAAGAATGAAGAATGGCTATAAACTCTTTAAGGCTTGGGACCATCTCTTATGTACCTAGAGGCAGCCCCTGGAATATATACAAGGCCCTCAATATACAGTTGAACAAATGAATATTTCTATATTTCCTATTGACTAAGCTTGGGTTCCATGTGGTTCAATAGTCACACAAGCTGATAAGAAAATTCAGGTGTTGATGTGCTGCAGGTAACAGCGGAGAAGACGTTTTCCATGAATCTTAGATCATGAACAACCTGTGTTGCTGGGCACTCAAGGGCTTGCTGCCAACATTGTACTGAAACTAACATGAGCTCCTCCGCTGGTCAACCAATGCCTGGCAAGGAGCAACCTTTTTAAGAAATAAAAGTTGGTGGGACGCTGGAAGATACTTCTTGCAGGAAAGAAGACACAAGGCAAGCCCAAGGACCATGCTTTGTCAGAAGTCAGCTCTCAGAAGGGTGTGCTCCCCAGGCAGTAGAACAGCAGTTCTGGGAAGCAGGCAGTGTTCCGGTTGCATGCAGTCTGTGGCCTGCACCTACCTCAGCGCGGCCACTCCAACCCTCCATGGGATCTGCACAAAGGAGCTTGGTGGCTATGTGAGGTAGGAGGGCTCAGAGAGAATGCAGCCTCTCCTTATGTGTGGTTAAATCATATAACCTCCCTGAATTTGTTTCCTCATTTCTAAGATGAGGATGTGAATACTTCAGTATACATCACTGTACTGCACACATTGAATCAGTGTAAAACGCAAGCACGTTGCAAATGTCATGCTATACAAATCTTAAGTAATGTTATTATGGAGTGAGAATGGTAGGGAGGACTGAAAGAATTACATTTTGCTTGGAAGTACAGCAAAACAAGATACTGTTACTCATAACACATTTAATGAACAGAAAAATGCATTCTTTACTGAACTCTAGATCATAATTCAAAAATAAAGAGTGTGATTTTTCTGTTAAGATAATAATTTAAAAAACTCACATGGGAGCAAAGTAATAGCAAATGAATGACTAGTGAATAAATTAATGCAAGTGGGTGGCCGATTTGTTATTTAAAATTTTCTTTTTTGATACAGAGACTCACTCTGTCACCCAGGCTGGAGTGGAATGGTGAGATCTTAGCTGACTGCAACCTCCACCTCCTGGGTTCAAGCGATTATCCTGCCTCAGCCTCCCAAGTGGCTGGGATTACAGGCATGTGCCACCACGCCCGGCTAATTTTGTATTTTTAGTAGAGACAGGGTTTCACCACGTTGGTCAGGCTGGTCCTGAACTCCTGACCTCAGGTGATCTGCCCGCCTCGGGCCTCCCAAAGTGTTGGGATTACAGGCGTGAGCCACTGTGCCCGGCATGATTTGCTAAACTTGAAAATGTTTTACAAGAAATATACATATGTGTGTGTACATATATATGTCTGTGTATATATATGTATATACATATGGGTGTGTGTATATATATGTGTGTATATATGTGTGTATATTTATACATATTTATGTATATATATAAAAATATATATATATTTATTTAAGACAGAGTCTCGCTGATGCCCAGGCTGGGAGTGTAGTGGCACAAAATCTTGGCTCACGGTAACCTCTGCCTTCTGGGTCAAGCAATTCTCCCTTCCTCAGCCTCCCGAGCAGCTGGGATTACAGGCTCCCACCACCATGCCCGGCTGATTTTTGTATTTTTAGTAGAGACGGGGTTTCACCATGTTGGCCAGGCTGGTCTCCAACTCCTGACCTCAGGTGATCTGCCTGCCTTGGCCTCTCAAAGTGCTGGGATTTCAAGTGTGAGCCACTGTGTCTGGCCTAAAATACATATTTTTAAGAACTTTAATTTTAGTAAAATACACATAACATGTAATTTACCATCTTCTTTTCTTTTTTTGTGACCCAGGGTCTCATTCTGGAGTTCAGTGGTGTGATCACAGCTCACTGCAGCCTCAACCTCCGGGGCTCAAGTAATCCTCCTACCTCAGCATACGGCGTAGCTAGGACTACAGGTGCATGCCACCGGCTAATTTCTAAAATTTTTGTAGAGATGGGGGTCTTGCTGTGTTGCCCAGACTGGTCTTGAACTCCTGGGCTCAAGCGATCTGCCTGCCTCGGACTTCCAAAGTGCTGGGATTACAGCCGCAAGCTACCATGCCTGGCCTAATTTACCATTTTAGCCATTTCTAAGTGTGCAATTCAGCAATGTAAAGTCCATTTATGGTGTTGGGCAACCAACTTCCAGAACTCTTTGTATTTAGCAAAATTGAAACTCTACCCATAAAGTAGCAACTTTCCATGCCCCTCCCCTCGGCCCCTGACAACCACCATTCTACTTCCTGTCTATGAATCTGACTGCCCTAGACCCCCTACAAGCGGAGTCAAGCAGTATCTGTCCTTCTGTGTCTGGAGTATTTCATTTAGCATAATGCCCTCAAGTTTCATCCGTGTGATAGGAGGTGTCCTTCCCAAGGCTGAATAATGTTCCATAGTATGTGTGTGCCATATTTAGCTGATCCCTGCTGACAGACAAGGGGGTTCCCACCCTTCAGCTACTGGGAACAATGCTGCTATGAACAGGGCTGCACGAGTACCTGCTTGAGTCCCTGCTTTCAACGCTTTTGGGCATAAGGCAATGTATATTTTTTTGTTAACAACTAAACTTTCTTCCTTTCCAATGTTTATTGGAAAGTGTTTTGGGAATTCCAAGGAGGTGCCAGGCTGACTGTGTGAGCTGAGTAGTTGTGGTTTACTTCCTGTAGGACAAGTGCGACCACCCACACGTGACGGTACTGTGAGGGGCCAGTAGTACGAATGAATCCCAACAGGGCGGCCCTGCTTCCCTGCCTCAACCTCACTGCCAGGGCTGTGTGCTTCCCAGCAGGCACTGCTATCTATCCAGCCCCACAGCTTCCCAGCACTCAGCACTTCTGATGCCCGGCCTCAGCCTCGCCACCACTGTAACAGATGAAGGTGCATCCTGGCAGCTTCCAGGGGTAGGATACTGCTTCCTGGGACCTGAAGAGAATGCACTGTCTAGAACCTGAGCTACAATCCTGCAGCCACGTGCTGAATAAAGTGCTTCAACTCACAGCTCCAAAGCCCATGGCCAAAGTGCCATTTGTAGTCTTGGGACTCCTGCTACAATTTTTGTTTTTCACTCACAAGTACAAATAAGGAAATAAAAATATCTCAGTTAACATATCTTTTGGGTTTAGTGTAAATACTAAAATCTGCTCTGATAAGGTCCTTCCCCTTGCATGCAATCTATTTATATTGTGTTAGCAGGCAAGGAACTTCCTATGGTTAATCTGCTTGATTTGGGGGAGAAGTGTAATCTTTAAAGAAAAAAAAAAAAACCAAGCTCAGCCCAAAGGTCTTGATCTGAACTTGATATTCACTGGTGCTTCTCTGTGGTAAATGATAGCTTTTATAAACAAATAGAATGGCCAAACAATTTATGACTGTTCATGTGTTAATTATTGCTGGCTTTCTCTTGGTTCTGTAAATATTGACTAATATATTTACTTGCCACATTGTGCCTTGGAGAGTGGTCTGCATGAAGTAGGATCCCACAGGCATCTGCTAAGTGACCAAATAACCACCTACGGCAAGTCCTTTCAAGATGTCAGGGCGTGGTTCTAGAGCTTCAGGGACTTTGTGTACAAAGAACTTCTGATGGACTGGGGATAATGAGACACAGTAAACAACTATGACAGAAGAGAGTGTGCAGTCAAGACTGTATAAACATACCATTAAAGTCAAGAGGTCACAGGTTGCAAAGGGAGGCATGAAAATCAGCAAAAGCTGACAAGACATTAAAAAAGAGCTGGAATAGTGCATTAAAGAAAGGACAGGAGGCTGGGTGCAGTGACTCATGCCTGTAATCCCAGCACTTTGGTAGGCCGAGGTGGGCGGATCATGAGGTCAAGAGACGGAGACCATCCTGGCCAACATGGTGAAACCCCATCTCTATTGAAAAAAACACAAAAATTAGCTGGGAGTGGTGGCGCGTGCCTGTAGTCCCAGCTACTTGGGAGGGTGAGGCAGGAGAATCGCTTGAACACGGGAGGTGGAGGTTGCAGTGAGCCAAGATCATGCCACTGCACTCCAGCCTGGTGATAGAGCAAGACTCTGTCTCAAAGAAAAAAAAAAAAGGACAGGAAAAATGTCAATAGGCAAAGAAGGGAAAGAAAGGCAGAAGCCAAGGTGAAATGGTGTCAAACACAGGGCTGAGTGGGGACACAGTGAATATTCTGTCTATATTATGCACAGCTGTTTAACATATTAGCTACTTCAAAAGGCTGGTGTCTACACTTGTATCTTTGGTCATTTTTGAACTAACATTATGTTAAATCTTCATATTCACCAAAAAATGTAACCCTCTTCGTACTCTATACTAATTCCTTTCCAAACTTCTTAAACACGTATTTCGGAAACCGAAATACTCTAGAACAGAGCTGTGCACTGCCACTTCCATCACAATGGAAGATGTATCGTGTGTTCACTGGCTTCATGTGGCTATTAAAAGCATTGGAAGTGGGACTGGAGCAATCCAGAAACTGAACTCTCAATCTTAGCCACGTGGGATATTGGGCAGTACGGCTCTAGAAAATAACCGCGACCAATGGTTATACTGGTGGCACAGTCTCTCGCACAGAGCAGGCACAACATAAACACTAGCTGGGTGACTCCACGAAGAAAGAGTAGAGGATTTGGTGACCTTCACGCTTTAGTAAATTCATTTTGTAGGTGTGGTGGACCGGGGTCCTAGAAGCTAAGTCACTCAGTCAGACAGTATAGCCTTCTTGGAAAGGCTCTGGAAATGCTCACTAGAATTCTTCAATTAAATTATTGAAGTCCTGCTTTTTAGTGGAATAAAACTGTTCTGTACATTCTAGAAAAGTCGTTACATTTTAAAATAATTTTTTGGTGACAAAAAATGGACAAAAGAAAATGAAATGGAACAAAAGTTTAAAAATGAACTGTTAGAAATAAAGATCCATGAAGGCTTTACACTGTAGTAGGGATGTCTCATCTTACTTAGAGGCCAAATTCTGAAGTCAGCAACCCTGAAAAATCTTTTAGAAGACCCATGAAAACACTATATAATACTCCATTCTCAATACCCTGGCGTCTCTTAATGAGGCCCCGCTGTTGTTGAAGTATTGGAACACACTGCCATTTCTTCAGCCCTGCACCAAATGAAGTCGTTGGCATGCATCGGGGGCCACAGTGAATGAAAAATACATGGTTCTTTTCTTTCACCAAGGCCACAGAGTTGAATTCACATGGGTTAAATCTTCCTACGCTGTGATATCAGCAAAGTGTATTCCAAGGCCCGTAAAACATGTGAAGAGAAGGATCAATTAATAAACTCGTACGTTGAATAGACATTTCCGGATACACAGTAATTATTTCCATTTGTATTTTGTATCTTAAATGAAGCATAAATTTTAAATGATCTACAAATACAGTTTGGCAAGCAGCCTTTCCTGTACTTCAAATTAAAGTACAACATGAAGCTGTCGATATTAATTTATACTGACCACACCACACTAGGTGCAAGGGCTTGCATTACCAGCACCACCTGGAGTCCTGGGAGCGGCTCTGCCCTTGCTACTGAGAACAACAGGCCCCTGTATCGCTGACACAAAGCATGTCCTTGGCTGGAAACCAGCACATCTGAGCTACGTGCCGACTTCCACGAGCCTGCTCAGTGGGCATGGAGCCCTGTGGGCTTGCTGGCCCTGAGCAACAGGTTCACTCTGAAGACGCCTACATGTAGAGAATCTCATCCTCCTACAGCAAACCTGGGGTGCGGTGAGGGTAACCGGACTCTGGGAAATGGAAGAAAGGCTCGCCGCTAGAAAAGCTGCATTTCTCCACATGAAATAGTAAGAAATTCACATGGGTAATCTTTTATTACTCTCAAACAGAACAGCGCAGCAAGGCCAAAAAACGGAATATATGGGAATAAGTGATTTTAAAGATCGCATCTCACCCAAAAGAGGGGAAAGGGCTGACTGGTTCGAGCACTCTGCTGGACCCAGGAACACTCATGTACAGTGTTTTGTTTTCCTTCCTTTGAGACAGAGTCTTGTTCCGTTGCCCAGGCTCAAAAAAAAAAAAAAAAAAAAAAAAACCAGGCCAGGCACGATGGTGTGCAGTGGCATGTTCTCCGCCCACTGCAACCTCCACATGCCAGGTTCAAGTGATTCTTGGGCCTTAGTCTCCAAAGTAGCTGGAATTACAGGCATGCACCACGATGCCCGGCTCATTTTTGTATTTTTATTACAGATGGGGTTTTGCCACATTGGCCAGGCTGGTCTCCAACTCCTGACTTCAAGTGATCTGCCCGCCTCAGCCTCCCAAAGGATTGGGATTACAGCAGGGAGCCATCGTGCCTGGCCTGTTTTTTTTTTGTTTTTGAGCCTGGCTCCGTTGCTTGGGCCGGAATGCAGTGGGGGTGATCTTGGCTCACTGCAACCTCTGCCTCCCAGGCTCAAGCGATCCTCCCACCTCAGCCTCCTGAGTAGCTGAGACTACGGGGCATGTGCCACTATGCCTGGCTAATTTTAAAAATATTTTTAGTAGAGACAGGATCTGCCATGTCACCCAGGTTAGTCTTGAACTCCTAGATTCAAGCGATCCTCCTACCTTGGCCTCCCTAAATGCTAGGATTACAGGCATGAGCCACCGCCCCTGGCCATGCACAGTGTTCTCATGATGCAGCTGCTCATTCCTCTTCTACAAATCTGACTTAGGAACATCAATGTGTTGTAAGAGCAAAATGAATGAACACAGGTGCAACGCTGGTTCCGTGTTCACGTTCAAGGAGCCCTTGTACTTTACTCAAAACATCGCCCCCCAACCTCCGAGAGACTGGGGAGACTGAAAGCCTGTGCTGTTTGAGTGTTTTTTTTCCCTAAACCCTAAGGTCGTAGTTTTCTCTCTCTCTTAAGTGGTCCATTAGTGTGGAACCTTAATGTTTGTTCCTGTGATCATATTTAATGTTCCTCATGAGCTTGCTTTTAGATGAGAAAGTGGACACTCTCTCCATTGCAATGGTCTCATCTGATCTAAATTTAAGTCAGAAAGCCTGGGGAGGGACGGAGTGAGTGGTAGAAGGCAGCTGGCCAACATGTAGTGTGACTTTGATAGTTCATCATTTTACCTTCTCTCATAATTTCAGATGAAATAATGCATTTCTAGAAACTTCCATCATAGTGACAATCATTTTGCATGCTAGAAGACAGCTTTCAATGACACTACAGGGATTCTTGTGACATGTGCAAGTGTATTAAATACAGGCCACTGTTTTTTTCGCATTGTGTGCTATTTCAACCATCGAGGAAAGAAAGCTGGGGCAGGCTTTGTCAGAATCACACAGGGATGAGTGGGATGCTTTGAGAAGGTGGAGCCCGTGCTCACGACAGGTGCAGATCCCTCGAAACTGTCTCACACAGCTGAACGACGTGCCTGGCAGGCTGGGAGGTGGGTTATATACTGCAGGCCAGCAGACGTTTCATAGAGAATCTAGAAGCCAGTGTTGGAGAAGCATCTAGATTTGAGAGGGATCTAAGTGTTTACAGAAGGTCTGGTCAAGCAGGAGGTATCTGGGGCTGGGTGCCGTGGCTCATGCCTGCAATCCCAGCACTTTGAGAGGCTGAGGCAGGCAGATCACTTGAGGTCAGGAGTTCGAGACCAGCCCAGCCAACATGGTGAGACCCTGCCTCTACTAAAAATACAAAAATTTGCTGGGCATGGTGGCCCACACCTGTAATCCCAGCTACTAAGGAGGCTGAGGCAGGAGAATCGCTTGAAATCGGGAGGTGCAGGTTGCAGCGAGTCGAGATTTCGCCAGTGCACTCCACCCTGGGTGACAGAGCCAGATTCTGCCAAACAAAACAAAACAAAACAAAAAAACCCCAAACGTAAAGAAAGCAGGAGGTATCTGGAAATTTGGGGTTGGATCATGGAAAGGAGGCCGGGGGAGAAGAGGCTTATGGGAGGCTTGTTGAAGCCGTTCACACTGGACGATCAAAGGCTGTTTAAAGGCAGCTCAATCATAATTAAGAAAGCAGAATATTAAAGATCATGGGGGGAGAAACAGGTTTATGAGTGAGATACATAACTGACTGGAAAATTTAAGGACCAGCTTTCCACAGAACACTCCAAACATTCTAATGCACAACAAGAGGAGAAGAGAGCGCTGAAGAAAGGGCTATGGGCTCAGGCTGAGATGGGAGGGAGAGCCAGAGGAGGTCAAAGGCCCTGAGGGGGAGACAGCTTTTCCAGGGACAAGGACAACCAAAAGAAGGGACAGCCTTTCAACCTAGAGTGTGTTTCTTCCTTCTAATTACTGTGAAATGTAAAAGCCAACAGAGATGTGCATCAATACCTTTTAAGTTTTAAGATCCTATTAATTAAACCCTATATGTACAATGTGAATGTACTTAATGCCACAGACTATACATGTAAAAATGATTACCGGGGAAATTGTATGTTATACATATTTTTACCACAATGGAAGATTCCCCCACTGTATATCCATAGATATGCATTTTTTAAATGTTTATTTCAATGTGGAGGCTCGGGTTGCAAATGCTCCAAGTCCATGTAAAGGATAGCTCTCACACCCCACCAACAACTGGTGTGGGTTCCAGCTGGCATTTTCAAAATGTAGAAAATAATTTCTTAAGAACCAACCAGAAAAACAGTAACAACAAACATCCTGCCTTAAAAAAGACCAGCAGAGGAGGAAACACCCCTGGCCATCTGGGCAGGGAGAGTGTGAAGTTCAGAAGTCAGCAGAGCTGGCTGCGGCTCCAGCCTGTCTTCGTGGTGTGTTTTGGTCTTCCTTCATCCAGCCCCCACTGGGATCAAGAGAATGGCTCCACGCAAGGAACAGGAAAGACCTTTTAATAAAAACAAACACTATCCTGTCTTGCTGTCAAGGCTATACCTCAAAATGTTTGCAAGGCTAGAGGAAGGATACAGGGATGATTTTCAACCTTAACTCCTCATTTAACAAACAATATTCAGACTGAAGGCCAAGCTGACTTCTCGGGGTCATACCTCCTTCTATGCAAAAATGACTGACGTTTTATGGTATCACTAAGGGCTCCCAATTCTCATGGAGAAAGAAAAATGCCAATGCCTTGGTTTAGTTTAGTAGTGCTTTAGGAGACTTGGCTTCTAATTCCTGGTTTTAACTCAGTGCAAAATAAACCAATCTTGAAGTTTGACAAAATTACCTTGAGTTACAGGAGAATTGTTGAAGGTAAATTCAGGAGGCCCACTCTCTTTCGAAAGCGAACATGACAGGAGGAAGAGCTAGCACTGACTGACTGCTTTCCCCCCCGCCCTTTTTTTTTTTTTTTGAGACGGGGCCTCGCTCTGCCAACCAGGCTGGAGTGCAGTGGCGCGATCTCGGCTCACTGCAAGCTCCGCCTCCCGGGTTCACGCCGTTCTCCCTGCCTCAGCCTCCCAGGCAGCTGGGACTACAGGCGCCGCCACCATGCCCGGCTAATTTTTTGTATCTTTAGCAGAGATGGGGTTTCACCGTGTTAATCAGGATGGTCTCGATCTCCTGATGTGGTGATCCACCCGCCTCGGCCTCCCAAAGTGCTAGGATTACAGGCGTGAGCCACCATGCCTGGCCTTTTTTTTTCTTTTTGAGACAGAGTCTAACTCTGTTGCCCAAGCTGGAGTGCAGTGGTGTGATCTCAGCTCACTGCAACCTCCACCTCCCAGGTTCAAGCGATTCTCCTGCCTCAGCCTCCCGAGTAGCTGGGACTACAGGCACGTAATACCACACCTGTCTAGTTTTTATATTTTTAGTACAGATGGGGTTTCACCATGTTTCCCGGGCTGGTCTTGAACTCCTGGCCTCAGGTGATCCACCCACCCAGCCTTCATTGCCTGCTTTCTATGTTCCAGCATTCTACTCTGGGGCATTTCATTTGGGTCTCACAGCAACTTGGTGAAGTTGGTGTCACTGTCAGACACCATTGTACAAATGAGGATGCTGAGGCTGGAGAGATTAGTCAGTTTCCCCAAAATGCGTCCATAGTAGGAGGCCTCCTCAAGGTTTAAACTGAATTTACATGATCCCAAAGCTTTAGCCTGTTAGCTCTATGTAATATGCTCCTTCTCCTATCAAGTATCCATTTCTTATGGACAAGTCCATCACCTTCCCATCTATAATGCAGAGTTGAGCCCACACAGCAGATGGAATGTGCAGAGGCAAGCCTGGAAGAATGTATGGAAGAGGGATTTTTTTTTTTTTTTTGAGACGGAGTCTCGCTCTGTCGCCCAGGCTGGAGTGCAGTGGCCAGATCTCAGCTCACTGCAAGCTCCGCCTCCCGGGTTTACGCCATTCTCCTGCCTCAGCCTCCCGAGTAGCTGGGACTACAGGCGCCCGCCACCTCGCCCGGCTAGTTTTTTGTATTTTTTTTAGTAGAGACGGGGTTTCACCGTGTTAGCCAGGATGGTCTCGATCTCCTGACCTCGTGATCCACCCGTCTCGGCCTCCCAAAGTGCTGGGATTACAGGCTTGAGCCAGGAGGAGGGATTTCTTAGCTAATAAAGTGCGCATGTAGATTAGTGTTTCTTTCAGTCATCATATTTCCCTGCGTCCCTGCAGACATGGAGATATTCTATTAGTGAACGATAAAGATATAATTGTCAAAAGTCATATTAGAAGAGGAAAATTCAAAGAGAAGATGATTTTGAGGGGGACTTTTAACAGTTCTTAAAAGGGATTGCAATCACCCTCAAGGGTCGAGAGGAAATGAGCCACTGTAATTCAAGTTTAAACACATTCATTTTCACACAATAAAACTTCTTCTGAGCAATTAGTCTACTACACCTCATTCCATATTTTTCAATCTTTATTCTAAATTATTCATTGCTGCCTCCACCCGGTACCGTAATTAAAAGTTGCCTACTCTTGAGTGAGAAGTTACTCTGGCAAAAAGAGATGCCAAATCGTTCTCTAGACGGCAGTTGCTGCTGAAGTCAGTTTTCTAAAAAGTTCAGCAGAGACTCCCAAGTCAGAAGTGCAGCCTGTTTCTCCCTTTACCTGTAAGCTCGCCATCAGGAAGTCCAGCACGCTGCTGTCTGGCTGCACAGCGCCTCTGAGAGCCAGGTGTCTCACTCTCTCCAGCGGAACCACTCTAGTGGGGTTCTGAGACAATTTCTACTTCACACTCAAATGCAGTCATGCCCTGGACTCTAGCACTATTTTCCATTACCCTAAATCATCTCCGGTGTTTTCCTTCCACACGACTGGGGTGGAGAAAGAACAGCCCACAAGATGCCATCAGTCTTGTACTGAATACATTCTTGGGGATATAAAGTCTGGGGAGACACCAAGGGGCACACACAAACCCAGTTTGCTTTGAGAAGCAAAGGTGGGAGAGTGCCATATGCAAAGCACTTACAGCTTCTTTCTCCTGTAGAGCAATGCCACACCTTTCTCACTGCCCAGCACCCAAGGGTTGGTTGTGAGGGTGTGGGGCTGTGGGGGAGGTAAGAAAGGGCTTCCAGAAAACCATTACTTAGTTACTAAAGTTTTACCAGCACCAACCAATGCAAGAAATCAGGGGGAAAGAAGGCTTGAGCTCCATTACTGACTGCACCATTGAATTCAGATTTTTACATGGTGACAAGACCGTAAATGGTCTTAGAGGATCTAAATCTTGCCAGTGTGAGGAACATAGCTAACAGGCAGACAGTACAAAGAGAGCCAGCAGCAGCAGCAGCTCTTTTCATGAACCGTCATGCTGCAGTAGGCTGGGAGGCTGATTATCTAACAAATAATTATGCAGCTCAAATCGAATTTCTGTTACAAGAAGAGCGAGAAGTGTGTTGGCAAAGGAGGCAGGGATACTGGCCTTGAGGTCACCTATCAAATAGAGGACTTTAGACCACATTATTATTAAACATTTTCCTCCTTTCAGAGGAGAGCTGACATTTTAGCAGCATTATCTCCATGAAGAATGGGAATGCAGAAAAAAAAAAAAAATAATAATTGAAATATCAGTGGAAAGGAAAAGGGTTCATCTTAGGGTTAGTGCATGTCTGAGACAGCGTAACTCAGAAGCATTTCTCCTGATTACTGACCTCTTTTTCACCTGGGCTGTTTTCCTTGAAAAGAGCCACACTTCATGAAATCATTCATGAAAATAACTGCTTTTGCTACGTAGAGTTGGGTGGTTCATGATCAGATGGCAAGATGGTCTGAGGCACACTCAACAGCAGGATCTGGGGGTGACTCTCCCTACAGTGGTTTATGTAGAAAGGCCCTGGCATGTGCCAAGGGTTGTAGGCACCCTGGCGAGCCTTACTCAGGACCAAGGAACAGGAACCCAGGGTCTCCTTGGCCACCCGCCATCTGAGTTGGCTTCAATGCCTGACTTGCCCACAGCAGGGCTACATCTATTTTGCGCTGAACGCCTCTAGGTCTGAGAACTCAAACTTCCCACTGGAACATTTTTCTTTTCACTCATCCAAAATCTTCTCTCTCAATTGATCTCTACCACCTCTGTAGTCCAGAATATTCTAGTTCCTCATTCACAAAATGGCCTCATAAAAATGACAAACCTTTTCTGAGCTAGCCTCCAATTCATTCCCTGTGTCCTTCCTTCCATGAACACTGACTGCGTGCTGGTGATGATGTCCCCTGTGTGGCATGGAGTCTATGCCCGTGCCCATCACTGTCACCCTTCCTCTTCAGGAGGGTCACTCAGTCACTGTCCCCTTTAACTATGTCTCCCCCCAGACCTCCAATACACACACACTTTTGAGCACAGTACTTAGCTCTGAAGAACAGAGCAGGATGATGACCTCAACCATCTGGACATTCTTTCTTCCAGCTCTTCCTCTTCCTAGCTATGGGACACTAAGCAGTTGACTTAGTTTCTTTGTGCTTTAGTTTTCTTGTATGTAAAATGGGAAGATATCACCAGTTCTCACCTAAGAGGGATGTTAGGACCACAGAGGTGAACATGTGCAAAGCGCCCATATACCTGGCACACAAACAACTCCTTAAAAGCAGGAGCTGTGGTAATATTAAATATTGATACATCAGCCCCACGCTCTCACCACTGTGACTCCAGGCTTATCAACAATGCTGCTAAGCTCTTGCTTCACTGATTTCTTCTTCAACTTATGCTACTGATTTATGCCACCGAACAGGAAAGAAGAGTGACACACCAATAGAATATGTGAGGGATGAAAGAACAGGAGAAGCAGCAACCAGCTTGAAGCCTGGGCGCCCCACAATCACGCACTACCCCTGAAGACAAATCCATCAGCCAGAACCGGAGCCACAAAATTCAGAATGGAGATGTCAGAGGGCTGCAAAGACAAACAATCTAAGGAGGAGAGTGAGCCCTGGGAAGCTCAAGTCTGACTGAACCATCAACATGTGCTTAAAAATATCCTAGAGGACCAAGCAATCCCACTTCTGGGAATACATTTCCAATTAAATTGAAAACACGGTATTGAAGGGATATTTGTACATATGCCATAAACACGCATGCCCATACAGCATTCCTTACAATAGCTGAGAAGGGGAGCTCAAGTGTCCATCCACAGATGGATAAAGAAACAAAATGTGGGATATCCAAAGAATGGGAGTGTATTCAGCCCGAAAAAGAAAGGAAATCCTGGCCGGGAGTGGCGGCTCACACCTGTAATCCCAGCACTGTGGGAGGCTGAGGCAGGTGGATCACGAGGTCAGGAGTTCGAGACCAGCCTGACCAACAGGGTGAAACCCTGTCTCTGCTAAAAATACAAAAATGAGCCAGGCGTGGTGGTGCATGCCTGTAATCCCAACTACTCGGGAGGCTGAGGCAGGAGAATCGCTTGAACCCCAGAGCAGAAGGTTGCGATGAGCTGAGATGGTGCCATTGCACTCCAGCCTGGGCAACAAAAGCGAAACTCCATCTCAAAAAAAAAAAAAAAAAAAAGGAAATTCTGACACGCTACAACATGCAGGCACATTATGCTAAGTGAAATAAGCCAGCCACAGTATGATGCTACTTACATGAGGTCCCTAGAGTTGTTTCATAGAAACGAAGGAGAATGGTGGCTGGCAGGGGCTGTGGGGAGGGGCATGGGGAGTTGTTCAGTGGGTACAGTTTCAGTTTTGCAAGATGAAAAGCATTCTGGAGACTGGCTGCACAACAATGTGAATGTACTTACCACTACTGATGTGCACTTAAAAATGGTTAAGATGGGCTGGGTGCGGTGGCTCACGCCTGTAATCCCAGCACTCTGGGAGGCTGAGGCAGGCGGACTGCTGGAGCTCAGGAGTTCGAGACCAGCCTGGCCAACATGGTGAAACCCTAGCTCTACTAAAATAAAAAAGAAATTAGCCAGGCATGGCGGCGTGTGCCTGTATTCCCAGCTACTCAGGAGGCTGAGGCAGGAGAATTGCTTGAACCCGGGAGGCGGTGGTTGCAGTGAGCCGAGATCGCGCCACTGCATTCCAGCCTGGGCAACAGAGCAAAGTTCTATCTCCCAAAAAAAAAAAAAAAAAAAAAAAAGGCTAAGATAGTAAATTTTGTTATATATATTTTACCACAATGAAAAAATATATATACATATATATATGTATATATACACATACATACACTAGATTATAGTTCAATAAAACCACAAGAGAAAAGAACCATAAAAGGAATGAACAAGCAGAGGCCAGGTGTGGTGGCTCACGACTGTAATCCCAACACTTTGGGAGGCCGAGGCAGGTTAACCATGAGGTCAGGAGTTCGAGACCAGCCTGTCCTAGATGGTGAAACCCCATCTCTACTAAAAATACAAAAAATTAGCCGGGCATGGTGGTAGGTGCCTGTAATCCCAGCTACTCAGGAGGTTGAGGCAGAGAATTGCTTGAACCTGGGAGGCAGAGGTTGCAGTGAGCCAAGATTGCGCCACTGTACTCCAGCCTGAGCAACAGAGTAAGACTCTGTATCAAAAAAAAAAAAAAAAAAAAGAGAAATGAACAAGGAAAATACCTCCCATGGTTTCCCAAGCCTGGCGAAATTGCTCTTGTTCCTGTGCAACTCCTGAAGGTGTCAGCTGTCAAATCCTGTTCACTAAAGTACCTCTTCACTTAGGCCTGTGATTTGGGAGTCTTCAAAAGCACAGGCTTTGGGATAAGGAGCTAGGGTCTGCACTTGGAAATGTGACTTTGTGGCTTAAACTCTTCTACCTTCTTGTTTGTTTGTTTGAGACAGGGTCTCACTCTGTCGCCCAGGCTGGAGTGCAGTGGTGTGATCTCAATCTTGGCTCACTGCAGCCTCCACCTCCTGGGTTCAAGCAATTCTCCGACCTCAGCCTCCCGAGTAGCTGGGACTATAGGCGTATGCCACCATGCCCCCCTAATTTTTGTATTTTTAGTAGAGATGGGGTTTCTCTATGTTGGCCAGGCTGATCTCACACTCCTGACCTCAAGTGATCTGCCTGCCCTAGCCTCCCAAAGTGCTGGGATTACAGGCGTGAGCCACTGCACCCGGCCTACACTCTTCTATCTTTAGTTTGCTTATCTGCAGGGTTGTGGCGATAACTGAATGGGACAATCCATGCTAAGGTGTAAGAAATGTGAGCCATTGTTTTTACTAGATCTTACCTGAACATCATACAGGAACTGGAATCGGCTTCTTTTACTCACAGCCTCTCTCACAGCCCGAGCCAAGTCCACCGACCCCTTTCCACCAACCGACCAGTGATAGCAGGGGACTGCATCAAAGGCACCAGCCCGCTTTGCAAGCTCACACACCAAGTCAATCTCAGCGCGGGTGTCGGTCCTGGTGAAGAAAATGTTTGTGGTTTTGCATCTGTATCCATTTAGCGATGTTTTGAAAGAAAGACTAACCATTTATACAGAACTTCGCTCCCTAACACTGAATACATTTTAAACATCAAAAGTGGTCACATCGTGTTTAAATAAATCAGACTTAAAGAAAAGCATGGAAAAAAAAATCCTCTCCAAAGTGACTCAAATATTTCAAGTTGTTAAGGGCGTTATCAAGAAAATTCCATAACATATCCCTTTGATCACTCACAGTTTGTTTCAGACAAAAATGCTGGGTAGAATTAAAAAAAAAAAAAAAAAAAAAAAAAAAAAAAAAAAAAAGCCAAGGAGATACTAACTCACTATATATAAATTTCACTTCCTTAATAACATTGTGAGAACACATTTGCTAAAATGAAACCAAACCAAATAAACAAACAGAAAGAACTGGGTATTTCTGTATACTTTTAGATGAAGCAATTCTAAATTCTAAAAAATTTTAGAAAGACCAAATACCCCAAGACACAAATATCGTTCACAGGGTGGCCTAGTGATAATGCCCACATTTAAAGGAGGAGGCCGGACTTACTTGAAGACATTCAGAGCCACCACAACGGGAACCCCAAAGAGCTGAGCGATCTGAATTTGCTTTTGGAGGTTACAGCAGCCATCTGCCACCAGCTGGATGTTCTGTAAAAAAGAAAAAAGCAAAACCCAGACCCCTGTGTGTTGCCTCCCACCAAACCTGCCAAGCTAAACTGGCAGCACCTCTCTGGCAGGATTTGTGACATCTTTTTTCATTTTCTCCTCCAAGAAAGATGGCTGCAAGAATAAGGAGGTTCGTCTGCAAAAAAATTTCTAAAATGATTCTGGGTCCAACGGCATATGTGTGGGTCTGAAGCCTGGCAGCTCATACTGCTGCGGACAGGCTGCAGGGTCTACGCAACGTGCCCATGCTCTGCAGGTTGGGGCCTGACAGGCATAAGGCCCCAGGTGGGTGAGGAGCTCTATCCAGGTATTCCTGGCTCAGATCCCTGGCGCCACCTGTAGGAGCTACGAGGTACTGCTGCCAGTAAATCAAAGTCTATTTACAGGAAAGTGTAAGCCACTCCTGTAAGTCATAAAGCCAACTGTATATAGACCTTCCATGACAAAAGAATACAGAAGTGTAAACTTCATATTTGTTTCTGACCTGGAGACCTTGAGTTCCTGCTCTGATGGCTGTCCTGGGGGTAGACAATAGTAGACAAAGCCTATATCCATCTTTTCTTGATATTTAAGAGTTAATTGAATGAATTTTATCCTTTCACCCCACCCATTTCCTCTTGGATTCTTAGAACAGCACTTTTCTTTTATTTTTTTTGAGACAAGAGTCTTGCTCTGTCGTCCAGGCTGGAGTACAGTGGTGCGATCGCAGCTCACTGCAACCTCCGCCTCCCAGGTTCAAGCAATTCTCTTGCTGGGACTACAGGCGTGAGCTACCATGCCCGGCTAATTTTTGTATTTTTAGTAGAGATGAGGTTTTGCCATGTTGGCCATGGGTTTTGCCTGGCTGGTCTTGAACTCCTGGCCTCATGTGATCTGGCCGCCTTGGCCTCCCCAAATGCTGAAATTACAGGTGTGAGTCGCTACGCCAGCCAGAACAGCACTTTTCTAAGGGATCACTGAAGGATGGCTCATTCACTGAAAGCCAACGAGTCACTGGATTTGAGAGATTCTTCACATAAGTGTCTAAACAGCTCCTCTTACCTCCTCTGTATATTCTTTCTTAAGAGGAACACCAGCGGTTACCTGAAATAAGGAGAGAAAACGTGAAGAATAATCCTATAAAAATGCTTACACAACTGATCTGAAAGAAAGAACACCACAATCACATTCAGTTTTTAGAAAGGTACCCCTACATTTTGTCCTTTTAAAACAGTAGCTGGTGGCACTGGCTGAACCTAAACTCTTGTGGGAAGCTTTTCGAAAACACTGATGCCTGGGCTCCACCCAGACCAATGAAAGCAGAAGTTCTGGGAGGGAAACCTGGCATCCGTAACATTTAAAATCTCCCTGGATGATTCTAATTTGAGCCAATGGAACAGTATGAAACTTCGCAAACATTGGTTCAAATTAGAACATAAAACTAATGATATGTTTAATACCTGATTTATACAGAGTACATCACCATTTGAAATCATTTTACGGTAACTGCCACAAAGCTCTGTTGTCCAGGCTGGAGGGCAGTGCATGATCACAGCTCACTGCAGTCTCAAACTCCAGGGCTCCAGTGATCCTCCTGCCTCAGCCTCCCCAGTAGCTAGGAATATAGGTGTATACCACCACACCCAGATAAATTTTTATTATTTTGTAGAGACAAGGTCTCGCTATGTTCCCCAGGCTGGTCTCAAACTCTTGGGCTCAAACGGTCCTCCCACCTCGGCCTCCCAAAGTACTGGCATTACAGGTGTGATCCACTGTGCCCGGCCTGGTGGTTATTCTTATGTGTCAACTTTGCTGGGCCAGAGGGTGCCCAGTATTTGTTCAAATATTATTTTGGGTGTTTCTGTGATGGTGTCTATGATGAAATGAACATGGAAATCAGCAGCCTTTGAGTAAGCAGGTTGCCCTACATAATGTGGCTTGGTCTGAGCTGATCAGTCAAAGGCCTTTTTGAGTATAACAGAAAGACCGGCCTCCCCTGAGTGCGGGAGAATTTGCCAGCAGACTGCTGCCTGCACACCGCACTAGCACCCCTGGCTCTCCGGGGTCTTCAGCTTGCCAGCCCACAGTGCAGGGTTTGGACTTGCCAGCTTCTGTAATCATGTGACCCAATTCCTTAGAATAAATATCTTTCTCTCTCTATACACACATCCTATTGATTCTATGTGTGAAGAACCCTGATTCATACAATGGTTAAAGAACGAATTGTGAAAGAATCTGTGGATCCCAAAGCATAGCAGAATATTAGCTGTTGGATTGCACAGGGAATGGCCGAGCACTTTGGGGGACAGGATGTGAGTTTAAAATGACTGAGGCTAAAATGGGCAAATTCAAGGGCCACAAGGTTTTCCACTGTACAAATTATGGAAAAAAACCAAGCTGAATAAACATAAGAGGCAGCCATGGTTATTTGTGTAATGATCAAAAGGAAGTCGATCCCAGCACAGTATCTGTAGCAAAAAAGAAAAAGAAAAAAAGAAAACAGAAGTAGAAATGAATAATCATGGCTCAAAAATACAGAGCTATTCAATAAGAAGGAAAGACACCGAGATGAGCACTATGGAATAGAGGATTAAGAGGATGAAAGTTCATTTATCTTGCCGTTATTGAAAACACTCCCTACATACAGACTATGCCAGACACTTGGAACATACCAGTTAATAAGACACAGTCCCTAAACTCAAGGAATTGAGAATTACATAGGGAGACACAGAGCAAGGCATTCATGAAACAATATGAGGCAGAAGGTACTACCGGAGCCCAGGAGAGGGATGCTTAGCTTCACCTGCTTTTTGTTTGTTTGTTTGTTTGTTTGTTGTTGTTGTTGAGACAGAGTTTCGCTCTTGTCACCCAGGCTGGAGTGCAATGGTGCGATATGAGATCACTGCAGCCTCCACCTCCCGAGTTCAAGCGATTCTCTCGCCTCAGCCTCCCAAGTAGTGGGGATGATAGCTGCCCGCCACCACTGGTCTCGAACTCCTCAGGTGATCCACCTGCCTCAGCCTCCCAAAGTGCTGGGACTACAGGCGTGAGCCACCGCATCCGACTGGTTCCCGCCTTTTCTTATCCTCCAACCATAGCTGTGCCTACTAACCCTATTCCTTGTTACCACGATCACTGGCTGAGAACCATGACATTAAGCAGGAGTGGAAGAGACACAAAGGATTAATGTGGCACAAAAGTGCAACCGCTGAAAAACAGAGCACATATGTTAAGATGAATGAAATAGGATTGTAAAGCATGTAGAGAATTTTTACAGCACAGAGACCAGAGTCTGGAAAACTATGGGACTGGCGTCGGGAGACCCGGACTGCAGATCTGATCAGTCCCTGAAATAGATGTGAGATATCACACAAGCCACTGGGTCTCTCTGTGCCTCAGAGATTTTCTCTATATAAAGACTGAATGAGATCAGACAATCTCTAAGCCCTTTCCATAATTTTCAGGGTGGCAGGGCAGGGAGGGAGAATTCCAAATGCATCCTACATGGGCAGAAGTAGTTTTTGGAAACAGAAGTTGTTATGCAGACTCAATGTCTAAAATCCAGGAAGGACTGTAGCAACAAGGAGTGTTTTGAGTAAAGTCAGAATTCTTTATGATTTACTACTTTTAATCTGTATTATATCATTCTTGCATTTGAAATGATGATGAGCCGGGCACGGTGGCTCACGCCTGTAATCCCAGCACTTTGGGAGGCCGAGGCGGGTGGATCACGAGGTCAGGAGATTGAGACCATCCTGGCTAACACGGTGAAACCCCATCTCTACTGAAAATACAAAACATTAGCCGGGCGTGGTGGTGCGCGCCTGTAGTCCCAGCTACTCAGAGGCTGAGGCAGGAGAATGGCATGAACCTGGGAGGCGGAGCTTGCAGTGAGCTGAGATCGCGCCACTGCACTCAAGCCTAGGTGACAGAATGAGACTCCGCCTCAAAAAAAAAAAAAAAGAAATGATGATGAAGCTTTAGGCAAAAATGAAATGAAGTGCTTAAATGTCGGGTACTAGGAGTGGATTTGGATTTAGAACACTTCTGCCCTTCATTAACATCCAGCTCTGCATGGTGGACATAGTAGATTTAGATCTGAAGTGCTCGGCACTCTGCTGGCCTGCTGACATTGTCCACATTCCCTAAGCCTATCAAACCTCAGCTTCCTTATCTGTAAAATGGTATAAAAATAAATCCACTTCTCCCAGGACAAAGAATTGCTTTATAGCGTTTCATGATGGCAAACCCGCTTCTTGTTTTGACTATGTAATAATCACTGAATAGATGACTTTTGTCACATACACAGTACAGTATGCCAATTAAGAAATCAGATTTGGCAGTTCGTCTCATATGTGAATATTATAATGACAGAGAAATTTTATTTTATTTTATTTCAAAATGATTAATCAGTATAAAATGTCTTATTCTACACTTTGAAATTCCTAAAAATGAAACAAATGAACCACAAACAAAAAAACAAACCCCCAAAATCTACGCACAGGTTTTCTGCAGAAAGGAATATATTTCCTTTATAATGTCTGTAATTGCTATATATATTAGGATAGGTAAATATCAAAAGCCTTTAAAGAAGTTAAAATCGAATTTGTGTTTTCCAAGCAAAGCTCTCTTAGAAACAATCCAGTATTATAACACAGTTGTGAGAAGAAATCATAATAAACAGAAAGAGAAGGAAAATAGTTTTAGATGAAATCTGATGAGTTACAGCATCAGTGAACCGAAAAACTATCTGTACAAACAATGAAAAATCTCAGTCATCAAAGAACTCACTCTAATCCTCATGTTCTTCGTTCAGGGACAAGAGCCTCTAGCCGCCCATTACCATATGGTTATACAATCTTGGCCTGAGTATCAGATGTGAGGCTTAAGATTAAAAAGTGGTTGCATTATGCTCCTTTCCAAAATGTTGTTTAGGAAAGAACTGTGGGTGTTACTGTTTACTCGAACTTACTAAACTCAAAGTGCCCTATGGTGGCGTTGGAAAAAAAAAAAAAGAGTTTTTAGATGTCCACAAAGGAGGTCTACAGGAAAAAAAAAGTTTTAGAAAAAAATACTGTAGAAAACTATAGTCATTAAACAGGCAGGAATTTTTTAAATGCTCAATTCTGTTTTAACATATTGCAATTTCTTTGGTATTAGGAAGGCGGTGTGGGCACTTACACTTGGCCCGCCTCCATGCATCTTCAGAGCTCGCACCGTTGCCACCAACACAACCACATTGGGCACCAAGCCGGAAGCTCGGCACTTGATGTTGAAGAATTTCTCCATTCCGATGTCAGCACCAAAGCCAGCTTCGGTCACTGTGGAGAAGCAAGTGGAATATGCGCTATTATCTTCTAAAAACAAAAGTAGGTTTTGGCAAACACCACTATGATTCGAGCTCAAAGGACAGCTGACATTCCTTTTGTTTACCAACACAAAGGTGAACTGATTTCCCCACTGTCATAGAAAGGTTCTTCATTCTCTGCCCTAAAGAGACTGCGCCCTTCTCTGACGCCACCAGGCCTGAGGGATTCCTTGTGGTGACCAGGTCAAGACTTTTCTTCCAATATCAAAGCTCACAGCGAAGCTTTTTTTTTTTTTTTTTGAGACGGAGTCTTGCCCTGTCGCCCAGGCTGGAGTACAGTACAGCGGCGTGATCTTGGTTCACTGCAACCTCTGCCTCCCAGGTACAAGTAATTCTCCTGCCTCAGCCTCCTGAGTAGCTGGGGCTACAGGTGTGTGCCACCACACCCGGCTAATTTCTTTCTTTTATTTTTAGTAGATATGGGGTTTCACCATGTTGGCCAGGCTGGTCTCAAACTCCTGACCCTTGTGATCCACCCGCCTCCCTCCCAAAGTGCTGGGATTACAGGTGTTGAGCCAAGGCGCCCGGCCAGTGAAGCTTTTCTTCATACAGATGGGGACTTTTAACTTTGTAATCAGGTTCCAAATTGTATCAAAGGGTAATGAGAGTATGATTACAATAGAAGATCCTTTCTTACTCTTTTATTTTATTTTATTTTTTTTGAGTTGGAGTTTCGCTCTTGTCCCCCAGGCTGGAGAGCAATGGCGGGATCTTGGCTCACTGCAACCTCTGCCTCCCGGGTTCAAGCGATTCTGCCTCAGCCTCCCAAGTAGCTGGGATTACAGGAACCCACCACCACGCCTGGCTAATTTTTTTTTGTATTGTTAGTAGAGACAGGTTTTCACCATGTTGGCCAGGCTTGTCTCAAACTCCTGACCTCAGGTGATCCGCCCACCTCGGCCTCCCAAAGTGCTGGGATCGCGTCCAGCCCTTTCTTACTCTTTATATTAAGAATAATTTATTTTAGTGCCACCCAGTCATTTCTGTTAACTGACAAATTTCAAGTTCGTTGAAGAGCATAAGGATACTGATGATCAATCTGGATACAAGGCAGCAGCTTTATTAGAGAAACACCAGAAAACACTCATTTCTAGTCTCCACCCCCTCAGTTGCTAGAAAAGGTCACAGCTGCCTTTCGAGAAAGCGAGGCCCTGGGTCAGCAGCATCTTCTTCACACACAGAGAGCTCTAGGGCCTTGCTACTCAGTGTGTGGTTCATGATCAACAGCATCAGCGGTTCCTGAGAGCCTCTAAGAAACGTGGGATCTTGGGCTCCGCATAAAGTTTACAGAATCAGAATCACATTGTTACAAGATGCCCAGGGGAGATGAATGTCCATGAAAATCTGGGAAGCAAACCACTCTAGGAAGGGAATACTACTGATTTAAGAAGAAGTAAATGTTTATGAAATACATACTTACACGCTGATAGTACGAACAGTACACAGATAGGAATTGGGAGAAAAATGGACTAAGATATCAGAAACATTTAACATGATCAGTTTCCTTGCTGTGCTACAAACTTTCAAAATTTTACAATTATAAGTGGCATCTTATAATTCTGTAAAGTTGCTGTAGCAAGATTTACAAAATTGTTCCCCCTGTTACGGAACATTTGGGTTGTTTCCAATATAAACGATGCTGTACTGAAAATATCTGTGCCCATGTGCTTTAATCTCTTTCAAATTATGTTCTTGGAATAAATTCCCAAGGGTAAAGTAATAGGGTCAGAGGATATAAAATTTTTTATGACCATTGATATGCTTTTGACAAATTTTAAAAATTACATTAAAAATGTTCAATTTGGGTAAATATAGCTACAAGCCATTTATCCTTTATTATGTGTTACTTGAACAAACTATGTGGCAGAACAATTTCGAGAAATAAAAGACATTCTTTTTTATATAGTATTTGGAACAAGTCTTGTAATTTTATTAGTAGTGGTCAAAATCAGAGAAAATCACTTACAGTAACAATCCTTACCTCAGTGGTACCCCCTGGTAATGCATTTGTTAACTTTAGCATGTTGGTGGCATCATGGACCCCAAAAGAGGGATAATCCAGGTGACTTTTGTCAGAAGTCATCACTGAGTGGGCTCCTGGAGGTGGAAGGCTGGACAATAAGGCCCCAACGTGGGGCTATCCTGCAGGTTAGCACACAGATGGGACCTTGGATCCCTCCCAGCTGTGCAACCTTGGCAAGTTCCTTGTTGGAAGGATTAAGTGAGATGGCACAGGTACATTACTGTGTCACTGGGGTTTTTCTTGGTGCATACTGAGAACTCACAAAAATAGTTCACATCATTGTAACCGAAAGGGTAATTCTCCCACTTGCTAAAAACCGTATTGAATTCCTAAGCATTTGTGGGAATTCCTGCTACATTGAGGCATTTTTCTCACAGGTAGACGCTCACTCTTAGGGTCACTACCCTGAAGCCCTGCAGGGAAGCGGGAGAGAGAACATTTGTTATTCAGTTAGAGAGAGCTGGAGGACAACACACTGGGAGGGGCAGAGTTTGCCTGGGAGGTTCGGAGAAACGGGGTGATGGAGTCAGGCTCTGAGCATCAAGTAGGATTTTTCCAAGCAGAGAAATGCAGAGTTGGGTATGGCAGGCAGAGGGCAAGAGGAGGAAGGAGAGGGAGGAAAGAAGACAGTCACAGGTAAAGGACAGAGCCAGGGAGGGAATGGTGAAGATGACGGGAAATTATCCGTCATGACCGTGGAAGTCATTATTTCACCAGCAAGACTGGTTCACTGGCCTGATCAGTACTGGGGAGTGGGACTGAAGTAACAAAATGTTAGGCATTTTTTTCAATGCCATGGTATTTTGAAAAACTGTTTAACGTCACCCTACAGTTGGAGGTAGGTTGTTGCGTACATTTTACATAATGGGGGCTGATCAAGTGATCTCTAAGTTCTTTCCAACTGGATGCATACTTATGTGTTAATCTACCCTGTTAGACTGCAAGCTCCATGATGGCACGGACCATGTGTTTGAGACATTAACATGGGAAGACACATAGAAGGCCCTGAAGGAAAGTCATCATCTATCTCCAAACCAAATAAAAAGAGAGTAGCAGAAAAGCACATCTAAAAACACTTGGACACAAATATATTAATGAAAAGTTTCATTTGTAACCATTGAATGCCGTTGAAAAATTGCAAGCTCAAATTCCCTTCAAAAACCTACCTCCTCCCCACTTCGGTGTGCCTGTGTAGTCACCATGTTCTCCTATCTTCACTGGTTCCTGCTTCCCTAAAGTGCCTTAATATGAAAGTCAAGGCCGCCCTCATGTAAAGTTCCTTCCCCGACCTTCATCTTCCTCCACACTCCCTGCCTCAGACCTCATGCCTCTGAAATATCAAGCTTCCAGCACAGCCTACAAATGCTATGTTACTTATCGTCACCTCCAGACCTCTTTTCCCATGTGGAACATTCTTCTCTCCCCTCTCTGCCTCTTTAACCCGCTGTCCAAGACTCAGCTTGGATGTACCATTTCCTGGAAGCTTGTCCTGATGCTTTCAGGCAAAGTTGACTACTCCTCCCGCCTGTCCCATCCTCCCGGTCCTGTGGTGTGCTCCCTCGCAGGGACCTCATCTGTCACCACATGCAGCATCCTAAGTACACTGATGTGCCGTCTCCCATCCCATAAGGATGGGACCATGCCTTATTCATCTTGTAGCTCCACTTCCTTAACACAGTACCTGGCACAAGCAAGTCAATGAAAAAACAGGATAAGACTTCGGAGCCAGTAATGATGTCAAGGCCACACATCAATGGAAATAGACACATAAAATAGAATTACATAAAAGTACAAATATGTTCTTAGTTCTCCTTATACTTTCCTTTTTTTCTTATAATACTAAAATGGTTTTACTAAAAGGCACAAATGTCATATCTGACAAAGACGTGACCATCTAAAACATCTACACAGGCTAGCTAAGCTTAATTTCATATTTTTATTTATTTATTCACTTATTTTTGAAACAGAGTTTCACTCTTGTCGCCCAGGCTGGAGTGCAATGGCACGATCACAGCTCACTGCAACCTCTGCCTCCGGGGTTCAAGTGATTCTCCTACCTCAGCCTCCCAAGTAGCTGGGATCACAGGCACCTGCCATCATGCCTGGCTAATTTTTGTAGAGACGGGGTTTCACTATGTTTTATTTTTAAAAAGAGACAATTGGAAATAAAAAAGTAGTAATAAAGAGAACTCCAGCTAGGGGACGAAAATAACATGCAGAAGTAAAGGTTCGAGGACTCTGGCTTCCAAATGCAAAGGAAATAGACAAAGAACGGGAAGAAAATAGAAGAAAGTGCCAAATTCTTCCACTTTGAAAACTGTCCTGAAATGCTGCATGTAATCACTTTTATGTTGTTTGTATTCAAATATCAGGCTGCCAGGGAAAGAGAACATGGATAAGGTATGCTGATGTGTAATCAGTAATTGTGAAAGTAAAAACTACTTTCATAAGGTGCCACCAATCACTACGAACTTGGACACGGTGGAGTGCTGTGTTTCTGTGCCTTAGGGGGCCTTGACAGGAAGACCCACCTTGTGAGAAGGGGACAAACCACTCTTGGTGGAAGGTTCCATTTCCTAGGTACTTCTTCAGAACTGCCAACATATATAACCTATAGGTTAAGTTTTCTTAGTGACTTGAAATAATTTATTCCCTTATCATATTTGCAGTTCTTAACGAAGCTTAAAAGAGATACAGGCCAAATAATTATTTAATGTTAAATTCAACATAGACTTGCTCTTAAGTCATGAAGCAAGCCCACATAGTAGGATTTAGCTTTGCTGAAAGGCACATCATGTAGACTTCTGAAAGCTGCATATTTAATAAGGCTTGCAATAAAATGTTTGCACAAGCCGTAAGAATTATTTGTCTTGGCAATCTCCCTTTTGTTACAGCTATTCAACTTACAATATGAATGAAAACAGGAAATGCTGACTAATACTCTTATTGTGCAAGCACAGAAGTTACTAGATAGTGATTCTATAGCATGGCTTGATTCAAACTTAAACCCATAATCAGCTGAGAAAGGAAGGGTCAGTGGGTATGAGTTGGGAGGGGACTGACAATTTGGATAAATACTGGAGCAACCTGCACAGGAAACAGAGCTCCGGGTTCAGATGGACAGTCAAAACCAGTTCTGGAAAGCCAGGCAGCTGCCTTTCCATGATCATCCAAGGTGCACCCAGAGTCGTATTGTAAGAACGAAGCAGAAACAATGACAATGGCAGAAACGAAAACACCAGAACAACAGAACACTCCTGGCAGGCAAATGTGGTATCCATGAAATAATTCAGGGAAGGAGAGACGATTTCTACATCTTAAGTTATTCTGTATGTCCCCAACTTACTGCACACATTAAAGAAAGCTGCAGCGATAATTAGGACTTGGATTTTTTTGTTCCTTTTTGAGATGGAGTCTCATTCTGTTGCCCAGGCTGGAGTGCAGTGGTGCGATCTTGGCTCACTGCAACCTCCGCCTCCCACGTTCAAGTGATTCTTCTGCCTCAGCCTCCCAAGTAACTGGGATTACAGGAGCATGCCACCATGGCCCACTAATTTTTGTATTTTTAGTAGGGACAGGGTTTCACCATGTTGGCCAGGCTGGTCTTGAACTCCTGACCTCAAATGATCTGCCTGCCTCAGCCTCCCAAAGTGCTGGGATTACAGGCGTGAGTCCTGGCCAGGACTCAGATTTTAAAGTAATCACTAATCTCTCTCTCTCTCTCTCTCTCTTTTTTTTTTTTTTTAAAAAGGCATTAACATCCTCACTTCACTAGAAGGCCTTTTAAAATATGGGTTCATAAAACCCTACAGCTACATGGGAACTGTATGGACAATGTACTCCAACTGCCTCCTGTGCACCAGGCCAGTTCCTTTCAGGAGATAATGACACAAAGCCCAGTGTGGGGTCCCCGGTCCCTCTGATGCCCAGCCCAGAGTTCTGTCTGCTACATACGGCGTTCCGCTCAAAAACATGATTAAACACGCACCTCACATAATTCAAGAACAACCTTTCTTTCTTCTCATTCAATAATTACTGAACCCCTACGATTGTGCCTAGTGTTACACACAATCATCTGTGTGCCAATGTCTTAATTTAGTGGAGAAACAGCCACAGGCACATTTTTAACATGACAAAGATGGGAAAGATTAATTCATCACCCAGTGAAGAAGAATGTCTTTCTGACCTTCCCCCCGCAACCCCGTTTTCTTTTAATGATAGGGAGTTTCGCTCTTTTTGCCTAGGCTGGAATGCAATGGTGCGATCCTGGCTCACTGCAACCTCTGCCCTCCAGGTTCAAGTGATTCTCTTGCCTCAGCTTCCCGAGTAGCTGGGACTACAGGCGCCCGCCACCATGCCCGGCTAATTTTTGTATTTTTAGTAGAGTCGGGGTTTCACTATGTTGGTCAGGCTGGTGTCGAACTTCTGACCTCAGGTGATCCGCCCGCCTTGGCCTCCCAAAGTGTTAGGATTATAGGCGTGAGCCACGGCACCCGGCCGACTTTTTCGTTTTCAATGTGTTTTTTTTTTTTGAATTGTTTGGTACTTTCAAAATTGTGTTTATTTACCTGTATCCAGGTAAATTTGAATTCAATTCTATGCCACATTGATTTTTGGATGTTCTCATGCTTTAGTGCATTCACAGAACCCATTTCTGCAGAATCACAAATCCTAAGTACAGTTCAGTCCTTCCCCACCGGAGGCGATTCTGCCTATTCCACTCCCCACCTGGACACTTAGCAAGGTCTGGAGGCATTTTTGATTGTTGTAAATGGCATCTAGGACAGCTGGGATTCCCCTACCACCCCCCAACAAGGAATAATCTACCCACAGTCTCTATAGCACTGAGGCGCAGACAGCTTGCTGTGGCTCACGCAGGACAAAGGAGCTTGGCGCTTCCTAGATGCCTCCTCTGAGAATATTACAAACGCACTACATGCTAGGCAGAAAGATTGTGCAAGATCATTATGCTAATCGTTGTAACCCTATGCACTATAAGATCCTGGAATATGAATTATCGCAGTAAAAATTCCATCCAGCGTGGTTGGGATGTGCTGAATCAACAGTGTGGTCACTACAACCCAGCACTCTCTGGAGAAGAAAAACAGTGATGAGGTGACGGCTGAACTAGCTTCACAGGGAAGAAGGGAAGGTCAATAGAAATGCTCTCAACATGGGGCAGCATGGGTGACGGCAGCTGTCCGCCTTCCCACTCAGTGTGCACATGATGGGGAAACACTATTCTAAGAGACCGAGGCACGGGGAGAGGGTCTGAAGTTAACATTTGTGAAACGTTTTCTACGTAGCCAGGCAATGTACTAGGTGTCCTGTCTCATTTCACCTTCAACATCTGTGAGGTATCTTTCTCCTCTCTTTGCAGTTTATAATACTAAGGACTGGAAAATTTTATAATTTTCCCCAAGGTCACACAGCTATTAAGCGATAGAGCTTGGACTAAAACCAAGGCCTGTCTGCTAGCAACCTCTGCCAAAATCCCTACTCCATACCCCTCATCAAACCATCAACTGATCACGTAGCATTTCCCTTGCTGAGCTGCTCGGTCAGTTTTGCTTTCAGTGAAAATCTTAACCCTTGGTACTTCAATAATACTTCAGCATTTAACAAGTAGCTCTAAATTATTTTCCTGAACTGAGAGGTGTGTCCAGGCTTTTGTTCTAACTGCAATAAGGCCCTGCTGTGATTACCAAAGTATGCAATCTAGAATGTTCTTTATGATCCTCCTTCCTTTCCACCCACCTCCCTTCCTTTACTTAAGTCAGAGAGCTTGTTGTCTGTTTCAGAGCAATTCATTTAGCGATTATAAATCACCTCCTCTGCTAGTTCTTGGTCCATGTGTCAACAGTGATGAGTTCTGGGGCAGCAGCAGGGAATATTTCTCGTTGACAAAGAAACACTTCAGAGAGAGGACGCTCCAGGGACCACTTCCACCTGGACTTGGTACCCAACCCCAGGCAGGAACAGGCCACACAGAGAACACTGGCACTGTAGTCCGGCCTCCTGAGGTCCAAGTATTTTACCCCCTCCCAGCCGAGTGATCAGACCCCCAGACTTGCCTTCCTAACGTCCTCCAGCCAGGCACCAGCTCTCCCTTCGCTGGATGGGAAATGAGTGACTCCAGTGCTCTAGCCTGGGTTTTCTTTTCAAACAGTACTTTCTGATGTCAGCACGTGTGCATGGAGGGAAAAGAAAAGGCAAGAACCGCTTTAGATCTGAAATTCTCATTTCTGCTTTTACACTGGGGAAAACTCTCCTTGGACTTTGAAAAAGAATTAAACTGAAGTGCTGAGATAATTTTTCCTTCAAGTTTTCTTAATTTCTACTTGAAATGCCTGGATGTTGCCACCAGAATTGCAAATTAAACTTCTGCCTTGCTATGGCGCTAAGGGGTCCTTTATTCCATGGTTACTCAGAAGATAAAGAAATTAGAACTGTCAGATTTCATAGCTACTTTACAATGGTAACAACTTTTCTCTCCATGTGTGCAACAAACATATATCAAATATACAACATATTGAGTTCGCCATTATGTCTGGACGCGAACTTGAATTTATGGACTGCCAGAGGTCTCACAGAAGAACTAGTCCTTGCAACTAGCTCAGCTCAAAATAGGTTGAGATACGAAATATGAGCGCACGGGGCATATCTGGCTAACTTAATCATCAAAAGAATTTCTTGTAAATAGAAAGAAAAATAAAACTGTAGCTTTCATTCAAGTAAAGGCTACACTTTGCTTCCTCACAACAAATCAAAAACAAAAATAGAAGCTTTGTAGAGCTTCTACAAGCAAGGTGTAGGCTGGACGATACCTCATTCTGAAGGGCTGTGGGTGTTAATTGCCAAACAGTGCTAAAAGAAATAGAGAGTAGAATCTTCAGGTTGCCCCTTTCTGCCCTATGTAAACACATGTATTCAACGGCAGGCTGTCTGCAGATAAACTCCAAAAAAGTCACAGAAACACATGAATTCCGAACTTGAATTAAAGGGGAGACAGTGAGGACCGTAATGACTTTTTCAGCGAGTACCAGCAGACAACACCAGGATAAATCATTCAGTTAGCTATAAGAGAAGTTCGGCATTATTACTGCAGCTTCAAAATAGAACTTTGTTTAGAATATATTAATTTTGAGGATCCAACTCATCTTAAGTCTATGAAATTTCACTAAATGCTAAATCCTTTCTGCTCTTTAGGATTTGTCTATTTAACATATAACCCTGTTTAGTTTTATTAAATATCTTAGAGTCAAATTTACAGGAAGTATATAGAACTAACTAGACACGTATCAGGAGACCCAAAGGAAAAAGAAACCGGTACAAACCTCAATTTTTTTTTTTTTTTTTTTGAGACAGAGTCTCTCTGTTGCCAGGCTGGAGTGCAGTGGCACGATCTTGGCTCACTGCAACCTCCACCTCCCTGGTTCAAGCCATTCTACTGCCTCAGCCACCCAAATAGCTGAGACTACAGGTGTGCACCACCACGCCCAGCTAATTTTTGTATTTTTAGTAGAGACGGGGTTTCACCATGTTGGCCAGGATGGTCTCAATCTCTTGACCTTGTGATCCACCTGCATCGGCCTCCCAAAGTTCTGAGATTACCAGCGTGAGCCACCACACCCAACCCAAACCTCAATATTAATATTAGCACGTGCCCTTCTTCCTTTCCACCTCTTTGGTGATGGCCAAGTTCATATACATGAGGGGAAGATTGGAGGTGGTGCACAGAGCATGAGGAAGTTACTGGAGATGTATTTGGGAAAAGCAACAGAGAAAGTAAGCAGTGTAAAGAGGAGACAGGTACACATGAACATATTTTTGGTTGCAGTAAAAACTTTGAAAGTATCAAAACCACTTCGATGTGCTTTTGTGTCAGAACTCAGAATTTCCTTCCTCCAGAGCGTTAGTTACAGACAATGGTTTACATTATTTAGAACCATGATGAGTCACCATGTTTTGTAAGATGATTTTGACCAAAGTGAAATTTAATTTCCGAAAAGAAATGTTTCGATATTATAAATGATACACGTTTAAAATTATAATGTATGATTATACATGTAATAAATTATATAGGGTTATTTTTAGGTCCTTTATAAAAATTCAACAGAATTAAATTCATAACTCCATTATCCAAATAGTTCCCATGTTCTTGTAGGGAACAAGAACAATTTGTACAGTGTCATGACTATGACCAGAGCGTTAAGCCTTCTGCTCTTGGCCAACAGTGGTGTTCCCCAATCCTGGCTAGAGGCCGGGGATTTTGGATGATTGCATGGGGGAAGAGCTCTATTCTTGCAGCTCCTGAGAACTGGACACCAGGAAGTTAACTCAAAACAAATGAATTCTGACAGGCTTGGCCACTAACATGATTTAGCCCAAAATAATGGAAAGATGACACCGAACACTTTTTACTGAGCAGTTACGAAAACAAACCCAAAAGGGAAAGAACTACAGAACTATGCAAAATGGTTGCAAAATGCAAAATGGAAAACGCAGTTATGCAAAATGGTTGGCACCAGACTGAAGTGATTTTTGGCTTTTAAATTTTTTCAGATTTTGTAATATTTGCATATACATAATCAGATATCTTGGGTTGGGACCCCAGTCTAAACATGAAATTCATTTATATTTCATATACCCCTTATAGACATAGCCTATACTATAAACACACACACACACACACACACACACACACACACATATGTATTTTAAGACAGGGTCTCCCTCTGTCTGCCCAGGCTGCAGTGAGTGGCGTGATCTTGGCTCACCGCAACCTCTGCCACCCAGTTCAAGTGATTCTCCCACCTCAGCCTCCCAAGTAGCTGGGACTACAGATGTGTGCCACCATGCCCAGCTAATTTTGTTTGCTTTTTATTTTTATTTTTTGTATTTTTAGAGGAGACAGGGTTTCACCATGTTGCCTAGGCTGGTCTTGAACTCCTGAGCAAGTGATCCAGCTGCCCTGGCCTCCCAAAATGCTGGGATAACAGGTGTGACCCACTGTGCCTGGCCCTGAACATTAGTTTTAGTAATTCTGTGCATATATGAAAGATTTAACCGCGTGTTGATGGCAACCCATCACATGAGATCAGGCGTGGAATTTTCCACTTGTGGCATCATGTTGTCACTCAAAAAACTTTGGATTTTTGAGCACTTCTTTGGAGTTTGGATTTTTGGATTAGGGATGCTTTTACCTGTGTAAACAATAAAAGGTAAAAACATTTTGCTTTAAAACTTCCTAGGAAAGAACAGTTTCAAAAACCATGCAGTAACTTTTTTTTTTTGGTACCATTAGTGTAACTTGGCAAGAGAAACTATGATTACTGAATCCACAAACAAAGTAAATATGCCAGCATTCCTGGCAGGACAACTGAGATTACAGAATAAATTAAGACAGACAGAAGGAAAATAGCTTAAACTTTACAATTATAAGATTGTACAATGTAGTAACTCAATACAAGCAGGCTGATCATGGACTTTTGAACCAAGATAGAGTCCTAGTAGTTGTCATTATGTAAATTTACAGTTTCAACCAACATCAAAAAGAGGAAATAAAATAGGATAGAAAATATTAGACTACATCATATATAGTAAGTAGTATTGTTTCACAAGATTTTGATTCAGTTTTTGCACACACACGATGCCATATAAAATGCAATTGCTGCTCTGGATTTCAGTTAAACATTCAAGAGTCGCAGGCACAGAGTCTACTTCTGGCAATTTCTTATTTAAGAAAGGAAGAGATGGACCTGCCAGCTTTGCGGTCATGCCTAGACCTACCAGTTTCTCACAAGCAGATCCATTTAATGATTACTCAGGCCTGGCCTGAAAAATCCGCTCAGTTTTGGTACAGATAGCAGAGGCAGCTCCCATGAAACAATGTTGCTGGTGTTATTAGTCAATGTGTGTATTTTTTTTTTTTTTGCTTTGTTTTGTTTTTTTGAGACAGGCTGGAGGGCCGTGGTATAATCATAGCTCACTTCAGCCTTGATCTCCAGGGCTCAGCTGATCCTCCCACACCAGCCTCCTGAGCAGCTGGGACCACAGGAGCACACCACCACACCCAGCGAATGTTTGTATTTTTTTGTAGACATGGGGTTTTGCCATGTTGCCCAGGCTGGTCTCGAACTCCTGGGCTCAAGGCATCCGCCTGCCTTGGCCTCCCAAAGTGCTGAGACTACAGGTGTGAGACACCGTGCCCAGCCTCAATGTATTGACATTTAGGATCACAAAGCACAATCATAGCCCAAAGATGAAGAAAAACATCTTTACTGTTACTCGTACTCATCCTGTGACCCATTGTCACGGACTTGGAGCCGGAGAGCAAAAATGTAGCACGAAAACAAACGATGTAAAAAGAATCTTCAGTCAAGCTCTGTTCAGTTTGAACGTTACTTTGTAGAATATTGGGAAGTTGTTTTTTAGAGAGACCTACACCCTTGTCCAGGGCACAGCACAGTACCAGCAGTGTACTCATCAGTTCAGGCACTCAGCCTGTGGCCCTCACTGCCCTAGAGGAAACACAGGTCTTGGTCCTCAGTATGGATAAAGGAATTGAGCCCTCGGGACTGCCCGGGACATAATGCTGAGAAGCTGGGACAGCCCCCAGGAGAACACGTCAGATCAGTGACAGCGGTAAGAGTCAGGTGATTAAGTGATAGGTTAAGGGCCCCTTTGGACCCCTCTCAGCCCCTGAGGTAGTGAGTCTGGGATTCGGTCATTGTTCTACCCTCTCAGTGGCCCCTGGGAGCACAGGTGGCTCTTTTCCCAGCTTTCTCCACCGCACCTAGAAAGCAGGCGAATTCAAGGCAGAGATCCGTTATCTCAGGATCTTCCAGAGATAAACGGAGGGCCTCTGTCATCAGAGGAACCTGCTTCTGCACGCTTACTTTCAGGGGTCTGCAGGCAAACCTCTATCTTGGAATGTGAGAGCCCAGTTCCCCAGCTTAGGTCTCCAACCCAGCCAGAGAAATGTTTTGCCTTGTGAGGAGGTCATCTTGAGGCTGAGGGTAACTTGGCCCAGCCGGCTGCTCAGGCCTGGGGCTGTAGGCTCAGCAGGAACCAGGACTGAACTGCAGAGTTTGAGAAGAGTCCACAAATGTAATACATGGGGAGAACAAGGGAGTGGATTTGTGTAGAAGACATAGATCAAGGAGGAAATTAACACTGAAGGCTAAACAGGGGGGTTTTCTGCTGCTGGAATGGTGACAAGCACCAGGTGTGATGGCTCACACCTGTAATACTAGCACTTTGGGAGGTCAGGGCGGCAAGATAACTTGAGCCCAGGAGACCAGCCTGAGCAAGATAGTGAGACCTCACCTCTGCAAAAAAAAAAAAAAAAAAAAGAAAAGAAAAGAAAAGAAAAAAGAAAGATGACCTGGGTGAGCAGATAGTTGATCAAGTCAAGGTTTCCAAACGCAACCCATAACACCTGCTATTTCCTACCCCACTGGTGTAGTGGTCCATTTTGGGGCACGGAGACAAGAACAGTCCACACTATCTTCCTTTTCCTGGGTCCTTCTGGTGTGCCCAAGAAGGCACCCTGCTGCCTGTTCAGCAGTACTGGATGGTAAAAGCATTAACAGAAGCAATGAGGACATCCTGAGGAGGCTGGCAATTCATATTTACATTTGATAAAACCTCAAACTACAGATAATAGCCTTGAAAAGGAGGGATATTTTTTGTTTTGGCTTATTTGCAAAATAACTTCTGTTTATCAAATTAATATATTATTAGAAATATGTTGGCTGGGCACCGTGGCTCATGCCTGTAATCCCAGCACTTTGGGAGGCCAAGGCGGGTGGATCACAAGGTCAGGAGTTCAAGACCAGCCTGGCCAACATGGTGAAACCCCATCTACTAAAAATACAAAAAATTAGCCTGACATGGTGGCAGGTAATCCCAGCTACTTGGGAGGCTGAGGCAGGAGAATCACTTGAATCCAGGAGGTGGAGGCTGCCGTGAGCTGAGATTACACCATTGCACTCCAGCCTGGGCAACAAGAACAAAACTCCGTCTCAAAAAAAAGGAATATGTTATTAGTGATATGTTATTGGAATATTTAATGTAAGGAAGAAAACAAAAAATCATAAATCATTTTCACTTTAATCTATGTCTCAGGTTATCTTTTTACTGTTGATAGAGGAATAATGTCCTAGAGATGTCCTGGTAAGCATATTTTTTTTTCTATTTTGAGACAGAGTTTCACTCTTTTTGCCCAGGCTGGAGTGCAATGGCGTGATCTCGGCTCACCACAACCTCTGCCTCCCAGGTTCAAGCGATTCTCCTGCCTCACCCTCCCTAGTAGCTGGGATTACAGGCACGTGCCACCATACTTGGCTAATTTTGTATTTTTAGTAGAGACAGGGTTCCTCCATGTTGGCCAGGCTGGTCTCAAACTCCCGACCTCAGGAGATCCGCCTGCCTTGGCCTCCCAAAGTGCTGGGATTACAGGCGTGAGCCACCGTGCCCGGACCAGGCATATTTTACAGGACAAAAAGTAACAAAAATCAGGAATAATTCTCATGTCCCCATCTCCCCACCTCTCCCCCATCCCTAGGTCCAGAAGGAATTTGTTATAATTACCATCTTGTATAAAAGAACAGACCCTCAATTTGCCACCTTTCCCTCCTCTTGAGATGTCCTCAGCCTGACAAAAATATGATTAGTTGTATTATACAGGAAAATACTAAAGATATTTAAACATTTAATTATTATGTTTATTATACTGGCAAAAGATATGCATTAAAAACAAGGCTTCATTATGCCTAATTGGCTTGCAAATCTCGGAGAAAGGTTCCTGAAGAGCAGTTAGTTTGGGGCTCTCCCCAACAAAGATATCATTCTCCGCCTACATGCTTTATCTACAATGTAACGACGCCGTGCTCTAAAGACGGTTCTGTATCCCGATCGACTCAACTAATCTAACATGAAGCTTTTCTCCAGGACACTAACTACCACATAATCTTCTACTGTTAGACTGAGTCCTGATTTATAAAACTACACTCTTACTATTGGATATGTCCTAAACTATTTTTCAAAAATGATCCATGATGTACAGAAGAATGAAAGGGTGGGCTGGTCAGTTTGGTTGATTTAGAAGATAATCCTAATCATGTCTGTGTAGAGAAGTCATAGGTCTTCTTGCCTAAACCCTGGCTGACCACCTGGCAGATGCTGTCAAAACGGAGATGATGACACAGATGACTTGGGATTAACTCGACTCTGCGTCTAGGAAAACCTCTTGAACTGTGGTCATGCTGACAGTGGATTGGCAACTCACCTTTCTATTTCAAGAAGAAGAGGTAGAATCTGAATGTCTTCGCTTGTCTTGCAGCTAAGTATGGCTGTGTGACTAAGGTCACTGATGAGATGTAACCAGGAGTGTTGTATGTGATTTCCAGGAAGCCTCTTGAAAAGGGGGTATGCCCTTCTTCCTTTTTCTTGCTGATTGGGATACAGATGCAATGGTTGGGGCTTGTGCAACCATCCTGGACTACCAGGTAGCACAGAACCCATGATGATCAAGGAGTTGCTATATCAGCCCAGACTGGCTACCCTGAACTTCCTTGATGTGAGAGAGAAATAAACTTCTATTATAGTGTTGGGTCACTTTCTTTTTCTTTCTTTCTTCCTTTCTTTTCTTTTTTTTTTCTGCTGTTGTTATTTGTGGGTAAAACTAATCCTAACTGACTCATTTGCAAATAGAGAGGCTACTTAGAAACATCATAGCATTTTTCATTTCTATCATTTCAGTTTGCAAACTGCTTCAGCACTGGGCAGTGTTTTCTTTTTCTGCACAACGTTAACTCTGAGACTAAAGTCAAGGTTACAACTCTAATTTAGAAGAGGTGAGACTTGCTTAAAGTTTTGCTGAGGAATAAGCTAAACTTTCAGAGGCTGAGATCTTGCAATAGCTCTTATTGACACCCCCAAAATTACACCACAGAAGGAAGCAGAGAGGAAGGATCATAAGCTCCAGACACTGAGTTAAATCAAGACAGCAGAAATCGGTACTTAAGGCACTTTGGAGGGACACAAGATCTATGTGCAGGAATCTATGAGCTTTCCTGTTCAACTGTCCTTAAAAACTGCTTTTACACTAGGCTGGGTGTGGTGGCTCATGCCTGTAATCCCAGCCCTTAGGGAGGCCAAGGGAGGAGGATCACTTGAGGCCAGGAGTTCAAGACCAGCCTGGGCAACATGACAAAAACTCGTCTCTAATATAAATACAAAAATTAGCCGGACGCGGTTGTGCGTGCATGTAGCTTGAGAGGCTGAGGCACAAGAATCACTTGAGCCTGTGAGGAGGAGGTTGTGGTGCGCCGAGATCGCGCCACTGCACTCCAGCCTGGACAACAGGGCAACACTGTCTCAAAAAAACAAAAAACAAAAAACAAAAAAAACCCCACCACTTAAATTCTCTAAATTCTCTCACTAAATTACTCTAAATTCTGTCTCATTTGTTTGTGTATGTGCCAAACGAAGAAATGGTTTTTTGGAAGAAAAAACTATTTTCATAGTTATTTAAAATATTTTTAGAAGTTATATCATGAAATTGTTGCCTGTCCCTGAAAAGTAAAAACAATCTACTCTCAACCAAAACATCTATGCAATTTCATAAAACAAACGAAGAAAAGGGGACTAAACAATACGGAGAGAGAAATCAAAAGAAGGTACTCAGATTGCTGGTGTTTACAATTCAGCAACTTTGTTTGCATAAACACTTGAACATAAGAAAAAACTTAAAACCTCATTAAAACCTAACCGAGCATCTCAGTGCTGAATCAGGAACATTGGGTGAGTGATGAAGGCCACGCTCGCTGCCCTTGGAAAGCAGCCTACATGGGAAACCACTGAGAAATCTCAGCACAGTTCATGTCTCTGAGTTTGGTTTGCAGAGAGTCTTAGCCCTGCTCAAGTCAGGTGATTCACCCAGTCACCTACTGCCTGCATCCCTACCATTCATCCCAAGGGAAATGCAGGAATTTGTGCAGCCTCAAACAAAAGCCACCAGTGCTGCAAGAAAGTAATGTAAGCCCCTGGCCCACTAACCATGGCCATTAACATCCAGATTTAGTTCTAAAAAAAGTGGAGATGTAACCACATACTCATCACAACTGCCAATCTTGGCCCTGGCCTCAACCTCTCCTAAATTACAGACCTAAATTTCCTTTCCCACCCCCGAAACTGACAAACGTTAACATTTTACCATGATTGCTTAAGATCGTTCCTCTTTCAGAAGTAAAGCAACATAGATGAGTTCAGTACCCCATGCGCCCATCCCACCCCTCTACTTCTTCCCATGGTCATAACTCCTATGAACTCAGAGCTTATGCAGATCAGGTTTTCAGACTTTTTCTACATAAGCACACATGTGTAAACAGAATATAGCATTGTGTTGTGTGTTTTTCAAAAATGTAACAGATTGTATATACACTTCCACAACCTGTTTTTTCATTCTGCATTTCTGAGCTCCAGCCGTGTGGACACACCCAGAAGTAGCATTGTTGGTTATACCACGTGCACATCTCTTACTGCCGGAGGAGTCCTTTTCTGGGAGGCAGCCCCATTAGATAACAATTTGTCCACTCTTTCCCTTCACTTATTCGACTTCAGAAAAGTGGAATAACTTATCTGATGGGGGGTTGGAAAGAAACAGCATCTTAAAGTACAGTCCTGGCAAAATCATTCAGGAAGTCCTCATGGATTAGAAACTATACTGACTCTTCTCTATGACTTTTAAAGACACTGAATGAGACTCCAGTCTATCTGCTTTACCCTGTCTCTGAACTAGCAGAACTATTTTGATTCTTTGAACGCAGGCCAATCTTTCTCCCCTCTGGCCTTCTTCAAGGCTCGCCTCAGTGCCATCTTCTCAGGAGAGCCTTCCTGAAACCACTATTTCAAAACTGTCAATTTCTCCTCACTGGAATTGAAAGCATAATATATCAGATTAGCATTTATTCCCCCTCCAGAATATGACTTCATCTAATGATGAAACTCATCTCCCCCAGATGTCCTAGACTTTAAACTATGCTCACAATCTGCTGACACTTGTCAGCTACAGTCACATGCCTGTCGTTTGCTCTTTGCCTCGAATGTAATTCTCCCTGTGTCTACATGTCAAATTACTTGATTTTTCAAGTCATTTTTTCTTTTATATTAAAAAAAAAACTACAAAAGTAATACATACTAATTGTAAAAATTTCAGAATGCCAAAACACAAGGCGTGAAGTGAAAATCACTATGATTCCATTACCTCCAGGCAAACAAAAATAATCATTTGATATACTTCTATATCTCTTCATTCCATATACAGATATAAATCTCATACAAATTGGAGATATATTATTTTACAACCTGATTTTTTAAACTTTATATTTTGTGAACGTTTTCCCATGTTCCATATATACATTTATCTATTCTTTATACTAGTCTCGATAGGATATCAACAATAATTTTTTTCTTTGCTTTTTCCTGGAAGCTTTATGTTTAATTTGCACACTAAAAAGTTACTCTATCTTTATTTTGACTACATTGTGATACAAAACTCTATGGTTTATATTTTGGCTGGGCATGGCGGCTCATGCCTGTAATCCCAGTACTTTGGGAAGCCGAGGCAGGTGGATCACCTGAGGTCTAGAGTTCGAGACCAGCCTGGACAACACGGCAAAACTGTGTTTGTTTCTCTACTAAAAACACGAAAATTAGCCAGGCATGGTGGCATGTCCCTGTAATCGTAGCTACTCAGGGAGGCTGAGGCAGGAAAATCACTTGAACGCGGGAGGCGGAGGTTGCAGTGAACCGAGATCGCACCTCTGCGCTCCAGCCTGGGTGACAGAGCGAGACTCCATCTCAAACAACAACAACAACAAACAAACTCTATGGTTTATGTTTTAAACTTATTAGTCAAATGTTCCAACATCATTTAATCAGTATCCTATCCATTCACCACTAATTTAAAATGTCATATGGCCAGGCACGGTGGCTCATGCCTATAACCCCAGCACTTTGGAAGGCCAAGGCAGGTGGATCCCCTGAGGTTGGGAGTTCGAGACCAGGCTGTCAACACGGTGAAGCCCCATCACTACTAAAAAATACAAAAAATAGCTGGGCATGGTGGTGCATGCCTGTAATCCCAGCTACTTGGGAGGCTGAGGCAGGAGAATAACTTGAACCTGGGAGGTGGAGGTTGCAGTGAGCTAAGATCACGCCATTGCACTCCAGCCTGGGCAAGAAGAGTGAAACTCTGTCTCAAAAAAATAAAAGAAAAGAAAAAAATAAAAATAAAAATAAAATGTCATGTTATCAAATTACTACTGGAAGAAGTCTATCTCAGGACACTCTAGGGTATTCCTCTGCTATTAACTGTTTTGCTATAGCATTATCTTGTTCTGATATTTACAATTAGGTAAATCATCCATCACGGTTCTTGAAAAACTTTTTTTTTGTTTGTTTTTTGTTTTTTTTTTGAGACAGAGTCTCACTCTGTCGCCAGGCTGGAGTGCAGTGGTGCAATCTTGGCTCACTGCAACCTCTGCCTCCCCGGTTCAAGCATTTCTCCTGTCTCAGCCTCCTGATTACAGCTGGGATTACAGGCGCGCGCCACCTCACCCAGCTAATTCTTGTATTTTTAGTAGAGACAGGGTTTCACCATGTTGGCCAAGCTGGTCTCAAACTCCTGACCTCAAGTGATCTGCCCGTCTCGGCCTCCCAAAGTGTTGGGATTACAGGCGTGAACCACCGCGCCCAGACTTGAAAAAGCTTTCAAATCTATCCTCATGAACCCATTCTTGCAGAATCTAGACAAATGCTGTGATTAATTTAACCACGAAGTTCATTTTCCTCTGCAGTTTTTACAGTAAATACAGTATAGTGTGGCATGATATAGCATAGTAATTTTATAGTAATTTATGTGTTAGTTTGACAGAGGAAGGATGATTGTTCAATACCAGTTATTCCCATCCAAGAGTATGTTATGTGTCTCACCATTTATTCAGGTCTTGTTCATCTTTCAATAAAGTTTTATAGTTTTATTCTATGTGCTCATTTCTTGCTAAACTTATTTCCTAAGTATTCTATCCTTTGGGGGGACACGTATAAGTAGGACATTTTCTCCATTACAGTATCTATTTATGGCTAACAAAAAAAGAAAACTATTGACATTTACATATTTACATTGCATCCACTAACAAACTAAAACTTTTACTACTTAAATTGTCAGTTGCCTCTCTTGAATTTTCTAGTTATATAATTATTCTGTACATAATAAAATTTGTCTCTTCCTTTCCAATATTTATAATTTTTGAAATTGTTCTTATTTATGCTTCAGAATAATGATGAATAATAATGGTGCATATAGGCACTGCTGTCGTATTCCTTATGTATTGGATGTGCCTTCAGGGTTACACTATTTAATGCCATTATCACGTTAGTTTCAGTTTTTCAGTTTTACTTAAATTCTTCTATTGCATGAAGTCTTCCTTTATCATTCCACTTAGATAACTCTTTCATTCCTAAAGTTACTTCTTTGCTCTACTTTATTTTGATCTAGATACCCAAGCACTTTGTAATTTACATACTACTTTTAAGTCTTAGGCAGTTTTTAAATTGATATTATTTATACTGAAGCATTAATGGTTAAGACAACATTCACAGCTATGGCTAGCAAGAGGCTTGCAGCTTTTAGAAATCCCTAATAGGCCAGGCGTGGTGGCTCACGCCTATAATCCCAGCACTTTGGGAGGCCGAGGAGGGCAGATCACCTGAGGTCAGGAGTTCGAGACCAGCCTGACAAACATAGAGAAACCCCATCTCTACTAAAAATACAAAATTAGCCGGGTGTGGTGGCACACACCTGTAATCCCAGCTACTTGGGAGGCTGAGGCAGGAGAATTGCTTAAAACCGGGAGGAGGAGGTTGTGGTGAGCTGAGATTACAACATTGCACTTCAGCCTGGGCAACAAGAGTGAAACTCCGTCCCCCAACGCCCCCCAACTCCCCAAAAAAGAAAGCCCTAATAATCTGTTTTTCACCACCCCACAAAAGATATTAAGAGGTACATAGAAAGATACACTAAATGCATCTTCCTTTAGCAATGGCTGGTTTCCCAATATTCCTAGCTCAAAATTCTGTTATGTTTTCTTTGTGTAAGAATAGCACAATATTGTAATTATACCAAACATTGCTAAAAACTTTAAAACGACCTCATATAATTGCAATTTCCTAAACTATAGCTTATATAAGGAAGGGGTAATTTGACTCTTTTTCAGTACCCTCAGGCTGAATGCTCTTGGCCAAGATGGGGTAAGATAGCAATCAAATACCGTAATTTTAAAGTTATTATGTAATGGATATTTTAAAAAATTCTCAAAAAGCTTATGCATTTTATGAATTTCAAAACTTCAGTTTAACCTCTGGATCACATTTTAAAATCATTTAATGTTAACTTTCATAGCACTAATCTCTGCATGACAATGTTTTGACAAGGATCTTATTTTAACTCCACATTTTATGATGGTAAGCAGAACTACATTCTAAGCATATTACTTAGAATATATATAAATCATAAGCAGGGATGGGCTGAATATCTCATTGAAAATCAATCTGTATCTTACAGCACATAGAAAAACAGCCAAGGTCAGGTTAGACATCCCTAAAGCTCAAAGCTCCTTCCAAAACGTTTTACCTTTGAAATTTAATTACTCTTGAACCTTATTTATTTAATTGCTGCTTCAACATAGCACATGGCAAATATGCCTATGTTCACCATAAAAAGCCTAGTGGCCATGAAGACAGGTTTACCAGTAGATAAGTCACTCAGCTACCAGAAGTGTTACTAGTTTTTCATTCAATAAATGTGCACTTCGTGTCATGCACAGGGCTGTATCATGCTGCTATGGAATGAAAGTGAACATTCAGAGGTGGTAAAGCACAGTGGTAAAAGCAAGGCCAAGGCTCAGATTCAAATCCCTGCTCCCCCTTACACTAGCTGCTTGCCTTTGAGCAAACTACTAACTCACTCTGATGCTCAGTTTTCTTACCTGCAAGATGGGGGTAATTCTGGTAAACTACTCATTGTGTTGTTTGAACAACTGAATGTGTCACAATGTATAAAGCGCCAAGCAGGGTGCTCAGCACATAGCCAGGTCCTCACAGGAGGTAAACTCTTAAGACTGTTAGCAAAGATTCATCCAAGCTGGGAACAGCACCATGCGCATAAGAGAAGTCACTTCTGCTGGCCTCACACTGCCTTGTATGTCAGGTCGTATTATTTCCCACAGCTTTACAGACAAGAGAACTGGGGCAAGGAAGGGCTCTCAAACCTCTATAAAGGAGTCTCGAACTTCTAAAGGGTCTATAAAGAATGGATAAATAGCCTGCTAGATGCAACTACCTGAATGACTCATAGAAGCCTAATTAAATGTAAAAGGCAGGTTAGAGAAGATCCTATACACAATACTATATTATTTTGCAAAATTGAAACATTTTGCCCATTTTAGTAGCAAGAAAATAAGACTTTAACATTAAAAGCCGGCCGGGCGCGGTGGCTCAAACCTGTAATCCCAGCACTTTGGGAGGCCGAGACGGGCGGATCACGAGGTCAGGAGATCGAGACCATCCTGGCTAACACAGTGAAACCCCGTCTCTACTAAAAAAAATACAAAAAAACTAGCCGGGCGAGGTGGCGGGCGCCTGTAGTCCCAGCTACTTGGGAGGCTTTAGCAGGAGAATGGCGTTAAAAACCCGGGAGGCGGAGCTTGCAGTGAGCTGAGATCCGGCCACTGCGCTCCAGCCTGGGCGAGACTCCGTCACAAAAACAAAAAACAAAAAACAAAAAAACATTAAAAGCTTGTTTCTGTTTTTCTTCATAATGCATTTGGCATGGTAAGCATACTAGAACAGAGGTCCCCAGCCAGGCACGGTGGCTCACGCCTGTAATCCCAGCACTTTGAGAGGCTGAGGGGGCGGATCACTTGAAGTCAGGAGTTCGAGACCAGCCTGGTCAACATGATGAAACTCTGTCTCTACTAAAACGACAAAAATTAGCTGGGCATGGTACACGCCTGTAGTCCCAGCTACTTGGGAGGCTGAGACAGGAGTATCACTTGAACCCGGGAGGTGGAGAGTGTGGTGAGCCAATATTGTGCCACTGCACTTCAGCCTGGGCAACAGAGTGAGACTTGATCTCCAAAAAAACAAAAACAAAAACAGAGATCCCCAACCCCCTGGTCCACAGCCCCTGTAAGGAACTGGGTCGCACAGCAGTAGGTGAGCAGCCGGCAAGTGAGCATTACTGCCTGAGCTCCACCTCCTGTCAGATCAGCGGTGGCATTAGGTTCTCATAGGAGTGTGAATACTACTGTGAACTGCGCATGTAAGGGATCTAGGACCGATGCCTTATGATCTGAGGTGGAACCGTTTAATCCCAAAACCATGGAAACGTTGTCTTCCACGAAACCAGTCCCTGGTGCCAAAAAGGTGGGGGACCAGTGTATTAGAACACAGCACACACAGTAGGTCAGATGTAGGTCTTGGGATTCCCTATGACACTTGGAATTTAAGGGTTATATCACAATGCAAGTTAATTTAGAGTTATTCTTTTTTAAATGAAAAGTCCTTGATTGGGCCCTTAGACGATACCCTGACTTAATAAGATTGGTTGTAAAGCAAACACATTTATCAAAGTTGCCCAAGTTCTGCATTATTGACTAGCACTTTCATTAAAGGAAAAGAATTGAGAGTAGAAATCAAATTCACTATATGAAACCATAGACTGTACTTGGCTGGGTAAAAGTAACATATACAAAATGACTTAGCTACTCCATTTTTCAATAAAGTTTGCCTCTGGTTTCTCTCCCCTTGGTACTGATGATCTTTCCCAAATAAGGAGTCAAATCCCTCAAATTTTGCTTAACATCCCTTTTGGCACCAAGAGTATATTTGAGATGTCAAATATGCCAGCTGAATTTAAGACCATGTGTCTTTAATTTTAATGTTTAATGCCACTGAAGATTCTCTGCACTGTCTGTAGACAATTTTCATGTTGGAGTTTCTTCTACTCTTTTGCATTCCAGAGTGCAAGGCTGAGGCAAGACAGGCAAAGGCACTGAAATGGCATGAGGCACCAGTGATGTGCTATTTCCCAGTGCTTCCTGCTTTCTCCCAGGTAACAAGGAAACATTTTAAATGAGCCTTTCTAGAAGGATTACCTGAACTCAAAGGAGAGTTTTCTTTTTCTTTTTCTTTTTTTTTTTTAGGCAGAGTCTTACTCTGTCACCCAGGCTGGAGTGTAATGGTGTGATCTTGGCTCACCACAACCTCCACCTTCCAGGTTCAAGCAATTCTCCTTCCTCAGCCCCCCAAGTAGCTGGGATTACAGGTGCATGCCACCAACCCCAGCTAATTTTTGTATTTTTAGTAGAGACGGGTTTCATCATGTTGGCCAAGCTGATCTCAAGTGATCCACCTCCCAAAGTGCTGGGATTACAGGCATAAGCCACGGTGCCCGACCTCAAAGGAGAGTTTTCAAAACAATCAGAGCCCCCCTGATTTCTCAGATCACCTCTATGTATAATGGTCCCAGACATCTTTGTACAAGGAGGACACACAAGCAGTAGTGTTTCCCGTTGTCAGAACTCAAATTCCTCAGTGAGTTTCATTTACCAAAAAAAAAAAAAAAAAAAAAGACGGAAAAAAGTATACTCACAGAGGTATTCAGCCCTTTAAAGAATGAATTATGTTTTTGAAACCTTATCCTATAGGTGAAGATCCTTGGCATCCTACAGTAGGAATAGTAGCTGCCAACCCCTGACTCTTCTATTTGTGCCACAGACCGTGCCTTCTCCATCATCACTGCACTCTAGAACAAGCCTGGAGACAGGTATTGGAGAGACCTAGATGTAGGGGAGATGAAGTGACCCACCCAAGGTCATAGACAGCACATGGCAAAGAGCAATTCAAAACCAGGCAATTGGAGTCTGAAACCTCATATGCGCGGCTACTCAGAAGAAAATCCATCTCCATTATCTGGATTTTAATTGTATTATAGTGGAAAATGACACATGAATTACATTGGCATCAAAATGAACTCGAAAAATATTACTCTAACTTAAGTCCACTGAAACTCTGAAAGACAGATTGTAAAATGTATTAGTACTATGTTGATCTTTAAGAAATTCTGTTCCTAATTTTATAAAATATTTTTAATTTTACGAAATATTTTACTTATACAGAAGAATATGTGTAAGTTCAAAAACATGAACATCATCAATATACAAAATTCAGGATGGTGGTGCTTTTTTACTTTTACTTTATTTATCTTGCTTTTTTTTCTTCCTTGTCTTTGGTTCCTGTGTTAAGGATGGTAGGTACTTCTAAGCACTGACTTCTAACAGCTTACTATTCCTAAAGCACTGTGTAGAAAGACAGAAACCAGGCTTTTCATTGAAAGTCTTCAGTTACTTTATTGGAATAAAGGGGGGAAAAGGCTTTCTAGCTACTTAATTCTCATTTGTTTTGCATTTTTCTTCTGAAAACTCAATTCTAAAAAATTGCTAAATCATGTACTCCTTTTTCTGCTGAGCCAGGCCATACAAATCTTTCCATTTCTATTATCTTGACAGGCGAAGGTTCCTCTCTTCATGTCATAAACATCTTTCCATTACTTTCCTATTTAATGAACATACTAGCCATACATACAGGACCTACCTGCCTCTAATCCAGTAAGTACACTGAAGGTATTCCAGGTAAAGACATTTTATTCAAAGAATTTTATAAAAATATTAAAGTCAATAGACAATGTAGAATTTGACCATAAAATTAAATCATTTTGGATGGGGGCAGTGGTTCACGCCTGTAATCCCAGCACTTTGGGAGGCTGAGGCAGGCGATCACTTGAGCCCAGGAGTTCAAGACCAGCCTGGGCAACGCAGTGAGACCTCGTCTCCACAGAAAATTGACCAGTTGGCTGGGTGTAGTGGTATCTGCCTGCAGTTTCAGCTACTCAGGAGGCAGAGGTGGGAGGTTCGCTCGAGCCCGGGAGGTGGAGGTTGCAGTGAGCTGTTAGCCTGGGCGACAGAACGAGACGCTGTCTCAAAAAATTAAAAAGAAAACAAAACGAAAAGAAGAAAATTAAACCCTTTCTTTGGTTTTCAAAGTTTCGAGGAAACTTCTTTTATGACAACTGCTCGAAATTGTACCTAACAGTTCCAAGGATTGACTTAGCAAGTAGGAAGTCAAGACAGACTCTGACTTTCCTGAGGACTGTGCACCCATGTCAGGGGAAGCTCAGAAGGAGCAGGTAAAGGAGAGATGACACTTTTGGAAGAACAGCCGGCCCCAGCTGCACTTGCCTTGGATGCTGCAGAACCTGGGACAACGGGAACAGCACTCTCAGCTGCCTTAGATCTATGGAGGCCCGCCGGCCCTTTTCATAGGGCTGGGCTGACAACCACTGATGCACGTATCACCAGGGCAGAAAAGTCTCACAAACTGTAAGAGTTAAGGAAAAAAGACCATTATGCAAACAAATTCTAAGATGATTAAAGGCCTCAATGCAAGAGACAACATTTGCAAGGCAATACAAACGATTATAACCTCCCAAAGCCGAAATTATAAAGAAAAAGGGTGGACAAGAAAAGGTACATCAAGCATATTTAAAAGATAAGCCATACAGGGAGAAGATATTTGTAACTCATAATGGCAAGGTATTCGTATTCGGAATCTATAAAGGATTTCCATTAATTAGTGAGAAAAAGGTAAACAGCACAATACAAAACAGACAATTCACAAATGCCCAGAAACAGCCATAAAGATGCTTAACCTCACAACTATAATGAACTACCATCAGATTAGCAAGAGCTAAAAAAATCTAACAATAGAAGTGTTGAGCCGGTCATGGTGGCTCACGCCTGTAATCCTAGCACTTTGGGAGGCCGAGGTGGGCGGATCACCTGAGGTCAGGAGTTCAAAACCAACCTGGCCGACTTGGCAAAATCCCATCTCTGCTAAAAATACAAAACTTAGCCCAGTGTGATGGCGTGCACCTGTAATCCCAGCTACTTGGGAGGCTGACGCAGGAGAATTGCTTGAATCTGGGAGGTGGAGGTTGCAGTGAGCTGAGATCATGGCACTGCACTCCAGCCTGGGCAATAGACAGAGACTCTGTCTCAAGAAAAAAAATAAAAAATATCAGGACAAACGTTGAGAGGTCAGAAATCTCACACACACAATTGGTAGTGATATAAATTGGTATAACGTTGCAGAACAATTTGGCTTTATCTATTAAGTTGTTGCTAAGCATACTTTCAACCCTCCAAATCTCACTCCTGTATATAGTCCCTAGAAGACGTTTTGGACTAAATCTCAGAGACATGGACAAGAATATTCCCTGTAGCATTATTTGTAACAGCAGAACACCGGAAGCAATCTGAAAGCCCCTTGACAAATAATGCACAAATGCACGTGCTATATGCACGCACGGAAGACGAAACTGCAAGCAAAATGAGGCTTTTTGGATCACAGCAACATAGACAAATGCAAAACTGTTATGTTGCACAAAAATATCAAGTTATAGAGCAGAGGTTGGCTAGTATAGCTCCCAGGACAAATCCAGGTGTCTCTGAGTTTTGAATATGGTCTGTATCCTTTTTTTTTACATGTTAAATTATTAAGTTTTTAAAAATTATCCTTTTAAAAAGTGTTCTTTTTCTTTCCCTTTCTCTCTTTCTCCTTCCTTCCTTCTTTCCTTCCTTCCTTCTCTCTCTCTCTCTTTCTTTCTCTTTTAAAAAGTATTCTCTCTCTTTCTCCTTCTCCCTCTCTCTCTCTCTTTCTTTCGAGACAGGGTTTCACTCTGTCATCCATAGTAGCTTACCAAGTAGCTAGGTGTGATCATAGCTTGCTGCAGCCTTGAACTTTTGGACTCAAGTGATCCTCCCACCTCAGCCTCCTGAGTAGCTGGAACTACAGGCATGTGCCACCATACCTGGCTAATTAAAAAATTTTTTTAATAGAGATGGGATGTTGCTATGTTGCCCAGTCTGGTCTTGAATCCCTGGGGTCAAGCAATCCTCCCACCTTGACCTCCAAAAGCAGTGGAATTACAGGCATGAGCCACTGTGCCTGGCCACCTTTTAAAATGTTGCCAACCATATCAGAAGAGTATTATTACATGTGAAAATTATATGAAATTCAAATGTTAGAAACCATTAATAACATCTGTTGGAACACAGCCAGACCCACTCCTAAACATGTACTAGTTTCTGAATTCATGCTTTACCTATGGCTGCTTTCTAAATTGAGTACTTGGGACAGAGACTCTGTAACTCAAACTATTTATGATCTTGCCATTTACAGAAAAAGTGCACTGACGTCGTTATAGAACAATGCAGTCAGTTAACATCTATTAATATATAACATTTGAAAACACATACTAAATACCAAGAAAAGCCGCACATCTGTGGTTCTAATGTGCAATGAGGTGCCGTGAGGCATTGCAGCAAACTCAGAGGCACTGTGGGATATTTTAAATTTTTGAGGGAAACGCGGCGATACAGGACATCATTGGACACTGCAAATACTACTCATATGAGGTTCTTCACTGCTTCAACAATAGTGCTCTACATCCCTTTCAATGACATCATATATTTGCAAAGCAAAGTTTTTGGCAGGTACCGCAGCAAAATGCAAAAATCGTGTGAAAATCAACGTGGAGCAGGAAATGAGGTGCGGGTGTCAACTGATTACAAAGGGTCAGAAGTTGTCTGGTGCCTGACAAGGACACATATCTCATTCATAACGTATGGTGGTAATTTAAAAATCAAACGATATAATTTTTTCCTTTGAATTCATATGTATTTTTTTTTCAGGCAGCTACTAAGTTGTAAGGACATAAATATTCATTAAGTTGTTTGGACCTAACTATTTAATAAATGGACATGTTAGGTATTTCCTTTGCCTGGGGTACCATGAAAAAAATTGCTGGGCCATTAATGGTCATAAGCAGAAAAAGTCTGAGAACCTCTGCTACAGATCTTTAGTGTACATATATATATGTGGACAAAGTAGAAACATACACCCGGAAATGATAACCACTCAAATCAGGAGAGAAGCAGAAAAAAGAACGGGATCAGGAGGGTCCACAGGAACTTCAACTGTGTCTCTAATATTTGATCTCTTCTCTCTTTTCTTTCCTTTCCTTTTTTTTTTTTTTTTTTTTTTTAAGAGACAGGGTCTCACTCTGTTGCCCAGGAGAATTAAACTGCTGGGCTTAATTGATCCTTCTGCCTCAGCCTCCCAAGTAGCGAGGACTACAGGCATGGGCCACCATGCCCAGCTAAACGTATCTCTTTAAAAAAACAAAAAAACCAAAGGACACACAGCGACATGTTAAGATTTTGATGAAATAGCGTGGTGGGAACATTGGTGTTTGTGACATTGCTCTGCATACTTTCCTGTTTCGTGTATATGCAGAACATTTTGCTTTTTTATTTGTTTTTAAAGGACAGAGGAGCAGCTTGAAAGAGGGCTACTTTACACAAAAGCATGGAAAGAGAAAGGTGAGGTAGGACAAAGGCCGAACAGGCAGTGAGGGGAGGAATGAGCTTCGGCACCAAGCCACATAGGAGAAATGGGAGCTTTGGAGACGACACAAAACAACCCTCCCCGAGAGTCAGGCCTTCCTGAAGACAGGGGCTGAAAAACACGACCCGTGATTAGCAGTTTCCTGAGTTAGCACATGACCTTCAGCCAGAGTCTCTAATAAGCCAGCACTTCTCATCCTTGATTTAATTATGAATAAATTTACTAAAGACAAAAAACCTGAAAGTATCATAATAACAAAAGTGGAGCCCAGGCTGAGATCAGTGTTTTTAAATAATGTAAACAGGGCAAGGTCTGGGAGAATTAAAGCTTAGAGCTGTAGGATCACTTGACGTCAGATTTTTTTTTTTTTTTTAAAGGGTGGATGAAATCATGAGAATGTTTAGTTTTGGTCTGGTTTTCTTCTACCAAACTGATGGAATATTTAGAATTTCAGGGCAATAAAAGTGGAAAGAGAGAACAAGCCAGTAGCTGGGTATAGCCACCAGCAGAGTCCTCTGAAGGCCAAGAAGATTGATTATAAAACGTCCCCTAGGCCGGGCCTGGTGGCTCATGGCTGTAATCCCGACACTTTGAGAGGCAGAGGTGAGCGAATCGCCCGAGGTTAGGAGTTTGAGACCAGCCTGGCTAACATGGAGAAACTCTGTCTCTACTAAAAATACAAAACTAGCCGGGCATGGTGGTGCGTCCCTGTAAGCCGAGCTACTCAGGGGGCTAAGGCAGTAGAATCACTTGAACCTGGGAGGCAGAGATTGCAGTCAGCCAAGATCGCGCTACTGAACTCAAGCTTAGGAGACAGATGAGACTCCGTCTCAAAAAAGTAAAATAAAAAAATTAAAAAACTGTCTCCCAAAAATACAGGTTGAGAGGTAGGGCAAGGAAACAGAGTGGGACTTGATAAGGTCATCTTTAATCAGTAACCTACTTGGGAGGAAGGAATGTTAAAGTAGGAGAGAGAAAAGAAAAAAGGACCAAAGTTACCCACCACTGTTGGCACACATTACGATATATTGGCACAATATAGTTATATTGGTACTTCCTGTAACTATGACCATCTGCTACGGACTGCTCACCTGAAATTCTTCTTAGTTTTTTGAGACAGAGTTTTGCTCTTGTTGCCCAGGCTGGAGTGCAATGGCGCGATCTCAGCTCACTGCAGCCTCCACCTCCCGGGTTCAAGCGATTCTCTTGCCTCAGCCTCCCTAGTAGCTGGGATTACAGGCATGTGCCACCCCGCTTGGCAAATTTTGTATTTTTAGCAAAGACAGGGTTTCACCATGTTGGTCAGGCTGGTCTTGAACTCCGGACCTCAAGTGATCCACCCATCTCAGCCTCCCAAAGCGCTGGGATTATAGGAGTGAGCCACCGCACCTGGCTGAAATTGTTTTTTTAACAGGAGAGGATGGCAACCAGGTAAAAAGCATTGAGAAAAACACTGAGAGCAAAATAGCCGCCTGATCACCCACAGGCTTTGGCAAGAGGGAGCCCTCGGGTCACATCCTCTGTCACTTATTCTGATTGATCGTGGACATGTATAATCATCTCGCTAAGCTTCTGTTACATCATCTGTAAGATGAGGATAGTAACACTGATCCCATAGACGGTTTTAAGGATTGAGTAAGAAGGTATATGATAGTCTCAGCACCGGTCTAATGCTCAAGAATGGCTTAGAAAATGGGGGCATTTTTAATGAAAATATTAACAAGGCTTTGTTTCCCAATCCCATTCAATTTGTCTTGGAACTGCTATGTCTATTCATTCTGATCTCTAAATCCTAATCCTGAAATGTCTGAGGCAAAGATCACCCTGTATTTTAATTGGGCACTTGTCTCATATTTCTCCTCTGCTGCATGAGTGTTTATGCTCAAGTACCCAGGAAGCACCTGGGGAACACAGCCGGGTCTGTGTGATTCTCTACAAAGAGCAAGCAGCAGAGTTGCAATCGATTAGGTAGCTTTTTTTTTTTTTTTTTTTTCCTGAGACGGAGTCTTGCTGTCGCCCAGGCTGGAATGCAGTGGCACTATCTCAGCTCACTGCAAGCTCCGCCTCCCGGGTCCACCAGCCTGGTCAACATGGTGAAACTCCACCTCTATTAAAAGTACAAAAATTAGCTGGGTGTGGTAGCCCCTGCCTGTAATCCCAGCTACTTAGGAGGCTGAGGTAGAATAGCTTGAAACTGGGAGGTAGAGGTTGCAGTAAGCCGAGATAATGCCACTGCACTCCAGCCTGGAAGACAGAATGGGACTCCATCTAAAAAAAAAAAAAAAAGGAAGTATATATATCCATATGCATGAGTCTATATTTAATTATGGGAGGAGTTGTAGTTGTAAGTCTATCCATGAGTCCACCAGTGACTGATGACCCTCAGTTAATGACACCTGCCTATAAGGATACACAACTGCATTCTGCACTCCCCTGCAAAGACAAGATCTTTACCTGAAAACCAAAATCAAAACCAATGGAGAGAGTAGAAAACAAATTAAAAAATCCAAAGTTCATGGGTAAGTTTGAAATTCCTACAGTTTAAAGATGAGATAATAATGTTTTTAAAATCCAGGAACTCAATATTGCTTTTTCTTTTCTTTCTTTCCTTTTGCTTTATTTTTTAAATGTAATACATGATTAGAATTCAATGCCAAATATCTGTTTGCCTTTACAGCATGTAAATGGAAGTTAGGTGGACTCCCATGAAGACTGCTGACTAACGGAAGAAACAGCCACAAAGGTGATCACAGCAGTTTTTGAAAAATTCTCATAAAGTGTTTTGCAAATTCATGCAATTATTTAAATAAATGTCACTCTGTTTTAAGTCTAAATGAACTACTGATTCCATTATCTTAGACTAATTATTCAGAATCGACAAAATAATTACTTCCTTGCATGTGCTTTTTGTTAGAACAAAAATTAGACTAAATCAGCAAAACTGGTAATATGGAGACAGTTCTATTTAAGAGATGCCCATCATTCTTTCAAATTCTTAGTTAAGAACCTTAACTAATATAGTACTTAATCAAGTGCATTGTACTTACCACCGAAGTTCTAGTCTCTCACATCACATCATCAATTACTGGGTGGCAAGAAACCTGTCTTACTCATCTTTGATTCCCAGCTCCTAGCAGATAGTACTTGACGTACAGCAGAAGTTCAATAAATGCTCATTAAAAGGGTACTGAAGTCAATTAAGTTTCAAAGGACTTAAATATATTTCCGATTACTTCTTTTCCAGAGTATACATAGAAGTGAAATTGCTAATCATTTGTTCATTTTCAGTTCTACCTAGAAATTCCACCAAATTGCTTGTTTGCTGTGAATCACCTTTTCAAATTCTCTATTTTTGTATTGGATTATTTGTCTTTCTCTTATCAGTCTTTAGTCTTTAGTGTTTTACGTATTCTCAATGCTAATCATTGTCTATTATCTTTGCAAATGTTTCCTTCCAATCCGTCACTTGTTTTTTAACCTCGTATCTTTTATCACATACCGTTTACTTTTTAACGCAGCCCAAATTACCAATATTTTTCTCTTTGGTTTGAGCTTTTCACGTTTTAAGAGATCCTTTCCTGTTATGAGATCATAAAGATAGTCTACTATAAATGACAACTTTCTGGAGAACATGAATTCCTGCTCAGACTTCAGAAACACCTCAGATGTGCCTAATGCATTTAGCTTCTGTAGAAGGATGTTGAAATCAAGGTCTTTTTGTCTCACTTTTGTTTCAGGCCTCAAATTGGTGTCAGTTTGCGCACATGCCAAAGGATGGTGCTGGCCGAACTGGCAGGGTTTGCAAAGCAGTTTGAAACAGATTTTGCATGCCTTAGCCCATTGAGGCTTCAAAAGGGTTGACAGGTTAGAACCTGGGAAAGAATTTCTTCAAAGAAAGTTATCAGTGTGCCACACCCAGCTCCCCTCCCAGCGCCCAGTGAAGAGGATGCAAAGCTACTTTCCCCTTTTCTTTTTTTTTTTTTTTTTTTTTTGAGACGGAGTCTCGCTCTGTCGCCCAGGCTGGAGTGCAGTGGCCAGATCTCAGCTCACTGCAAGCTCCGCCTCCCGGGTTTACGCCATTCTCCTGCCTCAGCCTCCCAAGTAGCTGGGTCTACAGGCGCCCGCCACCTCGCCCGGCTAGTTTTTTGTATTTTTAGTAGAGACGGGGTTTCACCATGTTAGCCAGGATGGTCTCGATCTCCTGACCTTGTGATCCGCCCGTCTCGGCCTCCCAAAGCGCTGGGATTACAGGCTTGAGCCACCGCGCCCGGCCTACTTTCCCCTTTTCTTATTTTTATTTTTATTTTTTTTGAGACAGAGTCTCTCTCTGTTGCCGAGGCTGGAGTGCAATGGCACGATCTCAGCTCACTGCAACCTCCCCCTCCCGGGGTTCACGTGATTCTCCTGCCTCAGCCTCCCAAGTAGCTGGGCTAACAGGTGCCTCTTACCACGCCCGGCTAATTTTTTTTTGTTTTTTTTAGTAGAGATGGGGTTTCACTGTCAGGCCTCTGAGCCCAAGCTAAGCCATCATATCCCCTGGGACCTGCACATATACATCCAGATGGCCTGAAGCAACTGAAGATCCACAAAATAAGTGAAAATAACCAGGTCCTGCCTTAACTGATGAAATTCCGCCATTGTGATTTGTTCCTGCCCCACCCTAACTGATACAATATAGTCTGCCCTGCCCTTAAGAAGGTACTTTGTAACATTCTTCCTGGCCCTTAAGAATGTACTTTGTACCCCTATCCCAAATCTATAAGAACTAACGATAATCCCACCACCCTTCGCTGACTCTCTTTTCGGACTCAGTCCACCTGCACCCAGGTGAAATAAATAGCCTTGTTGCTCACACAAAGCCTGTTTGGCGGTCTCTTCACACGGACACACATGACATTCACCATGGTGGCCAGGCTGGTCTTGAACTCCTGACCTCAAGTGATCCACCCGCCTCAGCCTCCCTACTTCCCCCTTTTCTTTTTCTTAAGCCACAAGTGAGGACCAGAAGACCAGTTGGCAAGGCTCAAGGTGTGTCCCCAGCCAGAGGTCAGAGGTCTCTGGTACCCGAGACCAGGTGTGGAACCAGAGGTAGGAAAGTCTAAATGAGGTACTGCTCAGAGGGCTTCTGCCAAAAGTGTGAGGACCTCTGCTGGCAGAGGCTACATGGGCACCATCTCATGCCAAAGCTTCAACCTAGGAGGGGCCAGGGCCAGCCTAAGTGCAAGAGGAGGGTGACAGAGAAGCAAGCAGCCACCTTCCCCTTCCCACTGTCAGCCAGAGGAGGCCCATGTCGGGGAGGAGAGGAGCTCAAGTCTGAGAGACACTTGGAGTTTTTGGTTTTGATATAAAACTGGATGTGCATTTTTAATTTTAGGGGCTACTCTTATGATTGAAAGTGACTACAGGAATTAAAAAATACGTATGTTAGAGGGACTAGATATTAACTGAGAATGAGGGGAAACTGTTATAAACTTCATCCAAGGGCAAGGAATGAACCAGTCCCACACTACAGGCTTGACCAAGTAATGAGGAAAGAACATTGTCTCCTGACCATGCCCCATTCCCACTGTCCAATACACTGGCTTTGCCACCAGCATTGCAATAGAGCCACAACATGGACACACCACCTTCAGGAGAGTTCAACATTACAGGGCTAGAGTTCCATGGTATGTATTTACGAATATAAGTCATTGCCATCACAAATTTAGACATCATACAGCATGAGTTTTAGACATTAAAATATATTTGTACATCCATGTTCATAGCGGCATTATTCACAAGAGCCAAAGGTGGAAACAAGTTAAATGTCCAACGAGGGATGAGTGGATAAACAAAGTAAGGTCTATCCATACGATGGAATATTATTCTGCCTTAAAAACGAAGAGAATTCTGACGCCTGCTGCAACATGGATGAACCTTGAGGACATTATGCTAAGTGAAATACGTCAGTCACAGAAGGACAAATACTGCATGATTCCACTCACATGGGGTATCCAGGAGTCAACTTCATTGAGACAGAAAGTAGAAGACTTCTGCCAGGGGCTGGGGGCAGGGGAATGAGGAATATTTAATGGGCATGGGACTTTGGTTCTGCAGCCTGGTTGCACAACAACGTGGGTGTACTTCGCTACTGAAAGTACACTCAAAAATGGTGAAGATGGTAACTTTTATGTTATGTGTATTTTATAACAACTATAAATAAAATCATCCAAAAAATAAAAGGATCTAAATAAAAAAGAAAATGTAACCTTCATCAGTAGTATATCAATAGTGGGGATAACAATGATAGCCAGGAGTGGCCAAGAAGGATTGAGTCTTACCACGTGTCAGGTGCCAGGACTCAACCCTGTGATCTCATTCATGCCTCATTTCAAACCTACCAAGTCCTTTCGAGAGGGAAGCCCTGTCCAAAGCCCTGTTTTACAGGTAAGGAAACCAAGGAAGAGAAGCGTTCATGTGCCCAAGGTTATCTGAAAGCAGTTGAGGTTAGGGCTTGCCCTCTGAATCATCTGGCAATGGACAGATTTCATCCTCATGAAAAATTCCCCCTCTTATGGCATCTTAGACTAGATGAGATCATAGAAAGAATGAGTGTAATTGCTGACCTGCACATAGTTCAGATTTTACAAAGCATTTTCTCACTTGATCCTATTCATTAAAATACTGCAGGTAACACAGGTATTCTCTTTTTATTAAATAAAAAATTGAGCCCTAGAGAAATGAAAACACACTGCCAGTCAGGGCTCCAATTCCACAGCGTCTACCTCTGAGTCCACAGCTACACGTCCACATCCAACTCCTCATCTGGTCCAACCTCTCATTTTTCAGATGAGAATGTCTACAAGGGACACACCCAGAGAGGCTAATGGCTTGTTCAAGGTCACACAGAGAGCTCATTTATTTTGTATACATCATCGTTTATATCTTTAAAAATATTCTGCCATGATAACATGTATTTTATAAATAAGTGTTTGACAAAGTAAAAACTGGTACGGGCAGAGATCTCTATCACATAAAATAGAGTGCTTCCTCCTAGAAGCTACTTTATTTGCAGAGCTGATGCATCAGAACCACCACTTCACTTAAGCACCCAACTTTCCAGTGCCCGCCCTGACCCAGCCTCCTCGTCCATTAGCTCTACAATTAGGCAGCGATCAATTGAGCAAATTCACTTAGACAGCACATCTAGCCACTCTTGCAGTGGATTTGCTACCGAAGCAGCAAAGTACATGAGAGCTGCAGAATACAGATTGTGGAGGAATGGAACTCCATCAAACCTCATCTGATCCTGACTGCCGGTCCATGAGGAATTCTTAAAAGAGTCTCAATAACCCTGAATGAACTTTGTGATGTCTGAGCATAAAATGCAGTGCTAAGTTCTTTTGTCCAGCATACTCTTTTCTAATAAAATAACTCTTTTGAGTTTGATCCAAAACTGATGACAAGAGTGAAGAAGAGATTGCTATCCCTGATTATAGGCATACGTAAGGTTAATGGGAATTATCTGTTAGCACGGGAAGTCTGCCAATGCAATCCCTCATATGTCAGATTAAGGGACTCCACCACGAATGCTTGTATTTTGGTTTTGTCCTTTGTTTCCTTGCTGCCTTAGTATCATGGGTGAGACTGGGGCTGGTACTGACTTAGTAAACTCTGTGAGAGTCACCCCTTCTTTCTAGCTGGAATATGCAAGAAAAGCCAAAGAGGAACAGGTTCTACAAAGAGCTTGACAGCAGCAAAAGGTGTGCAGTCCTACCAATTAACATTTCTAAGTCTACTGGTTGGGAATCTCTCCTACATTAGCTCACAAAAAACAAGGAGAAACTGTATATGGAAATAAACCCATGACTTCAAGTTATCAGTACTACATAGTAAGGGTAGTAACGGCTGACAGTCAATGAGCACTTTCTCTTATTAAATTACCATTAGACAGTACACTCCACAAGGGCAGGGGCTAAGGCTGGTTGTTTTAATTTTATTTTTTTCACAGAGGCAGGGTCTTGCTATGCTGCCCAGGCTGGACACAAACTCCTGGGCTCGAGCAATCCTCCTGCCTCAGCTTCCTGAGTAGCTGGGCTTAGAGGTCTATGCCACCACGCCTATCTCTTTTGCTTACCACTGGATCCCTAGCTCTCAGTAGCATGCCTTCTAAGTGGTATCTTCTCAAAAAACATTTGCTGAATGACTAAAGTATCTCATTTAGTTTTCATAACAATCCTAAAAGGTTTGATACAATATTGTTACCACAATTTCACATATAAGAAAACTGAAGTTCAGTAGTAATTAAAATGTGTACAATGTCACTCAGTTTGCAAGAGTCAAATAGATTTGACTAATAGTCAAATAGTCAAATAGAATAGATTTTATGTCAGTATGGATATCACTCCATTCTTGTCATCAACTTTTAGATTTCTTCAATATTCTACAACAACTAAATTTAAAAGAAGTAACTTACCTACAAATCCTTCTTCACCAACCAGTTTCAGGGCAATTTTATCAGCCAACACTGAAGAGTTGCCGTGAGCAATGTTAGCAAAAGGGCCCGCATGCACGAACACAGGTGTCCCCTAGAGAAGTGAAAGAGCAAATCAAAATCCCAAAAGACAAATAGAAGCATGGAAACCAAGATCAATTTGGGGCAAACAGGCTAGGAAAGCTTTTATGAATACTGCATATTTAATGCATAAAATATTTCAAAGACAGTCAAAACACCCTGACTCAATCAAAGGACCAAATCCCCTCCGGATTCTAGAAACATGTTATTCAACATTTAATGAGACACAAAACCTGAGACACAAAACTGTGAGAATATAGTCACTTCCTTCCAAAATATTGTTAAGCCATTTTGTTAGTTGACTCAATGACCATGAAATAAATTATTTACCTTATTTTATGTTGCTATGCACTATATTTTTCAAAAGAATGAAACTAAACCCTGATAGTATAAGAAGTGTATTTATTTATTTTTTAAATTAAGAAATGATTCCATTCAACAAAAGGTAACCATAAAAATCAATACAATTGGCTGGGCGCAGTGGCTCATGCCTGTAATCCCAGCACTTTGGGAGGCCGAGGCCGAGGCGGGCAGATCACCTGAGGTCAGGAGTTCAAGACCAGCCTGGCCAACAGTGAAACCCGTCTCTACTAAAAATACAAAATTTAGCAGGGTGTGGTGGTGTACCCCTGTAAACCCAGCTCAGCTACTCGGGAGGCTGAAGCACAAGAATCACTTGAACCTGGGAGGTGGAGGTTGCAGTGAGCTGAGATCGCACTCATTCCAGTCTGGGTGACAGACCGACTCTGACTCAAAAATGAAAAAAATAATAAATAAAAATAAATAAATAAAACCCAGGGACACATGTTTATGAATACGTAAATATGTATGTTTGGTGTTTATATCTCTGTCTTATCTCGCTTCTATCTAGATTAACCTTTTAAGTGTTCTGAAGAAAATATTTTTAAAAAGAACTTAAGTCTCCATCCCCTCCTAACCTTGCTGGTCTTCTGATGTCCTTGCCCATAATAAGCTAGTGGAGATGGTCAAAGTTTGACGAGGACAAGGTCACAAACTCCACCCTGGATGGGCAGCTGGCTTCACTCAGCTACAGGCTGCCAATTGTCTGAGAAGCACCCAGCTTGGGTCTCCAGGGGACAGAAGTGGTGGGGGCTGAATCCGCACAAGCACATTGCTCTTCCTGGGATAACCACCCCAAACAGCTACTAGATCCTCAGCAACATTTTAATTTAAAAAAGCAAAGGACTTTTATCCTTTGTAGACTCTCTCTTATTTTTCAGGCTGGATACTAACCTATTAGCGAAAGCATTTTTAATTTGTAATTGATGAATAATAATTGCACCTATTTATGATGTACAATGTTCTGTTCTAATACATGTATATAGCATGGAATGATTATATCAAGCTAACCAACGTATCCATCACCTCACAGATTTATCCATTTTGTAGCGAGAACATTTAAAATCTAATTTTTTAACACTTAAAACATGCACAATGCTTTTTTCTTTTCTTTGAGATGGAGTCTTGCTCTGTCACCTAGGCTGGAGTGCAGTGCTGCCAACTTGAGTCACTGCAACCTCTGCCTCCTGGGTTCTAGCGATTCTCCTGCCTCAGCCTCCCCAGTAGCTGGGACTACATGTGCATGTCACCACACCCAGCTAATTTTTGCATTTTTAGTAGAGATGGGGTTTCACCATGTTAGCCAGGCTGGTCTCAAACTCCTGACCTCAGGTGATCTGCCTGCCTCAGCCTCCCAAAGTGCTGGGATTACAGGTGTGAGCCACCACGCCTGGCAACAATCCACTTTTATTAACTATGGTCACCTTGCTGTGTAATAGATATTGAAAACTTATTCCTCCTGTCTAACTGGAATTTTGTATTATTTGGTCAACTTCTCCATCCCCCACTGCCTCTGATAACCACTATTCTACTCTTTACTTTGCAAAAGCACTTCATATTTTTGTATAAATGTAGCTTTAGCTAGAAATCACAGAATCAGATAATGTTGAGAACACGAAGAGGCCAACTTCTTTATCCAGAAAGTTAAGGTCCAGAGAGGCTAAGGGAATTCTTCAAGGCCACGGAGGAAATTAATAATTAAGTCAAGATTAGGGCTCTGGTTTTAAAACTCCCAGTATGGAGTTCGCGAGAAAAAAATACTGGAACGTCATTGTTAGACATCCAAACACAGGTACACACACACTTGCACACTCAAACATGGATATAGCTATAAGATACAGTACATCGAATTAAACATGTTGCTTAAAAAATTCTATGACTAACTCAAAGGCATACACACATTTATCTTGAGTTCTGGGTTTTATTTTACATGCAGAACACTTAGGAAAATAAGGCAGGAACTGTTTTGCTATGAATATTCTCCATAATGGCCCTTTCAAACATTTCATAAGATTAATATTTCAATTACTTGTTAGCTTACCAGAATTCTAAGCACTTAAATGTGAGCAGTAAAAAGTAAATAAATAAATGCACAAATAGAAATGTGGCTAACATGACTGAAGAACTGAATTCCAAATTTTATTTAAATACAGGTAATTTAGGTTGAAATGGCCACATGTCCAGTGGCCGCCATATTGGACAGTGTGCTCTTGCATGTGGAGTTTCCATCAATGCCACACATGGCTAACCTCTGGGAAAATGTTAAAAGCTCTCATTGTTTCTTGTCTTAAGTCTTCCTCAGTCTGGCGATACATGAGAAGCACTTGGGGTACCCAAGCCTTATCCCCAGACATTACGTTCACTGGGTCTGATGGGGAGTCCGGCATCAATCAATATTCTTAAATCTTCCCAGGAGCTTCTCAAGTGCAGTCAGGATTAAGAACTACTGGTCTCCTGGCAACCTACAGTGATGTAGCCCTTGATGACCTCTTACCAGACTACAACCAGGTGTGTTCAAATGTGAGCAGGAAAGCATAATCTACAAACTAGTCAATGATTTTTGGATTACCTGCTGAGATAGATTCCTAGTCAATGATTAGATACATGAAACCCAGAGTGACAACATAGGATCAGGGTACAAGAGTTCATGTTGCAAATATTTTAAGTGAATGTAATGTTTTATTTTGTAAAAAGGTCCTTATCTTTTAAACTAATCTTAAAACAGCCTATGCCTTAAATGAAATGGATAACATGGAACATCCTGAAGATGGTATCTTCATTTGCCAAGTGACAGATTCAGAAACAAAACCCAAGTCCATATAATCATCTGGCGAAAGTGGTTTCTCTATGGAAAGCTTTGTTTGCTTCCTATAAATACATGCTTATTCTTTAAGGGATGTATTATAGTTACTGTGGATTTCTCTGTTTTCTGACCAACAAGAAACTTGTCTGTGTACCTTCATACTTCGTTTAGGATGAGGAGTTCTTGTGTCCTTGTAGTTTGGAGAATTTCCCCTTCTCTCCCTAGCAAGCCCAGTCCTGTCCTGTATATGAACAGTTTGAGCACTTGTTTTTTTTTTTTTCTTTTTTTTTTGAGGCAAGGTCTCAATCTGTCACCCAGGCTGGAGTGCAGTGGCGAGATCTCGGCTCACTGCAACTTCCGCCTCCTGGGTTCAAGCTATTCTCCTGCCTCAGCCTCCTGAGTAGCTGGGATTACAGGCGTGGTCCACTACGCCCAGCAAATTTTTATATTTTTAGTAGAGGCAGGGTTTCACCATGTTGGCCAGCCGGTCTCAAACTCCTGACCTCAAGTGATCCATCTGCCTCGGCCTCCCAAAGTACTGGGATTACAGGCATGAGCCACCGCACCCGGCCTGAGCACTTTTTGTAATACAATCTAAACTTGTTATTTCTGTGTTGCCTAATAAATCAGAGATTCAGAACCCTTAAAAAGAAAATAAAAGTCAGGGCAATAAGAACTGCTTGGGGCAACAAATCTACTAATTCATTCATTAAATGGAAACTAGACTTTCCATTTCCTAGGTTTTCAGAGTGGGAAATATCTCAGAAGCGCGAATGATTTCTAATAGAAAAAAGAATTATTTACGCTGGGCACGGTGGCTCACGCCTGTAATCCCAGCACTTTGGGAGGCAGAGGTGGGCGGATCAAGAGGTCAGGAGTTCAAGACCAGCCTGGCCAACATGGTAAACCCCGTCTATACTAAAAACACAAAAATTAGCCGGGCATGGTGGCAGGTGCCTGTAATCCCAGATGCTCAGAAAGCTGAGGCAGAAGAATTGCTTGAAACTGGAAGGCAGAGGTTGCAGCAAGCCAAGATTGCACCACTGTGCAACAAGAGCGAAACTCTGTCTCAAAAAACAAAAAAAAAGAATTATTTAAAACAAGAAAATGATTAGCACTAATAATAAGTATTCATCTTTGAGGGAGAAGTGTTATGAAGGAATATCACATCACTTCATATTTTTTCTCTCTTATTCAGTTATTTATTAATAAATGTGTATTTTTAAGAGAATGTAGTAAAAATAATAAGCATTCACTTAATTAATCAACAAGTCTTTACTGAGCCTCTAATAGGTGTCAGGCACTTTCTAGAAGCTGGAGATATGGTGGTGAACAGGATGGAAAAGGTCCCGCTCTCATCCCTGTGGGAGGAGAAATACAGAACATGGATAAGGAAATAGGAAGCTCTCAGCATTCTGTGCTATGCACTGCAATGACAGCAGACGGATGGGGGTTGTATATTCCTGTGGCTTCTCTGAGCAGTTGATGCTTACATGACATGAGACCTGAGGGAGGCGAAGGAGCTGGACATCAGAGTATCAGGAAGTGGCCCAGGTAGTGGTGTCAGCCACGCAAAGGGCCCCCAGAGGATGAGAGATGAGGATAAGGGAGGAGGGAGGGACGAGGGCCAGATCCCAGGGGCTTTTCAGACCAGGAAGGAAACACGGAAGAACTCGAAGCAGGAAGGCAACAGGGCTTGATTAGGTTTCAGTCTCTACGACTGCTGAGGAGAGAGAGTATTTGGGAAGAAGAGTAGCAGCAGAGAGACTAGTTGGGAGGCTGCTGCACTGCTGCAGGTGGGGCGGGCTGGCGGCTGAAGCCGGAAGGAGGGAGGCATTGAGCGCCGTGGACAGGGCAGAGTCATGTAACCCAGGACGACTTGGCAGGAATGGAGACAGGAAGTGGGGAAGGGAAAACAGGCCTCAGGATCATCCCCGGGTTTCTGCCTTGAATGACTGGGTAGGTTTCAGGGAAGTATCGAGCTGGAAGGAAGTAGGAGGTGGGTCCTGGTTTATGTATGAGTTTGAAATGGCTTTTACCCACCCACATGGCTCCTGGTAACTACACCTGTAAGTCTGAAATTCCAGGTGCATGATATTCCAGACAAGAGTTTGGGAGTCATCACCTGGCTAATCCTGGAGGAGAATGGGGTGAGAAAGGTGAAGGGTCATCAGAGAAGCCAGCAAAGCAGAGGAGGAGCAGTGAACAGGCCTGGGGAGGAAGGGACCCCAGACGCCAGAGAAACCAGATGCTCCCGAAGGAAGACAAGGGCAGCTGTGTCAAACTGCTGAGCTTCTCTGAGGAGGGCAGAGCAACAAAGACTTTGTGTCTCCGAGGGACAAGTGACCTGGACAAGGGCAGTCAGGAGAGGTGGAACCCGAGGTCAGTTAACATGCGGACCCCAATGACAGACAAGAGCCAGGCAGGAGCTAGACGAGGATGCAATAGGGCGGGAGGTTTTTGAAATGTTCTTTTTTGCTTTTTAAGATGGCCTACCTTTGAGGACACGTGCCTGCTGGCAGAAGGATCAGGGGAGAGGAAAGATGGGAAGGACAACCTGCTGCAGGACGGCGTGGCCTTGGCACCTACGCATCCTGCACCCCTCCCCTGGGGCTGCAGACACCTGTTCAAAGGTGTTCAGTCCTCCCTTCCTCAGCTCAGGGGACATCTTCAGGCTGCACCCTCACTGGACACCTTCAGAAATGGTCCCCCCATGTCTTTCTATTCTCTTTTTTTAAAAGACAGAGTCTCGCTCTGTCACCCAGGCTGCAGTGCAGTGGTGCAAACTCAGTTCACCGTAACCTTCGCCTCCTGTTCAAGTGATTCTCCTGCCTCAGCCTCCCAAGTAGCTGGGATTACAGGTGCCCGCCACCATGCCCAGCTAATTTATTTTGTATTTTTAGTAGAGACGGGATTCACCATGTTGGCCAGGCTGGTCTTGAGGCTCCTGACCTCAAGGGATCTGCCCGCCTTGGCCTCCCAAAGTGCTGGGATTACAAGCGTGAGCCACCGTGCCTGGCCAGTCCCCCTATTTCTGTCATATTGGTTCTGATATGGTTTGGCTCTGTGTCCCCACCCAAATCTCATGTCGAATTATAACCTTCAGTGTTGGAGGAAGAGCCTGGGGGGAGGTGACTGGATCCTGGGAATGAGTTTCCCCCTTGCTGTTCTCATGCTGGTGAGTGAGTCCTCATGAGATCTAGTTGTTTAAAACTGTGTAGCACTTCCTCCCTCGCTCTCTCCTGCTCTGCCATGTGAAGACCTGTCTGCTTCCCGTTTGCCTCCCACCATGATTTTAAGTTTCCTGAGGCCTCCCCAGCCATGCTTCCTGTACAGCCTGCAGAACTGTGAGCCAATTAAACCAATTTTCTTCATAAATTACCCAGTCTCAGGTAGTTCCTTACAGTAATGCCAGAACAAACCAATACAGGTTCCTAACCAGATCCTCGGTTCTTTCTGCCCGAGATTGCAAAACACATTGCTGCCCAAGGCCTCTGCACTAAAGGTAGCCCTCTGTCCAAATGCTCTTCAAGACACATGCATGGCTCACCCCCTTGGTTTACTCAGCTCTGTGCTGGTACTGCTTTAACAGGCGGGCAGGCACAGACACACACACCCCACGTCACTGTGTCCCTCAAGGCATCTGATTTTTCTTCTCCAGACCTTACCACCAACTAACATGCTGTGTGTTTCTTGGCTTGCCTTTGGCCTGCCTCCTTCATTGAAGTGGAAGCTTCAAGAGGGCAGGGACGTTGAATAGTTATTTCTCTGCTGTGTTCTTTGCCCCTACTATACTGTACTGGTCCATGTGATGCTTTAAATAAATATTTAATCTTCACTGTCGGGTTAGTTGTTGCTACTTTCACCATTTTACACGAGAGAAAATTGAGGCTGAAATACAAAATAACTTACCTCAAGTCATGGTTAGTACGTGGCACAGCGACCATTCAAACTCAGCTTTCTATCAGCTGAATGAATGAATAAACGGATGGATATTCTGCTGCCTTGCTGCTGAGTTCCCCCAACATACTTGCCTTCTGCTCACCTCCACCACCTCCCTTTGTCCCACTGCAGCTTGAGGACAAATAGCCCATTTGTACCACTTGGTGGTGCAAATTTTCCCCCAATTCCCATGTTTATTTACTGAGATGGAAGGGAGCCAGAGGACTGGCCATGGTGGGATCATTTATAGCATGGAAACTGGCAAATGCTATAACCCAGGAATTCTTTCCCCAGAGTGCTGACTGTTGAACACTCACCAGGACATCACTGTCTCCCTAGTTCCCTACCCCTACCCTTCCATTAGTCTCCACTCAATTTGCCCAGAAACTGCCTCTTTGTTTGGGGTTTGGGCCCAAACCCTGAGGTCTCACTAGCTAGGAGTCGGGAATTAGACAATTACTAAATCAAAGGAGTATGACTAGAAAACCAGATTGAAATGGAGATAACGTGACAAAAAATTTAAGTTCAGTGAAGACAAGAGCAGGGCACGTCATGTACAAAAACAATAGCCTTATACAGTGGAATGCAGTATGCTTTCCTGGAAAGCATTTCTTGGCATTTACTGTATTTTGCTTGGAAACAAATAAACAACAATACAAAAGCAAACCAAAAAATCCACAACTCAATGATGATGAGAGATTAAGGGAAAACAGAAACTGTATTGTAAACATGGCCATACAACCTATTGAAATGTTAGACAGACATTGACATTCTTTTTTTTTTTCTTTTTCTTTCTTTTTTTTTTTCTGAGATGGAGTCTCGCTCTGTTGCCCAGGCTGGAGTGCAGTGGCGCAATCTCAGCTCACTGCAACCTCTGCCTCCCAGGTTCAAGCGATTCTCCTGCTTCAGCCTCCAGAGTAGGTGGGACTACAGGCGCACGCGCTACCACACCCGGCTAATTTGTTTGTATTTTCAGTAGAGACGGGGATTCATCATATTGCTCAGTCTGGTCTTGAACTCCCGACCTCATGATCTGCCCACCCTGGCCTCCCAAAGAGCTGGGATTACAGGCGTGAGCCACCACGCCCTGCCTCAGACATTGACTTTCTAAGTTTCTACTCAGGTCAATTAAGCCAAGACATAACTCATATTAAAGAAGCTATGAATATACTTTAAACTTTTTTTTTTTTGGTTGGCCAAGAAGTTATTCTGATGCTTCTTCATAAATTACCCAGTCTCAGGTAGTTCCCTGTAGCAATGTCAAAATGGACTAATACAGGTTCCTAACCAGATCCTCACTCTTTCTGAGATTGCAAAGCACGTTGCTGTCCCAGGTGTGCTCTATGCCTGCCTCACATTGGCTAAAAATGTTCACACTGTGTGGCAATTCAGTTAATACAAACAATTACTATAAGAAGAAAACCACTTACTTCCAGGGTCTGCATCAGGTTTGGTTTTATTGCATCTTTCATCAAAACTGTCAAAGCACCTGTCACCCCCTACAGGAGAGAGAAAAACATTAGAGTCCCGACAAAAGATCATCCTGGCAATGGCTAACCCCTTGGCGCTTCTCTCCAGCCTGCTTCTTGGGTGGGCGTCCCCACAGGCAACCCCGGGCCACAGGGGACAGTGCTGCTGTCTCTGTCCATCCCTCCCCATCAGAGCTGAAAACAGATGTCAGTCATACTAAGATGTGAACGGTGATAGAGAAATAGCATTTTGAAGGACATTTGACCTTCTTCCGAAACCTTCCTTGATGGTGTTTATGAAATTTTCCAGAAAACAAATCTTTCAGTGCAAGAAAATGTGTTTTCTGGCAATTTATGGACTGTGTGTTTTCATAATCAGAGGCTTTACTCTTGCTCAAAGAAATAAGGTGAAGAACAGAAACAAGGCTCTGTACAGAGCGGGAATGAAGTAGGGTAAAGGGAAATGTCTAAAATCGCCCACTCTGATTTCTCACCATCTCTACATCAGTCATTCCAGAGAGAGAATAACTCAACAAACTACCACATTTGAAAGCTTTCTAGTTTAGATCTGAAAGGCTTCACGCTATCCCTCTTCCTATAGTCAAGCTGGTGCCACTTATACATGAAATAAGGCGGCTTCCTTCCAATCCTAGGAAGTACTGGATTGGGTTCCTTCTAAGTCCTCTATTACTGGATGAAGAAAAGACAGAGAAGAGAGAGAACAGGGATGATGCATGAGAATTAGCGGGAAAAATGTGCCAAAAAAAGGCCACAAGGCTAAAGTTTATTATTACTTTTTAACGTGATGTCACTATTCACATTCTTTTCTTTTCTTTCCATTTTTTTTTTTTTTTTTTTGAGAATGGAATCTCTCTCTGTTGCTCAGGCTGGAGTGCGGTGGCATGATCTCGGGTCACTGCAACCTCTGCCTCCAGGGTTCAAGCGATTCTTCTGCCTCAGCCTCCCCAGTAGCTGGGACTACAGGCACGCACCACCACACACGGCTAATTTTTTTTGTATTTTTAGTAGAGATGGGGTTTTACCATATTGGCCAGGCTGGTCGCGAACTCCTGACCTCATGATCCACCCGCCTTGGCCTCTCAAAGTGCTGGGATTACAGGTATGAGCCACTGTGCCCGGCCTTTTGTTCTTTTTTTTCCAATTCCATCTCGCTTTGTAAAGACCTTAACTGGTGTCTTGGTGTTTTCAACATATTAGTTATTGGAAGGCTATAACATGAGCAAATGCCTGTGATGGTAGCTCTAGCGGGGAAAACAGGGTGCTATCCCTTGCTGTACATAGCATCGGAAGACAGTGACATTTTCCCTCAGTATGCCACGGCGCTAGCAGATGCAGTGGCAGCATCCCGAGAATCTTCATGACTCCAAAGTGCATTACATTCTCCCTGTACTTTTATCACCAACAGTAGTAAATGTTTCTCGCATGTGATTGGTTTCTATTTTTACAATATTTAATCATTTCAAAGGTGTAAGAAAATCCAATCTATTTTCTTCCTTAACTTCAAATTGACAGATAAAGCTGTATGTATTTATTGTGTATAACATGATGTTTTGAAGTATATATATGCTGTGGAATGATTAAACCTAGCTAGTTAACTTCTGTATTACCTCACGGTTATCATTTTGGTGGTGAGAACGCTTTATATCCACTCTCTTAGCAATTTTCAGGAATACACTGTTATTAACTATATTCCTATATAACTGAAATCTACCTCACTGTATAACACACACATGATATGAATACAACCCACTCATTATACATACACGAAGATGGTTCACTATGAAAACTTCAGGACACGCTGGGCATAGTGAAATACACCCTGTAATCCCAACACATTTGGAGGCGAAGGTGGGTGGGTCACCTGGGGTCAGGAGTTTGAGACCAGCCTGGCCAACATAGCAAAACCCCATCTCTACTAAAAATACAAAAATTAGCCAGGCGTGGTGGCAGGCACCTGTCATCCCTGCAACTCAGGAGGCTGAGGCAGGATAATTGCTTGAACCTGGGAGTTGGAGGTTGCAGTGAGCTTAGATTGCACCACTGCACTCCAGCCTGGGCAAAAGAGCAAGATTCCATCTCAAAAAAAAAAAAAAAGAAAAAAGAAAAGAAGAAAGAAATCTTCAGGACAGGAAGGCTCAGTGAGAGTTGTCCTGTTGTGCTAATGCAGAGCAGGTGAAGAAGAAGAGTAGTTTTCCTACTTCTCTGCACACTATCCTTGCTTATACTTCCCAACCAAATAAACTGATTCAAAAAACTAAAGGAGGAAGGAAGTTAAGAGGGATGTTTCTGTTGGATGTCTCAGGTAGGTTTCTACCTGCTCATCTTTCTGGGACACATCTCAGCACCTGTGCTGTCACGTGCAGGGCAAGCTCTGCCACCCTTTGTGTGCTGCTAGCATTCCACACTCTGTGTCCCTTCAGGAGGGCTCAGACCATTCTTCCAGGGTATATCAGAATCATGCATGTGGCAGAAACCTTCAGCAGTTCCTAAAATCCTCCCTCAATTTTCTATGGGTGGCCAACTCTCAATAGCTCCCACTGGATGAAGCACAATTTGAATAAATTAGGTACCTTTTGCAAACAAGAAACACAAATGATAACTAAAAAGAGTTTATTAAAGAGATAAATAAAGAGTTTATTTAAAAAGATAACTGAAAAGAGTAATCTTTGGGTTTCTTCCAGATCCAAGATTTTTACCATACACTCACACAAAAATACATTTAAGGGCTGGGCGTGGTGGCTCATGCCTGTAATACCAGCACTTTGGGAGGCTGAGGTGGGCAGATCACCTGAGGAGTTCGAGACCAGTCTGGCCAAACTGGTGAAACCCCATCTCTACTAAAAATACAAAAACTAGCCGGGTGTGGTGGTGGGCACCTATAATCCCAGCTACTTGGGAGGCTGAGGCAGGAGAATCACTTGAACCCAGGAGGCAGAGGCTGCAGTGAGCTGAGATTGTGCCATTGCACTCCAGCCTGGGCAACAGAGCCAGACAGTCTCAAAAAAAAAAGTTAACAGGAAAGGTTGTTATTACACTACAAACAGGAAGAAGAAAAGAAGATTAGCGTGCCAATTCGAAAAAGCACTAAAAAAGGCAATGGTGTTCCATGAAAGCTTTACAGAAAGCACCACAACTACTCAAAGGGGAACTAGAAAAGCAAGACTGATTGAGGTAGAGATTTGCTTTTATAATAAGAAACCCAAATCTAAGGCCCCAAATTAAATAATAAGCCAAGCTGGTGCCAGAAATGTGCCAATTTTAACTTTACCTTCCTGTTCATGGAAGCAGAGCCACTTCTTTCTGTTCCTTGAAAAGGTGATTTGCCCTCAATTTCAGGCAGGTATAGAAGGTACATTTTAAAAAAGTTGCCGAGTGACTGCAGGGGGATGACTCCTCCCCAGCCCAGGCAGAAGCAGAGATCAGGATTAGCAAAGACGGAGGAAAGCTCCTGAAAAAAATTTCACGTGTTTTGGTTGCAGCCAGGTATAAGCACGTCATGTTTGACTATGAGAACATTAGGAAGCGGTCAGACAAACATGCTTGTGAGGAAAGAAATGTGTGTAGAAACTTTTTCTGTATCTTCATTACACCCACTGAGAAAAGGAAGAAAGCCTTTCTTTTTCTGGTAACAAAGAACGAGGACTGCCCACTCCCTGAAGCTTCCGGGTTGGAAACACTCACCAAATCATCTGCTGTCACAGGCTGCCCACTTTTGTCACTGGCCACCACCATCCTTCCCAGCCGTGCCTTCATGTCCGCGAGGCTGTCCGTCAGGGCCAGCACCGCCATGATCTCGCTGGCCACTGCGATGTCAAACTGCGCCTGAACCAGCCCAAACACAGGTAGCAGTCAGTGACAGTGCCAATGGGATGGCCATTTCCACAAGGAGCTGGACTTCAGTCAAGGAGCAAGCGCAGGCCCAGGGAGTCTACCCTCCAAAGGCCATGCATGCAATTCCATCAGTTTTCTGCATGTCTGGACCATGCAGGGTTCGTGCCTGGTGCTCCCTAGGATGGCCTCCCACGGGCAATGTGCTCTTTGTCATGCTCTGCTCAGCAAGGGGTGGGCTGGGTTAGGACCCCTGTTAGTACTACCTGTTAGACCCCTGTTAGTACTCACAGCACTACCACATGGTGTGCTATTGTAGCATGTCTCAGACTTAATTGATTACTAATGTCATTATCAGTCTAGTGTGGTCATTATCAGTCTAGTGTGGTCATTATCAGTCTACCACTGGACCGCAAGCGCCATGAAGGCAGGGACTATATTAGGCAGGTTCACTTCTGAATCCCCAGCATGGAGCTTGAAACCCAGAAGACATGCAATATGCATCAGATGAATTAATGACTAGCCTACGGACCACCTCCCCGTTAGTAATAGGTCTGTCAAGAAGGCTGCATTGTCTGTCTGGCGCAGAGATGAGGGGCGGTGAAAGATGCTGGCTTCCTACATGTGAGGCTACTTTCCCAGAGTTGGATCTGAACACAGCAGGGAGGGCACCCCAGTCAACTGGTGGCACAGACTCAATTTTCAGCTGCCCGGGAGGGTATGGTGACATCAGATCTTGAAGCTTTCAGCAGTGAAAGCTAGAGAGCAGAGACTTTTTGCAAAAAGTTCTAGGACTTCCTATTCCCATCTCTTGGCTCTGGCTCCATTGTTGTACAAAGTCCAACATGAAATAAAAGGGACACAGGAATGTGTACTTCCTCCTCCTCATAATTCAGCCACTAGGAATGTTTCTCTGGACAGAACCACTTCATTATGCCCCAGCTTAATTCTCTTCTTCCCAAGGGGAGTGTGAGCCAGACAAGTTCAAGCTTACGCAGAGAGAGAATGGCCATGCCCTGGTGGGATCACCTTATGAGACATTTTATTATCCATTTCCGTCACTGACAAGTAAGGAAATGAAGGAAATAAGGAACTTTCTGGCTACTTCCTGGTTGAGATTGCATTAGTCACTGATTTAGTGAAAAAATATTACCTGAAAGTCAAATACAACTATATTCAATTATTACATTCTCAATATAACTCATTCCAAACATAAGTGGTTTTTCAATGTATGAAACTTAGGGTTCTCTATACTACCATTCCATTATAAACAGTCCTTATGAGAAAATGACTAATACTGAGATTTTCTGTATAAAACACAAGACTAGACATATTCTTAAAATATTAGCTGTGTAAATAAGAATAATATATAATCCATATTCAAGCTCTTCATTTGTAATTGTTACAATTACAAAATTTCACATCTTGAGCATACAAAAAATGAAACCAACTGGGTCAATTGAGGTATCACTGTTATTCACTTTAATGATTAAATGACATGCATAGCGGAAGGCTGCTCATTTTTGTTTTGCAAATAAAATATTTCAAAAATCATATAAAGATACAAATGAAATTTTTATTATTTATCAGATCATCATACATTTATTGATTTAGTATTTACCTTTTCACTTTGTAGGTATATAGTAGGTGTATATATTTATGGATTGCATGAAATATTCTGATACAGGTATGCAATGCATAATAATCACAATAGGGCAAATGAGGGATTTAGCACACATTCACACAAAGGCCAATATGGGATATTGGCAAGGATGTGAATTGATATGAATTTCCTAGAAGGTAATGTCAAAACATATGTCAACATTGGAAATTTGTATCCTCTTTGACTCCGCAATCACACATCTGGAATAATATCCTAAGGATATTATCAACAAGTATACACACAAATATATGTGTATACTTCCTACAGCTTACTTGTGATGGCCCGAAACTGCAAACACTCTACATGTTCATTAACAGGGAAATGGTTGAAGCTACTACGGTACCTCTATGAGATATGATGTGGCCATTAAAAATGAAGATACAGGTCTACCTTTATTGACCTAAAAAGATGTCTTCACTATAGTCTTATGATAAATAAAAAGCAGTTAAAGCTCTTAAATACACTATAACCCTTTTTTACTTAAAAATATCTATGCACAAAGCAACACAAGATATAACCTTGGGCAAGTTTTTTAACATAACATCCCAATTTCCTCATTTGTAAACAGCTTTACAAATGAAATGTGCTAATATACATAATGGAACTGTCAATACAATGCACAGAGTAGGCACTGAAATCAAGGCCACTGTGAATCTTCCATCTCTCCAGTACCTAAACAGTACAAAACTATGCAGAGAAAGGGCCTTTTTCATTACACGGGCAACTAACGCCAACAGTTGGTATCCATCTTTCTACTTTTCATTCTAGGCACGTATGTACACAAGTAAGTTGTAAGTGCCTATAATGTAAGTAAACATGCTGGGTTTTTCTTAACATAAACAGGTTTACACTATCAGTATTTTACTTCGAATTTTTAAAATGGGTTTTACAGCCTTTCCAATGTGTATGAGAGCTCTCTACTCATGTCATGACACCTATACACACATTTATTAATTTCAACTCTCCCATGGGACAAAATAGCAAACTAAATATATGCAACCATCCCTACTGTTGGACGTTTGGATTGTTTCCAGTTTTCACCACTGCAAATAATGGCACAACAAATATCCTAATACACAGAATTTTTTTCTGCACGTTACACATTTTCTTCTTCTTTTTATTAAAATATTTTTAGTTCCAAAGTTGTAATTGTTGGGTCATTTCAGATTTTAGTAATAACAAACTCATCCAAAAGGGATTTCCACTCCCACTGATGCTGCATAAATGCCCCCATTTCATTGCATCCTCACTAGCATTTAGTACCTCCTATTTTCACTTGACAAGCTCCTAGGTAAATGATACTCCATTGTTTCAATTTGCAGTTTTATGATTACTCATGAATATCTTTTTTATGTTGGCATTTTAGTTCTGTATGCATAAATTGTCTTTTACTTATTTTACTCACTTGTTCAACAGATATTTACTGAACACCTATGACTATATGTAACAAAGTTCTGTTCTGAGCATAGGGAATACAGCAGCAAACAAAAAGGGGAATAACCTCTGCTCTTACAAAACTCCCACTTTAGCGGGAGAGGCTAAGAACATGAAAAGCAAGAATGTTTGTTAAGGATGGAAGTCCACCACATTTTGGGTTGTCCTTTTATTCATCAATCTAATTCCATCTTTCTATTTTTCAGAACTTTCTAAAACTTCATGGCAATGATTCCAGTTTGCTAGCATGGGTATGTGAAATCTGTTTGTGTGTGTGTAAGTTGCAGGACTGGGAGGAGACGAGGTCCACGAACTTAGTTTCTCTTCTTAATCCAATACCTATATTCACTTTTTAATTCAAGACACTTCAAAAGGTCCCAAGTCTATTTGGTGTAAGGATTGGTTATTAAAGTACAAGTGACTCTTTTTTCACTAATAAAAACTTAACATAAAGGACATAAATCTAAAACTGTACTAAAAAGCACAGTTTCTAACCAATTCAAAAGAAAAAAAAAAACACAACACAATTTAGAAGCCCACTGTGCCTGGATGAAAAATCATAGGCATTAATTTGTATTCTCTAAGCGCCATTGATGCACATCCAATATCTATTACAGTGAAGTCAGACATCATAATTTTTCTTCTGCATTATCTGTATTTTATTAATAACCCATTTTTGTATTAATAAGCCATTATCCTTTAAAAAAATCCTCATGCTATTAAGTCTAATAACTAGGTGTTTGTTCCTTGATATATGAAATTTGAGTAATGTGTCTGAGATTTTCATTTATCAGTTATGCAGACGTAGTATTACCTGGCTGGGTTCCCAATAAAATAAGTAAGAATTTATATTCAAAGAATACCCTGAGTGGCTCTTCCTAGAAACACAATTGGAAACATACATGAAAAAAAGAAAATGAAATAAACATACATAGAAAAGATGGTAAAAAGACACTGGAGCTATGTCTTCTGATCCTCTCCCAGCCCTGCTGAGAGCCCAAAACAGTGAGAGAACCACTGGCCACAACAGGTTGGGGATGAGACAAGAAAGGCAAAGAGTGAGCTCCCAAGCCGGTGGAAATGAACATAAGAACAGAGAGGGAAGAAAGTACCACCTACCTGCCGGGAATAGCCCTTCTCTGTGTTTCCCTGCCCGATGGTTATTTTTCGTAGAAATCGGTCATTTGTATCCAGTACTGAAAGAGAACAGATTAGTTCTTCAGTCAACAAATATGGACCAGCCACCTGGTGTGTGTCTGGCATTGTTCTGATGCTCGGGAAGTTGCAGAGGGTAAAAGAGAAACGGTCAGGCTCCCCCAAACTGACCATCTAATGGGTAGACACAGAGAAAGAATCAAATAAACAAAAAAATATCTGCTAGAGGCCAAGCATGGTGGCTCACGCCTGTAATCCCAGCACTTTGGGAGGCTGAGGTGAGCAGATCACTTGAGGTCAGGAGTTCGAGACCAGCCTGGCCAACATGGTGAAACCCCATCTCTACTAAAAATATAAAAATTAGCCAGGCATGTGCGCACCTATAATCCCAGCTACTCAGGAGGCTGAGGCAGGAGAATTACTTGAGGCACACTATAATCTCAGCTACTCAGGAGGCGGAGCTTGCAGTGAGCTGAGATTGCACCACTGCACTCCAGCCTAGGTGACAGAGTGAGACTCTCTCTCAAAAAAAAAAAAAAGGGCCGGGCGCGGTGGCTCAAGCCTGTAATCCCAGCACTTTGGGAGGCCGAGACGGGCGGATCACGAGGTCAGGAGATCGAGACCATCCTGGCTAATATGGTGAAACCCCGTCTCTACTAAAAATACAAAAAACTAGCCGGGCGAGGTGGCGGGCGCCTGTAGTCCCAGCTACTCGGGAGGCTGAGGCAGGAGAATGGCGTAAACCCGGGAGGCGGAGCTTGCAGTGAGCTGAGATCCGGCCACTGCACTCCAGCCTGGGCGACAAAGCGAGACTCCGTCTCAAAAAAAAAAAAAAAAAAAAAGAAAAGAAAACCCAACCAGCAACTTCCCTTCTTGGCATTACTTGAAAGAACCGAAAGGAGACACTCAGATATCTGTACATCCATGTTCATAGCAGCACTATTCAAAATAGTCAAAAGGAGGAAGCGACCAACAGGTGAATGGATAAACAACATGTGGCACAGACAGGCAATGGAGTATTATACGGCTATAAAAGAAGGTCATGTTGATACATGAATGGATGTTGAAAGCACTGTGCATAGTGAAATAAGTCAGATACAGAAAGGCAAGTACTATATGAGTCCACTTATATCAAGCACCTAGAATAGGCAGGGGCAGAAGAGGGGAATAATTATTTAATGGATAAGGAGTTTTTGTTGGGGATGATGAAAAGGTTCTGGGTATAGACAGTGATAATAGTAAAATCATTGTGAATGTATTTAATGCCATGAATTGTGTGCTTACAAATGGGGAAAAAATATTATGTTACATATATTTTACCACAATTTTAAAAAGCGAAAGTAAATAAAGTAGTATTGTGGGGGGTGGCGGGGGGAGTCAATGGTGATTAGAGCAAGCACCAGTTCTCTTTATTTTCTTCACTGGCTTATTTGAATTTTAGTTATTGGCTGGGTGTGGTGGCACACACCTGTCATCCCAGCACTTTGGGAGGCCGAGGTGGGAGGATCACCTAGGAATTTGAGAACAGCTTGGGCAACACAGTGAGACCTTGTCTCTACAAAGAATACAAAAATGAGGTGGGAGGATTGCTTGAGTCTGGGGGGCTGAGGCTGCAATGACCATGATTGTGTCTCTGCATTCCCATTTGGGAGATGGAAGTGAGACTTTGTCTCTCTTTTTGTTTTTTGAGACAGAGTCTTGCTCTGTCACCCAGGCTGGGGTGCAGTGGCGCGATCTCGGCTCACTACAACCTTCGCCTCCTGGGATCAAGCGATTCTCCTGCCTCAGCTTCCCAAGTAGCTGGGATTACAGATGCCTGCCACCTGCCTGGTTAATTTTTTGTATTTTTAGAAGAGATGGGGTTTTGCCATGTTGGCCAGGCTGGTCTCGACCTCCTGTGAGACCTCATGTGATCCACCTGCCTTGGCCTCCCAAAGTGTTGGGATTACAGGCGTGAGCCAAGGCACCTGGCCAAGACCCCGTCTCTCAGAACAAAACAAAACAAGAATTGCAGTTATTTACATTTTGTGAAAATTAGGTTTGGTTTAGTGAATACCAATACAACAAAACAAAGCCAGGACACCGACTTTGTTAATTTATGCAGCTTCAAATAACAAGCTGTCCACGTTGACAATTTAGATCCACTTTACTCAATGTATACAATATAGCACTGATGAAAATGGTGATGGAAATTACATATTTGGGACTGCAGGCATCGGTAGGATGAAGAAAGTTAACCTTTGCTTTCCCACGCAAAGCACTAGCAGGCCAGCTTGCCCTCTTGGCTTGTGGCCACTCCCTGACTCAGCTGTTGTTAGTCTTTATAACAAGCTCCCTCTCTCACACACACACTCAGACATACTCACACCCTCACACAAACACCAACTGACACTCATATAAACACACAGAACCCTTCTTTATGAGTTTTCCAGCTATAAGCGGAGCATATATAAAATGAAAGGCCTGCTTTTCAACAGTATCGTCAGCCACGACTATTCTTCTCAAGATGTACATGGGGTGCAAAGTCAATCAACTAAAAACATCTTTCCTGCTATGTAGTATACAAGATCTTGGCACCAGATTGAGGGGATCTTTTTATCAAATTTCTTTAAAATCAACAAGAGAAATTCAGCTGTCTTTTATTTAGCAAAGAGAAAACAAGAAAAAAAAAATGTCTGGCAAGATCACCTAGAATCAGTGGCCTCCAAAGACTACCTGTGCTTTTAACATGGCCCGGTAAGCGATGCATCAGTGACACATAAGAAATGTGGAGGTTAAATTCCAGTCCATAAGAAAGATACTAGAAAGTAACCCTAAGTTAGTGATCCAGAATGGAATTCCTGGTCTCTGAACGATAGAACTAAAGGTGGAATAAGAAACACTTATTCACTCCTGGAATATGTATTGAGGGGCTACTTGTGCCTAGTCCCGAGCCAGCTGTACAGAGATATAGCGAAGACAGTGCCAGCCTCTGATGTAAGGCATGCTAGGACAGTGCCAGTGGGTGTGGGGGTGGAGGCAGCAGGGGGAGATCTGTTTGCTTATTTTTTGCTTGGAACCATCCCTTTTAGTACTACAGTGCTGACTATACTACAGTGCTGACTATGTCGTAAGGAACATCCAGAGTATGCCTAATGGCTGAAAAAACAGCCAATACTGGCTGAGAGCCTGGCAGTTCAAGGTGTTCAATCAGGGGCAGGTCTACTGTTTCGGCTCCAGTGGAAGACATGGTACTGATTCCCTAGAGGGCTGTTGGGGCAAGGAAACAGCCACTTGATGGTTGATTCCCTGAGGCTGAGGAAGGCTTGTGGGCCCTTGGTCCACGGCCAGGAGATGGGCATGCAAGGGAGATGGAGAGACGGCAAGCCTGTGAGGCCCCGAGACTCGGATGCTCGGAGAGGCAGAGGCTCATCTGTGCAAAATTGTGCTCTGTAACAAAATGGCTATACGTCTACATTTTCTTCTGCTTATGTTAAGCATTTCTGGAACGGTCTGTGGGTTCCTTGTTCCACTCTGAGTCCAGGAACATGAGGCCTTTAAACTTTCGGTATGAGGCATAAGATGCAACAATCGGCCAGGTGCAGTGGCTACGCCTGTAATCCCAACACTTTGGGAGGCCAAGGCAGGTGGATGACATGAGGTCAGGAGATCGAGACCATCCTGGCCAACATGGTAAAACCCCGTCTCTACTAAAAATACAAAAATTAGCTGGGTGTGGTGGCTCACGCCTGTAGTCACAGCTACTTGGGAGGCTGGGGCAGAAGAATCGCTTGATCCAGGGAGTTGGAGGTTGTAGTGAGCCGAGATCACACCCCTGCACTCCACCCTGGCAAGAGAGTAAGACTCTGTCTCAAAAAAAAGATGAAACAATCAGATTTTGTACACAGGCTGAAAGGAAGGGGTGGTCATTAAATGGCACAACATACATATGGCCTGAGAAGAGGGTCTCACTCCCACCACCATGTACCCTGACTGTCCCGCTCTAGTTGTCAAATCAAATAAAGATCCAATCTCATCACAAGGGTTACATTAGTTCTAGGTTTAAGCCAAAAAACTCTACTAGCAAATGTTCTCAATTCTTTTGATGATATTAATTCATGGTCATAAGAGCCAAACTACTTATTAAATGTCATTCCAAATTCCTCTGACCCAGGTAGCTTGTCCACAGCAATAAAGTTTTCTTTACTTTAGTGCCCTGAACAATAATGGAATTCAAATCTTTTTCTGGAAAAATTTTGTAAAGTTGTCACTTCCATTAAAAGTGATTCACAACCACAAAACACTTCAGTCCTTCCTGGCTCCAGGGAGAAACCAACTGCATACCAGCCCCAGGTATAAAAGATGATGTAGCCTTTCTCTTCCAAGATCCATGTCTAAGCCATTGCCCTGTTTCTGATGGCTGCTCAGGCTGGAGCCCCGAAGCAGATACCGAAGAATACCAGTTGGCATAAAACTTTCTCTTTTAGCACATCCATATGCTTGGTTTAAAATACACTCATTTCCACCTTCGTGATTTTCCTATCATCAGTAAACCTCCAAAAAAGTTTTGAAGAGTAACACGAAATCACAAACGCCTTGGAAAAAAAAAAAAGATGACAATACATTTTGGACAGGATGACATTTTAATAATAAACCTTCCTAGTTATAAAAAATTTCAGAGAAAATATGTAGGCTTCTCAATAAAATGCTGAAAGTATTCATGCTCATTATTTAAAATGCTATTGGTGTTTTCAAGAACTAAGCCTTGCTTAAGTAAGTTGTGGTTCATCCACAAAGGAATATTCTAGAGTATTTAAAATGGCCATTACCACAAAGAGCTAACAAAATACAAAATGCTTATGATATAAATGAATGAAACTCGTAGGATATAAAATCTATACACTTAAGTTATAACTAGAGTTATACCAAAAAACTAGATGCACACAAAAAACTATGAATAGTTTTATTAGTATAGCAAGGTTTTTAAAATTCTTTTGAGACACTTCCAAAATCTCTATAATGTTATTACTTATTTCAAAATGAAAAATACATCCTTAAAAGTTTCTAGGCTGGGTGCAGTGGTTCACGTCTGTAATCCCAGCACTTTGGGAGGCCGAGGCAGGCAGATCACTTGAGCTCAGGAGTTTGAGACCAGTTTGGGCAACATGATGAAACCCCATCTCGACTAAAAATAAGAAAATTAGCTGAGTGTTGTGGCGCGTGCCTGGAATCCCAGCTACTCGGGAGGCTGAGGCAGGAGAATCGCTTGAGCCTGGGAGGCGGAGCTTGCAGTGAGTAGAGACTGCACCACTGCACTCCAACCTGGGTGACAGAATGAGGCCCTGTCTCAAAAAAACAAAAACAAAAACAAAAACAAAAAAACCCCACAAAGTTTCCAAGGAGATTTTCGTTTAGTTTGGGAGACAAAGACACTCAAAAAAACTACCCAAGCCAGGCACAGTGGCTCACGCCTGTAATCCCAGCACTTTGGGAGGCTGAGGTGGGCAGATCATTTGAGGTCAGCAGTTCCAGACCAGCCTGGCCAACATGGTGAAACCCTATCTCTACTAAAAATACAAAAATTAGCAATGTGTGGTGGTATGTGCCTGTAATTCCAGCTACTCGTAAGGCTGAGGTAAGAGAATCGACTGAGCCAGTAAGGCAGAGGTTGTACTGAGCCAAGATCATGCCACTGCACTTCAGCCTAGGTGACAGAGCAAGTGAGACTTTGTCTCAAAATAATAACAAACAAAAAACTCTACTCAGTACAGCTATCACCACAGTGACTTCTGATGATTGTGTGGGCAGAGCTTTCAGGTCTGGAAAAGATGCTCGTGTTTCAGTGAAGCCTCCCAGCAAGGCAGCTGGAATTATGATTCCATTTTAAAGATGAGGAAACTGAGTGAGCAGTCTGTCCAAAGTTGTGCAGCTCATAAATGGCAGAGCCAGTGCTCAGTCTCTGGTCTTTGACTCTCTACCTCATGGTTTGTGGAAAAACACTAAATTCTTAATGGACTGGCTGGGTGGATTCCCAGAAGGGAAGCTCCCTTAAGGGACAGGACCTGGGTACATCTTGGAGGGCAAGACTGGCCTAGGCAGGAGACAGGATGGAGACGGCCCAGGTAGGGCTGGCAGCAGGATGGAGGTTGGCCCTCCTGACTAGAAAGCAGGCAGGGAGCAGAGGGAGGGAAGCCACTGCGGGTATCCTGAAGGCCAAGCTCTGCGATGGCAACTGTATCCCCCAGGATGTGAGGAGCCACCGGAGGCCTCTGATCACAGTGGGACATCTCTGTTAATGTGCACCCTCTGAACTGGGGGATGGAAATGGAGGCAAGGTAATCTATTAGTCAGGAACTGCTACAAAATGTGCATCTGATAAATATGTTTCAAATGTCAGTATAAAGAGGTAAATGAGGGCACAAGTATGAGAATAATCCAGGAAGGATCAGGGATCCATGCCATCGAACATTTCTATAGCCACGTAGGGTTCATAAAATGTGGTTGCCGTGTTTCTGTGCAGCGTATGTGACCATCTCCATCTCCATCTCCAACGCCAAAAACATGCACGAGACTTGCTCGAGGTCATGCAGTGAGTCAGTGGCAGGGGAGACACACATGCAGGGCTCCTGACTTCCCGTTTAGTGCATTTCCCTCTGTCCCATGCCATAGTGAGTGATAAGACTGAGGGCAGTGTGGGAGAAGGAAGGGGATGTCACAGCTGAGAGGGAAGCAGGGAAGTCGAGGTGGTGGGGAGCTCACGGGGAGTCCACCCAGCTGCATTTGAAGTGGTGGAGGGATGCCTCATTAAGTGGGTGAAAGCACATATCAGATTTGGAGGAAAATCCAGCACTGGAAACACAGAGAGCTGCCGAGAGCTGGCAGTAAGGAAGTGAACGGAAGACGGTGGGATGGTGGGTGGAGGAGCAGGACAAAGCCAGGGAGGCGTGATCTTTAAAAAAATGTTGTTTGATTTTTTTTTTTTTTTCTTAATATAGAGACAAGAGGTCAAAGGAGAGAGCAACAGAAAATTAGGTAATTTTCCTTGGAAATTTGCAAGACATAGGAGTAGATGGGATTGAGCCTGAACAGAATTTTTGTTTTAATCGGAAGCAAGGATAAGGGAGGAGGGTGGTATGATAATAGTAACTGAAATAAATGGTGGGAATATGAAGCACAGGCTGGGAAGACCATTGGACAGGATCAAACTGTGAGTTTCTGAATTTCATCTAAGAGCTTTGGCTCGAACACGCCTCCCCACCTGGCCATCAGCCTGCTGGCACCTCCCCAGCACCCACCTCTCTGCCACGTGATGGTAGACGGGTTGATGTCGAGACGGGCAAATTTACTCACTTCCTCTTCTGTCAGTGTGCTCGGATCAGTCTTATTTATTCCCAGTTTCTAATGATTAAAAAGAAAAAAGGCGAGAAGTTTGAGAAGAAATAGAAAGCAAAGGGTCACCAAAATTATCCCTCTAATTTTATTTTCTCCATGATTAGTAAAGCCTTATAACAAACTAAACTGGCACTTTGGGAGGCCAAGGTGGGCCTATCACCTGAGGTCAGGAGTTCGAGACTAGCCTGACCAACATGGATCAACCCTGTCTCTACAAAAAATGCAAAAATTAGCCGGGCACAGTGGCGCATGCCTGCAATCCCAGCTACTTGGGAGGCTGAAGCAGGAGAATTGCTGTAATCTGGGAGGCGGAGGTTGCAGTGAGCTGAAATTGTGCCATTGCACTCCAGCCTGGGCAACATAGCGAAACTTCGTCTCAAAAAACAAAACAAAGCAAAACAAAACAAAACTAAACTGGGTCAGGCGCGCTGGCTCATGCCTGTAATCCCAGCACTTTGGAAGGTCAAAGCAGGCGGATCACCTGAGGTCAGGAGTTCGAGACCAGACTGGCCAACATGGTGAACCCTGTTTCTACTAAAAATACAAAATTAGCCTGGCATGGTGGTGCATGCCTGTAATCCCAGCTACTCGGGAGGCTGATGCAGGAGAATCGCTTGAACCTGTGAGGCAGAAGTTGCAGTGAGCCGAGATCGCGCCACTGCACTCCAGCCTGGGCAACAGAGCAAGACTCTCACAAAAAAAAAAAAAAAAAAAAAAAGTGATTTTTAATGATGAAGCATAAAAAAGTTCTGTGAGACAGAAACTGCATGTTGTTACAGCTGCCGAGGATGGAATTACTCACTACTTCAACACACTGACCTTGGTTCAGTAAGAGGCAGGAGGTGAATTTTTAAAACCATTAATGCCAACCAGTGGCATATATCATTTAGGGTTATTTTTTAGTCTCTGAAACAGAGCCAGTAGCAAGTAATATGATTAGAAGACCAGAGGCAGCAAATGGCATCAGAAAAAAAGATAAGACAGGTTTTAAGAATTAAGATGGCATACGCAAGTATAATTGTAGTGTTTGCTGCAACAAAAACGCAGACGAGGCTGGGCGCAGTGGCTCATGCTGGTAATCCTGGAGGCCAAGGTAGATGGATCACCTGAGGTCAGGAATTTGAGACCAGCCAGGCCAACATGGTGAAATCCCATCTCTACTGAAAATACAAAAAGTAGCTGGGCGCAGTGGTGCATGTCTGTAATCACAGCTACTTGGGAGGCTGAGGCAGGAGAATCACTTGAACCAGGGAGGCGGAGGTTGCAGTGAGCCGAGATCATGCCACTGCACTCCAGCTTGGGCAACAAGAGTAAAACTCTGTCTCAAAAAATACAACACAACAAAACACAAAACCATAAATGAGATAGATGAGTTTTCAAAGGTTATCTTATAATTTCCTAGAAATTTAACAAATTTCATAAAAATATTTCACTTTAGAAAGAGAAGGACGCACTAAAAATCCTAATTTGTTATTTTTTTTTAAAAGATGGGATCTTGCTGTGTTGCCCAGGCAGGCATGTAGTGGCTATTCACAGGTGCCATCACAGTGCACTATAACCTTGGTTCAAGCAAGCCTCTCACAAGCAAGCATCATGAGTAGCTTGGACTACAGGTATGTATGTGCTCCTATGCCCAGCTAACTTGTCAGTTGACTAGGGTACTCATAAATTAGCAAAACAGTCCTCTCATTTCATAGATGAAGAAACTGAGACCGAAAAAGGTTAATTAATTTGTCCACCTGGCTCTTTCGAGTAGAAGGGAGTCAGGCTTCGAACACTGTGCTCTCTTTGCTGTAGTGTTCGGTCTCTATAGAGTTTAACACCCAAAAGGATATCTGAAAACCAAAATCAAATCAAGTTGAAAATTTCAGGCTTTGACAATCTTTCTGATGTGCTTCTAGGACCTTTTGTTTTTAAAGAACTGCTAACTGGAAACTTACTTTCAGCCGAGCAAGTTGAATTTCTGAAAATTCTCTGACACCATTCACTAAAGGAACCAGTCGATTATACAGAGCCTAAAAACACAAAACAAAAATGAGACCACACAAAAGTTAATCGTCCATGAACTTGGACAATTCACAGCATATGACAAAAATTCATTGCATTTATAACCAAACTATTTAGATAAAAGACCCTATTAAAATGTGCGGGCTAATATAAACAATGTTGACTTAAATTCTGTCATTTTCATAAAACTGACGAGATCTGAAATAACACACATTGCAAAGAGTTGGCATAAATATATTTCTTGATCTATATCGCTATAACTACCAAATGAAGATGTATCTGGATTATGGAGCAAAGACTCACTAAGGAACTACTTTAAGAAAGTGAGGACCCTTGTTGTAAAACATGCCAGAAAGTACCCCTTTTATCTATGTCCCATGTCTGTGAGGAATTAGCTTCTGGTGGGCTGTCCCCTTTGGGGGTGTAGTTTAACTCTTAACCTACATGCACATGAAGCCCAGTAAGGGCCCCTGCCATCTTTTCAGCACATCTAAAATAGCTCCACATAACATTAGTCTAAAAACGACATCTGTCCAATCCCCTTAGAATAGATTAGAGATTGGACCTATGACCAGAATGAAGAGAACTGGTCTACCTACCATCTTTAAAACTAAGGCCTCATCTCAGAGAATGTTCGGCTTTTACAACACACTACAATTCTCCCAATAACTTGGCAGTGCCCATAAACCCATTTGAGAATCTGACCAAACAATGGCTCCTTCTCCTCAGGAAATAGGGACATATGTAAAAATCACAAAATTGAATTGAATAACATTTCAGAGTTTGCAGACACCTGAAATCTTTCCACAAACTCCTTAAGAATCCAGGAATTCCAGGATACAATACCCAAAATGGCTAGCAAGGCATCCTTCTCACCTTATCTGTTTGTGTGTTTTCATGAAGAATCCTTGTGTCAATGGCGGCAGCCAGCAAGTTATTGGCAGCAGTGATGGCGTGGATGTCTCCAGTCAAGTGAAGATTGAACTACAGAAATAAGATATCTATTTACTTATTTTCAGCAATAGGGTCTTGCTTTGTCACCCAGATTGGAGTGCAGTGGCGTTATCATAGCTCACTGTATCCTCAAACTCTTGGGCTCAAGCAATCCTCTCACCTCAGCCTATTGAGTAAGCTGGGCCTATAGGTGCACACCATTGTGCCTGGCTAATTTTTGAATTTTCTGTAGAGACAGGGGTCTTGCTATGTTGCCTAAGCTGGTAATGAGCTCCTGGGCCACTGTGCCCGGCTAAGACATCTTCCTATTTGTTTTAAACAACTGTGGAATTTAAGGACTGAATAAAATAGCACGCAAATTACATATCCCTATGATGAGCTGAGTCTATAGGAACGCCTAAATCAGAAAATCAAGGTCAAAGTCTTCCACGTGACAACAAAGAACCTTTGAGCAATCGCTCAGATCATAAATTCTTCCATCCTCAGGTTAAGGCAAAACATTCTGATGAATTTAATAATGAATCTCCTTATAGTCACTCACTTTACGTTTCTTCCTTGTTTTATTATCTAGAAACAGTATCATATCAAATATACTTTGGAATGAAGCAGGGCATAAAATAAATGGTAACAATAAAATAATATGAAATATCACAGAATTTTGGAGAAATAAAGTATTTTACCCTCATGACTCTACTCATTTTGTTATTTTCCTTCCAGTCTCATGAGCACACATGATTATCACGTGTAGAATCAGCTTCCTACAAACTTCCAAGTTTCCTTTTTCACAAAACTTTTTCTATAATAATCTTGTGTATAATTTATAGAAGCTGTATATGGTAGATGTACCAAAAGTTTCAGGCAGGATACATACGCTACTACCAAATGTTCACTTTTACAAGGAAGGCCACAGTTACAAAGAATACACACAAATAGCTTTTCCTTTTTTTAAAAAAATTAATTGCTAATGAGTAATATATTTTCAGGAGAGTAGTTACTAGGTTAAAAGAGCTCTCTTTCTTTTCGTTTTTTTTGTAGAGATGCAGTCTCACTATGTTGCCCAGGTTGGTCTCAGACTCTTGGGCTCAAGGGATCCTCTTGCTTCAGCCTCCCAAAGTGCTAGGATTCCAGGTGTGCGCCACCGCACCCGGCCCTTGGGATCTTGATAATATCACCAAATTGCTTTTTGAAAGGGATGAAGTATTTTTGTTTTATTTTATTTTTTTTGAGATAGAGTTTTGCTCTTTCACCTAGGCTGGAGTGCAGTGGCATGATCTCGGCTCACTGCAACCTCTGCCTCCAGGTTCAAGCAATTCTCTTGCCTCCTGAGTAGCTGGGACTACAGGCGCCCGCCACCATGCCTGGCTAATTTTTGTATTTTTAGTAGAGATGTGGTTTCACCATGTTGGCCAGGCTGGTCTTGAACTCCTGACCTTGTGATCTACCCGCCTCAGCCTCCCAAAGTGCTGGGATTACAGGTGTGAGCCACTGCACCTGGCCATTGGGATCTTGATAATATCACCAAATTGCTTTTTGAAAGGGATGAAGTGTCATCCACAAAACACTAGTAGTAGATCAGTTACTTCAGAAATAAAGTAACTTTTAGACTAAGAAATAATTTAATAGTTGACAAAGTGTTATTCTTTTTAAAGCTGCATTTCCTTAATTTCTTGGAAGGTTAAATATTTTCTTGTTAAAATTTTACTTTATAACATAAAATAATGCTAACTGGAGAAAACATGAAAAATTACATATGTGTATATATATATTTTATAAATATATATTTATACTTTTAAATGTTGGAATCATAACACCATAACAGTTTACACTTTAGCTCTTCCACTCTCAATATAGTTAGCATTTTTACATCATTAAATGGTCTTCAAAATATAGTTAACTTGAGGTCCTATTATTATCCCCCCATTTTTTAATGTTATAAACTATGTGAGGGTATATTTAATTTAAAATGATCTATTTTCTCATATATTCATTTTTTCCTTAGGGTGCACTAAAAATGAATTTATTTGGGCCAAAGGATATGCACGGTAAAGTACTTAATATGTATTTCTACCCTTCTCCCAGAAGTGTTTTTATCAACATACACTTCCCAGCAGTGTGTGGGAGTCCATTTCAATTTCTTTGCCAAAATTTGGTATCATAACTTTTTTGAAAAATCCAATTTTGTCAACTTGACAAGTAAAATGGTAACTGATAGTAGTTTTATTTTATTTATTTATTTATTTATTTATTTATTTATTTAGAGATGGAGTCTCGCTCTTGTTGCCCGGACTGGAGTGCAGTGGCGTGATCTCGGCTCACTGCAACCTCTGCCTCCCAGGTTTGAGTGATCCTCCTGCCTCAGCCTCCTGAGTGGCTGGGATTACAGGCGGCTGCCACCACACCCAGCTTATTTTTGTATTTTTATTACAGGCGGGGTTTCCCCATGTTGGTCAGGCTGGTCTCCAACTCCTAACCTCAGCGATCTGTCCATCTTGGCCTCCCAAAGTGCTGGGATTACAGGCATGAGCCACCGTGCCTGGCCTGATAGTGGTTTTAATGTAGATTTATTTACTTGATGATTGGTGAAGATGAATATGCATTTAGTTAATATTTATTTTCCGATGTTTCTATTGAACCCTTTGGCCATTTCACAACTGGAATGTAAGTTTTTCTTTCCAGCCGTCTACTTGATGTCCACCTGCATGTTTCATAGGCCTCTACACTGACTCCCTCCTTCTGACTACCACCCTCCACCACACCCCACACTACACAGTTCAAACCTCATACCATCACTCTCCTGTTCTCTGCCTCAACAAATGAGTCTACTGAGTTGCTCAAGCCAGTACCCTGGATGTCATCCTTGAATCCTCCCCTTTTCTCACCCCTAACATCTAATCCTGCACACATCAGCAAACAAATCTTAAACTGTTTTTTCCTCTTTTCCATCCTCACTACCCCATCCTAGGCCAAGCCACTGCCATCTTTCCCTGGGCTACTTCCATAGTCTTCCTCCTGGATTCATCGTGTCTACTGAGAGGCCCCTGGTCCCTTCATCACACAGAAGAGAGGGTGATTTTAATAAAACTCAATCTGCATTGTGTTATCTGTCAAGATCCCTTCAATGGCTGACCTTGGCACTTCAAATAAAATCCAGGTTCTTGGCTACAAATTGCAATTACCCAACAAAGCTGGCGCCTGCACACTTCTCTACCTCAACCCCCCAACTCCCGCTGGCCCACGGGGCCCCAGCCAGCCTGGTGTCCTCCACTTCCCTGAACAGGTCATACCCTTTCCTGCCTCAGGGCTTTCCCACCAGCAGTTCCCACTGGCTGAATGCTCTCCCTCATTCTTCACAAGGCTGGCTCCTTCTCATCCTTCCAGTCACAGTGTTTTCACTTTCAATTCCTCAGTCCATCTGGAATTTATTCTAACATTTTCCCCTATGGTGATTTATTATGTTCCGTCCAGTACATATTGTCTGTGCCTGGCACTCAGTCAACAAACATCCCCTAAGTGTCAGGCATAGTGCTCAGAGTTGGGAGGATACAGACGAAGAAGAGACTGGAGGCACTCAACTTCAAGGAACAAACTTGCCCGAGTGTGTCTGGCCCACTCCACCCTCATAAAGTAATCCTCTTGGCCAGGCGTGGTGGCTCACGCCTGTAATCCCAGCACTTTGGGAGGTGGAGGCGGGTGGATTACCTGAGGTCAGGAGTTCAAGACTGGCCTGACCAACACGGTGAAACTCTGTCTCTATTAAAATACAAAAATTAGCTGGGCATGGTGGCAGGCACCTGTAATCCCAGCTTCTCGGGAGGCTGAGGCAGGAGAATCACTCGAATCTGGGAGGCAGAGGTTGCAGCGAGCCAAGATTGCACCATTGTGCTCCAACCTGGGTGACAGAGCGAGACTCCATCTCAAAAAATAAAATAAAATAAAATAAAATAAAATAAAAAAGTAGCTCTCTCCTCCAAGCCACACAGCTGATGCCTTAAACCAGTGGGACACCAATGTCCTTCCAATTTGCTGGCTAAACCCGAGCCATTCCCCTGTGTATGCCCCTTGTATGCCACCTCTAATTTGGCCTCCTGGTTCTGGGTCTGGCTTGTGAATGTACCCATCCCCATTCTGACCTGAGGCCTGGGACGATTTTTCTCAGCAGTGCCTCGGACTACTCTTTCTCACTGCTACTCCCAGTACTTGAAGTTTATACTGATTTTCTCTTTAGCTTCCCTGACACTCAGACCTCCCTGGGTAAACACTTCCATTCCTTTAACAAAGTCAACAAATACTTTCTAGTGAGTTCCTACTATGTGCTGGGTACTCTGCTCAATGCTGGGACCTGAGACCTCAAGAAAGGCCCACGACTCGCCACAGCCAACTGAACCAGATAGCCATAAACACAGAGGGAGTCTGTGGGGTAGAGAAGAACCTTGACAAAACCCCTAAGCTGGGTAAAGAGGACAGAAAAGGAAGAATGTTCCAAGCATGGGAAAATCCTGGAACCGAGAGAGAACAGGAAAAGAGTCTGCAAGGGCTGGGCACGGTGGCTCACGCCTCTAATCCTAGCACTTTGGGAGGCCAAGACCAGCGGACTGCCTGAGCTCATGAGTTCGAGACCAGCCTGGCCAACACGGTAAAACCCCATCTCTACTAAAATACAAAAAATCAGTCAGGCATGGTGGCAGTTGCCTGTAATCCCAGCTACTCAGGAGAATGAGGCATGAGAATTGCTTGAACCTGGGAGGTGGAGGTTGCAGTGGGCCGAGATTATGCCACTGCACTCCAGCCTGAGCAACAAAGCAAAACTCTGTCTCAAAAAGAAAAAAAAAAAGTCTGTAAGGAGCTTGACGCGGTAGAAAGAAGGCAGGCGGGGACCTGCGGACAGGGAAGCAGGAGCCGCCGCCCACGAGGACCTCCTGTGCTGTGCTGGAGGGTGACAGGCAATGGCAGAAATGACAGAACAGGAAAGTGACCTGCTCAGATTTGGGTTTTGGAAGATTGCCCAGGCCCTGAATGATGAGGTGGATGCAGACAGTGGAAATGAAAAGAACTGGTCCCTGGTTAGTTACAGGCGACAAAGAAGAGGTTATGCGGAACGAAGGGGGAGTTCTTAGAGAAGTGGGAATTAACAACGTCAGGTCTTTTTGCCCATTTTCCTCTGGAACTCTTTTATTTTGGAGTCTTTCGTTTTTAATGGGACACTTCACAAATTTGTGTGTCATCCTCGTGCAGGGACCATGTGAATCCTCTCTGTGTCATTCTAGTTTTAGTATCTGTGCTGCCGAGGCACACACTGGAGCCTGAACTGACAGAGGGGAAGCGTGAAGTCTTCGTGAACTCGGCAGTACAGCAGATGATCGAGAGAGGCACAGACCCACATTCTCTCATCCAGACCCGCAAGACCAGCAGGGTTTTAGGGTTCAGAATATTTTGGAGTTTAGGAAGGCAGTATGATTTACATGTAGTTTATTTGTAAAACACCCCAAGCAGGGGCTAGGTCAGCACCTGTTAATCAAAAATAATTTTTCTACAGCAATGTATGTGAATATTCACGCCAAGTAGCACATACAAAATCCATATAATTATAGCTCATCACAGTCAATACTAGGGTTTGCCACTGCGTGAGTTATGCAAACATTTTGGGGTTTCAGAGCCTTAAGGACTTTGGGATCGTGGAGGAGGGTCTGTGGGCCTGTGTGGATGGGAGTGGAGACAAGATGTCAGAAGGAGACACAGTGATAGCTCACCGGCATCTCTTCAAGGTCTTACCTCCTCCATGGGGATGACCTGGGCGTATCCACCACCCGCGGCTCCTCCTAAACAACAGAGCAAGCGGCATTTCAAACGGGTCACCAAGTACAGCTGCCACGATGGACACAGCCCAAGGGACACAGCTCCCCAAACCCAACAGAGAGGCGTCACACCCAAGATGATGTAACAAAAAGCAGTGAGAGACACTAATGGTTATATCCAAGCAGAATAGAAAAAAAAAAAAAAAAGTTGACACTTTAACTATACCTCTGTTTCTTTGCTTAAAAAAAAAAAAGGTAAAAATAGAGCAGATGTCATTACTGTAAAACATACCAGGATATGAGAATATTTTGTTAATTTATTATTAGATCTCTGTGACTATACTTTATCTAAATCAATTGTACATGATTTCATATCTGAGAAAACTTTGTTTAAAAAAAATACACTGTAGCTGGGCGAGGTGGTTCATGCCTGTAAACCCAGCACTTCAGGAGGCTGAGGCGGGTGGATCACTTGAGGTCGAGACCAGCCTGGCCAAAACAGTGAAACCCCATCTCTATTAAAAATACAAAAATTAGCTAGGCATGGTCACGGGCGCCTGTAGTCCCAGCTACTTGGGAGGCTGAGGCAGGAGAATCACGTGAAACTCGGAGGCAGAGGTTGGAGTGAGCTGAGATTGCACCATTGCACTCCAGCCTGGGCGACAGAGCGAGACTCTGTCTCAAAAAAAAAAAAAAACAAAACAAAAACCCACCGCATAACCACCTCAAATGAATAAATTATAAACTTCAATTTATTTCAGATAATAGTATGTGAGATTTGTCATGCTGCACAGCCCTAAAAATGTTGGTTGTTAGAGTAAAAGGACTCCTCTTTCCTAAAGCAGTAACAGCACCGCCCATGTGTGTATCATTTGGCAGTAGCCCTCATTCTTTACCTGCTTTCTCATTTGATCCTCTCAACAACTGGGTGAGCCTGGTGCCGCTCTCAGCATTTTGGACTTTTAGAGATGCGGCTCCGAGAGGCTGTGACTGGCTCAAGTGGTCAAGGGTCACATCGCGGTAGGAAACACAGCTGTGACCAAAACCTCGGCCTCCTCACCCCAACCCTAGTGTTCATTCCGCTACACGACGCATGACACTCTGAGTTATCAGTACTTAACGAGATACGTTTTTAATATGTGTAACAGTAATAGAAATATAATATTCTTAAAAAATCATGAAGTGCCAAAGACAAACTGTAATTGCAGCAATAAATACCATTGTAAAGTGAGTTAAGGAATGATTTCATGATAAATCAAGGAAGAAAGAGTAACAAATGGGAAAGTGCCAGATCCCAGCCCAACCACAGCCAAAGAGGAATTTCATCACAACTCGCCGTCCACAGCCAGTCCGTCTCCAGAGAGCTCTGCGGGCCCCACACAGCAACTCCAGTGAGCCGAGACTAAAGCAGAGGGAAAGACCTTTTCCGAGACTGGGATGATCAAACACCGATATGGATGGCCGTGTTTCAAGATCACTTGGCAAAGAAGGTCCTGATGAAATGGGAGACTGCACTGAGGTGGGAGCCTTGAGCAACACAGCCTCAGGAACCGGCTCCCGAGGCGTCCAGTGAAGCCCTGGCAGCTCCCACTGCTCACTTCCATGCGCAGGGGGACCAACGTGGGGCGACCACTATGTACTGAGTGCGCAGCGAAGAAATGTATCAAGTCCCCTGAAAAGTCTGAACTCTTTATCTGTTGACAATGTTCTTTTTACAATTTGCTCCCCCCAACTTTGCCCTGAAAAGTACACTAGTTGTTAAAGACGGTACCTTTCACTCCAAACGTTGGTCCTTGGGAAGGCTGCCTCAGACAGGCAAAGGAGTTGACATTCAGGTGTGCAGTCAGCGCCTGCACAAGCCCAATGGTAACTGTGCTCTTCCCTTCTCCAAGAGGGGTGGGTGTAATCCTGAGTCCGGGAGGAGAAAGTGAATTTTATAATATTTCCCAGACAATCAATGCAAAACCAGCCTAAGACACTAGAATCAAATCTGGGGGTGCTCATTCCAAAATGCACTCCAGAATTTAATTTCTCAGGCTATTATGGTCTACCCCATCACACAGACCAGGCATAAGCTAAAGTCAAGATACAGACACACCTTTACCAAGAGACCAAAAAGGAAAAGTTATTGGGCAGTGCTAATAACAACATCAATTTCAAGAAAGGCCATAAAACCATTTGTCAAAATGGTTTAAATAATTAAGCTGATGGTGGCATATCTTGCCAATGAGTATGTAGCACTTGTTCTTCCTGAGCCATTTATTGGGGCAGGGTGTGGGCACAGGGCCTATGGTGTGGGCACAGGGCCTAGCTCAATGGTCCTTGGGTGAGTAGGGCACTGCCAGACTCTCAGGATTAGAAGGGACCCTGAAGTCCCCACTTGTCCTTCTCCTTCCAGATATCCCTGCCCAGGGCTTCTCCCTGCCATGCTTGAACACACATGGTGATAAGGTCATGACCTCCGGGGTGGCCCACTCATTTCCAGACAGCTGTTATAGTTCGAAAGTTCTTTGTTCTAAAGAGAAGGCATCTGCATTCTTGTTGTGTCCTACCTCTTGGAGTCTACACACTAAGCCTGATCCCTTTCCATATGACAGTCCTTCAAATAGTAAAAAAGTCCACAGCCCCCGTGCATACTACGGCGGAAACTTCTGCTCTTGAGAAGCTTATTGCTGGTGACAACACTTTGCAAAACCAAATGTTCCCATGTTCATAACATCACAGTATTAGGTGTTGAAGAGAGCCTATTACATTAGTAAGTAAGGCCTCATAAAATTGTTCTTTAGAACACCATACGCATCGTTAAAAATTTTAAAGCCTGTCATTTAGGTTTGCAATTTGGTCTTCCATGAGTTACTGTGAGCCACGTTGTCAAGGATACCCAACCACAACAAATCTAATAGAGTTTTCTAACCTACAAAACCTAGGGATGTAACCGCAAAGAAGGAATGTCTTTAGAGGCGTCATCGCACCCTGCAATTCCATGAGTCATTCATTCAGCAAGTATTTATCAAGTACTGCTATGTGCCAGGCACTGAGCTAGACCCTGGGGACACAATGATGAGCCAGTCAGACTCCATCTCTACCCTCACAAGCTTCCAGCTGATCTGAATACATCAGCAGTTATGATAACTGTGACAAACACTAAGACAGGGAAGTAGGGCAGTCAGACTGAATTATGAGGGGACATGGAAAAAGGATCTAACTAGATTTGAACATCTGGGAATGTTTCCTGTAGGAGGTAACATCTTAGGTGAGACCTGACAAATTAATAAATGTTAACCAGATAAAACTCAGAGTGGATTGGGGCAGTTAATAGGAGAGGTGATACGCTTCATATTTATGGGGTTAATTATTTGTACCCTCACTTGATAGATGAGGAAACTGAGGCACAGAGTTTAAGCAACCTGCCCACAGTCACACAGCTAGTAAGCAGCAGAGCTGGGAGGCAAAGCCAGCCATCTGACTTACCCAGGTTCTCCATGGATGGAAATCATAACTATAATTAGCCATTTAAAGCATGGAATGGGTAAGATCACCCAAGGACAGTGCAGCAAGTGACAAAAGGGATAAGGACAGAAGAGTTAAGTACATTTGCTTGTAATGAGTTGTCAGAAGAAGAGAGTCCAAAAGGAAACTAGGAAGGCATAGTATAAAATAAGAGAACCCGGCTGTGTGCAGTGGTTCATGCTTGTAATCCTAGCACTTTGGGAGGCCAAGGTGAAAGGATTGCTTGAGCCAGGGAGTTTGAGACCAGCCTGGGTAATATAGTGAGACCCTGTCTCTAAAAATACAAAAAATAAAAAATAAGAGGACCCTGGAGAAGAAGGCCGAACATGATAGGAAGTCTCAGAAGGAGGCCAAGGATAAGACTGTTTCCAGAACAGGAAACTCAAACGCCACCGAGGCAGGAAGCAGGATGAGGACCAAGAGTGGTCGGTGGATTCAGCAAGAAGGAGGTCGCTGGTACCTGCTGTGGCCAGGAGCTGGTGAGCCTATCCTGACACCGCTGCATGGAAGAAACCTAAGACTCCTGAAGCCACACGACCCTGGCTTATCAGTCACCTCTGCATCTGTCTAAATAGCAGATTTGCAGTGGGGTCCACGTGAAGACTGAAAGTTATACAAAGATATTAATACTTCTGCTCGGGGTCAACTTTCTGTTTTCTTGGATACAACATCAACAAGGGCAGTTAAAAGCCCACAGGCATCACAATCTTAGAAGAGTCTGAAAAGAAATTGTGGCATCAAATATGGTGTCATTTAAGTACTGTACTGAGCATTTGTTGTTTGCAAAGGACTAAGTGGTTTACCTAAACTGTGTCACATGAAGGATTACATTTTCATTCCCAAGGATATGCAAGCATAGCTGCCCAGGAAAGCCAAAAGCAGACACGCCCAGAGATGACCTCCTCAAAACTCCAGCTAACCATCCAATTCTTAATTAGAAACACAGGACTGCTCAGCTTTCGGCCAACTAATACAATTCGGGAAAATCACAAAGTAGGAAGTATTTATTGGGAGCAATAAAAGGAGAGCTACAATAAAAAACAACTAATTTCACCTCCTTCCTGCGTTTGGTATCAAAATTTGGTTCAGTTTTTCCCCCAGTATCTTTAGCTCAGATTCCAAATCATCAACAGTGATATAGAAAAGAATGAGCACCAAGGTAATCTAATTTCTCTTTCTTTCTTTCTCTCTTTTCTTTTTTTCTTTTCTCCTTTCTTTCTTTCTTGCTTTCCTCTTTCTTTATTTCTCTCCTCTCTTTCCTCCTCTCCTCTCCTCTCCTCCCGTCTCCTCTCTTCTCACTGCAACCTCCACCTCCCGGGTTCAAGCAATTCTCCTGCCTCAGCCTCCTGAGTAGCTGGGACTACAGGCATGTGCCACCACACCCGGCTAACTTTTGTATTTTTAGTAGAGATGGGGATTCACCACGTTGGCCAGGCTGGTCTCAAATTCCTGACCCTGTGATCTGCCCGCCTCAGCCTCCCAAAGTGCTAGAATTACAGACACGAGCCACTGCGCTGGGTCCTCTAATTTCTTTTTCTATGGGAGCTTAGAGTTCATAGAGATGGAACTGTGATTTTTGTTCATTACCTTCCTCCACTTCTCCTGGCAGATTTCTGTACTCCCTCCCTGATATCTAAAGCATTGATTACTTGATTATTCTAGAATTTTTCAGATGGCTTCATGATAAGCGTTCTGACGTGCCTGTCTCGCCTACCAGGCCACACACTTGCTAAGGTAAAGGACAATGCTCACCCTCTTTGCACCCCGATCACATCACCTGTTCAGGGCACAGACCAGCAAAAAAGGGTTAATGAAATGACGCTTTTTTTTTTTTTGAGATGGAGTCTCACTGTGTTGCCCAGGCTGGAGTGCAATGGTGTGATCTCTGCTCACTGCAACCTCCGCCTCCCAGGCTCAAGCAATTCTCCTGCCTCAGCCTCTTGAGTAGCTGGGATTACAGGCACCCGCCACCACGCCCGGCTAATTTTTGTATTTTTAATAGAAACCAGTTTCACCATGTTGGCCAGGCTGGTCTCAAACTCCTGATCTCAAATGATCCGCCTGCCTTGGCCTCCCAAATGTTGGGATTACAGGTGTGAGCCACCATGCCCTGCCAGAATGATGTCTTTTTTAAGATGAGTATTATTTATTGGCAGCTACAGAAAGAATTGTCAAAGTACCCGTGACCATTTGGACACAATCTGAAAACAAGTTTATAATTTACTCAAAGGTCAAAAAGATGGCTTATCCAGAGAGAAGTGGTAAAACTTTAAACTATTCTGAAGACCCAGAATCTTGTAGAATGGTACCACTGCCATTAGCCATAGGCCTAACCATGCACTCCAAAACATATGCTCAAGTAGCATATGAACATAAATCATCCATTCCAGGCAGCTTTAGGGTCTAGGAGGTTTTCAAAGCCTTTTATTATCTAACAGTAAACCCCATGGTGCATTTGGTGATGTTTCTCATTACACTTGACTTAGGTAAACGGTTCAAAGGCCCTGTGGGAAGTGGTTTCTTCTAAATACCTCTGTTTCGTTCTGGAAATAGCACAAATAAAAGAAAATCTCACAGATATTTAAATAGTTACTCAAGGCAGGAAAGCAAAATCTTAGAAAACTCAGATTATTTTTACGTTGTACCAAAATAAAGGGTTGGTTGAAACATTTTTAAAAAAATCCAATCAGGCATTTGGCCCTCTGCAGAAAAAAAAAAAAAAAAAAAAAGATGAAATGATGTGAATGATTCAAATTTTTCCGTTTCTTTAATGTGAAATTCAGTCTATTCCGAGATCAGTTTGGGCTTCCTTTTTAGCTGCTCTGTCCAACCAATTCAGGGAAATTCTAGAAACTTCTGCACAGAAATGGGTGCAGGCCTGATGGAGACTGAGATTCAAATGCCCTGCAGCTGCACTCCAAGTCAAGTTCTCAAACAAAATTCCTTTTCATTAGTGTAACTGGGAAAATATGTAAAACTCATGAGTCCCTAAGATTCTTTTGGCGTATTTCCCTGAACAATTCCCAATACTTTTCATTTTGTCAGGCAAAGCAAATAAAGTGATGTGTAGGTGTAAATACCATGCGATGTGTAGTTGATGAAACGCAGATGATTCTGACTGAATAAGAAATCCTAAGGTTTGAAGAATGGCTTTTTAAAAGACTTAATCTGTTCTGCATTTGAGTTATTAATAATAGAAGATTTTTAAAAATCTCATTGTTTTATATTTTAATCCCATTGGTGATATATTTAAATCATATTTCTATATAAATTCAAATATATAATAACAAATATATTGTTATTTAGTTTTATTTAAAAATTACTTGGGTATTTGAATTCTTCTAAAGCATGGAAAAAGATTTATAGTGTTCAGAAAAAAGGACAAAAATGGTATTTATAGCATGATCTCAAAGTGTAAAAAGATGAATGTATAAATAAAATATTGACTTCTGAGAGACTTAGCTATCTCCTTTTTACTTTTCTTTATGTTAAATTTTTTACAATAAGCTAATATTATTTTCAGAATTAGAAAAGACTTATAGAAAAAGGAAATAATTCTCCATTTAAAGGAGGGGTCATTTATATTTTTAAAGAAGTTGCAACAGTGCATATAATGGTTTGATAATGTCACTTCCCCCTAATGCTTGACCTGGTCAAATGTAAAAACATGAAGGTGATTTTTATTTCAAATTAACTTTTCACTTTAGATTACAAATGTTGCTTTAAGCCAGCGCTGCTTTTTGCTGTTTGTTTGTATTTTTTAAAGATCTATGCTGCTCAGACTGGTCTTGAACTCCTGGCCTCAAGTGATCCACCCACCTCAGCCTCCCGAGTAACTGGAATATAGGCACAACCCACCATGCCAGGCCCACTTTAGACTATAGATAAAATATTTGCCTGTGGTCTGAACTGATCTCAATCATTCAGCTATTAAAGGATTAGATACTGATGACAGTTTACAGCCCTAAAAAATATATCATTTGTTGTGTTGGGGAGAAGGAGCTGTTCATTCTTCCCTTATAGAATCCAGTACGGCTATTTCCTAAAACTCTTCAAGCTCTGTCACAAATGCATACATATATCATAATCTTACAAGCACGGTTATTTTTTCCCAATATAGTTAAAAAAAAAAGAAGCCATTTAATTTTGTTCCTTCAAAGGTCTTTGTTAGGTAAAGAAACTTCTATCAGAATTTCAGAAAAAGAATTGTTGATCCCTTGGTGTTTACTCTGTTCTTGAAAATTCATGTTTAATCTTCTTTTTTATTTACAACATGGCAGGCCAATTTCAGCTCAATTATACATATTAATGCTAGCAAAGAGCCAATGTGGAGAAATGTTCTACTGGCCATGGACCGCATTGGCTGCAACCCCAGGCAGCCGTGCTAGCTAGCATTCTCCAGCATGAGGCTGGAGGCCCAGCTTTGTTTACAAGTAAGGAGCCTGACAACAATACCATCACAGATTTGTTTTAGAAGTATCAGTTTTGTGTTCCAAGGTAAGGTCAGGGCCATCCATGTCTGGATTTCTGATTTTATTGACAAGCCCCAAATGGAATAAAGCAGAGGGACTGGATAAGAAAATCTGCTGCAGGATTCTTCCTTCATAAACAGACAACACATCCCACCAAGTTTTCCTTAAGTGTTCCTATCTAGACAGGGTGAGAAATCCTGCAAACCCACCTACCAAGATCACCCGAGGCCGGGAAGAAGGGAACCAGTTCCACAAATCAAATGCTGTGTAAAGGTCTTGTCATGGCCACGAGTTTGTTTATTCATTGTAAACAAATATGCATCAAGCATACTGCCATAAAAGCAACCCTGACTAAACTGTGCCCCATACTCGGAGACCCCAGAGCCAATCTAACCAGAGGCAGCTCCTTGCAGGGTTTGGGCCCAGAGGGTGCCTGCAGGTGGAGCCAACCCCTCCCCTCAGCAAGGAACTTTCCCACACTCGATTATGGGGACATTAAGTTTGGGGTTCTAGGATGGAAAGGGCCTCAGGAATCTAACTGCAGTGAGCCTGGAAGCCTGAGGGAGAAGGGTGAAGCCACAGGCAACCAAGGTGTGCAGCAAAGGATGAATTCCTTACAACGCCAACTGCTGAGGGATTCTGAGATGCCCTGGCTGTCTGTCCCTCTTACAAAAATATCTACAGAAGCTGGGCAGGATGGCTCACACCTGTAACCCCAGCACTTTGGGAGGAGGAGGCGGGCGGTTCCTCCTGACCAGCTGAGGCCAGGAGTTCAAGGCCAGCCTGGCTAACATGGCAAAACCCCATCTCTATAAAAATACAAAAAAAATTAGCCAGGCATGGGGGTGCACGCCTGGAATCCCAGCTACTCGGGAGGCTGAGGCACAAGAATTGCTTGAACTCAGGGGGTGGAGGTTGCAGTGAGCCAAGATCACAGCAGTGCACTCCAGCCTGGGTGACTTTGTCTCCAAAAAAAGAAAAGAAAAGAAAAGCTACACAAAGAGAAGGAGAAAGAGGAGAGGAAAGTGGGAAAGGAGGCGGGAAAAGGGATTTGAAGAAATCACTGTATCGTTAAAGAGGTGATATTGTTTTGGATGATATTTTTGCTTTATTTGTAGTTATAAATAATTGAACTCACCTCTGGGGATTTTTCCTAAGGAGATAATTAAGCAGATGCACAAATCCACATGCCCAAGGTTGTTAATTCTAGCAGTTTAGAATGACAAAAATTGGGAACACTTTAATTGCCCATCAGTAGAAAATTGGTCAAATAAGTTGTGGAACATCCCTATTCTATGTTCAAATTATTTTTCTGCATCAATGCCCTTGAACGATTAGAAACACTCAGTACTACCAGTGGCTGAGTCAGGGCAGCACTTATTGATGGAACTAGAGGTACCAGAAGATGTGTAAGATGGGATCTCCACCCTCATCCTGGGCATTTTTGCTACCCCCCCAGCCCCTGCTTCCCCAACACGTTTAAGAATCTGGGATGTGGTCAGGTGTGGTGACTCATCCCTGTAATCCTAGAACTTTGAGGGGCCAAGGCAGGTGGATCACTTGAGGTCAGGAGTTCGAGATAAGCCTGGTCAATATGGTGAAACCCCATCTCGACTAAATATACAAAAATTAGCTGGGCATGGTGGTGCATGCCTGTAATCCCAGCTACTCGGGAGGCTGAGGCAGAAGAATCGCTTGAACCCGGGAGGCAGAGGTTGCAGTGAGCCAAGATCACGCCACTGCACTCCAGCCTCGGCAACAGAGCGAGACTCTGTCTCAAAAAAAAAAGAAACTGGGATGTGAGTGATAGAATGTTATGTTGTCATGAAAAATGGTAACATAGCTCAATATTCACTCACATGGAGCTCAGTATGCCACATATGCTCGAATAATCAGGTTGCTTACAGAAGAGCATGCGAGCTTGATCTCATGGCTGAGACTCTAGCAGCATCACAACAGTCCTTGCAGGTCAATAGTTGTTTCCTCTGAGTGCTTGGGTTTGGGATGTTTTACTTTTTTACTTCTGTTTTCTGAATTTTTAGAATATTTTTACAATGAAACTACATTGTTTTTATAACCAGAAAAAGAAATAAAGAAAAAAGCACCTATATTAATAATTAAATATGTAAAAACAAATTACCTAGGGGTCAATTCCGGTTACAAGAAATGTCTCTGCCTGACAAACAGGTTTTTGTGCCTGAAGCCTTGGCCTATACATCATAAGCAATAGTCACTGAAATGAAATTTCAAGGCAACAAAGGAATTTATATGGTCTCATGATGTTCCCTCAGGTCACATTGAATAAATATTTGAAATCCCTTGCTTTCTATCATCTTTTCAGCTAGTGAATGTACTTCTTTTTTTAAAAAGAAGAGGAAAAAAGCAAACACTCCTTTTCATAAAAACTATGAATTTGTCTTTTATAAAATAACCAACACAAGTGAAAATGGCTCAACATTAGTTCTGAAATGCAGAAGAAGGCAAATAATGAGCTTTTGTAATGTGAATATATCAGTAAGATCAAGGATATTAACAGGAAAACATGTTTCATACGATTATCTGTACCTTTTCCATTAAAATATTTCAAGTAGAATGCACAAAACAAACTGCTGAGTTCAAAATATTTTACTTTCAATTCCTATCTTGATTTTTATAATGAAAAATGAAATTAAAAAAGCCAAGGGGGAGCAGGGGTAATAACAACATAATATGAGAAACAAAAGAGAAAGCACTGCAACTTGTTTGACTTTATATTTTGTAGAGTTGACTAATTTGCTCTGCACTGAAAATAAAAACTTACCTCACACCAAATAAAGAAATGCCAGATGAAATGGACAAAATGTCAAATGTGAGAATAGGATAGATTGAGGGGTACAAGGACAAGGGTACAGGGAAGAGTTTTGTAAAGATGTCTGCTTGGTCAAGTGGATGTTACATGGTGTCTTACCCAGCAACTAAGACGTATTTCCCATCTGCTTGATTCTTTAACCTTTCTAGCACGGACAAACGTACTTTGGCTTTGCTTTTGCCATAGATTTCAATTTCATCTGCAAGCAATCCAATCTCCTTGGCAAGGACATCCACAGCTTTTGGAGTTTGTCCTCTTGAAATCTCAATGTCACTGAGGGGAAAGACAACACAAAAGAGAGAAGAGGCTTCTCAGCTTAGGTGGTCGTAACTGGAGTGAGAACAGCCTCACATCATGCCAACAATGAAATCAATGCAATTGCTTTGGGGTCCTTTCTCCCAGGCAGTAATAAGCACAACTGCTAACAATTAATGTGTATGAGAAAATGGTGCCTCATGGTAGAAATGCAACTCCAAAAAACTCACAAAGATCTTAAACTTGTGTCCAGGTGGAAGTATAACACCTATGGCATACAGAGAAGAACTGTGTCCAAAGCCCTCCTGCAAGTGTGATTCCACTACAGAGCAAATGCTGTGTGGGCATCACGGTATTCATTAGCCATGAATAGAGGGCCATTGCATAATAATCTCCGACTGGGCTGGCCACATGTTTCTCTTGGCTATTCAAAAATGTGAACACTACTATCACATTAGAGATTAAGTACAAAAAAAAAGAAAAAATGTGGAAATGCTATTTTGTTTTATCTATGTCCACACTTCCCCTCTCTCTATTTACAGTCTAAAACCATATTTCAAAATATTTTATTAATTACATAACTGTCGGTAAAAGGACCTAGTGCCCTGAGCCCAAGTTCAGACAGGAAATTGCGGGCACTCCAGAGTGTCACTGGGCACCTAACTGAACTCTTCTATTTTACTGGCCACCACTGCTTGTCTTACAGGAGTGGTCTGGATACCAGCATGTGTAATGCTCTTCAGGAAGAGCCCCCTCTGGGGCTCACGTGCTCATTTATTTGCTGAGGAGTCAGGCCCTTCATGTGTCTGAGAGTGAGAGATGGAAGGCACACCTGTTCCCTCAGCAGCAAGACTGACCCAGGGAGACCACGCAGCAGGGAACTGCCCTTAAAGGTTGCATCAGAGAGGACAGCTATTCCTTCACTCACCCCAGGACACTTATTTTTGTTGTGATCTGCTTTCTTTCGGTGGGCAGATCAACCCCCTCAGTGGACTTTAGTCAGCCCCTTGGCCCTGTTTCTGTAGCTACAGCAGGCAATCTACCCTCAGTGTGCAGACCACCCTAGACTCTCCTCCAGGATCCTGTGGGGGCCTGACCTGGGGTAAGAGGTAACAGCAAACACACCTCCACCCAGATTTCTCCAAAGGGCACCACAGAAACTAGGAGTTCAGGTAATCCCCCCCACGGGCCGCTGAGTATCCCTTTCCAGGCCTCCACCCATCCAACCTTTCCTTTCTAGCCTCCTACTTTGTTTTGCCTTCCTGGCCATAACTTTTTTTCTGTCTCTCTCTTCCCACAATCTCCTAAATTGAAGAGCTTAATCTTGAAAAATGTGTAAGCTTTTGGCAGGCCGCAGTGGCTCACACCTATAATCCCAGCACTTTGGGAGGCCAAGGCGGGAGGATCACTTGAGTCCATGAGTTTGAGACCAGCCTGGCCAACACAGCAAAATCCCGTCTCTACTAAAAATACAAATAAATTAGTCAGGTGTGGTGGTCGCACCTGTAGTCTCAGCTACTCGGGAGGCCGAGGCAGGAGAATCACTTGAACCCGGGAGGTGGAGGTTGAGGTGAGCTGAGATCACACTACTGCACTCCAGCCTGGGTGACAGAGGGAGACTCTGTCTCAAAAAACAAACAAACAAACAAAAACAAAACAGGCCGGGCATGGTGGCTCATGCCTGTAAGCCCAGTACTTTAGGAGCACAGGAGGGCAGATCACTTGAGATCAGGAGTTCGAGACCAGCCTGGCCAACATGGTGAAACCCTGTCTCTACTAAAAATACAAAAATTAGCCAGATGTCCTCGCTTGAACCCAGAAGGTGAAGGTTACGGTGAGCAGAGATCAAGCCACTGCACTCCAGCCTGGGCAACAGAGCAAGGCTCTGTCTTAAAAACAAACCAAACCAAACACCTGTAAGGTTTCCTTTTTACTAAAGGGTCATAGAGACACCATCGCGATTTTTTGGGTGATTTATAAACTACTCAGCCTGCTTCTGTTTGCCCAGTGGGTCTAGAAATCAATGATTTCAAAGTAAATTCTTCTTGGGGGAGAAAAGGGTTTAATTATTCAACCAAATTACTGGTTAAACAAGAAGAATTTACTTTGAAACTTTGGTACACAATTTGGTGAAATCTATCTTAATCTTTTTTACCACTTTGTAGGTAGAAATTATTGATTTGCTTTCAAAATCTAAGGTCTTATAACAACATAAATAACTCTAAAATAAGATATTTTATGACACAGATTGCACAAGCCCAGGGATGATATTACAGAAATAACATTCCTCATTGCAACTTACATAATTAATGAATACAGAACATAACTGAGATGTTTCGTCTATTGCAGGGATGAAAACATGTCCAAGAGGGTCACACCCTCCTGGTGGGTAGAATTGAACCAGGGTGTTCATCTGACTGCCCAAGGAAATGGAGTTCAATTCTATAAAGCAACTGGTTATCAGGCAAAAAATGAGTCAGGCTCGGTGCGGTGGCTCATGCCTGTAATCCCAGCACTTTGGTAGGCCGAGGTGGGTGGAATACCTGAGGTCAGGAGTTCAAGACCAGAGCAAGACTCTGTCTCAAAAAAAAATAAAAAGAGTCAGTTACCAGAGGGATTTTATCTCCTCTGCACTCTGTGCATTCCAACATTGCTAGATGAGATTACCTGGGGATGCACACCTGGCACTATGCACACCTGGATAATGGGGGTGGGGCCAATTTCTTGGAGTGGGACAGACACAGATGACTCATCATCAGGCTGGAAAATGTGGCTGTCTGTTTCAGATGTCATCCCTACCCAATCCTTCTAAACCACATGCTGAGACTATGACCTACAGTTTATATTTCCAAATTTACAGATAAAATATGTAGCTTAGACTTCATCAAAGAGCACTCTGAGGAAAATACCCACCTAGACGAACACAGACTATCCTATCAGATTGTTCTGAAGAAAGCTGAGCTCAGTTGCCACGTGGAATGTTTGGTTTGGGTGATCATTTATCCCCAGAGTAGAAACCTACATGGCCCTTAAGACCAGGCGGATATATATGTGTTGGGCATTTCTGACACAGAAAAGCATATTCCAAATATTACATTACCATATTTTATCAGATTTAAAACCATGACTTCATGGACCATTAAGAAGAAAAAACACTGCCAGGCCAGGCATGGTGGCTCACGCCTGTAATCCCAACACTTTTGGAGACTGAGGTGGGCAGATCACCTGAGGTCAGGAGTTTGAGACCGGCCTGGCCAAAATGGCGAAACCCCTGTCTCTACTAAAAATACAAAAATTAGCTGGGTGTGGTGGCGTGCACCTGTAATCTCAGCTACCCGATCCGGGGGCTGAGGCAGGAGAATCGCTTGAACCTGGGAGGTGGAGGTTGCAGTTAGCCGAGATTGCGCCACTGCACTGCAGCCTGGGCAACAGAGCAAGACTCCATCACAAAAAAAAAAAAAAAAAAAGAAAAAAACCCACTGCCATTAAATATAGGAAACATCATTGAAATTAAATTAGTTAATATAAATTAGTTTTAAAACATCATTAAAAAACTGCCATTTAATATAGAAAATATGGAAATTTTTAAAATATGCCTTTTTAGAACTGACAGAACACAGTAATACATTCATTAGATTTAATTTTGGAGAATTTACAATAGAGAAAATAGGGTGGCAATTTAATGAATAGAGAAAATTATCTACTATCAAAACCACAGTAGCATGAGTTGTGCTTCTCCCTCATGACTAACTGGGTCTAAGGCACTGTGCTGAGCTGACATCAGTATAAATAAATCACCAGTGTTACCTTGGCACAGGGGAGAGAGGCTGAAGTTTCAAGCAGTGAAGTCTCCACCGCCTGTGCTGCTGTTCACGAAGCCATCTCCTTCCACTACTGACCATATTCTTCACAGGGAGAGAGAGGAAAACATGTTAGAATTGTAAAAGCTGACAGGGCACGCACTTAAACCATGGAAATACTGTTTGTGGATGTTACAAAACAAGATTATCCAGTTGTACAATAAGCCAAGGGGATATTAGGAATATTTTTATTCACTTGTAACTAGGTTTGTAGGTTTTTCTTAAAAAGGAAAATGTGAAAACCTGCATGCCTAGTTAGAATATACAACTATTCAATACCGTACTGAAGAGTTTGATAGTATTAAAAGAAGCTGCTTTGTTTCTTAAATATGAACGCATGAACTGGATGATCCAGCTTAATTCTATAGTTCCCTTGCAGACTATTAGCTCTTCATACTTACAGCAATGAATCTGAGAATGTTTTTTACAATGTACGTCCAGAGTTATATCAAGTCACAGGCAAGAACTTCTGACTATGTTCATTGTTTTAGTTAAATTTAAAAAAGAAAAACAGGAAAATGTGAGAAAATACACTATTAAAAAATCCAGGTGTGGTGACAAGCACCTATAATCCCAGCTACTTGGGAGGCTGAGGTGGGAGGATTGTTTGAGCCCAGAAGTTTGAGGCTCCAGTGAGTCAAGGCCACACCACTGCACTTCATCCTAGCTGAGATTCTGTCTCTTTAAAAATAAATGAATAAAGAGGCCAGGTGAGGTGGCTCATGCCTGTAATCCCAGCACTTTGGGAGGCCAAGGTGGGCAGATCTTGAGGTCAGGAATTCAAGACCAGCCTGGGCAACATGGTAAAACCCTGTCTCTATTAAAAATACAGAAATTGGCTGGGCGCGGTGGCTCACGCCTGTAATCCCAGCACTTTGGGAGGCTGAGACGGGCGGATCACATAGTCAGGAGATCGAGACCACGGTGAAACCCCGTCTCTACTAAAAATACAAAAAATTAGCCGGGCGCGGTGGCGAGTGCCTGTAGTCCCAGCTACTCAGGAGGCTGAGGCAGGAGAATGGCCTGAACCCGGGAGGCGGAGCTTGCAGTGAGCCGAGATCGCGCCACTGCACTTCAGCCTGGGCGACAGAGCGAGACTTCATCTCAAAACAAAACAAAAACAAAAATACAGAAATTAGGCCGGGTGTAGTGGCTCACACCTGTAATCCTCTTTGGGAGGCTAAGGCAAGCAGATCACCTGAGGTCGGGTGTTCAAGACCAGCCTGACTAACATGGAGAAACCCCGTCTCTACTAAAAATACAAAATTAGCTGGGTATGGCGGCGCATGCCTGTAATCCCAGCTACTCCAGAGGCTGCGGCTTGAACTCGGGAGGTGTAGGTTGCGGTGAGCCAAGATTGCACCATTGCGCTCTAGACTGGACAACAAGAGTGAAACTCCATCTCAAAAAAAAAAAAAAAAAAAAATTAGCCAGGTGTGGTGGCATGTGCCTGTAATCCCAGCTACCCAGGAGGCTTGAACCTGGGAGGTGCAGGCTGCAGTGAACTGAGATCGTGCCACTGCATTCCAGCCTGGGTGACACCTGTCTCAATAAAATAAATAAATCAATGAATGAATAAATAAATAAAATAGATTAAGTGTTCACAAAAGACATCATGTACATGGATAAACTTATACTGAATAGGTTCGTCATCTGATTTAGAAAAGAAAAATGAAGAAAATACAAGACGGCATGAATGATCAGCTTGGATGCTCAGCTTCCAAATACCATCCTTCTGTAGTTGGTATAAAAGAACAAGCAAATTGAATTACTGAATAGTGCTATGTATGCATATAAATTATAAGTAAATGAAATAAAAATAAATAAAAACAAAATTTGGCTTTGATGGAAATGTAATTTATAATCCTTACAAAAATGTATAATGACCCATTCTGAGGTAAAGAGTTTCAGTTGTGTATTACCCTGTACAGAAGAAAGATATGAACTAAATGTCACTGCCAGAGGTCACCGTCACTGCAGGCTCCAGCACTATGAGAACACTCAGCTTACATGGTGGAACACTGGTGACCTTCGCCTTTAGGTCACACAGGTGGTGATGGTTTGAAAATGCCTACAAATACTTTAATACTCCTGTCTTGAAGAGGTGAGGACAATTCTCCTTCTCTTGAATATGAACCGGACTTAGTGATATACTTCTAACAAACAGGATAAAAGGAAGTGGCGGCACATGATGTCAGAGCCTAGGTCATCCATACTGCAAGACTCCTTCTGGTTCCCTCCCCTGGATTGCTCATACTGGGGGAAGTTAGCTGCCACACTGTGAGCAGCCCTACAGAGAGGTGGACATGATGAGGAAGCAAGGCATCTGCTGATGGCCAATGAGGAATGAAATACACATGCCCACAGCCATGTGAGTATGCCATCCTGGAAACAGATCCTCCAGCCCCAGGCAACCCCTCAGATGATTGTAGCCCCAGCTGACATCTTCACTTCAAATGCATGAGAGATCCTGAGCCCAAACCATCTGATATAGTTTGGATGTGTGCCCCTGCCCAAATCTCATCTTGAAATATAATCCCCAATGTTAGACATGGGGCCTGGTGGGAGGTGATGGGATCACAGGGGCTGGTTTCTCATGATGGTTTAGCATCATCCCCCTTGGTAGCATCCTTGTGATAATGAGTGAGTTTTCATGAGATCTGGTCATTTAAAAGTATGTAGCACCACCCCCTTACTCCTTGTTCCTGTTCACACCTTGTGAGATGCCTGCTTTCCCTTCACCTTCTGCCATTATTGGAAGCTTGGAGAGGCCTCTCCAGAAGCAGATGCCTGTGTTATGCTTCCTGTAAGGCCTGCAGAACTGTGAGCCAGGTCAGGCACGGTGGCTCATGCCTGTAATCCCAGCACTTTGGGAGGCCGAGGCGGGTAGATCACACAAGGCCAGGAGTTTGAGACCAGCCTGGCCAACATGGTGAAACCCTGTCTCTACTAAAAATACAAAAAATTAGCTTGGTGTGATGGTGCGTGCCTGTAATCCCAGCTACGCAGGAGGCTGAGGCATGAGAATCGCTTAAACCCGGGAGGTGGAGGTTGTAGTGAGCCAAGATTGCACCATTGCACTCCAGCCTGGGTGACAAAGCGAGACTCCATTTCAAGGAGGAAAAAAAAAAAGAACGGTGAGCCAATTTAATCTGTTTTCTTTCTAAGTTAACCACAGTCTTGGGTATTTCTTTTCTTTTCCTTTTTTTTTTTTTTTTTTTTTTTTTTTTGGTCTCCCTCTGTCACCCAGGTTGGAGTTCAGTGGTGCAATCTCAGCTCACTGCAACCTCTGTCTCCTGGGTTCAAGCAATCCTCCTGCCTCAGCCTCCCAAGTAGCTGGTAATTCTTTATAGCAATGCAAGAATGGACTAACATACCACCTAATCTGTTAATCTACTGCCAAATCTCTGATTTGAAGAAACTGTGAGAAAATAAATGCCTTGTTGCTCCAGTTACTAAATTGTGAGATAATTTATTACACAGCACAAGATAACATACACACAGTCCCCAGTATGGATCCCCACCCCACACATGCCATGTGATCACAGGCAACTCACTTCGTTTTTCAAAATCACTATTTCTTCATTTATCAAATGGGCCTAACACTCTGTGTATGAAGTGTTTAACACTGTACCTGGTAAACAGAAACCACTTGTAAACTGTTAGCAACTATTAATCAAACTTCCAAACTCAAGGTTTCTCAGACAGCCATGTCGAACAAACCTGAATTCGCAGAGCTGCAGCAAGGAGACTCACATCATCTTCCTCAATGAGTCCACCAAAATGTATTCTCGGAGAGCCACACCCAACCTTCCCTGTAAACAATTGGAGGGAAAAAAAGACTTTCAGCACATTGTCATTTCTAATCCATTAATCCTTGCAAACAGCCAGCACACTGAATAATGGGCTCATTTTTCATCAAGGAAGTTAGGATGTCAGGGCATGGCTGCAGGTTGGTCACCTCTGGTACAGCCCTGGGACCCTCCACTGGGCCTGCTTCACATTTTACATCAGAGAAATGGCCATCTGGCCAGGTGCAGTGGCTCACGCCTGTAATCCCAGCACTTTGGGAGGCCAAGGCAGGTGGATCACCTGAGGTCAGGAGTTCAAGACAAGCCTGGCCAACATGGCAAAACCCCATCTCTACTAAAAATACAAAATCAGCTGGGCATGGTGGTGTGCACCTGTAGTCCCAGCTACTTGGGAGGCTGAGGCAGGAGAATTGCTTGAACCTGGATGGTGGAGGTTGCAGTGAGCCAAGATCATGCCACTGCACTCCAGCCTGGGTGACATAGCAAGACTCCATCTCAAGAAAAGAAAAAAAAAAGTCATCTAAGTTATTAACCTGCGATAAATGGATTTTAAAAATGTAATGAAGCACACCACATGCTTTGGAAAATCATACCTCACACTGAGCCAGGAAGAAACATCTAGACACACTATCTCTTCACACAAGCCCAAGTATCACTGTGATTTTTAAAATATGGCATAATTAGAGATAGAAATAAATAGCTCAAGAGAATTCATAGTGAACATTTAAAACATTTAATGTGGATGCAACATAGACTGCAGATTAGGCCACAGAATTCAGAGTCAGACTTGCATTAAAAGCATAGCTCTTTCTCTTGCTAGAAATTGTGATGTTGGGCCTGTTAATTAATGGGAGTAATATCAACCTCCTAAAATTTTGTGAAAATGAAATATGATAAGGTACATAAAGTTCTTGGCATATAGTATGTAGTTTAAACTATTAACATGAAAATAAGGCTCAGAAGAAAGGAACAGGGATGTACATTCCACAGCATAATCTGTCAGAATGACTTCATATCCTAATCTTTAGATTTTTTGACACAGTGGGCTTCATCTTATTAGAATGATCTATTTTTTTTTTTTTTTTTGAGATAGAGTCTCTCTCTGTTACCCAGGCTGGAGTGCAGTGGCATGATCTCAGCTGACTGCAACCTCCGCCTTATTAGCAGCTGGGATTACAGGCACCTGCCAACACTCCTGACTACTTTTTGTATTTTTAGTAGAGACGGGGTTTCACCATGTTGGCTAGCATGGTTTGAAACTCCTGGCCTCAGTGATCTGCTCACCTTGACCTCCCAAAGTGCTGGGGTTATAGGTGTGAGCCACCGTGCCCGGCCCAGAAGGCTCTAAAATCTTTACTGTACAGTATGTAGAAAAATAGAAGCACTTTCACTAGTGGATGCAAAGTGTGAGAAGGCGGATGAAAACATTCATAGGGTAAGACTGGTCAAAGTGTTACATGAGAAATCAGACTTTTTCGATAATTTAAAAATTCTCTATCATAGAAGTGATAGAACCGGCTAGGTGCGGCGGCTTACGCCTGTAATCCCAGCACTTTAGGAGGCCGAGGCGGGCGGATCACCTGAGGTTAGGCGTTTGAGACCAGCCTGACCAACATGGAGAAACCCCATCTCTACTAAAAATACAGAAGTAGCTGGGCATGGTGGTGCGTGCCTATAATCCCAGCTACTCAGGAGGCTGAGGCAGGAGAAATGCTTGAACGTTTCTCTTGAACATTTCTCTGAGGCAGAGGTTGCAGTGAGCCGAGATCGTGCCATAGATCTCTAGCCTGGACAACAAGAGCAAAATACCATCTCAAAAAAAAAAAAAAAAAAAAAAGAGAAGTGATAGAATCAATTTTTCATCAAAACTAAAAAATTGCATTTTAGGGTATTAATGTTAGGGACTACCTGATTATCAACATAGAAAGATGTTGATAAGAATTCCACTTCTGGCAGGGCATAGTGGCTCACGCCTGTAATCCCAGGACTCTAGGAGGCCGAGGTGGGAGGATCACCTGAGTTTAGGAGTTCGAGACCAGCCTGGCTAACATGGTGCAACCCCATCTCTACTAAAAATACAAAAAAAAAAAAAAAAAAAAAATTAGCTGGGTGTGGTGGTGCACATCCGTGATCCCAGCTACTAGGGAGGCTGAGGCAAGAGAATCGCTTGAACCTGGGAGGTGGAGGTTGTGGTGAGCTGAGATTGCACCACTTCACTCCAGCCTGGGCAACAAGAGTGAAACTATCTGGAAAAAAAAAAAAAAAAAAAAAGAATTCTACCCTCACTTAGAAAATTTATAAAAGTAAACACACATGTAAAATGCTTTAGCCTGCATCCTCCCTTAGAGAAAAGAAATATTTCTAACAGCAACATTTTTGAAGACACTATTTTCTCCTTCTTTGGATCACTCTACTCTTAAATTGTATTAGGGTGTTGGGTAATCATATAATCATATCCCTTGGGTATTATTTAAAGATTAGAAACACTTCAGCTTTATGAATCATATTTAGGCAAAAGCCAAGAGTCTAGAGGATGAGAGAGATTTGCTGTGTTTTGTTTTAATCACTAGAGATCTGTACTTAAGATCTTGTCCAACTACTACATAAAACAAACGGGCCTCTCTCATTCCTCTATTTTAAGTGATGGAGAAATAAGAAAAAGCATCTGAATGCGGTGGCTCACGCCTGTAATCCCAGCACTTTGGGAGGCCCAGGCGGGTGGATCACTTGAGGTCAGGAGTTCAAGACCAGCCTGGCCAACAAGGTGAACCCCGTCTCTATTAAAAATACAAAAAAACGTTAGCCAGGCATGGTGACAGACGTCTGTAGTCCCAGCTACTCAGAGGCTGAGGCCAGAGAATTGCTTGAACCTGGGACCCGGAGGCTGCAGGGAGCCAAGATCATGCCACTGTACTCCACCCTGAACAACAGAGTGAGACTTCATCTCAAAAAATCTAAAAAAGAAAAAAGAAAAAGTAACATTCCAGAAGCTGGTATTAACTTATAAATGCATATTCCCAGAATTTAATCACAAATACCCTTGTGAATGAAGAATATTTCACTTCCAAGTTTACAAGATAAATAAGTCCTGGTATCGTTTCAGTCACTTACGTAGCATAGAACTTAGCAAAAGTGTGGATATTTTATTTTGAAAAGCTATATGATTCCTGATACGTCTAAAGCTTTCAGGGATGTATAATCTTTTGGCTTCCCTGGACCACACTGGAAGAAGAAGAATTGTCTCGGGCCATAGCCACACGTAAAATACACTAACACTATGATAGCTGATGAGCTAAGGAAAAAAAAAAATTGCAAAAAAAAAAATTTCATGTTTTAGGAAAGTTTATGGATTTGTGTTGGGCTGCATTCAAAGCTATCCTTGGCTACATGCGGCCCACGGGCTGTGGTTTGGACGTGCTTGGTCTAAACCATCTCACAAATTTCAACAAGCATAATGAGCCACGTAAGAAGATATAATTAACAAAACCAACTCTTTGAAAGGGTCTAGCTCAAGATGGCAGGTGGTACACACAACACTACCCTCTATTTCTAGTCAAAAGTCCATTCAAAGTGAGTAAAAGATATGTTAAAATCAAGCAAGTCCATAAGAGTTAAAAGGGTACCACAAATGACATTTGAGAAATTTGTGGAAGAGACAGGTAAGTAGGGTCGGATTGAGTAACCATGGCAGAGGAATTTAAAACGCCCCAAAATAACAAAAGCCTGAGATGAGGAAGAACCATTTCTTCTTCGTGGACCCTGGATAAGCCTAAAGCTCACAGTCAACAAATATCGAAAGCAGGAATGAATAAAAACTAGGTTCTTGAAACACCAAAGGCTGTCCACCGGCAGCTAGGTAAGGTGACTTCATTCACATATAGTGTTGCTTTCTGATTATTACTGTTATTATTTTTTGAGACAGGGTCTTGCTCTGTTGCCCAGGCTTGAGTGCAGTGATGTGATCATGATCATTGCAGCTTTGACCTCCCAGGCTCAAGCAATCCTCCCACCTCAGCCTCCTGAGTAGTTGGGACTGCAAAGGTGTGCCACCACACCTGGCTAATTTTTAAGTTGTTTTATAGAGACGGGGGTCTCACTATGTTGCCCAAGCTGGTCTTGAGCTCCTGGGCTCAAGCAATCCTCCTGCCTTGGCCTTCTGATTTTTATGTACAGTAGGCTAAGGTTCACTATCCGCAATGTTAACTTTTGATCCTTTTAGTTACTTTTTTTTAATTACAAGCAATTAAAATTACAAGTAATTAAAAACAATACTTTTTTTTTGAGATAAGGTCTGGCTCGATCCCTCAGGCTAGAGTACAGTGGCACCATCTCAGCTCCCTGTAACCCCTGCCTCCCAGGCTCAAGCCATCTTCCCACCTCAGCCTCCCAAGTAGCTGGGACTACAGGCGCATGCCACAATGCCTGGCTAATTTTTGGTTTTTGTTTTTGTTTTTGAGATGGACTGTTGCTCTATCACCCAGGCTGGAGTGCAGTGGTGCAATCTCAGCTAACTGCAGTCTCCGTCTCCTGGGTTCAAGAGACTCTTCTGCCTCAGTCTCCCATGTAGCTGAGACTACAGGCACGTGCCACCACGCCTGGCTAGTTTTTGTATTTTTTTTGTAGAGGCAGGGTTTCACCATGTTGGCCAGGCTGGTCTCAAACTCCTGACCTCATGATCTGCCGGCCTCGGCCTCCCAAAGTGCTAGGATTACAGGCATGAGTCACAGCACCTGGTCTTAATTTTTGTATTTTTTGTAGAGGCAGTTTCACCATGCTGCCCAGGCTGGTCTCGAACTCGTGAGCTCAAGCAATCAGCCCACTTCAGCCTCCCAAAGTGCTGGGATTATAAGTGTGAGCCACCAGGCTCGACCAAAAACAACACAATTTTAAAACACAACTTAAAAATAACTCTGGCCTGGACTCAGATTTTCTAATTCAGTTTTAAGATTGCATTGAAGCTGGGTGCGATGGCTCACACCTGTAACCCCAGCACTTTGAGAGGCCAAGGCAGGAGGATTGCTTAAGTCCAGGAGTTTGAGAGCAGCCTGGGCAACTTGGTGAAACCTTGTCTCTAGAAAAGGTACAAAAATTAGCTGGGCATCGTGGCATGTGTCAGTAGTCCCAGTTACCTGGGGGCTGGGGCAGGAGGATCACTTGAGCTCAGGAAGCAGTGGGCCTGTAGTTGCGCCACTGCATTCCTGCCTGGATCACAGAGCAAGACTCTCTCAAAATATAAAATAACATAAAAATAAGTTCTGAATCCAGAGAATCTGAAGCAATAAGACTGGCAACTCAGAATCAGATATACATTTTTAATAAATTTCATGGCTAAAGAAAATTGAGAAAGGGAATCATTATTTCACTCCCTGCCCGTGTAGAGGCAGGACTCCATCTGAAGGTTGTCTACAGTCTGGGCCTGGGTAATATCATGGGATCACAGTTCAACAAGGATCTCATCCCAAACCGTGGATGGGTCTTTTCACTTCCCAGTAAACACTCATCTAACTCTTGATTTCTCTAGGGACAAGTCAATGAATCACTTTAAAAGATGGCCATTCTTCTAATGATAAACTTTCTGCAAAAAGAAAATTTAAGGCCAAAGTGTTATCATGACTTCCTCAGAAATCAGAACCACCCTTTCACTAACATGAGCAGTGCTGGACCACCCTGGGAACTTTGCCAGAACAATCACGGCAGTGGGAGGGATGCAGCAGACTCTTCAGCCTTCATGCCGTCTTGGCTCTGTGGAAACATCTCAGCTTCTATGCAGTCTGGCCAAGGGCATCCTTCTTATCAAAAAACCACTCTCCACGCCCACAGCCTTAAATATTTTCTTCCCATCTAGGAGAACAAATTACCCCCAAATGCGAGGTTTTAAAATCAGGAACAGCTGAAAATTAGAAACCAGTACAGGTAGAACTTAAAAACAACAACAACAACAAAAACCACTGGTAGCCAGTTTTTGAGTTAAATACATTGACTTTGTAGGATATAAAGTAAAATGCAATAAATAAAATGAGTATCATGATATGGTTTGGTTCTGTGTCTCCACCAAATCTCATGTTGAATTATAATCCCCAGTGTTGGGGGTGGGGCCTGGTGGGAGGTGACAGGATCATGAGGGTGGCCCTTCATGAAAGGCTTAGCACCATCCCCTTGGTGCTGTTCTCAAGATAGTGAGTTATCCTGAGATCTGGTTGTTTATAAGTATGCAGTGTGTACCTCCTCCTCTGATATGGTTTGGCTGTGTCTCCACCCAAATCTCATCTTGAATTGTACTCCCATAATTCCCACGTGTTGCAATCATGGGGACAGTTTCCCCCGTACTGTTCTCATGGTAGTGAATACGTCTCATGAGATCTGATGGTTTTATCAGGTGTTTCCACTTTCGCGTCTTCTGTATTTTCTCTTGCTGCCGCCATGTAAGAAGTGCTTTTCACCTCCCGCCATGATTTTGAGGCCTCCCCAGCCATGTGGAACTGTAAGTCCAATTAAACCTCTTTTTCTTCCCAGTCTCGTGTATGTCTCTATCAACAGTGTGAAAACAGACTAATATGCCCTTCCTCTCTCTTGCTCCTGCTCTGGCCATGTAAGATATACGTGCTTCCCCTTCGCCTTCTACCATAACTGTGAGTTTCCGGAGGCCTTCCCAGAAGCCAAGCAGATGCCAGCATCACACTACCTGTACGGCCCATGGAACTGTGAGACAATTACACTTCTTTTCTTTATAAATTACCCAGTCTCAGGTGTTTCTTTATAGCAGTGTGAGAATGGACTAATAAATATCATTGGGTAAAATTTTTGTGACAGTGTTCTCGAGAGTTGAACTCCTACTTTAAATTATTTGAATCTTACTGTCAAATGACAGCATATCACTAGTTTTTAAAAGAATGCAATGTAAGACAAGATAAAAAAAATATAATTAAAATATTAGTAAACTGATACTAATAAGCTATTGGTAATAATTTAATTTGGACCACTGAAACCAAATTAACAAGGAAATTTATACAGTGCTGCATGAACCTTTACTTTTTTTAAAAAAAAGCAAAAAATCAAATATATTATATTGAGAACTAATTAAATTGTGCCAAGATGCAGTCTGAAAGCTGTTTCGTGTGCAGTTAACATGGCAACAAGGAAGTGGAGGGAGGAATGCAGGAAGTGGACAAGCATTTATTGGCAGCTACCATCAAAGAGGAACTGCCCCAAGGTAGCATCTCAGTCATTCCTCCCAACAGCCTTCCTCCCAATTTACCCACAAATAAATTGGGAATCTTATTAATTCATCAGAGATCTTATTTCCTCAAAGTCACATAGCCTGTAAGTGCAATACAATTAAGAATTTTTTTTTTTTTTGAGACGGAGTTTCGCTCTTGGTGCCCAGGCTGGAGTGTGATCTCAGCTCACCGCAACCTCCACCTCCCGCGTTCAAGCGATTCTTCTGCCTCAGCCTCCTGAGTAGCTGGGATTACAGGCATAAGCCAACACGCCCGGCTAATTTTGTATTTTTAGTGAGACAGGGTTTCTCCATGTTGGTCAGGCTGGTCTTGAACTCCCTACCGCAGGTGATCTGCCCGCCTCAGCCTCCCAAAGTGCTCGGATTACAGGCATGAGCCACCGTGTCAGGCCAAGAATTTTTTTTACACAAACAACTCCCTTTTCCTTGAGTTAGGTTAATCCTGACTCCAAAGTCCATGTTCTTTGCACTACATTTTTTTTTCTTTTAGAGATGGAGTTTTGCTCTTGCTGCCCAGGCTGGAGTGAAATGGTGTGATCTCGGCTCACTGCAACCTCCACCTCTTGGGTTCAAGCAATTCTCCTGCTCCTGCCTCCCAAGTAGCTGGGATTACAGGTGCCTGCCACCATGCCTGGCTAACTTTTGTATTTTTAGTAGAGATGAGGTTTCACCATGTTGCTCAGGCTGGTCTTGAACTCCTGACCTCAAGTGATCCACTGGCCTCGGCCTCCCAAAGTGCTGGGATTACAGGCGTGAGCCACAGCACACCCAGCCTCCAGTAAGTTCTAATGTCTCCCTTCAGGGCCATAGGAGGGAAAGTCTCAAGTTCCCTTGGGGGCTCCCGGCACATCAGCATCCCAGGGCTCTTGCCCTCTTCTACACTAAATAGAAATATATTAGCTTAAAATGATGCTATAAACTACTCTGAGCCACAGAGTTGCTGTTTTGATACTATTCTCTGAGCCTAAGATAGAAGAAAAGCTTTTCCTTGGTCCCATTTCGTACATCAGTAAGTCCTAATATTTAGGGTACAAAATAGTTGTGTTTATGATGAACTCTGCTGTTTAGCAAGCAGAGCACTACAAGAGCAGTGTGTATTTCTTTCATTTGAAATAAATTTTTTAGGCCAGATATGGTGGTTCACACCAGTAATCTCAGCACTTTTTGGAGGTGGAGGCGGGAGGACTACTTGAGGCCAGGAGTTCAAAACCAGCCTGGGCAACACAGTGAGAACCCTGCCTCGACAACAAAAAAAATTATTTTAATTAGCTGAGGAGGGAGGATTGCTTGAGCCCAGGAGTTTGAGGCTGTGATTGTGCCACTGTACTCTAGCCTGGGCAACAGAGCAAGACCTTTTCTAAGAAAGAGGTTTTTTTGGTTGTCTTTTTTATTTTTTTTTAAAGTAGTTACTCTTATAGTTAGAAAACAGAATGTTGAAATTTCCTTGTTTTAAAATCTAAACATTGGACTCATGCAATAGCAGAGTGAACAGAACCAACTAGCTGGGTGTAATTGTTTTCTGAGCTCTGTGTCTGGGATATGAGCCATCAGGAAAATCTCTCCTAGGATTCCATACGTATTCCATAAAATGCCTCTACAGAATTCTCATCATAAATCACAACATCCCATCTGTTTTTACGGGGGGAAGGAGGAGGGACCCTGTACCATGAAGGTAAGAATAAAAATTGCATTATAAAACTCTGCCTTCATCCAGCCACAAGTTTATTAAAAGTTCTTCTTCTCATCTTGAGTTTAAATAAGAGCTCTTTTCTTTTTAATATTTCAAAAAGTTAATTCATTTCTTTACAGTAGTGGGATAATGAAAAAAAGTGGGGGGAAAAAACCTTTCTCCATTATTCCTAGATCAAATTTTCATACTAAAAAAGTTGGTAAAATTAAAACTTGTAGACTATTTAGAAATGTGCTATTATGGACAGCACCACCCCGAAACTGTTCATCTGTTTCATCAACATAGCATTCCTCATCTTCATCTCAATGACTGCCTAGTTGGCCCCATTTTTTTTTTCTTTCCTTCTTTTTTTTGTTTTTTTGAGGAGTCTCACTCTTGTCATCCAGGCTGGAGTGCAATGGTGCAATCTTGGCTTACCGCAACCTCCGCCTCCTGGGTTCAAGCCATTCTCCTGCCTCAGCTTCCCGAGTAGCTGGGATTACAGGTACCCGCCACCAGGCCCAGGTAATTTGTTTGTATTTTTAGTAGAGACAGAGTTTCATCATGGTGGCCGGGCTGCGTCTCAAACTCCTGAGCTCAGGTAATCCACCCGCCTCAGCCTCCCAAAGTGCTGGGATTATAGGTGTGAGCCACCACGCCTGGCCATCAGCCCCATTTTTAAGTGGGAGACAAGTTCAAGGAAATGTTTCTAAACATGCCACTAACTTAAAACTACAAGCAGAGTACAATTCTGAGTCATGCTTATTAACTTGTTAAACACTCAATATTCACAAAGTTAACTGGGCCCGGTGGCTCACACCTGTAATCCTAGCACTTTGGGAGGCTGAGGTGGGTGGATCGCTTGAGGTCAGGAGTTCGAAACCAACCTGGCAAACATGGTGCATCCACACCTCTACTAAAAATACAAAACAAAAATTAGACGGGAGTGGTGGCAGGCGCCTGTAATCCCAGCTACTTGGGAGGCTGAGGTAGGGGAATCACTTGAACCCAGAAGGCGGAGGCTGCAGTGAGCTAAGATCGCGCCACTGCACTAAAGCCAGGACGACAGAGCAAGACTCCATCTCCAAAAAAAAAAAAAAAAAAAAAAAAAAAATTCACAGAGTGGTTACTAAGTGTCAGGTACTATTCCAGACACTGGACATTCAAAAACCAACATGAAAACTATTAGAGTTGGGCCAGATAAATTTCAAATAAATTCTACTTACAGAATCATTTTGAAATACACAGACCATCCCTGATTTACAACCTTTTCGCTTACTATTTTTCCACTTTATGATGATGGGAAAGGGACATGCATTCAGTAGAAACTGCTTTAAATTTTGATCTTTTCCCAGGCTAGCCATACACAGAACAAGGGTGTCTTGAGGCGCTGGGCAGCAGTGACGGCAAATCGCGATTTCTGGTCAGGCATGCAATCACAAGACCAAACCACCAATACTCCGCAATGTACTAAGCTGCCAGCATTTTTGGATGTTGTTTTGTGTTTTCACATCCCATCCTATCTATAAATGCCCATTTTCTACTTATGATATTTTCAACTTCTGATGGGTTTATCTACGCATAAGCCCGAGGAACATCTGTAACGCCTTGGTCTTCTTTCCCCCAGAGAATCATTACATTGAAATCTAATGTTTCAGGGAATACTTTTTCCAAAAATAAGGGTCCTAAAAGGAAACCTTATTAAAAATAAAGCACTTTCACTAACAAAATATATGTCACTGTCATGTAACCACAGAGCTCAAAGGGATTCCAGGAGAACATCAAAGTAGACTCCTAACCCTAGCCATGACTGTGCCAAAACTGTCCTACATGAAAACTTTAATAAAACACAGCAAGTAAATATTACAGCAAAGCAGCATTCATTTACAAGAAACAAATGTTGGAACTGATTTTCCTAATCTAACTGGGATTCTGAACAGAGGAAACCCTGTCTACTATTAATAGGTTAGGCATTGTTTTTCTCAGGGAAAAAAAAGTTATATGAAGAAACTACATATATTTTAAAAATGTTATTTAGCACATGCTTTCTGTTTGTTAAAAAGAGCCGCTAGGGCCACAGTTCTTAATGCAAGAGCTGAGCTCTGGCTCTTTCCTTGGACTCTGATCCATTCCACCCTCTCCAGCCCCCAGGGAGTTTTTAATCTGATCCGTCAGTTCTGGCAGGAGCTACATTTCCTAGAGAGGAGGGTCAGTATCAACCTCTGGCTAGGGCTCACGCTTTTATGGAGCTGCCTATAAGGTTTCAAGATTTCAACCTCAAGTATGGTCCTAGTGGAAGTGAAGGAGAGCAGAGGCTGCCAACCGTGGTGCATGTTCTGCCCAGCTTTAGGGGTAAAAGCTGCCCCTGTCCTCCAGCCCAGCTCAGCATAGTCCTCCTCTCTTCTGCATGAACATTTGGAGGCCAAAGCCAGAAGGAATCAGGAAGGGGGGCTCTCCTCTGCCTCCCTGTGCCATTGTCTCTTGCTCACCTGTGCCATTCAGGGACTTGCTGAGGGGCTGGGTGTGGTCCAAGGCTTTCTTAGCCTCAGTCCTTCTACGAACTGGAAAAAGGAACCTACTCTGGGCCTGCTCCTGCTGGATCCCGGGGCTGCTGGCTGCCCTGTTGCGGGCACTGCTTGGGCTGCCCCCAAAGTGGGCCTGGTGTGGTCTTGAGTATTCCTGAATACCTTGGCAAAATGCCATCAAATAGCAGGACCAATCCTAAAACAGTTTCTGCATCTAGTGGTGATTTTCATACTGTTCTGACATGACTCCGGGGCTCCAAGGATGTGCTTCATGGGTCAACACAAGGGGAAATCAGGGAGACACAGAGACTGATCCTATTCCCATCCCTCCCGACAATCTGGCTCTCATCTGCTTTTACATAGTGAAATTCCATGAAGATTTCTTTGGAAGAAAGGATTTTACTAATTTTTAAGAGACTGTGAAAACCGCTATTTCTAGTTTACCTCACAAACATACAAATCATCTACTTAAGGTCACAACTAACCTGACTGCTAGAGGCCAGTAGGGGGCACTTCACTGTGGCAGCAGACACCTCAACCGCCATCTTGGTCTCTCTTTGCTCAACAGCATGGTTCTATCAGGTAGCCCACAGTCTAAGTTTCCTACCCTATATACTAATGTTGACGACTGCTAACATTTCAGAAACATACCCTCTTAGGAAAAGGTTAACATTTCTTCGAATGATCTGACCTAATCAGTGGCTCAACACCAATGTGAAGACATTTACCTGACAGGAAGTCATGGGAGCAGTTGAGAACAGTAATTCCTGGTTGTATCCAAGTAAGGGGAATCTCTTCTGGCTTACGTGAGCCTAGGACCACAATGTCAGCCTCATGAAGCTAAAAGGAGAAAGAAAAAAACATGCACAGTTTGATCTGAGGCATAAAGACACAACTAACCACTGATGTCAAATGAGTTCAACACAATCCCAGATCCACAGCTTTGTTCCAAGCTGCTGACAAGGATGGAGTCGCTTTACTAATTCCTTTCAAGCATGTATTAATACAAACAGAAAATGATTATCATATCCTAGAAAGAAAAGAAAATAGGACTTAAAAAATATCTTCAGGGTAGTCACTTCAGCATACATACTGCATGTGGAGTATTATCATTTACATGTTTTCACCACTAACTATAATATCAAGAAAAATGATGGGACAGCCGGGCACAGTGGCTCACGCCTGTAATCCCAGCACTTAGGGAGGCCGAGGCAGGTGGATCATGAGGTCAGGAGTTCGAGACCAGACTGGCCAACACGGTGAAACCCCGTCTCTACTAAAAATACAAAAATTAGCCAGGCGCACTGGCAGGGGCCTGTAATCTCAGCTACTCAGGAGGCTGCGGCACAAGAATCGCTTGAACCCAGGAAGCAGAGGCTGCAGTGAGCCAAGATCACACCACTGCACTCCCACCTGGGAGACAGAGCGAGATCCTGTCTCAAAAAACAAAAAAGAGGAAAACAAGGATGAAGGCCATGAGGTCTGGCCCACGCAGTGGGCTTGTTGGCCTGTATAATGGCACCATCACAATGAGACCCCTATAGAACTGTTACTATACCCATGGAAGGATTTTCAGGAGCTTGAGAAAGAATTTCACTTTCTCTGAGGCCCTGGTTAGTCTCTTGTCCAACCATTCATTTTTTTGCCCTGAGAAAGTAGAAAGAATGCAACCACTCCAACAAAATGCATTGATCGTGTCCATCCTATTTGCATTTTGATCATCCAGTACTGGAGGAACAAGTCTGGTAGGAAGTTGACATTAAGACAAAGAGGTAGGCAAAGAGGTTGGCTCTGACTTTAACCAAAGAATAGCTCCCCAAGCCCCACTGAGCAACTGATGATTTCAAACTGGATCCCTATGCGGAGCGAGGGGTGAATAGGAATATTAGACTTGCAGAAGAGAATAGCTACAATTGTACAGGTCAGCTAGGTGTTGTAAGTATTACCTCACTGAATATTCCAAATGAGTGAGATTGGTGTTACCATGCTCATTTAACAGACAAGGAAACTGGGGCTCTCAGACACAAATAGCTCTATGGTATGTCCTAGTGAATCCAGTCTTAGAGATCCTAGTGAACCTAGGCAGAAAGAGGGGACTGACAGTCCCTTCCCCCACTGTCTTTCCTGTGGACTTTGATGTCCTGCAACTAACCACAGAGTCTCTGGGGTCAAACAGACAGAGGGGCAGATTATGGAACACAAAAGCATCTCCACTGCCACTGCCCCCACCAAACCACCAAATAAACATGCTGGAGACACCCTTATCCATTCTCAGCTTACAGGCTGATCATTATAGATCCTGTGGAAGAACCAGGACAGCTCCTCAGCTTGAGGACGGTTAACACTATTTGGGCAAAAGGGTGCATCAGCTGATGCCTTTTAGAAATCTTGGGACAAGAGATGATAGTGGGAGCAAACCTTTGACAGTCCTACCTGGTTTATGAACAGAAAAGCCAAGATCAAGGGCAGATCCAAGTCCCCTGACAGAGGAGGAGCATGATAAAAATGTGAATGCATGTCTTTTCATAGAGCTGACAAAGCCAACTTTAAAAGTTAACACCTTGGAAATATTTGATCAATTTGACCATGTGAATAGTGAAAAGTGTATTAACATTCATTGATTGTCCATTAATAAGCCAAACAGTATTCCCTGCTTTTCAGCTTCTGACTGTATGAATCTACTGTATTAATCACCTTAAAAAGAAAAGAGAAAGCCCTACTAAAACATTTGCCTAGGCCAGACATGTTGGCTCATGCCACCATGCTGGGTAATCCCAGCACTTTGGGAAGCCAGGGTGGGAAGACTGCTTGAGCCCAAAAGTTTGAGAACAGATTGGGCAACATAGGAAGGCCCTGTCTTTACAAAAATAAAATAAAATAGAAATGAGCCAGGTGTGGTGAGGCATGCCTGTGGTCCTAGCTACTTCAGAGGTAGAGGTGGAAGGATCGCTTGAGCCCAGGAGGTCATGGCTGCAGTGAGCCGTGATCAAGCCGCTTCACTCCAGCCTGGATGACAGGGCAAGACCCTGTCTCAAAAACAAAACAAAACCAAAAACAAAACACATTTGCCTAAATAACCATTCTTCTGTGCCACAGGGCCAAAATACCACCAAACCTCACCAAGAACTTTGCAGCCAAATGAGAATCGCTTGAACCTGGGAGGCGGAGGTTGCAGTGAGCCAAGATCGCACCACTGCACTCCAGCCTGGGCAATGGAGTGAGACTCTGTCTCAAAAAAAAGAATTGTGCAGCCAATATCACCAGCAATCTAGTCCCTTAAGCCACCATTGTGATGGTGCCATTATACAGGCCAGCAAGCCCACTGTGTGGGCCAGACCTCACCTATCTGAAAAACAGCTAGAGTTCCTGGTGATGGTATATTTAGGGAGAAAGAAGTGTTCTAGTAGAAAGAGGATTTTAAACATCTGTATAAAAAATTGTATTTCTTCATTTATATATAGTACTGTCAAAAATTCAACCACAGTAATCCTCAAGAGAAATGCAAATGTTTAAGCTTTGTTGCAGTTCTGCAGATAAGAAACACCATTTTGCTAGATTTTCAGGCAGAATAGCAGCAAAACCAGAACATGGTAAAACAACTGTAAAAAGGAGGTTAATATGAACACGGCTGAAATGTTCATTTTGGAGAAAACCAAGGATCACAGGTTCACACAAGTCCCCTAAGAACAGTTAGTTTCCTACACGTGGTATCTTTGATACAACCTGTTCTTTTCATTACCTATAAATCTTGGAAATCTCATTCCAACTCCTCAACTCCATACCTACACACAACTCTAAAGTGGGATGTGCTCATCCGCAACTGGGGAACAGCTAATTCCACAGAGAAAACACAAAAATCTCCTCGCTTAGCAATGATTGCATCGTAGATGTTAATTCTTTCTGGAAAGGAAAAGTGCTAGATGCTTAAATCAGTAAATACCACGCCGAGGACAAGGTAAGATTTTAATGAGCTAAAATTCAAGGAGAATTTTCGTCTCACTTGCTATTCCTACTCTCCTCCTCCCAAATGGGAAAGACCCCGGCCAAAGCTTGGCTTAAAACTCTACCTCATAACAAAGTATTGCTTTTTCTGCCGAGAAGAGTGGAGCAGCTTAAAGCAAACCACCCCATTCCCCAGGCAGAGAACCGAATTTTAAAACAACAGCAAGACGCAGATACGCAGACACTTAACAGGGAGCGTGTGGGGGTGCAGTAGTTTAGACAACACGAAGATGAATTTTCTCAAAGTCATGAATTTTTAAGCTAGAGAGACAAGCATCTGAATATAAAGAGACGGGGGAAAGGGAGGACAGATGGAATTTGGAAAGTTATATAGAATATTGTAATTTTGTATTTAGCAAATAAAATGCATTAAAATGTTTTAAACTAAAAACAGCCCTACCCTCTTGACTAGAAGACAGTATGTATCTTCTGCTATCAATGTGTTTTGAAACAGTTCATATCAATAAGAATCTCAGGTATGAGATCTGTATATACTTCAAAATCCAGAATGGGTAAAACAAAAGATATTTTCTAAAGAACTGTGGTTTATATCACTTGAGACCTATGACAACTGTTTCTATGTCCTTCAAACATTACCAACAAAGTTCAGAAAACCAAGTTCAATTCCTCATGAGGGTCAGTTGAATAAAAAAGAAAGAAAACAATGTTCAAAATGATGGACATTACTTTTAAAAATTAACAGGTAGGCGCTTTGTCCAGCAATGATGTGCTTCTAAAATTACAACTGAAGACATTGGCATTCTCGACTAGTGCCTGAGTGACGGCTGGTCAATGGTCAGACACAGAGAACAGAGCAGGGTGTGGAGGGCAAGCGAGGGGCTCTACCACGTCGAGGTGGTCCCTTGCTTGATTTTCACTCTAATGAACTGGGACATACTGTAGTTTGTGTGCGCCCAGTTAAGTGGATTTATGGGTTACATTACGCTCCACTGCAGATTCTTCACAAGACTTTATGTAATTAGTTATTTATTTTTGGAGACAGGGTCTCACTCTGTCCTCTAGGCTGGAATGCAGTGGCATGATCTCAGTTCACTGCAGCCTTGACTCCTGGGCTTAAGCGATCCTCCCACCTCAGCCTCCAAGTAGCTGGGGCTATAAATGTGCTCCACCATGCCTGGTTCATTTTGTTTTTTAAATGTTTTTTGTAGAGACAGGGTTTCACCATGTTGTCCAGGCTGGTCTTGAATTCCTGGGCTCAAGTGATCCCGGCCTGGGGCTTCCAAAGTGCTGGGATTACAGGCGTGAGCCACTGTGCCTGGCATACAGTACTTTATGATCAGACAGGGCATGTCCATGAAAATCTTAGGTAGCAAGGGGACTCCTAGACTACCTTGTGGCAAAGTTTCTATAAAGAGTTAGAAGTCAGTTTTCTAAGAAAAACATCACTTTTATCAGATGTCAAAATGTGTGCACTTTTTCTTTTTCTTTTTTTTTTTTTTTTTTTGAGACAGAGTCTTCGCTCTGTCGCCCAGGCTGGAGTACGGTGGCACGATCTCGGTTCACTGCAAGCTTCGCCTCCCGGGTTCACGCCATTGTCCTGCCTCAGCCTCCCGAGCAACTGGGACTACAGGTGCCTGTCACCGCGCCCGGCTAATTTTTTGTATTTTTAGTAGAGACGGGGTTTCACCATGTTAGCCAGGATGGTCTCGATCTCCTGACCTCGTGATCAGCCAGCCTCAGCCCCGCAAAGTGCTGGGATTACAGGCGTGAGCCACTGCACCCAGCCACACTTTTTCTTAATATAGAAAAGAAGCTATCAGGTTGGGCTACAGTGTGTGGCTCACACAGTCAGATGTGTTTTAGGAAGATTCCTCTGGAAGCTGGATTGAGAATGCCTTAGAGGAGGTAGGAAGAAAAGCAAGATACTGAGGAGGCATCTGCAGGAAGCTGGGTGCCCAGATCTGGAACTGAGAATGGCCTGGGAGCATGAGGATGCGGGTCGGGACACACAGCATTTAGGTGATGGTTAAAACCAGGAGTGTGGATTCCCCAAGGGAAACTGGCAGAATGGGAAGGAAAATGGGTTAACAGACATCCTTGGGGAGCACTAATCTTCAATGGTTAGAGATAAGGAACACATGATGGAGACCATCATGTCCCGGTGGCCCAGGAGCTAGGAAGGGGCATTTTCATTCAGGCCAAGGGAAAAGGGTGTGGACAACAGGTTGATATGACAGCCGTGGTCAAGCAGGATTAACGCAAAAAATACACTTTTGGCAATTAGGAATCACTGGTGACTTTGCTACAGAAATGGGCATTAGGAACCATGCCTGATACAGTCCTGCCATTTCTGTAGAGTGTGTTGCCTGCAAATGGAGATTTCATTCAGGCAGACTGCCTGAGCATTCATGAGCAGATGCCCTGTTTATTCATTTATATATATACACAAAATATCTAAATATATAATGTTATATAGTATATATAATATATATTTTGTGTGTGTGTGTGTGTATATATATATATATATATTTTTTTTTTTTTTTTTGAGATGGACTCTCACTCTATGGCCCAGGCTGGAGCGCAGTGGCACAATCTCAGCTCACTGCAACCTCGACCTCCCGGGTTCAACGATTCTCCTGTCTCAGCCTCCTGAGTAGCTGGGATTATAGGCGCCCACCACCACACCCGGATACTTTTTGTATTTTTAGTAGAGATGGGGTTTCCCCATGTTGGTCAGGCTGGTCTCAAACTCTTGACCTCGTGATCTGCCTGCCTCGGCCTCCCAAAGCGCTGGGATTACAGGCGTGAGCCACCCAGCCTATTCATTAATTTTTTAAACTCTAAATGTCTAACTTTGTATTTGAAATTAAATGAACATTGAGCATAAGATTATTGCTTCGAAGCTATGAATCCATATCCACCTTTCTCTGCAGTATTAAGCATACCATTAAATAGGAATGTTAAAATAATAGTATAACTACTCTAAACTAAGAATGTCAAACCATCTTCATTCAGATGTTGTCATACTTTGGCAAGATAAGGGGATGACAATTGCAGCAAAAGGTATTTTACCCACTTCATGTCCACCCAGTGATCTCATCCTGGGAGAATTTTTTTCCTTTCAGGAATTGGGTGTATTTCTTTTATTTCTGTGATTAGTAGAACAAATTATTGGCTTTTAAAATTTTAAGACATTTCTTATGATTATTTCATAAATCAAAATGAGTACAAGCCAAATGGACATCTGGGAATTGGGAGTACAGCATTTATCTGCCAAATTTTTCCCCTAAAAAATAGTAAGCGACCTTCCTTTTCCTAAATGTTCCTAAGTTCACCTCTAACTTCACCATTCAACTTAATTTACTGCTTAACATATGAGAAGAAAATATCAAAGATATTTAGTTGTATCCAAAATGCTGGAAAAGACAATTCTTCTGGAAGTAAGCTTCACACTTAAAAAAGTCATGACAGATGATAAAAGGAAAACTGAAACACCATTCTGGGAATGGATATACTTTAATGACTCATCAAAAATAATTCCCTTCTGCAGGAGAATCACTTGAACCCAGGAAGCAGAGCTTGCAGTGAGCCGAGATCGTACCACTGCACTCCAGCCTGGCGACAGAGCGAGACTCCGTCTCAAAAAGAAAATAATAATAATAATAATAATTCTCTTCCCTATACTTTAGGAAAAACATAAAATTCAAAAGTGGGGCCAAGAGAGAATGTGTATGTAGATGGGGGGTGGTAACGGTAAGTTCCCTTCACATGACAAAGACTTAGAACCAAAATACCTTATTTTGGTTCCTTTAGTACAAAAACTAAGGAAATGCTCAAGTTGCAGTTCCCAGGGCAACACCAGGCAAGCCAGGCTCCTAGAGGAACAGCAGCCCGAAGGATTCATGCCCGAGCCGCCAGCCACAAACTTTCATCCATACAGCGTCTTCGCATTCATGCAAACTGCCGTTGCCAGGGCAAATTCTGCTTTGCATTTCCTGACATTTATGCTTTTCAGTTCTGAGTCTCACATTGCACATCAACAGATTTCTGCATTCCATTTCCTTTCAGAAACTCTCCAGGCCTCCGCTGCCTCCTTTGAAAAGTGAGGAATTGAGGTGCAGTGGGAGAACACCATGGGTGGAGTTCCTGCGACCTGCATTCAAGTCCAGACACTGCTCCTTGCCAGCGACAATCAGGGTCAAGGCTCTCTGGTGAGCATAATGTCCAGTTTGCAGGGTTGCCAGGTGAGTGCGAGGCATATATGAAAAAGCCGTGAAAAGGAAATCTCCACACAATTATAAGGTGCTTCATTGTTACAGGTTATGTTTAAGACGTTCCCATTAAAAGATTCTAATACTGGCCAGGCGCGGTGGCTCATGCCTGTAATCCCAGCACTTTGGGAGGTCGAGGTGGGCAGATCACCTGAGGTCAGGAGTTTGAGACCAGCCTGACCAACATGGAGAAACCCTGCCCCTACTAAAAATACAAAATTAGCTGGGTGTGGTGGCACATGCCTGTAATCCCAGCTACTCAGGAGGCTGAGGCAGGAGAATCACTTGAACCCGGGAGGCGGAGATTGTGGTGAGCTGAGATCATGCCATTGCACTCCAGCCTGGGCAAGAAAAGCAAAACTCCGTCTCAAAAAAAAAAAAAAAAAAAAAAAAAAAAAAAAAAATCGAATTCCACGTCCTTAAAAAGCATTCACATTGGAGAAGGGGTGGAAAAGGAAGCCAGACTCTGCTGATGGTGCAGAAAAGCAGATGGGAGATGACCCACCGCCAGTGGGCTGAAGGCGATGCTTCCCGCCTGTTCTCTGCAGGACACAGGCCTGTGGCCCTTCTTCCAGAATTGGGGTAGGCTCTTTTGTGCAGTCTACACCTCACTTTCCCATCTGGCCCCTGATGACTACAAAGACTTATTTGTGGTTGGCCACAGGTGACTGCAAAGTAACAAAGACCCCATGGAGGCTGAAACTTACCCCACAGCTAAGAAGTGAGTTAAAGCTTCAGATGAAGTTTCCCACAGAAAAATCGGAAAGGAGGTCTATATGACTCCACTGCAGTGGAATTGGCTTGGCAATCCCATGACCCTAACTCCATTTATACTATTATCTCTATGAGAAAATACATTCCATGTTCAGACCAACCTTCAAACATTTAGAACACAATCCACTGAGACTGAAATTAGAATATTTTGCCTATAAGGTATGGGAAGGGCATCATAAAAGGGAGGTACTTTTGGGAAAAGTGGAGATAGATGGTGTTTTAATTGTATTTTTACTCAAATATTTGGTATAAGAACAATACATCATTTCTTCTCAATTTCAGTTTCTCAGCTTAAATTCTGAACCACCTAAGACCAATCAGTCTATTAATTACATGACCCACTCCCACCATGCTTGTTTTTTGTTTTTCTTTTTGTTTTTGTTGCCCAGGCTGGAGTGCAGTGACATGATCTCGGCTCACTGCAAGCTCCGCCTCATGGGTTCACGCCATTCTCCTGCCTCAGCCTCCCGAGTAGCAGAGACTACAGGTGCCCCCCACCACGCCTGGCTAATTTTGTTTTTGTTTTTGTTTTTGTTTTAGCAGAGACAGGGTTTCACCGTGTTAGCCAGGACGGTCTCCATCTCCCGACCTCGTGATTCGCCCGTCTTGGCCTTCCAATGTGCTGGGATTATAGGCGTGAGCCACCACACCAGGCCACACAGCCCCTTCTTGGTCTTATGCCCATTAGTTTGAATATATCATCTCACAAATCCTTCTCTCAGCACTGCTAAGTATAATGGCCTGATTTTTTTTTTGACTTTCCAAAAAGTTCTATTCACCTTCTTCCCTGGTATTAATAAACAGAGCAATGATCAGACAGAAGCAAGAGGGGAAAGTGGGGAGCTGACCCCCTAAATCTGTCAAACAAAGCTCAGGGGCCGACACTATCCAGTGCACTTAATTCCACACTACTGATGACCTGGGTTACTGGTGACCTCAGTCACTCACTGAGCACGAGGCTGTGATGCCCAGGAGCGTCCAGCGCTTTTATTCTCCATCTCACCCACAGCAGGCAGGGGAGGGAATGAACTCGCATAACTGAGGCTGTCTTGTGTGCTCACCCCTGCCCTTTCCAAAGGTGCTCACCATTCCCTCTGAAAGGGGAGCCTGGATAGCTGGTGATGAGCCCCAGGCCTCAGGGAGGGGACAGCATTCAGTCTACTTCAGCTCAACTCTCTTAACAAGCATGGCTCTGGAATTACAAACATCAAAATAAAATAAGAGTGAATTCAACACAAGCCGAGTGTCTCTAGGGTCTTGGTCTCTCTCATCTGAGGTGGCAGGTGATTTTTGGTTTTCGAGATTAGAGATTAGACTTTATGTGATGATCTAGAATAAGAGCTGCATGGGACAGTGTTAAAAATACAGGCTGTTGTGCCACCGCTACCATCTTTTAATCACATGATCTTTGCAAAGTCTCCTGAGCCTCAGTTTCCTCATCTGTAATATGGGGAGGATGACAGTCCTGCCTAACAGAATAAGTGTGAAGACCACTGAGATAACAGGAGTACAAGACAGTGCCTGGTTCAGAGTAGCCATTCTGTCAATTAACATTAGCTGTCATTACTGTCACAATAGCACATTCCTTTCAGTGCATTCCATCCTGTTCAAAGGAGAATTGTCATGTAACTCACTAATCTAGTGCAGTTTAAAAGCTAGAGTTCCTCCCTTCTCCTGTTTGGAATAGACATTATTCTTTTTTTCAAAAAGTCATCCTTTCATATGTATAATACAAGTACATTTAGAAGTTTCCAATTCACTTTTAAAAGCCGTTCATGAGCCATGCCATGCACTAAATTTAAACTAAAAAGAACTTTGTGATAGTTCAGCTTTGCTCAAAAGAAAAAAAAAAAAAACCTAGACACTTTGATCCTTCAAAGATGAAAAAGACCTATATTTTTTCCTTCTGTGAATACCAGGTTTGAGGATCTCTGTGCTCAGGAGGAGAGGGAGAAATGAGATCCTCTGAGAAAAACAAAATAAAACGCTTCTCTGATTTCTAGGTTATTTCTTCTGCATGCAGCTGAGGTTTACCTCATCTCCCAGCTGGAGACCATTTCAGCATTGTCCAGCTGTGCCCTAACCACAGGTTCAGAGGAGACTCCCGAGGGAGCAGGGCCCCGCCCATACCTGCCTACCTCTTCCTTCCATGCCGAGGGCACCACTCCACCTTGTAAACACCAAATGTAAAACCACGCCCACTTCAGACTGGTTTTGGCATCACAGTGAAATCATCGAGGTCAGGAAGAGGTTATCTCCAAATCTAGACTCATTCCTGAGAGTGATACCAACAGTGTCATTCCCCTGCAGGGCCCAGGACGCTGGGTGTGGGGGCCTGCGTTTGGGTGGAGGAAAGGCCGGGGGGGTTCCCTAGCCCTGCCCAAAGGCACTAGCTCCACTGCCTTGGCTTCCTGACATGTGACACTCCACAGCATATGGCTAATTTGGACAAATGCCCAGGTGTTCTTCCCCTCCCCACCTCTAGGGTCTCCGTGGAAATGCTCAATGCATCTCCAAGCCTGGAAAAGATGCTCAGAAACAGAACAGGAAATTTATTCTCAATTTTCAACTATACACCCCAATAGGCCTAAGTTACAAAGCTACCAAACACAGAAGTCTATTCTGGTTTCTGTGGAACCCTAAGAAGTTCAATTCTTCATGCTCAGGCTCCATGGAGATTTTATACCTAATTAGTGTCCATAAAATATCCTTCCGACTGGGCGCGGTGGCTCATGCCTATAATCCCGGCACTTTGGGAGGCCAAGGCAGGCGAATCACAAGGTCAGGAGATCAAGACCATCCTGCCAACATGGTGAAACCCCGTCTCTACTAAAGATACAAAAATTAGCCAGGCATGGTGGTGTGCACCTGTAGTCCTAGCTACTCTGGAGGCTGAGGCAGGAGAATCATTTGGACCCGGGAGGCGGAGGCTGCAGTGAGCCAAGACTGCACCACTGCACTCTAGCTTGGGCAACAGAGCAAGACTCCGGCTCAAAAAAAAAAAGAATATCCTTCCGTTTAGATAGACGGACAAAGAAAGGATCGATTTCTATTTGTAACTAACTGGATGTAACTATTCTTTAAAACTACAGAGCCTGAAAGTAATAACTGGCCCATCAGGCATCAGGGATCTCCAGCCAACATGTTTGGAAGTAGAGTGACTTCCGAGTAACAAGAGGCATGGGAAGGAAGAGGTCCACAGTTTTGGAGGAAGGGACTCTGTGACATCACTTAAAGTTGATAATAATCTACTGAGGATTGGAAGATGAGCCTGACTGGCCAAAGCTGGGCACCTGCTCTGGTGAGTCCCTCCTCTTTCTGGGACATTGTCTCCTTTGTCTCCTGGTAGTCTTGCTTTTGGTTTCACTCCCTTGGCCAATATTCTGCTGGGAGACCTCACAGACAGAGAGCTAGAGACACTTTCTCCTTCCCCTACCCACACAATGGAAGCATGTAATACCAGGCTTCCAGTGAGGGACCCTAAGTCACACTATTTTACTAGTTTATCTACTTATGATTTGAGTGATTTGCCCAAATGACCCACATTTGCCTAATGGGCCCATATATTTCTTTTCCTCCAGCCTGCACTCCAGGGAGTGCAGTGGTGCAATCTCAGCTCACTGCAACCTCGACCTCCCCAGGTTCAGGCGGTCATCCCACCTCAGCCTCCAAAGTATCTGGGACTACAGCCACCATGCCTGGCTAAGTTTTGTACTTTTTGTAGAGATGGGGTTTCACCATGTTGCCAGGCTGGTCTCAAACTCCTGGGCTCAAGCAATCTGCCCGCCTCAGCCTCCCAAAGTGCTGGGATTACAGGCGTGAGCCACTGCACCCAGTCCCCATTAGTATTTAATTTCATTCCCACAACTGCCCCATAAAGTAGGAAGTATTATTATTATTATTATTTTTTTTTTTTTTTGAAACAGAATCTCGCTCTGTAGCCCAGGCTGGAGTGCAGTGGCGCGATCTTGGCTCACTGCAAGCTCCACCTCCCGGATTCACGCCATTCTCCTGCCTCAGCCTCCCGAGTAGCTGGGACTACAGGCGCCCGCCACCACGCCCGGCTAATTTTTTGCATTTTTAGTAGAGACGGGGTTTTACCGTGTTAGCTAGAATGGTCTCGATCTCCTGAGCTTGTGATCCGCTCGCCTCGGCCTCCCAAAGTGCTGGGATTACAGGCATGAGCCACCGCATCCGGCAATAGGGAGTATTACGATTGCCATTCTACACGAAGAAACAGGCTTAGAGCAGCAAAAGCTAAGGCTTGAGCCCAGAGCTGTGTGTCCCCAAAGCCTGCGCTCTACTGCTTAATGAGAACACAAATGTTGTGCCCGACTGGAAACCTTCAAAGGCAGTCTGAGTGGTTGCAGCAGGCTGCCTGGTAACCAGAAGGTCAGCCCACACCGCTAAGACTACCTATAGTTTAAGAGATGGTAGATAGAACTCTAGTGTTACACAGTCATACCCGATGCCCAGACCTTTCACCCTCAGCTTTGGAACTCCCCAGCCAGATGTCCCACAGCAGGGATGTGTTGAGGGGACCGGCAGTCTTGTTCCATGTCAGGTATAAATAAGCACATCAGAAATGCTTGTCAAAGATAACGCCCTTCTACTTAGTAGCCATAATCCTAAGCTTGTTCTCTTCTTTTCTTAACTCTTTTACCATTGCCAATAAGGAGAAGAGACTATAATCTTAAAATGCACTTTTATTCTTGGTTCATTAAACTGGACAACAAAAATCCCCATCTGGGCTGGGCACAGCATCTCAGGCCTATAATTCCAGCACTTTGAGAGGGCCATGTGGGTGGATCACTTGGGACCAGGAGTTCGAGACCAGCCTGGCCAACATGGCGAAACTCCACGTCTACTAAAAATATAAAAATTAGCCAGGCATGGTGGTGCTCGCCTGTAATCCCAGCTACTCAGGTGGCTGAGGCATTAGAATCGCTTGAACCTGTGCGGCAGAGGTTGTAGTGAGCCGAGATCGCGCCACTGCACTCCAGCCTGGGTAACAGAGTGAGCCTCTATCTCAAGGGGGAAAAAAATCCCTATCTGTTGTTAAAATTTTTACTTTCAGTGTTTTTCACAGTGAAGCTTTTCCAAGTGTGTGCCAGGTGTGGACAGAGTCTGTCCCGATTGGGTGCCCTAGGACACTAACCCATGCCTAGGTAGCTTTTTGCACCACTATGGCCTCCAGACAGCCATTGAGTAGTACAATCCACATATTACCATGGCTCCACATTACCACAACTCCAAGGAAGGCTAGAATTCCTACTCAGGAAATGAATGGCAAGGGTTTTCTGCCCCATACACTCTTCTTATAAAATTACAACACAAGAATAGTGACAATTCAAATGTCAGGCAGACACAGGGAGGCATATGGGTTATGGGGAGGTATGTGGCTAGTGAAAGACTAGCTGCTAACATGAAAGACACAGGCTGTCGTTTGTGGTGGGACAGGAGCCTGACATAGGCAGGTAGGCCAGGTAGAGGGGGGACAAGTATGGGGTGGGGCCATGAACATTTCTTCCCATGTTTTTGGCCACAAAGATGAAGCAATAATAAGAATGAAAGTTGACCGCCTCTAACATTTGCAGTGGTGCCACTATAAATACCAAGGACTTAGGGGAAAAAAACGTGTGTGCAACATCAACTATGAAAGAGAACCTTCTGGTACATATGAAAACAAGAATGTTACCCAATGACTAGCTTCTCCAGAAAGTGAAGTCACTTAATCATTCTCAAAGTTCGGATGAGATTCATCCCAAAGTACAGAGACAAGGTGATTTATTCCCGTAATAAAAAAGTACTTTGAAAAATGTCTTTGTTTTTCAAAAATACAGATACAACTAGCAAAAGTATCTGTGACAGCTGCGAAAACATTCAATTGCCAAGGAAGGTATTTTCTCTCTTCACCACAGCTGTTCAGTGCAGGGCAAGGTTTATTTTCCTCTTCCACTGAGCTTCCAAATAAAAATTTCTAGGCTCTCAAGAGCAAACTATTGCCCTTGAATTTTCTTGGATAGGCTGCCACCACGCGGTGACTGCTAAAAACGCACACAGGTTCAGGTTTCATTGCAAGGCTGCCTTCCTGAGCTGTCTTAACCCAAGCATTACATAAATTAGATCCACCTGCCATGCAAAGAGTCCAAATCTGCTGAGACACCTGGCTCCCCTGGCAGGATTACAATTTACTCCTCATTTCCATTCTCACTCTGCAACATGAGGAACATGTATTTTTAGATCACGTTCTGTAGTAACTGATTGTACTTAATGCATTCATTTAAAACTTCACTTTGCTTGAAATCTGTGAGCTGTACTGTCATTTTTAAAAATGAAAAACAATCATTTCAGACATAAAAATGGAAAACAATATCCTAACATACCTAGACAACACCTATTGCCCAGTTTAAGAAAAAAGGTGTGAAGGTGTCTAGGTTTTCTTTCCATCTATATCCACATCCTTGCTTCAATAAATGCTTTTCGGATTTGGTTTGCAGTTTGCATTATTTCTTTATATTTTTACTTCATTTGCATGGAATCCTAATATACATATATTAGGATTAAATAATTAATACATAATAATATAATATATATTATATATAATCCTAATATATATTAAACACTGATCTAAATGTCCTGACCTAAATATATATATTGATTCTATATATATATAAGGATTATATATAATACATATTATATGCATGTATGTATTAGATTACATATATATATGCTGTGTTGCTTTCAGACATATATAAATGGTGTTATATGAAATACATCCTTCTGCAGATTGGGTCTTTGTTCACTGAACAGTGTTTTAAAAATTCTTCCGGCCTGGGCACGGTGGCTCATGCCTGTAATCTCAGCACTTTGGGAGGTCGAGGTGGGCGGATCACCTGGGGTCAGGAGTTCCAGACCAGCCTGGCCAACATGGGGAAACCCCGTCTCTACTAAAAATACAAAAATTAGCTGGGCATGGTGGCACACACCTGTAGTCCCAGCTACTCAGGAGGCTGAGGCAGAAGAATCACTTGAACCCAAGAGACAGAGGTTGCAGTGAGCCGAGATCGTGCCACTGCACTCCAGCCTGGGGGATAGAGTGAGGCTTTATCTCAAACAAACAAACAAACAAAAAACAAAATAAAAAAACATGTTGCTATCTACAGCTCTAGTTTATTAATTTTCACTGCTTGTATATCATTCTGTTTTAGGAACATATGTCTATGCATACTCTACGTGCAACTATACTGATTTATCCATTCACGCTGATGGGCATTTAGGTCACTGTTTAAAGACTTGTTGCGGTGTACTTGGTTTTGCAAGTTGCCTGCTTGGCCCTCTTCCAAGTTGTACTTTCCTTCTTTCCCTTCCTTACTGTTCTAGAGCTTTTTGCTAGACTTTCCGTCCTGCTCTGAAAATTGCCTCAGTCTCTCCTTCTATCTTATGGCCCTCAGTCCAATTCTTTCTTCTGAGGAGGCAAGAGCTGAAGTTGCTGCAGACCTGTACGGGTACACCAGCACGAACTCGGGATAACTTGAATAGCTGCCACCGGTAACATATTTGGTGCATGTGACTTTGATACACTCCCTAGTGGTCATCAAGCTCCAGAAGACGCTCAGGGAGGGATATCGTCCTCTCAATATTCAAGAGTCACCGTTCTACAGGGGACCTGTGGCCTGCCCATCAGTAAAGGCGAAATCCTGCCCCCGCCTCCCTTGCACCTGGCTGGATACTGCTTTCACCAACTCAGGGAGCCAACTCAGCCCTGACAGCAGAAAGGGGCCAAGACCCACAGAATCACCACCGCCCCTCTGTCTTAAACAAACAAACAAAACTTTTTGCACTATAAACATGCTGCTCTGACCATTTGTAAACACACCTTTGTATATATATGGGCAAGTTTTGTCTATGATGTTTACATATATACTTTTTATTATTATTATTATTATATTTTGAGATGGAGTTTCGCTCTTGTTGCCCAGGCTGGAGTGCAATGGCGTGATCTCGGCTCACTGCAACCTCTGCCTCCCAGATTCAAGCGATTCTCCTGCCTCAGCCTCCCGAATAGCTGGGATTACAGGCATGCACCACCACATCTGGCTAATTTTGTATATTTAGTAGAGATGGGGTTTCTCCATGTTGGTCAGGCTGGTCTTGAATCCCTGACCTCAGGTGGTCTGCACACCTCAGCCTCCCAAAGTGCTAGAATTACAGGGGTGAGCTACCGTGCCCAGCCATATGATATATATTTAGAGTGAAATTCCTGGGTCAAAGAGTAGCTGCAACTCCATTAAACTGCTTTCCAAAATGCCTATTTCAAATTTAAACTCCTGCCAGCAATATATGAATTCCCAGGGCTCCAGACATTTGTCAATATGTCTAACTGGCACTTTTTACCTACTGCCAATATGACTGGTGAGCAAAAACAGTAGGAAACCAGACAGCTTTTCACGTGTCTTTTAAACCTCAGATTCCTCATCTGTTAGTGGCCTGTCGTGTGCCCGTTTTTCTAACAGATTGTCTTTGTCTCACTGATTTGTAGGAATCTTTTATAAAATACTAATTGCTGGCTAAATGTTTGTTGTAAATATCTTCTACACTGTAGCTGTCTTTTCACTTTTTTAAGGACTTCTTTTCAGAAAGAAAAACTTCGGGGTTTTTAAAAATTTGGATGTAGTCAGATTTATGTATCTTTTCTTTAGCAATCTGTGCTTTTGGGGTCTCTTAAGCTATCCTTCCAATGCCAACATCTTAAATGCATACGCCTGTATTTTTTTCTATAAATTTTACAGTTTTGCTTTCCACATTTAGGTATTTTAACATAGAAGTGATTTTTTTAATATGTAGTATCAGGTTAGCAATCCTATGCTAGACTCATATACATAACTAGTTAAGTCAGCATGATTTTGAATAGTTAATGTTTTAGTTTTTTGTTTGTTTGGTTTTTCTTTTTTTTTTTTTGAGACAGAGTCTCACTCTGCTACCCAGGCTGGAGTGCAGTGGCACGATCGCAGCTCACTGCAACCCCTGCCTCCTGGGTTCAAGCGATTCTCCTGCCTCAGCTTCCTGAGTAGCTGGGATTACAAGCTTGCACTGACACGCCTGGCCAATTTTTTTGTATTTTTAGTAGAGATGGTGTTTCACCATATTGGCCAGGCTGGTCTGAAACTCCTGAGCTCAAGTGATTCGACCAACTCAGCCTCCCAAAGTGCTGGGATTACAGGCATGAGCCACCACGCCCGGCCTTTAATCGTTAATCTTTTCCCCATTGATCTGCAGTACCTGCTCTCAAGCTTCCATATATGCATAAATTTCCACTTTCTTCTGTTCTGATTGTCTGTTTGTCTACCATATTATCCTAATTACTGTAAGTGCTTAATAATTCACACCATGTGGTTGGGAATGTCTCCCACCTAGTTTTTCCACAAAATTGTCTTGACTCTCTCTGTCCTTTATGCTTCCATTTGGATTTCAGAATCAGATTGTCAAATTCTACAAAAAATATGTCAGGAGTTTATAATCTGCAGACAATTAATATCTTTAAGACATTGCATCTTCTCCATGAAGATGATACTTCTGCTTTTATATAGGTCTTCTTAATAATTTTCATCAAAATTATAATTACTTTCAAAAGGTCATAATGAATACTAGATTTACCAAATGACTGTTCTGTACTTACTATGGTGAGAATTTAGTTTTTAATCATAATGTGGTGAATTACAGTGATAGATTTTCTCATGTTCAATCACCTGGGAATCCTAAAATAAACCTAACTTGTGCTGTATTTGGTGTTCTCAGATTTCGCTCATGATTATTTCATTTATATTCACAGCTGAAACTGGCCTGTTAATTTTCCTTTAGCATCTTGTCCTTGTTTGGTTTTGGCACTCATAAAGTCTGTTTGGCCATGTTCCTCCTTTTTCCATTTGCTAAAGAAAAGGATTGTATTAGAATGATCTGTTCTTTGTTTGATAGAGCTCATTTGTAAAACCACCTGTTGCCTTTTCTTGTTTGTTTGTTTGTTTGGTGAGTAGATTGATTCAATGTCTTTAATGGATATGGGTCTATTCAATTTTCTTCCTCTAACTTCTTGAATTAAGCGCTTAGCTTAGACATTTCTAGACTTTCTTCTGTTCTAACATAAGCCTTCAAGATAATATATTTCCAACATGAAATTTACCTTCCTTTGAAGCTGGGGTGTTTTCCACTGGGAACTCATTGTCATGGACCCTTTTCTCTGGAACAGGCATTGTAGAGCAGCTTCCAAAGACCCATGGGCCCCTGCTACCAAAATCTTCTTTCCATCTAGGTTGACACCTACTAACCAAATGAAAATTCGATATTATACTCAAAACTTCAGATCTTTCCTTTCAAAACTTTAACTTGAAAAAAAAAAACCCCTTTTAGGCTAGGTGCAGTGGCTCACGCCTATAATTTCAGCACTTTGGGAGGCTGAGACAGGCAGATCACTCCAGGTTAGGAGTTCAAGACCAGCCTGGCCAACATGGTAAAACCCCGTCTCCACTAAAAACACGAAAAATTAGCTGGGCATCGTGGCACATGCCTGTAATCCCAGCTTCTTGGAAGGCTGAGGCAGGACAATCACTGGAATCCAGGAGGTGGAGGTTTCAGTGAGCCAAGAGGGCGCCACTGCACTCCAGCCTGGGCAATAGAGCAAGACTGTCTCAAAAAACCCTTTTAAAACTTGACCTTTTTCAGCACCAACCTACAATGACAATGAACTAGGAGTGGGGTGTTATAATCAGCAAAAATTATCTATTCAAACCCTTCTGGTTCCAATTCCTATTCTTTCCGCAATATATAACTATAATTTACCAGCCTAATTTACTCTTTTCTTTGAGTACTTTCTGATGAAGTGGCTCAGAATCTTCATCTTGATCATCCATGTAATGAAAAAGCACTTTATATATGGATTATTTCATAGATTTGAGCTTAATATTACTGCCCAAAGGGCATATATATCCTGAATGTTAGCTTTTAATAAAACTTTGCCATCTATTTTTGAAATTCTTCTTTGAATGTTGCATGTTCAGGGGTAGGAAGGGGCATTTGCCTCGTTTCTATTCAAATTGGAGTAGAGAAAAATATTTAGTTAATTGAATTTTTTTTTTTTCCAGATAGGCTCTTGCTTGTTGCCCAGGATGGAATGCTGTGGTGTGATCACAGCTCATTGCAGCCTTGACCTCCTAGGCTCCAGCAATTCTCCTACCTCAGCCTCCCGGGTAGCTGGGACCACAGGCACATGCCACCACACCTGGCTAATTTAAAAAAAATTGTTTTTTTGTAGAGATGGAATCTCCCTATGTTTCCCAAGCTAGTCTCAAACTCCTGGGCTCAAGCAGTCCTCCCACCTTGGTTCCACAAAGCACTGGGATTACAGGTGTAAGCCACTGCACCTGCCCAGTTAGTTGAATCTTTATGTTCTCAGCTAGAAAGTCCTTAAATATATAAATACTTGGTAGTAATTTACTCATTAAATTTAACGATGAAGAAAGAGAAAATATTAATTTCTATTTCATTGACATAAAAATGCCAAGTCAAGGGGACAACAATGGAAAGTAAGTCCTGACTACTGAAAAGCAAGCTGCTCACCAATAAATCCCAACCTAGGTTCCCATGCCCTAAACTACATCTATTGGCTTCTTCATTTTTCTCTCTTTTTTTTTTTTTTTTTTGTTTTTTTGAGGCAAGGTCTTGCTATGTCACCCAGGCTAGAGTGCATTGGTGCAAACATAGCTCACTGTAACCTCAAACTCCTGGGCTCAAGAGATCCTCCCACCTCAGCCTCCAGCATAGCTGGGACTACAGGTGCACATCACCATACCCAGCTAATTTTTAAATTTTTTATAGAGATAAGGTCTCACTATGTTTGTCCAGGCTGGTCTCAACCTGCCCTGAAGTGATCCTCTCACCTTGGCCTTGCCTAGCACTGAGATTATAGGCATGAGCCACTGTGCCTGGCCTCATTGAAGTCTTCAATGTAAATCTTATCTAAGCCTACACATTGACAGATTTAGTAAGCTGCAACTGGAAGCATATTTTACTGTGGTTATTTTGAACTGTTTCACGAGAGAAACTGAGCATGTTTAAAACAGGGCTAATCATTTATCTCAACTAATTTTTCTTTTAATTTATAAGATAGTCTTAATAGAAAAAGTTTCTAGGTATTCATCTGTATCTCCCAAAAGATGAGAAAAATAAAGTCAAAGTGAAATAGCACTTCTATGTTCAATTAGAATCTTCTAGAAACATCTTAAAAGGATATCAGAATAATAATTTAAAAAATTTAATTCTTCCCCAAACAAATCCTTATTTTAAAAAATGTAAATACCAATAAATAGAAAACAGCAGCATTTCTCAAGGAGCATCCTACCTGATTTTTCAAGAAGTTCAATTGCAGCTTTGGCAACAGGTGAAACAAAACATTCATGGGCATCCCCTCGCACCAGCTTCCCCAGGTTTATGTCTGTTACTCTAAATCAGAAAATAAGGGAATAGGTTAAGTCAAAGTCCAGTCAAAAAAATCACTCACATGTAATGTACATAGATTAACCCCAAATAACATTCAAGTCAATGTTTGATAGAATACATAAAAATGAATTAAAGACGGCCAGGCATGGTGGCTCACGCCTGTAACACCAGCACTTTGGGAGGCTGAGGCAGGTGGATCACATGAGGTCAGGAGTTCGAGACTAGCCTGACCAACATGGCGAAACCTCGACTCTATTAAAAATACAAAAATTAGCTGGGCGTGATGGTACGTGCCTGTAATCCCAGCTACTAGGGGACTGAGGCAGGAGGATCACTTCAACCTGGGAGGCAGAGGTTGCAGTGAGCCGAGATCATGCCACTGCACTCCAGCCTGGGCAACAGAGCGAGGCTCCATCTCAAAAAAAAAAAAACATAAAAAATGAATTAAAGAGAAAGCAGGCAATAAAGGTCATTCATTTTCTAAGGTAGTACCTTAGAAAACTTCACCCTGGCCCTGACCTTGGGTGTCCTGGTTCTGCCAATATACCAGGACACAGCCTAAGGCCATACAGGGCTTCACTTTACAACTCCAGGGAGCTCCCTTCAACGGACCCCAATGGACTAGCATCCCTAGAGTTACACAACAGCACGGTCCTGCAGTTCACCAAAACCCAGAACCAATCCTATAAATCTGGAGTGACCCAGTAAGACCTGGGATTGAGGCACAGGTCTGATTTCAACTTGATCTCAATATTTATCTCCTTGAGAAGTCGGGGTGGGAGGCGGTGGGAAAAATGAGAGACCACACATCTTCTGAAGGGTTCTGTGCCTTTCCCTATTCAAATGTAGGACAAAACATTCCACAACTATCTAGCCTAAACTGAGCACATCAATCCCAGTTAGTAACAGAATGGAGACATTTAGAACCATTTTCATAGTTGTCTCCTTTTACTCTCTGTTGTTGTTGTTTGGTTGGTTGGTTGTTTCCTGGCTGGGCCTCAGCATGAATTCCTCTCCTTTTATGAAAGACTTGAAACTATGTCCTGGGACCTTCAAGTTCTGAAAGTTTTCTCATTGATTAGGACTTCTTCTCCTTTTAAAGTTAGTCTACGACAGGACTGGAGATTGTTGTTGTTTTTTTTAAAAAAATATTTAATTGTTTACTTAAAAATAGAGACGAGGGGCCGGGCGCAGTGGCTCACGCCTGTAATCCCAGCACTTTGGGAGGCTGAGGCGGGTGGATCATGAGGTCAGGAGATTGAGACCATTCTGGCTAACACGGTGAAACTCCATCTCTACTAAAAACACAAAAAATTAGCCAGGTGTGGTGGCGGGCACCTGTAGTCCCAGCTACTCGGGAGGCTGAGGCAGGAGAATGGCATGAACCTGGGAGGCGGAGCTTGCAGTGAGTCGAGATCGTGCCACTGCACTCCAGCCTGGGCGACAGAGCAAGGCTCTGACTCAAAAAAAAGAAAAATACAGACGAGGTCTCACTATGTTGCCCAGGCTGGTCTTGACCTCCTGAGATCAAGTGATCCTCCTGCCTTGGCCTCCCAAAGTACTAGGATTATAGGTATGAGCCACCCTGCCTGGCCAGGGCTGGAGGTGTTCGTGACACCTTTTCAGCCTGTGTTTGGGCCTACTCAAGTCACGATAAAAGGCTAGAATGGAAGATTGCTGGGTGTCTCAGGGAGGTGGCAGCCTCCCCATCCAGCCCCTGCAAGGTCTACTGGATCTGGAATCTAACTTTATAAATCTGCTTACAACCTATAACCATAAACACATTGTGTTCTTTTTGGCCAGAGTACAAAATACTTGCTATATTTCCATGGAGTAAAATGGGGTTTTTAATCCCCAGGAAGCATGCTTATCCCCCACTGGAAACGGCCGGTATCCTTTGTTCTATGAAGCTTATGTCACTCTATGACATGAATCACAGCCCAACATTACAGCACCCAATAGTTATGATGTTCCCCTCCAAATTTCAAATAAAACCTGTGTCATTAAGAAAAGTATTTATTTTGCTTTTCTCAACTGGCCTGGGACTAAGACAGAATATGGTACTGCTAGGGAATCCGGTTTCTAAGTTTTTTTCTCTGGTCTGGTAGAATTACCAAGGAAAAATCTATTAGAAGAGTAGAGCTGGCTAAAGATTGTATAAGTCAGACCAGAACTTATTAAATGAATCTGATAGCATAAGATTACATGGCACCGAAGCACTATAAAAGGGCTAATGTATTTTCCAAAATATATAACTTTAGCATGCAGAATTTTAAAAGCCTACAGATGGCCAGGCACAGTGGCTCACGCCTGTAATCCCAACATTTTGGGAGGCTGAGGCAGGTGGATCACGAGGTCAGGAGATTGAGACCATCCCGGCCAACATGGTGAACCCCATCTCAATAAAAATATAAAAATTAGCCAGGTGTGGTGGCGCATGCCTGTAATCCCAGCTACTCAGGAGGCTGAGGCAGGAGAGTCACTTAAACCCAGGAGGCGGAGTTTGTGGTGAGCCGAGATCACGCCACTGTGCTCTAGCCTGGGCAACAGAGTGAGACTCCGTCTCAAAAAAAAAAAAAAAAAAAAAAATCCTATCCTGAAATATTTAAAAGAATTTTTTTCATCTCATTACTGAGAGTTAAAATAAATAGGAGAAATTTAGAAAAATAAAAGCAGGCACAACAGAAAAAGTGATTTAGCCATAAAGGTGGATTATTTGATTTTATTTTCTTACCCATCCACATCTTTTTCTGGTTTCAAGGCATTGAGGACTTTGTTGCTAAACAAGTTCTCAGAGATCTGAAGGGCAAGGCCATGTACTCTGGTATCTTCATTAATCTTTAAGATTTCATCTATAATCTAAAGAAAAACAAAAAACCAAAATAAAAATAGTTTTGTGAAAATGAGACACAACAAAGGAAGCTTTATATAAGAAATGGATTCATGAAAATGCATCTGTTAAAGTTTGCTTTTGTTGTTTTGCTCCTTGTTGAAGACTTGGTGTAAAGCTCAAAAAAAAAAAAATTAAAAGGGTTGGCTGAATTTTTTTAGTGACTTCTCTGCCTTTCTATGGCTCTACTCTGTGCCAGAAAAAGACAAAACAGAACAAAACCAAAGCTCAACAGCTATTAACGTTTACATAGACAAAGGATACTTCTCTGTCAACAAGCATACTTTAAGCCAACACATTGCCAGTTTTCATGAAGGATAGGAAACACGAATCTGAAGCCTTCCAACCTGGCCCAGCTAAGCTTGTGTGCTTCAAACACAATGTGTTCAACACAGCTCACTAATCATGACGTCCAAGCGGTCACAGAGGCCCTCGGGTTATCTGGACCTCAGTGACACATAAGAAGCCTTTCCAAAGGCTTGTGCTAGAAAAATTCTTAGCATGCACAGCTCCTTTTATGGGAAACACTAAAATAATTCACTATTTAGGAAAAAGACCAAGCTACATTTTGGGGAAGCTAATGAATGTCTGGGTGTGTTTCTAAATAAGCAATGCTTTGTCCTCTCTGTCTATTTCATGCCAGGAGATAAGATCCTGATTCATCTCACTTAACAAAAATATTTGCTCATAAGTGAGAAGATACTTATCTTTGCCTATAGATCTCACTCAGAGGCTCTAAGGAAGGGTTGGTTTACCTTTTTTTTTTTCATTGCCTAGCAAAAATCACTACCTGTTCAGGGGCAGGGGAAACCATTTGAGGTACAAAATCAGAAAGAAAGCTTTGTTTCATTCATTTGGCATTCTTTCATTCATTCAACAAATGGTTTGAGCACCTACTCTGTATCAGTTCTAAGTAAAGGAAATACAGCTATAAACAAAACTGTCCTCATGGATCTTATACTCTAGTGGAGAAGGGAAGTTCCTCCCTTCCAAATTGTAATAATAATAATAAAATCACTGGAAAGAATAAAGGATATGCAGAAAAATAAAGGTTCAGTGGGGTAAAAGGCTAACAGAGTAATGGGTGGAGGGGTGGTCAGAGGCCACAATATCCAAGCAGAGACCAGAATGAAGGAATGAAGTGAGGAAACTATTGTCACCTGTACCAAGCATTTGGTAGAAGCAACAAATGTCAATACGAATCTTAATTAATACATTGAGGTACTTATTCTTTTTCAATATAATACCATACAAATTCACTCTATTAGAATTTTCCCAAAGAAAAACAGGGAATAAATAATTCCTTGTCAAAAAATAAGTCAAGGTGAAGGTGCTAAGAACACACATTGTGGAAAGAGAGATTCTTCAATAAATAGCGCTGGGAAAACTGGATATACACACACAGAAGAATGAAACTAGGCCCTCGTTGCTCACCTTCTACAAAAATCAACTTAAAATGAATTAAAGACTTAATATAAGGTCTCAAACAATAAAACTAGAAGAAAACATAGAGGAAATGCTTCATGACATTGGTCTGGACAAGGTTTTTTTGGATAGGACCTCAACAAAATAGGCAATGAAAGCAAAAATACACAACTGGGATTAAATCAAACTGAAAACATTCATGGGAAAAGATGTGAACAGCCATCTCCCAAAGGACATATAAATGGCCTGCAGGTATATGACAAAACACTCAACACCACCAATTATCAGGGAAACGCAAATCAAAACCACAATGAGATATCAAGCTAGAATGGCTATTATCAAAAATCACAACAACAAATGCTGGCGAGGATATGTGGAAAGGGGAGCCCTTATACACTGTTGGTGGGAATGCAGATTAATACAGCCATTAGAGAAAATCGTATGAAGATTCCTCACAAAATTAAAAAAAAACTACCATATGACCCAGCCATTCCCACCACTAGGTATATATGCACGGGAACTGAAACGACTATGCTGAGAAGCCGTCTGCATTCCCGTGTTTATTACAGCAGTATTCACAGTAACCAAGAGATGGAACCAATCCAAGTACCCATTAATGGAGGACAAAGAAAGTGTGGTTTGTATACACAATGGAATATCATTCAACCATTAAAAAGGAACGAAATCCTGTCATTTGTGGCAACATGAATGAACCTGGAGGACATAACATGAAATGAAATAAGCCAGGTGCAGAAAGGCAAATACCATAGGCTGTCACTTGCATGTGTAATCTAGGAAAGTTGATCTCATAGAAATAGAGAACAGAATGGAGGTTACCAGAGGCTGGAGAGGGATGGAGAAGGGGAAATGGGGAGAGGTTGGTCAATCAGTAGGTACAAAGTTACACTTAGATAGGAGGAATAAATTCTAGTGTTCTATTACATAGTAGGGTGACTATAGCTAATGACAATGTATTGTATATTTTAAGACAGCTAGAAAAGATCTTGAAAGCTATCACCACAAGGAAATGATAAAGGTTCTAGGTGATGAATGTAACTAACCTGATTTAATCATTATACAACATACCCAAGTACTGAAACATCACATGTACCCCTCACGCATGCACAATTATTATGTGTCAATTATAAACAACAACAATGAAAATCAAGGGCTATCAATACCAGTGGCAAGGCCAGATGAGGTGGCTCATGCCTGTAATCCCAGCGCTTTGGGAGGCCAGGGAGGGCAGATCACCTGAGGTCAGCAGCTCAAGAACAGCCTGGCCAACATAGTAAAACTCCGTCTCCACAAAAATGCAAAAATTAGCCAGGCATAATGGCAGGTGCCTGTAATCCCAGCTACTTTGGGAGGCTGAATGGGGAGGAGAATCACTTGAACATGGGGGGTGGAAGTTGCAGTGAGCGGAGATCGCGCCATTGTACTCCAGCCTGGGTGACAGACTGAGACTCCGTCTCAAAACAAACAAACAAACAACAACAACAAAACAAACCAGTGGCAAAACAACCTAAAGAAAAGCAAATTGCAGCTGGGCGCGGCGGCTCACACCTGTAATCCCAGCACTTTGGGAGGCAGAGGCAGGCCATCACCTGAGGTCAGGAGTTCAAGACAGCCTGGTCAACATGGGGAAACCCCGTCTCTACTAAAAATACAAAAAAGTAGCCAGGCATGGTGGCAGGTGCCTGTAATCCCAGCTACTTGGGAGGCTAAGGCAGGAGAATGACTTGAACCTGAGAGGTAGAGGTTGCAGCGAGCCAAGATTACACCACTGTACTCCAGCCTGACAGCGAGACTCCATCTCAAAAAAAAAAAAAGAAAGAAAAGCAAATTCCACTGCAGACAGTGGGTATCCTGCAAGTGAACAACAACCTCCTTTGCATGCTGTCACTGCTGGTATCACAGGTATTTGTTACATATTTAACACTTCATATTTGTACCATGCTCCAATGGCAAGTGTGGCAAACACTTATCGCCCAATATACAGTTTCCTTTCTCAGTAATAAACTCTTGATTTTTAGCTTGCTAATAAATGATCTAAGGCTTCCTGGTATAAAAACTACACTTCCCAGGCTCCCTTGCAGTTGGTCAGGCAACTAGGTAGAGGACAACTGAATGGATGTAGAACTGCGACTTTCAGGAAATGTCTTTAAAGACAGCAGGGGCCTGTCTTTGTCCTTCCTTTTTCTTGTTGGTGACAGTGAACTTTACCTGAGCCCTGTGATCCTAGAAAAGAGGGAAGGTTAACAAATCCCCTTACCCTCTGTGTACTGCAAAGAACTGCCCTTCCCCATAGGACTCAGACGCCCCCTTGTTTACACAGTACAAGGTCAGATACAAACTCTACAAATTCCCATTCTTTGTCTCACAAATGACTAGCAGACCTGCTGGGCCTCACTGATCAATCAGAACAAAGTGCTTGTTAACTAAACCACAAAGGTGGCAAAGCAGACGGACAGGAGCCCAAGCTCCTACGACTTGGTGATGTCATCAACCAGGGACTGCCTACTTCCAAACTTTATTCATGTCCCAGAAAAATACACTTCCAGGCTGGGCACAGTAGCTCACACCTGTAATCCCAATACTTTGGGAGGCCGAGGCGAGTGGATCACCTGAGGTCAGGAGTTCAAGACCAGCCTGGCCAAAATGGTAAAACCCCGTCTCTACTAAAAATACAAAAATTAGCCGGGTGCAGTGGCTCACACCTGTAATCCCAACATTTTGGGAGGCCGAGGCGGGTGGATCACCTGAGGTCAGGAGTTCAAGACCAGCCTGGCCAAAATGGTGAAACCCCGTCTCTACTAAAAATACAAAAATTAGCCAGGCATGGTGGCACGCACCTGTAATCCCAGCTACTTAGGGGGCTGAGGCAGGAGAATCGCTTGAACCTGGGAGGCGGAGGTTATAGTGAGCCGAGATGGCACCATGGCGCTCCAGCCTAGGCAACGAGAGTGAAACTCCATCTCAAAAAAAAAGAAAAAGAGAGCGAGAGAAATAAACTTGTATGTTATTTAAGATGCCATTATTTGAGGTTTTCTATCACATGAAGCCAATAGGAAGAAAAGCTAACCACAGAAGGGCTGGGCCCTGACACAAGGATCTGTGGCCCGATGCCTAGTTTCCTTGCCTCAGCCTGACAATTTCCACTAGATGACGCTGCCACAGCAGCTGAAGAAACACAACTGAACTCAACAAGTCGCAGCTCAAGTCTTCGGTAGAAACATACAAATGACAAGGAACAAGGATATCACGAAGCATTTACCCTAGAGAAAAGAAGTGAACTCTTCCCTCTAATTCAGCCACAAGCAAAGGTTAGATCTGTCCCAGCTACCACTAAGAGATGCCAATGGGCCTATCAAGTCTTAAGAGGAAAGAAGCAGCAAGAGTTTAGAGCTCTGCCATTCTTACCTCGGCTTCACTGCTATCTGGAGGGAGGCAAATGTGAGTGATGTTCAGACCAGTCTGAAAAAGGAACACAAGGTTATTCGTCACTATAAGAGAATGTATTGTTAAAAGTTATAATGAGTTTTTAAAAAGCAACAGTGCTCACCTCCTCAGCCAAATTCTGGTTGATTTCCTGCATCAAGTTGTCGTCACCTGCCTTAGGAGAGTAAAAACAACATAACAACACAAAAATAGCTTGAAAAGGCACAAAAGATAATCCAGAGATGAATTTTGTGATTACAGATGATCTAATTACAAAGATAATAAGGAAAGTGCAGAAAAACAATCTTGCTGTTTATAAAAAGGGACTCGTGGCCAGTATTTAACAGAGCAATTCTTCAGGCCTTCAAATTATATCACTTTTTTAAGGAAAATAATATCCCTCCTGTTAGAAGACATACATAGTCACATAGTCAGCTTCCCTCTCTAAAAATGAGGATGCTGACTGGGCACAGTGGCTCATGTCTGTAATCCCAGCACTTTGGGAGGCTGAGGCTGTGGATTGCTTGAGCCCAGGAGTTTGAGACCAGCCTGGGCAACATGCTGAAACCCCATCTCTACAAAAAATACAAAAATTAGCCGGGTGTGATGGTGCATGCCTGCAGTCCTAGCTACTCAGGAGGCTGAGGTGGGAGGATTGCTTAAGCCCAGGAGGTCAAGGCTGTGGTGAGCCAAGATTATGCCACTGCACTCTAGCCCAGGCAACAGAGCAAGACCCCATCACAAAAAGAAGCCAAAAAATGGGAACACCAAAGGTAGGAGTTGAAATGGTTTGCCTTTGGATGGAAAGGCAGGGAGTCAGCAGATTCCCAGGAGGCCCGAGTCCTAATCTAATTTTCTTTCTATTGTTCTAACTTGCCTTTCTTTGTAATGAGATGTGGATACAGATCCCAGAGAATGTAAGTAACTTGAGCACAGCTCTGTCATCCTGAAATACGCAGCACGGCAGCACGATGGAACCAGAGGCTGCTATTTTGATACCCTAAGTGCGTGCCAAGCCCCGCGGTAGCAGCCCAACTGTCGGGCTGTGTTTGCTTCCAGGCTTGGCTCACCTCGTTATTTCTCGGCACCTGCCATCACACAAGTGTGCCAATCAGGATGGCAACTGGGGCCAACTGTGGCTCAGAACCAGGGACTGCAGCCAAAAGAAGTATGTGGAATGCAAAGTCCTTTTGACAGGGTAATGACTTTTGTCCCATTAAGTTTACGGCAGGTTTTAAAAGATAGAGTAAAAAGATTACCAAATACTCATGTTTCATCTAGCATCTGCCTCCACTGAAACAAAGTGGGACTTTTTCCCCCAGCACCTTCAAATCACATTTGGTAAGCATTTGTGAGCACACATGGACCACAATATATCCTGTGTAATGCAATGCATGTAAGTACCTATCTCCTAGACCTCTGAAAGCTACTCATATCTCAGAGAGGAAAGTCACACAAGAAGACACTCTGAAGCAGAGCAGTACTTCACCCACGACCCCAAAGGAGCAAAAGACCAAAGAAAACAGCATTGCCAACTGAGCCCTCTCCTCTTTGGCAAGAAATGCAGGTGTTCTTTTGCATACAATCATTTTCTAAATTGAAAGGCATCCTAAAATAGTAGGACTGAACTTTGTTCTCAGCTTACCTGGATAATTGCAAGAACCGGCTTGAAGGCAGGGTTTTTTTCTTGCAATAAACTTAGAACTTCTTTTGAATTCTGAATGACTTCTCTACATTGAGAAAGAAAAACAACATTGTGATTTCTTGGTTAATGAGTAGAAAGGACTGACACGACACAGTTTCTCAGAAAGTTCTCAGAAAGTTCTCAGAAACTTTCTCAGAAAGTTCGTTCCTGCAAGCGAAAATAACTAGACCACAGAAGGACACACTCCAAGTGTACAGTATGGAGTGGGCATAACAATGAAATCAAGACACTAACTCAAGGTAAAATGTGGCAATCCAGTTTTTAAACTATGCAGAGGGAAACAAACCAGATGTTTACAATAATTTTCTAGGGGTGAATTTTTCTCTTGTATTTTAAAAGTTTACTATAATAAAAACTTTGGGTTTCTACTTTAAATAATCCCTCTCCTCCACCATACTCCGCTGCCATCCTCCCAAAACCCTGAGTATGGGTCCATGGGGAAAGCAAATAAAGTGGGAAGAGGGAAGTGAAGACAGGGTAGATTAGCGGGGTGAAGACAGGGGGCTTGCTGTTGGACAAAAAGTGTGGAGCCAGGATAAGATCCAGGTCCTGGAATTTAAAGAAGGAATTAGGTAAGGAAGGAAATGAAGGAGAGGAAAGTTCCAGAAACACTGAAGATCCACTTTGGTAACACTATTAAAGCCTCCTAGGGGGAGAGAGAGAGAGAGAGCTTCTCAGTCCTCTGAGAATCCACAACATAGTCTGCACCTGTACCTCCCAAATGCCCAGCAGCAGCCACCTTCACCTCCCACCTCTGAGGAAGGTGCCAGCCTGGGGTGAGCAGGCCTAGGTAAAAGTGATAGAAGGCCTGGCATGATGGCATGCACCTGTAGTCCCAGGACTTTGAGAGGCCAAGGCGGGAGGACTGCTTGAGGCCAGGAGTTTGAGACCAGCCTGGGTAACACAACAAGATCCCATCTCTATAAAAAATTTAGCTGGGCGTGGTGGCACATGCCTGTGGTCCCAGATACTTGGGAGGCTGAAGCTGGAGGATTGCCTGAGCCCATGAGTTTGAGGCTATAGTAAGCTATGACTGTACCACTGCACTCCAGCCTGGGTGGCAGAGCAAGACTCAATTTCTTCTTTTAAAAAAAACAAAAAAAAACAAAAAAAACCAGGGCCAGGTGCAGTGGCTTACGCCTGTAATCCCAGCACTTTAGGAGGCCAAGGCGGGCAGACACAAGGTCAGGAGTTCGAGACCACCCTGGCCAATATGGGGAAATCCCATCTTATCAGAAATACAAAACTTAGCTGGGCGTGGTGGCAAGCACCTGTAATCCCAGCTACTCGAGAGGCTGAGGCAGCAGAATCGCTTGAACCTGGCAGGCAGAAGTTGTAGTGAGCCGAGATCATGCCACTGCACTCCAGCCTGGGCAACAGAGCAAGACTCCATCTCAAAAAAAAAAAAAAAAAGAAAGAAAGTGTTAGGAGCTCAGCTCTTTCTGGAATCTTCTGGGATGAGCGATTGCAGAGGTTAACTTCACCACCACCCTGTGATATGTTCTCAGCAGCAAATGAGCACTGGGAGCTGGCTTTTTCCCCTCTCACAATAGACCAAAGGTGCAGCCACAGCAGCCCCCAGGCTTCAGTGCTAAGACCACCCTTACATTTTGTTTTCAGTCTCCGACAGGGTCTTTCACCGCACCTAACAGAAATGCAGGGCGAAGAAGTTCCAGGCAATGCCATCAACAGTACATTGCCAAGAGCAGAAAGGCATTGGGAAGCTTCCCCCAGTTTTCAGAGACACAGCTGACAAATGGAACCGGAGGCACTGCAGTTCCCAGACGGGGCTTTAGAGGAGAGAGCTGCTCAGACTCACAACCAGGACCAGCCTTTCTACTGCCAGCTGGGTTGGAACAGATGGACTGGGTGCAGGCAACTGTCTATAACCTGGGAACATTTCAGTTAGTTTTGTTTGGAAACACTTGGGATAAAGCTACTTCATTCCCAGAGAATTAATTGTATTATTGTGCTGAATACATGTGACCATATGGGAAGGTTTACAAATCACCTTATAAATAAGCACTAAAATCCATCCATCCAATAATGGGTTACTGAGGCCCATATGCCATGCTCTTCCCAGCCTGTTGTGACTGTTAATTTGGCTATGCCAGGTTCTTATTTTTGTCTGGGTCCAGGAAAGCACTGGAGTGTGGGTCCCAAGCGGCTCATGGTATAAGGATCACCGGAGAGTTTGGTAAAAATAAAGGTTCCAGGCCAGGTGCAGCGGCTCACACCTATAATTCCAGCAGTTTGGGAGGTCAAGGTGAATGGATTGCTTGAGGTCAGGAGTTCAAGACCATCCTGGCCAACATGGTGAAACCCTGTCTCTAGTAAAAATACAAAAATTGGCCAGCCATGGTGGTGCACGCCTGTAATCCCAGCTACTCAGGAGGCTGAGGCAGGAGAATCACTTGAAGCCGGGAGGTGGAGGCTGCCATGAGCCAAGATGGCGCCACTGCACTCTAGCTGGGTGACAGAGCGAGACTCTGTCTCAAAAAAAATAATGGTTCCGGTGTTTCACCCCAGAAAGATTGATTCAACGTGTGTCAGTGGAGCCCAGAAATGCGCATTTTTAATAGAGTTCAGGTAGTTCTGAGACACTAAGTGGAAATACAGCCCAGGACTGGTACTGGGCATTTCGTTTACTAGCGTGGGCAATAGTTTCTAAGAGCCTCAGTTTCCTCATCTGCAAAACAGGTATACTACAATGGCTCTTTCCCTTTTTTCTTATAAATGTACATGTTTGTTTTTTTCTGTGCCCCAAAGCTACCCTTGAACACTAAAATCATTCATACTAACAGCAATAATTTTCTCAGAAACATTCATAGTCTTGATCCATTCATAGTTGATGAAAGGAACACTTCTTTTTATATTTCTGAGACAGTTTTACTCTGTCGCCAGGCTGGAGTGCAGTGGTGCGACCTTAGCTCACTGCAACCTCTGCCTCCCAGGTTCAAGCAATTCTCCTGCCTCAGTCTCCCGAGTAGCTGGGACTACAGGCACACGCCACCATGTATTTTTAGTAGAGACAGGATTTCAACATGTTGGCCAGGGTGGTCTCGATCTCTTGACCTTGTGATCCACCCACCTTAGCCTCCCAAAGTGCTGGAATTACCGCGGTGAGTCATCTCACCGGGCTGAAAGGAACACTTCTATAGGTAAGTTGGCAATCATCAAAAAGTAATTAGACTTTTAAAATAGTTGGGGGTGGGGGCTGGGTGCAGTGGCTCATGCCAGTAATCCTAGCACTTTGGGAGGCTGAGGTGAGAGGATCACTTGAGCTCAGGAGTTCAAGGCCAGCCTGGGCAAGAGAGCAAGACCTGGTCTCTACCAAAAAAAAAAAAAAAAGGCGTTGGGGGGTAGATGTGGATAGAAAAAAAAGTATAGGCATACATCATTTTTTGTGCTTCGCTTTATTGCAATTTACAGATATTGTGTTTTTCTACAAATTGAAAGTTTGTGGCAACCTGTGTTTTAAGTCTACGGGAGTCATTTTTCCAATGGCATCTGCTCACTTTGTTCACATTTTGATAATTCTTGCTTTCAAACTTTTTCATTTTTAGTATGTTTGTTACGGTGATGTGTGACTGACGATCTTTGATGTTACTATTGTAATTGTGTTGGCTGAAACGTGGCCATGATGGTTCATGATAGTGTGTGTTCTGACTGCTTCACTGGACTGGCTGTTTCCCCTTCTCTCTTCCTCTCCTCTGGCCTCCCTATTCTCTGAGAAACAGTATTGGAATTAGGACAATTAGTAACTACAATGGCCTCTAAGTGTTCAAGTGAAGAGTCGCAGGTCTCTCACTTTAAATAAAAACCTAGAAATAATTAAACTTAGTGAGGAGGGCGTGTTGAAAACCAAGACAGGTCAAAAGCTAGGCCTCTTGTGCCAAACAGTTAGCCAAGCTGTGAATGCGAAAGAAAAGCTATTGAAAAAATTTAAAACTGCTACTCCCGCGGACACACAAATGACAAGAAAACAGCCTTATTAGGCCGGGCGCAGTGGCTCACGCCTGTAATCCCAGCACTTTGGGAGGCCGAGGCGGGCGGATCACAAGGTCAGAAGATTGAGACCACGGTGAAACACCGTCTCTACTAAAACTACAAAAAATTAGCCGGGCGCGGTAGTGGGCGCCTGTAGTCCCAGCTACTCAGGAGGCTGAGGCAGGAGAATGGCCTGAATCCGGGAGGCGGAGCTTGCAGTGAGCCGCGATCGCGCCACTGCACTCCAGCCTGGGGGACACAGCGAGACTCCGTCTCAAAAAAAAAAAAAAAGAAACTGCCACAGCCATCCTAACCTTTAGCAACCACCCTGATCAGTCAATAACCATCAATATCTAGGCACAATCCTCCACCAGCTCACTGGCATTTCTTGGCAATAAAGTATTTTTGAATTCAGGTATATATCTGTACGTTTTTTTTTTTTTTTTTGGTTTTTTTTTGAGACAGAGTCTCACTCTGTTGCCCAGGCTGGAGTGCAGTGGTGAGCCTCCCCATAACCTCTGCCTCCCTACAACCTCCACTTCCTGGGTTCAAGTGATTCTCCTGCCTCAGCCTCCCAAGTAGCTGAGACTACAGGCGCACACTACCATGCCCGGCTAATTTTTGTGTTTCTAGTAGAGATGGGGTTTCACTATGCTAGCCAGACTGGTCTCGAACTCTTGACCTAGTCGTCTGCCCACTTCAGCCTCCCAAAGTGCTGGTATTCCAGTCATGAGCCACAGCGCCCGGACTTATCTATGGGTTTTTTTTAGACAAAATGCTATTGCATACTTAATAGGCTACAGTATTGTCTAAACATAGTTTTTGTATGCACTGGGAAACTACAAAATTTGTATGACTCGTTTTACTGCGATATTCCCCTTACTGCAGTGGTCTGCAACTGAAGCCACAATATCTTAGGTGTGCCTGTACAGGTGTGTAAAGGAGTTCAATGCTATTACCACCCAAGCGAATAAAACAAAATAGGTTCATGCTCACCACAACTTGTTATATGTGTAATGTTTCATTCTTTGGGGTTACTCATTCCTACAGTGACAAACAAAGCTAGAAAGAAAAAGGAGTAATTAGGCTCAATAAATCCAAAAAGTAGCATAAATGTTTCTAATCAGAGATTTTCGTGTCCCTGGGGGAGAAAAATGGCCTTGTGAGCTTCCACTTTGAGGACAGTGGGAAGGAATGTGAGCGCTCTAGCTAGGCTGCCATGTGTAGCTAAAACTCGGAACTAAGCCATCAGCAGCAGCTTTGTTATTTTCACCATTACTGTGACTATTATACGGAATGTATTGTTACTGGCCAGGGGTAGTGGCTCATGCCCGTAATCCCAAGATTTTGGGAGGCCAAGGTGGGTGGATCACTTGAGGTCAGGAGTTCGAGACTAGCCTGGCCAACATGGTGAAACCCTGCTCTACTAAAAATACAAAAATTAGCTGGGTGTGGAGGCTGAGGGATTATAGTCATCTAGTCCCATCACCAGGAACAACAGGTCACTATGCTTCTGAGGGAGCTCATTCTTTAACTTTTCTGACCTAATACACTTCGGCTCCTGGATCTCTATTCCAGGTGACTTCTAGCTGACTCACGCCCCCACCCACTTTGCTCCAATCCTCGGGGAATCAATTCAGGGCTAGAGAGTTTTAGTAAACCATGCACATAACTCAACTGAAAGGTACAACATAGCCAGGCGCGGTGGCTCATGCCTGTAATCTGTGCACTTTGGGAGGCTGAGGCAGAATGATCACTTGAACCCAGGAGTTTGAGACCAGCCTAGCCAACATAGTGAGACCTCATCTCTACAAAAAAAAAAATTGCAGCCATAAAAAAGGATGAGTTCATGTCCTCTGCAGGGACATGGAAGAAGCTGGAAACCATCATCCTCAGCAAACTACCATAGGAACAGAAAACCAAACACCACACGTTCTCACTCATAAGTGGGAGTTGAACAACGAGAACACATGGACATAGGGAGGGGAACATCACACAGCGGGGCCTGTCGGAGGGTGGGGGAAAGGGGAGGGAGAGCATTAGGAAAAATACCTAATGCATGCGGGGCTTAAAACCTAGATGACAGGTTGATGGGTGCAGCAAACCACCATGGCACATGTATACCTATGTAACAAACCTGCACGTTCTGCACATGTATCCCAGGACTTAAAGTAAAATAAAAATTTTAAAAAAAGTTATGTTTACCCTATACTGTCATCTACTAAGTGTGCGATAGCATTATCTAAAAAATGTACATACCTTAATTAAAAATAATTGCAAAAATAAAAAATAAAAAGGTCTCACTCCATTGCCCAGGCTGGAGTGCAGTAGTGCAAACTTCACTCACTGCAGCCTTAACCTCCTGGGCTCAAGTGATCCTCCTGCCTCAGCCTTCTGAGTAGCTGAGACTACAGGCATGCACCATGCCCAGTTAATTTTTCAAAATTTTTTGTAGAGATGGGTGTCTCACTATGTTGCCCAGACTGGTCTTGAACTCCTGGGAATGCACGTGTTCTCTCACATAATTGTTTCCATAACTCTCAAAGTGCTGGGATTACAGGCATGAACCATGGAGCCTGTCCTAAATTTGTCTTTTCTCTTGTTATAAATGTACCTACTAATAATTTTGATTTTGCTGCTAGGCTCACTAAACCTAAAATACTTACTATCTGGCCCATTATATAAAAAGTCTGTGGACCGCCGGCTTAGTGAATTGTAAAAATATTGCTGGGCGCGGTGACTCACACCTGTAATCCCAGCACTTTGGGAGGACGAGGCAGGCGGATCACGAGGTTAGGAGTTTGAGACCAGCCTGGCCAACATGATGAAACCCCGTCTCTACTAAAAATACAAAAATTAGCCAGCCATGGTGGTGTGAGCCTGTAATCCCAGCTACTCAGGAGGCTGAGGCAGAAGAATCGCTTGAACCCAGGAGGCGGAGCTTGCTGTGAGCCGTGATTGTGCCACTGCCTTCCAGCCTGGGCGACAAAGTGAGATTCCATCTCAAAAAAAAGTAATAGCCACCATTTCTTGAGGAACTTGTCTTGTATGTGACAGTCCTAGGCTATGTATTTTGCACGTGTTCTCTCACATAATTGTTTCCATAACCCCTTGAGGTAGGTACTGTTACTCCTCCCATTTTCCTGAAGGAATTGAGTTTGGGGAACCCAGTGCAGGCCCTAAAGCCCGCTACTGACTAACCTCTCTACTCATCTCTAAGGCAGTCATGGCTTTAAACCTAAAAGTATGCATGAATAGGCCAGGCATGGTGGGTCATGCCTGTAATCCCAACACTTTTGGAGGCCGAGGCAGTCGGATCACCTGAGGTCAGGAGTTTGAGACCAGCCTGGCCACCATGGTGAGACATCCTGTCTCTACTCAAAATACAAAAATTAGCCAGGCGTGCTAGCGCGCTCCTGTAACCCCAGCTACTCGGGAGGCTGAGGCAGGAGAATCCCTTGAACCTGGGAGGTGGAGGTTGCGGTGAGCCAAGATCGTGCCATTGTACTCCAGCCTGGGCGACAGAGCAAGACTCCGTCTCAAAAAAAAAAAAATAGTATGAATAAAACCCACAGATGACCCCACATCTTGATGCATTTCTTCTGTAACCATTTCACAAATGCCTATTACATGCTGGGCACTCTCTCCAGGACCTAGGACCAAAGAGACAGCTGTCTTTCACGAAGCTCATATTCCAGGTGGGTGAGACAGACAAGAAATGAGCAAACAAGGAAGTTTCAGGTAATAATCAGTGTTACCTAGAAAATAAAACAGCATGACGGGAGGGGGTGTTTTTTGCCGCCTATCCTGGCCTCAGACTAACTGGTAAGTCTCAGCAACGTGCAGGTTAAAACCTAATGACCTGGCGTGTAATTAATCCCAACGCTTTGGGGGCGGGGACGATGACTTGAGCCCAGGAATTCCAGACCAGCCTTGGAAACAGAGTGAGACCCTGTCTCTACAAAAATAAAATAAAATTATCCGGGCACGGGAGCGCACACCTGTGGTCCCAGCTACTCTGGTGGCTAAGGTGGGAGGATCGCTTGAGCCCAGGAGGCGGAGGCTGCCCACTGAACTCCAGCCTGAGCAACAGAGGGAGACTCCATTTCTAAAACAAAAAGAAAAAGAAGACAGAGAACAGGGCAAACTAAATGAATGCCCCCTTAAAATCAACCGCCACATAATAAAGAGCCTAGGAAACGTATTTTACTACTGAGGCAGGGAAGAAGGGAAGTGGGGAGGAAAATGGGAGAGCAGAGGGAGGAAGGAAAGGCAGAGAGAAAGGCAAGCAGGCAATGACCTTAAGAAAGAAGGCTAGAGGGAAAGGGAAGAGGATGTGAATGGAGGAGGTGGGCCGCTTGCTGGGGAAACCGCATCCTGGAATTCGTTCCTAATCCCAGTTCGGAGGGAGGCGGAAGGGGCTTTCTCGCCACCTCCAGGTTGTCCCGAGGGGCTCGCCCTGCTAGGCCCGAGACCTGGGCGCCCCTCTCGGCGAGGGCGGGGAAGGCTGGGGCCCAGGGGCTGGGACCGGGACGGGAAAGGCCCGGTCCAGTGCTACCAGTTCGCTCTGGGTCCGCAGAGAACTCTGCAAGCTCAGCTGCGCGGCGACTCCGTGCGCGCTGCGAGGCGGAGCTGGAAACCAGCGCTGAGACCTCTCCGACTACCCCAGCGGCTGCCCCGAAGGCCCGGCTCCACCTTTGCCGTTCCGGGAAAAGCGGACGTCAGCCACAGACCCCAGCCCAGCAGGAGGGGCGGCGCGCGGGGAGGGGCGGCACGCGGGGAGGGGCGCACAACACCAGGGAGGTTCGCGCGGGCGGCGCTGGACCCGAGCCCGCCTCTCCCGAGCTCCGCATGCCCGCCACGAACCCTAGGCCAGCCGGCGCGCGGAGCCGCAGCCCCGCCCTCTGTCTCCTTCTCGCCCCCTCCCCCGGTTTCCGCCCCAGCCGCACCGCCCCTTTACCGTCTGGGTCGCGCCCGGCGCCATTGCATCAGAGCCTGCGGCCGGCTGCGCACGTGGAGTCGGGCGTGCGGTCCATGCCGCTCGGCTTCCATCGGGGATGCCCATGCCCGCCTGCGCCGCGGGCCGCGTCGGATCCTGGATCCCCGGTTCTCCGCCAGCGCGCCCGGCCGCCGTCCCCAAGCCCGCATTTCCCGACACACCGCCCGGCGCCCCTAACGGGTTGGCACCAAACACTCGCAGCCCAGCGCCCCGATCCCCACGGCGGCCCCGGGCGCTCCGCCCCTGGGTCGGGGCCGCAGCCGCTGGAGACTGAGCCAGGGGCCAGACCCGACACTCACCTGACGATCGAGTCCCGCGCCGCGGGCGTTCGGCCGCCGGGGCTGCGGCTGCTCCGGGCCTGGCCATCCAGCAGCCGCCGCTGTCCGAGCAGGTCCTCCCGGCCACCGCTGCCGCCGCCGCTGCTGGCGCGACAGGGCACACGGAGGCGGAGCGGCGGGCCCGGGGGATGGGGCGGGCGGCGGAGCTGGAGCAGGACGAGCGGCAGGCGCGTGCCCATGGCGCGAGGCTGCGGGCCCTCAGGGGACACGGAGCTGCGGCTGCCGAGGGCGGCGAGGCGCGTGCCAGGCGAGCTGGCGGCGGCTGGAAGAACCTGGCGCTTCCTCTTCGTCCGCAGGGACCCCTAGGGGGCACTGCACCCGGCGGCCGTGACGTGCGGAGGGCGGGGGCCTGGGAGCCGCCGGACGGGATGTCACGGCTTGGGGCACTTTGGTTTGGTTGGCTGTACCAGACAGAGGGTGGGGTGCGGAATGGGGCTCAGACTCTGCCCTGAGACTTTGCCTCCCTCCCTTCAGCCTGAAAGGCCGAGGTGACCCTTGGTACTCAGTGCGGCAAGTTTAGACGGAAGGGCTTGGATTTACTGTACTGGAGGTAGCCTGAGGATAAGAGGCTTTGCAACCTTAGGTAGGGGCACTTAATCTCGGTGAGCTTGCGGGGCTTCGTTAGTGCTCTCTCTCGTCAGAGCACAGAGGTAACAATGCTCTTCTTAAAACCTTAAAAGGATTTTATAGTCCTGATTGGTTCTAGGGCCCCTCCAGGGGAACCACGTCCACAGATGCTCAAGTCCTTGGTGGAAAAAAAAAAAAAAAAGTATTTGCATATCACCTATATTCCCTAGGTCCTCACCTAACATTGTGGAGGGGTTCTTGGAAATTGAAACTTTAAGCCAAATGACTGTAAGGAAACCAGTTTGACCACAAGCTAATTGATATGAGTGAAGTTCCTACAACATATCTGTGGTCACAAAATCGCCCCTAAACTTCTAAATAAAGACCGAAAGCCTTCTAATATTAAACATTGAAATAAGTGTGAGCCATGCATACATTTAAGAAAGGTTTTTGGCTCACACCTATAATCCCAGCACTTTGGGAGGCTGAGGTGGGCGGATCACTTGAGGCCAGGAGTTCAAGACCAGCTTGGCCAACATGGTGAAACCCCATCGCAACTAAAAATACAGAAAATTGGCTGGGTGTGGTGGCGCGTGCCTGTATTCCCAGCTACTTGGGAGGCTGAGGCAGGAGAATCGCTTGAACCCAGGAGACAGAGGTTGCAGTGAGCCAAGATCATGCCACTGTACTCTAGCCTGGGCGACAGAGCACAGCTCTGTCTCAAAGAAAAAAAAAAAAAAAGTTTTTCTTTTTAAAAAGCACTCCCTATCCCCCTGCTTAGAGAAAAATAAAGATTAATAAAAGTGAGATGATTTTTACCGGCTTATTCCAACTCAGGGCACCAGGCAGGGTAGGACACCATGCCTCACAGGGTGCGCTCACACACACCCACACTCACACTCGGACCATGTAGATGCAATTTCACCTGAAGTGCACTGCACGGCTTTGGGATGTGACAGGAGACCGGAAGACAGAGAGAAAAATCCACACAGACATGGACAAAACGTGACAGTGGACCCAACCAGAAATCTATTTTTTTCCTCATCATTATAAGAAAACCACTGAGCAAAATGATGAAATGATGTTATTCCAGGACCTGCTGTACTTATAATACCTAATACAATGTAAATGCTATGTAAATAGATGTTACACTGTACTTTCTTATTTCTATGATTATTTTTAATTTTTCCAAATATGGTCAGTCCCAGGTTGATTGAGGATACAGAGGGCTGACCATAATTTCCAAGTAAAGTGGATATCAGATTGTAATTTTGTAATTCCCAAGTGAGGGTCAGATTGTTAACTTTATATTTTTACAGTCTTATAACTTTACATTCCTATAATTCCCAAATAAGGTGGGAATAAAACTAGTCCAAGTTACAGAGATTGGTTTTCCATTAGCCAAGCACCATACTAGGACAGCGCTGGAAGGACCCCTCATCCAATCCTAACAAATGTAGGGAATTGAGAGCTATTGTCTTGATGTTCAACTTCTGGAAACTGGGGTCCAGAGAGGCCCATCTGTTTACTGGCAGAGCTGGGAGATTGAGGCTAAAATGAGCTGTGAGTGTGTCACCGCATTCCAACCTGGGCAACAGAGTGAAACCCTGTCTCAAAAAAAAAAAAAGCTTCCTGAAGAAGGCAAAAGAGGTGGCACCTGGACGCAAGACCTTAGCAGTTGAGCTAAGGGAAGGTCAATGTTGGAGATGAGCTAAGGGAAAGCCAATGTTGGAAAAGTGGGAATGTTGGAAATGAAGGAACCACATGAGCAAAAGTCTGGAGCATGATGAATTCCAGGTACTGAGAGCTGTTCAGTTGAGTGGGGAGGGCGGTGCATCCGGAATTGGTTCCTTCCGGTGGGTTCTTGGTCTTGCTGATTTCAACAATGAAATCAGTGACCCTCACGGTGAGTGTTATAGCTCCGAAAGATAGTGTGTCCAGAGTTTATTCCTTCAGATGTTCAGGTGTGTCCAGACTTTCTTCCTTCGGGTGGGTTCGTGGTTTCCCTGACTTAAGGAGTGAAGCTGCAGACCTTTGCAGTGAGTGTTACAGTTCTTAAAGATGGTGCCTCTGGAGTCTGTTCCTTCAGATGTTCAGATGTGTTGGAATTTCCTCCTTCTGGTGGGCTCGTGGTCTCCCTGGCTTCAGGAATGAAGCCACAGACCCTCGCTGTGAGTGTTACAGCTCATAAAGGAGTGCGAACCCAAAGAGTGAGCAGCAGCAAGATTTATTGTGAAGAGCAAAAGAACAAAGCTTCCACGGTATGAAAGGCAACCCAAGTAGGTTGCTGCTGCTGGCCCAGGTGGCCAGCTTTTATTCCCTTATTTGGCCCCACCCATGTCCGCCAACGGTCCATTTTACAGAGCGCTGATTGGTCCATTTTTACAGAGTGCTGATTGGTGCGTTTATAATCCTTTAACTAGACAGAAAAGTTCTCCAAGTACCCATGCACCCAGAAGCCAAGCTGGCTTCACTTCTCACTGGCACTCACTGTGGGATTTTGTGGCACCTAAGCTGGGGCACTCCAGCAGCCCAGAGGGAACTCATCCCAATCAAGAGGAAAAGAAGGGAAGCGAGAAAGAGATGGAGACCTGCTATTGTGGCCAACGATCCCACAAAGAGGGAAAGGCAGTCCACACATGGGATTCAGCCTCCGATCAAGCCCAGCACTCGCTGGCCAGGGCCAAGTGCTGGGCTTGCTGAGCCCACACTCACCTGGAATCCAGGCTGGCCCACAAGGGCCACACGCAACCCCAGCTCCCGCCCGCACCTCTTTCTTCCCACTTCCCCGAGAGCAGAGGGAGCCGGCTCCGGCCTCGCCTAGCCCTGGAGAGGGACCCTTATAGTGCTGCAGTGGGCTGAAGGGCTCCTGGAGCGCGGCCAGAGCAGATGCCGAGGCGAAGAAGGCATGGAGAGCGAGCGAGGGCTGCTAGCACCTTGTCACCTTTCAATCCCCACTCTAAACAGGACACCCCAACTGCTGTTGGGAATTGGGTGATGACCGCTCTAGCTAATTCCTGCTGGATTGGGGTGAAGAAGGGGCCCTGCAGTTGTAGCGTTCTCCAGAGGAACTCTTTAGGCCAGTGGAAGGGCCAGCAGTTCGGTCCAGGGGTCCTCTGTAGAAGTTGTTAGTTGAGCTCATTTGGGGTTCCATTTGTAAGACCATCCGTAGCTTGATGGCCTCGATTCTAGAGGAAACAAATTTGACGAGGTTAAAAATACAGGGTCCCAGGTGTGTAACAGCAAGATGGCTGCCATGGGACCTAGAAAGGGGAGAAGCCATGCTGCCCAACTCCAGAGGTTGGTATAAGACTTTGAAAGGTGTTGTCTGATTTCAGAAGCTTTTTCCTGTATTGCTGGGCAGCATCTTGTACTATCCCTGACTGGTTAGTGTAAAAACAACACTCTTCCCCTAAGAAGGTGCAGAGTCCTCCTTTCTCAGCAGTGAGGATGCCTAGGCCTCAGCGGTTTTGGAGAGTCACTGCTGCCAAAAAGTCTATTTGGGATTGTAGAGTAAGGATAGATTTCGTTACTTCTTGCAAACTGTCTGAGAAATCCTTTGAGAGTGTGTGGTAGTAGGATAATGAAGTAGATAAACTGGCTCTTCTGGTTCCTGTAGCAGTAGCCATCCCTAACCCTATAAGTAGAGGTATTAGTTGTATGGCTCTGCGCTGACAGACTTGAGCTTTGAGGGGTACTGATAGGGTCTGATTTCCACAAGATTAGAAGTTAGGATAATATACATTTACACTGTTCACTTTTAGCGAACTTTACTTTTGTTGAAAACCTCGTAAGTTTGGGATTTCAATTATTCTTTGCTGTTAATAAGACCTTGTTCAGCCCATATTAACTTACAATTGGTATAGATGTCTCCTTCCTGATTCTGTAAGTACTTTAAGGTTTGGCTGAGTACAAACAACTGGCACATTTGAGTAGACCAATTACCAGGCAATTTTCCTAACTCTGCTTCTACAAGAGTTTCCTTATTTACTGAATAGCCATTGTGTCTTTTTTCCTTAATTGCCAGGGGAGGAACCATCTATCCTCCTGTCCTGAAGGGAGCTCCTCCTAGATCTGGTTGGACCTTTGTATGGGTAATTAATTAAGATTTAGATCCCCTGTTAGGAAACCTGCTGGGTTAAGGATTTTTGATTGGAAGGCTACGGGGTGTCAGTGGCCTCAGTGCTTTCAGGTTACGCCCTTGTTTACACTGACAAGGTGATATTGTTGTGTTATAGGGTTACAGAGAAGACCTTCAATTATCAATTATAGGTTTTAAATGTACCCTGGCTCTTAAAGGAATAGGGCACACTGTTTTTTCTTTACTACTTCCATCTCCCTTTCTTTCTCTTTGACTTCTTTGTCTCTTTCTGACTCCCTCTTTGTCTCTGTCTCTTCCTCTCTCTGTCTCTCTCTCTGACTTTCTCTTTCTCTTTCCTTTCTGCCGGTCTGTGCCTGCCTCTGCTAGCCACTTAGGCTGCTGTTCTCCCCTCTCCTTCCCCTTTTTGATGGCTTCAGCAGTGTAAGACTGCCACCTCCTTGGGTTTTTGCACCGCGTGCAATAACTCCATGATTTCCTTGTGGCATTTAATGGGTGTTCCCCCAGAGGTTAGGAACTCCCTTTCTTTCCATATTGCAGCATGGGCATGTAGGATTAGATAAGTATACTTCTATCTGTATACATATTTATTCTTTTTCCCTTTCCCAGTTCTAAGGCTTGGGTACGTGTCACTAGTTCTTCTAACTGGGTGCTGGTCCCTAGGGGAAGAGGCTTACTTTCAAGTACAGTTACATCACTAACTATGGCGTAACCTGCCCTTTGTATCCCATTCTCCACAAATGAAATTCCATCGGTATATAGGTTAGGGTCAGGATTAGCTAAGGGGACTTCTAAGAGATCATCTCAGGCAGCATAAGTCTGGACTATAATTTGTTGACAGTCATGCCCGATTGGTTCCCCATCCTCTGGAAGAAAAGTGGCAGGGTTGAGGGTTGCACACGTTCATATTTGAAGCACTGGTCCCTCAGGAGTAGTGCCTGGTGTCTAAGCAGGCGGTTGTCTGATAGCCATAAACTTCCTTTGGCACCTAGTAAGCCATTACATCATGAGTAGTCAAGGAAAGGTACTGTGCCTGGATGTGCATGTAGGCTAGATTTATGTTTCCCTTTACACAAACATCTCAGTGTAGCAAAGAGTAACGTAGCAGTATTGCTGCCAGCGTATCTCGCCTCCAGCCACAGGGCGGTTTTCTCCTATCTCATGGTCAGCTTTACACTGAGACATTTCATTCCCAGGGATGAGCAGGAGACGGAAATCTTCCCCTTATCTGAACTGCAAAGAGGCCTCCCTCTTTCACTACTCCTCCTCAGCACAGACCCTTCACGAGTGTCAGGCTGGGGGATGTAACGTCTTTCCTTTCCCACGAGGCCATATCTCAGGCTGTCTGTGTCAGGGGAAACCTTGGAAAATACCCAGGCTTTCTTGGGCAGAGGTCCCTGCGGCTTTCTGTAGTGCATTGTGTCCCTGGTTAATGGAGAATGGAGAATGGTGATGACTTTTACCCGGCATACTGCCTGCAAACATATTGTTAACCAGGCACATCCTGCACGGCCCTAAATCCATTAAACCTTGATTCAATACAGCACATGTTTCTGTGAGCACAGGGTTGGGGCTAAAGTTACAGATTAACAGCATCTCAAAGCAGAACGATTTTTCTTAGTACAGATCAAAATGGAGTTTCTTATGTCTTCCTTTTCTACATAGACACAGTAACAATTTGATCTCTTTCTTTTCCCCACATTTCCCCCTTTTCTTTTTGATAAAACTGCAATCGTCATCATGGCCCATTCTTGATGGTCGCTGTCTCTTCGGAGATGCTGGGTACACCTGCAGACTAACAGCAGACAGAACAGGCACACCAGGATTAATACGAGATTTACAATAGTGGAACTTCTGATAGTTTTAACCCAAGTGACCGGGTTAAGATTTGTGAGGCCATCAGCAGCTTCTGCGATTGCCTCAGTTCCTGGCACCAAATTTAAATGGGCTTTTGATGCCTCAAAAAATTTGTTCTTTTAATTTTGAAATGTCTAAAGTAAGATTATCTTATCTTCCTTGTAGATGGCATCTAACCATGTCCCAGGGATGCTCAGACTCGTTATAGGCTTGGGGTGTAGTAAAAAAATCTGACGTATTCCAGTCACACTGTAACTGAAAACGATGTTCCAAGATCATGAGCCTATCTCCCATCCAAATGACATTTTGTCTAAGATCATTAATCTGATCTGCCAACTTTTTGATCAATACCAGGTTGTGAATTCCACAATCTTGTAGAATATTTTGCCAATTGTTAACAAAGTGTACTGTTTGAACAGAAGAGTGCAATGCAACTCCTGCCACAGTGGCCATAGCTGTGACTGCAATTAATCCCATAATCACTGCAATCAAAGTAAAAATGAATCTTTTGGATCTATTTAGAGTGCCTTTTAATACTTCAGTCAAAATATGGATGGATGGCGAAGTTGCCCATGGTTGGTCCGCGGACACAGGGATCCACGTGCCCTCTCTTGCTCTAGAATACAGTGCTGCCAATTAAAAGTTGAATCAATGCAAGTAAACAATCTACAATTTTCACAGGTTATAGTTTGGGAATCTGAGTTAATAACTATTTTACCTACAACTAGCATATAAGGGTGCTTTACACAACTTTGCAAAGGAATTATCAGACTGGAATTTAGGTCGATAGCATATGATGGCTTATGGTCTCTTGTTTTTATAGCTTGATTTCCAGACCAAATTCTAGGGTGGTGTGAGGCCACAGTAAGCTTCCAAAGTTCCGGGTTCTCAGGACCAGTAACAGGACTAACTTTGTTCGAGGTGATGAGATTCACTTTTCACTCCATTCCCAAGGGTAGAGAGACTCTAACGTTTTGTACTTATTTTTATCTAAACCTTCTGTTAAGTCACTGTTCACAGTTGGACTCACATGTGCACTGGGACACGATTGAGTTTGTCCTATGCAAATGCGGTAGAATTGACCTCGAGGTGCGCAATCTATAATGGTTCCGAATTCATCGTTTTGTAATATCGCTGCACTATCAGCCACCCATTCTTCTCCAACTAAAACTCCTGGGCCTTTTGATCCTTTGGGAATTTCTTTGGGGCAAGGCTTCCCCTTAGGCCTAGACTTTAATGATCTTTGATAAGAAGGGTCCTGCAAATAATTCACCTGTGGCCTGAGTGACATTCCACTTACCATGTGATAAGTAAATCCACTGGTGGCACTGATACTAGGTACTTCTACCAACAAATTCTGGGTTGCAGGCATTAAGCAGCCTGGTGCTCTCCCTAGGCAAATAGGAGGATAACGATACCCAGTGGAAATATTCATCATCATTCCTTCTTCCTTGGGTTGGGCAGGGCCACGATCATCCGTGGGGCCAGATACCCGTGCACTATTATTAACATATACTTTAATAGGATTATCTACCCATGTAACTGCCCGAATTAAGGGCGGGAAAGGCACATAGGCCCTGTAAGTATAATTAGCTGCAGCTGCTCCTGCAGACATGGGGAGACTTACCACCGTTGATACAATCATCAAAGCTGCAAGCAGCATATTCTCTGGAGTTCATGTCACCTTTGTGAATGCACTTAATGCCACTGAACTGTATATTTAAAAATGGTTAAGATGGCAAATTTTATGTGCATTTTACCACCATCTTAAAAATCAAGAAGGAGGTGGAGAAACATCTCAAATTGGTGATCTAAGTTTGCTAGAGTCAATTTCTATCGTTTACAACAAAGCCCTCTGTTGTTTTGTACAGTGGTTAAAGTGAATGCAGGTGAAGGTCACTGGCCATGAGCAAGTCAAGAAAATAAGAGGCTGGATGTTGGGTAGGTCATCCATCGAAATATCCATCAAATACGGATTTTCTAGATATTCGCAGGATGGTAGTAGTATATAGGGGTGGAGAGTATAGGATAAGAAAACTGACTCTGAGCTGTGGGCTCACCTTCACTGAATGAGATCAATTGGTAAGAAGGTCATTGGATGATAGTAGTCAGGTGACACAAAGATTTGCATTCCAGTCTGGGCACAGTGGCTCACGCCTGTAATCCCAACACTTTGGGAGGCTGAGGTGGGCGAATCACCTGAGGTCAGGAGGGCGAAACCAGCCTGACCAACATGGTAAAACCCCCTCTCTACTAACAATACAAAAATTAGCTGGGCGTCGTGGCATCCGCTTGTAATCCCAGCTACTGGGGAGACTGAGGCAGGAGAATTGCTTGAACCCGGGAGGCAGAAGTTGCAGTGAGTCGAGATAGAGCCATTGCACTCCAGCTTGGGCAACAAGAGCGAAACTCTGTCTAAAAAAAAAGAGAAAAAAAACAAGATTTGCATTCCAAATAGCCACCATGCAATAGTTCATTCATTCATGAGGGCAGAGAAGGAATGGTCTCCAGCCACAGCATGAATCCATGAAGCACTGACTCCACCTCTTGAACTTGAGATATTGTATTGTGGGAGAATGAATAGACTTACCTTTTTAAAAAAAATTTTATTTTTATTTTTATTATTAGACTTTAAGTTCTAGGGTACATGTGCACAATGTGCAGGTTTGTTACATATGTATACATGTGCCATGTTGGTGTGCTGCACCCATTAACTTGTCGTTTACATTGGGTATATCTCCTAAAGCTATCCCTCTGCCATCTCCCCACCCCACAACAGGCCCCGGTGTGTGATGTTCCCCTTCCTGTGTCCAAGTGTTCTCATTGTTCAATTCCCACCTACGAGTGAGAACATGCTGTTTGGTTTTCTGTCCTTGTGATAGTTTGCTCAGAATGATGGTTTCCAGCTTCATCCATGTCCCTACAAAGGACATGAGCTCATCCTTTTTTATGGCTGCATAATATTCCATGATATATATGTGCCACATTTTCCTAATTCAGTCTATCATTGATGGACATCTGGGTTGGTTCCAAGTCTTTGCTATTGTGAATAATGCCGCAATAAACATACATGTGCATGTGTCTTTATAGCAGCATGATTTATAATCCTTTAGGTATATACTCAGAAATGGGATGGTTGAGTCAAATGGTACTTCTAGTTCTAGATCCTTGAGGAATTGCCACACTGTCTTCCACAATGATTGAACTAGTTTACTGTCCCACCAACAGTGTAAAAGTGTTCCTATTTCTCCACATCCTCTCCAGCACCGGTTGTTTCCTGACTTTTTAATGATCGCCATTCTAACTGGTGTGAGATGGTATCTCATTGTGGTTTTGATTTGCATTTCTCTGATGGCCATTGATGATGAGTATTTTTTCATGTATCTGTTGGCTGCATAAATGTCTTCTTTGGAGAAGTGTCTGTTCATATCCTTTGCCCACTTTTTGATGGGGTTGTTTAATTTTTTTTCTTGTAAATTTGTTTAAGTTCTTTGTAGATTCTGGATATTAGCCCTTTGTCAGATGAGTAGATTGCAAAAATTTCCTCCCATTCTGTAAGTTGCCTGTTCACTCTGATGGTAGTTTCTTTTGTTGTGCAGAAGTTCTTTAGTTTAATTAGATCCCATTTGTCAATTTTGGCTTATGTTGCCACTGCTTTTGGTGTTTTAGACATGAAGTCCTTGCCCATGCCTATGTCCTGAATGGTATTGCCTAGGTTTTCTTCTAGGGCTTTTATGGTTTTAGGTCTAACATTTAAGACTTTAATCCATCTTGAATTAATTTTTGTATAAGGTGTAAGGAAGGGATCCAGTTTCAGCTTTCTACGTATGACTAGCCAGTTTTCCCAGCAACATTTATTAAACTGGGAATCCTTTCCCTATGTCTTGTTTTTGTCAGGGTTGCCAAAGACCAGGTGGTTGTAGATGTGTGATATTATTTCTGAGGGCTCTGTTCTGTTCCATTGGTCTATATCTCTGTTTTGGTACTAGTACCATGCTGTTTTGGTTACTGTAGCCTTCTAGTATAGTTTGAAGTCAGGTAGCATGATGCCTCCAGCTTTGTTCTTTTGACTTAGGATTGTCTTAGCAATGCGGGCTCTTTTTTGGTTCCATATAAACTTTAAAGTAGTTTTTTCCAGTTCTGTGAAGAAAGTCATTGGTAGCTTGATGGGGATGGCATTAAATCTATAAGTTACCTTGGGTAGTATGGTCATTTTCATGATATTGATTCTTCCTATCCATGAGCATGGAATATTCTTCCATTTGTTTGTGTCCTCTTTTATTTCATTGAGCAGTGGTTGGTAGTTTTCCTTGAAGAGGTCCTTCACATCCCTTGTAAGTTGGATTCCTAGGTATTTTATTCTCTTTGAAGCAATTGTGAATGGCAGTTCACTCGTGATTTGGCTCTGAGTTTGTCTGTTATCGGTGTATAGGAATGCTTGTGATTTTTGCACATTGATTTTGTATCCTGAGACTTTGCTGAAGTTGCTTATCAGCTGAATAGCCTTCCTTTAAGAGGTCCCCAGGAGAAACATCCTTAAGGAAGAGCTAAGTGTTGGTTTAAAAAAGAAATGAGTTGGCCGGATGCGGTGGCTCATGCCTGTAACCCCAGTATGTTGGGAGGCCGAAGTGGCCAGATCACAAGGTCAGATTGAGACCATCCTGGCCAACATGGTGAAACCTCTTCTCTACTGAAAAATTAGCCAGGTGTGGTGGCACGTGCCTGTATTCCCAGCTACTTGGGAGGCTGAGGCAGGAGAATTTCTTGAACCAGGGAGTTGGAGGTTGCAGTGAGCTGAGACTGCACCACTGCACTCCAGCCTGGTGACAGAGGGAGACACCATCTCAAAAAAAAAAAAAAAAAAAAAAAGAGAAATGAATTGAGGGAACTGCTTCCATTAAAATATAGGGATGTAGAGTTGTTCAATATGGGACTTAAAGTGATTCAGAGCCTGCAGAGAGATGTGGGAAGAACAGCAGCAGTGAGAAGGTGGGTCAGGAGAGAGAACGCAGGGTGGAAGACTAGCCAAGAAGGATGGTCAGAGGAGCAGCAACCTAGGGTAATGGTGTGAAGCCTGGTGGTTTATGTGGCCCCTAAAATGCCAAGGACACAGACCCAGCAAATACTGGAAGGCTACAAAGGTAGACAGGGCACTTGGATAAAACAAGGGTCAACACAGTTTGCACTTCTATGGGATTTTGTTCTGTGAAAGGGCTGTATATAACACAGTAACCCCCAAATGCAGAAGGAGCCTGGAAACCAAAGGAGGCAGAGAAATCCAATGTGTGGGTTTTGGGTGATTTATTAAGGTAACTTACAAACAGAAATGTGGTCTTGGGCAGCTACAAGATACGTAGGTCTCTGCACCACAATCCCCCAGACCCAGGGCTTATATCTTGGGGAAAATTATACGTGCCTTGGAAGGAATGTGTAGGTGGCTACCAGCGTCACAGCCTATGATTTCTGTAACAGTAACCAGGGTTGTTTTGAAGGAAACTTACAGTGAATGAGTGTTTCCACATAAATAATAATACATCAACTCAACATTTTGGAGGCATTCCCAGACTCAGGATTAGTCAGTGGATTGGTATTTAAAATAAAGTCACTCTTGTCCCCACCAAGAGTTTTCCTCTTCAATGAATGAGGAAGCCTTGTGTAGCAAGCAAAAATTCCTCTTCAACCTTTCCCCTTTAATTCACACGTTATTGATATCTTTTCTCAAAACTGTTTCTTATTTTATGGTAATAACTCTGTTAAGCCTTATGTAGCAAATGTAACAGAATAAGCCTACTCTGACTTCAGTATCTATGTTAAACATGCTCACAGACACGTAGTACATTCTACGTCCTTGTACCTCAGTCAAAACATTCGTGCTGGACGTGCCCAGGCATGTCCCAGCTTGCAGCCTACACTCCTCTCTTATTTGGGAATATTATTACTTTTCTAAGTCCTTTCATAAGCAACTTCCTTTTTTTTCCTTCGTTCCTCACTGCCTTTACCTATTTAAAAAATTTAGAATGTTAGCCAATCGGGTTTTAGTTTACATTGTGAGGTCTGGCTCCAGCCAATGGAGTCAGGACACAGCAATAGGGACCTCAGGTGTAAGGCAAAAATAGTCTAGTATCTTTTTTACTTTGTGGGTACTCCCAGCAGGATTGCTGACAGGCACCAACTTTTCTGCAAAGAGTAAAAATCGCCTTGTTCAGGAAACTGTTTGTCTAATTGTGAATTCCTCTCTGTGACAGTAGGGAATAAGCATTTATTTCCAACACTTTGGGTCTCCCAGCAAGTGTGTCCAGAATTGGTGGGTTCTTGGTCTCACTGACTTCAAGAATGAAGCTGCGGACCCTCGTGGTGAGTGTTACAGTTCTTAAAGATGGTATGTCCGGAGTTTGTTCCTTCTGATGTTTGGACATTTCTGGAGTTTCTTCCTCCCGGTGGGTTTGTGGTCTCGCTGGCTTCAGGAATGAAGCTACAGACCTTCATGGTGTTATAGCTCATAAAGGTGGTGCAGACCCAAAGAGTGAGCAGCAGCAAGGTTTATTGTGAAGAGCAAAAGAACAAAGCCTCCACAGCAGGGAAAGGGACCCATGCAAGTTGCCACGTCTGGTGCTGGTGACCAACTTTTAGTCTCTTATTTGGCCCCGCCCATGTCCTACGGATTGGTTCATTTTACAGAGCACTGATTGGTTCATTTTACAGAGTGCTGACTGGTCCATTTTACAGAGCGCTGAGCGCTGATTGGTGCGTTTTTACAGCGTACTGACTGGTACATTTACAATCCTTTAGCTAGACAGAGTGCTGATTGGTGCATTTACAATCCTTTAGCTAGACAGAAAAGTTCTCCAAGTCCCCACCCAACCCAGAAGCCCAGGGGGCTTCACCTCTCACTGGCACTCACAGTGGGAGTTTACAGCACCAAGCCTGGGCATTCCAGCAGTGCAGAGGGAGCTGGTTCCAGACAATCAAGAGGAAAAGAGAGGAAGCAAGAAAGAGAGGGAGACCTGCTGTTGTGACCAACGATCCTGCGAAGAGGGAATGGCGGTCCACGCACAGGATTCAGCTAACGATCAAGCCCAGCAGGCGCCGGCGCTCACCTGGAACCCAGGCCAGCCCGCGAGCAACGCGCGCAGCCCAGCTCCCGGCCAGCGCCTCAGCGCCTCTCTCTTCACACTTCCCCGTGACCAGAGGGAATGGGCTCAGGCCTGGCCAGCCCCAGAGAGGGGCCGTCATAGCGCAGCGGCGGGCTGAAGGGCTCCTGGAGCGCGGCCAGAGCAGACGCCGAGGCCGGGGAGGCGCCGAGAGCGAGCCAGGGCTGCTAGCACGTTGTCACCTCTCAGAAGGACTACCTGAGCCATGTAGTTTGCTGGCTTGGGGAGAAGCTCGGGTTTGATGCAGCTTTTTCCGAAGCTCCCAGGGAGTGCAGTCTGAGCCTGGTTTCTGATTGTTTAGGTGGGAAAGCGTGGCCCCGGAAGCTGCAAGCCTGGTCCCTAGGAGTATCGGTAGCATACACACCAACAATGCTTGGCAAAATCTGTCTTATTATTAATAACAATCATTGTATGGTACTACAGGTGAGGCATGCATGGAGACATTTGATACATAAATCTTTAACAGCAGCTGAATTTATTCTCTTAAATTCCCGGAAGTCTAATTACTTGCTCAAAGAGGATGAATTTTTAATATTACTGGTTCATATTGCTAAATTCATTTATAATATTCTATACCAATGTATATTCTCATTCAATTGGGTTTAACAGTCTTTCTCCATCCTTAATCATATTGCGTAAAAATTAAAAAAAAATTTCTTCGTCACAAAATTAGCATGGTTTTGAGACCATTCTTTAGGGGTTTCCTGATTTTGTATTTCTTAATGTCTTGTATTATTCTCTTACCCCAGACTATCAATTCAAGTACCTTTATAGAGCATACAGTGTTGGAAGATAGAAATAGTGTCTTCCCTTAGGGCAGAAGGCAGATTTGTTTGCCTCCGTAGAATAAAGATAATGTCTCCCTCCAGGGGCAAAGGTTTGGCAGATTTGCTAGTAGCTTCTTTTAAGTTTGGGGATTTCTGAGCTCAGGGGTCCTCTGCTGTGGAATGTACCACTGTGTGTACAACAACCCCCTGGGCTGCTCTGAGACTAGAGCAGCGAGGGGAAGCAATGCATATGTAAAGTTCGTACTGCTGGCTGTGCTGTAATCATGTCCTTCATCTCTTACCCTGGAGTCTTGTGTCTTCTGCCAGTGTTTATGAAACTGATGCAGGTTACCTTGTTAGCTTGCAAGCTGGGTAAAATCTCACAGTTCTTGGCAATCATTTCTGAGCTGGGTTTTGAGGACTCATTTCCCTTTGGATAGTAGGGGAAGGGTATTGCAGGCAGAGGGAGCAGCTCCTATTCATATAAAGGCAGAGACAGATTGTGGAGGGCTTTGTGGAGGATTTTTTTTTTTTTCCTTTGAGATGGAGTCTTGCTTTGTTGCCCAAGCTGGAGTGCACTGGCGTGATCTCTGCTTACTGCAACCTCTGCCTCCTCGGTTCAAGAGATTCTCTTGCCTCAGCCTCCTGAATAGCTGGGATTCCCGGCGTGCACCACCAAGTCTGGCCAATTTTTGTATTTTTAGTAGAGATGGGTTTTCACCATGTTTGCCAGGCTGGTCTCGAACTCCTGACCTTAAGTGATCTGCCTGCCTCTGTCCCCTAAGGTGCTGGGATTACGGGTGTGAACCACCGCGCTTGGCCCTGGAGGATTTTATTCTGTGTTTAAAACACAGAATAAAAGACAGGAAGTGGGGAAGACCGTGGCAAGACAACCAGTTAGGACACTGTTACAGTAGTCCAACAAAAAGACTGCAAACTAGAGGAGGAGCTTCTGAGGAAGAAATGAGTCATACATGGGGAAAAATGACATCAGTTTCGGACAGCTCAGGTAGAGATGTCCTGCAGGAAAAATCTTCAATCCTCCTGGCACTCAAGAGGGGAGTTTGAGCCTAGAGATGGTGTTTTGGGAAACAGCGTATAATATAGTAGTGAATTCAGGTGAATTCATAATATTAAAGGAGAATGGAGTGGAGATGATTTAGTATCACAAACCTGAAGCCTCTGGAGGCTTCTAGAGGACAGGCACATAATACAGTATTAACTAGGGAAGTGGACCAAGTGTAAAACTTCCTCCAAAGCAGCAATACGTTCTACAGACTTTTGTGACTTATGTTTATTTTACCTTAAGAGGAGAGATTTCTTATTTTCTACCTAAAGCGTCTGTATTCAAGTGTGCCACGGCTGCTTTAAATTTGTTGACCAAGTCCATAATGAAACACAAAGGAACCATTTCCCCCAAAGGTCAAAGCAAGTGTCCGCCTTTTAGGGTGACTTTCACCTTTAGATCCCCTCCTTAGATCTCACAGCATTGGCCTCACCAGAACCCAGATCCACACATACCACATTTTTTTTTTTTAAGAGGTGGAAATTTGGATTTTATGCTTAAGCCTTTCAAATTATACAAGCCTAGGGCCAGGCATGGTGGCTCATGCCTGTAATCCCAGCACTTTGGAAGGCAGGGCGGGGGGGTGGATCACTTGAGCCCAGGAGTTCGAGGCCAGTCTGGGCAACATGGTGAAACCCTGTCTTTACTAAAAACACAAAAATTAGCCAGGCGTGATGGCACGTGCCTGTAGTCCCAGCTATTTGGGAGGCTGAGGCAAGAGAATTGCTTGAGCCCGGAATGTGGAGGCTGCAGTGAGCTGAGATTGCGCCACTGCACTCCAGGCTGGGCAACAGTGCGAGACTGTCTCCAAATAAATAAATAAAATTGCACAAGCCAGATTGAGCCCCTGGGCCAGCAGTTTGCAGCCTCTGGTTTAACTGTGCTCTAGTAGAAGGAATCGGCTTACTCCGTGGTCTTGATGGTTCCATGAGAACTATGTGGAGAGGCATACATTGCTATGTAAACAGGAGGGCAAACTGGGGGCTTATATTTGCGCCTTAGAGCAGATGATTTGATCACCATCCAAGCCCTGTTGTTTTATATTGAGCTGAATAAACATGGTTTTGGAACCAATGAGGTGGAACTGCCTGTCTTTCTTTCCTATTGTATGATGCATGTGAATAAGCCATTGTCAGGAAAATAAGACTCTTTTTCGTAGATACATAAAGTGGACTTTGCTCCGTGGGTGTGTACTACAGTTGTAAAGTCAGCAAGTGTGTTTTTTGGCACCTAAAATCTCAGCATTCTGGGCCTTTTCCTTCCACCTTATCTGACTTCAACCCCACATCACGTGCTAGGGTGCTCTGTGCTCTCATCACATCATCAAAAGCAGTTACCAGGACAGGCACTGGTCTACATGGAATTTTGAGGAGAGTCTGATAACCCCACCCTCCTGTGCCCATATAGATGCTTAGCCTAAAAGGTTACTGGAAATCTGCAGAGTAAATGTCTCTGGAATTCTATCAGCCATGAGATGGGAAAGGTGCAGAGTCTTTCCAAAACGCCACCTCCCCTGACCTAAATAATAGGAGCGCTAGAGAAAGTTGATGATACTGGATTTCTGAGTGTGCTGTGAATTTTTTTAAAGCAACTTATTTGCTGTTGTTATTTCCCTCCTTTGTGTATCTGGTTTGAATATGTTTTTCACATGCTTTGGGCTCAGATGAGTTTTTAACTCTATTCAATGATTAAAATGTATGGGGCACTACAAGTTGCCCAGCAGTGTGCGGAGCTGGTAAAGCCATTTCTACCTCAGCCGGTCAAAGCAGACAATGGTTGCATGTGCTAAATTTTAGAATATTATTTCTTTTCAAGATGGAGTCTTGCTCTTGTTGCCCAGGATGGAGTGCAATGGTGAGATTTCGGCTCACTGCAACCTCCACTTTCTGGGTTCAAGCAATTCTCTTGCCACAGCCTCCCGAGTAGCTGGCATTACAGGCGCCCACCACCACGCCCAGCTAATTTTTCTATTGTTAGTAGAAACGGGGTTTCCCCATGTTGGTCAGGCTGGTCTCGAACTCCTGACCTCAGGTGATCCACCTGCCTTGCCTCCCAAAGTGTTGGGATTACAGGCGTGAGCCACCATGCCTGGCCTAGAATATTCTATCAAAAATGAATTTTTGATCTTCTGTTAAAGAGCTTTCAAATATGCTATACACCAGACATTCCAAATTTTATTACTTTACAGTTATATAGGTTGTGCAATCATATTTTGCATTTAAGCTTTTTAATACAGCATAATTTCCACAGTATCTCTGTGGAATAAGCATATATATATATATATATAATTTTGTTAAACAAAAACATTGGAAAAAAAGGGTAGGCATGATAGCTCATGCCTATAATCCCTGCAGTTTGGGAGGCCAAGGCTGGAGGATCACTTGAGGCTAGGAACTCAAGACCAGCCTGGGTAAGTGAGACCATATCTCTTTAAAAAAACACCAACAAGGCTGGGCATGGTGGCTTATGCCTGTAATCCCAGAACTTTGGGAGGCTGAGGCGGGAGGGTCACCTGGGGTCAGGAGTTCAAGACCAGCCTGGCTAACATGGTGAAACCCCGTCTCTACTAGTAGTACAAAAATTAGCTGGGCATGGTGGCACACACCTGTAATCCCAGCTACTCAGGAGGCTGAGGTAGGAGAATTGCTTGAACCCGAGGAGACAGAGGTTTCAGTGAGACCTTGTCTCAAAAAAAAAAAAAAAAAAAAAAAAAAAAAAAAAAAAGAATTGAGTGCAGTTATCACAATCCATCCGGATAGAGAAAGTTATCAGCATTAGAGGATCTCAGAGTTCTTGAAGTAGTAACATTTGCTCTTTAAAACGAGATTTTTTTATTGTTTTTACATCAAATGAAACTTGAGACAAATGTTATCAAGTGTTCATGTTCAACAGCTGTATTTATAGCTCATTATAAGCTTGCTCATTAAAATTTTTATTTAAGGACTGAATTTATGTTTATCATTTGCACAGGGCATGGTTCTTCTGTCATTTGTTTCTCTAAACTGAACTTGGAGCGAACCCATCCATTTTCCACCTCAAAGTGGAACAGGAAGGTAAGGCAGATCTGAGGGCTCCTCAATGTGAGGTTGGAAACTCTTCTCTCTAAAATACACTGAAAGCTGAAGGCTGTTTCTTCAGTGTGAGGAAAGTCAGGTAATCCACATTTTCATTATAATGGGGTAGAGCTTTTTGCTTATATTTGGAAAGAGTTGCTTTGGAAAGTGTCTGTAATTATCAACTTATAGCAGTATATTTTTGTTCCCTGTAAACTTTCTATGAAAGAAAATTAACATGAAGTTATATGAAAAAAACCTCAATTTGTGCCAAAAACTTCTATAGTAATTTTTTTTTTTTTTTTTGAGACAGAGTCTGTGTTGCCCAGGCCAGAGCACAATGACATGATCTCAGCTCACTTCAACCTCTGCCTCCCTAGTTCAAGTGATTCTCGTGCCTCAGCCACCTGAGTAGCTGGGATTACAGGCATGCACCACCATCCATTTTTAGTGGAGACAGGGTTTCACCATGTTGGCCAGGCTGGTCTCAAACTCCTGGCCTCAAGTGATCCACCCACCTCGGCCTCCCAAAGTGCTAGGATTACAGGTGTGAGCCACTGCGCCTGGCTATATTAATTCTTTGATTCAATAATAAAACAGTTAAAAGAATGTCTTCTGCTACTTACTGCGAATTTTTTAAAAAGGTAATTTAGCAACTGATCTAATTTAGCTGTCTCTCAAGAAAACAAAAACAATCCTAGACACCAAATTCACTGTTTCAAAAGTAATCCAAAGATGTTGAAAATGGTCTATCATGGGCCACTGAGACATAGTTAGATCATTGTGACCCTGAGCCAATTTCTCCATGGTTCACAAGGCAAGGAAAAGTATTATAGCTAAATGTAGTTTGGAAACATCTTGATGTTCTAAAACACATTAACTCACGCTATAAATTACTTTGTACTTTACAAACTTTATTAAATAATGGGCGTTACTAACTTTCATTATCTTATATACAGTATTTAAACTATGTTTTCCTAGATGCATTTTTTTTTCCCCACAAAGAATAGAGCAAGTGAAAAGTAAACTTATATAAAAAAAAATTGAACCTGCAGTACAGGAAACTAGTAAGAACTTGACATACTTTAAAGTACATATAACTTTTCCCTGTTATATACATCCCCACCCCACCTCTAAAACAAACTATTTTAAACAAAAACAATTGATAACTTTCAGGAAAAAAATACAAACATGATTATATATATACACACAGCTCTCAAAACCTGTGTCCTGGCCAACAGAAATGATCTATAAATCTACATTTGTCCTAAAACCTAAAGCCATGTAGACATTTTATACAGTAAGATACCCACTTATGTGCAGTGAGGTGTATTCCTATGGGTGACATCAAAGTCATGCAACAAGACACTGGCGTGAAGAAGTAATTTCTGAGAGTCAGACAGAGCAGTAATATGAACTATATAGAATCGGATAATACTAACCAAAAAGTGAAAATGCGAAACAGCTTTCCTGGGACAAGAGTCAGGTGATTTTGCTCATAGGTACTACAAATGCACTTACACACACCTCTAAGAACATACTTTCTTGGCCGGGTGCAGTGGCTCATGCCTGTAATCCCAGCAATCTGGGAGGCCGAGGCGGATGGATCATGAGGTCACGAGTTTGAGACCAGCCTGGCCAACATGATGAAACCCCGTCTCTACTAACAACACAAAAATTAGCCAGGTGTGGTGGTGGGCACCTGTAATCCCAGCTACTCAAGAGGCTGAGGCAGGAGAATCGCTGGAACCGGGGAGGTGGAGGTTGCAGTGAGCCAAGATTGCACTCCAGCTTGGGCAAAGAGTGAGACTTGGTCTCAAGAAACAAACAAAACAAACAAACAAACAAACAAAAAAACTTTCTTGTGGTACTTATTTTTGATTGTTTCATCTTGAAAACTCATATCATGTTCAAATAAAGACAATAAAGAAGGAATGTTTCCAGACCATGCCATTCAATGTGGACTTTCCTTTATAAGCTATAAGAAGAATACTTTGGAGAAGCAAGAAACTTGGGTTATTTTTTGTTATTTAAAAAGAAAATCAAATGCCTTAGGTACCTATTTGTAAGATAAAAATGCTCATATTTTATGTTTTACAGTTAAGAAAAAGAGGCATAGGACTTACAAAGAGAAAGAATTATGTCACTTACTCAATATTACTGCTTACCTTTAACTGAAGAGCCCAGGCCTCTTTCCCTACATATATTATTGTATCTTTTAAAATAGAAACTAAGAGCATGGTAGAGAGGCTGTAGAATGTACACCTGATTAAAATGAGAATACAAAGGCCACTGCTTGAGAAAGCATTCTTGCTGCATTAACTGCAATCTTCAATAAAATCGAATATGTTTATAAAGTCACAATTTATCTGCCTTCATTTTTCTTTTTAGCTTCTTTGATTTTGCTTTTTATTCAAAATGTCTTATTTTTGTTTTTTTTGTTGCCTAAGGAGTTAGATTAGTACACAGTGTCACAATGAAATGTCACAAATGGTCAGAACATAAAAGGTGTTAGTCAGCACCTAGTAACCAAAGATTTCATTCTTTTATATACCTGAAAACAATGAAAAAAGGCTCCCATGTTATGTGTGGTTTAGGAAATAGATTCTTGCCCCATTCCTGCAGCCAATGACTCCTCAGGGCCAGGATCAAGGAGGTCATTTGGCAGAATCCCAAACTCAGGAGGGTGCATATGCAAAGCTGCTCTGGAAAGGGTAAGTTTAAAGTGCTTTGTCTGATTTTAGCTCATACTTAACTTTGTATTGATTAGAAACAGGCACACAACATGGTCTGGTGGGATTTCAGTTTTGTTTTTTCTCTTTCAACTGTCTGTCATTTGAAGAGGTAATCAAATGGTTCCCAGAAGGTCATCCCATCTTTTTTTTTTTTTTTTTTTTCTGAGACGGAGTCTCGTTGTGTCACCAGACTGGAATGTAATGGCATCATCTCAGCTCATTGCAACCTCCACCTCTTGGGTTCAAGGGATTCTCCTGCCTCAGCCTCCCGAGTAGCTGGGACTACAGGCAGGTGCCACCATGCTCGACTGTTTTTTGTTTTGTTTTTTTTTTGTATTTTTAGTAGAGACGGGGTTTCACCATGTTGGCCAGGATGGTCTTGATCTCTTGACCTCGTGAACCACCCCCCTCACCCTCCCAAAGTGCTGGGATTACAGGCGTGAGCCACTGTGCCCAGATCATCTTTTCTAATAGTTAAGTCAGTCTGCATCTTATTGACCTTGGTTTTCTCTAAGTCATTAAGGAAATCATTAATTTCACCCCAGAAATTATGTATAAACATGATGAGCAGCTCATTCTCTAGGCCTTGTCCAGGAATAGTGGTAAGGGGTTTTGCGTACAGAAAATGGGTCCTGCTACATTTTGATTTTCAACAGTCACACAATTTCTGCATCAAAATGAAATAAAAGAATACCACCACAAAAACTCTAAAATGGGCACCTCAGACTACACACCAATTACAGATCTCTGGCTTACGTTATCCTAAGGTCTTGCCACAAATATAACCAAAATGTGAGATATAAGCATAATTCTTTCAACAGCTTTTGTTGCCTTTTAAAACGTGACAAAGTCTCCTTGCTGCCTTTAAGTCACAGGATAAAACTACCTGGGCCTTCTGGATAATAGGAAAGGATTATTGCATTCTTAAGGTGTGGGCACTATTGTCAGGTTATGGCCATCGTGTTAAAAGTCTAAAAAATTTCAAGTAAGATTGACTTACATGAAACATGAAGACACTCAGCATGAGAAAATATACTGTTGATGCCAACATGTGCTACAGTACAATCCTGGCTGCATCGTCAGCCATTTCAAAAAGTTGTGCTGTAAAAGAAAGTATATTTTACACCTCTGGTTCTTACAAAATTGTTTTAATCTGGTACACATAAAACACCTCATCAGTATCTATAATGTTTTATGAGCAAAATAAGAAGTTGATTCAGGCAGTTATTATGAAGAACCTTAAGCAAAGCTGCTTGAACTGAGACACTGAAATTTTTCCCTTAGAGACTGGACAATATTTTGTTGATTGGGAGATGGCCCCCTCCAAAGATAGTCATTCAGTTTGTCAGAATCATTATATGGTGTCAGATATGGTGAAAGCTCAGGTTTGCTGTTAACTGGCTTTTTTGGAGTGCGCGGACTATTCAAGGAATGCGATGTATTGCCGCTGCAGACATTATCAGAAAAGTCAGCATCCACAAACTTTGAGTCAGATTTCCTTCTACGATTGTGAGATGGCTCCAACTCTGACTCATCTTCTTCTGACTTGATTTCCACATAGTCATCTTCATCTCCATCAGTCTCTTTGAAATTGGAAAAATAGTTCTGTGTTGCAATTTGGGCATTTAAGGGTAAATTTCTATTGACCACCACAACTTTCTGTGAGTCTTGGAGTGTGAGATCTGAGTTTTTTTCAGTGTCCTGTGGATGCGAGTCAGCAATATCTGGCAGTAAGTCCTGGTGACTCTCACACCTTGAACTTCTGTGTAAAGACAGCAGCTGCTGCTTTCCCATGTCACTAGGGTAGTTGATGGAGTCCATTGATTTGTTTATCAAGACGGAGGAAGATGACTGGGACCTGTGATAAGGCTGAGATTTTGCACTGATCCCTTTCCGACCTAAGGAGTTGTAAAGATGGTCCTGACACCAGTTCTCTTTGCTGGGCTGACTTACTACCACGCTGCATCTCTGCACAGAGCCCAGCAGAGGGTCGGAGGTTTGAAGAGAAGGTACAGAGCAAGCTGCGGACAATTGCCTGGGAGTACTTTTTGTGTTGATCTCAAACGTGGGATATCTTGACCTCAAGTCTTGCTCTGGTGGGAGACAGAAATCTGCTAACTCTCCATTACTATAGGTTGAATGCAGAAGCCAATCTTCACTACCATGGTGGACCTGGGAAGGTGATGCAGACCTCAGGAGGGAGGATTCTTGAGGGCTGGCCCAGGCATCCTTCTGAATTTTCAAGGGAGACTCTCTGAATACAATCTGGTCATACAACTGGGAATACTCAGCAATCCTGGCACCTGGAAGGCAAATATTGAAACAGTAAATACACACAGGATGATTCCCATATGTGAAGATTAAAAATAAGAGAATAATATTCTAACCAACATATTTTAAAATTTTGACAGTGGACAAGACTAAGTGATGTTTAAAGATGAGTAATCATTGAACTCTAAGCAACACACACACACACACACACAAATCCATGGTTTAATATAAATAAAAATGCCACCTAAAAGTTCATTTAATTTCATCTAATTCTCCATTATTCTGTTTCAACAGTAGGTCTGCAAGCGTCCACTATATAGAATGAAAGTTTCTAGTGTTCTTTATAAGCATAAAACAGTGTCAGTGCTGAAAACATGCATCATAAAAATAAGAAAGTCAGCACTTCAGCCTGGTCAATGAAAAATCATTCAAGCAGGGTTTAAAAGCAGCATCGCAGGGCTGGGTGTGGTGGCTCACGCCTATAATTCTAGCACTTTGGGAGGCCAAACCAGGTGGATCACTTGAGGTCAGGAGTTCAAGACCAGCCTCGCCAACATGGTGACACCCCATCTCTACTAAAAATACAAAAATTTAGCCAGGCGTGGTGGTGTGCACCTGTAGTCCCAGCTACTTGGAAGGCTGAGGCAAGAGAATCGCTTGAACCTGGGCGGCAGAGGTTGCAGTGAGCCGGTATCATGCCACTGCACTCCTGCCTGGGTAACAGAGCGAGACTCCATCTCAAGAAAAAAAGAAAAAAAAAAAAAAAAGCAGCATGACCACAATCCACAGTGCAATGGCTACCCCTGGCTTCCAATCATTCTTCTTTGCTCTCAGACAACTGCTCCTAGAGGAGTTGGCTCCTGGCTGTTCCTGTACTTCTTGCTTCCAGACAGCCCTTCACCGCCATTGTCTGGGGAACCAATGTCTACTAAGGAAAGTTCTCCCCTCAAGTGCTTCAAAACCACATGTATTGACTAACTCACATCTCATTTCACATCCCCAAGAAGCAGAGCACTAAAGCCTAGGCCGCCAAGACATTAAGAAGGAACTGTCTGTGCATGTACTCAATAATCTAATGCCCTCTACTATTGGTTCAAGAATAGGACCTAACAGTTACTTCCACAAAAGCTTTTGCCACATAAAATTAAGCCACAAGTCCATTCTCCCCTTTGCCCTGATTCTGAGTACAGATATTTCTAAATATTAATACACTAACCATGCTATGGGTAGGAGATTCTTTTTGGCTAGCAATAATTTAAGATGGGAGCCCAGAGATGTCAATTTCAAGATCTGCCACCTTGCCCAATCCAGGTACCTGCACAACCAGCCTAGAGTCAAAAAACTCTAATGCAGGGGTTTCCAATCTTTTGGCTTCCCCAGGAGACACTGGAGGAAGAAGAACTGTCTTGGGGCACACATAAAATACACTAACAGTAGTGATAGCTGATGAGCTTTTTAAAAATCGCAAAAACAAAACAAAACAAAAAAACCCTTAATGTTTTAAGAAAGTTTACAAATTTGTGTTGGGCCACATTCAAAGCTGTCCTGGGCTGCATGCAGCCTGTGGGCCATGGGTTGGACAAGCTTCCTCTAATGCATCCTGTGTCTTGCTCAGACCACATTGACACAATCTCTGTGGAGGAAATGTATCCTACATATGACAACCAGCAGTTAATACTGTTTTCTTCTTCTTCTTTAAGCTATTTACATATTTAATGATGTGTTATCAGTAAACTATTTCTTGAACTTAAACTATTAATAAATATTCATTTAGGTGAGTTTTGCCATTTCTTCTGAGTCTATCTTCTATGAGGAGAGAAAACAACCTGTTATTGTTTGACCTTTAATTGTAATCCCAATCCCTCGCCCCCTATTCCCTGCGATCAAGGTAAATAGTCTAACTTCTCATTACACACCTATACTCAGATCCTTTGAGTTTTCAACTCCAAATTCCTTGGAAGAACAGAGATTATTAGTGTTGAAATTTCTGGTTACAAAAATTTGAGAAATGATTCCTTAAAAGGCGCAGTAAAGACTCTTAATACTAACTAGGGTTTAGCAACATCTTAAGAGAAAGAATGTAAAAGTCTCCACAGACACCAGTGTGCCCATGGTAGCCATCCTGAAACCTATAATATTTCATTAACTATGAAACCCAATCAAAAACAGCTGGGCCTTTAATATAGTCATTAGTTAGCAGACCTGCCTGAAAGTTGATGGTCTGCTCAAGTCATTCTCACATATGGCATAGCCCTGAGCCTGATCCCACAGCTGTATCAGGAAGGCTTTGAACTTCTACAAGTTTCCAAGAAGACGACAATTTTGGAAAATGTAGCAAAACTTTAAAAATTCAAACAAACTCTTCCAGTATCAAAATTTAACCATCAAGTTTTGTAAGAACAATCAGATCTTGACTTTAGCCCAGATAATCTGAAATCACATACCATCTAAAATATCCACAGTATTTCCCAGGCCTGTGTCTTCCTTATTATATGCTCCTTGACCTTTGCTTAATCAAGTCCTACCCATCTCTCAAGATTTTCCATAAGCCCTATCCTTCTCCTTACTTGAATCATTTTCTGATTTCTCTTCTCTGAAGTCTTATACAGTGTGTACCTAGCTGTTGCCTGTGTGCATACACACACATGCAGACACACACAATTTGTATTGCTGTGTTGCTAATTTGCTAATTATTTTATGTAGGTTACTTTATGTAGGTTATTTTCATTTTAGGTTTTTTTTTTTTTTTTTTTTTTGGGGGGGGATGAAGTCTCACTCTATTGCCCAGGCTGGAGTGCAGTGGCACGATCTCAGCTCACTGCAACCTCCGTCTCCCCGGTTCAAGTGATTCTCCTGCCTCAGCCTCCCTAGTAGCTGGGACTATAGGCGTGCACCACCATGCCCGGCTAATTTTTGTATTTATAGTAGAGACAGGGTTTCACCATGTTAGCCAAGCTGGTCTGGAACTCCTGGCCTCAAGTGATCCATCGGCCTTGGCCTCCCAAAGTGCTGGGATTACAGGTGTGAGTCACTGCGCCTGGCCATTTTATGTAAGTTACTTTATTAGTCCTTGAGCTTTTCTTTTCTTTTCTTTTTTTGAGACATTCTGTCAGCCAGGCTGGAGTGGAGTGGTATTATCATAACTCACTGCAGCCTCAAACTCCTGGGCTCAAATAATCCTCTTGCCTCAGCCTCCTGAGTACCTGGGACTATAGGCATGAGCCACTGTGCCTGGAAACTTTTAATTTTTAAATTTTTTGTAGAGATGGAGTCTTGCTATGTTACCCAGGCTGGTCACAAACTCCTGAGCTCAAGCGATCCTCCTGCTTTGGCCTCCCAAAGTGCTAGGATTACATGTGTGAGCCACCTCGCCTGGCCTCTGAGCTTTTGGTCTGGGAGAATAATGCTGTACATTTCGTTTAACTCCCTATATATCACCTAGCCTGGTTCTAGACAGAAACTGGTCTCAATAACTAATTCATTACTCAGATATTTTTTTCACTCCCTCCTTTATTTTACTTATTGTTCTGACTTCTATTATCTCTTATTTTACTTATGGTTCTGATTTACTTATTGTTCTGATTTCTTTTGAGACAGAGTCTTGCTCTGTTGCCCAGGCTGGAATGCAGTGGCGCAATCTCAGCTCTCTGCAACTTCCACTTCCTGGGTTCAAGCGATTCTGCTGCTTCAGCCTCCAGAGTAGCTGGGATTACAGGCGCCCAGCACCACACCTGGCTAATTCTTTATATTTTTAGTAGAGACAAGGTTTTACCATGTTGACCAGGCTGGTCTTGAACTCCTGACCTCGAGTGAGCTGCCCACCTCAGCCTCCCAAAGTGCTGGGATTATAGGTGTGAGCCACTGCGCCCAGCCTCCTCCTCTTATTTTAAGCCTAGTTTTAAAAATGGATGCACTTTCCTGAGACCATACCATTGGGAGTGGAAAGGTGGCCTGGAAATCAGGTCATAGCAGAAAAAGGGGAAGCAAGAAGACAGCTAAAATGCTTCCTATAGATAACTCATAATGGGAACAGTTTATCTTTGGATGATAGAGTTGACCATTTATCAATTTTGAATAAAAGGTATCTCACTAGTAGGCAATACAGGTGTGAGTCACTGCACCTGCTGATCTAAGGGGGTTTTTTTGTTTGTTTCAACTTCACCTTCTAAGAGAGTTTACAGCTTGTGTGACATCTATGTGAACAAGAAACAAGCTTCCAGAGCTCCAGCTGTAATTAAACAGATTCTATTAGCCAGATGTATAGGGGAACAGTGAGTCTGAGATGACACCTCTGGCCTAAAAAGCTTCATATTAGCTGAGTTAAGGCTCCCCCATATCCTTAGTTCTAGTATTAACAGCTTGTATAGAACATATACGTTATGATTATATGATAATCGCAAGAATGTCTCTGGTTTATTGCCTTTTTTGAGATTTGAAAGTTGGAGTTCTTATGATCTCAGACAAAAATTTAGAATAATCTTTGCCAAGGGAAATATCAAACAACATTTTAATCCTCCAGACAGGATTAAAATCAATGTTTCTGATGTTGCTCGAGATGCAGACAGAAGCATAAAATTGTGCCTTCCCTACTCTACACAAGGAGGAAAATTTCTCAAGCCTGTATGGAGTTTTCTCCCATGTGAAACGTCACCAAAAAACCCAGAAACCCAAAGGCCTCCTTGCTGTCAAAGACTATCAGGAGGGAGGTCTGGTGGAACAAGATGACCAGCATGCTATGACAGGCTCTAAGATGTGGGAGCAACTGGACCTGGTTGGGTGATTTATAGGCAGAAATCTGACCCGGGGCCTGGAGACCCCGGCTAGAGAGTTCAATAAAGATGCTCGAGAGTTTCAGCAGGTGAATAAGGTGCTCCTCCTTCCGCACAGCACCGAGAGCAAGCTCCTGGCAAAGCGGCAAGGCCCACACGGAGAAGTCTGGAGAATCGGTCCATTCGATTACGACGTCCTGTGCCCAGATAAACAAGAAAGAGAAAAGGAGTCATCATGTCAACTGATGGAAAGCCTAGTGGGCACAGGAAGTGGTCTCGATCACCCAGCTGGAAGAGGTGTGGATATAACTCGTCAGGTCCTAGGGACGTGCCCCTGCCAGATGGCGGGGAAGACAGCACTCTCAGAAGATGACTTTGGAGAGATTTCCTCCTCTTTGCTGGGGAGAATGTCGACAGGAGCCCACCATGTCAAGAAAGGACCCAGACGCAAAGCTGAGAAAAGATCCTGAGGCATCCCAAGACACACCAGCAGGCAAAACAAAAAGGAGAGCCAACCGGAAGTGAAAAGAAAACCCCAATGTGAAATCATTTAATACTTAAAAGGTGGGTAAAAAAGAAGACTATTTAAGGTAGTCATAGGCCCTAATGATTTGGTATCAAAGGACATGCTTCTATCAAGATTGGAGCTTTGTATTTTAACAGGTGGTCCATATTCAAAACGACCTGCCCCAGAGAATTACTACTTTTTCAATGACAGTCTGTGGGCATAACCCATCATCATAAAAAAACTCTAGCATTATATTTTCTCTTATTCTGAGGAGCCCCAACCCAGACTTAGTCAGTGCTTGCAATTGCCAATATACAACTGTTTCTAAGGCCATATATATTCCCCTACCCCACCAAAATTGTCCTCCTGCAGCTGGAACTCAGTCACTTTCCCTGTAACAGCAAACCAGCTTAGCAAACGCTAGCATCAGAATAGGGACTTGAATTACTCATAGCGCATCACGGCAAGGAGAAAAATACATGCATTCTGGTCTCACATGCATACAAAACCTTCATTTGATTAAAAAGAACTCAGAGTCTGCGAAATCCTTCAGGCATCAATTCCAGGACTTCGTTTCCCTATCTGTTAAGAAACTGTACTGAAGATTTAAACTTTAGACAATTCTTACTCTCAAAATTAAAAAAAAAAAAGTTCCCTACAGATTCTTGTTATGTAACTTGTGGATTCATTTAAGATTTGGATATCTCTTTCCTATACTTCAGTTTCCATGGATGTCAATAAGTCAGTCCCAAAGACAGCATTTAATAGTCGGTGGCATCAACCTGCCCCAACGTGCTGATAATGAAGCTGATGATCAACGCTTGTCCTGATACTAAGCCATCACCCAGCTTTCACTTCTAATTACAGAATAGACTCCTCTCATTTGATACCAAGGTGGTCCTTTGTGAGAAAATCTGGGGCAGGATTTCTTAAAATACGATGAAAAGGGCATACTATTTGAAATGCATATTCCTGAGCCTGTAGTCAGAAATCTCTCTGCATCTGGAGGTAAAAGCTCCTCAGGTGAGAGCCACTACTCTTGGACTTTTCTTTCCATGACAATCAGGGGCTTTATTCACACACAGGCTCTTCCCCAGAGATCAGTGTTAAATTTTGGCCTTCAAAAAAGCCTAACCATGAGCATCTCATTCCCATAGTCCTCATCCTACAATATCACACCGAAGATTCTGGTTTAGTTGTGCTCCACAAAGGAGTCTAACTAAAGCATTAAACTCAGAAGCGTATATGAAAATACTAAATGAAATAGTGTTGAATGCATTACAGCAGCTATTTTAAAAAACCGAGTAGTAGGCCAGGTGTGGTGGCTCACGCCTGTACTCCTAGCACTTTGGGAGGCCAAGGCGGGAGGGTCACTTGAGCCCAGGAGTTTGAGAGCAGCCTGGGCAATATGATAAAATCCCATCTCTACAAAAAAACTACAAAAAAAATTAGCAGGGCATGGTGGTGCACACCTGCAGTCCCAGCTACTAGAGAGGCTGAGGTGGGAGGATCACCTGAGCCCAGGAGGCAGAGGCTGCAGTAAGCCATGTTCATGCTACTGCACTCCCGCCTGGGTGACAGAGCCAGACCCTATCTCAAAAAAAAGAAAAAAAAATTGAGTAGTAATGGAAATATGTGAGGAAACAACTGATTTATAGTGTGAGCAACTAAGGAAAGTATAATGGCTGGCATGGTGGCTCACGCCTGTAATCCCAGCACTTCGGGAGGCTGAGGTAAGAGGACTGTTTGAACCCAGGAGTTGAGATCAGCCTGGGCAACATGGTGAAACCCTTTCTCTACAAAAAATTTAAAAAGTAGCTGGGCGTGGTGGTTAGTGCCTCTGGTCCCCGTTCCTCAGGAGGCTGAGGTGGGAGGATTGCTTGAGTCTGGGGAGGCTGAGGCTGCAGTGAGCTGTGATTATGTCATTGTACTCCAGTCTGGGTGACAGTGAGATCCTGTCTCAAAAAAGAAAAAAAAAAAAAGTATGCAAAAAAAAAAAAACCAAACCCCTCTTTTTGTTAGCATGAGTTGGCATTTTTGTTGAGATCCTGAAGCAAGAAACAATGTTATTCTATATGCTTCCAAACCTTAGAAGATTACACACACCCCTCCTCCTCCTAAGAAATTACTGATGTACTGGAAAAATTGGAGATATCACAGTTAAGTTAAAACTGATTGCTTGTTTCATACTTTAGATTACCTCAGAGAAAACTCTTCCTTAAAACATTATCTCTGTAGTTACGATGTTACATGCACACCACCACCTGCCGAGGCCAAATCCTGCTACAGTGTGCGTAATTCATAGGGGGTGATGTGGGAAAGGCCAGGATGGCTTTGTTTGTGGTCTTACTTTGAGATGACAAGGCGTGTCAGTGTTCTCACAGGTATGTCCTTTTAAAGGACATCTGAAATCTGAAAACCGCTCTCCCCTCTTACTTTGGAGAAGGAAGAAGGGCAGGGTGCACATACCAATGGCGGGCCCTCCTTGCTTCTTCTCTTCCAAGATGGCAGCCAGGTCTTTGTGCACGGATTTCTGATGCTGACTGGCCGGCGGCTGCTCCAACTCCGGACTTTTCACTTTTAAAAGTTGATTTGCCTTCTTAATCTTCTGACTGTACTGCCGAGCCATCATAAACACCCTGCTTTTTGTCTTATCTGTGGCCTCCATCCCCAGGTCAGGGTTTTCTGGGTCTGTTTGAGACAGGCCACTGTTGGCCAGGTCATAGGGATTGTCCATGAGGGGCAATTCACTGGCCAGAGAAAGCCGGTTAAGGCTCATAAAAGAGCCTTCTTTAGAAATCAGGTCTTCCTCAAAGGGGCAGTTGGCATGGCTGGCTCTGCCGGCCCTGCTCTTCACAGGCGTGAGGAGAGCCTGGCTCTCGGGCAGGGATAGTGTGGACACAGAGCGCCCTGCCTCCTGGCTCAGCTCAGGGGTGCTCTCTGCGTACAGCCTGTCTGGCACATCATCCTTGCTCACAGGAAATGCTGCCAGGAGACGGTCTCTGGCCTTGTCTTCGTTTTTCTTGATGTAATTTTCCAGGTCATTCCAGATTTCATCTACTTCTTCGGACAGTTTATCAGATACAGGCTTATCAGGCACAGACAGGTTACAGCTGGGAGAGTCGTACAGCAAACTCAGATAATCATGATCAGGGATGTCCTGATGGTAAGGGGCTTCGTCCTCACTGAACTGGAGGCTGTCTTGGGAAACAAACGGCCTCAGGCTGTCACAGCACACGAAGTCAGCCTCCAGTCCCAAAAAGGTGCTCCGCTTTGCACGCTTTAGGCTGCTGCACTTAAAACCCAGCGACGGAGGATCTGGGAGCCCTATGGTGTCATAGATGTTCTCCTCAACCGCTTGGAGTTCATGCGTGCTTTGGCTGGATGCTTCTCCACCTGAGAGCGCGCCATCTTTTTGTGCGTAAAGAGAGCCCTTACTGTGGCCAGCTTGCCTCTTTGTGAAGGCTAACTCTGGGGTGCTCTTGGGGCGAACAGAGTCCCTGGCTGATTTAGAGGGCGTGGATTCAGCTTCTTCCCGCTTAGCAACCATTAGTTTTAGGTCCTCATAACTGATGTTATCATAGACATGGTCAATGTCATCAATGGTCAACTCGATGGATGACCCAAAGGGAGCCATTTCCTCCTGCCCTCCTGTTTTGGGGCCATTCTGCAGTTCCCTAGTTCTGTCACTAGGTCCTATTTCAGGAGGGCACGTGTTGCTCTCCCCAGCACTGCTGGCCCGCCTGACAATCCTGTGACCAGAGCTGGAGGCCTCTGTGGACTCCATCTGTCCCATGTGCCAGCTGCAAGGGCGACTAGAAGTGCTGTCTTCACATAGTCGGGTAGAGTTCAGATCTGAGGAGGAAAAGGACGGCACGAACATCTGATAATCATCTTCATCATCCTCGTTTTCCTGCGGGGACCGCCGGCTGGGAAACAAGGCTTGCCTGATCTGGTGATCGGTCCAGATGTTTCTGAGGGCTCCACCCGTTCGAAGCACGCTGATCATGGCGGAACTGCTGGGCTGACTGTTTCTCTGGGCAGGAGATGGCCTTGCTGAAGTCAGCTGGGGAGATCCTTCCTCTCTAGAAACCTGAGGAAGATGGAAACATATCAACTAAATCACAGCACCATGGAGAAGACACATAACTCAGGAATTTCTCCTGTGTTTACATGCTGCCTCCCCCACTAGGCTTTAACATTCTTTTATTTTTTTTTCTGAGATGGGGTCTTGCTGTGTTACCCAGGCTGATCTCAAACTCCTGGACTCAAGCAATCCTCCCACCTCAGCCTCCGAAGTAGCTGGCACTACAGGTGTGAGCCACTGCACCTGGCTGAGTGTTTAACTGACTTGAAAAGCACTTCAGATATTTTCAAAAAAGGAAGGACAGGAACTAATATATACTTAGGAACTAGGCTGGGCAATGTGCAGACATTCTCCAAACTTAATATTCACAATCATTTTATGAATTAGATATGATCGTACCAATCTCATAGTAAGGAAATCTAGGTTCCTGAAGCTTCAGTAACTTGCTCTAGTCAGTAGTAAGGCTGGTGCTAGAACCCAGGTCTAACCCCAAACCCCTTGCCCCAAAGCACGATATAAGCTAAATACAGAAAACTCTTAGATTCTTCAAATAAGTCTGGTGTACAGTTGGCAAATATTCATTGCATAAATTAATATATATAGAAGTGAAGGGCTATGCTATCTGGTTTCTATTTGAGCCTTTCTAAGAAGCTTTAGAGCCAGTGCTTGTCTCCCGGGGTTTTAGCGTGGTTTCTGGTATACCAAAAGCCCCTGCTGCTGACCTGACCGCACACTCCAAGGATTTCTCTTAAATCTGCAGACCCACCAGGAACATGGCCAGCACTACCTTGGTTTATAGGTTCTAGGCAAAGAGTTTTTATTGTAGGAATGTAATTTAATCCTCTGTTGAGTTAACGATATTTTTACTTATTTCAAAATACATTTAATTAGCATTTAGTTGCCTATAAGGAAGAAAAATAGGAACGATATTAATAATTTTTTAATTTTAATTTTTTTCTTTGAGACAGAATCTCACTCTGTTGCCCAGGCTGGAGTGCAGCCTGGGTCACTTGGCGTGATCTTGGCTTACTGCAACCTCTGCCTCCTGGTGTTCAAGCAATTCTCGTGCTTCAGCCTCTGGAATAGCTGGGATTATAGATGCCCACCACCATGGTTGGCTAATTTTTGTATTTTTAGTAGAGACAGGGTTTTGCTGTGTTGGCCAGGCTGGTCTTAGACAAAGTCCTGGCCTCAAGAGATCCGCCCACCTTGGCCTCTCAAAGTGCTAGGATTATAGGCATGAGCCACTGCACCCGGCCAAATTAGTGATTTCTAATCAAATAAAACAATGGGTCTTTTATAACGTGGAACCCTTCTGGATGGAGCTCGGTGGTGCAGGCAGGAGCAGATACCCTCTGATCCTATTCTGCAGATAGAAGGATTAACTTCAAAGGCGTGAAAGGGTTAAGACCTAATTTGTGCCAGGGACATATATTCTAATAAAACACTATAGTAACCTACTGGAAATGTCAAATAAGCAAGAACTTTTCATCACATGTCAATGAAAATGGGATATATGCTAATTGGAATATCTATTAGGGAGGGAAGAGAGTAGAGAGACAATAATAAAATTTCATCCTAAATGTTATTTTTCTATTAAAACTTAAGCAATTCAATTAGTCATTTATTTCTTTTCACACATACACACACACACAATATTTATACCTAATATTTGTTCACATATATGTTTTTCACATTATTTAATATACCTTCCTCTTCACCTTACTCAGACTGCACTGGTGTAATGTTACAAAAATACAGGCAGTCAGTAACTACTTTTTATACAGTAAAACAAGGTTAATATTAACTAGTTAAATTATGACAAAACACTTTTAAAGTGTAACAAAATTATTTCGTGTTTCTCAGCCAAAAGTGATCCATCCCAGAAAATTCCCATAGGTTTTAGAAAATTAGGAGACCTGAATTGTTAATATTGAAGTTATCTTTTTAAGGTAATTACACTTGAAAATAGCAGTTTTGGCCAGGCACAGTGGCTCACACCTATAATCCCAGCACTTTGGGAGGCTGAGGCGGGTGGATCACCTGAGGTCGGGAGTTCAAGACCAGCCTGACCAACATGGAGAAACCCATCTGTACTATAAATACAAATTAGCTGGGCGTGGTGGCACATGACTGTAATCCCAGCTACTTGGAAGGCTGAGGCAGGAGAATTGCTTGAACCTGGGAAGCAGAGGTTGCAGTGAGCTGAGATGGCACCATTACACTCCAGCCTGGGCAACAAGAGCAAAACTCCGTCTCAAAAAAAAAAAAAAAAAAAAAAAAAAAGAGCAGTTTTTTGGAAGCTGTAAATTTACATAGAATTAATCACTAAGAAAATTGAAGATGCTCTTAAATTAAGAAGTAATCATCCAGGCACGGTGGCTTATGCCTGTAATCCCAGCACTTTGGGAGGCCAAGGCAGGCAGATCACTTGAGCCCAGGAGCTAGAGACCAGCCTGGGCAACATGGTGAGATACCCCGTCTCTACAAAAAAAATTTTAAAAAGAAAGAAAGAGAGAAAGAGGAAAAGAGAGAAAGAGGCAGTGAGTGAGAGAGAGAGAGAAAGAGAGAGAAAGAAAGGAGAGACAGAAATAGGGGGCGGGGAGAGAGAGAGAGAGAGAGACAGACAGACAGACAGACAGGCAGGATGGACACAGTGACACACACCTGTAACCCCAGCACTTTGGGAGGTGAAGGTGGTAGGATCACTTGAGTTAAGGAGCTTGAGACCAGCCTGGGCAACATAGTTAGACCTTGTCTCTACAAAAAATGAAAGAATTAGCTGGGCGTGGTGGCGCATGCCTGTAGTCCAGTTACTTGAGAGGCTGAGGTAGGAGGATTCCTGAGCCTGGGAGGTGGAGGCTGCAGTGAGCTGAGATTGTGCCACTGCATTCCAGCCTGGGTGACAGAGTAAGATCCTGTCTCAAAATAAATAATTTTTTTTTTTTTAAAGGAAAGAATCAGCATATGGTTGGTCACAATATTGAAAGTCATGGTAAAAACCGCACTTACTTTTGCACCAGCCTCATAATTTCAATACCTCAATTTTACCACAGCCTGAATGAACTTTTTTCCTATCCTTCCACATTCTCAGCATTTGAGCTATTTAACAATGATATTAGCTATCATGTTTTTATTTTTTGAGATGGAGTCTCACCCTGTCACCCAGGCTAGAGTGCAGTGGCACGATCTCGGCTCACTGCAACCCCTGCCTCCCGGGTTCAAGCAATTCTCCTGCCTCAGCCTCCGGAGTACCTGGGACTACAGGCGCATGCTGTCACGCCTGGCTAATTTTTTGTATTTTAGTAGAGATGGGGTTTCACCGTGTTCGCCAGGCTGATTGTGAACTCCCGAGCTTAGGCAATCCGCCCGCCTCGGCCTCCCAAAGTTCTGGGATTACAGGCGTAAGCCACCGTGCCTGGCCTATATTAGCTATAATTTATAGAACACTTGCTTTGTGCCAAATATTCCATTAATAAGCACTTTTAAGAACATGTTGCATTTAATCTTTATAACAGTTCTGTAAATTAGGAAACCAAGTCCTGGTAAGGTTAAGCAATTTGCCTGCAATCACACGGTTTATAAATGGCAGAAATGGATATGAATCCGTGTCTTAAACCACAGCTTACACATGAGCTTAACCGCCTCATACACACATGTACGCAGTCTCAGAATATATATTCTGGGAGAAATAGTAAGCTATTATTAAGAAATATTTCCTGTTATAAACTACTTATTTATTTATTTATGAGACAGAATCTCACTCTGTTGCCCAGGCTGGAGTGCAGTGGCACTATCTCAGCTCACTGCAACTTCTGCTTCCCGGCTCAAATGATTCTCCAGCCTTGGCTTCCCAAGTAGCTGCGACCACAGGCACAAGCCACCACACCTAGCTCATTTTTGTATTTCTTTTGTAGAGAGGGGGGTTTTTGCCATGTTGCCCAGGCTGATCTTGAATTCCTGAGCTCAAAGTGATCTGCCAATCTTGGCCTCCCAAAGTGCTAGGATTACAGGTGTGAGCCACCTGTATGACATGCCTAGTTGTTATAAACTCTTTCATTACCAGTAAATCTGAACTCCTTGAATTTAATGTACCTTCAGCACATTACTATTAGGAGATGGAATTTTATCACAAAAAGAAAGCATGGGTATTTTCTTTCTTGCCTTCTGATTGTATCAGGTTTGGTTATGCCCATATGGACCTGGCTTGAGCATTGCTGTAGAAAGTTTCCAAGCAGCTCCTGAGATTGAATTTCTAGAACTCTTTGACAGGGAGATTCCTTCTTTTAGCACTGAGAGGGGCACGGCTCCACAATGCTACTATGGCTGCTTTGAAGAGCAGGGAGCCTTCTGCAGTGACCCCACTTATGAAATCAAAACCTTATGCCATATTTCAGGACAATGAACCAATTAATATTAACAAGTTTCACACGTTTCCAAACAAAAACATGTATTACCTGAAAAAAAATGCACACGCCTCAGCCATGACAATCACTTAAAGGTAAGACTATGTTCGGCCGGGCATGGTGGCTCACGCCTATAATCCCAGCACTTTGGGAGGCCGAGACGGGTGGATCACCTGTGGTCAGGAGTTCCAGACTGGCATTGCCAACTTGGTGAAACCCCCAGCTCTACTAAAAATACAAAAATTAGCTGGGCATAGTGGTGGGTTCCTGTAGTCCTAACTACTAGGCTACTCGGGAGGCTGAGGCAAGAGAATTACTTGAACCTGGGAGTCAGAGGTTGCAGTGAGCCGAGATTGCACCAGTGCACTCCAGCCTGGGCAACAGAGTGAGACCCAGTCTCAAAAGAAAAAAAAAAAAAAAAAAAAGACTACGTTGATTTTTAGACATTTTCTTGGTTTTAATGGAAAGATACAACATTTATCAACAGGGTCACTTTGTTTCTGTGCTAAGCCATGGTGGAAATGAGATTGTAGGGATAGGTTTTCATAGCCATATTCTTCTAGATACAGAACATTAAACAAGGAGCCATGATTAGTTCTCTAAGAATTGTTAATTAAGCCCACTGCTCAGTAGCCACACTGAGGTCAGGAGAAATTACCTATTCTTCATAGGTAATACAGTTGGATATAATACCTTTCAATACAGTATACAATTCTTATTCTCCCTCTCCTAAGCTTTTGTCAGGGGAAGAAAAATCAAAACTTGATATGACAGGGTCTCATTCGATCATATGTCATCATCTCTTATGTCAGCAGCAGAACCATATTTTTAGAAGGGGGCCCCTCGCCCTTGTGAATGAAGGCTCGCGCTTGCAGGAGGGGTTATATCCAGGAGGCAGGGGCCTTGGTCTTACACCGGTGGAGGCAAAGGACAAGGTGAGGCGGCTCACGTGAGCACCGGGCAGGTATTACACCCTAAGATAAGGTTACAGCCTCTGAGGTGTGATGCGGGGCAGAGGATGAATAAATAATCACCATGGTTCTCAGATGTGGGCTGGGGGAAGGGAAGAAGTTGATAAGGATGAGTCTTTGCTTAAATCAAATGTAAATAATTCAAAATGTAAAATACCAAATTTCCAAAATGTAATATAACTGTTGACACTTGCAATACGGGCTGGGGCTGAGAGAGATGGGGAAGCAACACCTATGAAGGGCGTCTGAAGCGAACATTTCCAAGTAAGAAATGGGATAGAGCTTACCTTTTGGATGTCTTGTGCTGTTTCTGAAAAATAGAAGGTTTCTTTTTTCAAGTTGGAGAATGAAAATGTACCTCCTATATAAGTAAGCACTAATAGTTTATAGAACTTAGAAACTTATTACTAGTAATTGAAACCCAACAGACTTCTGGGCCCTATACATCTAATTTTCAGAAAATCCCTGTCAGCTCTCCCAGCTGCATACCCCCACGCTACATCAAACAACTTTAGATGCATCTGAGCGCTAGGTGTCTTCATTAATCCCTGACAGCCATTAACTAACTAGTTCATGCTCAAGATGTTTCATAAGCTTCCGAACAAAAATGTGTTGTTTCCCGAAAAAAAAAATGCACATGCCCCATTCCATGACAATTATGTAAAGATGATACTGCTTCTGTTGATTTTGCAACATTTTATTGGTTTTAACTGAAAGATGCAGCCTTCTTGCAACAAAGGGGTGTTGCCAGTAGAGTTGTGGGGAGAGATTTACATAGCCACATCTTACAGAAGACACCCTTAGAGCTAGCCTAATTATGGTGTCTCCTCTTTAAAGATGATCACAGAAGCATATGAGGTCCTTCCCTCTCCACAGATCCCATCATCCGAGGAAACAACAGTTAACAGCTGAATGTTTATCTTTCCAGCTCTTGTACTACCCCCACCCCACCACAATAACGGTTTTGCTTTTATTTTTTATTTTTATTTTTTGAGATGAAGTCTCGCTCTGTCGTCCAGGCTGGAGTGCAGTGGCACAATCTCGGCTCACTGCAGCTTCTGCCTCCTGGGTTCAAGTGATTCTTGTGTCTCAGCCTCCCCAGTAGCTGGGATTACAGGCATAAACCACCACACCTGGCTAATTTTTGTATTTTTCGTAGAGATGGGATCTCGCCATGTTGGCCAGGTTGCTCTCCAACTCCTGACCTCAGGTGATCCACCCTCCTCGGCCTCCCAAAGTGTTGGGATTACAGGCGTGAGCTACCACACCCAGCCTGTTTCACTTTTAAAATAAGGATTCAATATACAACTTTGAATATTCTGCTAAATATATGCGGACACTCTTGTGAATAGGTAGAGATCTGCTTTATTTTTGACAGCTGTAGAATATTCCATTTTGTGTATGGATGTTCTACAATTTCCTTAAGTATATTTCCGACTGCATGGGCATTTTTATAGTGTCCTATTACAAATACTGCAAACAACAAACTTGTAGATAAATCCGTCTACATGTGGGTAAGTACATCTGTGCAGGTGAAACTGTTGGGTTAAGGGCAAATGTACATTTTAAATTCAAACGACTATTACCAAATTTTGCCCCTGAAGCATTGCAAAAACTTACACTCCCACCAATACTTTTGGAGTGACTATTTTTCTATATGTTTTGGCCAAGCTCATAGTTTTTTCCCTTCTATTTATTCCATTTAAATGTATGGATTTTCTGATTATGAATGTGGATGGCCATTAAAAAATTTTATTGCCAGTTTGTGTGTTTTTGTGAAACAACTGCCCAATTCTATTTTTTTTTTTTTTTTTTTTTTTTTTTAGTCCTTTGGGCTGGGTGCAGTGACTCACGCCTGTAATCTCAGAAGTTTGGGAGGCCAAGGCGGGTGGATCACCTGAGGTCGGGAGTTCGAGACCAGCCTGACGAACATGGAGAAACCCCATCTCTACTAAAAATACAAAATTAGCCAGGCGTGGTGGTACATGCCTGTAATCCCAGCTACTCGGGAGGCTGAGGCAGAAGAATCACTTGAACCCAGGAGGTGGAAGTTGAGGTGAGCTGAGATCGCGCCATTGTACTCCAGAATGAGCAACAAGAGTGAAACTCTGTCTCAAAAAATAAAAAATAAATAAATAAAAGAGTCCTCTGTCTTTTCTTTTTGATGTATGGAGTTTCTTTATATAATAGGAATATTAATATTTTTATGCCTGTCAAATATATTACAAGTATTTTATGTCATTTGACTGTACATTTTATTTTAAATTTTATTATTATTATTATTTTTTGTGATGCAGTCTCACTCTGTTGCCCAAGCTGGAGTGCAATGGCGTGATCTCAGCTCACTGCAACCTCTACTTCCCAGGTTCAAGCGATTCTCCTGCCTCAGCCTCCCAAGTAGCTGTGATTACAGGCACGAGCCAGTAGGCCTGGCTAATTTTTATATGTTTAGTAGAGACGGGGTTTCACCATGTTGGCCAGGCTAGTCTCGAAGTCCTGGCCTCAAGAGAGCTGCCTACCTTGGCCTCCCAAAGTGCTGGGATTACAAGTGTGAGCTACTGTGCCTGGCTTTGACTATATATTTTACAATGGGACACTTTTATTTATAGAAGTTAATCTTTTTGTAATCAAATCAAATCTGCCAATCTGTAATTTATCTGGTATTTATTTTTGTGTGATTTGATTTAGTGAATATCAACAAGAATGAAACAAGAAAATATATTTTATTACTTACCACTAGTCTTCAAAACTTTATGTGATCGTGAGGAAGGCTCTGGGAGACAAAATAAAGCCAGCATCATTTGCAAAACCAAATCAAACCTTTGTCTTTATTCTTTATAAAAGGATTATGATTCTACTGACAGATTAACAGAGCTCTATAATTTTTGTATCAAATTTAACAAAATCCCCTTTGCTCAGAGATACATAGGAGCAAGACATTCACTCTGCTAAAATGGTAGAATAAATGTTATGCTGTGTTATCAGGAGTCACCCAATAGAAAAGCAAAATCTGACTTTGTCAATCCTGTCAGTAGCAGAGCAGCTTCCTCAGCTTTCACTAACACCTACAAGCTGATGACGTTCAATTGTACATTCTTTTTTTTTTTTTTTTTGAGACTGAGATTCACTCTTCTCTCCCAGGCTGGAATGCAATGGTGTGATCTCAGCTCCCTGCAACCTCTGCTTCCCGGGTTCAAGTAATTCTCCAGCCTCAGCCTCCCAAGTAGCTGGGATTATAGGCACGCGCCACCACACCCAGCTATTTTTTGTATTTTTAGTAGAGACAGGGTTTCACCATGTTGGCCAGGCTTGTCTTGAACTCCTGACCTCAAGTGATCTGCCCGCCTCGGCCTCCCAAAGTCTTAGGATTACAGGCGTGAGTCACCGCGCCCGGCATCAATTGTATATTCTTATGCCAGACCCTGTCCCAAGTGTCAGCTTCAGCAAACTCAACATCTCCATCCCAGCTCCCCTGTCTCCCCTAGATCTGCTCCTTCATCTGCATATCCTCTCTTGGTTATCGCTGACATCACCCTCCAGGGTTAGTGACCAGGCTGTTATTCTACATTTCTCCTATTTTCTTCCATCACAGTCTTGGGGGTTCCCTGTAATCCTTTCCCTGAGTCACCCCTCTCTTAATCCAAGCCTTCATCTCTCAACAAGATGAGCACCACAGCCTCTTATCTGGTCTCCCTGCTCACTTCATTCTCCGCACACAGCCAGAGTTATTTCTTGACAAGGAAATCGTTCTCTGAGTTCACTGCTTAAAATCCTTCCACAGCTCGAACCCCATGCATGACATACTGGGCCTCCAGAATCAGGCCCCCATCTGCGTATCTCTAGCCACATCTCTTTCCATTTCATCTCACCCACCTCTTCCTCCAGCCCCCAGCACCATCCCACTCTCTCCCCAGGCTGAACGACTGGCAACAGATGTCTGTCCTAAAGTACGCTGGCTCAAGCCTCAGGGCCTCTGCATATGCTGTTCCTGTTCCATCTGCCTCCCCTGCTGCCAGATTCTGTCTTGGGTACTGGTTCTCTGCTCTGTGAAGCCTTCTCTCTCTTCCCTACAGGGTTAATTTCTCTCTTATTTCTCCTGTTTTTGTCTCTCTGCTCTTCCTTCCATCCAACCAACCTCTGGCACTTCTCCATCACACGGACTAGTATTTATTTATTTATTATTTTTATTTTTTGAGACTGAGTCTCCCTCTATCACCTAGGCAGTGGCGTGATCTCGGCTCACTGCAACTTCTGCCTCCTGGGTTGAAGTGATTCTCCTGCTTCAGCCTCCCGAGTAGCTGGGATTACAGGTGCCTGCCAACACACCCTGCTAATTTTTGTACTTTTAGTAGAGACGGGGTTTCACCATGTTGGCCAGGCAGGTCTCAAACTCCTGACCTCAGGTGATCCTCCCGCCTCAGCCTCCCGAAATGCTGTGATTACAGGTGTGAGCCACTGCGCCCAGCCTTATTTGCATTTTTTGTCTCTGGCACCATGAGCTCCCTGCAAGCAGGAGTCACGTGGATTATTGATCCTTGCATTCCTAGTCCTTAGCAAAGCATAAAGGGGGTAATGAATAAAGACTGCTTCAAATAAAACTCCCAACCTGTCTGAACTATACTTCATGGAGTCTGGTGCAGCAAATATGAATTAAAATTTTAGCTTTGGATAATCTTTTGTGTGTGGAACTCATAGGAGGTGATTTTTCATTAGCAACAGCAAATACAGTTTAAGTATCTGAATGCCAATGGTAAGACATACGAAGCAAAATTAGTTGACTGGCATGCTTGATAGTCATGGGAAATATTAAGTAGAAAAGAGGCTTTTTTTTTTTTTTTTTTTTTTAGACAGAGTCTCACTCTGTCACCCATGCTGGAGTACAGTGGCACGATCTTGGCTCACTGCAACCTCTGTCTCCCGGGTTCAAGTAATTCTCCTGCCTCAGCCTCCTGAGTAGCTAGGATTACAGGTGCCCGCCACCAGGCCTGGCTAATTTTTATATTTTTACTGGAGATGTGGTTTCTCCATGTTGGCCAGGCTGGTTTCGAACTCCTGACCTCAGGTGATCCACCTGCCTCGGCCTCCCAAAGTGCTGGGATTACAGAGAAAAAGAGTTTTAGATCAAAAGCTTGTGAGTCCCATCTTAAGGCAGCCGCAAATGTATTCAGACCAGCAGTGAGCTGAGAAACCAGATAGAACATGCCCTTTCGTCAGACTCAAAGGGACTTTCATTTCCAGTCCCCTATTAGTATTAAATTTTTATGACAAAATCCTATTTACCAGATTTTCTTCTCAGCCGATACGGAGCAGAACCTTCTTTAGAGCCATACAGTGCTTTCATCTCTCCCTCAGGACTGTAACAGAAGCCTGGATGATCTGTAAAGATAACCACATGCATCAGTGGGACTGCGCTGTCGGGGGCTTCTCAGAAAATGGTTATGGCTAGCGTAGATTTATATGGATTTATTATTATTATTATTTTGAGATGGAGTCTTGCTCTGTCGCCCATGCTGAAGTGCGGTGGCATGATCTTGGCTCACTGCTGACCTCTACCTCCCAAGTTCAAGTGATTCTCCTGCCTCAGCCTCCCGAGAAGCTGAGACTACAGGTGACCGCCACCATGCCTAAGTTTTGTATTTTTAGTAGAGACGGGGTTTCACCATGTTGGCCAGGCTGGTCTTGAACTCCTGACCTGACCTCAGGTTATCCACCCGCCTCGGCCTCCCAAAGTGCTGGGATTACAGGTGTGAGCCACCATGCCTGGCCTATATGGATTTATTCTTTTTCATCTGACATGGATATGATCCTTCTCCCACAATTGGTGCTGCATATGTATCTCAGGGCTTTTTGTTTACATTGGGACTTGTAGGAGTCTGTTAGCTGGGATGACAAGCTTGAGCCACCACACCCGGCCAAAAAACAAATAATAAAAAATAAATAAATAAAAAAAATCTGAAGGCAATTTCTGCTGGCTGAAATGTTGAGGTCTAGAGAATACAGCCTAGCACTCTGCTGGGGTGCTCCAGGCATCATTTCTCAGGTCTGTTGGATGGGAGATGGGAGCCTCAGCTGCAGCGATGGTGGGACTGCGCCTGTTTCCACTTTGCTGATGCTGCTTTTCCCCCTGGGGAGTTAACAAGTGCCAGGCTGGACGGAAGGGAATCACCGTTTGTACTTGATTCCGCAAAGTAAGGTATTATGAAAGGGTTAAGTAAAAGTAGAAGTGTTTTCAGTGCAAGTGTCCAGCAGACCTGATTGCATTTAAAGCCATTGTTTTCTCTTTTAATTCTATTTAATCTGAAAAATAACAAAGACGTGATAAATGCTGTTGAATAAGGTCTTATTTAGTAGGAAGAACCTGGAATATTTCTTCTCTTCTGCTTTTGTAAGCCTAGAAATACACTCACATATGTGGGGTGGTTGTGATTTTAGAATTTTCTGCTGCATCAGGAAAACCAATACTATGAAGCGATTGAGATTCTTGCAGATAATCAATATTCTGTTAGGGATGAAGTGAGAAATGCATTGTGAAGCCCTGGTTTTTGGTGGTGGTAGAGGTTGGGGGTGGGTGGGGGTAGAGTTGACCCTGGAGACATAACTGACATTGTTAGTTGATGCAGAAACCCAGACTGTGGCCAGCCATCAAGGGACTCAGATAAACCTGGGAGAACCAATGTAGAAACAAGCCAATGAACTAAGAAGGGATTATACTGTCCAACCAATTTGTGAAAAGAGTGAATAGAAAGATATTATTTTCTAACAATTGACATCTTCATGAACTTTAAGATAGAAAATGTGATAGATACAAATAGACAATGAAATTTCAAATTGTGTTAAGGAAATAAAACTTACAAATGGCATCCATTTCAAGGATTGCTTGCTTGGCCTGAAAGAGAGAAAGTGGGGCTGTAATTCCAATTGCTTTGTTTTTCTTTAAACTCCAAATCTCAACACAGATCTTATCCCACCTGAATAAATAGAGTTTTAAAAACGTTTAAAAACTCGCTATTTATTTTAAGCATTTACACACAGTTCAGGGAATTCAAGCAGATGAGCGCCCTCATGTGGGCAATAGCTGCTACACCATCAAGGCACCAGAGCTAAGACTGCACCACCAACCCTGTGAAAGAGGACGGAGGGAGGCTGGTTCCTAAGCCCGGCTGATCATTAGCACTCATTGGCCAATTTATTAAAAATGCAGATTCTCGGCTGGGCGCAGTAGCTCGCACCTGTAATCCCAGCACTTTGGGAGGCCAAGGCGGGCAGATCACAATCACAAGGTCAGGAGTTCAAGACCAGCCTGGCCAATATGGTCAAATTCCATCTCTACTAAAAATACAAATATTAGCCAGGCAAGGTGGCGGGCACCTGTAGTCCCAGCTAATTGGGAGGTGGAGGCAGCAGAATTGCTTGAACCCAGGAAGCGGAGGTTGCAGTGAACCGAGATTATGCCACTGCACTCTAGCTTGGGTGACAGAGCAAGACTCCATTGCAGGCCGGGCGCGGTGGCTCAAGCCTGTAATCCCAGCACTTTGGGAGGCCGAGACGGGCGGATCACGAGTTCAGGAGATCGAGACCATCCTGGCTAACACGGTGAAACCCCGTCTCTACTAAAATACAAAAAAAATTAGCCGGGCGAGGTGGCGGGTGCCTGTACTCCCAGCTACTCGGGAGGCTGAGGCAGGAGAATGGCGTGAACCCGGGAGGCGGGGCTTGCAGTGAGCTGAGATCCGGCCACTGCACTCCAGCCTGGGCAACAGAGCTAGACTCCGTCTCAAAAAAAAAAAAAAAAAAAAAAGACTCCATTGCAAAAAAAAAAAAAATGCAGATGCTTGCCACCCAACCCTGACCTACTGACCCAAAAACTCAAGGCATGGAGCCTGGTATCTTTATCACCAGCCCTCACCACGACTCTAGGGCTGTGTAACTACTTTGAGTTAATTGCAAAATGGCTGCTGGAAGTTTCCTCTCATTGTTGTCTTTCCTCCTGCAGAATGCTATGTGATTATTATGAGTTAAGTCTCTCTGTTACCCCAACTCCCTGCACCTCTCATCTCTTTTATGTGCCCCAGAGTCTCCCAGAGTGGGACAGCCCTGAAGGACAACGTCTGTGATCCCAGCTCAGGCACTTCACTAGGTGGGTGCTCTCCCATCCCAGAATGTGCTTCCTCAACTGGACAGTGGGATCATGGAGCCTCTCTTTCAGAACAGTCATTAGGATTCAATGATCAGCTCAACTGGTGAGTTCCACCCACCCACCCTCATAGGCAGGGGTCCCCAACCCCCGAGCCATAGACTGGTACTAGTTCATGGCCTGTTAGGAACCGGGCCGTACAGCAGGAGGTGAGTGGTGGGCAAGTGAGAGAAGCTGCATCTGGATTTACAGCGGCTCCTCAAGGCTGGCATTACAGCCTGAGCTCTGCCTCCTATCAGATCAGTGGCAGCATTAGATACTCATAGGAGTGTGAACCCTACTGTGAATTATGCATGCGAGGGATCTAGGTTGCAGCATTCCTTATAAGAATCTAATGCCTGATGATCTGAGGTGGAGCTGAGGCAGTGATGCTAGCACTGGGGAGTAGATTAACGTTAGCAGAGAGGTTTGACTGCTCAGAGATCATAATAAATCAATTGCTTGCAGATTCATATCAAAACCCTGTCAGTGAGTGACAAGGGGCAATTAAGCTGCATCTGGTGGCAGGCTTTATCGTGGCAAGTGAGTTGATGTACTTCAATTGTACGGCTGCATCCGGTGGCCTTAAAAGTATGTTCGAGGCCGGGCATGGTATCTCATGCCTGTGATCTCAGCACTTTGGGAGGCTGAGGCAGGCAGATCACGAGGTCAGGATTTCAAGACCAGCCTGATCAACATGGTGAAACCCCATCTCTACTAAAAATACGAAAAATTAGCTGGGCATGGTGGTGTGCGCCTGTAACCCCAGCTACTCAGGAGGCTGAGGCAGGAGAATTGCTTGAACCCGGTGGGCAGAGGTTGCAGCACCACTGCACTCCAGCCTAGGCAACAGAATGAGACTGCATCTTAAAAAAAAGAAAAAAGTATTTTTGAGACAACTTCCAATGTCCATACATTCTGGACTAAAGTCCAGGCGAATATCCTGAGATTGCCACAAAAGCACAAAAGCCTGCTTCCATTTCCAACATCCTATCTTTGTAAAGCAGGGTTTTCTGCAGTGACAGCCACCAAAATAAGATTAGAACAGACTGTACATAAGCAACACACTTGGGGTGTCGCTGTCCCCCATCACCCCCAGATGGGACCGTCTAGTTGCAGGAGAACAAGCTCAGGGCTCCCACTGGATTCTACATTATGGTGAGCTGTATAACTATTTCATTATATATTACCATGTAGTAATAGAAATAAAGTGTGCAATAAACGTAATGTGCTTTCATCATCCCAAAAGCCTTCCCCTGCCTCTGTCTGTGGGAAAATTGTCTTCCACAAAACCAATCCCTGGTGCCCAAAAGGTTGAAGACCACTGTCCTAGCGGATTGTAGCCTTTCTTGCCTCTTTAAAGTCATTTTCATTTTTTAAGGGTAGCATAATTTAACCTAGAAAACACTACGCTAAAAATAACTTTTAAAATAATTTTACTCTAATTTGCTACCATCTGTGATATCACAGTACAAATATTTCGGCTAAGTGGTGATCATATTTAGTGAAAAAGCGTGGGGCTGAGTCACCTTAGAGGAAACAAATGCTTCAGTTTTTGTAACACTGATAGCTATCTCTCTTGTACATTCAGCGTCTGAGATTATGAGTTGAAATTAATTACAAACACAAATGTTAGCTTAGTCTCTGGGAAGTGCAATTACAGAACTATACTAATATATAAAATGCAAAATACCTTCATCTTTATTCTCAATTAATTTGGAGAAGGGTTTAATTTATTTACCACATACACTAATGGGCAATATGGCTATTTCCAAGAAGTTCCCTGGTATCTGTAGAGCTGACTTCAAGAATGTATTTTTTAAGTCTTGACATTTAATTTTTAAAGTACTGTTTCCAGGTTTTCCACTAGGTGTCAGCCAAGGACCATCATTGAATTAAAAGAACGGACGGCAGCTGGGAGGCTGTAACTAATGAGTTTCCTACAGCTGTGTTGATATTATTAGACTGGTGATACATTTCTTGATTTTAAAAATTTCCCACTATGCATTTATTTCATAGAAATAATAGAAATACATTTTGAAAACTTTAGGAAAATAATCTCAAGGAAAGATGTGGAAAGTTCACTTTAATAATAATCCTGCTTAAATAGAAAATTATGATTACATTATAGTGAATAAAGTATATTAAACACGTGCGTTTGAGGCTGGGTATGGTGGCTTCTGCCTGTAATCCCAGCACTTTGGGAGGCTGAGGCGGGTGGATCACTTGAGGCCAGGAGTTCGAGACCAGCCTGGTCAACATGGTGAAACCTCATCTCTATAAAAATACAAAAATTAGCCAGGTGTGGTGGTGCGCACCTGTAGTCCCAGCTACTTAGGTGGCTGAGGCACAAGAATACTTGAACCCAGAAGGCGGAGGTTGCAGTGTGCTTTTTCTTGTATGGAGACCGCGCCACCGCACTCCAGCCTGGGTGACAGAGTGAGACCCTGTCTCAAAACAAAACAAAAGAGAAAAATGTGTTGTTATTGCCAGTGGGAACAATGTGGTTAGGATGCTCCTTGGAGCCAGACAGACCCAGGTTTGGATCCAGGCTTGGTCATGTACTAGTTATACAAACTTGGGCAGTTTATTTAATGTCTCTCCGCCTCTGTTTTTATTTTTTCTAGAATGGGAAGAATAAGAAGTACCTCATAACATATTTTGGTGAGGCTGAAATAAGAATATAAGTACTCAGCACAGTGTGTATGCTCAATAAGTTGTAACTGAAAAGATGTTTTTAGATAGAAGGGATCGACAACCTGGGGAGAAAGTATGATGTTATACTGACTATATCAATCATTTCAGTACTTAAAGGGAACTTCCTGGGACACACACACCTAGTGTGGAGAAAGACAGGTATGTAAGGTGGTCTCGTTTTGTAACTGCCTTTCAGAATCTTGTTAGCAATTTTGATTTTCCCACTAGACAGGTAAACAATAGGTGGGGCCCATCAAAGACGCTCTGCCATTGCTCAGAAGGGCGTTCTAAGGCAGCAGGCCAGCAACAAAATGACTAATCATAAAGAAAATGCAGCCCCTCTCTGCATGAGCTCCCTTTCATCTCATAACACCCTGATGAATCGAAAACTCATGCTTAGGTCCCAGTCCACACCTATGCACATTCATTTCCTGAGGACCAAATCATTGCTGGCAGTCCTGAGAACAAGCTTCAGATGCTTGTCAAAATACACAGAGAACAAAACAGACTGTCCCCTTTCTCAGAAATCTCAGCCCTTCTTATTTTCCACCCAGTTCAATTTTCATAATCATCATCCCATTGTCTGCTCCACCTCACTCCTCCCAGCCTCAGCTTGGACCATTTCACCATCCATGTGAATAATCCACCCACCACCCTCCCTCTAGTTCCTTGACCACTTTATCTCTAATGACCTTTCCTCCACTCCAGAGCAGCAACACAGAATCAGAGCCACCTCCAGAACCTGATCATACTCAAAACCGCCCCACCTCTAAGGCAGGACTCCAAAAGTCCCTTCTTCAACCACAGATTGGTGTATTTCCTTCTCTCCAACATTAAGTCCTGCTGAACCAGGCTTTATGACAATACTGCAGTCCCTCACCCCATGCTTCTGTTGCCAGCTGGTTTTCCTCTCCACTCAGCCTGATGTCATGCCCAATTACTGCAACTTCGTGCTCACTGGCACCCTCCCCACCCCCGCCCTGGGAACCTTCCCCTACCAGCTCTGCCGGTTCCCAACCTGGAGGAACCCACACGCACCAATAGTTTCCAAGTTGCTGAGCAGATTTTGAAATGACGTCATCACACTGATTCATGGGGGCCAGCTTCAGTTGGGTCTTTGATGCCTTCCACAGATCATTCTAGTCATCTCTAGTGACTGGTCCATTTTCTTTCTTTCTTTTTTTCTTGAGACGGAGTCTCACTCTGTCACCGAGGCTGGAGTGCAGTGGCGCGATCTTGGCTCACTGCAAGCTCCGCCACCTGGGTTCACACCATTCTCCTGCCTCAGCCTCCTGAGTAGCTGGGACTACAGGCGCCCGCCATGACGCCCGGCTAATGTTTTGTATTTTTAGTATAGATGGGGTTTCACCGTGTTGGCCAGGATGGTCTTGATCTCCTGACCTCGTGATCTGTCCGCCTCAGCCTCCCAAAGTGCTGGGATTACAGGTGTCAGTCACCGCGCCAGGCCTGGTCCATTTTCTTTAGCAAGTGTTCTTCTGATCCCTTCCACTTTCCCTCAGACACCCCTGATCTCTGCTTCATTCACCCAGCAGATGACTTTATCACCTGCATGAGTGAAATCAAATGCTTTGTCTTCCCCCAAGTCTACCTCAAAGCTCCTCTGTCTTTCATCTTTTTCTCCCTTGGCTCAAGAGAGATGCTTCCGGCCCTTTCCAAGATAAGCCCCTATTCCTCTGTGTCCCATCCTCTCCCTTCCCACCTCCCCAGGCTCCCTTCCAACAGGAAGTGAGCCACTGTCTCCTCTCCCATCTCCCTTCTCCTGCCGTGCCATCCGCTCTTGGACTCAGCATTCGACCCAGGCAAGGAGTCTTGCTTTGCTCTTGCCTCTCTCTCCAAACTATCATTTTTATTTTCCTTTTGTGAACTTTACATATAAAAAAGTCTATACGCATTCTGTTTCTTCTTAATCCCCCTTTTTCTTCAACCCACTGTGACCTTTCCCTTTTCTCTTAGTTGCCAAATCTAAAATTTGCTTTTCTGTTTAAATCTCCTTGACCTCAGCAGCCTTTGAGACTGTCTCCCCGCCGTCTCTGAGATGTGCTTTTTCCTGTTAGCGCAGCGCCTCCTCCTCAGGCGTCCTCCCTGCCTCCTCTGCTACTCTTTCCATCTTTCTTTGGCTGTTCTCCAAATCCCCCCACCTGCTTGCGGATAACTTAGATGTTAGGATTCCCAAGGGTTTGTCTTTCCTTTGCATATTTTTTTGGGCCATCTTTTTAAACCTTTTTAAACCTAGGGCTTCAATTACTGCCTCTAGCAAATGTCTCCTGATCCTTAGATTCCAAGACCTGAATTTCCACCTGTGGCTGACCTTGCCCAGCAGCACGGGTGCCAGTGACAGCAGAGGGCTCCTCTCTCTCACTCCCATCTCACGGGTTCCTCTCCCTTTCTGTCTGTCTCAGAACCCACAGTACCATGCTCTCCTTCAACCCGACTCAGCCTTGACTCTCAGTGGGCAAAATCCTGCCCTCTGCCTCAGTGGCACGTTCTGCATTTGTCCCCTCTGTCGCTGTGGTTCCACGGCAGCACTGCTCAGCTCCTTTCTAGGCCATGGTGGTGGGTTACCATCTTCTCCAGCCTCCAACCTCACTCCTGCCACTTATTTGTCACCCTGTCCCCAAAGTTACACTCTCAGAACACAGGACCGACCATGCCATCTCCCCTTCCTCCAAAGCCTGCAGTAATTTCCCAGTGCGAATGTGTCCAGACTCCTCAGAGTGCATGCCCACAGCCCTCCAGGGGCTCCTGCCCTTCCCCTCCCTGCCCCAGCCCCTGCCTCAGCCCCTGAGAACTCAGTCCTCCCATCCCGGCACCATCTGTGCACCCTGAACACAGTGCATTCATTCTTTTTTTTTTTTTTTTTAATGCAGGTCTCTAGGTCTGGTTTCCTTAATTCCTTTTTTTCCCACTTATAAAAATATTACTAAGACTGGGAACAGTGGCTCATGCCTGTCATCCCAACACTTTGGAAAGGCTGAGACAGGCAGATCACTTGAACCCAGAAGTTTGAAACCAGCCTGGGCAAGATGATGAGCCCACACCTTTCTTTACCAAAAATACAAAAATTAGCTTGGCGTGGTGGCACACGCCTGTGGTCCCAGCTACTCTGGGAGGCTGAGGTGGTGGGATCTCTTGAGCCCAGGAGGTCAAGGCGGCAGTGAGCCATGTTTGCACCACTGCGCTCCAGCCTGGGCGACAGAGTAAGATCCTATCTAAAAAAAAAAAAAAAAAAAAAAAATCTCATCCTTTAAGACCGAGGTAAAAGATGTTTTCCTTCCTCTCTCCACTTAACTGAACACTCTATTCTTCCACAGCATCTGTTACGTCTTCATGGTTGGCAGATGGTTCGTGGCATCCTCTTCTAAGCCCCAAAAGGAAAAATACCACCACTCCACAGAGCCCGCGACTCATGTGAATCTTTTTTTTTTTTTCCTTGAGATGGGATCTTGCTATGTCACTCAGGCTGGAGTGCAATGGCAAGATCTCAGCTCATTGCAACCTCCGCCTCCTAGGTTCAAGTGATTCTCCTGCCTCAGCCTCTTGAGTAGCTGGGACTACAGGCATGTGCTACCACACCCAGCTAGTTTTTGTATTTTTAGTAGAGATGGGGATTCACCATGTTGCCCAGGCTGGTCTTGAACTCCTGACCTCAGGTGATCTGCCCACCTTAGTCTCCCAAAGTGCTAGGATTACAGGCGTGAGCCACCATGCCTGGCCCCATGTGAATCTTTTCAATGTTAAAGGCTGGTTTAGCTGAGACATAGTTCCTACATTTCCTACCTCTCAATTTTCTTTCTTTTTTTTTTTTTTGAGACAGTCTTGCTGTGTCACCCAGGCTGGAGTACAGTGATGCAATCTCAACTCACTGCAACCTCCACCTCCTGGACCCAGGTGATCCTCCCACCTCAGCCTCCCAGAGTAGCTGGGACTACAGGTGCGTGCCATCACGCTGGGGGTGAACTTTTATATTTTATGTAGAGACGGGTGTCTCACTTTGTTGTCCAGGCTGGTCTCGAACTCCTAGGCTAAAGTGTTCCGCCTGCCTTAGCCTCCCAAAGTGCTGGGATTACAGGCATGAGCCACCATGCCAACCTTTTTATTTTGAAATTGAACATTTATCCTATCAGGATGCCTTGCTGGGACTTCATTAGTAATTAGATGATCTGATTAATGGTTGTCACTCCCAGAATCTAATTCTAAACATTTTTTTTTTTTTTGACCCAGTCTCTTTGTATTTTTTTGAGACAGTCTCATTCTGTTACCCAGTCTAGAGTGCAATGATGCGATCTCGGCTCACAGTAACCTCCACCACCCAGGTTCAAATGACTCTCCTATCTCTCTCCTGTTTCACTGTGCATTATTCAGTGTCCTACCTTAGCTGGAATCTTGGCTGCATGATTCTCCAGAATCAGTCTCTTTAGGTGCAGAACCCAGAGGCGTTTGTCTTGCTGGGATTTGGCCTGCCAAGACGAGATGCAGACAGTCAGACAACTTGATACCACCACCCACAGGACCCTCTGATGAGATGGGAAATGACCATGCGGCCAGAACCCTCTCAAAAAGCTGCCTGGTACACAGCACTCATCATTACACAAAGGGGCCTTGCGGAGAGGCCAGGGCCTGGCCGCTACCTGGACTGTGTGCTGCAGCTTGGGATTCTTGTAGTGGAAGACGCTGAAGCTGAGCGGCTCCTTCGGAATCACCTCCACGAGCATGAGGTTGCCACACTAGAGCAGAGACAGTAGAGAGGGTGAGGCACACTCAGGAGGGAATGGAACTGGGGATCTGAGTCCCTGCTCGTGGCCAGCGCGCAGACCTACCAGGATGTGAGCTTTGTATGTAAACGTGTCGTCTCTCTTCTTTGTGATGAGCAGCAGCTTGTCGAAGAGGAAGAGTGTCCGCTCATTCTTGGCTCGCTGGATGCGGAAGGTTCCCTCAAGCACCAATTCCCCATAGCTGGTCAGGTCTGGCCCCTTCCAGTTAGTGAGCAAACTCTGTATCTCCTGAGAAAGGGAATGGGCCATGGCATTTAACAGGAGGCAGAAGCCAGGCACCAAGGGCTTGATGGCCCAGCTGTTGAGCCTCAAGAATGGTAACAAATTGTCCCTGACAGGGTCTAACGATCTACATGGTATCTGATGGTCTATGACATGGATCTGCATTTACAGGTTGGTGTCACTTAAGGGCTAACAGAAGTGAATCAGGCTGTTAGTTGATGAGCTGCTACTTGCTTATTTCCATTCCTTCATCATGCCATGCTGTGGCTCACAGCAGCCCTTACATCTTTCAAAAGCCAGGTCCAGGGCCACCAGTATGGGACCCTCTCAGATAGGCCTCCTTCACTTGATTTTCTTTGTTTTGTTTTGTTTCCTTGAGACGAAGTCTCACTCTGTCACCCAGGCTGGAAGGAAGTGGCGCAATCAGGGCTCACTGCAACCTCCACCTCGCCGGTTCAAGCGATTCTCCTGCCTCAGCCTCCTAAGTAGCTGGGTTTACAGGTGCCCATCAGCATGCCTGGCTAAATTTTTTAATATTTTTAGTAGAGATGGGGTTTTGCCATGTTGGCCAGGCTGGTCTTCAACTCCTGACCTCAAGTGATCTGCCCACCTGGACCTCTGAAAGTGCTAAGATTACAGACGTGAGCCACTGCACCCAACCCCTTCCCTTGATTTTTCTCATTCCCTCTTCTCTGGGGAAAAAAACCCTTCAGAGTTGTTGACTTGAAGACTTTCTTCGAGATACCAAAGTTCATACTACACATAAGTAATTCAAAACTAAAGCCTATATAAATCATCCACGTCATTTTCTCAGAAATTTCTTGAGTTTAAATTTACCTACTCAGGGAAAGGAAAGGAACCTTTCTTTGCCCCTAACTTATGTTTCAGTATTTTTTTGGTTAAAATTTAAAAATTTTATGGGTTCACAGTAGGTGTATATATTTATGGGGTACACGAGATATTTTGACAGGCATACAATGCATAATAAACACATCAGGGTAAATGGGCCTCCATCACCTCCAGCATTTATCATTTCTTTGTGTTATGAACATTCCAATTACACTTTCAGTTATTTTATAAGTTATTGTTGACTATAATACCCCTGTTGAACTATCAAATACTAGATCTTATTCAACATTTTTTTTTTTTTTTTTTTTTGGAGACAGAGTCTCGCTCTGTTGTCCAGGCTGGAGTGCAGTGGCGCAATCTTGGCTCACTGCAACCTCTGCCTCTTGGGTTCAAGTGATTCTCCTGCCTCAGCCTCTCAAGTAGCTGGGATTACAGGCACCCACTACCATGCCTGGCTAATTTTGGTATTTTTAGAAGATATGGGGTTTCACTATGTTGGCCAGGCTGGTCTCAAACTCCCAACCTTGGGTGATCTGCCTGCCTTGGCCTCCTAAACTGCTGGGATTACAGGTGTCAGCCACCGCATCTGGCCTAGATCTTATTGTCTCTAAGTAAAGTTTTGTATTCATTAACCACCCCCACTTGCCCCACTCCCTGTTTTAGTGCTTTTAATGGAAATTGATAAATATAAACTAATAACATGACTTTGACTTTTCTGTGGAATTTATTGTATATCAATATCAGTGTTTTTAAAGGAAGTTGATTTTATTATTTTGAAAAATGAAAATAGTCACAAGCACCATTTAATTAAGGAACTCACAAGATGACAAAAACTTTACTGGTTGAAAACAGAATGAACAGAAATGGAGTATTAATTTGAGCCAGAGTCTGATTCAGTAATGACTTCAGAATGTCAAGCAACTACACAGAGTATGAAAAACCAGCCATTTAGACATTTCTGAATACTGTAGTCCCCCTTATCTGCAGGGGATATGTTCCAAGACCCCCAATGGATTCTCGGAACTGGGGATAGTATCGACCCCTAAATACACTATGTTTTCCCTACAAATACATACCTATGATAAAGTTTAATTTATAAATTAGGCATAAGATATTAACAACAATAACTGATAATAAATTAGAATAATTATAACAATATGTCAGCATCACTGCTCCGTTTGGGGGCATTATGAAGCAGAATAAGGTTGACTTGAACACAAGCATTGCAAAACAAGACAGTCGATCTGATAACCAAGCCAGCTACTGAGTGACTAACAGGTGAGTGGCCGTAGGCAGTGTGATTGGACAAAGGGGTGATTCATGTCCTAGGTGGGAGGGAGAAGGGCAGTGTGAGATTCCATCACGCTACTCAAAATGGTACAGAATTTAAAATTTACAGATTGTTTATTTCCAGAATTTTCCATGTAAAAATTTTTTTTTTTTTTGAGATGAAGTCTTGCCCTGTTTCCCAGGCTAGAGTGCAGTGATGTGATCTCAGCTCACTGCAACCCTGTGTCCCGGGTTCCAGCGAGCCTCCCAAGTAGCTGGGGTTACAGGTGTGTGCCACCATGCCTGGCTAATTTTTTGTAGTTTTCTTTTTTCTTTTTTTTTTTTTTTGAGACAGAGTCTTGCTCTGTCACTCAGGCTGCAGTGCAATGGCATGATCTCAGCTCACTGCAACCTCCACCTCCTGGGTTCAAGCAATTCTCCCGCCTCAGCCTCCCAAGTAGCTGGGATTATAGGCATGTGCCACCAAGCCCAGCTAATCTTTTATATTTTTAGTAGAGACAGGGTTTCACCATGTTGCCCGGCTGGACTTGAACTCCTGACATCAAGAAATCCACCTGCCTCGGCCTCCCAAAGTGCAGGGCTTACAGGTGTGAGCATCACTCCTCATTTAAAATGTTCTAACCTTGGTTGACCACAGGCAAATGAAACTGCCGGAAGTGAAAGTGTGGATCAGGGGGATGACTGTATTCAATGGATTCTGATATTATGTCTGCAAAACACTTGTATGATAAAGCATTAAACTTTTGTTGCCGTTGCCAAAAAAAAAAAAAAAAAAAGCAGCCTGGAAGATTAGAATGTCATCTTCCTCTGAGTTTTGATAGTCAATGACATCACACCACACTCTGGCTGCTTATACCTGAAGCCTACAGAGTTTGTTCTGACTTATGAGCCAAATAAGGTATCCTTTTTCTCGAGTTAGGCAAGGCCACTCTGTATAGCGTGGAGTCACTTTGGGCTTTTCTCTCTCACTCTAGGGATAGCCAGGAGCCTGGAACTGGCCTCTGGGCCCATGCAGCCTCTTGTTTTGTTTTTCATAGTGCATCTATTGAAGTCCCCAGGGCATGATCATTGGCCCAACATCTGTCAAAAGTTCCTTAAGATTTAGGGCTCAAAATGTTTGTGCTGGATAGGCCTTTAGCAAACTTCTCTGTCTTATTTTAAAAATGAGGAAACTGTAGGGCGTGGTGGCTCATGCCTGTAATCCCAGCACTTTGGGAGGCTGAGGCAGGTGGATCATCAGAGGTTAGGAGTTCAAGATAAGCCTGGTCAACCTGGTGAAACCCCATCTTTACTAAAAACAGAAAATTAGCCGGGCGTGGTGGTATGCCCCTGTAATCCCAACTACTAAGGAGGCTGAGGCAGGAGGATCGCTTGAACCCGGGAGCCGAAGGTTGCACTGAGCTGAGATTGTGCCACTGCATTCCAGCCTGGGCAACAGGAGTGAAACTTCGTCTCCAAAAACAACAAAAAAAGGAAACTAAAATGACACGCTGGAGGGTCACGTCCCAAGTGACGGTAAAGGAGCTGGTTCAGCCTTGGCTCCCCCTCCTCTGCCTCCCCTGCCTATGACCACCCACGCACCACCTCATGATTTTGCAGGAACTGGTGGCAGAGGAATAAAGGCTTAACAAGTGTTTATATAGTTTAGGGAAAGTTGCTTTAAACAAGAATTACTAAATTTGCAATTAATAGAAGTAGGAGACTCAAAATTTTAACTTAGATCATCAAAGGGGCTATAAGCAAACAATTAGCTTAAAAGTTATAATTTTGGCTGGGTGTGGTGGCTCACGCCTGCAATCCTAGCACTTTGGGAGGCTGAGGTGGGCATATCAACGGAGGTCGGGCGTTCGAGACCAGCCTGTCCAACATGGAGAAACTCCGTCTCTACTAAAAATACAAAATTGGTGGCTCATGCCTGTAATCCCAGCACTTTGGGAGGCTGAGGCGGGTGGATCACCTGAGGTCAGGAGTTCGAGACCAGCCTGACCAACATGGAGAAACCCCGTCTCTACTAAAAATACAAAATAAGCCAGGCATGCCTGTAATCTCAGCTACTCAGGAGGCTGGGGCAGAGTAATTGCTTGAACGCTGGAGGCAGAGGTTGTGGTGAGCTGAGATTGTGCCACTGCACTCCAGTCTGGGCAACAAGAGCGAAACTCCATCTCAGAAAAAAAAAAAAAAAAAAGAAAGTTATAATGTCACTTTCTCTTAAATAGCCATACTAGACAATGGTCAGTATTACTGATGGCCTGAACTTTTTTCAGGGAGAACTACACTGAAGACCGTGAGTGTAGTGCAGTACTTGCGCAGTCTTAATATTTTATTGGGAAAACAGTCAGTCAGTACACCTGCAACCCTGCTGGGCACCGACACCTCGCAGGCTCACCTGTAACCGGACCGCGTGCTCATGTTTCCGCTTCATGTCATTGATGTGCCAGGCGACTCGCTGCATTGTGTCTATAGCATCAAGCACCACATCATAGCCTTCTGTGTCCTTATCAAGGTGATTTTCTATTTCCTTAAACAATAAAGAACAATTTTTTCCCATTTTTTTCATACAGCCAGTGAAACAAATGCCACCTCTATGATTAGTTCCTTATATTTTATTTTTACTTATTTATTTACACACTACCAGCTGGGTGTGGTGGCTCACGCCTATAATCCCAGCACTTCGGGAGGCCGAGATGGGTGGATCACCTGAGGTCTGGAGTTCGAGACCAGTCTGGCCAACATGGTGAAACCCTGTCTCTCCTAAAAATACAAAAATAAGCTGGGCATGGTGGCGCATGCCTGTAGTTCCAGCTACTTGGGAGGCTGAAGCAGAAGAATCACTTGAACCTGGGAGACAGAGGTTGCAGTGAGCCAAGATTGGGCCACTGCACTCCAGCCTGGGTGACAGAGTAAGACTGCCTTAAAATAAATAAAGAATTAATTAATTGATAAAATATTTACAGACTACCATCATTCTTTAAGATTTTGAGGCTGGAAATATCTGCAACAAAATGGTAAGGAGAAAAAAAAAAAGGATAAGAAAGATAAAAGTAGAATAGAATTCCAGGATAAACAGGATAAAATACAACATGCATGTAGCCCACTGAGTATCACAGTGATATTACAGTTATTACAACAGATGTGGGAATTGATCTCATAGCTGTAGAGTTCTGAGCTTCCTGGTGGCCAATGTTAAACAGTTCTCAGTAATATAGTTCTCACTCTTATAAGATAAAACGCATACTTATTTTTTCCCTTATTTATTTAGGAAGCAAATGTTTCACACAGGACCTTAATATTTAACAGACTCAAAAATATAGTGAAAACTATCTTTACAAAACGATCTCTATAGCAAGTAGGCATTTTAGCACATTTTCCTATAGACAAGGTTTTAAAGGCCAAATGAAGTGGACTAAAGACAATCCTTCAGAGTGTTGAGAAGGATCTCATGGTTTCAGCACTCAATTCTCTGATGGTCAGAAGTATGTTACATTAGCAATCATCTTACCACTGGAGGCCCACAATCCCAGGAACATGAGAGAGGGACAGGATCTTTGTTCTAATTCTTTTGAGCACATAAGACACTTGTCCCTTGATCCTCAACAGTCTAAAGATAGAGACTATTGTATAGAGTTCCTTTGATTCTTTATCTCTCCTCAGTGCCCAGCAGAGAGCTGGGTGGCAAATAAGTGCTTATTAAACTGAAACTATTGCCTTCTTAAAAACAACAATAACAGTAATCCTATATTAGTGCCTAAAACAGTAAGAAAACACTAATCAATTAGATCGTTCTTGTTACATTTATCATACACAATCAGCTAACAGGTAGAGGTTAAATGTTATAGTACAACTTGAAGATTAGTCCCATTATTTTATAGTAACGATGTAGATCTTTGTTTACTTTTACTGAATACTCAACTTTTTCATCTAGCTAGAAACTGTATAAGAATTTACATTTTCTTTCCATGCTTGGACTCAGCTGTTAACAAGGTCCTAAATGGCAAATTTAAAAACATAATGATTTCTTCTTTTAGCCTGAGAGACAATTGTGCTCATCAGTAAACAGACTGGGAGGTACAGAGGATATTTCTGTGGGGATTTTCATGGATGGCTACATAACTTTGAAATGACGTGAATGGGCCGGGCGCGGTGGCTCACTTCTGTAATCCCAGCACTTTGAGAGGCCGAGGCAGGCAGATCATGAGGTCAAGAGATCGAGACCATCCTGGCCAATATGGTGAAACCCCATCTCTACTAAAAATACAAAAAATTAGCTGGGCGTGGTGGTGCGCACCTGTAGTCCCAGCTATTCGGGAAGCTGAGGCAGGAGAATCGCTTGAACCTGGGAGGCAGAGGTTGCAGTGAGCTGTGATTGTGCCACTGCACTCTAATCTGGCAAAAGAGAGAAACTCCATCTCAAAAAAAAAAAAGAAAGAAATGATGTGAATGACATAGAGGGAGCCCTCTAATCATCTATGAAAACAGAAAACACTTCAAAAGCAACCAGAAGTCAGTTTTGGATTAATCTAACCACTTTTTTTTCTTCATTGCCAGCCCTTAATATGCAGGATAAAGGCTGTTTTTCCTGTTAATTAACTTTTTGTAAGGATCTTGACTCGTTGTCTCACACGCTTAACTGAGATCTTAAACTTTCCTTTCGATTAACGGCCATCTCACTGTCTAGAAGACCACATTAGAGATTTTTGGGACACACACGTCTTAGACGTTATATTAACAGAATTCAGCAGAGATGTGTCCTGAGACAAATCTTATTTAAGAGTTATTTGGACACTGATTTCGCAAATAAATCCCACTAAATCTAAGAGGTCATAAGGATCAATTTAAAAATTAAAATAATATCCCCAATGTGACTTCAGGGAACATAAGATTCTCCAAAGATAAGCCACCCAGGCAAACAGACGAAGTTAAGAAATTGCTAGTAAAGATGGACAAAGTTCTTGAAATTTTAAATATATATGAACCAAACAAATCTGGAATAATTATCCAAGTTAGAAACTTGGAATCACTTAAAAAGAGATACCTGTAAACCGGAGGCCTGTTGATGTGGAGAGGAACTCTGAATTAAAATTCCTTTAAAAAGGGGATTTTAATGTATCATAAAAATAATAAAAAACAATAGCTTATTTTTATCAAATGCCTGTGAGTCACAGTGAATGTGGGCAATTGATAAGATTTAGACCCAGGCAGTCTTTCCCAGAGCCCTGTTCCTAACCACTCCACTGTACTGTCTTTCTCCTGCTACAAAAGCAAGCAAGCCCTACTTACAGAATGAAAATTACCTACTATCATAGGTCTTTTTTTTTTTTTTTTTTTTCATTCGCATCAACTGTTTTGGAGGGTAAGAAATAAGAATTTGAGGCCAGGCGTGGTGGCTCACGTCTGTAATCCCAGCACTTTGGGAGACTGAGGCAGGAGGATTGCTTGAGCTCAGGAGTTTGAGACCAGGCTGGGCAACATGGTGACATTCTATCTCTACCAAAAATACAAAAAAATTAGCCGGGCATGGTGGTGCACACCTGGAGTCCCAGCTACTCAGGGTGCTGAGGTAGGAGGACTGCTTGAGCCCAGGAGGCGGAAGTTGTAGTGATCTGTGATTACACCACTGCATGCCAGCCTGGGCAACAGAGCCAGACCCTGTCTCAAGAAAAAAAAAAAAAAAAAAAAAAAAAAGAAAAGAAAAGGAAAAACAATTTAAGAGATATGATTATCTTTGTTTCTAAAGCCTTCTTGAATTTTGTAAAAGTAGTGGAAAATAATATAAGAGGAGAGACACCTGAAGTGATGCTAAGCCCAGCGTGGAGGTTACTTATGACTCTGCTCATCTGTTCTCTCCCTTTTTAGCCCCTTCTCCTTGCTCTCCATACAAAAGCCAATCTATGACAAATAGCTTTCCTTTCCAATTGCCTACTGAATCGGGGCTGATGGAAACATTACAAAATCTATTTTCCATTTGCATGATAGCTCCCTGCCTGAAACTGTCAGTGCACAGGGCGAGGCACTCCTAAGCCCCATCAGAATCAGAGCTAAGATTAATCTCTTCTCTTGGCTGTTGTCAATGGGGCTACGGGCCTAGAATATAAATATCTCCAAATCCTCAAAGCAGATTAGTCAGTTGTGAAATATGAGTGTGGAAATGTTTCCATATGTCCACAGCATTTTCTGGTATTTTCCACCAAACTTAATATATACACACAAAACTCCCATCCCCTGGAAAGTGCTCACGCCAGGCAGAAACTTACATGCAGAAGGAGATGATACTTGAGAATCCGCTGCACTGGTTTCAAGAGATAGGACCCCAGAGGCAGCGAGTGCTTCAGAGTTTCCTGACGTTCCCTGAAGAATTTGGCCAGTATCTTGTTCCTCATGCACTCTGTTAGCACAGCCACGGATCTGCAGGAAGAATCCATGTTTTTATCTAAATTGTAATGCTTTATGTGGATATTCAAGTTTTAAATGCCATTACAAGTGTAAATGCTCTAAAATGGGTAGGGTAGTTCCAGAGCTGCAGCCAGATCAGCACGCCTTTAGGTGAACTGGAGAAAGGGGTCCCTCTGGGCGGGTGAATTAGAAAAAGGCACTGGACCCAGTGGCAGTGGCACCCTGGACTCATGGCTTCTAAGGAACAAGTTCCTTCTTTCTAGGAGACGCAGCCTTGTGCCAGGGCCCATGGCTTGGCAAAATGAGTGGGATTTTAGCCCCTAGCTGTGCCCTATCTGGGTATCTCTGTACAGTGCTCACACGGCACGTCTGTATTCCATTTCCACAGGTTAGATTATAAAGACTAGGCAGACTTTCTTTCTACTAAGAAAAAGGAGTTCCTTCCTGCTAGGAGATCCAGCCCCCTGTCAGAGCATTTATCACCCCCTCTGCCGGCCCCTTTTATATGATGCACAGACTGTGACCCTATGTGGTGGCCTTCCTTAGAGATCTCTTCCCTTGGGGGAATCTTCGAACAGGTCTCCCTTTCCACCTCCAAATTGTTATCCTTACATATAATACAGCTTCTGGGAAAGCCAGAGAGTCTTGCTCCGATAGAGTGCACCTCAGATCAGGGTGTTCCAACAGTCGGTTAGAATTCCTTCAGCCCAGATCCCCCCGAGGTTCTGGGCATAGACAGCCCCAAAACATCTTAAGGCAATGGTTGAAACAATGCTCATATCACAAAGCAAGCTAATGGCTTGTGCAGTCACACACACGTAAATTAAAAATCTTTTGTTCTCAAAATGTAGAAGGAAGCAGGTGGAAATAATTTCAGCCCTTTTCTCCCTAAGTCAGTAACATTTTCAGGATTAATTGAGAAAATCAGATAGAGCCAAACAACAAAATAAGGCTGTGAAAAAGTTAAATGGAAGTTTCATAATTAAACCATTAGAATCCCTTTTGTGCCAATCTACTTTGAGAAAAATCTATTCACACTGATTTATTTTCCCCTTGAGTCAAGATTTCAAAACTCCATCATGTAACCTAGGAACGCTTCTAAGGTTCTTTAGAGTCAGAATCGGCTGCTCTGTAGCCCTTTGGCCACCTAAAGGCTTGGGCTCTTGCTTAAGGGTAAAAACCTCCAACAAATTAGAAGTACGCTGAGCTCCAGGTTCCTGGAAGTCTTGGGCACAGGCAGGCATCTGAGGACAAGGACCTGGCCGGGTTTGAGCCCCTCCCTGGGGAACAGAGTGTGGGAGCTTGTGTCTCTTCACAGTAAAATCACTGAGGTGTGACTGGTATGAAGATAGTGGACACTGTCAAGATGTGCCTGCGACATTTAATATCAGCCTGGCTCCAAAGGGGGAAGGAAAATTGTCAGATGGGCTGAAATACCTGGCACTTTTGGCTTGTTAAGTGGGAGAAAGGAACTTCGGGTCTCAGAGAGCAAACTGATTGGATACAAGCAGACAAGTTAAAATATTTCTCCATGAATATGAAAACCACACAATTGGGCAAGAAATGGACATGTCTTCTTCACTGAGAACAACTTTTGAGTACCTCTCTGCTAACATGTTTCTTCAGAGTCAGACTCAATTTTTTTTTTTTTTTTTTTAAAGACACCTGTCTCACCAGGCACGGTGGCTCATGCCTGTAATACCAGCACTTTGGAAGGCCGAGGCGGTGGATCGCTTGAGATCAGGAGTTCGAGACCAGCTTGGCCAACATGGTGAAACCCCATCTCTCCTAAAAATACAAAAATTAGATGGGTGTGGTGGCACGTGCCTGTAATCCCAGCTACTTGGGAGGCTGCGGCAAGAGAATTGCTTGAACCTGGGAGGCAAAGGTTGCAGTGAGCTGAGATCACACCAATGCACTCCAGCCTGGGCGACAGAGCGAGCCTCTAACTCCAAAAAAAGACAACTTTCTCCAGAAAATTATCCTTAACCTTGAGCTTTTATTACACATTACTGAGTTTGTCCTGTGTTAATTTATATTTATTTGATCTTCCAGAACGTGCTCTTTCACCATGGCATTTAGTTGCATCTGACCTTCAAAAGAATAGAAACTGCTTGAAGGCAAGGGTATTGTTTGCTATTTCCTGCCAACTTACACCAGGCTTGGGACAGTGCTCCATGAATGACAAGCTCTTAAAAATGTCCTTGGGCAAATGATTTTGCCTTTTCCCTGGCTCTGAGGCAGCCTAGCGTATATAGAGAGGCTGTTTTTATTTTGTACTCTTCTTAGTAAATCACAAAATCTTCTGAATTTGCAATTTTGGAAGTTTAAATTAAGAAGTTATTTCTTCAAATGATATGTTTATAATGAAATTTACACAAACATAATTCCCCAAACAAGCTCCTGTATCGTTTTAGATTCTCATAATTGGGTCCGGAACTTTGTTGATTCTTCAGAATCTGAACGTTTATTCCTTCCCTGAGGAAGAAGTTTTGTGGAGAAGTTGAGGGCCGATTCTGTGACCCCTCTGAGTTAGGGTATGAGGCAAGCTGGCTTTTGGTTTACAATCATGGGATTTAGCTGGGGCATCCTGCAACCTCCTGATATTTTCAGCATTAAGATGGAAACAAATCCTTTAAGAGAGAAAATTGCTTAAGTGAAACCATGTAAATTAACTATGGGTGGGTCTACAGATAAGGAAGTAAATGTTCTAATATGCACGTGGGTCTATTTATTTATTTTTTGTTTTGTTTTTTTAGGGGAAACTGGGGAAAGCAAGGATCCTCCAAGGGAAAATATTTGCCATGAGTAAGTTGAGCCTCTGAACTTCTGGCTTCTCAGGTTTTTTTTTTTTTTTTTTTTTTTTTAAGACAGAGTCTTTCTTTCTCTGTCAACAAGGCTGGAGTGCAGTGGTGTGATCTCAGTTCACTGCAACCTCCGCCTCCTAGGTTCAAGGGATTCTCCTGCCTTAGCGTCCCAAGTAGCTGGGATTATAGGCATGTGCCACCGCGCCTAGCTGATTTTTGTATTTTTAGTAGAGACGGGCTTCTGCCATGTTGCCCAGGTTGGTCTCGAACTCCTGACCCCAGGTGATCTGCCTGCCTTGGTCTCCCAAAGTGCTAGGATTACAGGCATAAGTCCCTGGACCTGGCTGCTTCTTGGGTCTTTAAGATATAGGATCTTGCTCTGTTGCCTGGGCTGCAGTGCAGTGGTGCGATAATAGCTCACTGTAGCCTCAAACTCCCGGGCTCAAGCTATCCTCCTGCCCCAGACTCTTGAGTAGCTGTAGGACTACAGATGCATGCCACCACATGCAGCAACATCCTGGGAGTCTTTAATCTACACTGGCTTTCCGAGGTTACTCCTGACAGTGGGGAGCAGGGGACCTATTTGTTCTTCCTTCCAGAAGTAACACTCAGGGCTCAGCCTGTTGGCTTCTCTTCTAGGTGGATCCCACCATCCACTTTATCATCAGGGACCTGTCTACCAAGACTGGCTACAGAATGTGTAAAGTCTCCCTAGCGCTCTTCTTCCTGGCTGGTCCTTAAGATAACTCAAAGTCTGGCAGGGCACGGTATAATTGCATCTACTCAGGAGGTTGAGGTAGGAGAATCGCTTGAACCCAAAGGTAGAGGTTGCAGTGAGCTGAGATCGCGCCACTGCACTCCAGCCTGGGTGGTGGAGTGAGACTGTCTCAAAAAAACAAAACGAAACAATCCATAACTCAAAGTCTGCTAATCATGTGGAAAAAAAGGAAAATAAAAAGGCAGGGGGAGAATCACAGTTTCAGCAACTTTTACAAGGACATATTCATAGTAGCACGAGGTCTTAGAAGTTGGAGAAGAAACCCTGGTTCAAATCCAGGTTGGGGCATTCATCAGCTATGCACCCCTCAGAGAATCACCTTACCTAGCAGAGCCTCAGTTACTTCATCCATGAAATGGGGAAGGGGCAGGGATGATGATGAACTAGCACTTATGAAGAACCTAGGAGGGGCCAGGCACTGGGATGGGTGCTCTGCTTTAAAAAAAAAAATCCCTCAATGTCTCTGGATTGCTTTGAAAAGTTAAATTTAGTATTTTGTATGTACAGCATTTAGTACAGTGCTTAGGAATTAGTAAGGGCCCAATAAATGTCTTCTGGAGAAAAAAAAGAAATTCCTACAGTTGTAGCCCATCATCTTAGGCCCAACTCTCTTACTGAAATGGTCAATACATTGTCCAAGGATGCTTCCTACACGGCCCTTGTGACATTGATTTCCAATGCAAGAAAAACTGAACCAACAACCCAGGCGAGATGATGAAGCCCCTCTTCTCATCTAGGCTTATGATGATCTGTCCTTCCTCTGAACTCCCTTAAACTTATATAGTTCGTAAAATTTATTTGGAAAAAATAGAACCTGTTCTCTCCCCACCTAGATTATAAAAACTCATCAGCAATGTTTCCAAAATTCTTAAAAACATGACACACACAGAAAAGGGCTAGCTAGCAGGCAAGACTTACCCTGATGCGACAGCTTGCTTAGTTTCCTTTTGGAGATACCTAGTCACCTTTTTGGTTTCTCCATAGACTTTTTCAATTTTTCCCCACACTGGCTCTGCAGGGAGCCCCAAAGCCCAGATGGATCCATATCTGGGTACCCCTATAATCTGTTCTCAGCACGTTTTGCATTCTTCCCATATTATTCAGCACAAGGCCAGGCACAGAACACCTAACAACCATGTGTACTGCACCAGCTGACTTGAAACAATGTGAAAGTGAGCAAAAGTACTCTTGTCCCATTCTTGATCCATACCTTGGATAGTTAGTGCAATACTGGGTATAAATGTGGAACTCTTCACTCTGCAAGGAAACAGAAGACATTTTTATAGGAAACAAAGCACAGACACATTCATTTGAAAACAATAAAAAGAAATAGCATTTGGGCCTTGACATTTCTACATATATATATATATATATATATATATATATATATATATATTTATTTATTTATTTATTTATTTTTTTTTTTTGAGGCGGAGTTTCGCTCTCGTTGGCCAGGCTGGAGTGCAGTGGCATGATCTTGGCTCACAGCAATTTCCGCCTCCCCGGTTCAAGTGATTATCCTGCCTCAGTCTCCCGAGTAGCTGGGATTACAGGAACGCGCCACCATGCCCGACTTTGGTGGATTTCAATGTCTTTCACAATTTTTTCCTAGACTCTCAAAGAAAAGAGGTATGTAGACAGGGAGAGGAAGTGGCCGGAACTTTTGATGGTAAGACCGTCAGTCAGAATAACTAATTCAAGGCCAATGAATTCCTAGCTCTTGCAAAATCTAAAATAAAATTACTTTTTTTTTTTTTGAGATGGAGTCTCGCTCTGTTGCCTAGGCTGGAGTGCAACGGCACGATCTCTGCTCACTGTAGCCTCTGTCTCCACCTCCCCAGTACAAGCAATTCTTGTGCTTCAGCCTCCCGAGTAGCTGAGATTACAGGCATGTCACAACGCCCAGCTAATTTTTTGTATTTTTAGTAAAGATGGGGTTTCGCTATGTTGGCCAGGCTTGTCTCTAATTCCTGGTCTCCAGTTATCCGCCCGCCTCAGCTTCTCAAAGTGCTGGGATTACAGGCATGAGTCACTATGCTTGGCCTTGAAATTATATTTTGAAAAAGAGCCACAGATTATTTTGGTGGGGTTTCATATTCTGCAATTTTTTTTAACTTTTACTTTCTTTTACTTTTTAGACCACTTAATGCTAGATTCACATGTGACTCTAAGTGCCTATTTTTCTGGCAGCTTTAATGCTTTAATTTTTTAAAATTCTAAAATCTGTACTTAGAATCCTTCCTGTTAACTTCAACTGGAATTAGGTTAAACTTTTTTTTAATGGAAAGTTTCAAGTAGAGAGAATGGTATAATGAATCCCCAAGTTTCCATTGTCCAACCTCAATAATCATTAACTCCTTGTCTCTGTCCCCCGCCACTCCCCTGCTTCCCCATCATCCTGAATTAAATTCTAGACATCATTTTGCTTGTAAATAGTTTAACATGTATCTCTAAAATAAGGACTTTATTTTATTTTTTGAGACGCAGTCTCACTTGTTGCCCCGGCTGGAGTGCAGTGGTGTGATCTCGGCTCACTGCAACCTCTGCCTCCTGGGTTCAAGCAATTCTCCTGCTTCAGCCTCCTGAGTAGCTGGGACTACAGGTGTATGCTACCACACCCAACACATTTTTTGAATTTTTAGTAGAGATAGGGTTTCGCCATGTTGGCCAGGCTGGTCTTGAACGCCTGGCCTCAAGTGATCCGCCTGCCTTGGCCTCCCAAAGTGTTGGGATTATAGGCATGAGCCACCGTGCCCAGACTAAAATAAGGAAACTAAACAGAATACCATTGTTACACTTAAATAATTCCATAACATCATGAAGTTTCACCAGTCACTATTCATATTCCCTTTTTTCTTTTTAAAAGATTTTGCCTGTTTGATTTGCAAATAAAAATCACACAGAGCAGTCCGGGCCTGGTGGCTCACGCCTGTAATCCCAGCACTTTGGGATCACGGCAGGTGGATCACGAGGTTAGGAGATTGAGACCATCCTGGCTAACACGGTGAAATGCCATCTCTACTAAAAATACAGAAAATTAGCCAGGTGTGGTGGTGGGCGCCTGTAGTCCCAGCTACTCGGGAGGCTGAAGCGGGAGAATGGCGTGAACCCGGAAGGCGGAGCTTGTAGTGAGCCGAGATCGCGCCACTGCACTCCAGCCTGGGCGATAGAGTGAGATTGTCTTTTAAAAAAAATAAAAATAAATAAAAATCACAGAGAACAAATGGTTGCTATCTCTTTAATAGTCTCTTTTAAGCTTTCAGTTCTCCCCTATTTTTCTTCCTTTTGCAAGTGAGTTGAAGAAACCATACTGTTGTGCTGCACAGCCCCAGTTCCAGTATTACTGATGACATCCTTAGAGTTTCCTTGTTATTTATGTTTTTGAGATGGATTCTCACTCTGTTGCCCAGGCTGGAGTGCAGTGGCATGATTTTGGCTCACTGCAGCCTCTGCCTCCCAGGTTCAACTGATTCTCCTGCCTCACCCTCTCAAGTAGCAGGGATTACAGGAATGCGTCACCACACCTGGCTAACTTTTGCATTTTTAGTGGAGACGGGGTTTCCCCATGTTGGCCAGGCAGGTCTTGAACTCCTGACCTCAAGTGATCCACCCACCTTGGCATCCCAAAGTGCTGGGATTACAGGCGTGAGCCACCACGCCCAGCCTGGTTTCATTTAATATGCCCTGTCCATTATAGTCGTACTGGTTTAGTAGAGACTTGCTCAGATTTAGGTTCCATACTTTGGCACGATACACCAGTGGCTATTTTGTGCTTCCTCTAATGGAAGTACAATGGAAGTCTAATGGAATCGGGAAGTCCAATGGACATAAAGTCTGGTTGTCTCTCTTCTGTGATGCTAACAACCATTGGTACTTATTGGCTAGATCTATTAATTTATTAGGGTTTGGAAAATGGTGGTATTTCTAATACTTTATTCCTTATTTATTAGCTGGAATCTTTCCAAAAATAGAACCTCCTTATATTAACTCTTGGTTACTCTGCAGTTTATGGTTTGTATGGGAAAGGCAGAATAAATGCTTAATTCTTTCCTTTTCAAGACAGGATCTTGCTCTGTCACCCATGCTAGAGTACAGAGGTGTTGTCATGGTTCATTTCAGCCACAACCTCCTGGGCTCAAGTGATCCTCCCACCCCAGCCTCCAGAGTATCTGGGACCACAGGCATGCCACCACCTCTGGCTAAGTTTTAAACTTTTTTATGGAAACAGGGTCTTGCTATGTTGCCCAGGCTGGTCTCAAACTTCTGGGCTCAAGTGATCCCCCTGACTCAGCCTCCCAAAGCGTAATGGATTACATGCATAAGCTACCACACCCAGCCAATTCTTTCCTTTAATTTTCAAAATAATGCACTGATTCTCCAGTATCATGCAAATGTGATCAATTTGGTGTTTTAATATCACTGCAAATTCATTAATATGGGCCTATTTAATGAGTTTTCATTGTTTTCAGTTAATTATCTTCACTGATGCTCAAATTATCCCGTTTTTGGCTAGTAGGAGCCCCTTCTTGAGCATTCATGACCTGGCCTATGGTGTTTTGTAGCTTGTTTCCTGGTGTGACAAGATGTTCCAGACTATCGTGTATATTTCGTGCCCTACAGTCATTCTTCATGGAGTCCCTATTCCTTCTGGCAGGAAACAGTGTTGGGAGACCACAATCTGGGTATCAGGGACACTCTTGCTGTAGGGTAATCATCATTTCTAGGATTTCTCAGCAGACAGAGGTAGGAAGTGGTGTGTGTTTTTTTTTTTGTTGTTGTTGTTGTTTGTTTTTGAGATGGAGTCTTGCTCTGTCACCCAGGCTGCAGAGCAGTGTTGTAATATCGGTTCACTGCAGCCTTTGCCTCCTGGGCGTGAGCCACCACGCACAGCCTGCTCTGTGTGATTTTTATTTGCAAATCAAACAGGCAAAATCTTTTAAAAAGAAAAAAGGGAATATGAATAGTGACTGGTGAAACTTCATGATGTTATGGAATTATTTAAGTGTAACAATGGTATTCTGTTTAGTTTCCTTATTTTAGTCTGGGCACGGTGGCTCATGCCTATAATCCCAACACTTTGGGAGGCCAAGGCAGGCGGATCACTTGAGGCCAGGTGTTTAAGACCAGCCTGGCCAACATGGCGAAACCCTATCTCTACTTTAAAAAATGTGTTGGGTGTGGTAGCATACACCTGTAGTCCCAGCTACTCACTACGGCCCAGCTGATACTATATTTAAAAAATATTATATATATATATATATTTTTTAGTAGAGATGGGGTTTTGTCATGTTTGCCAGGCTGGTCTCAAACTCCTGGCCTCAAGTGATCTACACACCTCGGCCTCTCAAAGTGCTGAGATTACAGGTGTGAGCCACCGCTCTCTGCCTCCAAAGAAGCCTAATCTCTATTCTTTTCCCTTCTAGTCTGTTCCCTCCATTCCTGTATCAATTTTTAATCATTTTTAACCTATTTTTTATTATCAATTTTTAATCTTACAGGCTTTCATCTCCTAGATAAACAAATGTTATACCAGTGATCCTCAAACTTGAGTATCAGAATTACCTGGAGGGCCTATTAAAACATAGATTGCTGGGTTTCTGATGTAATAGGTCTTGGAGTAGGGCCTAGGAGTCTGCATTTCTAACAAGTTCCCAAGTGACGCTGATGCTGCAGGTCCAGGACCACACTTTGGGAACCACAGTGCTGTACACACACTTTTATCCACTCCCTTCCCCGAGGAGTGTAAAAAGATTTTTTTTTTTTTTTTTTTTTGAGACAGAGTCTTACCCTGTCGCCCAGGCTTGGAGTCCAGTGGCGCAATCTCAGCTCACTGCAACCTCCGCCTCCTGTGTTCACGTGATTCTTCTGCCTCAGCCTACCTAGTAGCTGGTAATACAGGTGCCTGCCACCATGCCTGGTTAATTTTTTGTATTTTTAGTAGAGATGGGGTTTCATCATGTTGGTCAAGTTGATCTTGAACTCCTGATCTCAGGTAATCTGCCCGCCTCGGTCTCCCAAAGTGCTGGGATTATAGGCGTGAGCCACCATGCCCGGCCAAGATATTCTTTACTGTTATTGCTTCACAGTACTTCATTATGTGGATACCAAAGTTGATTCAAACTGGTTCTTGTTTAGGGACTTGGCTGTTTCTAGTCTTTTGCAGTAACAAACATTAAACAGTATTATGCTTACATGAATTTCTGTCAGTGTATCCTTGGAATAGATCTCTCGATGTAGGACTGATGGGTGAAAGGGTGAATTCAGATGCCAGATACACAGCCCAATTCCTCTCCATAGGGGCCGTGCCATTTTCTTTTCCTACGGTTGTGAGAGTGTCTGTTTCCCCATGGCCTTGCCAACATTTCAAGCATTGTACCAAATTTTCAAGCACGCTATTTTAAAAAGTCTAAATTGTTGCCAACTTTTAAAAGTTGAAAGATACAAATATTTTTATTTCGACCAGGCACGCTGGCTCATGCCTGTAATCCCAGCACTTTGGGAGGCTGAGGCGGGTGGATCACTCGAGGTCAGGAGTTCAAGACCAGCCTGACCAACATGGAGAAACCCTGTCTCTACTAAAAAAATGCAAAATTAGCCGGGTGTGGTGGCACATGCCTGTAATCCCAGCTACTCGGAGGGCTGAGGCAGGAGACTTGCTTGAACTCGGGAGGTGGAAGTTGTGGTGAGCCGAGATCGCACCATTGCACTCCAGCGTGGGCGACAAGAGCGAAACTCCGTCTCAAGAAGAAAAAAAAAATATTTCAATTTCTAGCTTCTCCTGAAGAAGCATAAGACCCACCAGCCCTGGGCCTGCCATTTCACACAGCAATGACCATCTCCAGGAGACCAGGCAAACACCTCGATCGCTACAGATTCTACCTGGGCCCCTCTATGCACCTGAGTTCGCTTATGGGTTCTTGAAGCCAGCTCTGGCTCCATGGATGAAAATGCCAGAGTGACTTGCCCAAGGTCTGTGAGCAAGCTAATGTACCAAATGGGGACTTTTCTCTGATTGGCTCATACTTTCTGAGTTTCTTGCTTTTTCTTTCCTGCCACTTGCTATACTCAACCTGGAATAGAATAATATCAAGTTGACTTTCCTTACAATTTGGGACCTGCAGGATCATTTAAAATACAAATGAGAAAACAATGGTTTCAATGAAAGTAGGTTGACATTGCATAATATAGTAACCTACTTGTACCCAGCTATCATAAGACCTCATGACTTACGCACGATTGAATTTCTGTGCATTTTGTGATATCATGGCTCTATTCCTATTTTAAATTGGAGGGTTTTGATTTAAATCAGCTATATGTCCTTAATTGGAATTAAATGCAAGTTTGCCCTTAGGTTTGTGAAGCTCTGTGAACCTTAAAAATGACGGTTTCACATAAAAATCAACAGTTCCTAGTTAGATACCATTATTTATTAAATATGCCACCCCAAATCTGCTTAGAAGGATTTAGGGGAATGTGTTATACAAATATATACAAATTACAAGAAAATATATTCCTTTTAGTTTTTCAAATCTTTCAAATTGTAATTAGAGATGACACAGAAATAAGACATTTAATTATGAAAGAGCCAAAATATGATATAATCAGTGCTGACCAATCAAGCACCTGGGTCCTTCAAATATTGATTGAATAGGGAGCCAAAGTAAAGCAATATGTATGATTTTAGGGTTTCTTCTGCCACAGGGTCCTCCTCTCCCTGATTCCTGAGAAGTTTTCACTGGACATTACAAGAAAGACTGAATATGTAAATAGCATATGGGAAAGGTAACTTTGACTTAAATTCACGCTAATCATATGACTATCCAATATCCACACTTCCTTGAGGATAATTTTAGAAAGTGGGTGGTACATGTGCATGCTTTCGTGTGTGTGTGTGCATATGTGTGTGTATATATGCGTGTGTGTGTGCACACACACTTCCTGGGCTCTAAAAGGAAGAAGACACAACACAACGAGGGAGAGTAGGCAGCTAAGGGGAGGTTGAGGCTCTAAAGACAGACTTTGTCTCCCTCCTAAATGTTGCCCTGGGTCAGCCTTGCTGCCAGTCAAGAGGAGGGATGGGTGTGAAGGTGGAGTTTGTAAAAGCAGCAAAGTGAGCCATTCTAGGTGTTTCCAGGGACCTAAAACAGACAAATGTTTACTGGAAGAAGGTTTGGCCTGCCCAGTAGGAAACTTTAATTTCCGTCCTTCGAGAGAACTGTGGGTTCATTCTTCTATGAGCATCAGGTAAAAAGCGACCATGTTCTCCATTTGTTGATAAGGACTTCTGTAACCTACACATACCATGACAGTAAGCAAGGTCAAAGATGAATCTCTGTGCAGGCCCCAGTGGTTCAGATAAAAGCAGAAGTCAACTGTCAGCTTCACCTCTTTCATTAATGGCCTCCCAATTAAAGCAATTTTCCATTCCTCCCTAGAGTTGAGCAGCTGGTTGTGTTTCAGAAGATGTAACATCTTCTAAATGTCAGGGTGCTGAGTGAAAGACAGGCAGTGCCTGAGCCCAGCACTCCCTCACGATTCCCCGTTACCATGTGAAAATGCAGAGTGCTCAAGTCAGTCTTCTAATTAAACTTGGCAATATTACAATGAAAAGGAAGATTTGGGAGTTGGCAACACGGCACATAAACAAACTTTTATGTGAATAATTAAGCGAGAGCTAAGCATACGCTGGAACATCTTTAATCAACTTGTGATTACAGTTACCAGTAAAAGCCCAAACATTTCCGAAAGCTTCTACGTTGTTTATGTGCTGTGGTTATTCTAACATATCTCCTTTGATATACTCAGCATATCTTTTTACCCATTTCGCCTTCTTTCATTTTTCTTCTTTTTTTCAAATCCCTGTCCAATTTTGACACAGGCAACTGTGAAAAGGATTGTAAGTTTAAGCTTACACATGGGTAAACGTGTGTGCACAAACATTTTACATGTGAACACACACACACAAAGTCAGGAGAGTTTTATATACGAGCCCATGGATTGCCTTTAAGGAACTTTGCTCCAATAAAACCCAGGGTGTTGTGTTTGGAAGCCATCCGGATGGATCTGCCGCCATCAGAAATGACCCTGTGGAACAGTCCAGAGCCAAGTCAGACTGGAACCACGTCTCCCAGTTCACACCCGACTCCGGAGCTTGAAATACAGTGCTAATTCCCAGTGGGTCTCAGAGCGCCATCATGAACTTTTATTAAACCTTCGTGCATTTCAAACTACAACTGCAGAAACCACATGAAAGTCTGCTGCAAAACAATTTCTGCTAAAGGCTTTCCAAAGCTGTTGAATATTTAAGATAATTTAAACAAGACAGGAATCTTTATATACTAGGTAGCATGCTGAGAAAGTAATGTAGGAAAGGCTCGCCGGGTAGGTTTCAGAATTCCATCTCCTATTCCAGTTCAAAGCACGAGCTCACTGTCATTTAAGCTTTGAAAGTCAAATCCTTTCCTTGTATTTTTTGAAACCATTGATGCAGCTTAAGAAAACAGTGGAAGAGTACATTTTTTAAAATGCAGGAGATTAATTCTGCGTCTCTCTATCCCTCAAAAGATAATTATCTATATTAAAGATAATCACAGAGACTAGGCTAGTGCCACATATATTATACGTAAAATATTTAGATTCTCTTGGACTTTCACTAAAACTAACCTTTCACTTTCACTAAACTAAAACAGTTTAGTGGTGTTTTATATTTTTCTAACATTCATCTTCTTTTTTTTTCTTTTGAGACAGAGTCTTGCTCTTGTCACCCAGGCTGGTGTGCAATGGCATTATATCGGCTCCCACTGCAACCTCCACCTCCCGGGTTCAAGTGATTCTCCTGCCTCAGCCTCCCGAATAGCTGGGATTACAGGCATGTGCCACCACACCTGGCTAATTTTTGTATTTTTAGTAGAAACGGGGTTTCACCATGTTGGCCAGGCTGGTCTCGAACTCCTGACCTCAGGTGATTCGCTCGCCTCAGCTTCCCAAAGTGCTGGGATTACAGGTGTGAGCCACCGTGCCTGGCCTATTTTTCTAACATTCTTCTACTCCGGGCTGTCCCCTCCCAAGCTTTAAGTTTTTCCCAGCAAAGAGTAACATTATTCAGTTACTATACAAGTTCTAGAAAAACTACGAGATTAGCGTCTCCCTGGCTCCAGGAACAATACATTTTTGCTACTCAAACAAACAAACCAGAGAAAGATTAGTGGCTAACTCTATCTGATATGAAACAAACCAGTCATTTTAACTTTAAAATGAAAAATTCTGTACTCTGTATCTGTCTCAGTTGGCCCAGAAGGATGAACCCTGCTTACCTTGGACACAAAACACTCTGCTATGGCCACAGGATCATTTTCACAGTTTTCCAAATCTTGCAGAAGTTCACTAATAAAAAAAATAACAGCCAGGAAGTATTAGATTATAGTCTTCTGGGTGAGTATATTTCGTATAATTTAAAAGTTTAAACATTTCCATGGCATTTACAAGGAATCATATAATTGGATAACTGAGGACCTGCTGTCATTGTATCCAATGATACAATGTTTACAATGATACAATGATACAATGTAAGGGACTTGCCCAAGGTCATGCTGGAGCAGGGGATTAAACCCAGGTGGAACCCGTAGTTCTCCCACCAGAGCTAAGCCCTGCCTACCTTTAAGTTTTGCAGACATTTGTCATCATCTACATGAATGCTCATTGATGCTCATTCAGACATCAAATAGCTGCCTGGGTACCAGGTACAGTGTAAAGGATTAGGAACACATCAGTGAGCAAAGTGAGATATGGGCTCTCGGGGATCCCCAACCTTTTTGGCACCAGGGATCGGTTTCGTGGAAGACAACTCTTCCACAGACTGGATTGTGGGGATGGTTTTGGGATGATTCAAGCATATTACACTTATGGTTAGATTCTCATAACCTAGATCCCGCGCATGCACAGTTCACAGACTGGTATTGGTCTGTGACCTAGGGGTTGGGGACTACGTGGCTCTGGTCTTATGGAGCTTCCAATCCACTGGAAGAGTCAGGCATTCAATGAAATATCACACTAATGATGGAGCTTCCAATCCATTGGAAGAGTCAGGCATTCAATGAAATATCACACTAATGAATACAAAATTATAATAGAGATAGTGCTTTAAAGGAGAGATATGTTGGGGAGGGAAATACCTTTCCTCAAATGTAAACCCACTTTTTTTTTTTTTTTTTTTTTTTTTTACTGGGAGTATCATTATTTTAAGTAACAGCATAATACTTCATTGTGTGACTGTACCATAATTAATTCAATGAATCTCACACTGTTGGATAAAATTCTATATATGGTATTGATGGGTCAAAGAATATTCTTAGTGTAAATGTTAACACATTTCTAAATTGCACTCCACATGAGTTATATTAATATACACTTTACTATGCTAAGTGTTTATTTTAATGAGCCATATGTTATATATTTAATAAAAAGTGAAGTAGTTCTACAGGAATTATGATAAAAACAAGCAGTTTCTGGTTCTCTGCTTCTCATTCTCGATGGGCACTGCCCAGAAGCATTTCTGATTCTTTAGGCTGTTTCTGCTCTAAGAAGGTCCATGTCTCTAAGCATGCTGATAATGTGTTCTCATTATTTTTCAGTTTTAGATATTATTTACTTCTCAGTTTCCCCAAACTTACCCTTTTGTCTTCTCAATAGTTCTAAGATTGTCTCTCTCTCTTTTTTTTTTTAAATTTTAGAGACAGGGTCTCACTCTGTCAACCAGGCAGGTCCTCCTGGGCTCAAGTGATCTTCCTGAAGTGTTAGGTAGTGTGAGCCACTGTGCCCAGCCTTCTCAACTAGTTCTGTTATGTAATTTGATTCGATTAAATGTCAGAATTTACATCTTTAAGACTATGTAAGTATTATGCCCTGTTAGCCTTACAGTATACCATGATTTCATTTCCTTTCTTAGAGAACCATGTTTTCCCTGGAGTTAAAATTGTTTCTCTTTTTTTTTTCCTTTTTTCAAGATAAACACTATTAATTTATTAGCAAGTTGTATGCTAGAAGTATAAGTCTTGTCTCACTGTGTTCAAATATATATTCTATGGTTTGCATTTCTTTCTTGGTAACCTCTGCTCCAACCTGGACAGGCTGCTCTCCAGGCCTGCTGGTTCTTTCATCAACACCTTCCTAATGCTAGCCTTCGCTAGTCTCCTGTATTGCCATTTCCAATGTATTCCTTCCTTTGGGAGATTATAAAATTGAGCAATAGCTTTCTGAGTATGAGTAAAGTATGAGTAACAGGAGGTATGCTTTCTGAGACTCTTCCCATTTCAAAAATGCTCTCCCTTCACACTTGGCTAATAATGTCAGTAGATATAAAAGTCTTGGTTGGAAGTAATTTTCTTGGAGTATTCAGGGAGCTATTTGTCTACCTGTTGATTTATAGATTCTAACGCTGCTATTGAGATTCCAGTATCATTCTGATCCCCAGCCCATTCTGAAAGCTTTCAGAGTTTCTCTTAGTTGACATAATTACAAAATTTTGTGATAACAGGCTTTGGGTGGGTCTTTTTCATGCACTGAGCCAATGTACAAATTTGGGAAATGATCTGGATAGCAGTTCTCCAAGTGTGGTCTAAGGACCCCTGGGGTTCCTGAGACGAGACCCCTTTAGGAGGTCCACAAGGTTGGACCTCATAAAAAATACTGGGACATTATTAAATTTTTAAACTTTCATTCTCTCATGAGAGTACAGTGAACTTTTCCAGAGGCTACATGACGTGTGATATCACAACAGATGGAAACTTGAAGCAAAAATGAGAATTCAGTTGTCTTCTAGTAAGTCAGGCAGTAAAAAGATCTGTGAAAATGTAAAACAGTTCCAAAACAAACAAAAAAATTTAGTGGAAAAAGTAGTAAAATTATTTTTCTAGAAATATGTGGACTTGTTTCTTTTTTAGTATTAAATAAATAGATATCTTAACAGGTTCTCAGTTTTCGTTTCTAACGTGGCAAACAAAACATAATAAAACACAAACAAAAAAGCTTTTTGGGTCCTTCATAATTTTTAAGCATGTAAGAGATCCTGGACCAAAACACTTGAGAATCTCTGCTCCTGGCTGGATGTGGTGGCTCACGCCTATAATCCCAGCACTCTGGGAGACCGAGGCGGGCATATCACCTGAGGTCAGGAGTTCAGGACCAGCATGGCCAACACGGTGAAACCCCATCTCTACTAAAAAATTCAAAAATTAGCCGGGTGTGGTGGTGCACACCTGCAGTCCCAGCTACTCGGGAGGCTGGGGCAGGAGAATCGCTTGAGCCTGGGAGGCGGAGATTGCGGCGAGCCGAGATTGCTCATTGCACTTCAGCCTGCACGTCAAAAGTGAGACTCCATATAAAAAAAAAAAAAAAAAGAAAAAAAAGAAAAATCTCTGCTTGTGAATTATGTCTTTGATATTTCCTTCCTTCTAGTTTTAAAGTTCCTATTATTCACATATTGAATATCCTGGTTTAATATGCTAATTTTCCTTATTTTTCCTCTTCTATTTTCTATCTTCCTGTTTATTGCTCCATTTTTTTTTGGTGGGGAGAGACCTCCACTTTATTTCCCATCTATTTTTTTCCCCCATTTCTTGTATTGACTTTTTGTTTGTTTCAATCATCAGATTTTCAATTTCAAAGTTGTTTTTTTTTTTGAGACGGAGTCTCACTCTGTCACCCAGGCTGGAGTGCAGTGCCACCATCTCCACTCACTGCAAGCTCTACTTCCCGGGTTCACGCTATTCTCCTGCCTCAGCCTCCCGAGTAGCTGAGACTACAGGCGCCCGCCACCACGCCCAGCTAATTTTTTGTATTTTTAGTAGAGACGGGGTTTCACCGTGTTAGCCAGGATGGTCTCGATCTCCTGACCTCGTGATCCGGCTGCCTTGGCTTCCCAAAGTGCTGGGATTACAGGCGTGAGCCACCGCACCTAGCCTCAAAGTTGTTTTTTTTTAAACATGCTTTTTCGATGTTTCTTCCTTATGCTTCTGTTCTTATTTCATGGGTGCAAAATCTTCCCTTATTTCCAAAGATGCCATGATGATGATAATGATTTTGTACTTTTCTTTCCTGTTCTTTGTTTTCTGCTGAGCTCCCTTTTTGATGATTTTAGCTTCTGTCATTCATATTAGATACTGCTCTCCAATTCTGAGTATCTTCATTTGTCCTTTCATATTTGAAAATGAGCCACAACGTCAATCATGAACTCTTCACAGGGATGGAGTTTATCGTGTGGTGTTCCTCATTCCAAGGCAGTGGTTCTGAAACTTTTGGCGTCAGGACCTGTTTATACTCTTAAAAAATTTAGTGAGAAGAGTAGCATTATTTCCCATTTTTGCAAATTTTTAATCTCTAACTTAATAGAACATAGCTGGATTCTCATAGCTGCTTCTGCATTCTATCTGTTGCAATCTGTTGTTCTGGTTGAAGTATATAGGAAAAAACAATCCAGCCTCACGCAGATATGTCACTAGAAAAGGAAAGAGTATTTTAATGGCCTTTCCAATTAAGTATGGATAGTCCACTAATATCCTTCATATTACACTGAAACTCAGCAAGCGGTAATGGGTTAAAGACCTGTTTGAGTCTGATACCACATCAATGCACTATACTGTTACTTTGTATTATTATTATTATTATTTTTTTTTTTTTGAGACAGAGTCTCGCTCTGTTGCCCAAGCTGGAGTACAATGACGTGATCTCGGCTCACTGTAACCTCCACCTCCCGGGTTCAAGCAATTCTCCTACCTCAGCCTCCCACCATCACGCCCAGCTAATTTTTGTATTTTTAGTAGAGACGGGGTTTCACCGTGTTGGCCGGGCTGGTCTTGAACTCCTGGCCTGAAGTGATTGGCCTGCCTCAGCCTCCCAAAGTGCTGGGATTACAGACGTGAGCTACCACACCTGGCTACTGAACCATTAGTTTAAAATCCAGTGGCCTATCTTGTATTTAGAAAGGATCTTTTAATACAGTCCCAATTCCAAACATTTTTCTCCATATTCCTATAAAACACTCCCTTTGTAAGATCAGAAAATATAGTTCTGATATTTATATCATTTTCTTTTATAGAAAGATGGGTGTGATTAAATTAACTCTTTTCCCATTTAGAAAAAAAAGTTCAGCTCTCTGCCAATACTCTCTTAATTTTATATAAGCATGCTCTTTGAGGCTGAAGCTAATCTGACTGGTTTTCTTTTCTTTTCTTTTTTTGGAGATGGAATCTCGCTTCTTCACCCAGACTGGAGCATGATGGCACGATCTTGGCTCACTACAACCTCCACCTCCCAGGTTCAAGAAGTTCTCCTGCCTCAGCTTCCCCGTAGCTGGGATTACAGCCTTGTGCCACCACGCCCAGCTAATTTTTGTATTTTTAGTAAAGATGGGGTCTCACCCTGTTGGCCAGGCTGGTCTCGAACTCCTGACCTCCAGTGATCCACCCACCTCGGCCTCCCAAAGTGCTGGGATTACAGGCGTGAGCCACCATGCCCGGCCTAATCTGATTTCCAATGTGAAACTAAAATATAAAAACTGTTCTTGGCTGGGCGCAGTGGCTCATGCCTGTAATCCCAGCACTTTGGGAGGCCAAGGCAGGCAGATCACGCGTTCAGGAGTTGGAGACCAGCCTGGACAACATGGTGAAACTCTGTCTCTACTAAAAATAAAAAAAATTAGCTGGGCGTGCTTGGTGCACGCCTGTAATCCTAGCTACTCAGGAGGCTGAGGCAGGAGAATTGCTTGAACCCGGGAGGCAGAGGTTGCAGTGAGCTGAGACAGTGCCACTGTACTCCAGTTTGGGCGACAGAGTGAGACTCTGCCTCAGAAAACAAAACAAAACAAAACAAACACCACCAACAACAAAACCTGTTCTTGGAGTTATCTCTAAACAGAACATCACAATCATCTGAATCATCAGAATCATCTATTTCAGAGAAATTGAATTCATCAGTTGAATCTTTGGCCAACAACCATTCAAGAACGACATTAACATCCTGCGTAGGAATGCTGTGTTTTCTAGGATTTGACATTTTCAGCAATCGAGAATAACTATATTTTGTAAATAGAAATACCACTACTAAAAACAGAATGCTATAAAGAGAATGATGTCTTTTGTTTCCAAAGTCGATATAGTGGAGTGATGTGAAAATAATAATAAAAGCGAGGTATGTCATGGTAAAGTTATCTCAGGGTAAATGCTGCACCTGTGAGCACCGCTGTCCAGTATTCTCAGGGCAAATAGGAAAAGGGTTTAAGGAGAGTTGAAACTGCATCATTCTGATCTGAATACTGGATGAGATAAGACAAAAGGTCTAAGAAAGTAATAGCCAGAGGACCGGGTGCAGTAGCTCATGCCTGTAATCCCAACACTTTGGGAGGCCGAGGCGCGCAGATCATGAGGTCAGGAGTTCGAGACTAGCCTGGCCAATATGGTGAAACCCTGTCTCTATTAAAAATACAAAAATTAGCCAGGCATGGTGCTACTCGGGAAGTTGAGGCAGAAGAATCACTTGAAACTGTGAGGTGGAGGTTGCAGTGAGCTGAGATCATGCCACTGCACTCCAGCCTGGGCGAGAAAGTGAGCCTCTGTCTCAAAAAAAAAAAAAAATAAAATAAATAAAATAAAATAAAAAGAAAAGGAAAAAATAAGAAAAAGAAAATAATAGCCAGAGAAACATTTTTGGGCCAGTATTTTCCATTAGTAGAGGATTGGGTGCTCTGGATGTACTGTATCCTGGTCTTTCAGCGTAGGCCCTCTCTTAGCAGGGAAGAACTGTGAGCAGACTCCATCATGTTATTTCTTTCTTTTTATTTTTGAGACAGAGTCTCGCTCTGTTGCCCCGGCTGGTGTGCGGTGGTGCGATCTCGGCTCACTGCAACCTCCACCTCCCGGGTTCAAGCAATTCTCCCTCAGCCTCCTGACTAGCTGAGACTACAGGTGCCCGCCACCACACCTGACTAATTTTTTTGTATTTTTAGTAGAGACAAGGTTTCACCGTGTTAGCCAGGATGGTCTTGATCTCCTGACCTCATGATCCACCGGCCTCAGCCTCCCAAAGTGCTGAGATTACAGGCATGAGCCACCGCGCCCGGCCTTGTTATTTCTCATAGTACAACAGAAACACTTCTTGGCAGGCCAGGCATGGTGGCTCACACCTGTAATCTTAGCACATTGGGAGGCCGAGGCAGGTGGATCACCTGAGGTCAGGAGTTTGAGACCAGCCTGACCAACATGGTGAAACCCTGTCTCTACTAAAAATACAACAATTAGCTGGGCATGGTGGCGCACGCCTGTAATTCCAGCTACTCGTGGGGCTGAGGCAGGAGAATCGCTTCACCAAAGAGGCAGAGGTTGCAGTGAGCTGAGGTCGCGCCACTGCACTCCAGCCTAGACGACAGAACAAGACTGTCTCAAAAAACCAAAACAACACAAAACCTTCTTGACAATCTTTAACTCCCTATGTTTTAAACTGAATGTTCAGATTGCCTCCAAGCCTTAGTTTCATCTCATGAGAGGACATGCTGGTAGGAGGCAGTTGTCTCAGGGGACCCAGCCAGGCTCCAAGTGTACCTCACCTGTGAATGAATGCCTGGCACTCGTTGCTCAAGAATCACAGAGCTGGGAGGGCACTCAGATACCTTCAGTTCCGACCCCTAATTTCTTTCTTTTTTTTTTTTGAGATGGAGTCTCGCTGTGTCGCCCAGACTGGAGTGCAGTGGCGCGGTCTTGGCTCACTGCAAGCTCCGCCTCCTGGATTCTCACCATTCTCCTGCCTCAGCCTCCTGAGTAGCTGTGACTACAGGTGCCCACCACCATGCCCAGCTAATATTTTGTATTTTTAGTGGAGACAGGGTTTCACTGTGTTAGCCAGGATGGTCTCGGTCTCCTGACCTCGTGATCTGCCCGCCTCAGCCTCCCAAAGTGCTGAGATGACAGATGTGAGCCATGAAGCCTGGCCTCGACCCCTAATTTTAAGGTGAGGAAACCATGGCTTGTTAAAGGAGGTAGCTTACCTTAGGTCACACTGCTAATAATGCATGGCCACAGCCATGGTTAGATTCATGCCTTCTGAATCCCAGTCCCATACTCTCCTAGAAACACATCTATTGAAAGAATTGTTTGCTGTTCCACTCAAGGCTGAGGGCCAGACTCCACACTGTCATATCTTCAACATGGTACTGCCTACCAGACAGGTCTTATTTGAGTTACCTGGTCAACTTTCCTTTACAACCCTTTTCTAAAACAGGATAAACACAATAAAAATGGGACCAGTAAAGAGGAAGTAATGGCTTTCTCTCATGCTTTTGTCACTGGGGCTATCATCCCCATGAAGCTGTTCCTATCCACTTTGTTTGCTTGCTATGTAATACGCAATTGCTAAAAGACTGGATGTCAGGCAAGGAGGTTACAGGGGTAAAGAAAGTGGACAAAGGCCCTGTCCCATGTGTTTATGTTCTGACCACAGGCGAAAAGTACTAATAAGTGCAAATAAACAACATAATACCACATTGTACTATGTGATATGAAGGAAACAGAGGGTAGTATGATAGAGAGCAACTGAGGCTGGGCAAGGGTGAAAGAAGGTTAGGACAGTCAGGGAAGGTTCTCTGAGGAGGTGATATTTGAGTGCAGGAAGACTTGGAAAAGAAAGTAATTTAAGAATGTGATTGCAGGCCAGGTACAGTGGCTCATGCCTATAGTACCAACACTTTGGGAGGTCGAGGTAGGTGGATCACCTAAGGCCAGGAGTTTGAGACCAACCTGGTCAACATGGTGAAGCCCCCTCTCTACTAAAAATACAAAAATTAACCAGGTATGGTGGTGAGTGCCTGTAATCCCAGCTACTTGGGAGGCTGAGGAGGGAGGGGCGCTTGAACCTGGGAGGTGGAGGATGCGCTGAGCCTAGATTGCACTACTGCACTCCAGCCTGGGCAACAGAGAGAGACTCTGTCTCAAAAAAAAAGAATGGGATTGCAAACCAGGATAGAATGAGCTTGGTGGGTTCTCCTGTGTGGTATACAAAGGAACCCACAGTGGCTGGAATTTGGTGGGCAACAGAGAGTGTGGCGGGATAGAGGAAGACATCTCGCTATAAAAGATATGCAAACACACAAAGTACTATGGGAGCACAGTCAGGGCCCGGAATGCAGTGCATCAGCCACTGAAGACACTCCTAAATACCAGACACAGGACAATTCTACAGTTACAGTCTCAGGGGGTGGAGACTATGGATTTCTCATTGAATCAGTCATGTGCACTAGGATGTGCATCAGTGTGGCTAATGTGCAACTGCACATGTGTACCAGGACTGCATCAGTGTGAGTAATGTGCAGCTGCACATGCGCACCAGGACTGCATCAGTGTGGCTAATGTGCAACCGCACATGTGCACCAGGACTGCATCAGTGTGGCTAATGTGCAGCTGCAAATGTGCACCAGGACTGCATCAGTGTGGCTAATGTGCAACCACACATGTGCACCAGGATTGCATCAGTGTGGCTAATGTGCAGCTTCACATGTGCACCAGGACTGCATCAGTGTGAGTAATCTGCAACTGCATATGTGCACCAGGACTGCATCAGCGTGAGTAATGTGCAATTGCACATGTGCCCCAGGACTGCATCAGTGTGAATAATGTACAACTGCACATGTGCACCAGGATTGCATCAGTGTGAGTAATGTGCAACTGCACATGTGCACCAGGACTGCATCAGCGTGAGTAATCTGCAACTGCATATGTGCACCAGGACTGCATCAGCGTGAGTAACGTGCAACTGCACACGTGCACTAGGACTGCATCAGCGTGAGTAATTTGCAACTGCATATGTGCACCAGGACTGCATCGGCATGAGTAATGTGCAACTGCACATGTGCACCAGGATTGCATCAGTGTAATGCGCAACTGCACATGTGCACCAGGACTGCATCAGTGTGGCTAATGTGCAACCCCACATGTGCACTAGGAGTAAGAAATAACTCACAGATTGTGTTTTGTATTCAACGAGTCATCTTGCCTTCAGGATTTGGATGTTTTCTCTTTTCCTTGAGTAATTATTTTAAATATTTTCTCCTTTTTGAGTAGGACTGTTAAAACAATTATAAAATTTCCTACTTGAGCTCAGGTCCCTTAGTTGGGTGGGAAATGAGAGGAAACACTGTTCTCTTTTACAGAATATATCCCATGTGAAGCTTTTCTGACCCCTGATGTGAACTTTGAGGCAGGAATTGTATTATGACCTTGAATCTTCTATTGCTTTACACTGAGAGAGATTCAAGGATGTGGTCCCTCCCCTTCCGGTCTGAGCAGCACTTCCTTTCCCCATTGCCTAATCAGCTGGCATTTTAACCCACTGCATCCACAGAGACACATATGCACGGAAAGAGAAATTACTGCAATAATTTCACTCATACTTTCCAGGCACTGTTCTAGAAAAGTCCAGTTGAAAAATTGTGGGCAAAAATATCTCTGCCATTGTGCAGAAGTCAGACATTTTGGTGGTATGAAAATGCACTAAAAAAGAAAATGATTCCACCTTCCTTTGCCTCGCTGTTGTACAAATCCCATGATTTCACTCCCTAAATTACATTGCAAGGGGAAGAAATAGCGTGGCCCAAAGAATTTCTTTTGTCTTTAGACATGTGTTAGTTGCTCTGTAAAGTTCCCCTCAGACAAAATTAATTGCACATTCCTCAGCATTCTCAAAGCATTCTGTTCCTTCCTTGATTATGTGGCTTATTGCCTCTGTTGTACAATGGTGTCATTCATCCTTACACTATTAGACTAGTCCAGGGTTTCATGCAGACTAATGACTCAACATAGGTATACTGAATAAAGAAAAGAGTTGAAGGTAAATGGAAGGTTTTACTCTGATCTCCTGAGGGAAGGAGAGAGCTTAGATGATTTTAATCTCCTAAGAAACAATTGAATGTCTAAAATCAGACATTCAACATGGAGGAATGATCTTTATTTCCTCAGTCTTCATTCTTAAAGAAAGGCTCAAATTACCATTTAGGTAACGTTTCTGTATTCCAAGAGAGGGGTACTTTCTTTTTAAAACTTGGCATTTCTTTTTTGATTTGCAGTAAAACACGTTTTTGGATTTTTGGGGGCTGACTCAAATGAGGAAAGTGGTTTCTTTTGACTAACCCAATTTCCTGACCTTGTGGTTATTTATTCCAGACACCAAACCAGAGACTTAAATTTCTAGGTTATCATAGGGATGGTAAGAGAAACAGATATTTAGGTATCAAAAAGTACACAAAAATAAATTTTCAATTGTATTCCAAAACATTTCATGATGGAAAATTTTGTGAAATAGCAATTTAAATCTAGACATATACCAATACTGACCAAAGATAGGACAAGGAAAGAAATTATATACTATTGTCATTTATGAACATACCTGAAAAAATTATTTTAAAAATATAAATAAATTGGGCTGGGCACAGTAGCTCCCATCCCAGCACTTTGGGAGGCTGAGGTGGGTGGATCAAGGAGTTCGTGACCAACCTGGCCAACACGGTGAAATCCCATCTCTACAAAAACACAAAAATCAGCTGGGCATGGTGGCATGTGCCTGTAGTCCCAGCTACTTGGGATGCTGAGGCAGGAGAATCACTTAACCCGGGAGATGGAGGCTGCAGTGACCCAAGATCGCGCCACTGCACTCTAGCCTGGATGACAGAGTGAGACTCTGTCTCAAAAAAAATCAAACTAATCAGTGCCTAAATATACAAAACATCGTGACTGGGTAGGTTTATTCTAGTAATGTTACATATGATTCAAATCACATCCCCTATTAATATTTACCACATTATGAATAGAAAGAGTAAAATCATATGCTAACTTTATTAAAGGCATACTAAACATTGAATAAAATTCAATATTCACAATAAAATCTTAGCAAAATAGGAAAAGTGTTTGTCTAAATCCATAGCAAACATCACACTTAAGGGCAAAACATTCCTGCTAATGCCAAAAAGAAGATAAGGATGTCAACATCTGAACAATATTGTATAGGAAGACTTGCCCAAAGCAATAAGACATGAAAAAGACAATAAAGGGTAGAAGAATTGTAAAAGATGACAAAAAAGCTTCCTCGTTTTCAGACATCATTGTCTACATAGAAATCCAAGAGATCTATGAACCACTCTTAGAACAGGAAAGTTGAGAAAGTTTGTTACAGTTTTGACATATAAAAATCAAAAGCTTGCTAGATGAGAATAATAGCCAATTTAAACAATAGAAAAAATGTTCTAGTCCAAATAACATCAAAAGCTATAAGCATCTAGGAATAAAGTTTTAAAAGTCACATGTATTAAAAAAACATAAAAGTTACATGTATGAATGTGATGGAGAAATTATAAAACATTAAAGAAAATTTTAAAGGCTTGCTTGAAGACATATGTTTATGGATGGGATGACAGTAATGTAAAGATGTCAATTCTGTTGAAATTAATCTATAAAATTTAATGCAATTTCAATAAAAATCCCAATAGAGGCCGGGTGCGGTGGTTCAAGCCTGTAATCCCAGCACTTTGGGAGGCTGAGACGGGCGGATCACGAGGTCAGGAGATAGAGACCATCCTGGCTAACACGGTAAAACCCTGTCTCTACTAAAAAATACAAAAAAACAAAACAAAAAAAAACTAGCCGGGAGAGGTGGCAGGCACCTGTAGTCCCAGCTACTCAGGAGGCTGAGGCAGGAGAATGGCGTAAACCCAGGAGGTGGAGCTTGCAGTGAGCTGAGATCCGGCCACTGCACTCCAGCCTGGGCGACAGAGTGAGACTCTGTCTCAAAAAAAAAAGAAAAAAAAAAAATCCCAATAGAGTAGTTCAAAGAAATAACAAATTAAGAAAAAAAAATTCCTTGACAGTGCAGAGTCAAGAAAAGCTAAGCCAGTGTTGAAGAAAAGCAACGTATGTGGGCTTGATGATCAAAACAGTGTGGTATGGGACAAGAATGGGCGGCCCAGTAGAAGAGAATACAGACCCACGCATCCATGTAAGTCTTTTTATTTTTATTTTTTGAGATGGAGTCTCACACTGTCACCCAGGCTGGAGTGCAGTGGCAAAATTTTGGCTCACTGCAGCCTCTGCCTCCCAGGCTCAAGCAATTCTCCTGCCTCAGCCTCCTAAGTAGCTGAGATTACAGGCGCTTGCCGCCACACCTGGCTAATTTTTGTATTTTTGGTAGAGACAGGGTTTCGCTGTATTAGCCAGGCTGGTCTCAAACTCCTAACCTCAGGTGATCCACCTGCCTTGGCCTCCCAAAGTACGGGGATTACAGACGTGAGCCACTGCACCCAGCCGAGAGAAGTACTTTTAAAATCAGTGGCTAGCCACATGAAAATAAGAGTTTAGATTTCCTACCATACACCATGCCTCCATCAGTGTTAGGCACATTAAGGACAAACGTGAAAGACAAAATTTTAAGACTTTTAGAAAAAAATAGAGTATATTATGCCCTGAGATTGAAAGGACTTAAAAAACACACACACACACACACACACACACACACAACATAGAACCTACATACTATAAAAAGTATACTTAGTGTAGTCGAACTTACACATTATACAATTTATTTTCAAATAAACCACAATTAAAGTTAAAAGGCATGTCTCATGGTAGGAGATATTTACATCTCACATAATCTGCAAAGATCACTAGCCAGAATTCATCAAGAACTCCTATATAACAATAAGAAAAAGAAATATCCCAGTAGAACAACGGGCAGTGGATATGCGCCAGAAAACTGCAGAAGAAATAAAAATGGCCAACAAGAAAAGATGCTCAATCTTAACCCAATTGGCAAAATGCAGAGATAGATCATCACCAATGGATAATACATAGCAGTTAAATGAACTAGAGCTATAAATCCCAAAAACAATGTTGAGTGAAAATCACCTATAAGTTGACACCATGTATGCCATGTTTGAAATAGGTGCATGTGACTTCTTTTATTTTTTTGAGACAGGGTCTTGCTCTGTTGCCCAGGCTGGAGAGCAGTGGTGCCATCATAGCTCACTGCAGTCTCAAACTCCTGGGCTCAAGTGATCCTCCTGCCTCAGTCTCCTGTGTAGTAGGACCACAGGCATGTGCCAGCACATCCTGCTAACTTTTTGATTTTTTGTAGAGATGGGATTTCGCCATGTTGCCCAGGCTGGTCTCAAACTCCTTGGCTCAAGCAGTCCTCCCACCTGGGCCTCCCACAGCATGTTACACATTTTAAATAAATACTCGTATATATAGTAATGGCAACAAAACCATGCTTGGGAAGGAAACACCAAGTTTTGGATGGCAGTTCCAGCACAGTTGTGTACTAAGCCAGATTCCACTGGCTTCCCTGAGCCAATTCTGCACATCTCTTCTTAATTCCATGTTCATGATGTTGTGTTAGTAATTTGAAATCTGCTGTGATGGGAGTGTTTATACCACAGAAATCAAAAAACATTATAAATTCCAGATCCTCCCTCCCCTTTCCCCATGCTGGAGAACTGGTTTACCAACACATCAGTGTGCCATTCCTCACGGAGCGGAATGTGACTGGGGAAGGGGATATAACTGGATTCAATATTGTTTATAACGTCTTTATGCTTCAAACAAATTTTAAAGCAAATAAGGCACAAAGAAAGGAGTAATATGACAGACTCCCATGAGCCACGCCCGACTCTCTGACAGAATGTCTTTCTGTGCTTTTCTGTATTTTGGAAATCTTCGCTGAAAAAAGAAACCTAGTCAGTTGAATTTTTCAGGCCAGCATAATACCATTTCTTTATGCTCTCTTTAATTTTAGATTTAAGTCTTGCCTAGTTGGTCACAGTATTATTATATTATTTTGAAAAACTTGGACCTGAACTAACAGAAGCTGAAAGTTATTTCAAGCCCCAACCACAGATTTGCCAGATAGGTGTATCTTTGAAATTGACACACCTATCGATTGGTTGAACCCGGGAGGTGGAGGTTGCAATGAGCCGAGATCGCACCACTGCACTCCAGCCTGGGTGATACAGTGAAACTGTGCCTCAGAAAAAAAAAAAAAAAGAGAGAGGGAAAAGAACAGAGACGTAATTCAGGAATGTAAATCTCAGTCACCACCTAACTTCTGCAGATTGGGGTCCACTGCAAAGATCACTTCTTGCTAACTCGTTTGTTTGTTCGTTCATTCATTCATTCGAGATGGAGTCTCACTCTGTCATCCAGGCTGGAGTGCAGTGGCATGATCTTGGCTCACTGCAACCTCCAACTCGTGGTTCAAGTGATTGTCCTGCTTCAGCCTCCCAAGTAGCTGGGATTACAGGCATGTGCCACAATGCCCGGCTAATTTTTTTTGTATTTTTAGTAGAGATAGGGTTTTGCCATGCTGGCCAGCCTGTGATCTGCCCACCTCGGCCTCCCAAAGTGCTGGGATTACAGGTGTAAACTACCATGTCTGGCCTCATTCTTATCTTTCTTTAAATTAGGAGACACATACAGATTTAAACTCCAGGGATTGGGAGCCCCTCCTAGAGTAAGCCACACTTCATGAACCAGAGAAGCAAGGCTCCACTCTGGCAAGAGAGCACGTGGCTGAATGCCTGGGGTTTGGAGTCAGAGAGGCTCAGATAATGCATATGAAATGAAAATGCATCTAAAGCTCTATGGCCTCTGGTATGGAGCAAGCACTCTATAAATATGCCTTACCATCAACTCACAGCCAAACCACAGAAGACCTAGGCCAGGGGCCTCCCAGGATCTAGCCCTCTTGCTTCCTTCTGGGTTACAGGGCCAGCAGTGGGCTCTGGAAGGAGAAACTATGCAGGGGCTCACAGGATTTTATCATCAGTGATTGCACAATGAGGGCTGGCTTTCACACCAGCACGTTACTAATGAACATGTAGACTCTGGATTCTCCAATTCAGTTTCCTCGCCCTCTCTCTATTTTCTTTTTATTTTGTTTATTTTATCTAGACTGTGTATCTCAACCATGGCTGCACATGAAGACCTTTGAAAAATTCTGATGTTCTGGTCCCACCAACAAGTCAGAATTTCTGAAGGTAGGATCCAGTTTCCCAGGTGATTCCAGTGGGTAGCCCAGGTTGAGAAATACTGATGCAAAATACACAAACTGTTTTTCAAAGTCTGCGTCAAATGAAAACAGTTCTGTGGTAACATTGACACTTGCTACAACCTAGGCTTTCAGAATTAAAGGATAAGCATTTCAAGTCAAGCAACCTGTCTCCCAGAGGTCAGGCTTGTGCTAAGTGTTGGGATTCAAGGGTGGCAAAGGAGATCCTGCCCTCAAGGAGCTCACATTTACCAACTATAGTAAGCCAAGATGGGTAGGCCTGAGCTTGCGTTTATAGCTGAGTCATAAAATGACAGGACATTGCAGAACTTTATAATGGGATTTCACTATCGCAAAATCAAGAACATCATGGGCTTATATTTTGGTACTTCCTTTGTGCTGGCACTGTAGGTTTATCAGTTCACGGGAGCTTCACCGTAACCATATGAGGGAGATTTTCCTATTATTTCCATTCCTTCCTTCAGTACAAGTTTGGATGCCTCCTATGGGCCAGGCACCATTTTAGACACTTAGACAGTAACAAAACAGACTCCTGTCCTTGTGGAGTAAGTGTTTTGTGAGTCAGGGTGGAGAGGAAAGAAACAACAGGCATAGTATAAAAGTTGATCATATAGTATGTTAGAAATTGAGGAGTGCCATGAGGAAAAGGATAAGTGGAGAAGGTAAGGTATGTGTGGATACTCAGGGAGCCTCAGCGAGAAGAAGGAGTTGAGTAAACACCTGACATACAGGGGTTAATTTCATTCCCTTTAAAGATTCACCCAACACATACAGGGGGCTTTGCCGGGATGCAAACTCACGTATGTTGTACACTAGCTTCTGTGCTCTTAATCAGACTACTAACTGTGTCTTTCCCTTTTTTTTTTTTTTTTTTTTTTGAGATGGAGTCTTGCTCTGTCACCCTGGCTGGACAGACTGCAGTGGTGCCATCTTGGCTCACTGCAACTTCCACCTCCTGGGTTCAAGCAATTCTCCTGTCTCAGCCTCCCGAGTAGCTGGGATTACAGGTGCGCACCACCATACCTGGCTAATTTTTATATTTTTAGTAGACATGGGGTTTCACCATATTGGCCAGGCTGGTCTCGAACTCCTAACCTCAAGTGATCTGTCCACCTTGGCCTACCAAAGTGCTGGGATTACAGGTGTCAGCCACCATGTCTGGCCCTAAGTTTTCTTTCAAGCTGCATTAATAAAATAACTTATTTATTCACTCTCTGTCTTGTTTACTATTTTAATTTTCTAGCCCAGTGTCTGCTACATACTTACATTTTTAATTAAACTGATTATTTGAAATTATCAATTCAATTGCATTAGTATGTTATGACTTGAAGTATGTATTGTATGTTTACTGTGTCCAGCCCACTCCCCAGGTAGAAGAAAAGTTATAGAAAATCCAGTGTAGCTGGGATCCTGGAGACTAAGCAAGTACATATTCTTGGATGTCCTGTTCATGTCGTATTGTGGAAGAAAAGATGTCATTGCCCCGCCAGGGCAAATAGGTTTCTTCTCTGAGCCAGGAGGATGGAGAGCGAGAGAATATGGAATACATGTGAGACTCATAAGGAAATAAGGATACTTCTAAGTAGAAAGCTTCATGACATAATAGCCCACAAAAATGTATGAAGCTGAGTCAGGGCTTACAGGTAAAGTTTCTCAGGCTGCATTCATTTGAGAAATGTTCATAATGTTCCTATGGGAGAACGATCTTTTGAATATCAACTTACCTATTGAAGTGGTAGATATCCTGTATGTTTCCAAAAAGGGCCGATCTTTCTTCAGTCCCCAGGGGAAGTTTTGTTTGGTCCCTGATGCAGTCAAGGTAATCCTGTGAGATCAATGAGAAGGATGCCTTAAACACTCCTGTCCTTTCCAAGTCACCTTTAATTATGCCCAGTGAATCTTTCATATCTGTTTCAAGTAATTATCATACTATTATGCTCGTTAACTCAGAGTACACAGTTGCTCTCTTATTACTGGCCCTAATACTCACCTATTTATAGAACGAAGAGTTTTAGCAAAGAGAAAGAGTATGGTATACATTCTATCTACCCCCTAAATATATTAGAGCTTCCCTAGATGGGGCTACAGGGGACCACAGTGCCCATAACGTCAGTTTTGCTATAACCACATCGTCCACTGTTTCTTTGACTGATAGGTATGATAAAAACATGCTCTAAAATTCATATAGTGAAAAGCCAGAAATAAAAATTCTGAACTGACAGAATTGTTTTAAACATAACCTTTAAGTCACAAAACTATCTGTTGTTAAACTATAGAAGCAAATTCTTTTTCAAATACCAACTTATTTTTTTTAAGTGAAAAAAATAAGCATATAACTTACTTATGCTCTCTACTATGCTGTAATGAGCCATGAAAAACTCTCAATTGATTTTGTATGTTTTAACATAGAAACAGCTCCCAGGCAGATCTGCTGTGGATTCAGACCCACAGTGGGTTAAACTGACATGGCTTAGAAGAGATTTGAACTGCTGAGAAAGATGAAGGCTGCTTTCTGCCCCGTGTGTGCTAAAGAGTTCATAACTGAGTGTTCCCCTTTCCCTAGCAAGACTTGAAAAAGGATTCTGTAGGAGGCAGGAACACAATAAAGAAAAAAGTGAAAACAGCTGAAATAACGTAAAATAAAAAATAAATACAGTCCTTGCCCTAGGCTGAACGATGAAGTATGGCTCCCTCCCAAATGCAACATGGCAATCTGCGGCATTTAGAGGAAGTAACTCTGTGAAAAGTCAAGCAGACCATGAAAATCCCAGCACCAGAGCTGCATTCCAATGTCCAACAGCAAACACTGTTGTGTTTAGATGCAGCTAGAGAAAGGAGAAGCTGAAATATAAGAACCATTAGATAATTGTTTCTTATACCTTTTATTAATCCACCTTCATTCTCTCATGTTCTTTAGGTTCCTCCAATGCAAAATAGGCAGGGCTTTCATCATTAACTTTCTCAAACAGCACATTTCACAGTTTGCATCAAATTAGGTTTCATTCTAGTTCTTTCATACTAAAATCACTGTCATGCATAAACCAATGTTCATAAACTTTTTTTCAAAACAAGCTCTGTGGTAACAACTTTTCTTCTTAAGAAAGTAGTCACCGGCCGGGCGCGGTGGCTCAAGCCTGTAATCCCAGCACTTTGGGAGGCCGAGACGGGCGGATCACGAGGTCAGGAGATCGAGACCATCCTGGCGAATACGGTGAAACCCCGTCTGTACTAAAAAATACAAAAATCTAGCCAGGCGTGGTGGCGGGCGGGCGCCTATAGTCCCAGCTACTCGGGAGGCTGAGGCAGGAGAATGGCGTAAACCCGGGAGGCGGAGCTTGCAGTGAGCTGAGATCTGGCCACTGCACTCCAGCCTGGGCGACAGAGCGAGAGCAAGACTCCGTCTCAAAAAAAAAAAAAGAAAGTAGTCACCTCAATAAGAAAGTAGATTCAAAAGATTTAAAAGTAGTTGGCATTAAAATCCCCAAATAGCTTGGCCTATTCTCCTTACTGTTTTTTTGTTTTTGTTTTTGAGACGGAATCTCGCTCTGTTGCCAGGCTGGAGTGCAGTGGCACAATCTTGGCTCACTGCAACCTCTGCCTCCTGGGTTCGAGCAATTCTCCTGCCTCAGCCTCCCAAGTAGCTGGCACTACAGGCGTGCACCACCACACCCGGCTAATTTTTGTGTTTTTGATAGCGACAGAGTTTCACCTTGTTGGCCAGGATGGTCTCGATCTCTTGACCTCTTGATCCGCCCACCTCAGCCTCCCAAAGTGCTGGGATTACAGGCATGAGCCACCACGCCTGGCCCTCTCCTTACTGTTATAAATGGAACAATCATAAGAGCTTGAGTACCTGCATAGGACAGGCCCAAAAAAGACCCAAAAAGAAAAACAAATGGAGGCCAGAATTGAAAGAATGGTACATTTTGAACAACATATAAACCCTACACTCCCTCATAAATATATTCATCGATATTTCTGTTAAATTACATATGGTCCAAAAGGAGGGACTAATACTCAGTGTGCAGTGACTTTGTATTTAATAGCAGCTTAAGAGTTTGCTGGACATTTTGGAGGGCATATTGTACCCAAAATTAAGAAGGTAAAACAGAAGGATGTAGATAGGCATGAGCCACACCAGCATGGCAGGATGAGGGGCGGGGCAGAGGTGGCGGATGCAAGCCACATTCACCTGGCTGAATTCAGAGGCTCTGCAGTGGGGCTTAAAGAGAGAATGAACAATCCTTTCTCTTACTTCAAGTGTTAAGCTTGCTCATTTGCAGAAACCTGATACTAAATTCTTCATGTGAGAGAAAGATTGAGTTAAGGGGCTTAAAGAATTTCATCTGGGGTTACAGACAAAGAACCGTGGCCTGCATCCAACAACCGATGGCCCATCGCCAGCTCAAAGAGTTTCAAAAACCTCAGAGTCCATGACAGAGAAACTAAATTTTAAAAGTTGCTTGTTTTCAGAAATTATAGAGAAAACAGATCGTGAGGAGTCCACATTTTTGTAGATGACTCTAGAAAACAGAGCAAAGTTGTATGGTCATAACTAGTTCCCCCCACTGATCATAAGCACATCTTTTAAATATAATACTTTAACCCTAGACTAGTTCCTGAAAACTATGGCAGCATGCCCTGTATTCGCAGCTGTAATCATCTGTAGCCAAAATGAGTGGTTTGAAGCTTGGTGATAATAATAGTTCATTCTGCGCCCTAAATGACAGAGTAAGGACACCAACGAAATTTATTAGAGCCTGTCATGCTGCTTATTAATTTTATTGGCTTGATGTCAGCACCTATGGCTACCCTACTGTTAACAACTATGAAGGATCAATTTAAAACTTTTGTACTGAAAACAATTATTCTCCAAGAGGATCAAAGAATTTACTTTGGTGAGGGAAGGAGCAGAGAGTACACACAAAAAAGGGCTTTTCACCATTTGAATGATTTTCTGTGATCTAAAATTTCTCCTATTTATTTTCTGATCAGTTTATGTCCTTAAGATCTCTATCATTATAAGATTTGCACCCGAGCATCCTCCTCTAACTTTTTCATTCCTTGTAATATCTGTTATTGAAAATATCCAAGTAGATATCCAAGTAGATCTGACTTGGTCCTATTCAAAGTATGGGAAGTGGGCAGGAGCCAATTTGCAAACTGTTTGCTGCTGATCTAGGAGATAAGTACAGACATCAAGTAAGCATGCAGAAACTTTTTACAGTAGTTTACAGAATGATTTAATATCAACCTAATAATAAATTTGTGCTTGTACTTTGTACATCTTATTCTTCTTCTAACTTTTCTGGTATTCTGTTTTAAATTGTATTTTGCAAAAGAATCAGTGTGTGATCGATGGAAAGAAAACACACACACTTGCCCCTCACCATGAATAGTTTGAGAAGCTCTGATCTATATAACCATTCAGCAGGGACATGCTATAGAAAGAAGAACTGAGACAGAAGGCAAATTCAGCACCCTTGGGAGTTTACCTTATTTCTATGAGATGCCCAGAAATAGGTTAGTTTATGGCTCCTCCACTTCCCTTCTTCCTCTGATATCACATTACAGTTTTTTGTTTTGTTTTGTTTTGTTTTGTTTTGAGATGGAGTCTCGCTCTGTTGCCCAAGCTGGAATGCAGTGGCACAATCTTGGCTCGCTACGCCCTCCACCTCCCAAGTTCAAGCTATTCTCCTGCCTCAGCCCCCTCGAGTAGTTGGGATTACAGGCATGCACCATCACGTCCAGCTAATTTTTGTATTTTTAGTAGAGACAGGGTTTTGCCATGTGGGCTAGGCTGGTCTCAAACTCCCGACCTCAGGTGATCCACCTGCCTTGGCCTCCCAAAGTGCTGAGATTACAGGTGTGGGCCACCGCACCCGGCCCTCAGAAATAATCTTTTTTCATTTCTCCAACCCCTCTACCTTTTCTAGAAAGTAGTCTGTTTATCCAAAAACTTGCCTTTCAAATTTCACGTATTACATTGGGATGCCTCTGAAACTAGAATAACTTACATGTGTATAGTAATTTACAGCTTAAAAGCACATTAACATTCATTTATACAAACCTTCCTCCCATCTTTTTATTTTGAGAATGTAAGAATGTGTGCCAAGTGCTGTTTTACAAGTTAGGAATTAAAAAAAAAATGAATAAAACATGATCCCTTCCCCCAGCAAGCTCCCTGTCTAGCTGAAGAGCCAAGTGTAAACAAATAAATAGAATACAGCATTTTGGCAGCAAGACTGATAAATATTCAGTTCACAAGAGAGGGCAGGAAAGGCAGAAGTGGTCAGTTCCAGGGAAGGGAGAGGCTTCATAGGGAAGGTGAGGGTGGAGCTGAATCTTGAAGGATGAAGTTTCAATACAGTGAAAGGAGGAAGGAGACAACATCCAGGAGGCCAGAAATGGGTAAACAAAGGCACAGGGTAACAAAAAGGGCACTAAAAGGAGTTGAAAAGGGCTAGATTTCAGGCCATCCAGATGTCAGGGCTGAGACCAGCTGGACAGAGCGGGGCGTGTGCCTGAACACACAGACCCTTGAGGGTGGGCCTGCACTGCTAGATGAGGCTAAATGGGGGCCGGGAAAGGTCACGCAGAATCTTCCATGCTACATAGCTGGTGGTAACCACTGAAGGGCGTGGTGAGATTAAAGATGGTTTCATCATCAATAAAGAAAACAGGGCCAGGTGCAGTGGCTCATGCCTGTAATCCCAGCACTTTGCAAGGCAAAGGCAGGTGGATCACCTGAGGTCAGGAGTTCAAGACCAGCCTGGGCAACATGGTGAAACTCCATGTCTACTAAAAATACAAAATTTAGCGGGGCTGGTGGCAGGCGCCTGTAATCTCAGCTACTCGGGAGGCTGAGGCAGGAGAACCACTTGAACCCGGGAGGCAAAGGTTGCAGCGAGATGAGATTGTACCATTGCACTCCAGCCTAGGCAACGAGAGCTAAACTCTGTCTAAAAAAAAAAAAAGAAAGAAAGGAAAAGAAAATAGGGGAGAAGCTATAAAGCTGCTGGGGAGGCTGGTTAGGTGATGCGTGCAGCAGCACATGTGTGCGCAGACCAACTCCTAACCCTGGGTCAGGTGGACAGGAGAGGTATTTAATGGGATGTGGAGAATAAGAGAAAGGAGGGAGTCCAGGGTGACAGCACGGTTGAAGTGACTAATCAGCCATGTGGGCTTTCAGTGGAAGGAAGTCTGGGGCTCCTCTCTCCCCATCACTTCACACCCTAAGGAGGAAGCTGCTGTTTCTCCAGCTCCCAGGAAGGATGCTTTCTCATCCACTGTGGCATGAGTGAGTTAAAGTCAATGAGTACATGGGGACACATCTGTCTCCTCTTCCTTTTGGCTGTAGCATGGAGACAGCAGGGCTGCTTCCTCCGGGGAGAAGGACCCATTGGTTTCTGTTCTCTGATTTTCCTTCCTAGGTGGCCGGTGAGGTAAAACCAAGCCAGGGCCAGCTCCAGCAGGCCCCATCTGCAGAGGCCTGGGCAGGGCTATTCCAAGGTTTGGTACCCCCCAGACTGGACTTCTTCAAGCCAAGATGAAATGTTGAAAGGCATCTCTGGGGGTTTGTGGTGAAAGGAGACAGTTCTACTTTCGGCCTAGTTAATCCAGATCGTAGATTTCCATGTGCTCAGACTGGCTCGTTTTGTTCTTGCTAGGGCCCAAGCTCTAAGAAGAAATAGGGGTTTGATTTTCCAGCCACTGTCTTTTGCACAAAGAGTGCCCTTTCAGAACATCGTGACTGATAAGACATTGGTTCAGGGCCGGGCGCGGTGGCTCACGCCTGTAATCTCCACATTTTGGGAGGCTGAGGCAGGTGGATCACCTGAAGTCAGGAGTTCTAGACCAGCCTGGCCCAGCATAGTGAAACTCCATCTCTACTAAAAATACAAAAATATTAGCTAAGTGTGGTGGTCGGCAGCTGTAATCCCAGCGACTTGGGGAGGCTGCGGCAGGGGAGTTGCTTGAACCCAGGATGCAGAGGCTGCAGTGAGTTGAGATTGCACCATTGCACTCCAGCTTGGGCAGCAAGAACAAAACTCCGTCTCAAAAAAAAAAAAAAAAAAAGAAAGAAAGAAAAGAAAAAAAAAAAAGAAATGATGAGGATATGAGCTTTATCCCTCTTGTAGGTGCCCAAAGGAGAATGAGGGAGAAAAACATGTAAAAGAAGTTCAGAGTTTGACTATTTAAGTGCTATAAGAATTATTTACAAAGTACTGTGAGAGTACAGAAGAACACATTCCAAATGAAAGAAGCCCTTTATCTTTCTTCCAAATAAGCCACTGAACAGGGTATAGTAAAATGTCCTGCGGTAGCCTATAGATAAAAGAATCAGAAGTCCAACCTTCCAGTGAATCTCTTTTCTTTCCCTGTGCACATCTAGGGAGGAGGAAGGTACAGCCAAAGAAACGAGATCTGGGGAATCGTGGTCTCTGGCCACTGCATTAGGCTGGATACAAAAAAGCTCTTACTGTGGGGACAGTGTTTTCCCTGGGTCCATACAGTCTAGACCCCACACCACAGAGAAATGTACTGAAAATCCAATGTAGAAGGAATGGGACACAATCTTTCTGGCAATAGCTTTGGGCAGGGGGAAGGAAAGAGAAGAAAGAAAAAGAGAGGGTTGGGCCAGGAGCAGTGGCTCATGCCTGTAATCCCAGCACTTTGGGAGGCCTAGGCAGGCAGGTTACCAGAGGTCAGGAGCTCGAGACCAGCCTGGCCAACATGGTGAAACCCTGTCTCTACTAAAAATACAAAAAAAAAAAAAGAAAGAAAGAAAGAAAAAAAAATTAGCCGGGCGCGGTGGCGGGCACCTGTAATCCCAGCTACTTGGGAGACTGAGGCAGGAGAATTGCTTGAACCCAGGAGGCAGAGGTTGAAGTAAGCCGAGATTGTGCCACTGCACTACAGCCTGGATGACAGAGTGAGACTCCAAAAAAAAGAAAAAAAAAAAAAAAGGAAAAAGAGAAAGAGAGGGGAAGACAAAGCGGGAAGAAAGATATGATATAGAGGCTGATCTCAATGTGTGGAACTCTGTTAATGGCTCTGAGATGTCTGAGTAAAAGAATAAAAAATTGGGTGGTTTCAGCCTCATTTACCATCTATAATACTTGCAGTACATAAACCACTGGTAAAAAATGTCAGGAATGGCCTCTTGTTAAGCTGTGACAGATGATACAGGCGCCTATTCAGTCCCCTCTATTGTTTTCCTACTTCCTCCTGAAAGGGGGTGAGCTGGGAGCTTTCTCGTAGTGAGGCGAGGGCCAGCCAGGCCTAGGAAGGGGCAGGAGGTAGCAGCTCTCCCCAGAAAAAGAAACTTGGAACAGGAATTCTGTCAAAAAATAGAAATGATGAGTAGAAAGAGAAATACATCTTTGCTTGAAGACAATTAGGAATATTTGTTTGGTTTTCCCCTAAAGACTTTAAGCAAAAACACATTTATGAACAAGATATTTAGAAATAGAATTAGTATTAATACGTTAAAGTTCTTAAAACAACTGGATGCCCATCTTTTCCTACACTCTGACAATCATTACTGAAATCAATTGTCTTAGGCTCACCCCTGCATCCCAGCACTTTGGGAGGCTGAGGCAGGTGGATCACCTGAGGTCAGGAGTTCGAGACCAGCATGAAATCCTGTCTCTACAAAAATACAAAAATTAGCTGGGCGTGGTGGCACACATCTGTAATACCAGCTACTTGGGAGGTTGAGGCAGGACAATCGCTTGAACCTGGGAGGTGGAGGTTGTAGTGGGCCGAGATTGCACCACTGCACTCCAGCCTGGGCAGATCACAAGGTCAAGTGATCGAGACCATCCTGGCCAACACGGTGAAACCTCGTCTCTACTAAAAATACAAAAATTTGCTGGGCTTGGTGGCACGTCCCTGTAGTGCCAGCTACTTGGGAGGCTGAGGCAGGAGAATCGCTTGAACCCAGGAGGTGGAGGTTGCAGTGAGCTGAGATCATGCCACTGCCCTCCAGCCTGGGCAACAGAGTGAGACTCCATCTCAAAGAAAAAAAGAAAGAAAGAAAAAGAAAAAAATCAATTGTCTTTATTTACTTCAGAGTGATGTCATTTATTGACTTCATGTGGATGTGTATAAATGTGGTGAAACCTAAAGTCATAATAATGGAAAAGCAATTTGGTATAAATATAACACTAAAATTAGTTCCTTATATTACCTTTTGGTATAACAGTTAGAAAAGTCCTTATAAGAGGCCTTTTTACGGTAATAATGTAGCAGAAAAACTTAATTTTCTGTTGCCTTGTTAAATATTTATTTTCGAAATTGCACAGTTTCCAAATTACATTGACAATATTCTCATATGCCAAAGTGCTTCTAAAACAGAGAGAGGTAGACAGATGGCCATGATGAAGTCCTGTTGCATACTGAAATATCTTTCCAGACCTATTTGCAACCTCCTATTACTGTTTTTTCTATAGTGTAAATCCTATCACTATTTGTAGCTACCAAAAAAAAAAAAAAAAAAAAAAAAAAAAAACGCAAAGCATTTCTGAAATAATCTATCTGCTTTTGAATGCATGTAAATACAGTCTTTGAAGACTTTGTATTTTAAAGTCTTCAAAATGGGCCAACACCCCGTTTACCAGAATCCCCTGGAGTAAAGCCCAGTATGAGGCTGCAGTAGGCACTCACTAGACAGAGATTTGAAGTGAGTTTATTAACCACTTTTTTGAGAATGATCCCCCCAGATGACTTCCTTTCCTATAACTCTGTTTTCCTTGTCATCAGGTTAACTTTACACAGCTTTTTGTTTCTTTTTTTTGTTTGTTTGTTTCTTTTTTAAATTGCCTTTTTACTCTCCAGGTCCCAGGCCAGGTAAGGAAGCAGACAGACACAATTAGACGTGGCTCTAATCCTTAAAGTGGAAAATGGGAATGGCTGGTGAGGTGGTGGAGGGATGCAATGTCTTGGCAACACTTTAAGCATCTGAAAATAAGAAACTGATTCATCTTAATTATAATCAGAGGACTACTGGTGTAATTTGAAACATGGTGATTAAGGAAAATTAAGTAAAGCCCAAAGGGTTTTTAATATGGGGAAAAAATCAGTAAAATAAATGTACATTATTACATAATCTGAATTTTAACTCCTCACTGCTATTTATCATTATTGGTTTTTCTTTTTTCTTTTTTTTTCTTTATTTTTGTTTAGAGACTGGATCTCTGTCATCCAGGCGAGAACACAGTGGCATGATCACAGCTCACTGCAACCTGGAATTCCTGCCTGAAGCAATCTCCTGCCTCAGCCTTCCCAGTAGCTGGGGTTAAAAGCACACACCACCACACTGGGCTAACTTTTCTATTTTTTTTGTAGAGATGGGGTCTCACTATGTTGCCCAGGAGACTCCTGACCTCAAGTGATCCTCCCACCTCAGCCTCCCAAAGTGTTGGGATTATAGGCATAAGCTACCACACCCAGCAATCATTGTTGTTATTTTAAAGTTTACTGCTAAGCACTGAGCTGTCGGCTTTATATGCATTCTCTCATTTCATCCCAACCCTAGGAGGTGGGTCCCATTAATCCCATTTTCCTGGAAGCTGAGAAAGGCTCCATCACTCCCCTGAGGTCATACAGAGAGTAAATTCCTCAAGTCATGCTCAAACCAGGATCTGCTGACAATAGCCTGGGCACTGAAACCCTATACTGTCACTTCAAAGGTTTTATACCTTAACACAGTATATTTAAACAGGAGGAGGGGTTTGCTGATGATTAATTTTGAGAGTTAAAGGTAATTTTTATCAGGTGTCAGGTAGGAGCCAACCAAAAATAGCCACCCTGATTGACTAGGCATCTCCTACCTGCCAGGATCATCACAGGCTATATCTGAATTAGGATCAGTCCCATTCACACGCAGTACCCACTGCCTTCATGTTTTCATATGTATACATCGCATGATATGTTTTCCATCAGCCAGGCACAGCAGCTTTCAACCATCTGCCACGTTCAAGACTGGCTCACGAGTTCTCGTCCTTCCTTCTCACTAATGCATGGCTTTACACTCCTGTAAGACATCCCATTTCCTGCCAGCCACCCACAGTGGGTCACTTGATCCCTCTTTAGGGACAAGTCTCTATATAGCTCTTCCCACAGAAACACACTCCTTCCCCAACCAGTCACAGGGAGTCAGTGCAGATGCATGCGATCAGCTCTCTGAGCACCATACTACTTTCAAGTAATGCGAAATCATGACACGATGGGGAGCCTGGAGAGCAGGGTGTTTTAGCTCTAGAGAATTAGGAATCATTCTGAAATGAAGATAAATCAGAAATGAAGAGAAAGATGCAAGCTCTGAAGGAGCCTTCAAAGGAAAATGCTCATGTACTGAAATGGAAACGTACAAAGAGGTTCAGGACCTGTGTAGAAGAGTATCCCTATCATGGCCAACATACGAAAAAAAGCTCAACACCACTGATCATTAGAGAAACGCAAATCAAAACCACAGTAAGATACCATCTCATGCCAGTCAGAATGACAATTGTTAAAAAGTCAAGAAATGGCCGGGTGTGGTGGCTCATACCTGTAATCCCAGCACTTTGGGAGGCCGAGGCAGGCGGATCACCTGAGGTCAGGAGTTTGAGACCAGCCTGACCAACATGGTGAAACCCCACCTCTACTAAAAATACAAAATTAGCCAGGTGTGGTGGTGTACGCCTGTAATTCCAGCTACTCAGGAGGCTGAGGCAGGAGAATCACTTGAACCTGGAGGCAGAGGTTGCAGTGAGCCGAGATCGTGCCATTGCACTCCAGCCTGGGCAACAAGAGTAAAACTGTCTTTAAAAAAAAAAAAAAAATGTCAAGAAACAGATGCTAGCAAGGTTGCAGAGAAAAAGGAACACTTTTCCACTGTTGGTGGGATAAATTAACCATTGTAGTGATTCCTCAAAGATCTGGAGGCAGAAATAGCACTTGACCCAGCAATCCCATTACTGGATATATACCCAAAGGAATATAAATCATTCTATTATAAAGATACATGCACACGTATGCTCAATGCAGCACTGTTCACAATAGCAAAGACATAGAATCAACCCAAATGCCCATCAATGATAGACTGGATAAAGAAAAGGTGGTACGTATACACCATGGAACACTATACAGCCATAAAAAGGAATGAGATCATGGATGGAGAAGGAAGCCGTTATCCTCAGCAAACTAATGCAGGAACAGAAAACCAAACAGCAATGTTCTTACTTATAAGTGGGAGCTGAACGATGAGAACACAAGGACACAGGGAGGGGAACAACATACACTGGGGGCCTGTTGGGAGGGGGTGAGGGAAGGGAGAGCATCAGGAAGAATTGCTAATGAATATTGGACTTAATACCTGGGTGATGGGTTGATCTGTGCAGCAAACCACCATAGCACATGTTTACCTATGTAACAAAACTGCGCATCCCGCACATGTACCCTGGAACTTAAATGTTGAAGAAGAGGAAGAAAAAAAGAATCCCTATTACTATGGCTAGGTGACTGTGGCAGGTGTTCTAACACTTCACACAGGAGTGTGTGTAAGGAAGCTTCTTAGAGGAACTTCTGACACACACACACACACACACACACACACACACTTGTGTGCACCACAGACAATCTGCGTTTTTATCAGGGCTGTTCTCACTTCATCCATGAGCTCTGCGTGCCACTTTAATACACTGATGGCTTAAAAGCCTTCACCAAACATCAAAATGGCAGTTGGTTATTGCAGGAAAACATTTCCTGTTCACAAATCAAGTAACAACCCACACTTTACCTGAGGATTCTTAATTCTAGAGAATAAGAAATTCTGAAATAAGAACACCAAGTAATGGCCCATTAAAACAGGTACAGCAGGCCGGGCATGGTGGCTCACGCCTGTAATCCCAGCACTTCGGGAGGCCAAGGTGGGTAGATCACCCGAGGTCAGGAGTTTGAGACCAACCTGATCAACATAGTGAAACCCTGTCTCTACTAACAACACACACAAAAAAATTGCTGGGCATGGTGGAGGGCACCTGTAATCCCAGCTACTCAGAAGGCTGAGACACGAGAATCGCTTGAACCTAGGAGGTGGAGGTTACAGTGAGCTAAGATCGTGCCACTGCACTCCAGCTTGGGTGACAGAGTGAGACTCCATCTCAAAACAAACAAAAACAGGTACAGCTTTTCCACATACACAGATTCAATTATCACTCTACTTAAACATGTGTTAGACAATAATTACCTATATAAGTTGGAACACTTGCCCATCTAATTTTACTGAGACAGGAACAGTAGTATAGATGATCTCACAGCAACTGATCTGTATACAGTAGGTACTCAAATAGCATTCATTTGGTGGACAAGAAACAAGGCCTTAAAGACAAAAGCCTTGACTTAATTTGTGCTAACGACTTGAAACTGTAACCCTGAATCAAAATGAAATTTCAGCCAGCTAAAAAAGGCAGGGGTTACCTGGATGATATTAACTGGAAAAGGCTGGAAGACGTTAGCTCAACTTCTCACCTCCTGAGTCATGGAGACTGGTAATGACCCTCAAAATCAAGCTATTCTACTTGGAAGTTGCAATGCAGTACGGTTGTATATATTAAAATAAAGAATCTACACAAGGATCGACCTCCTTACGGGCGGTTTGTCAAGGCAGATGAATGTAATTCCACCCTGGTGGCATTAGGTAATCTGCTGCTAAATACGGAAACGTATGGCTCAGTTATTCCGTTCATTGTACCAAAAACAATGAGGATCCCTTAGGATAGATCTGATTGTCTCGCTGACTAGATTGTTGTTGATCTCATCACAGAAAAATCATAACCGAAAGTTACGTATTGATACAGAAACAGTCACAGGCTTGAGGATCTGCAGGGGAGCAGGCAGAGGCACCGTGCAGATGGAGGTGGAGGGTGTCAGCAAGGCGCGTGGGCCAAAGTGACGGGATATTCCCCAGAAACTTGACTTTCTCAAAGAGCATGGGGCCGGGGGTAAACACGAAGATGTCCTTCTGTCATACTGTCCAGGAGGCCTGGTCCTAATTCGTGCCCACAGGGTGAAAAAGGTGATGTGGGGAACATTGTCTCCCCTCTTTAATCGAAGAGAGTGGACTCTTATGGATGAGGTTTCCATAAGTGATTTTTCAAGGGAGATGAATTTCCACAGCAGCAATTTTACCATCTGAACAGAAGTGCCCTCTGCTTTTTCTTGTAGTAAATGCAGTTTCCATCTACTACAAGATGGAAAAATTACATTTTATTAAAAATTATATCTTTAATAAAAACATTACGTTTACTGTCCTGGCAAAGTAAACTTGGTTTCCCAGGACAGATTTATCTGAGGACAGGGTAGGGCTGCCGGATGCAACACGAAGGCCTCAGCTGCAGAGCTGGCTCCAGATGTAGCGAGGTGGGAAACACATCAGCCTCAAGGTCAGGCAGTTTGGGTCTAGGACTCGGACCCTGGGCGAGTTACTTCCTTGCTGAGGCTCCGTAGCTTCCGCATTAAGCAGAAAGAATACAACCACCAGTGCCTCCTCAACATTCCAGGGGTTAAACTGCATACATGGTCCATTCGAGGCAGCTCGGCACACACGTGCAGGTGTCGGTGGCTGCTGTGTGGCCGTCCAGGTCCCAGGTTCCTTCCCAGAGAGGCAAGGTAGGTCAGATTGGAGCCTTTTTGGGTTCAAAAGTAAAAGAACTCTATATGCTGATAAATCATAATAAAAAATTATCCCCCCACCGTTCTCTGCCACTGGCAATAACAGTGCTGTAGGAAGGATAATTTACTTAAGCAGCTTGTTATTAGCCATCAACGTTGGCAGAGAGTCTGGAGATTACTGTCGGGAAGACATGTGCATAAAAAGTCCTGGATGGCGGCCAGGCGCAGTGGCTCATGCCTCTAGTGCCAGCACTTGGGGAGGCAGAGGCGGAAGGACTGTTTGAGGCCAGGAGTTCGAAGTCAGCCTGACAACAAAAGTGAGACCTGTCTCCACAAAAAAATTAAAAAATTAGCCAGCCATGGTGGCATGCAACTGTAGTCCCAGCTACTTGGGAAACCAGGGCGGAGGGTCACTTGAACCCAGGAGATCAAGGCTGCAGTGAGGTATGATCACGCCACAGCACTACAACTGGGATAACAGAGCGAGATCTTACCTCGAAAAAAAAAAAAAAAAAGTCCTGATGCTGGCTGGGCGCAGTGGCTCATGCCTGTAATCCCAGCATTTTGGGAGGCCAAGGCAGGTGGATCACCTGAGATCGGGAGTTAGAGACCAACCGGACCAACACGGAGAAACCCTGTCTCTACTAATAATACAAAAAATAAGCCGGGCGTGGTGGTGCATGCCTGTAATCCCAGCTACTCTGGAGGCTGAGGCAGGAGAACTGCTTGAACTCTGGAGGTGGAGGCTGTGGTGAGCTGAGATCGTGCCATTGCACTCCAGTCTGGGCAACGACAGTGAAACTCCATCTCAAACAACAACAACCACCACCACCACCACCACCAAAGTCCTAATGCCATCTAAAAGTTTCCAAGACCCTTCCCCTCTTGCTATGACCATCCAGACAATAAATCCCACCTCTCCTCTCCTACCTACATCTTTTTTGAAACTGACTTGTGCTCTCTCTCATTGCTGCCTTGACCTTGTTCTTATCTCTCTCCTGGACTCCTGCAAGGACATCCTAACCCATCTCCCTACTATGGGTCTGACTGCCCACAACTTTTCAAACCTATCCAGCATGATTTTCTAAAACTCAAATTTGATGTCGTGCCTCCTGGGTAAAATCCTTCAAGGACTCTTAAATCCCTCCCTACCTTCCTGGGCTCATCTTTGACCACTTTCTTGCTACCCCTCAACTCCCTCACCTCCACCAACACAGGCACTCACTCACTGCTCTTTCAGGAATGTCCCTGTCCCCTGCCCTCTCATGCTGTTCCATTATTATCTATTCTTTTCCCACTGCCAGTATTGGCTCTCCTGCTCATCACCACCTTCCTGCCCCCTGTCTGGGTCAGGTACTCCAAGTCTGTATAACTCCATGATAAAGGAAGCATAGGATCATCATCATGTAGTGCTACAAAAATATCTTTGTCATTCCTTCTCTCTCTGAAACTGGTATCAACAGTTAGTAGGCACTGTGCTTCATCTTTCCCAGCAATGAATGAGTGTAGACTCAGCAACCTCATGGAGTGAACTCCCAGAAACGAGCAATGTGCAGAGCCCGGGAAGGCAAGGGTTAACGGTGCCCCCGCTGCTCCCTCTCTAGCTAAAAGGCGAGGGCTGTACAGAGTCTTAACCCAGCTCAACATTCCTCCCTTGTTCCGGGCCTTTGTCACAGGGACAGCATTTTTTTACAACACCACCTCTTGAAGATGACAAAGGTCCCTAAACTATGCATTTCATTTTTAACTCTCTTCCCACCCACCTCACTCCCGCCTTTGCACAAGAAAAGAAACGCTTCTCTAATCAAAAGTAGATTAACTCTCACCCTTTTCTCTCTGTGCATTTGCATTTGGAACAGCATTTACGAGGCCATAAACAGACCCCCGGGTTGAGTGATTTAGCCACCGCTTTATGGAAAACCAGACAAAAGCAGCAGTCTTTTCAGCAGCTGTGTATTTATGGTCAGCCGCTGCTGGGCGGCCAGCTCGGCAGGTCCCCTCCTTACGAGGCACCCACTTCAGGCTTTCTGAAAGGTTAAGGGCATCACTGTAAGCCCCATTATGAAACTGAAGGGACACCTGTAACATTCCTTGTGGATCCAAAGAGATAAAGGCTCTTTTTCAAAAGACAATATTTTACAGTATAAAGGGATGGCTCCCCCTGCCTCCCCCAACACACACACATACCCACCCCACAATGTCCTTTGGGGTGATTCTGCCCCAGTGAGATACTGCCATTTGAAACAGCAGGCTCTCTCCATTTTTAAACTGGCCTCCTTTACCGGGGTCGGGGTGAGGAGTGTTGGTCATTAGGAATTAATTTATATTAGTTCAACAAAACAAAGAATCTTTCATAAACATTTTATTTTTTTTGAGACAGGCTCTGGCTCTGTTGCCCAGGCTAAACTGCAGTGACACAATCATAGCTCACTGCAGCCTCTACCTCCCAGGCTCAAGCCATCCTCCCACTTCAGCCTCCCAAGTAGCTGGGACTACAGGCAGGTGCCATCATGCCTGGCTAATTTTTGGCTAATTTTTGTATTTTTTTTGTAGAGACAGGGTTTTGCCATGTTGCCGAGGCTGGCTTTTTTTTTTTTTTTTTTTTGAGGTGGAGTCTTGCTCTGTTGCCAAGGCTGGAGTGCAGTGGTGCCATCTCTGCTCACTGCAAGCTCCACCTCCCGGGTTCACGCCATTCTCCTGCCTCAGCCTCCCTAGTAGCTGCGACTACAGGTACCCACCACCACACCCGGCTAAGTTTTCGTATTTTTAGTAGAGATGGGGTTTCACCGTGTTAGCCAGGATGGTCTCGATCTCCTGACCTCGTGATCCGCCCACCTCAGCCTGGCTTTTAAGATCCGCCTGCCTCGCCTCCCAAAGTGCTGGGATTACAGGCGTGAGCCACTGTGCCACGACTAAAACAAAGAATCTTAACATTCAGTTTTGCTTTGAGTTGGACAGAAGCTGGCAATTTCTCATCATGTCTGCATTATTTTCATAAATCCTCCTTCCCTTACAGAGTAAGGAGGATTCTTTGTTTTTATAAAGTGTCATCTCACCTTGGTTAAGGGATCAGTTATTGTACAGGGATCTTTCCTAAGTATTAAAAGGTAATTCTATTTAGTTAAATCCTGATGCATGTTGTAACATGAATGAACCTTGGAAACATGCTAAGTGAAATGAGCCAGCCACAGAAGGACAGATCCTGTAAGGTTTTGCTTACATGAGGGATCTAGAGTAGGCAAATTCAGAGATAGAAAGTAGATTGGAGGTTGTCAGGAGCTGGAGAGAGGGGGATGGGGAGTCAGTGTTTAACAGGTACAGAGTTTCTGTGTTGGGATGATGAAAAAGTTCTGGAAATGGACAGTGGCCATAGTTGGGCAACATTGTGTGTCTACCTAATGTCACTGAATTATATATATATAAATGGTTAAAATAAGTTTTAAGTTATGTATGTCTTCCCACAATGAAAAACCTTTATGAAGTTCATTATAATTAAACACTTACTTTTTTATGAAGGCCAGCCAACAGACAATATATTTTACTTTTATTTTTTTGAGACAGAGTCTCGCTCTGTCGCCCAGGCTAGAGTGCAGTGGCATGATCTCGGCTCACTGCAACCTCTGCCTCCCGGGTTCGAGTGATTCTCCTGCCTCAGCCTCCCGAGTAGCTGGGATCACCGGTGCCTTCTACCATGCTCGGCTAAGTTTTGTAGTTTTAGTAGAGACAGAGTTTCACCATGTTGGCCAGGCTGGTCTCGAACTCCTGACCTCAGGTGAATCAACCGCTTCGGCCTCCCAAAGGGCTGGGGTTATAGGCGTGAGCCACCTCGCCCGGCCACTACAATATATTTGAGATAATACAGCAAACATTATAAAAATTTTCCTTGCTATTTAGGCTCATCCGTAAGGATTTCAGTAATGCTCTGGGCCATAATTCACAAGTAAAAACTACCAGGAGGATCAAGGTGAGTCCTCGCCCTTCCAAATGGCCTTACATTAATTAGACTACTAAGGAGTTCTTTCCTCTGGCTCCTCGGTGCTGTCACCTCCACCTCCTCCTACCCCCTCCATTCGCTGTGGGCTAAGAAACCAAATAATTAAGCTTATTTTAAACATGTAGGGTAAATAGGCTCTTAGTGAGAGCTCGGGGCCTCTCCCTGGGGAAAGACACAGGCCTCACTGTTGGGCATTTGAAATATCTATTTTGGCGGCTCAAAGGACTTACTTATTTCCTGGTTGCATTTTTGAGGGCTGAGGCTGGTGGAGATGCCATCGCTAGTCATCAGTAGACTTATGCTTCTTGAATTAGACTCATTTACAGAGGATGAAGCTGAGGTCAGAATGGTTATTTGTCCATGGGCATACAGCTGACTGTCAGCATGGGTCTGAAGCCCAGACCTGTGTGCTCTGTCCATGAAATTAACTCCAATTTGACTCAGCTCAGACCAAAATTCTGAAAAACAAATTATTCATTCCACCATTGCAGCCCTCTATTATAGTGGAAATGAATTCCAACTACCTGAAGACATGTCAGGTAAATTAAAAATTGCAACAAAATATCTTTTTTATTTGTAAAGTTAAAATAATTTTCTGAAATACCTTAACATAGATTAGGAAGCATAACAATATTATAATATTTTAGAACATACCAGAAATTATTGGTCTTGCCCAACTATTATATAAATAATAATATCTCTTATTTGAATGCTTACTACACCTAGCATTGTGCTCAACATTGTACACGAATTATCTACTTTTTGCAACAATCCTATTATTCCCATGTTACAGATGAAGACACTGACAAATTGAAAAGCTTAGTAACTTGTCCACATCAAACAGGGAAATGGCTGGGCCAGGATCTGGATTCAGTTCTTGGAGATTTTAAAGTCTGTTTTCTGTCCTTTTGTTACATTCCATGGGGATCAGGAGATAAGTTGTGCCGCCTTTAAAAGTTTGTTTGTTTTACTAAAAAAGAAAATTCCTGTTAGGATACTAAGTCTCAATACTGATTGTCTATTGGAAGCTGCAGAACTTTAAGGAAAACTGACCCCAGCCCCAGAGACTGGGATTCTGCTAGCGCAGGATGCAGCTTAGGTGGAGGGAATTATACAAGCTCCCCAGGTGACTCTCATGTGCAACCTCTGCTTTAGAAAGATTCCTTGTTTTCAGCTGTTCCTCCTAACCAGATTTCTTAGGCAACAGCCTCTAGTCGCTTAAATAATAGTCCCTCTAAACCGGTGTATATGAGCTTCCTATCCTTGGTATTACTATAACTGATGACCAGTTAATTGTGTATTTCTCACAAAAGACATTATAATATTTTCTTTCTTTATTCCTCCTTTTGAAGTAAGAATGTTCTTCTAGATCTTTTTTTTTTTTGAGACAGAGTCTTGCTCTGTCACCCAGGCTATAGTGCAGTGACATGATCTCGGCTTACTGCAACCTCAGCCTCCCGGTTTCAAGTGATTCTTCTGCCTCAGCCTCCCGAGTAGCTGGGACTACAGGCGCCCACCACCATGCCTGGCTAATTTTTGTATTTTTAGTAGAGATGGGGTTTCACTATGTTGGCCAGGCTGGTCTTGAATTCCTGACCTCGTGATCCACCTGCCCCGGCCTCCCAAAGTGCTGGGATTACAGGCATGAGCCACCACTCCTGGCCCTTTTGGTGCATTTTCTTACCAAAAGTAATCCTTGAACATTCTAGATAAATCTGAATACAAGTAAATTTACGTATTTTATCAGTAGTCTTCTTTTCCTCATCCCTTTTCAAATAGGACCTGAAACTTCAGAGCCAGCTGCTACTTTAGAACAGGAGATGGCAAAATCAGGTCCCAGACTATCAACTGGTCTGTTAATTACCACATGCAGATGAGTCCAGAAAGTCTCTCTGGTCTTATAGGACAGTGGGTGCCAATTTCTCACCCTCAGAAGGCTACCTATATTTCTGCTAGGGGAAAAAAGGGTAACGTCACAGATTGCTTTAGACTCATCTCAAGACATTACTAAGGAAGTGACCCTAATTGTTCCCTTAGCACAGATTTCCCCTCTGTCTCAAGGCTCTGGTTTTGTCTGAAGCACGTGGCCGCTGGTCATAGATAAAATGTCCAGCTCTTCCCTTTACACCTGCCCAGGCTCGATTTCACTCTGGTCGGTGGCTGAGATGCAGACAACTGGGCAATCAAGTATGTTTCCAGAAATTTTCATTGATAAGTTTGTTTGAGGACCCGCCTTACCTGGCACGTAGGAGGCACTCAATAAAATGTTTCAGGGTTTTTCCAGTTGTCTCCAAATGAAACAGCTGGGAGGCAGGATTAGGATGCATCCTGGCACTGCCAATATTTAGCTGCAAGATCTAGGGTGTAAGCAGCTATCAGCTGTTGAGTGTTTATGCTGTGCCAGGTCAGTGCTAATGACTTCATGGGCACTAACTCACTGAATCCTCACACCATTTTAAAAGGAACACAACATCTCCCCCATTTTAAGATGAAGAAACTGCAGGTCACAGAAGGAATTGTTCAACATCAAAGATAGGTCAGGTGCAGTGGCTCACGCCTGTAATCCCAGCACTTCAGGAGGCCGAGGTGGCTGAAATCACTTGAGGTCAGGAGTTCGAGACCAGCTTGGCCAACATGGTGAAACCCAGTCTCTACTAAAAATACAAAAAAATTAGCTGGGCGTGATGGCAGGCATCTGTAATCCCAGCTACTCGGGGAGGCTGAGGCAGGAGAATCACTTGAACTGGGGAGGTGGAGGTTGCAGTGAGCCAAGATCGTGGCACTGCACACTCCAGCCTGGGCCACAGAGCAAGACTCCATCTCAAAGAAAAAAAGGTCAAAGGTAGTAAGTGAGCGCCAGGATTTGCTTCCATTTGGAGAAATCACTGGCATCTCTGGATCTCTATTTCCCTGTGTATAAAAATGACAGCAAATACTAGAAAATTTACTCAGCAAATGTTTATGAATGGCCTATTAAGTGTCAGACACAGTGCTGAGTGTGAGGAATATAAAACATATATAAAATTTTATAAAATATCAAAGTTAAGTAAAACACTCCTTACTCTTTCAGAATTTATGGTCAGATTTAACTGAGTTATTTCCAGTTCTACAATTTGGTGTGGTTCTAGTCAATGGAAAATCCCATGCCATTGGAGGTAACCTAAGTGTGCATCAATGGATGAATGGGTAAACAAAATGCAGTCTACACACACAATGGAATATTAGCCATAAGAAGGAACACAATGGACACCTGCTATCACATGGATGAACCTTGAAGATAATATGCTAAGTGAAGTAAGCTAGTCACAACAAGACAGATATTCTGATTCCACTTCTATGGGTTATCTCAAGTAGTCAAAGTCCTCGTGACAGAAAGTAGAAAGGTGGTTCCCTGAGGCTGAGGTGCGTAATTTCAGTTTGGAGGACGGAAAAGTTCTGGAGATGGATGGTGGTGGTGATGGCTGCACAACAATGTGAATGTACTTGATGTACTTGGTACCACTGAATTGCACGCTTAAAAATTTTTTTTTCGAGACGGAGTTTTGCTCTTTTCACCCAGGCTGGAGTGCAATGGCATGATCTCGGCTCACTGCAACCTCCACCTCCTGGGTTCAAGCGATTCTCCTGCCTCAGCCTCCCGAGTAGCTGGAATTACAGGCGTGCGCCACCACGCCCGGCTAATTTTTTGTATTATTAGTAGAGATGGGGTTTCACCATGTTGGCCAGGCTGGTCTTAAATTCCTGACCTCAGGGGATCCACCCACCTCGACCTCCCAAAGTACTGAGATTACAGGTGTGAGCCACCACGCCCGACCAAAAATTGTTGTTAATTCTGATCTATATGTTACCACAATTTAAGGAAGGGACTTAAAACATTTCATGAAAGCTGCTATCTAGAACAATTACCATTCCCTTCAAGTGACAAAACAATCTTAGTGGGAAGAGGAAAAATCAGAAACATAAATGATCAGAAAGCAGTTAACTACTAAGTTAAGTAGGTGAAAAAGTCATGAGTTAGTCCAAGCTGTCTTTCCTGTTCTACGTGTTACAGAACAGGGCTGCTTGGACTGTCACACTAACTCTCGGCTTATCGCATGACCCAGGTAAATATTCCATGTGATCAGTTTTCCAAGGTGCAAGTAATACTTCACTTTGGAAGAAATTTCTGGCCATGGGAAACTTCTCCCAGCTGAAGGCTGGTGTGTTTAGAAGATAATTTTCTGAATTCTATAATTTTCTACCCACTTAGGATAATTGAATATTCAAGATGGCACACACTTAAAATGCAGCGTGATTCTAACCCAACCAAACGGGACCTGTTTTAGCAAATCTTCAATAGAATTTTGCCTACAGGCAGTCTTTGCAATATATGAGCAGTTCTTCAGCAGACCAGTAATAATAGCTACTCAATCACCTGAATGAACTGACGTTTTTAAAATGCCTGTTCATTAAAAGTCAAAATGTTGCCTTAAAAGCAAAGCCTAAGAGAATAAAAAGGAATTTTACAGTTACAGGCATTTTTGAAAGTGTTTGAGCTTGCAAATGAACTGAACACACCTAGTTATGTCCATGAAAAGAACAGTTATCTATATATTCTACTTCCCTCCCATTACACTGTCTGTCCTCTCCTTTGATACACTAACTCTGAATCTACAAATGTAGGTGGAAATTATTTTAATTTTAGCATTAGAAACTCACTGATATGTTAAGTCTCCTTGGCATACTAGAGTTTCACATTCATAGCAAATGCTATAGTTTATGCAAGAATATTTGACCAAATTATGCAAATCCTTTCAGTAAAAAACTTCCTACAACTATTTACAAGTAATCACGCTAGTTTTCAGAAATATGAATCAACTCACACTACTAAGAGTTTAAAATTCTTTCAAACCATTTTTTTTCTTATAAGGTGGAAATAAAAAGTGAATTAAGGATATCTGTGGCAGTTTTTTTTAGTCTTATTTAACATTAACGGCAGACCATGTTTTTTTGGCAAGGGTCGTAGAACTCTTTAATCTTCCAGTCTGAGAAAAGGGGAGGGAGGAGTGGTGAAACGTATTTGTAACAAGTCATAATACTCCAAAGAATAGGTACAGTCAGTTCTGCTATGATGTTTGTTTTGAAAACATGAATTTGTTCCCACGAGATTAATATGTTAGGGAACAATTTGAACGTTATTCTCATTTCTGAATTTTGCTTCTACACGATTTCATCCATGAGAAACACTGGGTGGATGCAGAATATTGCATCCAGTGACAGCAGCATAGGAACAAAATCCACGCAGGCTCCTGACAACCTAGAAGCTACCTTGGTCTCCCCTGAGTGCATTTGGAACCTGGCCCATTCACATCAGTCTGTCAACTCCCGGTCCATGGCAGGTGACCCTCCCCCTTGACAAGGCATAAGCTGCAGCCCTGCCCACAGCCTCCCCTCTCTAATTTTCTCTTTCCTCTCAGTCTATCTTATCTTTTTCTTCTGAGTTCTCTGTTCATCTTTTTCTCCCTCTCTTGCTTCCTTTTGCTCTCCAGGGTGGCCGGTGTGGGCACCTGGTGGCTTCCATACACAACTTCAAATCTTTTTGAAGGTGAGTTCCACATTTACTATAGCATGTATGTAAGTCTTAACCATTTATTATGTATAAAACTATGCCTCCATTTTTGATTTTTTTTGTGTATGTGTCATGAAGTTTTTGAGTGTTATTCTTAGTACCCCATTTTTCTCCCCCATGTGATTTTGCTGAGTGATTTTTTTTTTTTTTTTTTTTTTTTGAGATGGAGTCTCAGTCTGTCACCCAGGCTGGAGTGCAGTGGTGCAATCTCGGTTCACTGTAACCTCTGTCTCCCAGGTTCAAGCGATTCTCATGGATCAGCCTCCTGAGTAGCTGGGATTACAGGTGCCTGCCACCATGCCCGGCTAATTTTTGTATTTTTAGTAGAGATGGGGTTTCAACATGGTGGCCAGGCTGGTCTTGAACTCCTGACCTCAAGTGATCCACCTGCCTCGGCCTCTCAAAGTGCATAAGCCACAGGCATGAGCCACTGCGGCTGGCCAAAGTGTGTGATTTTTGAGAACACATATGTTATGCGTCATAGAGGTCACACATCAGAAAATGATGTTTTGGTCACTGATGGACTGCAGATATGATGGTCCCATGTGATTACGATACTGCATTTTCACTGTACCTTTTCTATGCTTAGATCCACAAATGTCATTGTGTTTTAGGTGCCTACAGTATTCAGTACAGTAAGATGCTGTATAGGTTTGTAGCTCAGAAGCAATAGGCTATACCATATAGCCTAGGTGTGTGGTAGGCTGTACCATCTAGGTTTGTGTAAGTAAACTCTATGATGCCTGCATAATGGTAAAATCACCTGACATTTCTCAGAACGTATCGCTGTCATTAAGTGACACATGACTATATTACTGCAGGACTGATCATAGACACGTTGAAACTCATTTAGCTCTTTCCCTCTATCATCTGTACTCTCTTTCTTGGGTCTTAGACATTTGATACGGGAGTAAAAACAATCCCTGTGTATAATATATTCTTAGATCATGCATTCTTGCAACCGGGGAAGAATGGCCTACAAAGCCTGATTTGGGACCTCATATATCCCGGATTTCCTTGGACTGACTCAACTATTCATCCCAGCTCCAAGTGGCAAGAAGCCAGTCAAGATTGTCAGGAATTCAAGGGTGACCTTGCCCTTATCTGAGATCTAGTGTTTCTCAGGGTGACATTGAGGGATGTCACCACATCCATAATTATCATACCAAGAAGTGATTACACTATTGCCACAAAGTTCTTGGTAATTTGAAAACTGTACCACAAGTAAAGGTTAACAATGTAAATTTGTTCCCTAAAAGTTCACCTCTGAAAAGATGTGAGCTGACTTCAATTTCTTATGGAAAAGCATCCACAACAACGTTGGTTGATTTGGGGAGTGCAGGTCTTAAAAATGCAGTAAAAAATTTTTAGTAATTTGTTTTAATTGCCTACTTTTTCTTCCGGTGCCCACGTTCTCATTTTGGCTTCTTGGAATGGCTACAGAAATGAGGTTAAAAGAAGGGCAGGGTCCAGGCACGGTGGCTCATGCCTGTAATCCCAAAACTTTGGGAGGCCGAAGCAGACATATCATGAGGTCAGGAGATCGAGACCAACCCGGCTAACTCGGTGAAACCCCATCTCTACCAAAAATACCAAAACTTAGCTGAACGACGTGGTGGTGGGCGCCTGTAGTCCCAGTTACTCGGGAGGCTGAGTCAGGAGAATCGCTTGAACCCAGGAGGCGGAGGTTGCAGTGAGCAGAGATCGCACCACTGCACTCCAGCCTGGGGACAGAACGAGACTCCGTCTCAACAACAAAAATAAATAAGAAGGGCGAGACAGTACAAGGGAGGGCATTCAGTTTTCTTACAAACTTTATCAATGTGGCGATGAACCGTCAGCTTCCGAGCATCGTTCTATTAGGTGTCTGATGGCTTTCATCCATTACCCTTATTGGTTCCCTCCCACTCACAGGGTTTTCAGAATGCTACCAAGATAAGCACAGTCCCCGCCTTTGAACTAGGCTAGGCCCAGTATTTATTAGCCTGAAACATTAACTATGGTGCTAAATAATGTCACAGAGCCCTAATGGCAGGTCAAATGAACTGGAATGAGTAGAAAAAAAAGGAGGGGGTGGGAAGTAATCAGGAATGATGGGAGAAAGAGTAGGGCAAAGGGGTGGAGACATAGAAGAAGGGAGGGAGGAACAGTAGGCGATACACTGGTCTGAAGCCTTAAATAAAGAATGCATTTAAAACATTCTATGAGGTTATTTAGTAGACAGTAGTGTTCATCTCAGCAGGTAAGCACCACCAAAATCTTTCTTACTTTCTTCCTTATTTATTTTTTGAGACGGAGTCTCACTCTGTTGCCCAGGCTGGAGTGCAGTAACACAATCTCAGCTCACTGCAACCTCCACCTCCTGGGCTCAAGTGATTCTCCTGCCTCAGCCTCCTGAGTAGCTGGGACTACAGGCACGTACCACCACATCTGGCTAATTTTTTTGTATTTTTAGTAGAGACAGGGTTCCGCCATGTTGGTCAGGTTGGTCTTGAACTCCTGACCTCAAATGACCCACCTGCCTTGGCTGTCCCAAAGTGCTGGGATTACACACATGAGCCACCATGCCCGGCCTCTTCCTTTTTATTTTAAGTGAGGGTGGTGGGGGATACACCATCACTAAATGATAGGTTTTACAATGAAAATGCCTTCGTTATACATAATGCATGCCAGAAACTGCCAGTTGTTTACAAAAGTTGTTTCCTACCTTCTTTGGACACATGGCTAGACTGCACCGCCCATTCTCCCTTATAGTTTGGTGTAGCCAGGTGACAAGATTCTCATCGGGAGTTTGAGAAAAGGGATGTGCATCAATTCTATGTGTGTCTCAAAATCTTCCCTGTACATATCTCCATGTCTCCTTGCCCGTCTAGTTGACTGAGATGGCAACCCTGGAAGCCATATGCTGAAGACAGCTAAGCCTCCTCAGCCTGGGTCCCTGAATGACTGCATGGAGGAGAGCCGCTCCTCCTCACTTGAACACTTGCAAAGGACGGTTACAGGAGAAAGAAATAAACTTGGGTGAAGTCACTAGATTTGGAGGTCTGTATGTTACTGATATAGTTTGGATCTGCCCAAACCTCATATTGAAATGTAATCTCCCATGTTGGAGGGGGGGCCTCGTGGGAGGTGACTGGATCATGGGGGCGGATTTCTCATGAATGGCTTAGCACCATTCCCTTAGTAACGTCCTCAGGATAGTGATTGGGCTCTTGTAAGATCTGGTGGTTTGGCCTGGCGCGGTGGCTCAAGCCTGTAATCCCAGCACTTTGGGAGGCCGAAATGGGTGGATCATGAGGTCAGGAGATCGAGACTATCCTGGCTAACATGGTGAAACCCCGTCTCTACTAAAAATACAAAAAACTAGCCGGGTGTGGTGGCGAGTACCTGTAGTCCCAGCTACTCGGGAGGCTGAGGCAGGAGAATGGCGTAAACCCGGGAGGCGGAGCTTGCAGTGAGCTGAGATCCGGCCACTGCACTCCAGCCTGGGCGACAGAGTGAGACTCCGTCTCAAAAAAAAAAAAAAAAAAAAAAAAAAAAAAAGATCTGGTGGTTTAATTGTGCGGCCCCTCCTTGCGCTCTCTTTTTTTTTGTTTTTGAGATGGAGTCTCACTCTATTGCCTAGGCTGGAGTGCAATGGCGCTATCTTGGCTCACTGCAACCTCTGCCTCCCAGGTTCAACTGATTCTCCTGCCTTAGCCTCCCCAGTAGCTGGGATTACAGGTGCACACCACCATGCTCAGCTAATTTTTGTATTTTTAGTAGAGACAGGGTTTCACCATTGGCTAGGCTGGTCTTGAACTCCTGACATCGTGATCTACCCACTTGGAATCCCAAAGTGCTGGATTCCAGGCGTGAGCCACTGCACCTGGCCACCATGTTCTCTTCTGACATGTGCCATGTTCGCCTTCTGCCATGATTGGAGGCTTCCTGAGACCTCCTCAGAAGCAGATGCCACTATGCTTCCTATAAAGCCTGCAGAACTATCAGCCAAATACATTTCTTTCTTCATAAATTACCCAATCTCAGGTATTTCTTCAGAGCAACACAAGAATGGCCTAATACAGTTACTGTGGCTTAGCCTATCCTTAATGATACACTATGTGTTCCAAATATTTAAAGCTGATATTTAATATTTACATATTTAAAGCTGTCATTTTTAACCAGGGACAATTTTGCCCTCCAGGGGATACTTGGCAATGTCTAGAGACAATTTTGTTTGTCACGAGTGGGGATGGCAGTGGTTCTATTAGCTTCTAATGGACCGAAGTCAGGTTTGCTGCTAAACGTTCCTACAATGCACACAACTCTCCCTCACAGCCAAGAACTACACAGTCCAAAACGTCTATGGTGCTGCTGGTGCCTGCTCTAGAGAGGTTAAGAAGAGGGCTGAACTTTGAACCTTCTGTTCCAGTCAAAGGGGAGGTATGCAGTGAAAGCAGTGGGCTTTGGAGAAAGGGCTGCTTTTCAGTTCCAGCTCAACCACTAGCCAACTGTGTGACCCGGGACAAGTCACTTTGTCCTCTTGTACATTCAATATTCTCATGGTAAAATAGGAATTAAAATAGTACCCACATGATGGGACAGTGAGTGAGCAAATTAAGTGCCTAGTGGCTGATACATGGTAAGTGCTCAAATACTAAATGCTGTTAATGTTATTTTTTAGTGTTTTTGTTTTATTGAGGCATCTATCTAGAAAATTTAGAAATGGTAGCTGAATAGTATGTTTATAGCTGTGGGAATCTATCGAGGTGATGGGGATGGTTACAAAACTTAAGATGTCACAAGACACTCATTGCCTACCATGCTCACAAGAGAATCTGACCAATACAGGTACTGTAAATTATTTTCCTAAGTTTTGACTCAAGATCTGGCCATAAAAGTTTGGAGCAAATAACCCAACTTGACATCAGTCACAAAGTACACATGAACTCTTTTTGTTCAGCCAACAGCTACTGTTGCAGAGCAATTCTGCAAATCTCAGCTCATTTTGCTTTCACCAAATGCTGCCCACCTTGAACTGTTTTCATTGGTCATTAGCAATCAAACAGCAGGTATTTATATCACATTCAAAATGGGCAAACCCATTAGAAATGAAAAGAGGTGAAAGATCAGTTCTCCCTGCCCTCCTTCCCAGATCAGATTGCAGTATGAAGACATGAGCACTCAAAATCACTCACTGTTGCTACTTTCTAAGTTTGTGCTGCTGTGGTTGAAGTGGTGAAAGATTAGAGGGAGGTAAGGTAAGGTGGGGAATAAGGGGTCATAATAATAATAACAATAATAATACAGATATGGCAATATGTAGTCAAAGTGAGATTTTTGGGGATTCTGTACAATGATTAGACGTACTATTTAAGGAATGACTCCTAAATAAGCAGAAAATTAACAGGTTTGTCTCTAAATTATCATAGATATTAAATGGTTTTAAGAAAGATCTCATTCACCCATTACAATAAAATCCCTTGGAGGAAAAAAATAGACACATTCACATAAAAGTGCTCAAATGCCTCATTAAAAAAGTACATAAATGATGCCAAGTACTACAGTGTAAGTTCTTTATTAAATCCACCCACATAACAAGCCTTCATTAAAAACAATCCCTACCAACTCCTACACTCAAGCATGGAACACATTTTTCTCCCTTGGTATTTAAAAACCTTTAGTCTAAGAGAACCTTGTAAAAAGTGTCTAATAAATGTTATTTACACTAGAGGGAAAGTATGGAGAGAAGATATCTGTAAATAAAAACACAATAAAAGCTGTGACAATTCCCCTCTTCTCAACAGTCTTCTTTCTTGGTGCAAAACCTGATTCTTTTAGTCCAGCATCCTAGGCAGGTATGACTGGGCCAGGGAATGCCTATGCACAACCATTCCATTATGGCTAAGGAAAAAGAGTAAGACGCACACTGCCCTTTTCATACCAAACAATTTTGTCTCTCCAGCAGGATCAATGGGAAGACAGGCTTAATCAGAAACCACCTCCACACTTGACAGTGTTGTCCTCAAGGGAGGGGTGCCCCCAGGACAAAAGCCAACTCAGATTCCATTTCATCCAAGTCATAGACATCTCACAGGGCTAAGAGCTAAGTGTCCAGGCAGAGTATGTGGTGAAATCACTGCAGAAGCTCTCTGGACCTGCGTCCTGGATTTCCTTCTTTCATTCTGCACAAATTTTGGAGAAGGTTTGCTTCCCCAGCATAAGATAGTTCTTCAATTAATTGGATATCACCAGTACAAAGAGAAGCCTCTTGTAGGCTATGGCAGTGGGGAGAATAGCGTTCAATGTGTTTCGGGGCGCTAAGTGTGTGAAAAACACCCTTCTCTCTTTTATCTTCCTTGACACTGTCTGTACGATCACTCAATAAACAAAGAGTCCACAAAGACTAACGAACACAGAGCTAGGGGTTGGTGATCACCATTCGAATCCTTGTTTAGCTTCAGCTTTTGAATAATGCTGAATGCTTCCAATAAAGATATGCTTATGCTTCTGCTGTTTAAATTTTGAACATTAAGGCAAGAATACTTAGGGTTTTTGTTTTGTTTTGTTTTGTTTTTCCTGGAGTCTCACTCTGTTGCTCTCTGGAGTGCAATGGCGTGATCTCGGCTCACTGCAACCTCCGCCTCCTAGGTTCAAGCCACTCATTCTCCTGCCTCAGTCTTTCAAGCAGCTGGAACTACAGGCATGCACCACCAATACCCAGCTAATTTTTGTATTTTTAGTAGAGATGGGGTTCCACCATGTTGGCCAGGCTGGTCTCAAACTCCTGAACTCAAGTGATCCGCCTACCTCGGCCTCCCAAAGTGCTGGGATTACAGGCGTGAGCCACAGCACCCGGCCCCAATACTTAGTTTTTTTTTTTTTTTTTTTTTTTAAATACACTTTATGGATAAAGGTGCATGAAAAGGATTTTAGCTCTCTGACATATAATAGAAAAAGATAAAATCATGTTATAATGAACAATTCAGCCAGTTTTTTCACTAAATACACGTGTCCTCAATATCACCAAATATGGCTTAATTTAGTATCTCTCAGAGGTCAAAGATGCCATTTTATAGTAGAAATGTAACTTCTAATTACACAGCATCAACATGATGAACTATTTTAAAACTTTACTAACAGGTTACAACAGGCCATGAACTATATCTGAGGCCAAATCTTAGGAGGTTCTCAAAGGCTCTTTTATAGATCATTTAGAAAGATTAAAGAAACCAGCCTACCCATGACAGTCCCTGCCCAGTCAATCGAAGGTCCCATTAAACATTAAAGAGACCCTGATTTTCTGCTTTCCAATGATGGATTTCTATCTCTCCACAAATTGTATCATCGGAAATTTAACTTTTAAAACTTGCTTTCCTATTTATCATCTCATTTATCTGTGAATGCTATTAGAGGCATATATAAAATAGAAATAACAGCTCCATTGTTCCTTTGACTATGGTTCACAGTCAAGATCTTACCTCTTTCTCTAAAATGTCAAGTGTACAACAGTAAATGACTAGGAGCAGAGGATGGAAGAGCCACAGCTGGGGAGGGGACAGGGGTTGAGAGAGAAGGCTCTGGGGAAGAATGAAGAGCAACAGGAATAAGAACCACCACATTTTGGGGTTCAACTTTCAGAAAGCATTAGGAATTCATTTCTGAATTCCTAAACGGCATAGGAAAGAATATCTAAATATGTGAGATTATTTTAATACAATGTCTCCACATCTGGGAAAGAAAGGCATACCATACTCTTTACATGTGTAACCAACATCTGGGAATCCTATTGTTCAACTGCGTTCAGGAGGATCTCTTCTTCGAAATAAGCTGCTCTGATATTTGGGACTGTGTTGAAATGTCAAATCATCATTCCTGCTCATTTTTTTAACTCAATGTATATAGATCAATGATCTTTCATAAAAATGTTGCTGTTCGCAAGTCCTAAAAATGAAATAGAAACTTGAGTGGTAAGGATTATGTATCCATACAGCATGTAGATAAAATGTACTACTAATGGGGGTAATTAAGCTGAGAGGAGATTCAATAAAGCAGAGTGTACAAAGTCAGAAATCACGCTACTGTAGAAATTAAAAGTGACTTCAATTAGATGAGCTTCTTTTCCCCCAGAAATTATTTTTGCTTGGAAAGAGCCAGCTAAGGTTGGGCGCAGTGGCTCACACCTGTAAGTCCACCATTTTGGGAGGCTGAGGCAAAGGGGTCTCTTGAGGCTGGCAGTTTGAGACCAGCCTGGACAACATATTGAGATCCTGTCTCTACAAAAATTAGAAAAAAAAAAAAGCAACTTAGTAAGGTGTGGTGGTGTGCACCTGTAGTCCTAGATACATGGGAGGCTGAGGCAGGAGGATTGCATGAGCCCAGGAGGTCAAGGTTGCAGTGAGCCATGATCATGCCACTGCACTCCAGCCTGGGTGATAGAGTGAGACCCTTATTCAAAATATATAAATAAAGAGCCAACTAAAAAAACAGTCTGTCTTTTAGTCAGGGTAAAAGTTTTATAGGCTGTCAACAAGCAGCCTTTTTCTTAATTTAAAATTCTGCATTTGAAAAATGGAGAACATTAGATAACTCATTTACAACATTATACAAATAGGTTAGAACTAGATCAAGGAAAACAGATTTTAAAGGAATCGATATTTTGTGTTTTAAAAGAATACCCATATGACAGTCTTTTATTGGGTAGAGTTACTGCAGGCTTGACAATAACTGTTTACTTTCCATTAAGAAAAGAACTGGATAAAAGTGGTCTAGCCACTCTGATAAAGTTGTGATCTGGAGAAACAGCTGTGGTCTCATAGCCAAAATAGATGAAGAGGCTTCAACCAACTAATCTCTGATATGAAACAATTGAAAGTTTTCTAGGAGAACAGGGTAAATGATGTAAAGCATTCTAGTGACTTCTGGAACAGGGGAGCATCTATCTCTTCCTGCATGGATCCCTCCCTCTTCATTTGGGACTCTTCCTCCCCAGGCACCCTTCTTTCCAATACCCACCCCCTTCTGCGCCTCTCCTTCCCCTAATTTCCACCTCAGATTTCCAGTGGGTTCATTAGAAATAATCAAAATAATAATGGTAAAATCACCCATTAAGGTTTTTTTTGTTTTTTTCCTCTAATTAAATTTCTGCTCTAGTGAATTGGCTAATCTGATTTTGTTTTTTTTTTTTCTTTTTTTAAGATGGAGTCTTGTTCTGTCATCCAGGCTGGAGTGCAGCGGTTTGATCTTGGCTCACTGCAGCCTCCGCCTCCCAGGTTCAAGCAATTCTACTGTCTCAGCCTCCCAAGTAGCTGGGATTACAGGCATGCACCACCATGCCCAGCCAATTTTTGTATTTTTAGTAGAGATGGGCTTTCACCATGTTGCCCAGGCTGGTCTTGAACTCCTGACCTCAGGTGATCTGCCCACCTTGGCCTCCCAAAGTGCCGGGATTACAGGCGTGAGCCACCGCATCCAGCCTAATCTGATTATTTTTGTGAAAGACTTTAGGTAAAACATAGTATACACAGTGATCACTCTCAGCTAGCAAACTTAGGAGAAGGCTGGCAATAGTGATGAGTGTAGTTTCCATTTACTAATTGATTACTATGTGCCAGGCACAGCTGCAGAGCTTTTTATACCTTATCTTACCCAATTCTCATAATAACCCTATGAGGCAGGTCCTGCTTATTAGTCCCATTTGACAGTTGATGAAACATGGAACAAACTTATAGCCTAAGACAGGGGTGAGCAAACTGTGGCCCTTGGGTCAAACGAGACACTAAAGAGGTACTGGCATGTTCAGGCCCCGTTATTCACAGTGTATGTGGCTGCTTTTGAGTTTCAATGGCAGAGTTCATCAGTTGTGACCAAGACCTTAGGGCCCATAAGGCCGCAACTATTCACTATCTGGCCCCGCCTAGAAAAAGCTCACCAACCCCTCGTGTAAAACACAGTTGATTCATGAATAAAGAAAAAAGGCAAGAACATTTGGACAGCTTCACATAGAACTTACATTGAAATTTTCTTAGAAAAAATAAATTCTGTCTTTATCTGTTTTCTTTCATTCATCTGTTACCTGTTTCTTCTCACCTAAGGTTTATCAACTAGCCTCAGGAAAAAATAAAAGTGTTAATGGAATACCAGTTCAGTAATTAAAGATTTCTCTCCATAAGGTGAGTTTTGATTAGGTAGAAAAGTTTCCAAGAAGGAAAGGAAAAAAAAGCATAGACCAAAGAAAGCTTGAATAACCATATGTTTCCTGAGAGGCTGTAAAATTTTTGGCTGTTTTACAGGTATTTCTTCTCAAGTACAAATGACATCATTGTTGAAAATTTTTAAAAACAGGCCTACTTTATTCTACATTTGGTACCACATATTGTTTCAGTTGACCATCAATTGACTTTTCTATTTTTACTGGGAAGGTACGTCATAACTATTTTTAGTAGACAGAGTCTGGTAGTATCATTTGTGGATCACACATAGTCATGCTTTAGAATTCTTTTTCTAAAGCTATGAGAATGTATTTGGGGGAAGAACATGCTCACTGGCAATATTCTACTGTACTGTGAAACATACTCTAGAGTCAATGTCTAAAACAGGAAACAGGTATTAACAAATGAAAGAACCTGCTGTATTAGTAGGCTGCAAAGCAAGTGTAGCTTTATAACATACAAATCTGCCCTTGAGGCCGGGCACGGTGGCTCACGCCTGTAATCCCAGCACTTTGGGAGGCTGAGGCGGGCGGATCACCTGAGGTCGGGAGTTCAAGACCAGCCTGACCAACATGGTGAAACCCCATCTCTACTAAAAATACAAAATTAGCTGGGCATGGTGGTGCATGCCTGTAATCTCAGCTACTCAGGAGGCTGAGGCAGGAGAATCGCTTGAACCCGGGAGGTGGAGGTTGCAGCGAGCCGAGATCATGCCATTGCACTTCAGCCTGGGAAACAAGAGTGAAACTCTATCTCAAAAAACAAAACAAAACAAAACAAAACAAAAACCTGCCCTTGAGATAGTAATATTTTTAAATATAATTGGGAGTGAGTTAACATCTGAGCTTCTCTGATAATTCGTGCTTTATCCTTTAAAACAACCCAGAAAATAAAAATCAAATAATTGAATTTCCAGAGGATGTGACCTGGCACATAAGCTGAGCTCAATTCCCATGAAATAATTTGTGCAAGTAATTTATAATTATAATAATAATATATGCAAAATAATTTATATAGGATTACTCACTGTAAACAGTGAACAGAAAGGAGACACCTGAGACAAGACAAAGCCCATGACTTTTCTCTACCTTTCAACCCTTTCCCCAAACACCAACCAATACAGGAGTAGCACAGAGCAGCGGCTGCAAACCTGTCTGCACATTAAAATCACCTGTGCATCCTCCACAATTCCACCACCCAAGCCCCACCCAGGCCAATGAAATCACAGTTGCTGAGTGTGAGATTCACGTCTCAGTAGTTTTGGAAGCTCCCAGACACCAGTAGAGAGTGGTGATTAAGGTAAGGACAGCTGAGAGGTTCAGTCATACACCTGCCACTTATGCTGCAGGAGACCTGAGTCCTCCTCCATCCTCACCTGCCCCACTGTGTGTGAGTCACTCTGACATCTTGGGTAGGATTCATTAACACAGCATCCTGCTATGGACACTGTATCATCATCTTGGGTAGGATTCATTAACAGCATCCTGCTATGGGCACTGTATTATCATTCTTGCTCCTCACTCATAACTAATTTGTTAATGCAAATATTAAGAGGATGTTAACACAGTGAGTTATGGCCTTAGGGTTTCTCTTAAAAGTTACTCTCTCTTTAAACATTCACATCCCTTCCGCCTCTTAGAAGACATCCCCTACACCTGGCTTGGCTTTGCCGTCTCTTTTGCAAGCATATTTCTCCTGCATGTCGAACATTAAAAGGGAAGTCGGCCTTACCTCTACGATGCTTTTTAAATCTTGCACATAAGTCCTTTCGGTCTCCAGAATTTCCTGAACAACTCTATCCACATAGAGGAGCTTGGGGCTGGTGGCCGAGTCTGTGGTCATCTTGGGTGTCCCGTTCGAGTCCACTCTCCACTGCGCCCTGGGCGGCCTTTCGCTGCCTTCGTCTGCGTTCTGTTGCCCGGCGGCGGGGTGGTCCCTCTGCAGCTCACTGCTGGAAAACGGCCTGGCCGGAACCAGCTCCAGTTTTATGGCCCCTACCTCCTTATCCTGGTTAAACAAGCCCAAGTGGCTATTTGAAACTAAGGTCATTCTGCTGCCGAAGGAACCATGGCTGTCGCGAGAAGAGGCCGAGGACGACGTGGAACCGAAGCTGACGGGTCGGTCACTATCAGAGAGCTCCATCGTCTTCAGTTCTTGAGGGCAGGAACACCTGGTTGTGGTCTTGGGATCTGGAACTTTGGTTACAGCTGATGGCACTTCAAGACGCAACTGGTGCCCATCTATATGCATTAAAGAAAATAAATAAAAAGGACAAGATAAGCAATTCTATCAAGCAGAGGGTTGAAAGGAAGTAAAAACCTAGCTCAAATAAATACAGTCAATAACAAGGTGTCCAGTTATAGAAGGGAATGCAAAGGTACCTGTTGGTGGAGCAAGATGCAAAATCAGTGTTCCTAAAGCATCATCTGGGTGCCTGTTAGAAATGCAGAGTCTCGGGCTCTGACCTCGACCTGCTGAACTTGAATCTGCACTTTAATAAGATCCCAGAATGACTTATAAGCATTAAAGTTTGAGAAACACTAGACCTGTTGTCTCAAAAGTGTGACCACCTGGAATGACTCTTATGCAAATTAGTCTAGATTCACTAAATTAAAGACTCAGTGGTCAGGGCACCAGGAATCGATCACTTTAACAAGCACCACAAGTGGTTCTTATGAACTTAAAAGGGACCCGACGTGACTCCTATGGAATTTTGAAAAACCTTGTTCTAGATTTTAAGTATTTCACCATAATTCCACAAAATTTTAGGCTAGCATCCTGGAGCCACCACTAGTTGATTTAAATAATGCTGGCAACTTTACATTTTACTTGCATACAGCATTAAAGGAAGTGTCACATAGACAATAATTTTCTAGTACTAGGCAAGAAAAAGATATAGTCATACACAGCATAATGATGTTTTGGTCAACAATGAACTGCAGGCTGGGTGCGGTGGCTCACGCCTGTAAATCCCAGCACTTTGGGAGGCTGGGAGGGGGGGAATCACTTGAGGCCGGGAGTTTGAGACCAGCCTGGCCAACATGCCAAAACCCTGTCGCTACTAAAAAATACAAAAATTAGCTAATCGGGAAGCTGAGGCACGAGAATTGCTTGAACCCCGGAGGCAGATGTTGCAGTGAGCCGAGATCCTGCCACTGAACTCTAGCCTGGGCGACAGAGCGAGACTCTGTCTTAAAACAAAACAACAAACCGCATATATGGCAGTGGTCAGAGCAATCTGCCATACCATCCAGCCTAGATGTGTCAAGGGCTATGCCATATAGGTTTGTGAGAGTATGCTCTGTGATGTTCATACAATGATGAAGTTGCCCGACAACGCGTCTCAGAATGTACCCCCATGCTGAAGTGATGCATGACTGTATTAAGACTCACACCCCACTGAAAACTTATCCTCTTACCACAGCACTTCTCCAGATCACTTCTTAAAAACTGGCATTCTATTTGTGGCACATATGGAGTTATGATACTACTAGAGAGTATGTTTGATTAACTACAACACTCCAAAAGTACAGTTATAAAATCATGTAATTATATGACGAATCTAGGAACTAAATTATGAGAACAGTTATGAGAAAATGGTGCCGTCTTGTTTAGAAAAGGGCAAAAAGAAAAACTGTCTGCAAAGTCAAAAGGTCACGTAATGGTGAAACCCCGTCTCTACTAAAAAAAAGACAAAAAAAATTAGCCAGGCCTGGTGGCAGGCGCCTGTAGTCCCAGCCACTAGGGAGGCTGAGGCAGGAGAATGGTGAGAACCCAGGAGGCGGAGCTTGCAGTGAGCCAAGATCGCACCACTGCACTCCAGCCTGGGCAACAGAGCAAGACTCCGTCTCAAAAAAAAAAAAAAAAAAAAAAAACCAGTCACTTAACACCTACAGCATTTAAATATGATGTTAGGCCCCAAAACGACCCACGTGAAAATTAAACATTCAGAAGCTATTTGGGTAAAACACTCAAAATTCCAATCTTCCTCATTTCTAAGGCAGGGTCAACATTTCTCCCTCAAATAATGAGATTCCACGTCTCATTATTTCATAGAGAAATTTTGTTTATAGAAACAAAATGTCTTGTGATATAGAATGTGATTAATGAAGAAATTTGCTTCATTTTGCTAGGTTACCTTACCACAAAAACATGCTTATAGGTTTTACTAGAAAAATGGAAGAGGGAAACTTATGTTTGGAAGGTTACAATGTGACAAACACAGTAAAAAGAATACATAGTAATGATCATTTTTCAATAGTAATGGAAATTTGGTTTGATTCTATAATAAAGATCACTAAACAGTTGGTACTAGTATTTTTAGAATATAAAGTATCCATCAAGTCTCTCCTTCAATGTACTGTTTCTAGATAGTTTATATTCACGACAAGTATTACTACAAACTTACCATGCAAATATTAAAGTTATGAATAAAAAATGAAGGAACTAATTCTGAGTCAAGAAGGAGTGGTAAGACATGTAGGAAATGAGCAGTTCATCTGCGAAACCACTACCACATGCTAGAGTTTGCCACAAATTTTTAATGCTTTTGCAATATTCTTTCTGCTTGGTCTATAACAACTTTATGGCCTATAAAACATGAATTGGTTATAGTAGTTAAAATGCACTTGACCTAGAAAGCCCGATCCAACTTGAGTGTGGCAAAAATCCAAGCAGCAGCCATGCATTTAGGCATGCTTGCAGCAAAGGACACTTGCTCACGTTTGGGACTGGTATTGAGAAAGTCATGGGCAGTCCAAAGTAGAGGCAGACATAACAATGTTTTATTTCTATTCACATCCACTATAACCAGGACCATCAGGCTGATCTCATTGTAGGAAATGGGCACTCACTTGGGAAGTATCTGAGGATACTTTGGGATACCAAGGGTCCAATGAGGCTATGATTTTGGGACTAAACATAAGTTGGATATATTCTCTTTTTTTTGAGATGGAGTTTTGTGCTTGTCACCCAGGCTGGAGTGCAATGGCATGATCTCAGCTCACTGCAACCTCTGCCTCCCAGGTTCAAGCAATTCTCCTGCCTCAGTCTCCCTAGTAGCTGGGATTACAGGCATGTACCACCACACCCAGCTAATTTTTATATTTTTAGAAGAGACAGGGTTTCACCATGTTGGCTGGGCTGGTCTCAAACTCCTGACTGCAGATGATCCACCTGCCTTGGCCTCCCAAAGTGCTGGGATTACAGGTGTGAGCCACCACGCCCGGCCAAGTTGGATATACTCTATAACAGGGGTGCGGTACCTGTCCATGGCCTGTCAGAAACCAAGCAGCACAGCAGGAGGTGAGCAGTGGGTGAATGAGCATTGCTGCCTGAGCTCCTGTCAGATCAGCAGAAGCACTAGATTCTCATAGGAGTGTGAGCCCTATTGTGACCTATGCATGCCAGGTATCTAGGTTGCACGCTCCTTATGAGAATCTAATTCCTGATGATCTGAGGTGGAACCATTTAATCCTGAAAGCATCCCCACTCCCCTACCCCCACCAACTCAACCCACCCTTCATCCCTCGAAAAACTGTCTTCCATGAAACCAGTCCCTGGTGTCAAAAAAGTTGAAAGGCCAAGGCATCTGGAAAGGTCTACCCCCCATAGATCTGTACATACTCTCTCCAGGGTAAATTCTGATTTTCTAACCGGAGATGAATCAATCTCTCCAGAATAGAAAACTGTCTTTCACACAGTTACAAAACTCTTGGCACTATATTCATGATCAGGACTAGTGAAAAATGGACACAACAGAGAGACACATTATTTTCTTATTATCGTTTCTTTTCTCTACTTACTTTCACTTTAAATTAGATACCCAATATTGGGACAGAAGGATTAAAGAGGAATAAAAGCTGCTTTTAGAGGACCCTAGGTTGGGCTGCTAGAAATGACAATGTCTTTAGAAATACTTTCAAAGGTGGGAAAGAGTGGGATGTAAAACGCAGATCAATAGGGACCCTTTCATGGATAGATCTTAAATAGCAGCATAGATTGGGCACCGCTGCGGGGACGGCTTCAAACGTTCCAATGCCAGTCCACGTACAGGCCTGGCTGCCAACCAGGCACTTTCTAAAATAGACCATTTCAGAAGTTTGGTGTCCATAGTATTTAGCCAAGCTTACCACCCCAAACTAAAGACCTTCCAAAATTACCAATGACAGAAGTGAAACATTTAAAGTCAGGTCATATAATAGCATGTAATATGAGACCGCACTTGCTAATGGCTAACATTTTTTATGTTGATTCATTGCTTAGAAGATAATTATAGTTTCCTCATGTAGGAAAATGCACCTCTTAAAAACTGTCTAGTCTTGTTCTCACTTTCCTCAAAATAATTTAAGATTTCCACCCTGTCTGGCCTATTCTAATGCAACTCACCAATTATTAATATTTATTTCTAGAGCTGTGTTGCTCCACACAGTAGCCAGTGGCCACATGTGGCTACTGAGAACTTGAAATGCAGCCAGGCTGGGCACAGTGGCTCATGCCTGTAATTCCAGCACTTTGGGAGGCTGAAGCAGGCAGATCACTTGAGCTCAGGAGTTCAAGACTAGCCTGGGCAACCTACTAAAACCCCATCTCAAATACAAAAAATACAAAAAATTAGCCGGGTGTGGTGGCATGTGCCTGTAGACCCAGCTACTTGGAGTCAAGGCTGCAGTAAGCCATGATCGTGCCACTGCACTCCAGCCTGGGTGGCAAAGTGAGACCTTGACTCAAAATAAATAAATAAACAAATAAACACAGTCAGTCTGAATTGAGATGTAAGATACACAACAGATTTCAGTAACTTAGTATGAAACTAAAAACATGAAATAAAATACCTCATTAATAATTTTTATATTTGTGTATTGAAACAGTAATTTGGATTAGGTTAAATAAAACATCTCATTGAAATTATTTTCACTGGTTTCATTTTACGTTTTTTTTCTTTTTTGAGGTAGAGTTTTGCTCTTGTTGCCCAGGCTGGAGTGCAGTAGTGCAATCTTGGCTCAATGCGACCTCCGCCTCCTGGGTTCAAGCAATTCTCCTGCTTCAGCCTCCCGAGTAGCTGGGATTACAGGCGCCCACCACCATGCCTGGCTAATTTTAGTACTTTTAGTAGAGACGGGGTTTCACCATGTTGGCCAGGCTGGTCTCGAACTCCTGACCTCGTGATCTACCCGCCTCGGCCTCCCAAAGTGCTGGGATTACAGGTGTGAGCCACTGCGCCCGGCCTACTTTCTTATTTTAAATTTATTCTTATTTTTATTTTTTGAAACAGAGTCTCACTCTGTCACCCAGGCTGGAGTGCAGTGGCACAATCATGGCTCACTCCTGGGTTCAAGCCATCCTCCCACCTCAGCCTTCCGAGTAGCTGGGACCACGCCACCATACCAAGCTAATTTTTACTTTTAAGTTTTGTAGAGATGAAGTCTATGTAGCCCAGGCTGGTCTTCAACTCCTGGGCTCAAGCGATCCTCCCATCTTGGTCTCCCAAAGTCCTGAGATTACAGGTGTAAGCCACTGCCCCAGCATCATTTTACTTTTTTATATGGTGGCTACTAGAAAATAAAAAATTACATATGTAGTTCATATATATTTTAGTCAGACAATGCTGATCTAGAAGTCTTTGATATAATTACATTATTCTTGAAGGTTTAAATTTACCTCTTTATCAATCTTTGCTCAAATAATAGTGAATGCAGAGATACATACAACTCAAAGTTTGCATTTTTGTTTTTTATTCCACTTATTAATGCACAATATTATTAAAAATTAGCAAAAATAGAGTTGGGAGGTCATCTCTGTGTAGCAGATATTGGGCTAACTGATTTTCCATGACAAACTGAAACATCCAGATAAAAAACTATAGAGCAAGAAAGCTTTTTCGTTTGCCCTGAGTGAAAGATGTTAGCATTTGGGTGAGCTGCTGCTTTTCTTCTCATAACTTCTGTCTATTCCAAAATCCCAAACACAGGGCTAATAATGTAAGAATTTCTGAGAACTTCCAGCCAAACCTTGCTAATGGCTTATATGAGGTATATCTCTTGACCCTAAGACAAGCAGGTTCCACCCACTTAGAGGATTGTGATCAATCTCACCCTTCGTAAACCTGGAGGTGGTGGCGGTGGAAGTACCCACAGAGGAACCTTAGAGACTTAGTGAGTCTCACAATGAGAAGCACTGGTTAGCCTAAAAGCCATCCAGATAAAATACTCTTTTTCCGTGTGCCATCCTCAATAAAAGGAAAAGATGCCTAGATAGCTTCTATGTAGCTAGGCTTTCATACATTTTACTTCAAGACAAATCCCTCTAATTTTTTCTAGGTGAAAAAACTGGAATTCCAGGGCTTTTCTTTCTTTGCTCTTCCAACTTCCATTATATTAATTGCTCTCTTTTGGAATATCACTGCCAGAATCAAAAGCAATGCTTCTCGGCTCTGGTTTCTTAGGCTGATTTAGGTTTCATGCAGAACGTTCCATGGCTTCCTGTGACCATATTTACATGGAGAAGGGGGGACATTTGATGGGTCCTACAGCCTACAATTCCCAAGGAGAAACTTAGGCAGGACAGAAATCCTGCTCACAGCAGGGATTGAGGGGTGATCAGGGTTTCCAAATTCTGCTCATTGCTATTCTAGACAACAAATACCTAGTCTGAGTTCCTTGGCAGGACAACCATGGAAATCGAGAGAATGTGTTAATGTGTTGTGTTCAGTACCAACGAGTAGCTGAAATTATGTAGTTCCTTATTACACCTCCTGTGAATTACTCAGAGGGGAGGCCACAGAAAGACTGAAGTATACAGAAATAGTTACTCTATCAGCTAGTGATGTTCATTTAATATACAGCACAGTTTTGTTAGAGCCTCAACGTTGTAAACATTTTTTAAAGCATTAAGTCAGTTGTTTAAGAGTCCAAGTTAAAAAATACACATTTATATATTTCAAAGATGACACTAGATATTTAAGGAACATCTTTTGTTCCCCCACACCAATATGGATTTTCACTTCTTGGTTTTCTAAACTATCATACTTGATTCCTGTTTAATGGTAGGGCCAGGACTATAATTCCTGATGTTCTCTAGTGTTCAGCATGTTCAATTCAGGGAACATGATTTTCATATTTATTTGTAGTTATTTGGTGATGAAGAACCAAAGAGTAAAAAAAAAAAAAAATCTTGTTAACATGTTAATTTCTTAGTTTTATCATGTAAATTTCTTAGTTTTTAACCAAGGTACTACAATTACACAAGATGTTAATGTTAGGGCAAGCTGAATGAAAGACATATGGGAACTTTGCACTGTCTTTGTAACTTTTTTGTACACTTAAAAAATTTTCAAAATAAATAGCTCAAAAATGTTTTAAATTAAAAAATGTATTTTATTGAGGTATGACTAAATACAAAAAGTTATATGTATTTAATGTATAAAACTTGAATTTAGAGTGAAACTATCACCACAATCTATGCCACGAACATAGTCATCACCTCCAAAAGTTTTCTTATGCCTCTTTATTATTATTAAACATTTTATAATAACAACACTTAAGACCTACCTCCTTAGCAGTATTTTAAGTATACAATATAGTATTGTTAGCTATAGGCACTATGCTGTGCAGATTTCTTGGACTTACTCATCTTGCATAGCTGAAAATTTGTATCCTTTCACGATTACCTCCCTGTTTCTCCCTCTCCCTACTCCCTGGCAAGCACCACTTTAGTCTTTTCTTGGATGAGTTTGATTATTTTAGATTCTTCATAAGAGCGGTGTCATACAGCATTTGCCCTTCTATGTCCAGCTCATTTCATTTAGCACAACAGACTCCAGGTTCATCCATGTTGTCACAAGTGGCAGGATTCCCTTCTTTTTTTTTATGGTCAGATAATTTTCCCATTATATGTATGTGCCACATGTTCTTATATCACATGCAAAAAGAATAAAAATGAACCCTTATCTTATACTCTACACAAAAATAAACTGAAAATACATTCAGACCTAAAAATACAACCAGAAACCATAAAGCCTCTAAGAAAAAAAAAAAAAAGAAAAAACCTAGGGGAGAAAAGCTTCATGACATTGTCTTGGCAATGAGTTTTTGGATATGCCACCAAAAGCACAGGCAACAATAGCAAAGAGCAAAAACAGACAAGTGAGGCTACATCAAACCAGAAAGCTTCTGCAGAGCAAAGGAAATCATCAGCTAAGCAAGGAGATAACCTACAGAATGGGATGAAATATTTGCAAACCATGCATCCAACAAGGCTTTTAAAGCACATATTTGTACAAGAAGATCAAGAATGAGAAAGATATTTTGCAAAAATATTTTCATTCAAACAGGAGGTGAGGGGTTGAACAAAGAGGAACAAAGATTCCTTCAAGCTGTAAAGTCAAATACGAAATACTCAGATAATTTACCGATTGATTCCTATATTAATTGCTATGGTATGAATGTCTGTGCCCTTCTCAAAATTCATATGTTGAAACTTACTCACCAAGGTGATGGTATTGGGGGGGCTGTTGGGAGATGATTAGGTCATGAGGGCTCTACCCTCATGAATGAGATTAGTGTCCTTATAAAAGAGGACAGAGGGAGCTTGTTTGCTCCTTCTGCCATGTGAGAACACACAGGAGGCACCATATAGGAGGAACAGGCCCTCACCAGATACACAATCTGTTGGCGCCTTGATCTTGGACTTCCCATTCTCTAGAACTGTGAGCAATCAATTTCTGTTCCTTGTAAGTTACCCAGTTTAAGCTATTTTGTTACAGTAGCATAAATGGACTAAGACACTAGTCAATGGAAACTAAGAGGTATAATGGCTACCTCAGTTGAGTAGGGATTAAGCAGCTACTTGAGGCAACCTCAGTTGAGTAGGGATTAAGCAGCTACTTGAGGCAGCTAATGCATTAGATAAATTGCCTTAGCTAAGGGTTGCCTCTGGACCAGTCTAGTGAAAAAGAACCTAAAGAAATTCCTTAGGCCAGGCGCGGTGTCTTATGCCTATAATCCTGGCACTTTGGAAGGCAGAGGCAGGTGAATCACCTGAGGTCAGGAGTTCGAGACCAGCCTGGCCAACATGATGAAACCCCCATCTCTACTAAAAATACAAAAATTAGCCAGGTGTGGTGGCAGGTGCATATAATCCCAGCTACTCAGCAGGCTGAGGCAGAAGAATCACTTGAACTCGGGGAGTGGAGGTTGCAGTGAGCCGAGATCGCACCACTTCACTCCAGCCTGGGTGACACAGTGAAACTCCATCTCAAAAAAAAAAAAAAAAAAAAAAATTCCCTAAAGGCTTTTTATGCAAATGCAGCTGTTTTTACTTTTGTTGTATGCTTTTTGTGTGTGTGTGGTGACTTAGTGTGGGGGATGAAGGAAATTATTTGGGGCACTCTAAACCATCCATTATGTTACCACTTAGAAAGGGACTGTTATTGTCTACCAAAATCCACTCTACCCTTTTCTTTAGTGATAGAGTTTTCACTGAGCACATTTCCCAGCCTCCTCTGCCTTTAGATATTGGCCATGTGGTCAAGTTCTCCCGAGTAGAAATGATATATGCCCCTTTGGGGGTCTATTTCTCAAGACATTAGATTTTATTACTCCACATTCTTTCCTCTTCGTGCTGGAACCCAGATGTGGCAGAAACCTTGCCTCGACTCTAAGAAGGATACTAGTGCCCTAGAGTATAGCAGAGCCCAAAGAAAGGCAAAACCTTGCAGTCACTGGTGCTAGACATAAAGTCTGGTTATCCTGATTCTGCCACACTAGAGAAACCACACGATGAGACCGCAATGATACGCAGAGGGATGCCCAAGGAGCCCCGGCTGTTGCAGCCCCTGCTGTGAGTGTTTCCAGCCAAGACATTGGACATGTGGATGAGAAGCCTTTCAGATGACCCCAGCCCTGTCATGTCTGAGTGCAATTTCATGACAGTCCCCAAGTCAGAATCACCTAGCACAGCCTTTCCTGAATTCTTGCCTCACAGAAACCTTGAGCAATTATAAATGATTGTTGTTTCAAGCCAGTAGGTTTCGGGGTGATTGGTTAGGCAATATGAGATAACCCAAACAGTTTCTATTTTAACAGATGAGCCTTATTATGATACAGCTGCTACAATTCTGTGTCAAAATCACCCTTAAAAAACCCCCAAAACCAACCTCAGTGGTCTTTCATGTGTCTCATTACTTTTTGAAAACTGTATAGATGGGGAAAAAGGAAAGCAGAGATTACATAACATCATGCTCAAAGTTGAACTATGAATCAGAGACTACACTTTCTAACTTCTAGTCCATCCTTCCTTGTACTCATAAAATAGCAGGGTAGAAAAGGAACTTAGAGATCAGGAAATAAAAGACTCAACATAAGCTGCTTGTCTAAAGCACATGGTACCATATGCCAAAAGGGACTACCCAGTGTGTGGCTATGTGTGCCCAGAAATGCATATATCCACAACCCCCTGTATAAACACATTTCAGAGAACCAACCAGAAATTAAATCATGTCCTAATACTCCCTTTTGGTCAGAGGATTTGCATGTCTGCCCTGGCTCTGTACCCCCCAGGTTTATACTGATCTTTGCGGCTCTGGTTTCCTTGTATGTGAGGCAGCTGGATTAGGTGACTTCCCCAAGTCTCATCCAACCTTTGGGCCATGACTCCAATCCTGAAAACCCAGCAAACCACTGGCTGTCACAACTGCATGGCCTCTTCCCAGCTGGAGGCACAGCACAAGCAGTGACCCCCTAATAGCAGTTTCTTCTACATCCTACGAATGCCAGGTCTTGGATGATGAAAAACTGTATCACTGAGACTGGATTAAGAAAATGCGGCACATATACACCATGGAATACTATGCAGCCATAAAAAGGGATGAGTTTGTGTCCTTTGTAGGGACGTGGATGCAGCTGGAAACCATCATTCTCAGCAAACTATCGCAAGAACAGAAAACCAAACACTGCATGTTCTCACTCATAGGTGGGAACTGAACAATGAGATCACTTGGACTCGGGAAGGGGAATATCACACACCGGGGCCTATGATGGGGAGAGGGGAGGGAGGAGGGATGGCATTGGGAGTTATACCTGATGTAAATGACGAGTTGATGGCTGCTGACGAGTTGATGGGTGCAGCGCACCAACATGGCACAAGTATACATAGGTAACAAACCTGCACGTTGTGCACATGTACCCTAGAACTTAAAGTATAATAAAAATAATAATAATAATAAAAGAAAAACTGTATCACTGAGTTTTTTAAAGGCTAAAAAAAAATCTCTATTTTTACTTTAGATTAAATAATAATCTATGCTCCAGCTTTGCTTTGAATAGTACCTTCCTGTTAGTGTAAAATTATCAGTCTCAAGGCAGTAACTAAACAATGACGGTTATATACACAAGCTCCATCTGTATGGAACACACTCAGTTCCAAAACATCCCTGCACAGCTGGGAGGGAGGCACCAAGAGAAACCACATTTTCTTAAAGAAAAAGGAGGAGGAAGAAGAGGCGAATTCCAAGTGACTAACAATAGCACTCCGAACAAACAAATCCATCCATGAAGTACATTAGACATGTTCTTTTAAAAAAGGAGGAAGAGGCAGGGCACAGTGGCTCACACCTGTAATCCCAGCACTTTGGGAGCCCAAGGCGGGTGGATCACAAGGTCAGGAGTTTGAGACCAGCCTGGCTAACATGGTGAAACACCATCTCTACTAAAAATACAAAAATGAGCTGGGTGTGGTGGCGCGCCTGTAATCCCAGCTATTCAGGAAGCTGAGGCAGGAGAACCGCTTGAACCCGGGAGGTGGAGGCTGCAGTGAGCCGAGATCGCGCCACTGCACTCCAGCCCGGGTGACAGAGCAAGACTCTGTCTCAAAAAAAAAAAAAGGAGGCAGAGAAAGTAAAGTGCCTAGTAACAGAGATCCAAGTATTGAATAAAGCCATCTAGAAGGTACTGTGTAAAATGATTAAATGTCATGTCTTTAAAAGTATAGAAAATGGTCATAATATACAATGAGTAAAATGGGTAGTTTAAAAAACATATAATACGATCCTAATTTTAAATTTAAAATGCCACTTCTTTATTCTCTACATTAGAAATAGATTGAAGGAATATATAATAAAATGTTAACATTGGTTTTACTGAGTAGAATGAATAATTTTGTTCCTTTCGTATTTATCTGTAAACATCTCTTTTCTTCAATAGGTGTATTCCTTTTATAACCTGAAAAAATTATTTAAGGCAATTAAAATCACAATGTCAATTGGTGTCAGATATCTAAATATTTTAAATTAAAATAATTTTCATATTCAATATGTGATTAAGGAATGCCTTATATATCTTTCAAAAATGTATCATTAAATTCAAATAAGAAAGCCAAATGACATCAGATTCCAATGGACAACAGTATTGAATACAATCCACGCCTCCTTTGCCCCAATCATTGTTCCTCACAAAAGTATTTCCTACCAAGAAACACTCAAAATGGAAACTGCATTTTCTTAGGCAACTTTGGTTGCCACTAGACTCAGACTAAATTTCATCACTGCAGTTGCTAAGCATACATTTGCAAACATTTATTTGGTTCCTCCAACTTTGACTGCATATGAACCTCTAAAAGAAAGCATATTAAAATGCTGGGCATTCGGCGCGTGACCACTGAGGATTTCAGAGTTCTCCCCAGAGTCAGAAACATCAGCTCTCTAGATATTTCAACCTCACTTTAAGGAAAGAGCAAAATCAAATGAAACTAAGACAAAACCTATTTGAGACAGGCTGCAGTTCAGACGGGAGGGGGAGAAAAAATCATCTTCTAGACTTCAGGCTATCGCATTTGTAACAGAAGAGTTTTCCTTGATCCAGCCAAGCTTCCGTCCCCGCACACTTGTGAAGAAAGCCCCCCCTGCCACCCTTTCTCACCTCGGTGGACCTCTCTGGCTGCTCCCAGAGGGAAGGAGCGTTTGTGCCGGCATCCTTTCTTCGGGGACACTCACATTAGCACCTACCTCTGCTCCACTCAGGCTTAAGCACATCGTCTGCCTTCAGCTGATGCGGTGACCTCAGTCAGGTAAAAGAAACAGCCTTTGCTAGTCTGTGCAGCGCCTTCCGTAGAAATATTGCATGAGTCAGCTTTTATCTCCCAAACCCAACACACAAAGGCTTTGCAAAAACCTGATTTGCAACTTTCTCACTGCCTTTTTCCCCCTAGTGTGCAGACCACAGACTTCAGCATCACTAAGAGCCTTAAATGAAACATGACATCATTCAATTGAGAAACAGGACAATAGACACCACTGTGGGTAACTTGAAAATGCACACTTCACTGAGCAACACCCTACCACTTCCATTCTTTTGTGAACATCAAATACAACCCACACTCGCCCAAAGCTGCTGGGCTTCACCTTCCTGGCTCTGGCCACGGTTCTCATTAAACTCTAGAAAATAAGCAAGATCTTTGGAACTCTGATAGTTTTAAGTTCACTTCCTGAAGCATGGGCTTGTTTCAAAGTAAAGGGACCTATGTTTAACTTTCAAAGTAAACGGACACATCTTTAAACTGAAGTTTTAAAATGCAGGTTGGGGTGGGGGTGGGGTGGTGAATAACAACCAGTGGGAAATAGTTTGGATAATTAGCTTCTGTTAACAAGACACTTAATAGAACTTTAGGTGAACAAAGTTTAAGGAGAAAACATTTAAGGCCGACATTTAAAAAACCTATCTGAAGACAAATATCTAAAATTGATATGCACACGCATTTCTTTGGAGAACAGTTAAATTCTGTGATTTTATATTCATAAATACTAAGTAGTAAAGACAGAATGATCTAGTATTCCTACAATACTTTAGTGAGACCTTCTAATTATTTTGGGTTTTTGATTTCTCTAAGACCACCGGTCCTTCTGAAAATGCTGTATCTATTTTTACAGAAAGATTCAGAAGGCGTATATTTGACAAAGATCTTGAGTTCTTTAAATGAAGGTCTCCAGAAGTACAAAAATGCTATTGAAAACTGATACCGGCCGGGCGCGGTGGCTCAAGCCTGTAATCCCAGCACTTTAGGAGGCCGAGACGGGCGGATCACGAGGTCAGGAGATCGAGACCATCCTGGCTAACACCATGAAACCCTGTCTCTACTAAAAAATACAAAAAACTAGCCAGGCGAGCTGCTGGGCGCCTGTAGTCCCGGCTACTAGGGAGGCTGAGGCAGGAGAATGACGTGAACCCGGGAGGCGGAGCTTGCAGTGAGCGAGCCGAGATCCAGCCACTGCACTCCAGCCTGGGTAACAGAGCAAGACTCCATCTAAAAAAAAAAAAAAGAAAAAAAGAAAACTGATACCACTGCACTGTGGAACTACAATTCAAAATATGGATTATGTCCTTGCATAGACATCTAAAACTGAACTATATCAAAGGATTAAAATCCTTTAAATAGAAGTTCCATTTAAAGCATTCATTTGTGGTTATGGAAAACACCATTAGCAGATCATCCTTAATATAGCTATTTCTATCATGCCTATTAAGTGATTTTAAACTAACAACATAATAGGATAATTTGTTTTAATGCTGATTTCCTTTCAAATCAGGCTGAACATACACATGGCTATTTAAATAAATGATTTTTAAAGGAAATAGTTCGGAAGACAACTGGTTGGAATTTCTCACCCACAAAATTCACCGGTTTGATGGAAATTAGTAACTCCAGGATGCTGAGAAGGCAGTGTGAGAGGAAGGGTCCTCCCTGGGCTGTGGAGACTCTTCATCCTCTATTTTGGCCTCCACAGCAACCCCTTCGGCCTCCCAAATCATGTCTGTCTCCCATACCAGTGCCTAAGCTGGGCTCTTCCTTTCTGCTCAACGAAGAGCCAGCTCAGATCAAGCTCCCACTCCATCTGCTACAACCACTCTAACCCACCGCTCTTTCCACTAGTTTAACAGCTGTTTATTACACTTAGAGTAAGGATCATGTGGTCTCGTATTTAATTGTTTTCTAAGGGTCTCTCTCCTACCCTGCATGGTAGCTGTTGGGGGCAGGGAACCTTCCTATACCGTAGATTTGATATTCTTAAGGCAGATACGAAGATCTAAACTCTTAGACGGGATAAAATGCACAGAGGCTCTAGGCTTCCTAATGACTCATCCATTGTGCATAGCCTCAGATCACAACACAGCTACTTTTAACTTCCAATAAAATTACATTGTACTTGGATTTTTTTTTTACTTTTTGCCAAGAAACATGTTTCTAAAATGCTATTTCTGAGAGATGCCATGTATGTTACATGTAAACAAAAACAGCAAAGTTGCTGTGTGTGTGGATGGTAGGCAGTTTACTAAGCTTACCCACCAGAAAAGTGACAGTCCTGAAGGACAGCTTTAAAGTGACAGTGGGGGCCATATTGGGTCCTACAGGACAGTCATTTATTAGTTCATCCATGGTTTCTGCTTTAGCAAAATCATCAACTTGTGTAAGTAAAGACCTCTTATAACTGGCAAATAAGTGAAACCACCTATGCTGCATCTACAAGTATCAGAGATTTAAAGTATGTTGAATTTCATTTTTTAAATAATAAGCTTTTTCAGAGCAGGGGATACACACACACACACAAACACATTTTTTTTTTTTTTTTGCCTTTATATTTATCCTAGTACCAAGCATTTGCTTGAATAAATTAACCAATGGATAGCGCATGAGGCCTGGGGAGGGATAATACATTCACATACTAGCAGGAAGGAAAAGAAAAGGGAAGAAGGCCAGGTAGGAGGCCGAGGCAGGCAGATCACGACGTCAGGAGTTCGAGACTAGCCTGACCAACATGATGAAACCCCGTCTCTACTAAAATACAAAAATTAGCCAGACGTGGTGGTGCACACCTGTATTCCCAGCTACTCGGAGGCTGAAGTAGGAGAATCACTTGAACCAGGTAGGCGGAAGTTGTAGTGAGCCGAGATCACGCCTCTGCACTCCAGCCTGGGTGACAGTGAGACTGTCTCAAAAAAAAAAAAGAAAAGAAAAGGGAAGAAACGGCCGGGCGCGGTGGCTCAAGCCTGTAATCCCAGCACTTTGGGAGGCCGAGACGGGCGGATCACGAGGTCAGGAGATTGAGACCATCCTGGCTGACACGGTGAAACCCCGTCTCTACTTTAAAAAAATACAAAAAACTAGCCGGGCGAGGTGGCGGCGCCTGTAGTCCCAGCTACTCGGGAGGCTGAGGCAGGAGAATGGCGTGAACCCGGGAGGCGGAGCTTGCAGTGAGCTGAGATCCGGCCACTGCACTCCAGCCTGGGCGGCAGAGCGAGACTCCGTCTCAAAAAAAAAAAAAAAAAAAGAAAAAAAAAAAAAAAAAGAAAAGGGAAGAAACGCCTCCATTTATTGTGCAACAGTCCAGGTTCTTTCACACCTGAGAGCAGAGGCGCCTTCTACACTTCAGGATTTTCTTAAGACCCTGGTTTCTCCCCATTCGGCTCTGCAGTGGTTCTGAGTTCCAGTGCTCCCCACCACATATTCCACACACTGGACACACTGAACTGCTAACAATTCTTGGAGGTGTGCTGCTGGTTTGCCACTAGACTTTTGTTCATGCAGGGAAAATGAACAATCTTAAGACACACAAAAAGCACAGATGCTAGTATCCTTGCTACTTTTTGCTGTATAATTTATTTGCCAATACTAACACTGGGTGAAAATATTATTTTTGCTCAGCAAAATTTAATTTTTTAATTAATTTAGTTTTTCGAGACAGAATCTCCCTCTGTCACCCAACCTGGAGTGCAGCGTCACTATCTCAGCCCACTGCAACCTCTGCCTCCCAGGTTCAAGCGATTCTCCCACCTCAGCCTCCTGAGTAGCTGGAACTACAGGCATGGACCACCACGCCCAGCTAATTTTTTGGTATTTTTAGTAGAGACAGGGTTTCCCCATATTGGCGAGGTGGGTCTCGAACTCCTGACCTCAGGTGATCTGCTCACCTTGGCCTCCCAAAGTGCTGGGATTACAGGTGTGAGCCACTGTGCCTAGCCCCAAATTTCTTTTTAAATGATAGAGTGGCCACAGATAAAATGCACATGCATGCCTTGTTAGGTGATAAAGATAACCTTGCTGGAAAGCAGCTTTGTTTACTCCCTGCAAGCACGGGTTACACAACCGGGAAGTTCGCATTCCATTCCCAGTGTCCCCACCTGCAGTAGAGAATCAAGGCACAGAAGAGCAGCACCCACAGGATGTAACTATAGCAACCAGAACACAAACCAGCCATCAAGGAGGTGCAGGTGGCCTTGTGGCCTAATTGGAGGAAGACCAGAAAGTCCCCGCCACATAAAAAAATCCCTTCCCAGGCTGGGTGTGGGGGGGTCACATCTGTAATTCCAGCACTTTGGGAGGCTGAGACGGAAGGAAGGATCACTTGAGGCCAGGAGTTTGAAACCAGAGTGAGCAACTTAATGAGAATCCATCTCTACAAAAAGACAAAATTTAGGCCAGGCATGGTGGCTCATGCCTATAATCCCAGCACTCTGGGAGGCTAAGGCTGAGGCGGGCAGATTACTTGAGGTCAGGAGTTCAAGACCAGCCTACCCAACATGGTAAAACTCAGAATGTACTAAAAAAAACCCACAAAAATTAGCCAGGTGTGGTGACACGTGTCTGTAGTTCCAGCTACTTGGGAGGCTGAGGCAGGGGAATCATTTGAATCTGGGAGGCAGAGGCTGCAGTGAGCCAAGACTGCGCCACTGCACTCCAGCCTGGGCAACAGAGTAAGAGTCTGTCTTAAAAAAAAATCAATCAATACATAAATACAAAACTTAGCTGGGCAGGGTGGTGTATGTCCATAGTACCAGTTACTTGGGAGGATGAAGTGGGAGGATGGCTTGAGCCCAGGAGTTTGAGACTGCAGTGAGCTAGGATCGCACCACTGCACTCCAGCCTGGGCAACGGAGCAAGAGCCTGTCTCAAACAAACAAACAAACAAACAAACAAACAAAATCCCTTCCCAGAAGTCTGCCATAGGGCCTGGAATTCCAAATCTTTTTGGTTTAAGGTAAAAGTTGTCAGTTAAAACCCTAATCTCCCCTGGGAAGGGCGATGGAGTCACTGCCACAGTAGTGTGAATTAGCTTCATCATCCTTCCAAGGAACTATCCAGGTTTTCTGGGAATGAGACCACAACGGGGCTGTCTAGGAGGGCTGGGGTGGGGATGAGGGCAGGAAGCACAGACAACACACACATCTAGGGACTCGGCAAGGCCTGAGCTAGTTGAGGCATTTCGCTGAACTGTGCAGCCAGGCAACAGCTCAAAAAGCTGGGCAAGGAAGGAGGAAAGGGCGGCCCAGAGACAGGAAGACGGACGGGCAAAGGCATGCAGACATTTTTAGGTTCAAGGAAATATTTTGCTTCATATAATCAACATTGGATAAGGCAGGTTTAGAAAATAATCTTAAATTTTCATATGCAAAGATGCTACAAGTGAGAAGGGGTATTTGAAAACAAAAATACTATTTTACACAAGGAGCGTAACAATTTAAGCCCCGGAGGAGGTATGGCCTGCTTATCTTGTAATTTAAGATCTTGCCATTGTGGCACATTTTTCAGGGAAAATGGTAAAACCAACCATTTTTGGAAGCACAGGCCATTGACAAAAGACTCTTAACGTATTTTTAGGCTATTAGAAGTTTTTTCTTTGAAAGAGTAAGGCATGTGATCACATTTTCTATGAACACATCACAGCATAAATGTGAGGGGCCGGGCACGGTGGCTCACGCCTATAATCCCAGCACTTTCGGAGGCCGAGGCAGGCAGATCACCTGAGGTCTGGAATTCGAGACCAGTCTACATGGCAAAACCCTGTCTCTACTAAATATACAAAAAAATAGCTGGGCGTGGTGGTGCACACCTGTAATCCCAGTTACTTGGGAGACTGAGGCAGGAGAATCGCTTGAACTCGGGAGGCGGAGGTTGCAGTGAGCCCAGATTGCACCACTGCACTCCAGCCTGGGCCACAAAGCAAGATTTCATCTCAAAAAAAAAAAAAGTGATAAACGTTAAAGTCAATTGCACGCCAAAAGATGTCACACATCCATATTGAAGCCCCTTAGGAAAACACACTGACCTTCCCCTGTGAATAAGAGCTAACGTACTAACACCATTCTGCATTGCAGCTGCTGTTATTTATCAAAAATCTATACACATTCTTCCAGACTGTCTACTCTAAACCCAGAAAATATCACCAACTACAAATTCTACTTTGCTATTGTTATACAAACCAAATTACAGACTTTTTCAAGCAAAAAAAAAGCTAACCCCTTTTTCTTAAAACAAATGATTTCTAAAGGCCTTTTTTCAAAGTGAAATAATTTTACTGACAAGTGAGTTTGTTTTCACAAATTAAAAAAATACCTGTCAGCAGGCCAGGTGTGGTGGCTCATGCCTGTACTTCTACCCCTTTGGGAGGCTGAGGTGGGTGGGTGGATCATTTGGGGCCGGGAGTTCGAGACCAGCCTGGCCAACAGTCTCTACTAAAAACACAAAAAACTAGCTGGGCATGGTGGTGCATGCCTGTAGTCCCAGCTACTTGGGAGGCTGAGGCACGAAAATTGCTTGAACCTTGAAGGTGGAGGTTGCAGTGAGCTGAGATGGCGCCACTGTACTCTAGCCTGGGTGAGAGTGAGACTATGTCTCAAAAAAAAAAAAAAAAAAAAAAAAAAAAAAATTCTGTCAGCAAAAGACACAGGTCTAAAGCAGACAAAAGCACTCAAGTATAGAAGAAATTAAGTGAAGCCATTTTTCATTAGTCCTGGAGTACTGAATCTAACAATAGAAACCAAACTAGAAATACTAAATAGTTACCAGGACTTCAACCATCCAACTGAAAAGGTAGTTTCTCAGCCCCTACTGCACTAAATGTCAGTACGGAGGCATGGTCCTAAGAATTTTAGAAAACAAACGAACAAATAAAGCCTATTACTCACCACACTATTTTGCATGGCCTGCCTTTCCCTTGCAATCAAGTTATGATTTAACATCTCCATCGTCCTTTCAACAGTCGGCCATGACATGAACTGAGATGGCCTTCAAGGGCACACGTTCCAGACTCTAAAATCTTGCTGTTTCAAGCATTCCTCCCTGGGATCATTTTTCTGCGTCTGTGACAATCGTTAGCTCAATTTGTCACTCAGTTCTTTGATTAGGATACTTGGTTTTTCTTTCCCAGAGACAATACAACCAAGTCTTAGTTATTTTTGAACAATTTTTAGATATCAAGCAAGCAAATATGTTGCAAAGAGCCTCTTGCTTTTGATAATCTACCAGTCCCATCTCTAAGGACACCATCGGAGGACTCGCTGTGCTCAGCACAATGAACTAATTATCCGTGGAAGAATGCAGTCGGCTTCCAGACACATTTTTCTCCAGGAGATAATACACATCTAATCCATTCATAAGTAAAGGCATTCAACACAATCTATACTTTTGAAATACTCTAAAAAATGCACTGGAAGAAAAGGCTTGGATGCTCTCTGAAATCTTACAGCAGAATGTATTTTCCAAAATACCAATTAAAACAAGATTATCTTATAGTTTCAGAGTAACAGCCATTGAGACTTACATCACCTTTATGGAGGCTTGCAAAGGAATTTCTCATCCTGGCAGAGGAGAGAGGCAAACTCCAGTTGCTAGCCTTTCCTCCTCTTTTCTGGACACAAACCCACAGCTGCAATGGAATGAAGGGGAGGGCTCAGCTCAACCTGGCCAACTGCCCCCTACCCCTTCCCATAGACCCAGGGGTGGTAGGTTGCGAGAGGTAATTCTCAAGAGCAACAGAGGAGGGAATATAGCTTGCTGGGGATACACAGACAAGCTTCTGGGAGCAAACAGGAATCAATCTCTGAACTGGTTCAGACTCCCCCCACCCCCGCCCGACCTCCAGCAATTACCATCCTTGGAGTCATCACAATCAGTCTTCTTCCCCCACTCCTAAGGCTACGTTCAATGTCATAATAGTTGACAGCTTAACCTCTAAGACGTAAGACCTGTGAGCAAATGATTTATCTCAGGGTAGCCTATATGCTTTCTAGAACTGAAGGGGGGTGGTTTGTGCTCATATTCACTTGGTCTCCTGCACCAAGTCATGGAAACAATCCCATTGACGGAGATACTTGTAAAGGCCAAATATAGATTCCACTCCAGGAAAGCAGAACTCACTTCTCTCTAAATGAGTTGAGATGACTTACTACTTTCCAGGATTTTTTTTTCAACTAAAGAAGGCAATGGAGTTCACTGACCTGAGTATATTGGTGTTACAATGGCCTTGAATACCCTCTGTTGCCATAAATTTCTGACCTTTAGCTTTCAGAACTTCCAGGCACACGGCAACATCCTGCTGATCTTTCTTCCTTCACACCTTCTCTCCACTTGAACTGGCAATCACCACTTACTCACCCTTATGTACCAGACCTACTGAACGTCAGGCCTCATGCTGGGCACAGTGAATGGACATGGGCTTTAAGCCTCCAACAAAAAAATGACAAGTATGATAAGTGCTGTGAAGCAGCGTCCCACACTGCCGATGTAAACTACCAACAATTGTGTACATAAGCATTTGCACTATTTTCCTAAATTCTCTTTCCCCTTAGTTTCACACTGTCCTTCAATTAAAATTAAAAGTGGATAGCAACTTTATGTTGACAGTAAAATCAAGCTACATGAGGCTGCCTTCACTTATGGTTCACTTTCCAGTCTTAGAGAATAAGCCCAGTCGGACTCATCTTTCATCTTATATTTAATGACTTGGTATCCAAGCTGACAGCCAAACTCGCTGAAAGGTTTTGAGAGTCTAAACACTTGCCTAATTCCCAGTTCCCACAGAGGTACATGAAGTAACTTGTTTATGTTAACACAACAAAGGAAAGGAAAGAGAGATCTCTGTTCCACTGCAGGTTGAATCGGAATTAGGTCAAGAAACAAGTGTAACCAAATTTATTTCTGTTTATTCTGAATAAACAGTACTGAATCCTTTACAAGCAAATGAAAGAACAGAAAAAGGAGGAGGAAAAAGCTAAAACATGAAGACTGCTGGTTTGATCTCTACATTTTCTTTAATGAATATGTATTATTTGTATGATTAATATATAAGAAGAACAGAATGAATTTACATGGCAGGTCTTGTTCCTGCCACACCCCCAGCCCAGTCTTTCCCAGTCTTGCTTTGTCTGAAGGTCTGCACACTCCGCTCCCTGGCTGGCTGCCTTCCAGGTAGGTTTGGCTAGAGGCACCAATAATTTGAAGCAGGAAGGGAGGGAAATAGGGGCATTTCCTCTACTCCCTCATTGATTTGGGGTAGGTCTTCCATGGTTCCAGCCTTTCTTGGGCTCCCTTAACTCTATGTTGTCCCCGGTCCCTCAGGGATCCCTATAGATTGTCCCAAAAGCAGTGGCTAAGGCTTCCCACTGTTGTCACTCTTTGCTTCACATACACCCTTCATTTGAACCAGCTGAGCCAATTCAGTTTCTTGCCAGGTCCCTGGCTGATGCAATGTCACCCTAACTCCAGAATCATTGGTCTAAAATGCTGATAGCAGTTTGACTTCATATGCGGTCAGAATATTGGCCTGAGCTTTTTACTCGGTGATACAATGCCAAATTTTAGCCCCGTTTTGACTTATGGCCTGCTTGATCCAGGTCAATGAAATAAACACTTAATTAGAGTCTATTCTATACCAGAAAAATATTGTGAATTTGATATCTGCTGATATATTCATTTACTCAATATTTATTGAGCAGCTACTATGTGCCAGGCACTGCCTTGGGCACTAAAGACACAACAATGAACAAAACAGACAAACACCCCTGCCTTTATGACACTTATTTTCTAGCGGGAGCTGTATGGACTAAAAAGAATCCTATGATAACAGCATGTCAACATTGGAAAGATACTCTGGGGCTTTCTAATCCGGTGTTTCAATTACCACTTACAACATCTCACCAAGTGTGTCCGGTCTCTGTTTAGACACTGTTAGTTACCAGACATCCCAACCCTACACAAATAATCGATCATACCCTGGAGTGCTTTAAAGACCACTATAGGAAAACACAGGAGAAATCATGCCTCACCTCCATTTTGTAGTTCCTTAATTATTTGAGCTGTCCTATCAGTTTCCCATATGTATTTGCATCTTTGTTCAAATACTGATGGAATAACTACCCTAAGGGATTCCTGGAGGCAGGGTTCAGTGATGGGGGAGCGGTGCAGAGAGGTCAAAGGGGAGAGCTGCCCCTTGTGGCTGTGGGGCGCATGGGGTAGAGCGGACTTACCGCTGTCACCACCCTCTGATCACCTTCTCCTTATATGTCAAAAACATGCTTTCCTACTGCTTCTACCAAAGTGGCTTCAGAATTTTAAGTCCTCATGCCAACTTACTATTAAACATGTTAAGAAAGATATCATTTTTGGAGAACATCCTCAGGGAAATAAATGTTCTCCCCACTCCTCCCAAGTCAGACTTTTAGGTACATCAACATCGCTGTGTCCTCAAAAGGCACAGAGTTTGGCCAGGCAGACACACTGAAGGATCATTCAAACAGGTGACTGATGGCTGTGTGATGTGCACACTGGGCTGGGAAGGCACAGGCACTATGGAAATGTGTAAAGGGGACCAGGCCTAGTTTGGGATGGTCTGGGAAGGCTTCCCTGAGGAAGGGATGTGTGGACTGACATCTGAAGGCTGAGAAGAGGTCAACCAGGGGAAACCAGCCAAAGAGAAAATACCATCCAGGCTGCTTTACTTCCCACTGGCATTCACTGTGGCATTATACCCACAGTGAACATCCAACTTAGATTTTTTTTTCTGGGCAATCGTGTTTGCAAATATACTGTTACATACCACAATTAATAACTATGTTTACTCCAACAATGCTCCTTTATTAAAGTAGGTACTACTTTCCTTCTCCACTCTGGGGTAATCCCATTCCTTCACCTGCATATATCAGTCTTCTCTAGTCTCACCTTTTCTTTCTCCTCCAGACAGTGGGCAGAGCTGCTTGGGCGGTAACTATGACTCTGTTCTTGCCTAATAGCTTTGACTAGGTCCTTAAAAGGTGTGGTTCCAGTGTATCACAATGTAAACTTCCCTGCCCAGCATTTCCATCTGGGTATTATCAGATTAAAATGAACATCAAAGGAGCCCCAAAAGAGGGGGTCACAAAAGGACAGACTGACGGCTGAGGGCAGTGGTCAGGCCACTGTTTGTCTTGCTACTTCCAGGGGACTTAAGAACTGACCATGTGCATTTGAGCCTTGAGCATTTCCCAGGATTAGCTGGACACCTTTCCTGGGGGACCCAGAACCAGGGACAACTGCCTGGTTGCCAGTACAGATCAGACGTAAGATATCTCTTTAAGAGTCTGTACAAATTAGGGCATAACAAAATGGTAAATCTAATGAATTAAGCTGCTCTAAGAGTTTTGAGGAATTATGTTTTCATAATGACTATTGGTTATCAGCCTAGTAATTTAATAATAAAAACCATCCCCACCAGCCTGGGCAACAGAGTAAGACCCCGTCTCTACGAAAAAATAAAAAATTAGCTGGGCGTGGTGGCATGTGCCTGTGGTCCCAGCTACATGGAAGGCTGAGGTGGGAGGATCACTTGAGCCCAAGAGATTGAGACTGAAGTGAGCTGTGATTGTACCACTGTAGTCCAGGCTGCGCAACAGAACAAAACTATCTCAAAAACAAACAAACAACAACAAAAAACACCATCCCCAAAGCCAAATTTATTTTGTTCAATCTAAACCATCACCTACGGCTCATGAAATGATGTGTGGAAAGGACAGAAGATCTGAAGTTGAGATGTGTAGAATCTCAGCTCCCCCAGACAATTTTATCTTCTTGGGCAAGTTACTAACCTCTCTGTGATCCAGATTCCTTCTGGATTAGTAAAACGAGAACTCTGGAGTCTCTGACAGTTAAGAAGACTTTCCAAATCTAAGAATCTAAGGTTCCATGATTTGGGGTGAGGGTCCCACCAATCCACTTTTTAACTCCATAGACTGTCTCTCTTGAGGCTATCAAATAACTTTAGGATTGTAAAACATGGTCCCACCATTATGGTCAGATAACCACAGGTCAATGCAAAACCAGGAGCATGTGGCCTTTGTACAGGGAAACTGCTTTTGATTCCCTGTAATTCCTTTTTTTTTTTTTTTTTTTTTTGAGACGGAGTCTCGCTCTGTCTCCCAGGCTGGAGTACAGTGGTGCAATCTTGGCTCACTGAAAGCTCCACCTACCGGGTTCCAGTGATTCTCCTGCCTCAGCCTCCCGAGTAGCTGGGACTATAGGCATGTGCCATCATGCCTGGCTAATTTTTTGTATTTTTAGTAGAGACAGGGTTTCACCATGTTAGCCAGGATGGTCTCCATCTCCTGACCTTGTGATCCGCCTGCCTCAGCCTCCCAAAGTGCTGGGATTACAGGCATGAGCCACTGCGCCCAGCCCTGTAATTCCTTCTGTGGCAGAATTTGTGATAGATGTGTTAACCATGATCAATAAAAAAACTCTCTGCAAAATTTTTCGATGACATCATCTGACAGTAAGCCAATGTCTAGCATCCAGGTCATGCTTTTTACCTATTCACTGACATCGTCTCCACTTTCTGCAAAATTGCATTCTGGAACCAGGTTATAGAGTAGATTATGAAACAGCTCATTTTACCACAGGGGTATTGTCATCATTTGTGGTTGCATCCCAAACAAGCACCTGCCTTAATATATCCCTGACAAAGCAGTAGCACAGCAGTTGAGCTAACTGTACACCTGCAAAAATTATGCTCCTATAATATACAGATAATATACAGTTAGTTCTGAATTATTCAAGGAACTCTTATACTTTAAGTTTATATACAATTACGATTATTAGAACAAATTCACTCCAGTGAGATGTCCTGGATGAGCCTCCATAGAGACTGGGTGAGTGAGACTAGAAGGGTCTTTGTAGCTATCCCCTAACCCATTTACTTATTTTTACGGAATGACTGACTGATTTACAAGGGGCCTGTCTAAGAGGGATCCTAGAAAAAGTATTCTAACAGTATCTAAAACTAGGATTCAGATATTTTCAGGCATATGGCACAGATTCTATGTGGGGAAGGAAGGTGGGGCTGGGGCTGAGGTCTGATGGCCACAGAAGCCTTGGTGACCCTGGGAGAGATGAGGGGAAGGAAGTCTGGTAGGGCAAGTAGAATAAGCAGAGGGCCATTCTTCTGGTGAGAGGAAGTACTGGTTTCTGATTTCGTATGTGGCAGGTAATCAGACTGGCCTCACCTAGCCATTTGGACAGCCTGCGAATGACCTGACAAAGAGAGTGGGTGGCCGAAAAACCAAAACCAAAACCAAGAGAATTAACAACTGTAATATGCCAGGCAACTTGGCTGTGAGATCCTTCTGTCTAACAGAAGGAAACACAAGAGGAGAGGAATCCTTTTCCCATAAAGAAAAGAACAGGGATTTCTTGGCAGCCTGGGGGCAGAGGTTTGGGTGGCCCACTAGGAGAATTCCTACAGGGAGCTTGGGAATGCTGAATATCCCGGGGCAGGGGTCCCTGGAAGGATCAGTGCAGTGCGGGTGGAAGGGCAGTGACAGGTCAGGCAGAGGAAAGGGGAGCCAGGAGGTGCTGCCTGGGAGGTCCTATCTTTATGTCTGTGTGAAGTGACAGCTGAGCTGGCCAAGTCAGATCTTTTAAAGTGACTTCACCTGTACCCACAGGGCTGGTGAGGCCTGGTGGAGCTGAGGCTGGTTAGACAGAGTGTGACCTGTGGACCTGTTGTTTGGTCAACACGGGGTTTAATTTCTTTGTATTGATGACCTAAGTTTAAATAATCAGGATACTCTGCATTAAAAAAACAGATTTTGGGGGGGCTTGGGGTTGGGGTGCCAAAAAATTAAAAAGGGATAAACATGGGTTAACACTAGTCTAATGCTCTTGCACAGCAGCAGTGGGTAGAGCTAAGCTTGCTCACATCACCCTGGCTGTGCACTTCCCAGTGTGCCCAGTCCCCACATCCCCTTTCGTATTACACCTGTCCTCCGCCACTCCTTTATATGATCTGCCTGGCCCTTGAGGTACATGACTCTGGATTATATACATGGGCACATCCGGACACTGCACTCTATATTAGGTTACTAGTCCTAGAAATTACCAGACTATATGATCTGATAAGAACAATTTATTCCTCCCATGTGTAAGCCATATGAAAATGAAACATAGGCCAGGCACGGTGGCTCACGCCTGTAATGCCAGCACTTTGGCAGGCTGAGGCAGGTGGATCATCTGAGGTCAGGAGTTTGAGACCAGCCTGGCCAACGTGGCAAAACCCTGTCTCTGCTAAAAATACAAAAATTAGCTGGGCATGGTGGCATGCACCTGTAATCCCAGCTACTCAGGAGGCTGAGACAGGAGAATTGCTTGAACCCAGAAGGCAGAGGCTGCAGTGAGTCGAGATTGTGCCACTGCACTCCAGCCTGGGTGACAGAGCAAGACTCCATCTTAAAAGAAAAAAAAAAGAAAAGAAAAAAAGAAAATGAAATATACACTAGAAGACCACTCTTCCCATCATGGAAAAATCTGGTGAGGGAAGGGAAGAAGGTTTACAGTGGAGGGATGGGGAAAAATTAATCACGGGTCAGGAAATGTAAATTGTCTTTGCCATTTATCCGAATTAACTCTTATTTTCATTTTTTTGGTCTCTTTATATTCAAAGTATCTTATCCTATCAGTTCTTTTGCAAACCTCCATTTAAATAAAACATTAGAATTTGGTCAGGGTTTCTACGAAGGAATTAAGATAGAAGAAGCAATTAATGCTGCCAAACCAAACAGATAACTGGTGTCATAGTTCTTTTTTTTTTTTTTTTTTTTTTTTTTTTTTTTTGAGACAGAGTCTTGTCCTGTTGCCCTGGCTACAGCAAAGTAGCATGATTACAGCTTACTGCAGCCTCAACCTCCCAGGCTCAGGTGATCCTCCTGCCTAAGTCTTCTGGGTAGTTGGGACCACAGGTATGCACCACCATGCCTGGCTAATTTTTTAAATTATATGTGGAGATGGGGTCTCCCTATGTTGCCCAGCTCATCTCAAACGCCCGAGCTCAAGTGATCCTCCCACCTCAGCCTCCCAAATTGCTGGGATTACAGGCATGAGCCACCGCACCACGCCTATCATAGTTTTTGAAATGGAAAACTTGCTGGAACATCAAGACAAACCACAGCCCCCAAAGAATGACACACTGGGCTCACTGGAGAGACTCAGGGGTTGCTACCATCTACTCACCCTTATGAAAGTATTGAAGTGAGGATTTGTTTACGAGCTCTTCTGAAAAATAAGACAAGATCTAGTATAAATGCCAACATTTACGTAACACATCCTAATCTCAGAAACCACTTGTTTTGTTGGACCTTTTCAGAAAATAATAGGACAGGAGTGAAGACTTAGAATTGGAGATTCAAGTCCCATCAAAATAAACAATGACTATAAAACTGGATTTACGGGCAAGGAACAAAGAGGAATAACTTGGAAGAGCGTTTGTGCATTTTGACATTGATCATTTAAGACGGCACCTAGAGGCATGAGTTCATCAGCAGCATTTTTCCTAGAAAGGGGAAGCCCTACCCTGCATGCCATCCCAGTGTTTCTTTCTTTCTGAACCCCAGAGATAAAACTTTTAATACACCGAGGCCTCCAAGAGGATTTGTAGACATACCTAAGTCTTTCTGAAGAAGAATTGCCTCTGATATGTGATATCTTCCCTCAGGAGCATGAGGAGGAGGGAGTGGGTGAGGGGGACAGAAAAACAAAACCAACCATTTTCCCCTAATCCTCATGTGGAAGAAAAAGCAGAAGCTAAAAGCTTCCCTGAGGGAAAAGGCTACTTCAGACTAGAGGTTGATGGAGCAAGTCTAGTAACTTGCTTCGTTTATGAGGCCACATGCCTGTTTCCAGTACACACCCTGGCAGGCGGGGCGACTGGGCTCAGGAGACTCTGTGCATGGGCAGTGGTGGCTGGAGAGGGGCAAGGGCTGAGTGGGACCAGCGGTCCCCACCGCTTTCCATGTTTCTCTGGAAACCCCATGACAAACTGTCAGAGAACAGGGAATTCTTGTGCTTTTCTGCATGGATAAATCCCATCCCAGGATTTTATTTTTAAAAAGTTCCCCTGAAGATGAGATAAACCATTTATAGCTTATAAAAATGAGTGTTCCGATGGCATATCTTTGAAATATGCCTTACATTTCATTCTTCTGCTGACACTTAGAGATTTTAATCTATTTAGACATTTTAATACATAAATTATCATAATGGTATTGTAAACCAAAAAACTGGTGATTGTTAGTATACACCCTAAACCATTATTTCTCCAGGTGTTACCTGACACCTCCTAAATTACTGCAATGGACTGAATAGTGTCCCCCTGCCCAAATACATATGTTGGTGTTGAAGCCCTAACCCCCGAAGCGACTGTATTTGAAGACAAGTCCTTTAAGGAGGTGGAGTTAAATGAGGTCATAAGGGTGGGGCCCTAGCCCAATAGGACTGGTGTCCCTACAGGAAGAGGAAGAAATACTAGAGATCTTGCTCTCTCTCTATGCAAAAGCCCATGTGGGAATAGAGCCAGAAGGCAGCTGTCTGTAAGCCAGGAAGAAAGGCCTCACTGGACAAGAATCCCACTAGCACCTTGATCTTGGACTTACAGCCACCAGGACTATGAGAAAATAAATGTCTGTCATTTAAGCCACCAGTCTGTGTTATTGTTATGGCAGTCCAAGCTCGCTAATAATCATCATCAGCAAGATTTTCAACAAGGAACCAGATTGCTGGGCCCTGCCCAAGAGCACAACATCAGAATTTTCAGGGACAGGGCCCAGGAATGGACAAAGGTACCTGGACTCTTTGGGTGATGTAAGGTTGAGAACCAGTGCTCCATGGAGAGCTCAAGGCTGCCTGCAGCCCCTTACCCCACCCGCCTCAGCCTTCCCCTAGTCCATCATCCCAATGAAAAACGCTTTGAGGGGGTCAAGGATGAGAGACTTCAAGGATTAGACTCTCCAAAGGAGAAATAAGGGATTATGAATAGAACTAGGTGGAATCACGCTGGGGTCCAGGATGAGGTGTGTTGTAGGAAAAGTCAATTTGTCTCTGAGTTCAGAGGGGGCTTGTTCAGAAGGGACAAGAGGGGCCCTTGAGACCCATGTGAAATGCTGCCAAACTCCATTGGAAGGAGACCAGAGGAAGGTTTATGTCTGAAGCCCAAGGCTAATGACGAGTGCGTCTGTGCTGACAATTCCCTGCCCTCAGAGGACAGCACCAGCCAAACATCTCCCCCTCACCCCAAAGAACCAACTAAGATTCATTTTCACCATGCTAACAGGTCAGTCGGTCAGACCATCAACCATCAAAGATACTGTCAACACTGAAACTCAGCGCCAATAGAAAGCTATTATTTGCAATTGTCTATTATTTGCACTTCGAATCTTTTTGTAAGTCCTGATCTTCACTAGAGTGAAAGGCTCTACTATGTCAAACTGAAAAGACTTAAAATTAGTTCCATTGTCAGTGATAATAATATATAAGCAAATTCAAAGGCACCAAGTACATTCAACTATGTAAAAATGCCACAAGAAATTCTGCAAGTTTTCAAAAATCAAGGTGCTAAACAGCAATCAGACACTATTTTAAAACAGCATATTCACTGGAGGGCAAGACCAGAGTATTTTTTCTTGTGATTCCTATGTGTTGCCAGGGTAGAGAGACACTACTGTGACATAAGAATGTTCCATACTTCCAAATTAAGGTACAATTGAACAAAAAAGCAGAATATATTCTAGACTGATTTTTTTTAATACTGTAGGAAGTAGCTTTTCAAGTAGAAAAAAGTTTTTATCTTTTTTCAGATGGAGTCTTGCTCTGTCGTCCAGGCAAGAGTGCAGTGGCACAATCTTGGCTCACTGTAACCTCTACCTCCTCGATTCAAGTGATTCTCCTGCCTCAGCCTCACAAGTAGCTGGGATTACAGGCACATGCCACCACACCTGGCTAATTTTTGTATTTTTAGTAGAGATGGAGCTTCACCATGTTGGCCAGGCTGGTCTCGAACTCCTGAGCTCAAGTGATCTGCCTGCCTCAGTCTCCCAAAGTGCTGGGATTACAGGCCACCATACCCGGCCAGACAAGAGCTTTTCTAATGGACTGAATAAAATTATATTTTAAGTATTAAGCAAGTCAGAATCTAAGAACCCTTGGTAGGCAATCTGTGTATCCTAATCTGCTTTCATTTTGATAAACTGACAGGAAGGAGTCAGGAAAGGAGAGAAGTGGGAAGGGACTTCATGATTTTCTTTATTACGAGACTAAAACCTGGGTCTGGCTCCCCTGCCTCCCTGGCATCTCGTATCTCTCCAAGTACCTTGGCCATTTTTTCATCTAAAGGCCTAGGCAGATAAAGGGAGAATGACGGAGATGAAAACGCAGGCCTTGCTGAGGTGTTTTGATTTTTGCAGGTACAAAATTAGAAGCACTGGCACCACTCAGCTGTGCCATTACAGATGCAGAAGTGCCAGGCTACTAGTCCACGGGAGGAAGTGGCTGCTTCCTCGTAAGGAGGGAACACAGCAGGTCATCAGCTACAGAGCGGGAGGACGTCAGCATTTAGAACAGCCCTGAGGCAACAACAAACAAGTCGGAAGTTGACCCATTATGGAGACTGCCAGGTTCTAGATTGATTTAGAAAGTATCTTTGTTATTGATGGTTGTCTTTGGGGTTATTATTTCCCCATCAGCTTGTGCTTCTGTTTTTTATTTATGATGACAGAACAAAACATAACAACATGTTAAAGCATTACACTAGGTGATTTAAATAACTGTTAGAGGGTACAATTTGGGTACCAGATACCATATATATAAGTACACACACACACACACACACACACACACACACACACACAGACAGTCCAAAACAAAATGAGAAGTACTGTTGATGGTGACAGGTTCCCAATACACTTTATAACACACCCCACACATCAGAACTCTTTTTTTTGAGACGGAGTCTTGCTCTGTCACCCTGGCTGGAGTGCAGTGGCACAATCTTGGCTCACTGCAACCTCTGTCACTGGGGTTCAAGTGATTCTCCTGCCTCAGCCTACTGAGTAGCTGCGATAACAGGCATGTGCCACCAGGCCCAGCTAATTTTTGTATTTTTAGTAGAGACAGGGTTTCACCATGCTGTCCAGGCTGGTCGTGAACTCCTGACCTCGTGATCCGCCTGTCTCAGCCTCCCAAAGTGCTGGGATTATAGGCATGAGCCACCGCGCCCAGCCTACAACATAACTTTAACAACAGCTGTGTTGTCCAGTTGTGTTTTGAAGTGGCAAAAGATGTTCATGTCTCGTTTGTTGAAAATTTAGTTTTATATTTCAAAACTATAACAGCTAAACTAGTGATACTAAAGGGTGAATTATGGAGTGAGATACAAGTTTCCAATCTCGGACCTGTGACTTATTGTATGATCATAGATTTTTAACTTCAATCGATCTCGGTCTCTTTAAAATCAAGGGAACCACCTCATTTGACAGAATTACCTTTTGATTTAAATGATATAAGACTTGGTGAACATTCATCATAGTACATGCGTGGCCCCTAAAAGGCACCCATTCATATTAATTTCCTTCCTATGATGGATAGACAAGCTTCAAAAGGCTTAAAGAGTTCCAAATACAGGTAAGTCAAAACGAATTTTCTTCTTTTTTTTTTTTTAAGTTACAGCATGGAAACAGTCACAGGTCTCACATATATCCCCATCACTAGATTTGTAGGAACATTCAATGCCTTCCTAAAGAATTACCGCTTATTCTTTACAAATTCAGCTTCCAGGTCATCTACAGATACAACCCAATGTAGGGCCTTCCTATAAATAGTTTTTTGTTTTTCTTTTTGAGATAGAATCTCACTGTCACTCAAGCTGGAGTGCAGTGGCGTGATCGTGGCTCACTGCAAACTCTGTCTCCTGGGTTCAAGTGATTCTCCTGCTTCAGCCTCCTGAGTTGCTGGGATTATTGGCGCCTGCCACCACACCTGGCTAATTTTTGTATTTTTAGCAGAGTCGAGGTTTTGTCACATTGGCCAGGCTGGTCTCAAACTCCTGACCTCAAGTGATCCACCCACCTCAGCCTCCCAAAGTGCTGGGATTATAGGCATAAGCCACCGTGCCCAGCCTAAATATAAAATTTTAACACCAGTGATTTCTTATTTCTTTAGCAAGTGTTTAAGAGCATTTTAAATATATAGCCCAAATATGACAAACAAAGCTGTACAAGCTATAACCCCCATCTTCAAAGTTTCCGAATTCTTTAGAGGGAGTGAAGTACGCAAACCCTAACCCTAGCTAATGTGTGAGTACTTTCTAAGTGCCTGGTGCTGTTTTGCCTGTATTAGGCTAATTCCTCACAACTCTCTCCTAGGACAGAGGTGCTACCATCTCCACTTTATGGATGAAGAGCTCAAAACACAGCAAGTTCAGCAGATTGCTTGGATGTGCAATGCTAGGCAGTGGAGGCCCCAGAATTTGAACCCAGGCAGTTAGATTTCAGAGCTTAATCACTATTCAATACTGTCAGATATGTGTGTTTATATCACAGATGTATAGAATTAGAGAATCTGGAATATGTGATTTGGGGGTGAAGGGGGGGGCCCTAGGTAAATATGTTTAACCAAACTCTTTCCTTTCATAGACTCTGAAGCCTGGAAACGGGATCGCCCCAGGTTCTCTAGCCCAGGGGTTCTCACACCTTAGCTAGCCTGGGAGTCCCCTGGAGGCTTGGTAAGACACAGACTGCTGGGTCCTAGCCCCAGGTCTCTGATTTGGTGGGGCTGGAGTGGGGCCCGAGGATTTCTAGCAAGTTCCCAGATGGTTGAAGCTGCTGGTCCTGGGGACGCATTTTGGGAATCAGTGACTTCCTCAGTCTGTGGCTGCTCCAGAATGAGGCTTCTGCATGCCTCACTGTGCATCTTCCAGATCAATGGTGGACACTGCTGCTTTGTAGCAGTAAGGGGCTAAGGGAGGCTGGTCGGCCTGGCAGGGTCTCCTGGCCTCCTTCTCTCCCTGTAGCTGAGACATACAGGCGGCTTCTCTCTGGCAGGTTCACCCCGATTCACTGTAATATTGGGTCCTTCCATATGTCCCTCTCCATCTTCCCCGGCGCAAAACCAATTTGAAGCAATAGGAACCCACTGTCTGCTGAGTAAACATTAGTCTCACTATGAGCTATTTACCGAAACCAGTGATCTAAAATTTGGCTCTATCGATGCTAAACATAGCAGGAGTTAGCAAAAATAGCAGGGGCCACGGATAATTGCCAGTCTTTATCCTCAGAAGGGAAGGACGATCAGACAATTTCAAAGTTTTCTTTTGTTGACATTGTAATTCAAAAGAAATTTAGTTTATTTGTTTAGCTAAGAGGATCCATGGCCTTCATTGAGATCCCTAATAAACTATTTTGAAAGTAGAGACACCACTGAATTATTGTTTAAACTTGCCCTGTTTAAAATGGCTTAATTTTCATGGCCTCGTGTGGTGTTCTGAGGCTTAAGTGATTTAATAGGCCTATGGCCTGACTGAGCCAGACACACACTAAGGGCTCACAGAACATCACTTGTTCTCAATGTCACTGTTCGTAATATTTGGGGGAACCCAGGGCTTGGCCACCTACCTGGACATATAGGTAGGGCAAAGGGTGTGACCTGAGTAAGTAGAGACCTCAGAGTGTAAAGTATCTCTTCCCCATTAGCAAGGTAGTTTGGGGACAATGGCACTCAAGAAGCACTTCTGGAGCACCAACATCTACAAGACAGTATCTGTTGCACGAGGGAAACCTCACAGGACTTAATGCTTGGCAGTCACTTAAGGTTGAATCAGAGTGTCTTTTCTGAATCCCTGCCAGGCACCAGAGACTTCAGGTAAGAGTTCTAGAGAACAGTTACTTTTTGTTGTTTGCACTTTTTATTTTGAAATAAGTATAAATCTATAAGAAACTACAAAAATGAAACAAAACCAAAAACATACAAGGGGCCCTCCTGTACCCTTCACTCAGTTTCTCCCAACAATAACACCTTGCATACCTATAGTATAACAACAGAAACTGACATTGGTACATTCAGATTTCACCAGTTTTAAGGACAGTTATATTTTGGTTGTGAAGACGTAAAAAGGTAATGGAAAAGCAACAAACAAAATCACCAATTTCATCTCATTTAATGGTACTTTGAAATATACCTTTGTACCAGCTATGAGAAAACAATACATGTTAAGCAAATGCATTGTATAAATACAACTCCCTTAAAAAAACTTAATTGTTTTTCAGAGATTGAGCTTAACAATTATAATCAAATCAACCTGTTTTTGAATCATTTGCAGATACAAATGTTTACGAGTGAAGACACTTGGCGTCTTTTAAAGAGGTGAACTGGAAATTTAAAATACATAGATTCTACTAAACCCACCTAACCCTGCCCAGACATACAAACAACCTGCACAATTGTTGGAAAAGAACACACAAGGAGAGCTCTAGAACCTTATAGATGGTCTAGCCTACAGTTGCATTATAGGAGGTACTTGTATTTTGTTTGACTTCCCCAAATAATCTTTAGCAACTCCCGTTACTGCATTTATTATAGTGTAATCAATTTATTAAAAGTGTCCAAAATAGTCTTCCTTGAGCATAGTTTTTCATGTACGTGTGTGTGTGTATAGTGTATACACACACAATCAGGTTAGGTAGTCAAACCCTTTCTATGTTAACAACTTCCTTAACTAACAAAATTGTCATAACATGATCAAAATTGGTATAACCCCAAGTACCACTTGAGTATCCCTAATCCAAAAATCCAAAATCCAAAATGCTCCCAAATCCATAACTTTTTGAGCATCTACATGACTCCCAAGCGGGTAACTCCACACATGGGAAACACTACATGTAAGTACTTAACAAAAAGTTTGTTGCGTGCACAAATTTAAAATATTGTATAAAATTACCTTCAGGCTACATGTATGAGGTACATAGGAAACCTAGATAAATTTCATGTTTAGACTTGGGTCCCATCCCCCAAATATCTCACTATGTAAAGCAAATATTCCCAAATCCAAAAAAAATCTGAAACCCAAAACACTTGTGGTCCCAAGCATTTCAACCCGTACTTCACAATTGATCTACTTGTTTGATGCATGAGCCAACATTTGGTCTTTATCCATAACATTCTTTAAAAAAAACAAAAAACAATACCACCAGAAGAACAAAATGTCTTGAGAAACTCTTAAGCATATTCTTCAGGATCTATCAAAGAGGACCAGAATCACTTTCTTAAGCAGGTAGTGATGTGGGGACATTTGTGATTCCTCACCGTAAGAAAGCTGCTCTGGTATTAGGAAACAAAACACAGCATCTTCCCTTTGCACAGCATGGGACTGTCTGTGTCAATCTTCCAGTAGGAGGCTGGCCAGAGTAAACAGATGTCTCAATATGCGGAGAAGCCAAACTCCCTTCCAGTTGTACACAAAGAGCTGATGCCCCTGCTGGGACCATCTGAATTCTGAATGACCAACCAAACTTCTGTAAAGGGCTCCCCTCCCAGGGCCGGCCCTCAGCGAGATTCTGAAATAGGAGACGCTTGTTCAGGACCACACCAGGGCCACTTACCCAATTCCCAGGCACCTAACTTACTTCCCAGTTGCCTTGTCCTTAAATCTCCCCCACTCAGGGTTCGCTTCTTTAGTGCCTTAAGCTCCCCAACCTTGCAAAAATTCCAAGGAAACTTCAAGAGCTAAGATAGTCTTCCTAGGCACAGGCCTGAGTCCAAGCTCACTGCTCTCTCCATGGCCTACAGCATGACAAGCTCTTTGGTAGGTCTCAGCAGTGGAAACTTTACCATTTTATGCACCTTCTTAAAGCTTGGGAATTTACAAATTGTTTGTAATGTTTCTACTCTTTCAGAATCAAATCATCATATATATTCTATCTCCTGGGGAAATTTTAAAATGCTCAGAAGGATTCATGTATTTAAAAGTACTACTACTTCTTCTTCTTCTTTTTTTCTTTGGACAGAGTCTCACTCTGTTGCCTAGGCTGAAGTGCAGTGGTACCATCTTGGCTCACTGCAACCTCTGCCTCCCAGGTTCAGGCGATTCTCGTGCCTCAGCCTCCCAAGTAGCTAGGACTACAGGTATATGCCACTATTTTTGTATTTTTAGTAGAGATGGGGTTTCACCATGTTGGCCAGGCTGGTCTTGAACTCCTGGCCTCAAGCAATCCACCTGCCTTGGCCTCCCAAAGTGCTGGGATTACAGGCATGAGCCACTGCGTCCAGCCCTATAGTTTGATTTCTAAAACCACCAGACCCCCACCAGGGGATTCAGTCTCATGCACACCGGAATACTTTTAAAATATACTTACCTTGAGACATTTTCCCTCTCGCAAATAATTTCTGGTATCTCAAGACTTTAAAAAAATCACTTGTAAAATTATGCTCACGAACCAAGTATTCATTTCCAACTTCTGGTTGGTTGAAGATTCCTTTTGTGCAGTTTGCATGGAGACGCTGTTGTTAGGAAACTCACCCACAAAGTCAGATTAACGGGGCTGAAGAACAGACCGCCAGAACCAATGCTAATGCATCCTTGAAGAAGGGAGAAAGTGCGTGCACGTGCCGTGTGTGTGTGTGTGTGTGTGTAATGAGATATTCAAAGTGTTTAATGCAAGATGATCAAATGTCTAAGTGTCATCCTCTAATCTCAAATGGAAAACTGCAGATTTTCTTCTGAAGCTGGCAGCCTGCCATCACTGCAGGCCCTGAAGTGGCTTTGGGCTTCAGGGAGAGGGGGAAACAGATGTCGCTCAAAGAGCCCTCTGCTTGTCCCTGGCTGCGGCTCTACCCTGGGTCTCCTGGTCTTAGGACGAGTTCCTCTGCCAGGCTTCCCAGGGACTTTCAACCTAAGCTGTCAAATAAATCATTTAAAGGATATGTGGACTTTAAGAACTATCGACAGAAGGAGGACATCCTAAAATAGTCTCTTTGATCTCAATTCTTCCTCATCACAACCTTGACATAGAGTCGGGGTTTTGGACACCAGTCTTCTGCCCCCTCCATGTAACTTCTATAAAGAATCTCTCTCCATTTCATTAGACTTGTTGTGAAAGTGGCCAAGAAAGTAAAAAATTAACATTTTTAAGGTAAAGATACTAAGTCTGAATTATTTTTATATTTTCCTGCCCTTTCTTCCCGACGAGTATGACTTAACCACATCTACTTAGTCACTTTACAGCTATTTACAACACAAAATCTTCCTCCATTCAAGGAGGGCCCATTTTGTTCCAAGAAAATATCAACAACCAGGAATACGGTTCATGAGAGAAACTCTGGAGTCAGACCTCTGTGAAACAATAATAATGGACATTTGGGTATACATGGCTTTTTGTTTGTTGTTTTTCTTTTAACTTTAAGCAACTAACATGCATGTTCTCATCCAGTCCTCAGGAGAATTCCATTGCTCCCTTTGAAAGATGGGCAATTCAAGGCTTAGGTAAGCTACACAAGTCCAAGATCACACAGATGTTAAGTAGAAGAGCCAGGATTTTAGTGTTCTTAACCACTGCTCTATACTTTAAATTTTCAAGGAAAGCAGAATCTGCTCTTTTCTCTATAAGGAAGATACACCCAGTACAGCCTAGGATCCTAGTTTGTAGAACACAGATATATTTCTAGTGAATTCCTAATATTTTCTATACCCTTATCTTAAAACCAAATTAAGCAGCTCACTACCTAAAAATCAAAGGACAATGTGCTAGACTTGGAGCTTTTAAGAAGATTTGCAAAATTACCAAATATGAAAAACTGTATTGGCAAAAACATCAAACAAAATTCAAGTTCTAGAAGCATAAACCATTGAGCAAAGAAAATGGAAACCAGAGTAGGTTTTCAAGTAGGACAAATATTGTTCTTTGGAATAGAAACTTGTTGCTGAATCTCACCATGGAGCAAAAGACTTATAAACTTTTGAAAAAACAGGGTTCACATGGAAACAGAAACATAACAGGAACTACGATATCGAGACTGACAGATGCCGTGTGTCTTCCTAATTCTTTTAAAAGCCATTCTTGGCGATTAAAATGTCAATGTAGGAATAATAAAATACCATTGATTCTAGTGTTCCAGGGGGAATGTTCATGCAGAGGTTTTAAAACTTTAGATGTATAAAAATTTACTAGCACAGAAGGCAGATATATTGATAACCCTAGCTACTAAGAACTGCAGCTCCAGTTACTAGGAACTGACTAGAAAGCACTTAAAAAGAGGGTAATTACACAGTCATGAGGACTACTTAATAATATAAATCAATTATTATAGCTAACATTTTTTGAGTACTTGCTATGTGCTAGGCACTATTTTATTTTATTTTTTTATTTTTATGTTTTTGAGACAGAGTCTCACTGTCACCCAGGCTGGAGTACAATGGTGCCATCTCAGCTCACTGCAACCTTTGCCTCCCGGGTTCAAGCAATTCTCCTGCCTCAGCCTCTCAAGTAGCTGGGACTACAGGCACACACCACCACACCCAGCCAATTTTTGTATTTTTAGTAGAGATGGGGTTTCACCATGTTGGCCAGGTTGGTCTCCAACTCCAGACCTCAGGTGATCCACCCGCCTCAGCCTCCCAAAGTGCTGGGATTACAGCTGTGAGCCGCTGTGCCCACCTAGGCCCTATTTGAAACATTTTCTCTTTAAATTAATTCACTGAATGCCCACAACAATTCTAAAAGGCAGATGTTACTATCATCCCTACTTGAGAAAAATGAGGCACTGAGAGATGAAATAATTTTCAAAGTCACACAACTAGTAAGGAGTGAAACTGGCATTTGAACCTAGACAGTCTAAGTCTGGGACTGGAACTCTTACTCTGTATGCTATAATAATTTCCAGTAGCAGAGTCCTGCATGCCAGGACAGGGACGGTCCCCACCTAACAACTAATGGCAGACATAAAACAGAAAATTCTGCCATGTTCATTGGCAAAGGTTCTTATAAACTACATCTGTGCTGCATGTCTTTGAATGGACCACAGTCAAGGATTCAAAGCCTCCCATGTAAACTCCCAGAAGCATATACAGAGATGAGGGAAGCAATAACTATATACAAAGCCTATACCAACTTGGCTGGGAATGACTTCTAAACTATCACGTGACACAGTTTCCATTCTCTTGAAGCGCTGTTTGCATCTTTTGCCATTTTGCCCTGCCTCTCAAGCTAGTCACGAGGTCCCTGCATCCCGACCTGGGTCACTCACAGCTGTGCATTCCTCTCGTAGCCTTGTGCAAAGGAGACACTCCAGAGATGCTGCTGTATGATTTATGAATGTAACAACATGGGCCATATATGCTTTTCCAAGAGCTGGGCATCGAGCTGGCTCTGGAAGGAGGTGATGGGTGAGGATGTGCAGAGACGGGATGTGCAAAGCAGCCAAGTGTTGGAGAAGAGAGCCAGGCCAGGAGAGACGAAACACATGCGGGAGTGGTTAGCCTGAACGAAGCAGCTGTGCTGCAGTGTAAACAAAGAGAGGGTGGTTAGTGATGCAGGACCTCAGAGTCTATCCCAGGGAATTCAGAGATTATTCCAATGGCAATTTGAATCACTGGCTGATCATACAAAGGAAGAAGGAAGATGCTGTGGGCTTTGTTTGCTGACATAAGAGCTTCCAAGTCCCAGAGTTAGAATGATCAGAGAGAAGCCAAAAGTTGAGAAGCAACTTCCAGGAAGTAGAGAGACACCAAATAAGTCACACACAGGTTTTTTGTTTGTTTGTTAATTTTTCGAGACAGAGTCCTGCTCTGTCACCCAGGCTGGAGTGCAGTGGCATGATCTTGGCTCACTGCAACCTCCACCTCCCAGGTTCAAGTGATTCTCCTGTCTCAGCCTCCCAAGTAGCTGGGACTACAGGTGCGCACCACCACACCCGGCTACTTTTTGTATTTTTAGTAGAGACGGTGTTTCACTATGTTGGCCAGGCTGGTTTTGAACTCCTGACCTCAGGTGATCCTAACGCAGGAACAGTTCCCTGAGGTCTACAGATCAAGTCCAAGCTCCTTATCTTGGCATTTAAGGCCTTCTATGTTCTGACCTGGAACTTCAGCCATATGGACATCTCAACCCCCAAATGTCATTTGCTTTCATTCCTCTGCGCCTTTGCTCATTGCTAACGCCTGCCCTTGGATGGCCTTTCCACTGTTTTCTACACAGAGAAATCACCAACGCACTCACTCTGACAGTATAACTAATTAATTTCAGTTTGACTTAGTAGAAACTTCATAAGTTAAAAGAGACTGAAAGTGTGACAAAAGCAAATATTTACTTTCTCTTGGCCCAAATTTCAGGGTTGAAAGTATCCTCAATGGTTTGGAAGGCTCCATTCAAATTCTACTTACTGGGGAAACTCTGTATCTCCCTTAAAATTAGCATTTTTTCCCTCTGATATTCATTTACTACTTATTTACTTCAGCCTATTCATATTATACTTGTAGCATGTCTTTAAATTTGTCTTCTCTAGATCACAAATGCTTTTTTGAGGTCAAGGACAAGCCTTAGGAAAAATTCTTTTCTTTCCAGCATGCCATTAGTTTTCCACATAGCAGCTGCTCAGTGAATATTTATTGAGTCATTAGCCCATGATCATATTATTCTAATTAAAATAAGAGTCTTTTATCAAATGATAATTACATAGTTAATTATGAAGAAATATGGGAAAAGAGTTGTATTATTGATCTGAAGTAAAATAAGAGTATGAGAGTCTATTAAATTCCATCAGAAAAGAGTGACAGATACAGTAAATTATTTTAAACCATTATAGTCATTACCATTATTTATACAATGGGGTTAATTTTGAGTTTACAAACATAAAATACTTTCAGTACATAAACACAACAAACATTAAGTTGTGATGTGCAATTTCCGTCTTTATTTTACTCATACCTGAAGTTGTTAGGCCTTATATGGGGTGAGGTTAAAAATTCCTCACCCCATATAAACAGCGACTTCAGTTGGGATTGACAATGCCTAACCAGGCTTCCTCAAACTGCTCCCAGGCCTCGCAAAGGAAATGGGCCATGTCCCAGCTAGACAGGAACCTGGATCCACCCCTGGTCTCTTGTTCCTTCAAGCCTAGGCTGGAAGTGAATGAGGAAATAGAGTTCGGGTAGAACGTACAGTGGTTCAGTCATATTCTCTCCAATGGCTCCCCAAAACTTTTCCCAAGTCCTCAGTAAATATTTGGTGATTAACTGATTTTATCATCTGACATTTCTCCCAACATAATTGTTGAAAAAGAAAGTTGGCTGAGATTTACAACGACCTCTTCTCACAAGGTGGGTGGTTGGACTTGGGAAGGAATGAGAACCATTCTATTGATAGAAGAGGCTCTTCCCCAGCCGACATAATGACGGAAATGGTGGTTTAGAAAAAATCTTAAAAATTGCTCAGAGATGATTACAGGCTGTCATTAAGAAATGAGGAAGGAAGGGCTTTCTTTTCGACTACAGGGTGTACAGCTCTACAGACAGAAATTATTATTTTATATTTAGGCCAATGGTAGTCTGTAGGCCTTTGAAATGTAAAAAGCAATAATAACTTAAGTATCTGGTTTGGCCTGCAAAGCATCAAGACAGATTACACAGGCCATATATAAGAACCAGGCTCTGTCCTTTATAACGTCTTGTATTTCAGTTTTCTGAAGTCACTGCTATATTCACTGTGTGCCTACTCTGTGTAGGACACCCGCCGTGGGGGATTTAGAGAGTATCAGGCCATGGAGATCTAACTGGGTTCATCATCCAGATGAGGGAGGACTATGGGGAAAGTGAACAATGCATGCGCTGGGTTGCAGAAGAACAACACAGCCCACAGGCCGTTCAGGTGTTCACGGCAGGCAGGGATCTGTGAGCTGAAGCAGCTTCCCAAAAGCAGGAGAACAGAATTCCTGAAATCACACAGGCATGAAAATAACCATGATTCTACTCAACAAACCAAATAACTTGTTTGCAACATAAAATGTGCAAATGTTTGTTCCTGATTAGATCTTTGAGAGAGTGCGTGGGAAATCATCTCCAGTAAAGACATCCTACAGTAATTTTAACTCCTAATCCAGGGTTTCATTTTGCACCCTTCCTCTCACATCCTCCATACCTTTTGAAATAGCTGAAGCCCAGGAAGGGCGTGTTTTAGTGTGCTGAATGGCAGACTACTCATATACAAATACATGCATGCTTACTTTACTTGGAGACAGAACCATTAGAGAAGTATAGTTACATTTGATATTTGGAGGTGAAATCTATGAACCACTGAAATAAACCTTTGTGTTCCATTTCCTTACTCCAGTGAGGTGTGAAAAGGCTTCTTGAAGTAGTAGCAGCTTCTGTTTTGGCTTGACTGCTGTCAGTTCCTGAGCCCAGCACTGAGAAAGAGTAACCATGTTGGTGGGGCCAAGATTTGGTGCAGCGTATGCCCCTCGGGTGAGGGGCGCACCAGGATCCCACAGATCTCCACTAAAGAACTTACTCATGTAACCAAATACCACCCATACCCCCAATAACTTATGGAAAAATAAAATTAAAAAAATATAAAAATTCCAAAATAAAATAAAATAAAAGAGCAGTTATGAATTTAAAGGACCTATCTCAAGTCACACTGTTGAGCATCCAGGAGACTCCCAACACCCTCAGTAATAAACACCAACAGAAGGTCACTAAAGGCAGGAACTAGCCATTGTCAGATTTCCTGAGTTCACTTTTGACATGGCACAGTAAAATGCTTATATTATTCAACACATGATCATTTTATATTTATCAATTCTATGGAGTGGGAAACAATTGCAACTATAAATTTTTATGTCAAAAGAGAATATTATTCCAGAGAATACAGAACTAAAGCTCAAAGACCATATTACTTCTTCTTCTTCTTCTTTTTTTTTTTTTTTGAGACAGAGTTTCGTTCTTGTTGCCCAGGCTGGAGTGCAATGGCACAGTCTTAGCTCACTGTAACCTCTGCCTCCTGGGTTCAAGCGATTCTCCTGCCTCAGCCTCCTGAGTAGCTGGCATTTCAGGCATGTACCACCATGTACGGCTAATCTTTTGTATTTACTAGAGACAGGGTTTCACCATGTTGGTCAGGCTGGTCTCAAACTCCTGACCTCAGGTGACCCATCCACCTCGGCCTTCCAAAGTGTTGGGATTACAGGCGTGAGCCACCATACCCAGCCAAAATCTGTTTTCTGATACTTAAAAGTAAAACCTTAAGAATCATCCATCTGTCCATCTCAGGATAAATTTGTTAAGTATTTATTCTATGCCAGGGCCTGGACTGATTGTTGAGACAAAAATATTTTTTTAACAAAGATTAACATATGGCTCCTGCCTTTAAAGAACTAACTGAAAATAAATACCATCCTAAGAGTCTCTTCACACTTAAGTTGTATTTAAATAACTTAAATATAAAAATACCAATAGATTGAAAAATACTTAAAGGATTTCATGACCAGGTTGGAAATTAAAGTGTATTAAAAGGAGAGAGAATGAAATAAAAGGGAATTAGAACAGACCATTTCATTAGTCATAAGAAATGAACTTCCGATATGGATGGGTCTTGAAAATACTGAGTGAAAAAAGTCAAACAGAAAAGGATAAATATTAGATAATTCCACTCATACAAAATATCTAGTAAATTCCCAGAGGAAAATGGGCAAATTCATAGAGACAGAAAATAGATTAGAAGTTATTAAAGACAGGACAAGAGGAGAACAGAGTTACTGCTTATTGGTTACAGAATTTTCGTTTGGGGTGATAAAAAATTATAAAAATACTGGTGATGGTTGCATAACATTGTGAATATAATGCCACTGAATTGTACATTTAAAATGGCTAAAATAGCAAATTTTATGTTATATATATTTTACCACACCTTAAAAAGTAAATAATGTAATATACTAAAAACCATTGAATTGTACACTTTAAATGGTAAATTGTGTGAATTATATCTCAATACACTGTTTTTTAAAAAATCTTTTACATGTTAGCATAGTTTTTACTGTTTTTACTTTGTTACTTTGCAAAGCTCTGGATATTGTTACAGAAATTTGTCAAATTTTTCAGGAGAGTATGAGATAAGAGAGAAAATGTTAGACTAAATGGTTGGGCTTGGTGGCTTATGCCTGTAATCCCAAAGAGAGAAGGCCTCTTTGGGAGTTCAAGGCAGGTGGGTCGTCTGAGGTCAGGAGTTCAACACTAGCCTGGCCAATATGGTGAAGCCCTGTCTCTACCAAAAATACAAAAATTAGCTGGGCATGGTGGAGCGTGCCTGTAATCCCAGCTACTCAGGAGGCTGAGGTATGAGAATCACTTGCACCCGGGAGGTGGAGGTTGCAGTGAGCCAAGATCACACCACTGCACTCCAGCCTAGGTGACAAAGTGAGACTTCATCTCAAAAAATAAAAAAATAAAAAAATAAAAAAGAAAAGAAAATGTAAGATTAAGAGTCTGGGACATGTGATTCCAGGCCTGCTTTGCCACTTCATTGGTTGTGGTGCCTGAAGTTCAATAATCAACTTCCCTGGGCTCTGTTTTCTCATCTGAGAAGCAAAGGATCAAAATCAGGTGATTAATTTTTTAAATACTGTGATTTGCACTTCTTACTGAATGCCTAGGTTTTACAAATAATCACTCGTCTTTTGGCAGTTTAGAACATAGAACAGCCTTGTCTCTTTAGGATACCTGGTTAAATGACAAATATACTACCTTGCAATGAATACTTATCAGGCTATTTTCAAAAGAGTTTCTTGGCTGGACTCTTCTTGAATATAGTGAGCCTGAAAAGTATGGCTGGAAACCACTGTCCAAACAAAACAGATGATAACATTTGTTTTTTACACCTCTTAAAAGTAGATTAGCTATAGATCAGAGCATGTCACTGCCTAAAAAAATGTGGTATATATTTGCTTGCAATACATATTTGTTGAAAGGCAACAACACTTGTGTTTACTCCCTAGGAAACTCTCAGGGCGTGGGGTCAGAGGAGAGCATGGAGGGGCAGCAGGCCAGCTCCGACAGCCCCTGGGAGTCTATGACTTCTGGGCTCAGACTTGCTTCCTCAGCTGGCACTGTGTTCCTCCCATGGGTTGATCATCGGCAAGACCAAAGAGCTCCCTTCTAGTAAGTACCATTAAGGAGTCCAAGGTCCAGACAGAAAAGAACGAGGTCAGGTATTTCCAAAGTATTTCATTCTAATGAAAATTTATTTCAGAAAAAGGCCATAATAACCCTTTGAACTAAGTTAACAAGAAAGCTACATTTTTGTCACTAGTTCTATTGCTGCCTCAAAACAATAGTAACAAAACAGAAAATAAAAAGAATTACTGGGAAAAACCAGAAATTAAGTACTCTCCCCATCTCCCATTCCAGACATAATAAAGTGATGTGATTTAGACTAAAATTTGCCAAAAGCCAGTACACCCTTTTTATCCCACTAGGCAAACACAAATACCGCAGAACAAGAATTCCATCTTAAAATAACAGCTCTGGAAAAAAAGAAAGTAGTAATAATCTTCTACTATGTGACTACTGAAGTCTGATAGGAAAGGAAAATAGACCTCCCACAAGTAAAATTAGTCACAATTTATGATAACCTGAGAAGAAAAACAGATTCTGGATTTGTCAATTCCATTTGAAGGTGGAGAAAAGCTTATAAGCCCATGATCACCCTCTGAACCCTTTACAAAGGGCCACACAGCCACATCCAGGTGTCAAACATACCCTGAATTGGAATTCCATCTTGGCTCGGTGGGATAAGAAGTTTTGACTCAGCCCTTCGAGGAGAGCTTCGATTCCTCCATCCTCTGACCAGAGCCCCCACCATGGCTGCTGGCAGCATGCTCCCCGGGTCGCCGTGGTCCTGCCTTGGTGGGTGGGGGGGCCCGGTCAGGCTGTCACCACAGGAGAATCATGTTCTTGCAGGTGCTACACCCAAGCCTGACAGGTCTGGGCAGTTCCTCCCACCCTCATCTCCCGCCCACATTCTCATCCTTCTTGCGTTGTCAGACCTCCCTCGGGAGGCTCAGGGAAAGAAAGCTTGGAAGGTGAGACAAGAGAAAAACAGACAACAGCAAAAATAAAAATGAAGAATAGGAATAAAGTCAATCAACTGAAAAGAATGGCCAATATTATAAAAGCACAGTCTCCTTTATATGAGGGATCATTTTTGATGCTTCTTTTTTTACTTAAAGTCTAATTTTTCAACAAGCAAAAATGACCATGTGTGGGAGGGCTGAGGTGGGGTATGTAACTGCATACCTATTTCTCTTTTCTCAGACTATGTTCCTTGCTAAATTGGAAGAGCTTTCAGGCAATTGTTTTTGCAAAGAGAACCATCTTCTACATAAACAGAATTTGTTTACAATATAAGAAAAGTATTTCTAATGTTTGGAGTGTTCACAGAATTACACTGGCATTTGAGAATGAGGAAAGTTGGTTAAGAGATTTAATAGAAATCCCAATCAAGTACATCACAAAGACTTTAAAAAGATGAATCGAATCCAATGACCTAGTTAGCTCTCCTACGGAGCCCAGGTAGAGGTGCCTCATCCTGACCAGCTGGTGCCTGTGCTGCGCTCATATAGGACGCTGCTCACATGTGCCCCCTACTGGTCAGGTGCCAGGGGCACACTGGGCAGTGACCAATGACTGCAGTAAAGCAGGGGGAGGAGCAAGTAGCTCTAGAAAGTTCTAGACTCCCTTGTCATTCAGCCTAGGTGGTAGAAGTTGAGATTGAATTAGCTGTAGGCCGCCTGAGAGGTTTTGGTATTGTTTACTGTTGTTATGACTTTTATGGGTTATACAGATGGAATGATCCATGCCTGATTTCACTCTTTTTCTCCCCTTCCCTAGTTACATCTTATTTAATTTAATAAGATCAAGATAGTTTCTGCAGGAGGTGGGCAAATTTCCCGAATCACCTAAAACTGATCACATTTAAATAAAACTACAATTTACCAAACAAAGAGTATTTCAAGGATACACACCTCACATACTCATTTTGTTGACATTTACCTTATTATTTTGACCTTTCCAAAATTCAGAAAACCTTTGGTATCACTGTGATCAGAGGCAAAGTCAAAATGCAGGATGGGATTTTAAAATGGTAGAAGAGTAGGAAGCTATTGGCTCTATTCTCTCCATACTCCAATCTCAGGGTGGGATTCCTGCCGCACCATCTCGGAGGGGCAGCCCTTGATGAGAGGCATGTGTCCTGGGCCTCCTTGTGGGTTGCTTCTCCTTCCTCACTGGAGTGGGATTCCTTTTCCACGGGCAGCTCCTTCTGCCACAGAGGGCTGAGCTGGGCTCTGATGGGTTCCGGGGAGAGCTGCTCAGGGACAAAGCCACCTACTCTCTAGGGAAAAGGGCAAAGAGGCCTTCAAAATCTCTGTTCCTGTCACACCCAGAGTCAATAAGACAGGCTGAAGCTGTCTTCTGCTGGGGTCAGGCCCTGTGGGAGTAGGGTGGCATCAGGGAAGAGAGCAGGGGAGCCCAGTGCTCAAGTGTGGGGTTTGGTCTTGTCTTGGAAGAAGGGGTTAAGGAGAGATCTTGAGGAATGACCCAGTGTCACTCACTGGAGACAGGATCAGGAGGCGGGAACACAGCTGTGCATTCACCTGGAACCATCTCTTTGGAACTTCGTGTTCCACGGTAGGAGACTGCGTGGGCTGAGAATTGGGAGTGGTAGGGAGTTGAAGAGAGCCTCTATCAAGACAAGCAGAAGGCAACTTTGACCCCATCCTTAGGGTGAGGTGGCAGGGAAAACGCAGCAATGCTGAACGCACACACGTGCTTCCTTAACCGGACCTGCTGCGGGTGAACCACGCCTTTCCCGGAGATGCAAAGGGAAGCAGCTCAGCAGCGAGCTCATGAAGTCATTTCCCCCAGAAACCTGTCTGATTATAAGATACACCCCCTGCCTGCGCCATGAAAAGGGACACACTGAGAAAAGAAACACATCTAAAGGACGCAGTATTGAGGCTATCAAAAATCTATTAACACCCTCCAAATGGCGCTCTTCTTGGAGGCCTCGATCATTACTGCTGCCACAGATCGAAAAATCCCCAACCCTCATGGGCCAATCAGAAGTCCAAGGGGAGACACAGGTAGGCCAGAACTGTTTCGGAAGCACAGCAAACTGCCCAAATTCAGACACTGAGACCCCTGCACAGCTGCTGCCATCAGCCACCAGACAGGATATGGAGGTATGTGAGAAAGTAGGTGGATGGAGCTGGTTGAAATTTCAAATACAACTCCCCAACCCCACACCTGAATTTCCCACCTAGGGGAACCTCCTTTGTGCATTCGTCATTCCCTGAACAGCCAATCACAGTACTTTTCGCACTCTGTTGAGATGATTTACTTGTTAGAGTTTGTCTCATGCAATTATCTATCCCCAAGCCTCAGGGGGCACTTAAGGGGATGCAGATTCCCAGGACTTGCTCTGAAATGGCTGTTCTATGAGGTCTAAGATAGTGCCAGGGAGCCTGCACTTTCTAAAACTTTCCACATTTGCTCACATTGTCAGCCTGGATCTGATCCAAGGATAGTATGAAGATGCCAATTTACTAGCCTGAGGGCTTCTGAAAGTCATGGATCACAGCCTTCTTTGTGCCCAGTATAGCGTATGTACCCAGCACATAGATTGCTGGGTGAAGAGAGTCCCGGAGGCCAGGGACATCTACCCGTGGTCTCCACCCGAGGACGCTGCCTGATACTTTTATCCTTCCATGAAACCCACTGCTTGCCACTGCCCCTGCCACCACCCTGGCTGCAGGTGCCATACCATAGGATCGCCTCATCTTACCTCCACCCCAGGCCCCCTCAATATTCCCATATTTCACTCGCCTGTGATGCTCTGGCCCAGAATACGATTTGTCCAAGCAACAGTTTCCTGCCTCTTCCGCCCCACCAAGAACGGCTCCATCTTTCCTTCAGACGTCCTATGCCCTGGATACTAGCGCAGAGCGGTCCGTGCGTCAACTCAGGGTTCAAGTTGAACAGCATCATTGAACACTCTGTCATCCTTAGTTTGCCAGTTATAGCAGGTGGGTGCACAGTATCCAAGGTTTTCCCCAACAGGAAGCTGAGCGATGACCGTGACTGCAGTGGGAACGTGGTCAGGAAGAGGAAGAAGGGTAATGTCCTGCCTGGGAGGTCAGCGCCACCCTTCCACAAACACACACATGCTTCCTTCACCGGACCTGCTGTGGGTGAACCACACCTTCCCCCGAGATGCAAAGGGAAGCAGCTCAACACTGAGCCCATGAAGTCATTTCCCTCCCAAACCTGTCTTATTGTAATATACAACCCCTCTCCTCTCATGAAGAGGGACACACTGAGAAAGGAAACACATCTAGAAAACCAGAATCATCCTGAAGGCTGTTTAAAGGCCAGCATGGCTCACAACAAACTTTCATTCATGGGTGTTTGTTGCTAATGTCCTATCGTGATAAATTGACAACTATCCTCTAAATTTCATAAACATAAATACTGTCCCCATCTGCCCTCTACAGAGGATGAGGCTGAATTGGGCCATGTGTTTCTCTGGAGTCTCTTAGGGCCTAATGTGGTTCTGAGCACACAGAACGCATGCTAATTGAAGTAATGTGTGTCAAGCTGTGATGATGTTGTTGTCAACTGTTAAGATGCGCACAAAGCCATCAGCATTAAGTACGCTATCCAACTCTGTAGCAAATACTTGACCTCCTACTATAATGTCAGGGAGGAGTCATGGGGTGAGGGTGGGGCTGTGTGTGGCATGTTTCAACCTCACTCCTGATGTTCTCTCCATCTGGGTGGTCCTCCAGGAGCTCCTGGTCTCTCTTTAACCCCCAAATGCCTCTCTTGGGGGCAGGACTCAGGAATTAGACTGGCATGCATAGGAAGGGAAAACTGGGCAGGCATGATCGGCTGCACTCCTGCTTTCAGGGCACAGAGCTGCCCACCAGTAGCACCCGCTTTGCCTCCCCCTTGCAGGTGCAACGTCTGCTCCTGTGTGTGAAGGGCTGCTCAGGTCCGCCTGTCGCCTAGCAAGATTCTGATTCTGAGTTCGGTACTAACTAAGATACCTACAGGCCCAGACATGAGACATAATCTCCAATGTCAGCTTATTAGCAATAAAGGTGAGAATTTCTAGTCTTCCTCTGCCTTCCCGCTTGGTTTCAAATTCTCAAATTGGGCAGAACCTGGCTGGGTGACGAGGGTCTTCACTGCCTTTTCCCCAAGCCTTCATGTCTGGTGGACTGGCTCAGGGACATGGCACTTGAGAAACAAAATGATCCTCAGAGATGGTGGCTTCTGACAGATGCAGCACGGTGGGTGTGGGCCCACTGGTTTCTCATGTGGCCACTCACAGCACGGTGTTTTGTGCCACAGTTCGCTTCTGCAGTCTTGCAGGTGGCCTTTATCGTGGCCTGGTAAGCAGCTTTAGTGCACTTTTTACTTTGGCAGCTGACTCAGCTGCTGACAACTTTGCCACAGGTGGTGGCTCTTTCTGGAGTGTCGCTGGGCCTGCCAGCACGAGGTCCGGACATGCAGGCTCAGGCCTCACCATGCACAGAAGCTGCATGGCTTCAGCAAGGTGGTCTTAGCCTAACTGTGGGGGAAGGGGGGACTTAGGGAGCAGGCATCAGGCTTGCTGCTCACCAGATGTACTGAGGCAGAGTCAACTGTAGGAAAAGCAGAGTCTTTATGTTAATAGGTTTTTTTAGCATCAAGGGTGGAGCCATATTGCAAAGCAGCATGCTCTGTGCACACTATAGAATGGGGTTTAGCTTTAAAGGACCACTGCCTGGCCCATTCAGCCGTACTTCATCAACTGCTGCAAATTCCGTTCTGTACTCAAGGCCAAAAAGAAACTGAGGATCGGCAAAGTTTGGGTTCAGGAAGCTCATTCACAGGTTTCAAGGTCTCCCTGAACTACAGGGCCTCAAGTTGGCTCTGGATTGCTGGGTTCTCTCAGACACCACCGGGACTCTGCTCCAGGCTGCATTTAGGGAAGGATAGCTGTGCAAAGCTAACGACTCCAGGGGATGGGGAAAAAAGGTTTTCTAAATTTGGAGGATGCAGAACCATCTGTGTATATAGAATTCTCAATACAAAGAACATGGAGGAAATTCTACAACTCTTTTTTAAAGACGGGAAATAAAAAAAAGATGATCCACTATTATCCTTTCTTTTTTCTTTTTCTTTTTCTTTTTTTTGTTGAGATGGAGTCACCCTCTGTCACCAGGCAGTGGCATGATCTTGGCTCACTGCCACCTCTGCCTCCTGGGTCCAAGTGATTCCTCTGTCTCAGTTTCCCAAGCAGCTGGGACTATAGGTGCACACCACCATGCCCAGCTACTTTTTGTATTTTCAGTAGAGACGAGTTTTCACCATGTTGGTCAGGATGGTGTCGATCTCTTGACCTCGTGATCCACCCGCCTCAGCCTCCCAAAGTGCTGGGATTACAGGCATGAGCCACCACACCCGGCCTATTATCCTTTCTTTTCTCAAAGTGATAACCACTACCCAGGCTGAATTGTTCTGAACTGGATGTTGCACAGAATTCACCCGAGCGCTCGCTAACTCCCATGCTGTCTGTACGGCCCTCAGCATTGCGGGGGCCATGTATATGAGAAAAGCAGTGGAAACACCAATGCATGTATGGTTTCTGCTAAAATAAGTTAATCCACAAAAATGCATTTGTAAATTCATATAGAATTTGGACTCTATATGAGCATTACTGCCTAGAGATGTTCATTACTTCCCAAGGGCACCTCGTCTCTGTCTGTCCTAATGGTGGGAAAATGTGCTCAAACTTGCCCATCTAAGGCAACTTTCCCATGATTCTCAGTGTGTCCTCCTCCAGCTGTAGCCCTCTTCTTCCTTCAAGTGTAAAAGCTACAAATGGGTTATCTATCTGTACTCACTGTCTTCATCTCTTCCCCAGCTCATGCCAATCTAGTCTCTTTCCTGCTTCACCACACACCCCCCCAACCAAAACAGTTCTCTGTAATATGATGCTGCTTAACCCAACTGGTATTTTATGTTTCTTCTGCATGTAACTTCTTGGAAGCATCTGATACTTCTGGCCACTGTTTTCATGTTAAGCACTGTCCTCCCTTGGGGACCATGGCCCCTTAGAATCCTGGTTTTCCTCCTCCCTGTACCAACATCCCTCTTCAATCTCCTTTGCAGGATCAGCCAATGATGCATTTATATTTTCAGCCCAAACTTCTGAGCACCAGACCAGTATATCCAAGTGACTATTTGATAGCTGAGCTTTGAGATTTCACAGGAAACTGAAATGTAATATACCCAAAATGAAACACAACTTCCCTCCCAAACTGGGCCTTCTTCCAAGGAATGTCACTATCATTTGTGGGGTTCTGCCAACCAGAAATGTCAGAGCCATCCTCTCCACCTTTTTTTCCATCACTCCACACATTCAAATCATTACTACCTCTAGTCAATTTCTTTACTTCTTAATTCACTTGCATGTCACTTCCTTTTCTCCATCTCTACCGTGGTCATCTTCCATCTGTACTAGTATAACATTCTACTAAATATTCTCTGGAGGGGAGCAGAACTATAGTGCCATGATCATTCAAATGGCAGACCTGATGTCACCCTATCCTTACCCCATCAGCTGAAAACTCTTTCATGCCTTTTCATTTCTTCTAGGATAAGGATCACAACCTCTATGTAACCTGGCCTCCAGCACTCACATGTTCCCATCCTGGCCCCCTTGCTGACCTTACTGGCCTTCTCTCCCACACCATGCCAGATGCGTCACTCATCTCTAAGTTCCTCCAGAGCTCACTGTCTCTCTACATCGCTTTTCTGCCGCCACCTCAGTTCCTGCTCACCTGTCAGATCTCAGCATGGTGATCACCACCTCATGACAATGCCTACCTGTATTTTTTTTTCCTTTATGGCATTTATAATTTACAATGAATATCTGGCTTATAGCCATCTCTCCTACTGGTCTAGTTTAGTATATTGATGGGGTGGTGGGGAAAGCGCATGTGTTTTTTGCCCGCATCAAATTCCCACAGCCTGAAACAGCACCTGGCACAGAGTACATACTTAACGAATGCTTGCTGAATGACTGAATGAACAACTATATGGCCCTGAGGACTTTGGTATAATTAGTGTGGGTGATATTTCTATCACAGCTGTTGTAATTTATAAAAGTATGCCATTGCTTATAATTAGGTAAAGAAGCAAGCCTGTAATTATGAACTCATTCCCATGGGAAAACATGATCTGCTTTATGATAACTACTTTATTTTATGGATTCTTCAAAGAGAACACTTTGGTGAAAAGTGAGCTGCTTGTATTTCTCCCTTACTTACATTTAATATTCACATCTTCTCTGCCCTGAGAAATGCTATATTGCTGAACATAGCCATGAAGTTTGACAAATTTAACAAATAACTAAATATCTCTTTGTAGCTTAATACTTATTATATGATTACAACCTAGGTTGAATTATATTAAAAACTGTTATTAAGAACAGAGCCACCTAGAAAAGTCAAGGCAATGGAGCTTTCTCATGCCAAACCTTTAAAATTCTACAAACATGATTTCTGTATTTATTTTCTCCTCTATATCAAAGCAAGGCAAGGCTACCTTAAGTCGTTATGGCAGTTTAACTCACACACACAATTTAATAAGAGTTTAAAATTTTGATTTTATAGAAAATTGCTCATTAATATTGTTGGTTTTTTCAGAGATTACTTATTTTCTCAGCAATGAAAGGAAATGAATTAAGGCTGATTTCTAGTTTATAATTAATTGATACTCAGAGATTTCATGTTTTAAAACTGTAATATCAGTGATAACTTAATATGATAAAAACCCAGGTTTTCTAATCATATTTAAGAATCACCTAGAAATATTTTGTCTTTCATTCACATATTCATCTGCTCATGATTGGTTAGAACCAGTTCCTAAAAACACCTGAAGATTTGGCCATTGGAAATAACCAACTTTAGGAAAGGCTTTGTTATTTGTAATTCAACCCTGAAATGTGAACCCTATAAAATTTTAGATAGAACTCTACATTAGACTGGTGCAGAACCTTAAGCCACAGAGTGTGCCAGCATTTCTTTCTCTATTTTAAAGAGTACATGGATTAATTACAAGGTGCCGACTGACCTGGATTAGTCTTTATCCCTGCCTGCACAAAATTAATTCCTACCATTTACATCAATTAGATTAGGTCAAGATGGGTAATTCAGGCTGAACCTAATATAAAAACTCCTATTTACTAGGGCATCTGAAGTTAACACAGATCTATTGAAACCATTCCTGTTTATATATTAATGGCATAAGGAGTTAGATTTCTCCCTGCTCACTTTGTAGAGTTATGAAAGCTATTCAGGCACTGCTTAAATTTAGGTATTCATTGGGAATAGTTTTAAAACACTCAGCTATGGTGGAGGGGCCTGGGTGGGAAAGGAGAGATGTTGATCAAGTGGTCCGAAGTTTCAGTGGGAGAGGAGGAACAGGCTCTGGTGATCCATTACACAGCATGGTGACTGCAGTTAATGATAACGTATCGTAGATTTCAAAAGAGCTAAAAGAGTGGATTTTAAATGTTCTGACCACAAAGAACAGCCTGATTTGATCATTCCACAATGTATATATATGCATCAAACCATCACATTGTATCCCATATATACAATTATTATCAATTAAAATAACACTAAAAAACACTTTGCTACAAAAAGTGAGGGAACACATTGACCTTTTTTTGCTGCATTTTGTCTTTATGCATCATATAATATTTGTACTGACTTATTTATTTATTTTAGAGATAGGGTCTCACTCTGTCACCCAGGCTGGAGTACACTGGCATAATTACAGGTCACTGTAACCCTGAACTCCCAGGCTCAAGTGATCCTCCCTCCTCAATCTCCCAAGTAGGTGGGACTACAGGTGTGCACCACTGTGTCCAGCTAATTTAAACTGTTTTTTTTTTCTTTTTTAGAGACGGGATCTCGCTATATTGCCCAGGCTGGGCCTTGAGTGATCCTCTTGCCTCAACTTCCCAAAGCACTGACAGCATTCTACATGAGGGGTATGTATCAGGTGTGTGAACATAAGTGGGTCTCCTGAGTCTTGTGTCTGCATGTGTCAGGTAGGGACCTATATCATGAAGATGTCCCTAGAAGGGATGACATATGAATTAAGTCTGGAAGAACAAACAGGCATAAATAGGAGTCAGCCAGCCTGGAGTCATGGGATGGGGTGAGAAGCCAGCGTAGGCTTTTAAGGAGAGGGAGTGCCATGTGCAAAGACCCATGGTGCCTATCCAGTGGAACTGCAAGCAATGCAGTAGGGTAGAAATTGGTGTGTGTGTGTGTGTGTGTGTGTGTGTGTGTGTGTGTATAGGGGAAGAAACAAGAGACAAGACTGTAGAGGTAAGTAGGCACCAGACCACATAGGGTCTTATATATCCAGTAAAGAGTTTGGACTGAATGTTTTAAATGGAGGAGTACCATAATCAATCATATCTGCATTTTGAAAAGACAACTCTCAATGAAGTTGGAAAACAGACCAGAGGAAGAAATAATGCAAGCATGGACACCTGCTAAGGAAGAGGCGGTGGCAGCCTGGATAAAAGCACTTGCAGGGAGAATGCCTATAGTTTGAGAACTCATTGAATGGGGCTGGGAGAAGGAGGAAGGAGGGAAAGGCTGAAGCTTGTGGTTAAGGCACCTGGGGGCTGGCGTTGCCATTGAGTCTCAGGGTATGCATAGAAGAACGGGAGAGAGTTGGTTATGGGGTGGTGGGTGATTCCGGAAAATAATGAGTTCTCCATTTTTAGATATGTAGGCTGTCACTAAGTATTTGTTCTCATTATAATTAATTCCATGACGACATTTTTGAACGTGAATTATGTTAGTGCCTTTGAGTTGCACCAGCTCCACCTTCAGGGTAGAATCTGTCTCTTTCACCTCCGTTTCTCACAGCTTCTAGCACTGCAGTTACTCAGTAAGTTCTTGTCTCATGACACCATTGGGATAAATTGCCAGGAAGGAAGAGATACAGCAGGTTCAAAGGGTAAGACTGTCATCATTCTTATTATATACTGTCAGGTTTTCTCCAGAAGGATTACGTAGTTTACACTATTAACAGTAATGCATGAATATAACCTGTTTCCCCACAATCTGTCCCTTGTTGATTTTTGGCTTCTGTTTATTTGATAGGTGTAAAATGTTTCCATTTTAAAATGTATTTAAGTTGAGTGTTATTTTCAGATTTGGTTTCCTATATGTTTTCCTTCGTGTGAAATAGCCGGTTTTATCCTTGGACCACTTATCCAATTAGAATCTGATATTGTGCTCACATTTATATAAATTATTGTGTGTGCACATGAATTAAGTCTCTAATTTTTGCTGTGCATATTTTCCCATTTTGTTGCTTTCTTACGTTTTAGTTTTAAAAGGTTTTAAACTTCATATCAATACATATGTCCATCTTTGCCCTTTTCAATTTTCTCTTCCTTCAAAAAAGATTTCTTCTTTACAGCTGAAACTGTGCTACTGCAAATCTATAATTCTTTAGTTTATTGGGAGTTCACTGTGATATATATTATATGGCTTGTGGTCTGAACCTTGAATATTTTTTCTTTTGAATTATATCTTGTATTAGTAACTATTTTTACTCGCTTTTTACTTGTTTCATCTATTTTTATAGGTATTTAATGATAACTGCAATAAAAGTTTATACAGTTTCTTTTTTGCTACTTAATTTCATCTTCTTAGATTTAAACAATCCTCACGCTTTTTCCCCCACTAGGAAAAATAATTTTTATTGGTCAGGTGTGGTGGCTTATGCCTGTAATCCCAGCACTTTGGGAAGCCGAGGCAGGTGGATCACTTGAGGTCAGGAGTTTTGAGACCAGCCTGGCCAACATGGCGAAATCTCATCTCTACCAAAAATACAGAAATTAGCCAATCACACCTCTGCACTCCAGCCTGGGCGACAGAAGGAGACTCTGTCTCAAAAACAAAAACAAAAATAAGTTTTATCATTAAAGACAAGAGGCCAAAATAAAACTATCTTAGGAAGGGGATAAGAGACCCTCTAAATAGAATTGAAAGACAAGGTTGTAGGGAGGATCTCCCTTTGCCCAGCTTTCTCCACTAATCCAGAAAGTGTGAGAGAAAAAGCAAGAATGGATGAGCATGTGTGAGGAATGCACAGGAGACAGCGCATACAGCTGAGGGCACGGCATTTTGGTGTACAAAAGATCTGGGTGTGAGTCCTGGTTCTGCCACTTATGAGCTGTGTGTCTTCAGGTAAACTTCTCAATCATGCAAGTTTGCCCATCTGCAGATTAATAAATGGTGTGAAGAGAGAGGGGACTAAAGGGGGAAGGAAGACTAATCAGCAGCTCTTATTATAGGTGATACAGGAGAAATGATCATGTTCATGCAAAGAACTTGCCCTACACTGTCTGCTGGCATATGGTGAGCTCCCAAAATGCTGCCTGTGGTTATTAAATATTTCTTGGCTAGGCCACTACATCAATCCATACCAAAGTTTTGAATGTATTACTACATTTTCAAATAGCAAGCAGTTTGCAATTTGTGTGTGCCTTTTTACAGAAATGTTTGAGGTGGCCGGGCATTGTGGCTCACACCTGCAATCCCAGCACTTTGGGAGGCTGAAGTAGGCAGATTATTTGAGGTCAGGAGTTCAAAACCAGCCTGGCCAATATGGCAAAACCCATCTCTACTAAAAATAAAAAAATTAGACAGGCGTGGTGGTAGGTGTCTGTAATCCCAGCTACTCAGGAGGCTGAGACAGGACAATCTCTTGAATCCAGGAGATGGAGGTTGCAGTGAGCTGAAATCATGCCACTGTACTCCATCCTGAGTGACAGAGCAAGACTCCATGGCAAAAAAAAAAAAAAAAAGAAAAGAAAGAAATGTTAGAGGTGTAATCTGGCATTAAGGAACTTGAAATAAAAGTGAAACCCAGGTGCCATAAATGTAGGTCTATAATAACTGATAACAATGCTTTGAACCTGGCCAGCTCTCTACTCTTCATTTAGGTGGATATAGTTCTTAGAAGAGTTTATATCACTTCCTGATTGCAGGTTAATTCTCAGAAAGAGAAGAGAGCTTGGACTCTGAGGTCATTCTTTGTCATTAACAGTAAAGAGCAATTATCCAAATTCCTTAAGAGATGAAAAGTTCTGCCTAACTGAACTTTCTGTTAACTTTAGGGTTAACAATAAAAACCTTTTTCAACGCTTGTTAATTTTTTTTTTCCTAAACTGGGTCATGCACATCCCTGCCTTGATAGGTAAAGACGGTATACAAACTATAATTTAACCTTCCCCGATGATTCAGATTGTTGCCTGCCTCAGGGTCGAATCTATAACAGGGAGCAGACTAGGAAGAAGGTGGAGGAGCTAGGATTAATAAACACGGATAGGCTGATGCACATTCAAAGATTCTTTTTTTCCTTAAATAAATTCCTCATGTCTTTGTGTGTGTGGTGTGTGGTGGAGTGGGAGGTCAGGCTCTCCTCTACAAATTGAGCTTAGAAAAAAACAGTTCATAGGCTGAGCGCGGTGGCACACACCCATAATTGCAGCACTTTGGGAGGCCAAGTTGGGTGGAATGCTTGAGCCCAGGAGTCTGAGACCAGCCTGCAGCAACATAGTAAGAGCTCATCTCTACAAAAAATACAAAAAAATTTAGCCAGGTATGGTGGCTCACGCCTGTAGTCCTAGCTACTTGGGAGGCTGAGATGGAAGAATCACCTAAGCCAAGGAGGTTGAGGTTGCAGTGAGTCATGATTGTGCCACTGCACTCCAGCCTGGGTGACAGAGTAAGGCCCTGAGAAAAGAGAAGAGAGAGGGGAGGGGAGGGGAGGTGAGGGGAGAGGAGGAGAGGGGAGGGGGGGAGGGGAGGGGAGAGGAGAGGAGAGGAGAAGGAAAGAAAGGAAGAGAGAGAGAGAGAAAGAGAGGGAAAGACAGGAAGGAAGGAAGGAAGGAAGGAAGGAAGGAAGGAAGGAAGGAAGGAAGGAAGGGAGAAAAGAAAAGAAAGAGTTCATTAAGGGTTTTGGCTTTCCTGAGTTGTACTTGACTACAAGTGTACACAATGCTGTAGAATCTGGTGAGCTGAAAAGTGTTCTTGAATATATTTAAGGATTCGAAAGCAAGCATTGCCTATAGACAGGCAGAAGAAAATGAACTTTGTCTACCAGGATCTTCAGCTAAACACCTAGGGATCCTTCCACGTCTGGCTTGGGGGCTGAGTTAGCTATGGCTCTGCAGAGGTCACAGATTACACGGAATATTTTAAAGTAACGCAGTACTAGAGAGATGTGTATTTGCTTGAAGACAGAAAAATCTTTTACTAGAAGGAAGCTTACCTTAAAAGTTTTTTTTGGAACTTGTAGGCATGATGATTTGCCCTTTTAGAGAAGATGCTAAAGGTTAATTTTCTATGGCATAAGAACTGCAGATACATGCCAAAATTCTATTCCCAGACCTAAATTATATAATCAGAAATAGGGCATCCAAACTGAACATCAAATAGTCTTGCTTTCCAGCCGACTATGAAAAAAATCAGTTTCAATGTTTGAAGTAGTATTTGTTTATATAATGCAACCAACCATGACTGCCAAACACAGTAATTAAATGCTTTTACAAGTGAGAAATCTTGCCAGAATATGCAATTTGAAGGGGGAAATAAGCAGAGAGTTGATATGCAGTAGAAAATGCTGAATTATTTATTTCATTCTGCTCAGAAGTAGACACTCATGCTTTGAGTCTACCTGCAAAAATACTGAAAGAGAAATGAGAGCATCAGAAGGGGGCAGTTACTTTATTTAATCTTATCTTTTTTATCTATAAGTGGCACACTTTCTTCTCACTCAAACTTGAAAAATGAGGACTTCTCATCTTCCTGTCTTTACAAAATGACCTGTGTGGAAATGAAATTAAACATCTACAAATAAACAATAGATAACCCCATTTTTCTTTTTCCATTCATTTAATTATCAACTAATTTTTTCTATCCTCTGATTTCACCTAAATGCTCCTACTGGCAAAATAAAGCATCAATTTAATATAGGCTAATACTTAGAATGAGCAATTAATGAAATATTTTCAAAGGATTCCACTCTAAGACAATTGTGAAATCATCCTTAATCTCGATTTTCACTCATCTCCATGATAAAACAATATAAATGTTGTCTGGCTTCCCCTGGGAACTTAAGGGAACCTCAAGGAAAGCAGAGGAGGTAGCAATTGCTAGACTTTGCACTGAACTTCCAAGCACCTACTAGCATTAATTTATTCATATGAACATCCATGGAATCAGGCTCTAATTTTCTCCACAGTGTAGAGAGGAGGGAGTACTTACACAGCAGATAAAAGGTGAGTTAGGTGGAGGAAATATTGGGATTAAGACTTATGCATTTTCTTTTTCCATTACCCAAATAGCAGTTCTTTGATAACACCTGCACATTTTTTGTGTGTGTCCTGGAGAATAACTTCTCTATTATCAGGGACCCCTTGGCCCAAGGGACCACCAGCTCTTGATTGGCCTGCAGCACAAGGCTCCTAATTTGTCATCCCTTTACCACTGCACTTTTGGCAATTCATTCTCCCCCAATAGCTAGTGAATTTTCAGAAAGCTGAACTGGATTCCATCACCCTTCTGCTTAAAACCTATAAATATAGTCCTACTGCATTTAGAATAAAAACCAAACTCCTGAACATGGTCTGCAAGGCTGTGCAGGAGCTAATCCTCATCTCTCTCTCCAACCCCATCCCCACTGCTCACTGCCTCCAGCCTCACTGGTTTTCCATTCATTCATTCTTTCATTCACGTCCCAAATTCATGTAGGCCTTCCCTAATCTCCTCCTGTGACTAAAATGTAAACTCTTACAGCATCCCGGTCTCTTCATTCATAGCACTGACCACAATTTAAAATAATACACTTACGGTTTTTAAAACTGTTATCTTTCAGCTCCACTAGACTCTAAGCTTCTTGCAGGTGTTACTATCAATGTAACCACTGCCTCCTCAGCACTTACTAAAGTGTCTGGCATATGGAGTCCTTCCATAAATGTTGGCTCAGAGTGAGCAAGTGATTTCTGACTTGACCAATTCCTCAACAGTCTGGGGCATTGGTTCCTTCTTACCCATAATGGCTCTGCCCTTTCCTCTTTAAAGGAATATCCTAGGACGGAGGAAAAAGAAGCAACATATGGCATGGATGCAGTGAACAGGAAACACTTCTACACTGCTGGTGGGAATGTAAACTAGTACAGCCACTATCGAAAATACTGTGGGCCGGGCGCGGTGGCTCAAGCCTGTAATCCCAGCACTTTGGGAGGCCGAGATGGGCGGATCACGAGGTCAGGAGATCGAGACCATCCTGGCTAACATGGTGAAACCCCGTCACTACTAAAAAATACAAAAAACTAGCCGGGCAAGGTGGTGGGCGCCTGTAGTCCCAGCTACTCGGGAGGCTGAGGCAGGAGAATGGCGTGAACCTGGGAGGCGGAGCTTGCAGTGAGCTGAGATCCAGCCACTGCACTCCAGCCCGGGCGACAGAGGGAGACTCTGTCTCAAAAAAAAAAAAAAAAAAAAAAAGAAAATACTGTGGAGATTCCTTAAAGAACGAAGAGTAGATCTACCATTTGATCCTGCAATCCCACTACCAGGTATTTACCCAGAGGAAAAGAAGTCATTATTCAAAAAAGATACTTGCACATGCATGTTTATAGCAGAACAATTCACAACTGCAAAATTGAGGAACCAACCCAAATTCCCATCAATCAATGAGTGGATAGAGAAACTGATATATATATGGACTACTATGCAGCCATAAAAAGGAATGAATTAACAGCATTTGCAGTGACCTGGATGAGATTGGAGACTATTACTCTAAGTGATGTAACTCAGGAATGGAAAAGCAAACATTGTATGTTCTCACTGGTATGTGGGAGCTCAGCTATGAGGACGCAAAGGCATAAGAATGATACAATGGACTTTGGGGACTTAGGGCGAACAGTGGGAGGGGGGCAAGGGATAAAAGCCTACAAATATGGTGCAGTATATGCATGGGTGATGGGTGCACCAAAATCTCACACATCACCACTAAAGAACTTACTCATGTAACAACAACAACAATAAAGTAAAATAGAAAAAGAAGCAACATAAGCATTAACATTATGTCATTTCCCTCAGCCAAATGGACTACTATGTGGGGTCGGCAACCAACAGACCCTTCAGCTATCTATGTATGGTCATGTGGCCCAGGGTTTCTCCACTGTTCCCAGGATAAATAGGGAACCACAGAGTTCTGCTGAATGAACACAAGAATGCAAAAGCATTTTTTATTATTCTTAGTTCTAGGACTGACATGTTGGTACAACTCCAGGGGACACCCACGCTCAGATTTGTGACCAGCACTGGTAGAGCCAGCTGCGGCTGTGTAGCGTAGGTGGCCGCCCTGCTCAAGGGCTTCGATGTTGTCCTTCTGGCTTAGCCTTCCATCTCTGTGCCCTGTTCTTAGGTTTACTCTTTATTACAAACGCAACATTTATCTTATACGTGGCTTTAACAATATGAACAAATATGAACAAAATAGAACATATTCCTTATAAGGTCAATGAAATAAAGGTCAGTGGAAGGCTACGAAAAGGAAAACCTGTGTAAGTTGACTTTTTTATTAGAAAAAAACCCCACAATGTTACTGATTTTTGAAAATTGATTCCTCATTGTTTATTTACTTTGAAAACATAAACACATGTGAAAATACTGTACAATCAATATTTTTCTTCTATCAAAATCCATGGGACTTATGAAAAAAATAAACAATTATCTCATTGAGGACCAAGGGTAAAAATTAATAAAGCCACTGTTTTCTTTAAATACAAAAATCCCTTAGTTATCCCAGGAATGGTTTGAAAAGGAAATTAGAAATACATTTTAGGATCAAAATCTGGGTTACAGCAACATCCACATGAAGAGCATTTTTGGTAAGGAACTGATTGAAATTTAAAAATCATTCTTGGCCAGGTGCAGTGGCTCACGCCTGTAATCCCAACACTGTGGGAGGCCAAGGTGGGTGGATTGCCTGAGGTCAGGAGTTCGAGACCAGCCGGCCAACATCGTGAAACCCCGTCTCTACTAAAAATACAAAAAATTAGCTGGGCGTGGTGGTGGGCGCCTGTAATCCCAGCTACTCGGGAGGCTGAGGCGGGAGAATCGCTTGAACCCGGGAGGTGGAGGTTGCAGTGAGGTGTAATCACGCCACTGCACTCCAGCCTGGGCAACAAGAGCAAAACTCCATCTAAAAAAAAAGAAAAGAATAATTCTTTACATGGCTTCACAGGATGATGTCGAAAGGACTAAATACACGGTTCCAATAACTCTGACATCGCGTAAGGTATTAAAAGTAATTTAGGCAAAAATTTAACCCCAAAGAACATCGCATGATTTTATCCATTAGCTAAAGTGTTAATTCTCCCCACAGACTGAAGCCTTATGGGTTCAAGCTGATGCAATTATAAGGGAGTTAGACATCAAAGTAGGTCAGAGAATGACCTCGGTAGGCAATCAAAAACCATCTCAGAAGGCTCTTCAACCCCCCATCTATCCAGGCAAAAGTCATCTTTTCTCCTCACTCCTACTCATTCTGTACAGCAAAAACACATCCCAGCTATCCACAGTGATGTGTCTTCAAGGCTTTCTTCCCTCTCTGAGGGCTAGCTCTAAGTCAGGAGACTCCTTTTGTCTTTCCTGAATCCACAGTGGGGCTGTGCAAAGGTTTGGGTTAAAAAATGAACATCAGCGTTTACAGGGATCTTATTTTAGGCTATCCTCAGAACTAAGTAGGGGAGAAACAAAGAAAAGCCTGCAAAGAAGGCCCAAGTTAAAATGTTTAAAAATAAATCCAGATGAACCATGGCACGGAGTCATCAATGCAATAAAATGCAACGATGATGGCCAGATACATGGGCTACATCGCTCACAATAATTCAGCTGCCATTTTATTTACATTTAAGGTCAGATAAGACAAATCTTGCTTTGTATTACCTTGTACAAAGCAGGGGGACTAGAGAGAATTTTATATTTTGTATCATCAAAAGACTAAAATATTTTTCCAGAAACAAATCAAAATTTAAATAAGTGAAACACGAATTTTTTAACCTTTACCATACTCAGCCCTACAAATAATCAACTTATTTTCAGTGATTACACATTAAGCATTCCGGTTTGAAAGTCCTTTGTGCTCGAGTTTCAGGTCCGGCCTGATTAGGAACACTGCGCCCAGCTGAGTGGAATGTGCAACTCCTACTTGGTCATCGGCCAGCAAGACACCATGGCAACCACTATGTTTCCACAGATCAAAGGAGAGTTGAGCACTCAGGAATCGTCTCAGACTACCCAATAATAGACACCACACTTAATATGAGTACACCTTCTCAAATGGACCATTAAATTTTATTGTAGAAGAACTCAAAATATCATCTACAAAAAATCCAGAAACTTACAAAGGGAACTGTTGGCCCTCCAAGAAAACCATCATTCCTTTTCTTTGGAACTGGACTACAGGGAGTTGAAAAATCTTTGAGGGAACGACAAAGAATCCAACCACTTTGCACTTTGTTTAGATGGTGTTCTAGCTGTTGAAAGCTCCCATGATAATTCTGTGTTCTGTTTTTAGCAAAAGTTACAGGTAGGGCAGCCAATGCTTTATGTCTACTTTTGGCAAGTTCAAGCAACAGTGAGTTTCTCACTTCAGGCTATGTGTGGGCACATGAAACCTTCACTAATTCAAAGACAGCTCTCATAGCCAACAGCAGCCAGCTTAGAAAAAGAGCAACGAGACTTTCGGCATCAATCTTCACTTTCATATTCCTGGCAGGATCTATTTGTACGTATTTTAGCCACCCTCGTATACAAGACAATCTTCAAACACTTCTGCTCTGAATGCTTTTTTATACACATGTCTTACAAAAAGACAAGAGGCCTTGAACATTTTTTTTTTTTTTTTTTTTTTTTTTTTTTTTTTTTTTTTGAGACGGAGTCTCGCTCTGTCGCCCAGGCTGGAGTGCAGTGGCGCGATCTCGGCTCACTGCAAGCTCCGCCTCCCGGGTTCACGCCATTCTCCTGCCTCAGCCTCCCGAGTAGCTGGGACTACAGGCGCCCACAACCGCGCCCGGCTAATTTTTTGTATTTTTAGTAGAGACGGGGTTTCACTTGAACATTTTTATACCTGCTGATGGACTGGAAAAGTTTTTAAAGGAATAAGGAGCACTCTACCACAAGAAGACACTATTTTTACTTGTGACTGTTGATGGATTCACTACCCCTTGCAGTTCTAAAGGAGAGTCACCTCTGCTGTTCACTGTTTCATTTCTTTCCAGACTTCTGAATTCAACTTTTCTAAAAGTCCTCTAGCAGCATAGAGGGTGTGTGAGGAAAACCAGGTAATATTATTTCCTAGGCAGCTTTAATGCAAATTCAATGCAGGAAAATATTCCTGCTTGAATTAATAAAACATTGTTTAGCCAAATCTGTTGCAAAATGGAAAAAGTAGACAGCTATTAAAAAAAAAAGTGATAGACCACAGGAGGCTGTCACTGGATGCTGTACTTCAGACTACTATTTTCCAAGATAGCTTACAAATCTAAATTGTAACAAACAGAAGCATGTTCTGCCTCCAACACCATTTTAGTGTCATATTAAGACAACATAATGCTGTTTAGTACATATATGTTGAAAACACAAGACTTGGTTGAACAGATAACAGAAACAGCCTTTTTAGTCAACCCTTAGTCAAACACTAAGTATCCATAAAATCACATGTAGAAATTCTTTTTTAAAAATTTATATCCACAGCAATATAATATTTAAAAAGACTGGTGAGCAAACATTTTAGGAATGCTAAAAACTTGAAATATTAGTAGTTAGATAACTAAAGGTGATGCAGACCCAACCCTAATATACGTTTAAACAGGCCCAGTTTTCACGCTATATGATTTAAATAGCTTGGCATCCCTAAGCATTGCGCGCACACACACACAAATACACACACACCCCTTTTTGGAGAAAATTAAAAAAATCTTATCAATGTAGCTGGTATGATGGCAACTGTATGAAGCTAGAAGACAAGATATCTTGATTCCAGTTCAGTCTCTGACATGAACTTGCTGTGCACGTTTGATGGTACTGCCAGCTCTCTCTGGACTGCACTTTTCTCATCAGTAACATGAGATATTTAGGAGTAGGTCTTCTCTGTGTCTGCAATGAACACCTAGGTACTGCAGAGGTGAGCAAAGGGAGTGGTAGAGACCCTGGGCTCATTGGTTACCTGATCCTGCCCCAAGCAGAGAAGATGGAGCAAGCTGGCAAACAATGCAAGTTAGCAGTGAACGGACCAACACAGCCAAAGCAGAGGGAGTGTGGGATGGTGACAGGAGCTGCAGCTGGACAGTCAGACCATGGAAACCCTTGAGGGTAGGAGACAGTGTTATCCTGTGGCGACCTCAGTGTAATGAGAGGAAGGCCAAGTTTACGCTTGTTCCTAAACTCTCTTCCCTGGGCGCCATTCCAACCTGAATGCATCAGTTGACTTCAGACAACCACAACTCCATTGGATTGCAGAAAGTGGAACATCTGACCCTTTTAATACATTTTGTCCAAGAAGCTGCATTATATTTATAGAACTTGCCTCTTTTCATCCAGAGCACTGCTAGGGTAGAGGAAGGACTCAGAAGAAACCACGGATCTCTGTTGCTATGCTTTTGTTTTTTAACAGGAAATTTTTGTCTAAACAAGAGCATTTCCAGTGTGGAAAGACATGAGGGGGACATCAGACCATCTATCGGATAACCATTCCACAGGAGAGGTGGAGGCAAGGCCCCATCATGGGTAGATGGCCCAGTGAGGCCAAGTTTATACATTATGGATTCCTTTAGCCTTAACTGTGCCTTCCCCTTATGACTGAGCTCCTGTGGGCTTCCCATGCTACCCCAACCAACTCCCCTGGTTGGCCAAACCATAGGGAATAAAGGGACAAATGCAAGAAGCAGCTGGGAATTTTACCACTGATTCTACAGTTGGCAGAAACCAGAGCATTTCCCCAGCAACCTGTGCTGGTGCAGTCAAGAAACTGGGGGCGGGGGGGAAGGTCCCCCTGTTCAGCCTTGACATTAATATTTTTATTTTTATTTTGTTTTTTTTTTTTTTTTGAGACAGAGTCTTGCTGTGTCGCCCAGGCTGAAGTGCAGTGGTGTGATCTCGGATCACTGCAACCTCAGCCTCCTGGGTTCAAGTGATTCTCCTGCCTTAGCCTCCTGAGTAGCTGGTATTTTAGGCACGTGCCACCACACCCAGGTAATTTTTTGTATTTTTCGTAGAGACAGGGTTTCACTGTGTTAGCCAGGCTGGTCTCAAACTCCTGACCTCGTGATCCACTTGCCTCGGCCTCCCAAAGTGTTGGGATTACAGGTGTGAGCCACGACATTTATTGTTAAATCAAATCATTACTGCTTTGATACAGGCAAGAAGAAAAGTTCTGTTTTTTTCTATTATATTAGCTTTCTCTTCTAATGACATAGTGTTTTGGGGAAGAGTGGCTGACAACAGAGGGAGGAAGAGCGGTAACTTATTTAAGTAATTTGCAACCTGCAAACAGATTGTGTTCTAAATCATTTTGAGCCCAGACTTTAAGTTTGGAACCCAGTTTCTCACAGACCACTCATTATAAAGGATAAATGTGTTCCCAGATCACCTATGTTGGTCTATTTATCTTGGGCACTAAATACCCAAGGAGCCTGGCCTCCTGGTTACAACCTGTCTCTACCCAGCTGTCCTCGCCAGCAGCTTGGAAGTCATTCTCAGTAGCTCGATTATTGGCCTTAGTGTCATCTGGCTCTGTTCCCACAGCCTATGTCTGAATCCTAAAGACAGAGGAGTGGAAAGCAGAAAGTAACAGAGTAATCTGATAGAGTAATTGTCACTTAAAACTCCCTGAGACAGAAGCATCTCCCCCGAGTCTGCGCTGAATGTGGTATGATTCTTGCACTATCCCAAAGAACAAAGCCCCAATTGGCCCAGCGCGGGCTCTCGTGCTTGAGTGATTCTGGATGGCGGTGTCAGCTGAACTGCCAGCACCTTCCAGTCAAGGAGACTCAGAGACTTGGATCAGAGATGAAGACACCACCACGGCCCTTCACAACACAAGGCACCCCCACCACGGTGCCACAAAATGCCTTGAGGGACTCTGAAGAAGGAGGGAGAGTGTGCAATAGTGTGTAGGGATAAGAGCCGGGGATTCACAGATTATATTCAGAATTTGTTTTATTTAGAGAATAAAAAGAAAGCCACAATGAAGTACAATGGCCCCATTTTAATGGCACTATTGGTTTCTTACCCAGCATCGGTTCTCTCCTTCTCCCCAAGGTAACCACTTTCTTGTTTCTTCTACACACAGTCATATGGCATAGCTAGAGCTAAGCCATCCCCAGCTCTAGAGGTGGATCCTGCCGGATCTAAGCCCATCAGTGCGGGCGTTGAGTACGGTTACTGCCCTTCATGATGTAAGTGGCCACATCAGATCAAAAGAAGGGATGATATGTATTAAATGGCTGTGAAGAGGTTTCTATCTCCTGGTGCACATGGACAAGGGAATCTCTTATTCCATTTGTGGCTAGTAGACATCTTGTTGCCACTTACGGGAAACTGCCTGAGAAAGAAGCCAACCCCACAGATGGTAGAGCAGAGAGATGGGAAGAAACTGAGTCCTCAGTGATGTTTCAGAGTCACTGAACCAATGAGTCTTAGAGGCTGTACTCCTTCAAGAGGAATTTATTCATTTCTGTTTGTTTTACCAAATTTTAGTAAGAGTTGCTATTACAGTAGAAAGTGTTCTGATAAAGTACCAATGAAAGTATCAACCTGGAGATGGGGAGTGGGAGATAAAAGGTGTGATAGATGTGAACGTGCTTTGAACATTAGTATAAAAGTGCTAGCTGGGGCGGTGGCTCACACCTGTAATCCCAGCACTTTGGGAGGCCAAGGAGGACGGATCACGAGGTCAGGAGATCGAGACCAGCCTGGCCAATATGGTGAAAACCCGTCTCTACCAAAAACACAAAAATTAGCTAGGTGTGGTGGCGCGTGCCAGTAGTCCCAGCTGCTCAGGAGACTGAGGCAGAAGAATCATTGGAACACAGGAGGTGGAGGCTGCAGTGAGCCAAGATCATGCCACTGCACTCCAGCCTGGCAACATGAGACTCCATCTGAAAAAAAAAAAAAAAAAAAGAAAAAAAGAAAAAGAGAGACAGAGAGAAAAGAAAGTGCCTGAAAAATCTCTAGTCCTTTCTTCCTGCAAATACACTGAACTATAAAAATAAAAGTTTGAACTTTAGAGTATGTCTTCATTGCACTATAAATCTAAGATACAAAAGATGCACCATTTGCTCTAAATGGTTCATTTGTGAGCCACATTTTCCTGAATCAAGAGACTACATTATTTAACCCATTTGCTAAACAACTGCTCAGTGTACGAGAATAAGCAAAACTAAATAACTCGCCTTTAAGGCTAAAATCTGCTGGTGGGGGGCAGAGAATGAATTCTCTCTATATAGAAATGTAAACATTTAATGTTTAAAATCAATATTCTCAAAACATGGATAATTTGTTTAATTGCAGGTCTGAATGAACTTACAATAATTGGAAATAATTAGAAGAAAACGCCTTCTTGGCTGTCTTTCAGGATGGTCAGAAGAACGATCATGGGGGAAGAAAAATAATGTGTTCAATATCTCACAGCAGGTCAGCAGGTCATGTCAACAAACCTCTTCCCTTCTGTTTTCTTGTGTATTCTAAAGTGACCCCATGAGTATCATCATAATTTTCATAAGTGCTTTAAAGTTCTTCAGACAGAAAAGCTCATGTTCATAAAATATCATAAAACATAAAAAGCTTTGAACTTTTTTGTCTAAAAAATACATAGTTGAGACTCGTCTCTAGGTGTAGGAAGTGGTAGAACAGTTCATTGAGTTTCAGAGGAAAAAGCTTTGCACCCCCGTGAGAATGCAGCGTTTTACTATTCTCTTCACAGGCTCACCGGATCCTGCAAGCACAGGCAAAACCCATTTAAAGATGGAGCTTGGGCCGGGCGCGGTGGCTCACGCCTGTAGTCCCAGCACTTCTGGAGGCTGAGGTGAGCGGTCAGGAATTCGAGACCAGCCTGGCCACCATGGTGAAACCCTGCCTATACTAAAAACACAAAAATTAGCCAGGTGGGGTGGCGCACACCTGTAATCTCAGCTACTCGGGAGGCTGAGGCAGGAGAATCGCTTGAGCTTGGGAGGCGGAGGTTGCAGTGAGCTGAGATCGTGCCACTGTACCCCAGCCTGGGTGACAAAATGAGACTCTGTCTCAAAAAAACAAAACAAAACAAAACAAAAGATGGAGCTTATTCCAAAACACTCTTTGTAAATGGTTGTTTATTTCCACAGGAAAATCTGTTCCGGGTTCCAATGCTATATATATGGTTCCTAGCCTTGCTTAAAAATGCTTTCTAGCTCAACATGTTCCTCAAATGCGGGAGCTGACCAAAGGTTATGAATGTTTTCTAGAAGAATATGTTGAAGATACCAGAAGGAAACCATGACTGGGAAGATTAGGAGCTGACTGACAGGAGGAGGAAAAAATTTCCTTATCCCCTGCCTTCTTCTCTCCTTCAACCTAACATTATCTGCAATTTGGGTTCTCGCCTTGGGATATATGGTGAGGGTAGGATGGTCCTGTGGTCCATGACACACTCCTCTGAACTACTGGCCTCTCCCTCCTCTCCCTCAGACCCTCATTCTGATCATCTCCTCATCCTTCTCTCAGGATTCTGGCCTCTACCTTATTGTTTATTTCAAAGCATTCCACCTAAGCTCTTGCCACAAAACAAACAAGAATGCTCAGGTCTCAGAGTTTCAAAATTAAAATGGGGATAATACATAAATGTTTAAAATGTTCAAGTGCTATATGCTCATAAGGTGCTTCTGTTATTGCTCTGATATACACATGAAGCCCCCCTGAATCATTCTTCCACATGGTTACTCATTTCCATATCACTATAGTTTCACAGCTAATAGGCATATCTCTAAACTCTAATATCAAGATACATGGCCTAATAAAGAATGTTTACACCACATTCTCTAGTTGCAAGAACCACTCCAGAACATGATTTTTGTCCACAAATATTGGAATTTCAGCATTTTTAGGAACAATGGGAAGAACGTCAGTAATGGGAACTGGCTCCCAAATGGCCCTAACTGTGTTTCAGGCACAGGATGAGTTAAACAGGCTCTGTGAGCCTGAAGACTTCACATGCATAGCTTTATGTCTAACGAGGAAAGAATTCACTCCAAAATGTTTTTCAAATGAACTTTTGGGAAAAAACCCCGGCTTAAGTGGAAGATTGCCTGCATATAACATCTGTTGTATATATGCATGGTTTTACCGACTGAATCCTGATTTGTTCTCAGTCTTTCTCTATAAAATCCTAATCTTGAAGGTTCAAATGTTCTTAAAAACTTTTTGAAGATTGACTTCAGAATTTTGCTGAGAGAGACATTTTGCTAGATTCTAATGGTAGTGAGCACTGGGCCAGCCTACGCCCTACACTGGCTGAGGCTTCTTCTAGCATCACCATGTAGACAAGGCGAGTGAGACAGAGGGCCCAAAGCAACACATGCAAATTCGCTCACAGAACCATGCATTCCATTCCAGGGGAGGACACCTTTCCTTAGCTGAAGGATCCAGTTTCCACTATTCACTCCCTCTCCTTGACCCCAACAAGGAAGAATGCTATTCTCCTTGGAAAGGGCCCTTCCAGGGATCTCCCAGCACAGTTGAATTTAGCAACATTAAGCTTGGCAGATAAACGAGACATCTTTCATCCTTAGGTAAGTATTTCCACAAACACCTTTTTCTATATAGGCAAAATACTGCCAAAATTAATAATATGTCTTTTGTTTAGAAATATACTTTGTACAAATACTGAAATGTGACCAGGATAAAACACACACGTTGGCAGGTGAGACTTATCTACAACTTGTTCCAAATAATTTTTCTTTCAGCAATACCTCTATGGTTTAAGAAGAGGCCTTCAAAGCTCCAGTTGGAATTATAGATAAAGTATGGAGTTTTAAACAACTGGCTCTGAGTATGAGGTGCTTAAATAAACTAAGAAGCCCATACTTAATGAAATTATTTTGTCAACTGAAAGATGCCACATTTTTATCTCTAGAAGAGCCCTTCTTCAGACATATTTTTAGAGCATCATCCTCTCCATCAGACTCTCCAAAGGAAAAATTTGATAGGGAGGAGAGAAGAATTTACCTGGATTGGAGAGGCAGGAGAGAAACATGTAAATCCACTTGAGAAAAATTTACACGTGGAAGATAATCATCACGAAAAAATTAGAATGGTTCCTCATTTAGTGTGTGAACTCTAAGAAAATAACACATGTTTCTATATACAGGCATGTTTTAAGGTTTCTCAGAGTTTAAAAGACAGTTTTATCAAACATATTGGAGAGTAAAATTACTTAGTTATAAAATTTACCCTGTAATATTCTTCACATTAAGAATTATGAACAGGCCAAGCGTGGTGGCTTCTGTCTGTAAGCTCAGCACTTTGGGAGGCTGACGTGGGCAGATCACTTGAGGCCAGGAGTTCGAGTCCAGCCTGGCCAATATGGTGAAACCTTGTCTCTACTTAAAAAAAAAAAAATTATGAACAAAGACATTTGGGCTAATTGCCAATGTACATACCTTCCTGGGAACCCTCTGCATCTGAAACCAACTTAGCTTATTTTTACTGGTTTCTTATGAATGTATGTGACGTTTCTTAATTTTGGATCAAAAAAGTTTGTGAATAGTTACATGTAAGGCATTGGACTGCATGCCATGTGTAAGACCTAGTCCTGCCTTTAAATTACTTTAGTCCACTAGAGCAGGAATTAACGGCACTCAGGAAAAGCAACCAAGTGGGTATTTCAAGAAGGGTTTTTAAGATCACAAAGCAGTGTCAAGAGGCAATATATAATTAAAATTGCTAAATGAATTGTTCAGAGGCTAACTGATACAGCAACTTAGAGGCAGGGGCAGATAAAATCAGGTTGCAGTAATTTAAAAAGGAGAAGGAATCTGAACTGAGTTTAAAAGGATAGATAAGGTCTAGATAATAATATTACTGCCGCTGCTGCTCCATAGCTCCATTTGACAGTCTGCCAAGGGCCAGGCACTCACTATGGCAGGCATTGTATACATACGCTCTGCTATCCACAACTAAACTGAAATGAGCTTAGCATCATGCTTTTGTAGATAAGGATGGCAAATAACTTGCCTGAAGCCTCCCAATGAAGAGGTGAGCTATGATCCACATCCAGGTCTAGCTGATCCCAGAGCCCACTGTGTTCCTTTCACACTGACTCCAAGGAGCAGAGAGAGTTCTGGTTGTACCCAAAATACTTTTGAGAACCCTTGAATTAAAACTGAAAAAAAAAAAATACCTTGGAGCGTACAGAGCAAGCAACAACATGTCATTGTAAGTTTTAGACCAGACACCTGACATAATTAACTCAGTACTTTGAGTGGACCAGCCTGGTGGACTGAATGAACAGGAGGTTCATGAGTTCAGAGAAACAAGAGAGAGAGAGAATCCAGTCCCAACACGGGTGCACACAGCATGGCTGGGCTGCGTGCACATTTCATGGCTGTGAAGATGACACTAGACTTGGAGTTGTAGTTGGGTATTTAGACCTCAAACTGTTTCAAAAAATGCCAGTTGCATGAGTTATGCAGTGACTTAGATTTCTGCAAGCTTCAGGTTCCTAATCTGTAAAATCCAATTAATGATAACTGCACAAGGCTAAAAGAATTAAGAAATAATATACAGCATGTAGCTTACCATAAATGTTAGTTTTTTACTTTCTGAAGGCAGTGGAAATGAAAAAGCAGAGATGAGACAGATGGTAAGGTAAATTTAGTGAGATTTGCTGACAAATCTGATATTAAGGGCAGGGTGAGGATCAGGGGGGAGGAAAGGAGACAGATGTCAAACATGGCTTAGAAGTGATGTGGCTGTACTAAAATCCCTTCATTTCCTCAAACAGGAGAGTTAGGAGGTAGAGGCAGCTTTAAGAACACGTGATCATAGAGGTGACTGGAAGTCTTCAACTGAAAACCCCAGAAAAGGCTTAGAAATGAGGACAGGGGCTTAGGAATTAAAGGGAAACCAGAGAGAAATGATTTGGCAAGTGTTTGACTAAGGGTCTGGTTGTTATATTCAATTTATGAGGAGCTGGGAAATTGCTGAACTCCGTTTCTCTTTGAATGACTATGCTTTAGAAATCAAATAAGTGTATATGAAGTTACAACCCTGTGAGAAGCTAGGCCCCACATTTTTTTTTTTAAGACAAAGAATATTAAAAGAAAATACTCGCCTTAAGACGGGACTTAAGATCAATTGCAATTCCATGTCTTTCTATTTTAAAACACAATGATTGCTTTAATACCCTACTTAACTCTAAAATGTTTTTATCACAAATGTAATCTTCCTCTAGAACAGGCTTTCCTATGGCACAGAAAAAGCATGATGGTATAACGCAATAAAACACAGATTTCTGAAGTATGCCTACCCTGAACAATGCAACTGAAATGAGGATGTCTGGTATCTGGGATGAGACAGGAAGAAAGGAGACAAGGCGGAGGGGAGGTAAGGTTGGCTGTAGCTCAGTCAACATGAATGCAGGCTTTGATTACCTAAAGCCTAAAGGTGGGTAATTTTGTTTTACCAACTTCTTAAGCTTGGGGAATCTGGCCCAGTGCTTCTACAAGTTTTTCAAATATTATAACTAAATGTCTGTTCCAGACACTGGATTCCTTATCTACAGCTGCTAAAAGCAGATCTGGTACTACTGGGCACATCTGGTCCTTTTGACATTTTAGGTGACAGCCTTTCCGTGCCTATTAGAATGGTCCCTGAGCAAGCCCCTGATGGGTCTCTCCAAGTTGATCATTAGCTGCAGATGTTAAGAACATGAGACATCCATGATTCCATACTGCATGGGCTATGATATTCTATCTGGTTTTTAAAGTACAATAATGATCTTGTACCTAGCTTTGTAACAAGTGAATAACTTGCTAACCATTATGTATCTAAAACATAGCCTTGAAACATATTAAGGGAAAATTGATACAACTAAAAGCAAAAACTGATAATCCACCAACAAGAGGAGAGCTTTAAAGCAGCTCTCTCAGAAAATGACAGATCAAGTAGAGAAAGATGTTGATGATTTGAATAACAATTAAACAATTTTGACTTAATAAATAATTGTACCCAACCAACAGAAAACAGGCAGTATTTTCAAAGACACAGTCCTTTCACAAGCGAAGCCCATTTCTTCTGATCACCTTTCTAACTGCTTTGGTACCATAAATTTCAGATTAATTTCTAATTTATTGGCAGAAGCCTTGTAGAGTTGCCTTCATATCCTTCACAATACTTAGCTCAGTGCTTTCTACAAAGCAGAAATTCTTGATCATCCCTCAGAGGTCACTTTTAATGAAGTTATCAATAACAACTTTGGCTAAGTAATTTTATGCCACTTCTCTTTGAACCATGTGTTGCCTAAGGAGTCCATCAGGATCTGTTAAGTCTTATTAGATTGGAGGTAGCTTGATAGCAAAAGGTCTAAACAAATTTTCACCTTAGAATTTGAGATGACTGAAAGTCATTTTTCACTGGTCCTGGAGCCAGTGCTGTAACTAAATGTTTTGGGATGCCCTATCACTTTTATGCAGGAAGCAGAGTCAGCCCAACAAGACCGCAGAAGGCCACAGGCTCCCTAACTAGCAAACATGAGGGTTGGTGCCATCACAAGTTATCCAGCTAGAGTGCATGGTACTATTGTATAGAACTTTGTCCTCCAAATGGTCTTTCTCTGAGCTCCTCCAACAGGGGCAGAATGCAATTATTGCTTCAATCCATTCATATTTCTTCCTGTAACCCATTTCTGTGTTTGTGCTGGCCACTTCTCTTCACCATAGTTGACCTTAAATCTGCATTTACCAAACTATCTTCCACAGAACAATATCGTAATAGGTTTAAAAACTAAAGTAGTTTAAAGGAGTTTTTTTTTTGGGGGGGGGGACGGAGTCTCGCTCTGTCGCCCAGGCTGGAGTGCAGTGACCGGATCTTGGCTCACTGCAAGCTCCGCCTCCCGGGTTCACGCCATTCTCCTGCCTCAGCCTCCCGAGTAGCTGGGACTACAGGCACCCGGCACCTCGCCCGGCTAGTTTTTTTGTGCTTTTTTAGTAGAGATGGGATTTCACCGTGTTAGCCAGGATGGTCTCGATTTCCTGACCCCGTGATCCGCCCGTCTTGGCCTCCCAAAGTGCTGGGACCACAGGCTTGAGCCACCGCGCCTGGCCCTAAAGTAGTTTTTAGTAGTTTAAACTACTAAAGTAATTTAAAATTAAAGGAGTGTTGGCATGAAAGGAGGTGTTCCATGCTTAATGAAGTTTGGGAAACCCTGCCTATAACACCTCCTTGTTGAACACATGCCATTCAGGGCAGCATGTAAGAGTCTGCAGCATCATGAGCTGATTAACCTTACTGAAATCGCAAACTTATTTGACCACAATGTCCCCTTCCCATCCTCATTTTCAACAGAAAACTATTACCATAATTCTACAAAACTGAGGACATACTGTCCAAGAGGCTCCTAATTGCCAGTTCCAAGGACAGGAACAGGAGCTAGTTCCTTCCTCGCTCCGAAGGTCACCCCTTTGAGAGAAAACAAGTATTGTTTTTGAATCTCATACCCTTTTTGTCTCAAGAATAGTTAGGGAGCCCCTCAGATTCTTCACCAGCTATAACTAAAGGGTCTATAATGACAAAGTCTCCCCCACAAAATGTCTAGTCCCTATACCACCTTAAGGTATTCAAACTTCTAGGAGACTTTTTTTTTAAATTGTTTTTTAAAATTTTTAAATTTTTTATTATATTTTAAGTTCTGGGACACATGTGCAGAACGTGAAGGTTTGTTACACAGGTATACATGTGCCATGTCGGTTTGCTATACCCATCAACCCATCATCTACATTAGATATTTCTCCTAATGCTATCCCTCTCCTAGCCCCCCACCCCCCAACAGGTCCTGGTGTGTGATGTTCCCCTCCCTGTGTCCATATGTTCTCATTGCTCAACTCCCACTTATGAGAACATGTGGTTGTTTGGTTTTCTGTTCTTCTGTTAGTTTGCTGAGAATGGTGGTTTCCAGCTTCATCCATGTCCCTGCAGAGGACATGAACTCATCCTTTTTTATGGCTGCATAGTATTCCATTGTGTATGTGTGTCACATTTTCTTTATCCAGTCTATCATTGATGGGCATTTGGGTTGGTTCCAAGTCTTTGCTATTGTGAGCAGTGCTGCAATAAACATATGTGTGCATGTGTCTTTTTTTTTTTTTGAGACAGAGTCTCACTCTGTTGCCCAGGCTGGAGTGCAGTGGCTGATCTCAGCTCACTGCAAGCTCCGCCTTCCAGGTTCACACCTTTCTTCTGCCTCAGCCTCCCGAGTAGCTGGGACTACAGGCGCCCGCCACCACGCCCAGCTAATTTTTTGTATTTTTGGTAGAGACGGGGTTTCACTGTGTTAGCCAGGATGATCTTGATCTCCTGACCTCGTGATCTGCCGGCCTTGGCCTCCCAAAGTGCTGGGATTACAGGCATGAGTCATCACACCTGGTCATGCGTGTGTCTTTATAGCAGAATGATTTATAATCTTTTGGGTATATACCCAGTAATGGGATTGCTGGGTCAAATGGTATTTCTGGCTCTAGATCCTTGAGGAATCGCCACACTGTCTTCCACAATGGTTGAACTAATTTACTCCCACCAACAGTGTAAAAGCATTCCTATTTCTCTAGGAGACTTTTTTAAAGCAAAAGAGATGTTCAATACTTAGGCAGACTTAATCTGCACACTTTCCGAATGTTGTAATTCTGTGCATATTTTTGTAACTACTATATTTGGTTTGTATAACAATTTTAATCTTTACATATTTTTAAAAATCATTTTTATAACACCACCAAGCCAGGTGATAATCAGGAGATTTTGCAATGGAAGAATCTGAAGGAAAGCACTTCAATGACTTTCTAAAGATCAAACACTGCATTTCCATCCCTGTCCTCTGGCATTCTGCCAAGAATTCCCCTCGATGGTTATATTCTTAGCAATGTCTAGCTCAGTACAACAAGTTACTTATTCATAATGTGAATCATTTATGCTATAGCCACCAATCATTCTTCTATTAGCTGCCTTACAATAAATCCATCAGCCCCGAGGAAAACACTTACAGGGCCCTGGGACACAGTAGCAAGGTCACCTAGAAGACATGTGAAGGGCTGAGCAGTGTTGATTCCTTCACCATATTATTTCTAAGAGCATGCCTTCACCATATTATTTCTAAGTCTTAGAGGTAAAAAGCAGTAATATTTCAATCCCACAAGGCCTTCAATGTTGAGATTATACAATACCAAGTTACCACAAAGGTAGCTACTGACCTGGGATGGGCTCAGTGTGGTGCTCCTGCACCTGCTCATGAGAGGGCAGTGTCAGTGCCTCAGTCAGATGGGGACGGAAGAAACTGGAGGGTGATGCCTACCCTCCAGAGAAGAGGACTGCCTCACAGTAGGGCCACAAGGCACCATGGATTACAGAGCACAGCTGTGCTGAGCAATGGCAAAATCTAGGCTGGAAAACATATCATTTCTAATCTTTGGTGTCTTTAATAAAAGGCACGTCACTATCCTGTTATCTCACTCACCAGCACAAGAGGCTCAGGAAATGCTAGCAAGAACAGCAAAGATCAGGGCGCCCTCAGCACCCGGTGCCTGGACGTGAATTTGCATCTTTCTGTCACCCGGGCAGTCCTATGCTGTGTACCCTAAGTGGCAGCTCTGCCCTGATGCCCTTCCATCAAAGAACCAGGGTAGCTGAAATCCTGGACAAGAAGGCACAGAGAACAAAATGTGGGGACAATTTTGTTCAGAAAATTATCTTTGTATCTATCCATCTAGCAGTTTTTGTAGTACCAAATAAATTAGTCATATTACAAAGCAAACAATATCAATGAGTGTGGACAGGGAAATATTTATTTGATTTTAGGAAAACAGAATGAACAACTAGAGCAATCTAGCCTAACAACATGCCATTTCTTTCTTCCTTTGTTGATATAAGCATGCATCTCTCTTATGAGCAGATATATCTATGGACTCATTTACAGAGAAGATCATCATTTCTAAAACAGAAAATATTTACTCTTTTTCTTTCTTTTTTTTTTTTTTTTGAGATAGGGTCTCACTCTGTCACCCAGGCTGGAGTGCACTGATGCAGTCTTAGCCCACTGCAACCTCTGCCTCCTGAGTTCAAGCAATCTTCCCACCTCAGTCTCCTAAGCTAGGACTACAGGAGCTCATCACCACGTCCAGCTGATCTTTGTATTTTTTGCAGACATGGGGTCTCACCATATTGCCATATTGCCCAGGCTGGTCTCGAACTCCTAGGCTCAAGCGATCTGCCAGCTTTGGCCTTTCAAAGTGCTGGGATTAAAGGCGTGAGCCACTGTGCCCGGCCTGTTTACTCTTTTTTTTTAAAATGCATCCAAATGACTGAATCTCACACACACGTGGGGTGAGCCTGACCTATAACACAGGTGGGGCCCCATGTTGACTTTTGTGGGCCTTGGACAATTTGGCCTTTGTGAGCCTCTTCCTCCACGAAAAAAATATTAAATTAAATTTTACCACTGCATTGGTATAAAGACAAATATAATCCAAGCTAGGTTCCATATTATATGTTCCTTATTACTATGTTCATTTTTTTCTTCTGTTTTAAAAATAAAGTTAAAACAATTCCATGGGCCACTGAAAAGTATCACGGGCCCTGAGCACTGTGACTAATGAATAAGTCAGCTCTACGCCAGGACCTATTGATTTTCAAGCTACTCAGCATTCTAGTCGTAAGTCAGAGAAAAGAACTTCTGGGACTTTCTTGCCAGTAATAAAGATCTGCAGTAAGAAAACCATTGTTTTACCAGTTAGCAAAGCACTGATGAACTCTGACACAAGCAAAGTAATCTCGACTCTATTAAAATACTATTTGTCTTTGTAATAACTTTGAGTACTTCGAGAACAGTTCAGTGTTTTAAATATTTATGTCTCCAATAAAGCAATAGTATTTTGCGAGTTAAAGGCAAGGCTCTAACCCATTGTTGCACTTAAGCTTTTAATTGTTTTACATTATTGCTTGGTTAAAAAAAAAAAGAGACATGGTATAAAATTGAAAGTATAAGCTTTTCTTTTTCTTTTTTTTTTTTTTTGAGACAGAGTTTCACTCTCGTTGCCCAGGCTGGAGTGCAATGGTGCGATCTCGGCTCACTGCAACCTTTGCCTCCCAGGTTCAAGGGATTCTCCTGCCTCGCCTCCCAAGTAGCGGGGATTACAGGCATGAACCACCACGCCTGGCTAATTTTATATTTTTAATAGCAAAGGGGTTTCACTATGTTGGCCAGGCTGGTCTCAAACTCCTCACCTCGTGATCCACCCCACTCTGCCTCCCAAAGTGCTGGGATTACAGGCATGAGCCACTGCACCCGGCTGAAAATATAAACTTTTTTATCAGTAAAAAGTGATACCACTGTGCTTACCAGACTAAATTTTTTCATCTATTCCTAACACTCTAGTAAGCATTTGATGTATGATTGAGTAGCAGTAGTTTACCATCACAGGCCTTGACAAATAGTTGATAATGTGGTCAGAGCCTGATAAATTAAAGTACTTAGGAAAGAAACAGAGTAAAATAATTGCCTGGACCTAACAGAAAGGCATATCTCCTCTTCCTTCCTTTCCCTTTTAGTGTCACTGTGGTTTTTCAAGAACCACCACCACCAAATTAAAATGAGATTTTCAATCTTAAAGAAAAGTAAGTTTAAAAAAAAAGCACAGAACTTTTCTAGCCAATGAAAAGGATTTAAAATATTACCTAAAGACGAATTCAATAACACCAGAAGGCCAGTGGGAAGAAATGCCTCTGAAATGGGTCATGAGCAATTACACTGATTCCATTGTGAGTCTTTGTGTATGTTAATCTGTAGTAGGCAGTTTCTTTAATTTTTTATCCTTTGGCAACAATATTTGTCATTATTCTATACAAAATAAAGACTTTTGTTTTGTTTTGTTTTTTTGAGAGAGAGTCTTGCTCTATCCCCTAGGCTGGAGTGCAGCGGTGCAATCTCTGCTCACTGCAACCTCTGCTGCCCTGCTTCAAGTGATTCTCCTGCCTCAGCCTCCTGAGTAGCTGGGATTACAGGCAGGTGCCACCACGCCCAGATAATTTTTATATTTTTAGTAGAGATGGGGTTTCACCATGTTGGCCAGGCTGGTCTCAAACTCCTGACCTCAGGTGATCCACCCACCTTGGCCTCCCAAAGTGCTGGGATTAGAGGTGTGAGCCACTGTGCCCAGTCTAAAGACTATTTGGGAATAGATTTTTCTGTTTTAAAAAAGAATACAGGGCTGGGCGTGGTGGCTCTCACCTGTAATCCCAGCACTTTAGGTAGCCGAGGTGGGTGGCTCACTTGAGGTCAGGAGTTCATGACCAGCCTGGCCAACATGGTGAAACCCCATCTCTACTAAAAACACAAAAATGCGCCACGCATAGTGGTATGTGCCTGTTATCCCAGCTACTTCAGAAGCTGAGGCAGGAGAATCACTTCAAATCGAGAGGAGGTTGCAGTGAGGTGAGATTGCACCACTGCACTCCGGCCTGGGTGACAAAGCGAGACCCTGTCTCAAAAAGAGAAAAAAATGACTACAGTAGCTCCTCTAATAGGTCATTTCACTTTCTGCAGTTTCAGTTTCCTGCAGTCAACTGTGGTCTGAAAGTATTACAGTATTTTGAGAGACAGAGAAACCATATTCACATAACTTTTATGATAGTGAGTTGTTATAATTGTTCTATCTTATTATTCATTGTTGCTAATCTTTTACTGTGCCTAATATAGACATGAAATCTTATTATAGATATGCATGTATAGGAAAAACAGTTCATATAGAGTCAATACTATCCATGGTTTCAGGCATCCACGGGGTGCTTGGAACATATCTCCCACAGATAAGGGGGACTGCTATACTTCAAAATCGAAAAATCTGACTTACAGAGCACACTTATACAAAAATACCCAACAAACTGAAGTTATGAATACGTTAAGCTTTTAACATGTTTCATACTGAAGTGGCAAAAAAATGAAAAGAGCTCACTTGTATAGTTGAAACCTTTTCAATGTCTTCACCCACAGACTCTTCTCATCAGTCTTCACCTGCAGTAAAAACAAAAAATAAATTGCTGTTTACTTAAATATTACTTTTTCAGAATTCTTTTAATGGAACATGGATGAGCTATCACGGCTAATTTTAAGTGGTTTAAAAGGAAGACTAGATGCCCAAAGGCCAGGATTTTCATAGGAAAAGGCCATATCATGCTACTGGACTGTAATAGGCCTATAGCAATAATGATAAACATTTAATTCAAAAATGAAAAGATTCAAGGATGTGGTATTAGAAAGTTACTGATGTCCTATCATCCTTGATTTTTCCCTTTCCCTTGAAATACTCTGATAATTCAAAAGGAGACGTGAACATACAACAGCTCTGTAAACAAAGGAGTTCAGTGACTTGCCAGAAGCCAGGAAGAATTTCCTCCAACAAAGGAGAGAGAAAACTCGAGGCCATGAAGCAGGGAATGGAAGGAGAGGCTCTGATTTCAGTCCTTGTCCACCGCAGCATCCCTAGCTCCAAAACACAAGTCCTCCAACAACTGCCTAAGGCCACAGCCACTCTTCCCTGAGTTCTTACTTTCCATCAGTGCAAGAGAGTTGAGGGGTCAAGCTCATTGGGGTGAGGCTTACATCTGGTGAAATTTGGGACTGCAATTTTTCTGGTCACTGTTTTGGTTTTTCTTTTTTTTTCTTTTCTTTTTTTTTGAGACAAAGTTTTGCTCTTGTCACCCATTCTGGAGTGCAATGGTGCAACCTTGGCACACTGCAACCTCCACCTCCCAGGTTCAAGCAATTCTCCTGCCTCAGCCTCCCAAGTAGCTGGAACTGCAGGTGTACGCCACCACACACAGCTAATTTTTTGTATTTTTAGTAGCGTCAGGGTTTCACCATATTGGCCAGGCAAGTCTTGAACTCCTGACCTTAGGTGATCTGCCCGCCTTGGCCTCCCAAAGTGCTGGGATTACAGGCATAAGCCACCGTGCCCAGCCTGGTCACTGTTTTTAAAAAGAAAGAACCACAGACATTTCAACATTTGCAGAGTTTTAAAATTAAAAAAAAAAAAAGTGCTTAGAAATTTCTCAGCTGGGTATCTTCATGAAAAAAAGTTACTCAAATATATTCCAGTTGATTGAGGGATGAATCAAAAGAAAAACTTCAGAGTGAAATGGTAGCTACTCAATAGCACTGGTAGGGAATATTAAAGGCAGGCACAGAATGTGCTATTATTATAAAAACAGCCCAATTAGAGTGCTGGCTTCCAAAATTTTTGGAAAAAAATAAAAACTTAATAAAAAGCGTTACTATAATTAGCTCCACCTAGGTCTGAAACCCTAGCTCAAATCATCAAAAATGGGGAAATGGGTAGGGATAATGAAAATTAGCTAATTTTATTCTGCATACGAGGAGTAAAAACAATGCAGTTTCATTTGTAACACGAGTACTTTTTCATTGAAGGGAATAAAAAAATTAAATGTTTAAGCTCAGTTAAGTCTGAAATAAATATGATATAGGCAAGACAGAAATAAAAACAAAAGCAAGATTCTGTGATTTAAATATTTAAAAACCAGTAGATGGTTCATTGCAGAATGAAATACTTCACGGGCAGGTTTCTGACAAATTTGGTCTTAAAAATCCAACACAAAACTAGAATTATTAGAGGACTATATCACAGAAATGGAAAGGATGAAAAAAATCATGAATACTATATAAAAATATCCTGTGAATAAATTCAAACCTTTCATTGGAAACAGTTTTATAAGGTGATATTTAATTATCAACACTGAACCAAAAATATAAAGGCTAAACAACTAATACATATGGTTTACCTCAAGGATTAGATAATTCCCAAACGATATGAAAAGCTTTCAAGATAGAGGAAAAATGAGGCTCCCCAATTTGATAAAGCCAGCACAAATCTGGTAAGGTACAAAGAGAGAAAAGAGGCATGTTTGACTTAGATAAGATGTAAGAGCCCTAAATTAAGTGCTCAGAAAACTCAATTTCTAGTATTCAACACATCTACATAGATAAGATTTATTCTATAAATATTATATAAATAGATCCATTACGCCCTATCAATAGGTCACAGAAAATCAACACCTATTCTTATCTTTCAAAGATGCCAAAATGGCATGGGGTAAACTCAGCACCTACATATGGTCATCTCTCAGTGCATGGAGAAATAGGATAGTTTACCATGATTTTTAAGAAGACCTGAAATCAACAGATATTTTTATTAAAAGTCAGGAATAAAAGATGTTCACTGGTCAACAGTGAAAGAAAATGAACTGCCAAATTACCTCCATCAGCAGGTGACAAGGTCGAATACCTAGAAAGATACCACAAAAGAAACATCTTTTTAAAACCTATTAGAAATAGTAAAGGTTAAGATCATTTAAAACAAGCTATTTAAAAAGCACTGGTTTTTAATCCAGTGGCAGAAATGATGAGTCATAAACAAATGAAAATGAAGACAGTCTGAAAATAGATCATATTCAGAAAAATAATGCTTAAAGAATCTATATAAAAGACATTTAAAGTAATCTTTAGACAATGATTCCCTCCTGAGAAATGATGAAAAATGCAAATGTATTTTTTTTAAAAAAAGAAAACAGCATCGTCTAGTCAGGAAATTCAATATGAGGTAAACCAATGAATTTATAATTTTGGTTATTATAGGAATATGAGAACAGCAAGAGGGCTTTTACAATCAGCAATGTTTATTTATAGGCGAATACTTGAGAACCTCAGAGGTTGTTCTATAAATTCAAAATAGGATTTTAAAAAAATTAAGAATATTTGATTATCTGGCCTTAAGTGCAAAATCCACTAATATATTATACTCAGGACATTAAATCCAAATAGAATTTCACGTCAAAACAAAACTTCATTACACTTCTGAAGGTTGGGGAAGTGTTAAAAATAGCCATCAGTGTTATATTTGTGAAGAGAAAATACTGACTGCACTTCACTGAATCACGGTGAAACAGGTCACATTTTATTGCTTTTGGCCAAAGAACAATGCTAAACTTATAGTCCACACTATAAGCAAGGTGATGTTTAAAATAAGTTATATGGGCAAAACACAACTCATGTGAGTTTGAGTATAAAAATAAATAAAATGTCAGGGTTGATTTTGTAAAAAGGAGACGAATGTATCACCATGTCCTTTTAACTACAGTGTCTAAAATAAACTTACCTTTAATTTTAGACAACAGACTCAAACTATGTGTTCTGACAATAACTGTGGATCAATTCTAGTTATTCTAGAATGAATGTTAACAACAATTACCCACGAAAAAGACCAACCTTGCTTTTTATATGCAGGACAAAATAAAACGCCATTGTTATTCTATGTGACTAGGTAAAGTGGCTTTTAATGGTCTGAGTTAGGTGTGGCTTAAACAAGAATGATTTAAAGTCATGTCTGATAATAACACTTCTAAATATGATACTGACTATGCAAAGACCCAAAGCATAAACATTTTCCCAAAAATGTCAATTGTTTGATATATAGGAGCCCGATACATTTGTTCATAAGCACAAAATGTGTTATTTCTTGAGTAAAACACATGAACTTTGTAAAAGAAACAAAGTGAGGGGAGAAATCCATATAAGGGGCTACCAGAAATGACAGGACTTCAGATCAGTGTCGAACTGTAATAATGCCAAAAGGGTAAATCTATCAATGTTCCTCCCATGAGTTTCCAGAAAATATGATTTAAGTCAGTAACAAAGATGGTCAAGTACACGAAAACAAAGGGAATATTTTTGAGGGGATATAAAATCTGATCAGGTAGATCTCAAAATAATCTCTATTTGGAATAGATCCATGCTCCTGCTCCTACCTGCCATCCTGAAGAGCCATGTCACATCTGTCCCTTCCAATCTGGGAATGTCAGCTAGGTAACTTGTGACTCTACATCCACTGCAACATAAAAACCTCTTTCTTGCTTCTACCTGCCCTTCTTTGAGCTGTTTCATTTCATTCATAGACATCAGCAAGTAACAATGGCTTGTGTAATACAAACTGGCTTCTATGAAGTGGGTGGAATAACATCATCTGTTGGTTTTGAAGCCTGACATCCATCTACCCTCCTTCTGGCATTCACACCAACATTTTCCTCTCCTTTGCCCTACTCCCAGCCTATGTGCTCGGAATGACATTAATTAGGCTAAGCCATTCATCATGTTTCATCCCCCTAATTACTGTGATTAGTTCATGGATTGGCACATGGCCCACACCAGACCAATCAGGGCCACCGAGATCTAATTTTTGGGTTTTATGAAGAAGGAAACAGAACTTTTCCCCACTATTAGATAAGAACAAGAGGGAGGAGAGCTGCTGCAGCCATCCTGCAAACACATAGGGTTCGAGGATAAGCCAACATGGAGAAACCCCATTCTGATAACTTTTGTGTGCTTTTGAACTGTAAAACAGGCTTGTACATACACTATTGTGACTTGCTTTCTCTCACTCAATATTGTGTGAGATCTCCCCATGTTATTTTGCCAATCATGTAGTTCAACTGTTTGTACGGGTGGATAGTATGTTATTGAATAATTTGTGGTATATTTGTATGTTCTAGTGTTTGGACCTGTACACTGTATCCAGTTTGGGTTTTTTTCCTACTAAAAGCAATGCTGTACATTTCTTCTGTATTCATGTGCTGGAGATTCTACATTGTATTTATCTGAATTGAAAGTGTTAGGCTGTTCATCACACACATGGTGAACTTTACTGGTAATGCTAAAGTTTTTCAAGAATTGTACTAATTTACACTCCAGCCAAAGTGTGTAAGAGTTCCACTGGCTCTACACTACATTATGGCCAACACTTGATGCTACAAAATTGTAATTATAGCTATAGCTATTCTCCTGGGTGTGGAATGGTATTGTTATGGTTTAAATTTGCATTTTCCTAACTACTAATGAGGTTGATGAGCATATTTTCATATGCATTCATGTTTCCTTCCCTGTGAAAAACCTGTTCATGCATTTTGCCCATTTTCTACTGAATTGTCTTTTTCTTATGAATTTGTTGGAGTTCTTCATGTATTCTTCAATATATAAATCCACAGGTCTGTTATGGATTATGATTTATCTTCACTCTCAACAGAGGATCTTAAATATAATGCAGTTACATATGTCTATGGTTTAATGATTTTTGTCTTGTTTAAGAAATTCTTTTCCTATCCCAAGGACATGAAAATATTCTTATATATTTCTTTTAAACACTTTGTAATTTCACATGTAAGTCCTTGATCCAGTAGAAATTGATGACTGTATATGTGTGAGGCAGGGATACATTTTCATTTTTTCCATAAGGATAACCAATTACCCCAGAGTCACTTACTAATTTATTCTTTCCTCTTATTTGCAATGCACATCTGTTACATATTAGGATTCTATAGAAATGTGGGCCTGTTTCAAGATTACTATTTTATTGGTCTAACTGCTTATCCCTATTGGCAAAATCACATTGCCTAAGTAACTATGATTTTGTAACAATATAAATAACATTGGTAAATCCTTCTACGTGCTTCTTCAGAATTATTTTGGCTACTTAAGAATCTTATCTTTGTTCTATATAAATTTTAGAATTAACCTAAGTTCCACCAAAAGCATGTTGAATTTGATTGGAGTTGCATTAGATCTACATATGAGAAAATCAACATCTTTATATTATAATAATGATATTGTCTATGAACATGTTACCTCTCCACACTATTTAGATCCTTAAAAATAACTTCCAATGAAGTTAAAATTATTCCATTTTCTACATAAAGGTCTCATGGATCTTTCACGAGATGTATTTCTAGGGATCTTTTTGTTGTTCCTGGAGAAGTTATCTTTTAAAAAGTATCCTGATTTTTTCTAGAAAGGATATTACTAACTTAAAAGAATATATTTGGAAATACCAAGAAAAGTTGCAAAAATAAGAAGAATACAAAAAACACTGTCGGCCGGGCATGGTGGCTCATGCCTGTAATCCAAGTCAATTTTAATTTCTAATATGATATATGCAAATGGCCATTTCTTCTTTTGAAAGAAAAAAAAATACAGTGGGTGTCAATCACTTAGGGGGGAAAATCCTAGAATTTGGAAGTGGAAACCACACAGGAGAGGTACAAATCTTTTGGTAACTGCTATTTCTTAGTCTCCTAACCAGTACATATACAAGTTTTACTCATCATTTGATTCAATTATGTAGTGAATGCCTGGTATGAGCCAGGCACTATGCAGGCATGAGGAATTGTAAAGTGAATGAAGTATGGTATCTTCAAGAAACACAGCTCACATTTTAGAAAAGCTACATACATCAAGCAGTTTTTAATCCATTGAATTGTTTTCAGTGGTGCTTTGACAGATATATCAGGAAAGATTTGTCAAAAGAAAGGTTCTCCCCACTCAATCCAGATATTGTATATTACCTTTGCCTGTCTCATCAGGCACCACATGCTACATGTAAATACAATTTATGAAATGAGTTGAGCTTTTAAGATGAGTTCAGTTTCCAGTTTGTATCAATTCCTAGGTTCCACAGGACACACACCAATATGAGGCAGGATTGATTTGAGGTTCTTACTACATTATTAAGATGTGTTACACTGAAAACAGATGCTTCTAGAATCTGGGCTAGATTTCATGGTAAGTTGACTGTGAGCTTTTAAAAAGGAAACTAAAAGCAGACAAACAACAAGAACCCAACACCAAATTTTGACGGTCCAGACCTTAGATTTTTACTATTTCCTATTTTTTTTTAAACAGACTAAAAATTGGCATAGTTAGCTGGCAAAGGATAATTAATTCTAATACTTAGTTAGAGATGAGGCATTCCAGTAGGTGACCTCTTCCTCATATTCCCTGGTATTTCTCTCTGTTTTTCATACTTACAGCAAAGATGCCCTCTTAATAAAGAAAAGCTGGCCAAAGAACTGGGAATTCCGTCACTATTTTCCTTGAGTTTTTAAAGTTGGAGGGGATGCTGGGCAAAAATGTAAAAAGTAGGGAATGTTTCTTCAATGAATGAGCTTCACTTAAGTACTGCTACTATTACAGGTGCTGTTATAGACAGTAGGGTTACATAGAAAAATACTAAGCCACTGCCTAAGACATCAGGTTCTTGAAGGGATACATACCAGGACACAAACTGGATAGCAGCTATATCACAAGTGCTGTAATACAGTTATCAACGCTTTTACTTGAGCAGCCTGTGCTATCCTAAAATGCCTTGAATGCATCCAACATTTGAACACCAACAGCATACCAGTGCAGGTGCTAAAGATGTAGCCATGATTGGGACAGATTCAGTCCTTACTGTCACGGGATCTTTAGCCAGTGGGATGGCTGGCACAGCATTAAAGACAATGCCCAAAGGCAACTGTAGTTATACAGTAAATTTCTGAAAGCATAACAAAATACAACTTTGATATTAAAATTTGGGTCTTGGTAGCATACTGGTGGAGGAAAATTATGGGTAAGACAAGACTTTCCAGAGATACTCAAGTCCAGGCATAAATGGGGAAAAGGAAGGCGATTATGAAAGTTAGCAAGGTTTTGGCAGATTCTACACGTAATAAAATGGAGGAAGCCACAGAAACTGAGCAACATTTTCTAAGCAGAAAATATTTATAAGCACCACCTTTGACAGAGTTCAAGAGCTTCTTTCAATCTAGGTCAGTAACTTCAAGCAATTCAGAATGTGTTAACAAGCAGTGAAAATGAATGTTAATTAAAATAATAAAATTCCCTCAAATGAACAGAATTCAGATGGCTGTGGTTTCCAAAGTTGTACTGTCTCACATGTCAAACAGATTTGATAAAGGGAAACAGGATATTAGATTTTTTGTGCCACTTATTTAATAAACTAATATTTTAGGAGATAACTTTAAAATCTGAATATGCATTCACCTATTTATTTAATGGTGAAGCACAATTTTTTTAACCAGGCTTCTGTAAAAATATACTTTATTCAGGCAACATATGGAAAAAAGTGTTACATCACTTGAAAATGTTCTATTTAGAAAGGTAATTTCCTTTTGCTTTTTTTTTTTTTTTTTTTTTTTTGCCTTTCCACATCAGTCAAGTAAAACAGGCTTTGACATATTGGTTTTTAAAAAAGAGAACTTCCAAATATATCACAGAGTTTTTACTTAACATCTATCTTGAGGCTATTTCAATGAACTTTCAGTTTCAGGGGAGGGAAAAAGGAAACATGAATACGAAGGGCTGGCTTCCAATAAAACGTTTTACAGCTACTACCAAACGGTGATTTATTCATCCACACGTTCCACGGCACTACAGCCACTAGTACTTCCTGGAAACCTTTGGTTTTGCTAACATGGACCATTTTTACTTCTAAAAAGATGGTAACTGTTAAAATTGAATAATGTAGCACATGAGGAAAATAAGAGAGAGACAACTGACATATGTAAAAACACCTTGCCATTTTCAATCTGGACTTGAGAAAACTTTTACTTTCACTAAACCTTCATTAGCATATCTAACATGTGCTTACATGGTTATTTTGTCGATCTTAAAATGGTTCAAAACTGAATATGATTACCATTTCAAAAATCTTTCATAGAATCTGAACCTCGCAGATCATCTCTTCTGCATAATATTTTCGCTTTCCTTCACGGAAGCCATTAGGGTTTTCTTCAATCTATCTTGCCAGTTTAGACTATATTAAACTTGTTTATTTTAGAATAATTTTATTTAGAATATAGATATATACGGTTTCTAGTTTCTAACTCCATGAACAGAGTAATATTTCTTCAGATTCTGTTTATGCGCATGTTCAGTCAAGGTATCTTGACTACATAAAAGGTAAAAGAGCCTCTAATAGTGGGGGCATTTGGCTGTGTGTACAGTTAAACCCAGATTAAAGGGCAGGACACTCATAGTGCACAGATGATAAGCTAGAGCATTCTCTAGCCACAAGTTTTTCACTATGAAACTGACATTTAGTGTCCACTAAAAAACTGACATATAGTACTCCTGCCATAAAATTAGTTAGATTTGCACTTTCTGATCTAAATATTCAGCAACTATAGGTATTTCTTTAACATCTGTCCCCAACATTAGACCACAGGAGACCCCATTTCTCTGTGTACCACAGCATGCCAGATGCCCAGCACATGGCAGATGCTCGCAAATAATTGTTAAATGAACAACCAAGTAGAATGTGCTCACTGGATTTAGTAGCATGAGGTCAATGAGAGCAGTTTGGGGAAATTGTAAGGGCTAAAGTGGAAACAGTTCAGGGTGATGAGTGAAACACCATGTATCTTACACAAGGCCTGAGGGGAGGGAAGTAGAAAGAGCTATTGTGGGGTAGGTATTCCAAGCAGGGTTTTACGTTGGAGAGTCCGGATGATATATAAATAGAGACAAGATAGACCTTTTAGAGAGGAAGGGGTTGAAAATACTGAAAAAGGAAGAGTAAGTCAAATCATCCCTGAAAAGACAGGAAGAACGAGGATCCAGAGCCCAGGACCCAGTGTTAATTAAGATGGGGACACACTTGCTGTTATGACAAAGGCAGGAACATGATGCTTCTTGGTAGATTTGGTGGCAGGCCATGGCCCTGTGTGTTCTCAAGCGCTTTCTATTTGTTCAGAGAAGTAGAAGTCAAGATCATCTTCTGAAAAAGTTGGGCAAGGCTGCGCATTTGGGAAGAGCTGGGAAAATTATAATGAAGTCATTTAGGAGAGTCAGTCATGAGCTGACTAGAAAAAAACAGAAAGTCTGTCAATATCACATTCTGCACCATCAACAATCAGGTGATAGGTCCAACTGGCAGGATGCTGGCCTGGGCATGTGCTTAGCAGACAGCAGGTAGGGCCAGATGGGTAACCCTACAGGGAAAGCGGTGGCTTTGGAATCGAAAGATTTGGGCCCAAGGCCAAGATCTGCTATTAATGAGCTGTCTGACTTGGAGGAGTCATTTCACTTCCTTAGGCTTTTACCATTTACAAAATGACAGTTGCATAAAAACTTCCAAGGTCCCTTCCAGCCCTAAAAGGAATCTTTATAAAATAACCAGCAAATTAGTCTAATGGCAGCACCACTGATACCGGACAAAGGTTCAGAATTGGACAGGAACCATAATTCCTGCCTGGTCCATGGCTCCACTGCTTTCTGACATGCATTACACAAGACCTCCCCTCTGCTCTGCCTCCTAGTCTACTTGCACCCTGCCAGCTACACGATAAGCATGATCATATGGAGTTCTTTGCTTCAATCCTTCCAATGGTCCCCATCGCTATGTAGATGAGCCCAGACGCTTCAGGCTAGCCCAGGAAGCTCTTGGTCATCGGTTCCCACCCACCTGCCTGCCTCATTGTCACTGAAATACTAACTGCAAAACTGTTTTTCAAAATAAAAAAAAAAAAAAAAGGATAGGGAGAGATTTGTTAAAGGACATAAAATTACAGCTAGACAGGATGAATAAATTCTAGTGTTCTATATCACCACAGATGACTATAATTAACAATAATATGTAGTTCCAAATAGCTAGAAGGATATTGAATATTCCCAACACAAAAAATGATAAAATGTTGGAGATGATGAACATTATTATGTATTCCATGAGTATGTTGTCAATTTCTTAAAAATTAAAAAAGAAAACTAGAGAAATACATAGCATTGTAAAAAATTAAAGCATTAATAAGGGTTATTCAAATCCTTTAAACATACCCATTCTCTATTCTAGTGGCATATATATTGTCTTGCTATTTTAAGACAGTTCAATTTTAAAACACTGTACTCAGAGATTGGGGCCAAGCAGGTCCCAGCAGCAACAGTGAAAATTTTGTGGCTGGGTTAAAATATACTAAAGTGAATTCTTTTCACTTTCTAAGGTGAGTACAATATAAGTTAAAGCCTTCCCAAAAGAAATGGGCTTTCCAGAGGAAGTGAAGACAGAATATAAATAACATTCCCCATTCATTAAAAGAATGGTATTCAATGATGTTTACACATGTGGTTCTCACTCTTTAAACTTAAGTCTAAATATACTTTTAAAGCTGTAGGTAAAGTAGTAATTTACTGAAGCCAAACCACAAAGAAATTTCAGGAATGCATGCAGGTTATATAATTCCATTCCCTGCTATATAAAGAGAATTCTAATAGCTTCTATTTTGGTCATCTATTCACTAATTTTGACTTAGAACTGAATTTTGGAACATAAAATAATTTGAGAAATTAAGTTCCAGTCTAATCAAGTTTCTAGGTAAGAGGTAGAAATGTAAGCTCCCCACCACTGAACAGCAATTGTTACACAAGAGGTACCTGGCAAGGGGGCTGCTACCCGCCCCCAGAATTCTCCATCCTCTCCCTCTCATGGTTGGGAATTTTCTTGTCCTCTTGACACCTTTATTTACCTTCACTTCAGAAATTCTACACTAGCAGGAGTGACCCTGGCAAGAGAGGGAGGGGCAACGAGAAGAAAGGTTCAAGCAAGGGTCAATGAATGTTAGGAGAAAATCAGCTTCTGGCTGAGTGGTGCGGGGGAGGGGTGGCATTCCAGAACCTTCTGTGTACTTGAGGTGGAAGGAGGGCAATCGGACTAGCTTTTATAGAAGACTTGGGAGATGGAAGGAAACACATTAAAAAACGACATGAGATGCAGGAGGTAGGAAAGACTAAATTGTTCCAAGGAGCCATAAGACACCTAACTTAGCCGGAGCTGCGGCCTTGGTGGAAACAGAAATACATTCTATCTAAAATTTAATAAATTCAGTATGTGCTTCTCATGCTGGAAAATAAAAATTCTAAGCAATCCAAGAAGATCATCATTGAAGAACAATACCTTCTTAAGGGCCAGGGCAATATCCATAGACATTCACACTTCTTTCATGGAAAGAATAACGAGAATGAGAAAGCGCTCAGATTTTAAACAAATAAGGGCCAAAACATAAATCTAATGGATTAAATAATGGCATTTATATGGCTAAGCCCTCATTCAGTAGGCTGGAAAATTTAAGCCAAGAAAATCTGCAGAACATACAACAAAAAACAAAGAGAAGGAAAATAATAAAGGAAGAATCGGTTCCAAGAGGTCTAAAATCCACCTACTCGATTTCTAGGTGAAGATACATTAATATTAGTGAGGAGAAAATATCCCAAGCTAGAGAAGACTTCAGATTATAAAGCTCAAAAATAAAAGGACTGATGACAAAAAGATAATGATGAAATTTCAGAACTAAGGATAAAGCAAAAAGTCCTATATGGTTCAAAGAGATAAAAAGACACACACCCATGCACACACACAATCAACTATGTTGTAAGTCTAACATCAGACTTATTGGCTACACTAGATTGTAGGTATCAGAGGTGCAATGCCTTCAAAGTTCAGAAACAATAATTTTGAATCTAGACTGAAATAATCAAGTGTGAAAACAAAATCAGACATTTTCAAACATGCAATAACAGTGCTTACCGTCTACGCATATTATACATCAAAAGTTATTCAAAGGGAGTAGCCTACCAAATGAAAAAAGGAATCTAAGGAAGAGGACGACATGAAATACGAAAACAACAAAAACAAAAACAAAAAAACTCCGTAAAAGCTAAATATAACCCCAAAGCAGAGAAATGTCTATAAAGAAGTGAAGCTGGCCAGGCGCGGTGGCTCAAGCCTGTAATCTCAGCACTTTGGGAGACAGAGATGGGCGGATCACGAGGTCAGGAGATCGAGACCATCCTGGCTAACACAGTGATACCCCGTCTCTACTAAAAATAACAAAAAAATTAGCCGGGGGTGGTGGTGGGTGCCTGTAGTCCCAGCTACTCGGGAGGCTGAGGCAGGAGAATGGCATAAACCCGGGAGGCGGAGCTTGCAGTAAGCTGAGATCCGGCCACTACACTCCAGCCTGGGCAGCAGAGCCAGACTCCATCTCAAAAAAAAAAAAAAAAAAAGAAGAAGAAGAAGAAAGAAGAAAGAAGAAGAAGAGAAGCTACTGGGTAAATCTCCTTCAAGTGGCGACATTTCATGACCCATGATGGGAGTTCTTTCTCTATGGATCTAATTCTATTACTTGTCTCCACAGTGAATAATATTTGCATAATGGCTTTAGGTTTTCAGAAGCCACTCAGAGACAAAACAAAAAACATATTCATAGTTAGGCTATAGAAATAAGAAATAAGTGTATTAACTGTGACACTGTAATAGTCAGAGTCTAGCTAATTGGGAGGTCACGGGTAGGGTAGGTCCCTCTTGGGACCAAGGGGGTTCCCGCATATGGGACTTTCGGAGCTAAAACTGGGAAAGTCCTGTGTAAACCAGGACTAGTTTGTCATCTTAGTAATAGGGTAGAAGAAATGAATAAAGGATGCTAATATCATTTTTCAGACCAAGGTTCAATAGAAGCTTTAGAAAAGATATAAGTTGGTGACAAGACAAATATAGCAACTGTTAGCAGTGACTATACTTGAGGAATGAGGTTTTAATATTTGATTTCACCCTTTCCAAACTTTAGATTTTTAAAACAATACATCCATTTAGAGCACAATGGGTCATCTCTGATTCACGAGGCATCTAACGTCTAACAAAGAGAATATTTCAAAATTAGGACAACCTAGAACTCCAAACATGTGAAGCCAACTAAAAATGATTAAATAAGAGATTTTTATCTAAACTCTGATATGAAAGCAAGGGTATAAACAAACCAAGGACAGGAAGATCTGCTCTCCTGTCCAGGGGCCATGTCTGTACTATTGTGAAGGATGAATGATCACAGAAAAGGACAAGAAGAAGACCCTAGTGAACCAAAAAAAGAAAAAAAAGGTGGGGGGGAACCAACTGAGCCATGTTAATTATAGTAATAAGCCATTTAGATTCCACATTGCCACTACAGCTACTGCTGGAGAAACCAGAGTTCATCCACATCAAAATGGCTCAAAAGACACAGTGCTGTTTCTCTCTCCCTCTCTAAAGGTGTGGCTGCGTGTGAGTGTCATGTATTACACTAGCTTTTTAAATAAAAGTCATGAGTTACGTACAATGATCTGGCCATTTTATGGCAAAACTGTTACTTATAGAAAAAATTCAAAATAAGGGTCTTTTCATAAGCATTAATACTTTGAAGTTTGTGTAATGACCCTGAAGAGGTATCTATAAATACATTTTTTTTTTCTTTAAAGAGAACTCAAGTCTTAGGTATGCTGACTCCACAATTATTTGCACAGGAAGCCATTAACTTATCTGCAAATAATAACTCACCATAAAGATAATAATTGTTTCATACCCTTCAACTCAAAAATGCCTCTGTTAACACCCAAAAGATATGATGTTTATTTTCAATTCAAAATAGAAAAAGCCCATAGTCGTGCTTTCTGTAAGCCGCTAGTTACCAAGCATATAATCAACACCCATTATGAGTGTCGTACAGTGCATGAAACCAGGGGCCTTAATATATTAAACTGCTTAAGGAGTCCCTGCCAGATCATTGCACATCTATCAAGTTTCCTTTTTTTAAAGATACACAGTGTTTTAAAACCATACCTGAAATCAGGATGTAGCTCATAATTAACATGAACATTTAACAGTTTATTTATGCTCCTTGAAAAGTTAAATCAATTATCTGAAAAACCCAGAGTCTAGCAACTAAGAAAACCAAAAAAATGCTACATACACAGCTCATTGGAAATGCATGTGATAATAACTAACATAACTGAACTCATGAAAATAATTTTTTATAAACGTGGCTCCAGGTAAGCTGAGATAGTGTCCTATAAGTGAAGACAGCTGAAATTAGAACCATTAAAAAGAACAAAATTAGCCCAAAGTAGATGCTTGTTTCCCCATTTTCAACTACAATTTACACTTAGTGTATCCACAAATTCCCAAACAAGAAACAACAGAACTACACTCCTAAAATGTCCACCCATGACTTCTCTATTTTTCATTTTAATTACAAGACTATTAAGATTCCCATTCAGTTATTTCAGGGCATTAAAAACATTTCAATGTCCTTTATCAAGAGCAAAATTTGCAACACACAGTCTCCACAACTCCAAAAACAAAATTTAAAAAGAAAAAAAGTCTGTGAAAGCTGCAATTTACTTGCTCTCCAGGAAGCTAATTGGAATGTGCCAGAGTAAAGGTAATGAAATGATGTAAAGCATTTGTGTGAAAGTCAAAGCATTCTGTGATAAGCCTGTTAAGGGTAGGAACCATATCTGCCCCTCATTTTCACTTCCTTTGGTTCCTGGTGATAGCTCTATTGAATATTCAAATTAAACAGATTTAAGAACTAATTATTTTTCCAGAAGAGTCCCTTAACTACTTTAACACCTGGATTGTTTTAAGTTTCTACATCCCCCAAAAATGCTCCCAACTCTTCTTGGAAGAATAACATCCTGTAAACTCCTACCCACTCCTACTCTGAGGTCAGCTACAAACCACAGCCTTGTAACTTTCAGGCAAAGATACTGGTGTCTGTATGAATCCACAAGCATGAAAATGATGATGTATCTCCAAGCATTTGTTCTATTCTCTACAAAATCAAGCTTTATTGTTCATTTGTTTTATTACTTCATTACTTTAATGGGTTTTCTTTCAGAATTAGGCTTAGAGCCTGGAACTGAAAGTTAAATTTTTCCATATGTCTGAATTTCAACCATTGGCTCTAATGATGGGGAATCTATTTTCTCTTTCAGTTGAAGTATTTTGGATGTTGATTTTTATTCACTTAACTCTTTACAAAAAATGCTTTATCCCAAAGTTGAGTTTCTGACCTCTATGCACTTTTCAAGTTAGTCTTGAGTGTGTTTTTTTTTTTTGTGGAAGTCAGTGTGGCACTGGATAACATACTGAGGGCATACGATTTGCCTCCTGAGCTTCCCATCCTTTTTCTCCCCAACTATTGTTTTAAAATTTCACCAACTCCATCAAGCTCTCCTAGCCTACCCTAGGCCACACATTTTACTACACCATAAAACCATTCTCACATTGTTTTCTACCTCCCATGTGGCTGCTTGATCACAGTTTTTTTTTTTTTTCTTTTTTTTGGGGGGGGGAGACAGAGTTTCACTCTTGATGGCCAGGCTGAAGTGCAATGGCTCAGTCTCAGCTCACTGCAACCTCCGCCTCCTGGGTTCAAGTGATTCTCCTGCCTCAGCCTCCAGAGTAGCTGGGATTGCAGGCACCCACCACCAAGCCCAGCTTTTTTTTTTTTTTTTTTTTTTTTTTAGTAGAGACGGGGTTTCTCCATGTTGGTCAGGCTGGTCTCCAACTCCTGATCTCAGGTGATCCGCCCACCTTGGCCTCCCAAAGTGCTGGGATTACAGGCCTGAGCCACCGTGCCCAGCCTCAACTTCACTCTTCTTCCCCTCCTCCCTCAGGTACAGAAGAGGGACAGTCAGAACTGCAGAGGGGCAACCTGGTCACCAGCACTCCCCATCTCGGCCATACACTGCTGCCTCCCACACATCCAAACTCACCCTCTGCACTGGCTCTCAGCTTCCACGTAGGATGACACAATTGATCATCCCTAACAAGCTTCCCCTTTAGAGTCTACGTTGCCTCTCTCCTCCCCTCGGCCATTAGTATCTTCTGCCTCAACCAAATTGGTTTAGGATCACTGTTTGTGACCCTCTCCTTCCTCATCTCTGACCCCAGTCAGGCTTCTAAGCCCTGCAACACCTCTGAGATGACTGACGCCCCCATCGTCAGAGGCCCCTGCATCTTTGTCTGCAGCTGCAGCCAAAGCCTCCAGACTTATGTTTCCCAGTGCCCAGAGAGCAGCTCCATGACAGGCTCTCGGCTAACCCTGTTCCATCTAAAGCTCCGCATTCTACCTGATCGCCACCAGCTTCACCTGCAACTCGGGCAAGTCTCAGGATGCACAGGCCAGCAATACTGAGCTGCCTGGAACCATTTCTGCCCAGACTCCCCCTTCCCTGCTGCCCTGGACTGACTGGGTCCTTCCAACCCATGTTTACCTGGTGACTCCTCTCACCCTGCGAGACCCACTTCCAGCATTCGTGACCTCCATCTGGATGGCATCCCTGAGCCGGCACTTCCAGATGACACTGTTGCCCTCTGATTAGACCAGTGATTTCCTCAAGTGCAGAAATTGGGTCTCAACTTTGAAACTCGAGACCCATTGTCATTATTCAAAAATGTTTAACTGAATGATGAGTCTTCAAAGGAGAGCAAATTCGTTATTTGGTTGCTCCCAGACATAAAGTGTGCTTTCAGCTTAGTACAAATAAACAAACGGGGTTTTAAAGAAAGCACTGCATAAGGTATTTTCATAGAACAGTTTAAAAGCGAAAATACAGAAGTCATTAGCAAAATACCAGCTAAGTTAGAAAGGGGAAATTCACATGAAATCATACTAGAAATGTATGCAAATTTTAGTCTTTGATCCTCAAGCTTGTTTCCCCAGAAACTTTTTGGCAAATTAAACCAGTGATTAGTGACATGTATCATTTCATGGCACAAGGTCTTACAAAGTGTTCTTTAAAACATCACTTGAAGGTAAAGTTCTCCTCAGTTACCCGCTCCTTGTCTTTTAACTATCCGTATCCTTTCACCAAGACTGCCCATGTAAGAATAAATGTTTGTGAAATTATTCTCTCCTTCGTTTTTTGCTCCTGAGTAATGGCTCTAGGACATTTGTTACCAGCCTGCACGTGTTCCTGCCATCCTGTTGAGAACAGGACATGGAGGAAGAGGGAGAGACCAGGTAGAGGGGTATGGCCAATGCAGGCAACACTCGCCTGGGGGCCTCTGCAACCTGCCTACCTTGCCCAGGACCAAGGCCCAGGCCACCAAGTCTGACTGTCCTCCATAGGCACCCGAGGCCGGCCCTGAGAGCAGCCCTCTGTGTGTCCAGTTGGCCAAAGCTGATGATAAAAGCAGACAGAGACACACTTTGGAAGAACTCTTTAAATTTGCTTTTTAAGTTATAAAAATAATAACTCCTCACTGTTTAAAAAAAAAAAAAAGTCCAGAGAATAAAGAAAAGCAAGGAAAAACCATCACTTGTAAGCCAGAGACAATCATGGCCCATACTCTGGTGATTTTTTCCAGCTTTGCTTGTGTGTTTATAATAGAGAATGGAGATTAAACAATTTCGTGTACTCTGACCTTTTTCTTTTTTCACGGAACATTACAACATGCACATTTTTAGGAGCAAATTTTAAACTGTTGACCTTTCGCTACTTGTAGGAAAAATTCTTCAGAAAATGTCAAACGCCGCCTGCTTGTTGTAGGAACCAGAGAGTCCTGAAGTTGTGAGACTGTTCTGACTCTCAGAAGGTTCCCAGAGAGCCAAGAAGCTCTGGTGGACAGGTTGATGGCAGTGGCCGAGGAAGCAGCCAGCCAGCCCCTGGGGCAGGACAGCACTAGCAGGAAGCGGGCCGCTAGAAAGCCCTATGCCCACTTCCCCGGGGCTTCCCCTTACTCGCTCACAGCCCTCCACTAGCCCACATCCTCTTCTCCTCCCCCAGGTCTGTCTTACCCTCTGTTCTCCTCCTTGGGAGCCCAACCATGCTCTGAAGCATCCGTAGGTGGGGAGCGGTTGCCCCAGCACAAGGAAGGGGAACCCCCGAATCCACTGTAGCAGGTAAAGAGGAGTTCTGAAACGCAAGGTCAGAACCTGTATTTTCCTGCAAGTCTTACTGCAAGTTTTCCTACAGGTAACTGAACTGCACAGTGTTGTTCAGTTACTTCCAGCATATTGACCTACAAATGCTTCTGTTATGATCAGTGTCCAAGTCACAGGACTCTGTCCGACTCCACTAGGTGTAAGGTGTGGCTGTCATGCTGGGCTTTCAAGGTCCTGATACTCCCTGTGTATACGGGATGGGGTGTCCCCAAAAGGACAACAGCACCCATTGCATCACTCCCCACGGTCCTGTCTGTCTATCACCTGAAAAGCTGCCTAAAACGCAGACCTGGGAAGGAGGGTGCTACATGGAAAAAAGGTAGAATTGGTTTTTTGGTTTTAATTCAAAGACACACACACACACACACACACACACACACACACACACACACAGAGACACTGAGGTGATCAGCCAGAGACAGGACTTGCAAAGTTGGAGCTGCTGTGTACATTTATTTCAAACAGGCTGGAGGATCTAGAAGCCTTGAGACGACAGAGCCACAGAAGATGCAGAAACCGCTGCTCCACAAGTGAGCTTGTGGATTCCTGGGCATAGGAGATTTTCTTGGCTCTATTACACTTCCACAGTATTTGCTCAAATCTTTGAGAGCTTCAGCTGTAGCATTCTCTTCTAAGAAGGATCATCAGGCTTTAGCCCCCTCCACTCCATCGAAACAGCCACCAATGACCTTCTCACTGTAAAATCCAATGATTGACTCTCCTCATCTTACTTTACTTTTTGGCTGCTAGGATGCACATTCTCCACTGAGCTACTGGAAGGCCATGGGCTCCTGGCTTTCCTCCCTTGCTGGCAGCTCCTTCCCCATTTCCTGGGCCTAGTCTTCCAAGTGCTGGGGTCCCCTGAGATCAGCCACCTGACCTCTTCTCTGTCTGCATTCTGATACCTCATCTAGCCCAGTGACTGTAAATATCGTTGACTTGCTGATGGTTCTCAGGTGTGTATTGCCACACCAGCCCTCTCTCCTGAGCACCAGGTTCACACATCCACATACCTACCTGGCATCAGCACTTAAAGTTGAGCTGCATCTTCCAGACTCAGCATAGCCAAAGCCTAATTCTGTTTCTCCCCCTTGCTAACCTGCCTTTCCCTGCATTCACAACCTCAGAAAATGGTGTCAACTGCACTCAGATATTCAGGATAATGTCCTTGGCTTCCTCCCTTATCTATTTCTTTCCAATGCCCCACAACTGAGCCATCCACAAACCCTGTGGGCTGCACTCTCAGCAGACACTCGACCTTGGTTCACCACTTCTTCAGTTCTCACCCTGGTCCCTGATCCCACCAGCTCTCAGCTGGACTGCTACAGTCACCTTCTGGCCACTGATCTCTTTGCCTATATACATACCTCCCAGCACTGATTCTCCACACAGAAGCTAGAGTAATTCGCTCATATACAGTATCATAGCACTCCTGGGTTCAAACTCCACCAGGGGCTGCCCATCACAACTGGAGTAAAGTCAATGTTTTAACCAGGACCTATTCCCCAGGTGCCATTCTTTCCATGTACTGGCCTCCCTGCTGAACAAGGTACAAACTGCTTTAAAGACAGCACTGTGGGCAGTACTGTTCAAATATAAAGAATGGCATCATCAGTAATCCCCTGTTAAATAGCCTATGGCCTCCATCACGCTTGCTAGGAAAGATAAATATCTTTAACTTTTACTTTATAAATAAAATATTCTTTGTCTAATTGTAGAAACTTGAAAAACATGAAAATCTCCCAAAATATAAAAAAGTATAAATAAAATAAAAATCAAAGTATGAAAGCTCAAAGATAACTAATTATCATTATTATTTTGGTCTAATTTCCTGCCATCAAAGGAAATACATAATAGAAAATCTATGAAGTATTGACTTTTAAAAAATGGATGATTCAGCCAGGTGCAGTGGGTCACAGCTGTAATCCCAGCACTTTGGCAGGCCGAGGCGGGTGGATCACGAGGTCAGGAGATCGAGACCATCCTGGCCAATATGGTGAAACCTCCTCTCTACCAAAAAACACAAAAATTAGCTGGGTGTGGTGCCACGTGCCTGTAATCCCAGCTACTTGGGAGGCTGAGGCAGCAGAATCGCTTGAACCTGGGAGGCGGAGTTTGCAGTAAGCCGAGATCGCGCCACTGCACTCCAGCCTGGGTGACAGAGCAAGATTCTGTCTCAAAAAAAAAAACAAAAACAAAAACAAAAAAAAAACAAAGGATGATTCCTTTGTCACATGTCTTAAAGGTTTTAATTTTACCATTGCTATTGGGAAATCTTAATTGCATATAATAGTTCCTTGTATGAATATTCCATAACTTATCCAACCCTCTAGTGTTGAGGCTTTAGGTTTAAATGTTGCCGCAATGTAGAATCTGGTGTACAGAAAGGTTGATTTCTTTAGGGTACATCCTAAAAATGAGTCAGAGTACTAACATTCAAGGCCTTGAGAGATACTGTCAAATGGCTTTGAGAAGCATCACTTCAAGCAGCAATGTTTCCCTGTGTCCAATCCTTTATTTCAGACTGGCGGAAGTACACATCACCTGTGTGTACTGAAGTCATCTCTAGCTCTAAACTGGTGCTGGTGAATCCTACCCTTTACATCCAAACAGGCTCCATGGCTGGTTATTCCACTGTGGCCAATGGAGGTCTAGTCTTCCAGGCTAGAATCTCAGTTTCTTCTCTCTCATCAGGTCCCCTTCCCCAAATCCCACATGTGCACACACTCACTTGCTCATGGATGAACTTCTCTATTTCCATTGCATTCCAGTCCTCTGCAAAGCCTCATCATCTTTGCATGTAGATGACAGCACTACATTCTTACCTGGAGTAGTGCTTCTCTAACCAGTGAATTACCTGAGGCTATTACTACAATACAGGTTCTTATTCTACAGGATAGTACAATGAATATTGTAATCTGTGCAATTGTTTATCCTCTCTGCTAGATTATAACATCATTGATAGTAGGGGCAGAATATTAACCAATTCCATTGAACTAAATGAATTCAACCCTGAGTCCTTTCACTCAAGTCAAGTTAATACTTAATCCAGATACAGAGGGTTCATCACAGCAGGGCAAGGATGTTGTGTGTGTGTGTGTGTGTGTGTGTGTGTGTGTGTGTGTGTGTGTGTGCGCGTGCGTTTTCCTACCTACATACCATCCCAAAACAAATGTCCATTTGCTGAGGACTCTTTGAAAATTGATCTCAAAGGAATCTAAAGAGAAACCAGGATTGCAGTCCCATGTGTGGAAAGCTGCCACTTTCTGCTCTTCTTACAGTGAAGGGGTTTTCTACTGGGTCAACATCCTCTTTGAAATTTATACCAAGAAAAATATACACATATTAAACAGCAGCAGCAATTTACAGTAAAACAGAAAATTCCACTCAGGGCAGAAAACAACCAGAAACATATAACATTTCAAAGCTCTGGAAGTGGGAGCTCACATGCTTAAATCATTGCTTCATTGCCAGTTTTACTGCAGCAACAGCCTTCCCTCTGACAATCATGTCAGTATTACCAAACCTTTAAAACATTCACTTGGAGTTCAATCTGTTGCCCATATGTCAGATATAAGAATAGTTGAATTCACAATATTTATTCTGCACAAAAGTGGGTTCTATTTTAAAATCCCATTATCATGTGGTTACAGGATATCATTAAAATAAATATTAATGTAGGCCCATATCAGTTCTTAAAAACAGAATGAAGTCTGCATCCCATAAAACTCCCTGCATATTACTCAGCAGCACATTTGGAAGACAAGGCAGCCGTTGTTTATTATTATCTATGTAATCTTGCATTTCAGTTTCTAATGATCACAGATGGCAATAAACTCTTCCACTAGTGCTCAAGGCAAGAGGGTGATGGAAACCTTTCCTAATTGTGGCAAACATATTTTGACACGGATATTTATATGCAATTCTGCCAGGCAGGATACATTTATATCCAGTTTTATTATCCTGGTGATACTAAAAAACAAAATCTATGTGTCAATGTCGGATTTTTCAGGTATGCAGTCATTCTCTTAACTTCCTGCTTGCAGACTAGTAAATACTTTTCTTTTTTAAGATTAAGATTATGGTTAAAAAAAAAAGTGCAGTTTCCCAGAAGAAAACCAGATGTTTAAGTTTTATTCTCAAAAATGATGTTGGTGTTGATTTTTTTTCTTAAAGGTCACTGCTATTTGTAAGCTCAAGTTTTGTTTCTCTTCACCCTTAGGATCTGTGGGAACGTCCACCCTTCTGAGTGGAAGAAACCCTGAGAACCTTATTTTTGAAGAAAAATGTTCAATCAGAACAGAGAATATTACAATGTTAGCAAAATTAAGGAGTAAAGTGATGCTTTTGAGTCACTCATACATATATTTTAAGAATAGATTTTGCAGCTTTTAAGTACAGCTTAGGAATAAAAATGATAAAAAACTTGACATCTCTGACTGCCACAAAAATGCCTTTTAAGACCTAAATATTTTTATCTTTCAAATAAATATTTTGTCCAGAATTTGACACAGTATAAACAAATATGTCTGATATGGACTTGCTGACTTAACTTGTTGTGTCACCTCTCTTGAAACAGGGTTCATGAGCAAATTCTTCTTCCCTTGATCTATCACAAGAGATTGCACCACACCACGGAGTGCCGGTAGTGGCCTTCCCTCGCCCCTTCTTCCCAACATGTCCCATGCACTATAAAGAATGGTTTAGTTGCTACTATTTTTCACAAGCTTTCCTGAGTTTACTAATGGTTGAGCACAAAGATATTTAACTTCAGGTTATAGTTTCAGGTAACCTAGACCTATAGTGGGGGTAAAAATATAAAACACACAGACACACACATACAGACACACATATACACACATATGCACAGTGTGGGGATGCAAATGGAATGGAACTACTCTTAACTGTTGGTAGGATATTGTCCTTCATGAATCTTCATGGGCTTGAATTGTTTGTGTGCCTTTGAGCCTTCTGAAAAGGAATTTATAAGCACCTCCTCTAAGAGCTTTACTTATCTGGGTGGTGTCATGGCTGAACCTTAGAAACAAAAAATGCTTGCCAGCAGCGTATATCTGAAGCCCTTGCAGGGTCAGAAAATGTGAATTAACCAGCATGGGTGCAGCAGGCCGGAGATTTCTCCTTTGCTCCAGAGAGCCAGGCAGTAAATAGAGACAGAGCACATGTTCTGGTGTCCCTAACGCCCCTTCGCAGGCAGACACACAGATCAATATGGACTCCTGATCCCGAGGCGTCAATGGAACGTCCAAGGTCAGCATGGCGAGTTCTCCTTTGGGAGAGACCACACTGAAGCTCAGCTGGCCATGGAACTCTGAGCCTTCACCTGAAGGCCTCTGAAGATAACTCCCTTTCTTTGGGCAAATCTACAGTGCCTTATTATCTCTCTCTATTCCTTAATGGAAACAAAATATGAGCCTTCTTACAGATGCTTTTTGTCTTGCTTACTGGCCCTCAGGAGATCTTATGCATTTTGTACAGCAGACTCCCCGCCCCCTTGCCCCACAATGGCCTATGTTGCATAACTTACTTGCCATCGTGGTGCCTTTGCAGTTTTTTCATCACCCTCACAAACACTTCTGCCGGTATGGAACCTTTGAAGGTAACGTGCAATTCTCTATCACTCCTCATCCCAACATATTTCATCATGCATCCCCCCATGATATCTTCCCACAGAAACACAAGCCGTTATTATACCTGAAAAAGTACCAATAATTCCATGATGTCATCTAATATCCAGCTGTGTCTGTCATGGGCTGAATTGTGTCTTCCCCAAATTCATATATTGAAGTCTTTGCCCCCGGTACCTCAGAATGTAACTTTATTTGGAACTAGGGTCTTTAAAGAGATGATTAAATACTGAGCATGATGGCTCATGCTTGTAATCCCAACACTTTGGGAGGCTGAGGCAGGTGGATCACCTGAGGTCAGGAGTTCTAGATCAGCCTGGCCAACATGGTAAAACCCCATCTTTACTAAAAATACAAAAAATTAGCCAGGCATGGTGGTGCATGCCTGTAATCTCAGCTACCTGGGAGGCTGAGTTCAATCAGAATTGCTTGAACCCAAGAGGCAGAGGTTGCAGTGAGCCAAGATTGTGCCACTGTAATCCAGCCTGGGTGACAAGAGCGAAACTCTGTCTCTTAAAAAAAAAAAAGAGAGAGAGATGATTAAGGTAAAATGAGGTCCTTAGGATGAGCCCTAATCCATTATGACTGGTGCTCCCATACTAAGAGGAGATCATGACACAGACACACACAGAGGGACCACCACGTAATGACACAGGGAGAAGATGCTATCTGCAAGCAAAGGAGGCCTTGGAAGAAACAACCCTGCCAACACCTTCATCTTGGAATTCCAGCCTCCAGAACTGTCAGAAAATAAATTTCTGTCATTGAAGCCACCCAGGCAATGGTACTTTGCAAATAAATATACCTAGCAAATAAATATACTGTTCTAAACTTATTTTATAGTTTTTAAAAAATTGTTGTTTTTTTGTTTTTTTCTTTTTTAAAGATGGAGTCTCACTCTGTAGCTCAGGCTGGAGTGCAGTGGCACGATCTCAGCTCACTGCAACCTCCGCCTCCTGGGTTCCGGCGATTTTAGCCTGGCTAATTTTCATATTTTTAGTAGAGGTGGGGTTTTGCCATGTTGGCCAGGCTGGTCTCAAACTCCTGACCTCAAGTGATCTGCCCACCTTGGCCTCCCAAAATGTTGGGATTACAGGTGTGAGCCACCATGCCTGGCCTAAAAAAAAAATCATTAACCAAATTTTATCCATTATACTCAGTTGTTATGAAAAAAAGTCACAGGCTTTTATTTTAGCCAAACTGGATTTCAAGTATGAAATTGGTACAAGGTGCCTTTGAACTGAATTCCTTATTTCTGGGCTTCACTTTCCTCATCAGAGACACCAGCCAACGCTGCCTGCTGTTGTTGAAGTGAGGCCAACTGTGGTGACAACTGAGGGAAAAAAAATTATATGAAAGTGTTGGTGCATAGAAAGTTTTCAGCAAATGTCCCTCTCATTCCTTAATCCAAACAGAAATCTACAAGTCTCTGTTAGAAGTAAGGATGAAGAACTGATGGCTATGCCTCCAGGAGCCATCATGATGATAATCGTCCCCCTATTGTACTTTGCAAACTAAAATCGTCTGGTTGAATTTCTTAAGAGGCTGTCCTATAGTAGTCACATTGCTAGGTGCTCCATAGGATGAAAGACCTCCTTTTCCCATGAAGAGTTAGAGAGTCTGAATGGGGGTGATAGGCACACGATTAAATCATTTTTATTCATAATCGAAGCTAATATTTAAGTACTTCTTTTGTTTCAGGCCCTGTGCGAAGCACTTTGGAAATTAACTCATTTGTTCTCCACAACAACTCTATGAGGTGCTGTTTTATCCTTACAGAGCCTAGCAAAGAGGAAAACTGGTACTCAGGTGTTGAGGGTGTGGGAGGGAGAAGCAAGGTTGCCTGCAGTGGGAGTCCCTTGTTGGGGAGGGGAGGATCCTGGAGACAAGCAGCAGAGATAGGCAGGGTGGGAGGGCCCCTGAGTGAAGGCAGCAGCAACCCCAAGGCTCAGGCACCTCCAGACTGCCTGGAGCACACGGTTTTGAATAGGCCAGTATTGGGAGAAAGAGCTGGAATGGGAGTAAGGGTCTTATTCAGGGATGAGGCTCAGAGGGAGAAATGTGTAATAAATTCTACAGCACCATGTAGTCACCGCAGGATCTTACATGAGGATTGTGCCTAACATAGATGATCCTTTTCAATTAGCCACCGCTATGGTTCCAGAAGCTTAAGCAGCCTACAATCTAATACATTAATCTGATAAGTTGTTATTACTGCATCTAGCTCAACTGCTGTGACATTCTGTAACCACTGTGCACAGCTTAATTGGAGATTTAAGACACATTGAAGATTCTGTTTTCCTCCTTGAGTAGGTGTTTTTAGGTTGATACAAAACTTCATCATACATACACATGCACAGTGACCTCTCTAAAAGCCCAATACCACAGGGCAGCACAGTAAACAGGTCACTACAACCTCAGATGCTCAGACAGGCAGATGACAAACGTGTGGGTCTGGCTGGGTGAAGACAGAGGCAGTGGCAAGACCGTGCGATCCGAGGACACATACCCAGTGAATAGACTGAAAAAGAGCACCACACTTGTACAGTGTACACAGGGAGGGCCTGGGGCCAACTCTGTGCTGTCCGTTTGCAGTCTGCGCAAGGGCTGAACACAAGATTGGAAGGGAAGAGAACTAACTTCTAGTTCTGCTTCTACTACTTACTAGATACGTGAGTTTGAGACTTTGAGTTCCCACTGGAAAACTACAGAGAATGCCAGTTGACCTGCCTCATCATCTGATCATTACTGGCTGCATGAGACAGGCATGACTTGAGACATAAAAGGCAGGCAACATTCGTTATTTGCGTGACGTGCTTGCCCGTTAAAAGGGTGCTGATGGAGGACGCAGGTGCTGCCTCCTCATAAAACACTACTGAAGAACCCAACAGCCAAGCTCTCACAAAACCAGGTCAAGTGTTTTCCCCCAAGGTTATTTAACTTGCAAAATGAAACAAAACAAGACTTCCCATCTGTTTTCCTCTTTCTGGCTGCACCTGTGTGGTTGAAGGCATGATAACATCAGATGTGATTTCAGTGTCATTTGATGAATTATATTCAAGTGAGGTCTGGGGTAGGGAGAAGTGAAACTTCAAGAATGTGTCATTGACATACAGGATACTTAACACAAACAACAGAAGCAGAAGTGGCCTCAACAAGCTTCTGCGCTCATTTCCTACAGAGAAAGAAAAAAAAAAAAGATGCTCATTAAGAACCCATATCTATTGGACACAAAAGGAAGTGTCGCCTCTTCTCTTCTCTAATAGACTGGCTCAAACAATGCAGTTAACCAAGTCTTTTTCCTTGGGAGGGGGGATGCCACTACAAAACTCCCTCTTTTTCTATCTTCTAAAAGGGTCTTACATGGTGTTATGAACTCAGGAGATCTTGAGAGAAACATTTGCTGATTTTAAATTTCAACTTATAGAAAAATCGTCCAATCTCCCGCAGTGGCAAACCACCACCAACACAATGAAATGAAGCTAGGGCAGAGGATGCCTAGATGAACACATCCTGTAGAAGTAACTTGTCCTTGAACAAAACCTGTTGGAGGTGATTAGGGGATGCGTCAGAGGTTCCTACTAATTCTGTCTGCACTGGGAGGGGGAGGCTGGTGAGGGGTGAAAATGGCATCTGAGTATTGTCTCATTACTGAAGGGTGGGCTCCAGGGTTCATCCCAGTAACCTAACTCAGAACAGTGCTACGGTAGGGAGAATACTGGAGGTGGCTCTATGCTGCCTGAGAAGCTCTGGCACCAAAAGACTACCCATGGGGAATGGGGTGCAGGCACAGGATGGGTGACCCACCAAGCTGCCCACACACTAGAACACAGCCTGGTGTCTCTAGTCATTTTGATTTTTGCAAATTAAAAAAAAAATCAAGTCTGGGAATGTTACCTCTTTGTTATTGAAAGTAGTATAACATACTAATTTATTATTTTTTACCTTTGGGCCAAAATTACCACTCACCACAGCATGTAGAAGAGTGCCTGGAATACAATAAATGCCCGTATAACATGTTGGCTTTTATTGAGATTCATTCACTTAGCAAAATTATATACATCTGAGACCTCACAGTATGATAGACTCATTCAGCTCTCTGCTTCCTTCCGTCTGATATAACATGAAGTGTTGGCTGGCACAACCAAGCTGACCCCAGATGTGGACAGAGCTCTTGGAGGAGGAAATGGTGTTAGGGAGAAGTAAGGGAATCAGAGACTCAAATATGAGTTGGGTTCAAATGTGCATCTCTCACCTACAGCTCAAGGTTAATTGCACTCACACAACAGTGCTGGATGCAACACGGTAAGACCAGGTAGTGAACTGTAATGGGTTCAAGTCATAAGATGTTACCTTAGCAGAAAACAGATATCAAAGTAAACAGAATGAGAATGAGATGTGTAGCACAAATGACAGATGTACATTTAGACAGCACTCATAACCATATATTCAAATAGGTCACTAATGGTCCCTGTTACTGCTCAATAACATCATCATCTACCCTCATTTAGTATTTGCCAGTTTTCAAACTGTGTGCTTATATTGTTTAAATTGATTTGTGCCGGCTGGGCATGGTGGCTCACACCTGTAATCGTAGCACTTTGGGAGGCTGAGGCTGGAGGATCACTTGAGGTCAGGAGTTCAAGACTAGCCTGGCCAACATGGCGAAACCCCTACTAAAAATAGAAAAATTAGCTGGGCATGGTGGCACAGGCCTGTAATTCCAGCTACTTGGGAAGCTGAGGCAGGAGAATCGCTTGAACCCAGGAGGCAGAGGTTGCAGTGAGCCGAGATTGTGCCACTGTACTCTAGCCTGGGCAACAGAGTGAGACTCTATCTCAAAAAAAAAAAAAAATCGATTTGTGCCACAAAAGCCTGTGAGGTGGCGCAACTAATAGGATCCCATGTGTCAAAAAGGGAAGCTGATATTCAGAGAGGTTGTGACTTTTATTATCTCCCAGCAAAGCAACAGCCCCAGAGTCTGACACTCTGGAACATGGCCTTCTTGCACTGGACCCTCACTGACCATCATTCCTATACATAATTATATCAGGTCCTACTACTTCTACTTGTCAGGCACCAGTCTAAGCACATTGCCAGTATTAATGACTCTTTGCAACAACTCCAGGAGTTTGTGACCATTATTAAATTCATTTTAAAGGTAGAAAACTGAGGCCCAGAGAGAGTAAAGTCAGGGACTTAGAGATTCAATCCAAGACAGGCCAAAGGTTTTCCCTTGTTGTCAGAGGCAGGATAAATTGCATCGCTTTATTTCCTTCTTCTGGTTATGAACAAATCAGTTTTATTTGGGTGTTCCTAAGAGAGACCTCTCTCTCCAGTCTCAATTCATTCTCTCCCATTCTTCATGGCACTGATCATTTCTCATAACATCTGATGCTCCCTTGTTTGTAATGTCTCTTGCAGAGTCTGCAAACCCCACGACGGCAGAGCTTCCATTCTGTCTCCCCTATATCCCAAATGCCTGGTGCAACTGATTGATGCCTGGCACCAAACAGGTACAGAGATATTTGCTGAATGAACACACATACAGACATAGAGTCCTGCTAACAACAGAAATAGACAAATTTTTGAAAATAGGTAAGTCGAGTCATTAAGATCTGGCAATTTAAAAGACAAGCAAAATAGAACACACAATTGGCTCTGTTTACCCTCCAGCTGGAATAAGTGGGTGTGGAGGGCCCAATGGCCATAGAGGGAGTGACAGTGTTTACATAGAGCCCTTCCCCTCTTGCACAAATACTGAAGGGGTCTGGGGGGACAAAGGACAGGCCAGGTTGCTGCAGCAATCTCTTCCCTGATCAAGACCCACTAGGTCTGGCTTGGGGGCAGCCTGGAGTCAGCAGAGCTGAGGTGCTTCTGAGTAGCGGTGTCTTCCTTGGAGAGAAACACTGTCAGGTCTCCCAGTATTCAGGGCTTCCGGCTCAGGGCCAGTCAAGGACTTTGGGAAACACAGGCTTAGAATTAATTCTAAGGATCAAACCGAAATTGGTGTTTTTCTTTCCATTCACCCACACGAAAATTCCCTTTCAGATTAAAAACACAATAAAAGTTATAAAAAATATACACAAGAAAATAAACATAACAAAAACAAACACAAAGACAAAAAACAAAAATACAAAATGTGTAACGATTGTGTGATTGTGATCAAATAAAGGATAACACATAGAGAAAATGCAGCAGCATAAATGTTGGTGTTAATGAGATAACAAAAACATATGGACACACTCTCCTTAATTCAAAACACACCTTTTAGGAAAAAGAGATCCATTTATGCCCCCAAACTATAAGCAGTCAAGTAGCAAATGGGCTGTTGTCTAAAAGATCTGCCATCTCAGGCAGAACTGAGAGCTGGTTTTTCCCGTGTGCTCCTGTGAGGAATGGAGCAGCGCCATCCTAAGCCCTGGTCACTGGAGCTGTGAAGAACATAATGTGGAAAGGTGAAAGAAAAAAGAGCATTAAAAAAAAAAAATTTACAACTGGCTAAAGAAAGCACCCAGAAGCACACATTTTATTTTCTTTACCCCTGTACTTCCTCTCACTCCTGCCCCATAAAAGCTGCCTTATGTCTGCAAAAGCTCCCTGCTCCCAAACTGCCTTCTATGCCCTTCATCATCTGTTCCCTTGGCATGGAGCATCTCAGTGGGTATCAGGAATAAAGCAGTCAACACTCAATTAATTCAAATGAAACTGTGTCGGAAAAACATCCATGACCAGTTGTATGAGCTTCTATTGCCCTCTAAGGGAGTAGGAATTTGGAGAGTCATTGGTTTCCTGAGCTGGATGATGGACATCAGGAAGACACAACGATGAAGAATACTTTAAAAAGACTCTACAAGGCAGAAGAAGGGAGAATGAAAGAATGTGACAGCATTTATGGGACAGAGGGCAGGGAGGTGCGGAGGTGGGAAAGGGGAATGCAGGCAGGGGTGCTAAAGTGCAAAGGAGACCACTGGAAGGAGAAACTGAGTACAGAACTCAGATGACCTTTGAACGCCCTCCCCTAAACCCACATGTCTCTAGCTCAAATGGATCTCTCGTCGAATTTTGAGAAAGGGCCATCATTTGAGTCAAATTGTCTAGGATCTGTTCCTAAAGTAAATCTGAACTGTTTCTTTTCTTTTTTTAGAGACAGGATGTTACTCTATCGCCCAGGCTGGAGTGCGTGGTGCAATCATAGGTAACCACAGCCTTGACTTCCCGGGATCAAGCAATCCTCCAGCCTCAGCCTCTGGGGTAGTTGGAACTACAGCTACTGCCACCATGCCCAACTAATTTTTAAAAAAAATTTCTTTATAGAGACAGGGTCTTACTATGCTGTCCGAGCTAGTCTTGAATTCCTGGTCTCAAGCTATCCTCTCCATCTTGGCTTCCAAAAGTGTTGGGATTTTGAGGGAGAGCCACAGCACCTACCCTGTTTTTCCCTTTCCATCATTTCTTCCCTTTTATTTCTGTACCAACTCTTAAGAGCCAATTGTTAAATGTCAGAAATTTTGTAAGCCAGGTGTTAAAGCCATTATTAAAAAGTAAAATAATACACATTTAAAATTAAATAAATCCTAATAAAAACAAAGGTATAATGCCCCAAACTCATCACTTCTTAATTATTTCCCTGCATTTTACTATTATCTATGCTCTTAGGGTTATTTACATCTATTGCATCTATGTGGTAGAGATACTAGACAAACGGTGCAATACTGCACATCTCTTCCCCACTCTGAATTTAATGTCACACTGGCAGCTTGATATCAGCCACAGTGGGAATATTTCCACCATGGATATTGGCAAACATTACGAATCAGGCCCGGAGAACATGTTAATAATACAGATTAAACACAAAAATGTGTTGTGTCTGTAGCCACCATGTTGTATAAATAGCACACACAGAAAAAGCCAAAATATTCGTCCAGCACTCAAAAACAATCATTCAGTTCAGCAGAGGATCACTCATGTCACTGACAAATGAGTAAAGTTCTGACATCTTCATTGTTTCACTCTTGTCTTACTCATTCATGTAAAAGAAAATATCAAACAATATTCGTGTCAAAACTACATTCACCTGTTAATAGGTCGGTTACTAACATAAAAAGTTTGCAAACATCAACAACAGCTTCTATGAGAATCAATATAAATTATTATTTGCAAATTGTATCACACATTCTATCAGCATAATTTATAATAAACTTATATGTATATGTGTGTATATGTAATGGCTCATGTGTGCATACACACACGCTGAATCTCCCACCTCTATTCCAGTAGGTTGTTAAACATTAACCAGTACACATCATATAAGCTTTCCACTGCTCCTGTGTTTCAATGTATTCTTGCTCCCCTTAAGACCTGTTCCCACACCCCAGGCCTTACACAAAACAATGGCTGCTGATATGCCCATCAATAAGCTGCAATAGGTTTGTCTGTCAAACTTCCTCAAAGAATGGAAGGAAATCCTCTGCATTTTAAGCCCTGGTGAAGGTTCTCTTGCCTGGCTTCACAAGCTGACTTAGAGCAGTTGGCAGCTGTATTCACCGCTCACCATCAGGATCACTGTTCTCAACTTTCTTCGGCAGCTGGAAAGAGATAAACACCTTCAAATTAGCCCCAAACCTTACAGAGCTCTATGGGAAACAGAGCCAAGGAGATTTGGAGGTCTCTACTTCCAAAGGTTCATGACATTAACAGTCTTCTTCTAAAAGTCTCCAACCTTTTGAGGTCATTAAAAACATTTAAAGGTACAAGTGCATTCTGCCACACTCATAATTAACTGGTTAATTACTTCTCATCAATTTACTTTTAAATTTCACTAGGACATCAAGTTTGATTTTGAAATTCCAATAGAAACAACAATTCCGTTGACTCAACTGGAGGATAAAAGCGCTGTCTTAGCAAAAACTTTTTAGAAAGGAAGTCTCTTAATTCTTCTCTGGGCCTCCATGAAAACAAGTGTGATTAAAGTGATTGTTATTCTTCAAACTCAGTGAAGCATAATGGATTCTATAATCTTCACCAGAAGCATACCACCAAATGAGTGTTTTTTTAACTTAACAAATCCTCCAAACTCAGGATACCCTGTTACAAAGGATTTCCTGTAATTCTCTGGGAATATGCAATGCAAGAAAATTCACAGAATTTAAATATCTGAAAATACACAACTTACATTAATTACACTTCTTCAAATTCTTAATGGTGGTAAAAATCATTATATTCCAAGTTCTTGATTTTCTTTTTAATCTTCTCAATATTTAAATCACATCTCCTTCAACTGAGGTCATAATTCTAGAACTTCAGCATTTACCAGTGATTTTTATCATAATAGATTGAGAATATTGCAACCTCAATAATTTCTTTAATAAATTCAGTCTTTCAAACAGGAGTCTGATTAGTACATTTCTTTGTGAGATGAACATGTTCTTACAAGACAGTAAGCTGAAGCAGGCAAGTAGTGCATATTAGTTTTCCAGGTTTCCTGATGTCACCATGAAAGATTGATAACCTAAAGACTCACATCTTTAGAAGTTTCCTCTCCAGAGGAGAATGCTTCTGAATTTTTCAGTAAACAACCCTTGCCAAAATGAAATCTTTCTTGGAAATGCCCAGTTGTTAATTAAATACTAGCTCTAGTATTTATTTGTACTTAAGTGGGGCATTCCACCAAAAGTTAAAACATTTTAAATACGGCTTTTCTCTCTAGAGAAGACACCTCAATAGTTGATCAAGTACTTTAGTAGCCAATGTGAGCCCCAGCTTTGCAAGGCACATGAGCAGCACAGTTCAGCAATGCTGGCCAAAGGCATCCTTGCCTCCCTCCCAACTGCCACATCTTCTAATGGTACCTCCCTTTTCTCTTCCCAAGTGAGTGGTCTGCCAGCTAGCTACTCTTTCCTTCTACAACAATACCATCCTCAATTTTAACTAGGTATGTAGCTGCCTGTAACAAAGATGGCATGTTTCAGGGCAATAAGATAAGAGAACTTGGTCTCTAACTGTAGAGAACCACCTATACTTACTAGCTTTTATACTAGCCCTGGAGCTACTAAGATCTGTGGGGCAAAAAAGGGAATTTCTCTTTTCAACCACTGTTTGTTTTTTTCCTCACTTGCAGTCTTAGCTCATAACACCATGTACACTATGAGCTTCAGATCTGGGGCCAGTGTCTTGGGCACCGATCCCAACACTGCCATTGATTAGCTGGGTGTCTTTGGACAAGTTACTTCATCTTTTGCTTGCCTCAGTTTCCTCATCTGTGAAATGGAAATAACTGCATATATTCAAAGTTCTTGCGAGCATGAAATTAGTAAACATATGCCAAGCCTCTGGAACATCACCTGGACTAGTAAGTGCTCAGTCAATGTAAGCTATCAACACCACTGTACCAATCAGTAGAGCATCTGCTACTTCTTAGTACAACAGAAAACTGCAAGGCAGGAGGCTAATGGGAACCAGAGGTAAAGCTTCCTAACTACCTCCTCCCCTCTCTGTTACCCTCATTGTCCTCATATCCAGTCTGCTTATTCCTCGGTAGAATTTCCATTCTACTCTTTAGAGTAGACTCAGCCACTGAAATCCCTCCTCAGTCTGATTCTTCTCGCAGGAAATTCTAGCCTATGTGATTTTACATCTGTATGGTATTTTCTGTTATGAGAATTTAAATCAATACATGTTATAAGATTTATATTGGGGAGATTTAGAAAGATGAACGGGCTGCAGTGCAGGAAAATGAGAAATAAACTAGGTGCCGGCTTTTGGAAGAGTAAAGAAGGCCAAGGGAGAGTTAACAGAGAACTCTGGCTTTGGGGTGCATTTGAGGGTAAGGCCACAGGCATACCAGAGAAGAAAGCTCAATGGTGTATGTTCCAGTAGAAAGTTATCAGAGTTGGTCTAATGCTTTGAATCCCTCTGTGCTATAGAGGGGGACTGAGCTCTGCTGAGGTTATAGGTTATCCAGAGCTTTATTCATCTCAAATACCAGATAATCTGCCTCAGACCAAGGTGTGGTCCTGGAAATACAGAGCAACTTCTTCAAACCATGAAGTCGCAAAGGCATTTCTAAGCATCAGATGAATGCCAGACGGGAAAAACAAACCTTCTATCTAAACTGATTTAGAGAAATGATTTGCCAATGTGTTACTGATGACTACGTGTGACCTCAAAATTTTATTAAGGAGCCCAATGTGCCTGACAACAATTTCACCTGGATATGAATCTAAAGGGTAATTCAGTCATTCATTTGGGGGTTTTTAGGAATACAGCTCTAATTTTAGAGAGGTGATACAATCCTCCAAACTTACAGGATAGCACAACATCTGATTTTCATGTGACTGATTTTCCCTAATATTGACTCAAAAGAGAATATGTGTTTGTTTAAGTCTCCTCAATAGCAGTACAAACTGTCCAGTAAAAACTCTCAGAAGGGTGGTGCACTGACCATAAGTAAGACTGTAACACAACTTTTCCATTCTGCAGGAGACCACAGCAAAAGTGAGGAATGCTACAGAGTCAACCCTAAAGAGTGAATAACAGAGAGTGAGGGAGAGCCAGGAGTGTGGACAGAGGG